>NC_140527.1:14771468-17171468 GCF_057382185.1 Mchenga conophoros | reverse complement strand
TGCAGCCGTTTGAGCTAAGATTTTAAAATTATTCACATAATGAAAACCTATACTTTGTTTCAGGCGAGTTTCCCATTCAAATGCATGTAACAGTGAGAAACACACTGTCTTGGCGAAATAAAGCGTTTTTGTACAACTTCATATAAATCGCTGTAACTTTTGATAGAAGACTCAGACAAACATGTTTATGGCTTTATCTTATAGAACTCAATATCCCCGTGCTGGGCAAACAGGTTTTGCAGCCGTTTGAGCTAAGATTTTAAAATTATTCACATAATGAAAACCTATACTTTGTTTCAGGCGAGTTTCCCATTCAAATGCATGTAACAGTGAGAAATACACTGTCTTGGCGAAATAAAGCGTTTTTCAACCACTTCATATAAATCGCTGTAACTTTTGATAGAAGACTCAGACAAACATATTTATGGCTTTATCTTATAGAACTCAATATCCCCGTGCTGGGCAAACAGGTTTTGCAGCCGTTTGAGCTAAGATTTTAAAATTATTCACATAATGAAAACCTATACTTTGTCTCGGGTGAGTTTCCCATTCAAATGCATGTAACAGTGAGAAACACACTGTCTTGGCGAAATAAAGCGTTTTCGTACAACTTCATATAAATCGCTGTAACTTTTGATAGAAGACTCAGACAAACATGTTTATGGCTTTATCTTATAGAACTCAATATCCCCGTGCTGGGCAAACAGAACAGGTTTTGCAGCCGTTTGAGCTAAGATTTTAAAATTATTCACATAATGAAAACCCATACTTTGTCTCGGGTGAGTTTCCCATTCAAATGCATGTAACAGTGAGAAATACACTGTCTTGGCGAAATAAAGCGTTTTTCAACCACTTCATATAAATCGCTGTAACCTTTGATAGAAGACTCAGACAAACATGTTTATGGCTTTATCTTATAGAACTCAATATCCCCGTGCTGGGCAAACAGGTTTTGCAGCCGTTTGAGCTAAGATTTTAAAATTATTCACATAATGAAAACCTATACTTTGTCTCGGGTGAGTTTCCCATTCAAATGCATGTAACAGTGAGAAACACACTGTCTTGGCGAAATAAAGCGTTTTTGTACAACTTCATATAAATCGCTGTAACTTTTGATAGAAGACTCAGACAAACATGTTTATGGCTTTATCTTATAGAACTCAATATCCCCGTGCTGGGCAAACAGGTTTTGCAGCTGTTTGAGCTAAGATTTTAAAATTATTCACATAATGAAAACCTATACTTTGTCTCGGGTGAGTTTCCCATTCAAATGCATGTAACAGTGAGAAACACACTGTCTTGGCGAAATAAAGCGTTTTTGTACAACTTCATATAAATCGCTGTAACTTTTGATAGAAGACTCAGACAAACATGTTTATGGCTTTATCTTATAGAACTCAATATCCCCGTGCTGGGCAAACAGAACAGGTTTTGCAGCCGTTTGAGCTAAGATTTTAAAATTATTCACATAATGAAAACCTATACTTTGTTTCAGGCGAGTTTCCCATTCAAATGCATGTAACAGTGAGAAATACACTGTCTTGGCGAAATAAAGCGTTTTTCAACCACTTCATATAAATAGCTGTAACGTTTGATAGAAGACTCAGACAAACATATTTATGGCTTTATCTTATAGAACTCAATATCCCCGTGCTGGGCAAACAGGTTTTGCAGCCGTTTGAGCTAAGATTTTAAAATTATTCACATAATGAAAACCTATACTTTGTTTCAGGCGAGTTTCCCATTCAAATGCATGTAACAGTGAGAAACTCATTGTCTTGGCGAAATAAAGCGTTTTCGTACAACTTCATATAAATCGCTGTAACTTTTGATAGAAGACTCAGACAAACATGTTTATGGCTTTATCTTATAGAACTCAATATCCCCGTGCTGGGCAAACAGGTTTTGCAGCCGTTTGAGCTAAGATTTTAAAATTATTCACATAATGAAAACCTATACTTTGTTTCAGGCGAGTTTCCCATTCAAATGCATGTAACAGTGAGAAACGCATTGTCTTGGCGAAATAAAGCGTTTTTGAACAACTTCATATAAATCGCTGTAACTTTTGATAGAAGACTCAGACAAACATGTTTATGGCTTTATCTTATAGAACTCAATATCCCCGTGCTGGGCAAACAGAACAGGTTTTGCAGCCGTTTGAGCTAAGATTTTAAAATTATTCACATAATGAAAACCTATACTTTGTTTCAGGCGAGTTTCCCATTCAAATGCATGTAACAGTGAGAAATACACTGTCTTGGCGAAATAAAGCGTTTTTCAACCACTTCATATAAATAGCTGTAACGTTTGATAGAAGACTCAGACAAACATATTTATGGCTTTATCTTATAGAACTCAATATCCCCGTGCTGGGCAAACAGGTTTTGCAGCCGTTTGAGCTAAGATTTTAAAATTATTCACATAATGAAAACCTATACTTTGTTTCAGGCGAGTTTCCCATTCAAATGCATGTAACAGTGAGAAACTCATTGTCTTGGCGAAATAAAGCGTTTTCGTACAACTTCATATAAATCGCTGTAACTTTTGATAGAAGACTCAGACAAACATGTTTATGGCTTTATCTTATAGAACTCAATATCCCCGTGCTGGGCAAACAGGTTTTGCAGCCGTTTGAGCTAAGATTTTAAAATTATTCACATAATGAAAACCTATACTTTGTTTCAGGCGAGTTTCCCATTCAAATGCATGTAACAGTGAGAAACGCATTGTCTTGGCGAAATAAAGCGTTTTTGAACAACTTCATATAAATCGCTGTAACTTTTGATAGAAGACTCAGACAAACATGTTTATGGCTTTATCTTATAGAACTCAATATCCCCGTGCTGGGCAAACAGAACAGGTTTTGCAGCCGTTTGAGCTAAGATTTTAAAATTATTCACATAATGAAAACCTATACTTTGTTTCAGGCGAGTTTCCCATTCAAATGCATGTAACAGTGAGAAACGCATTGTCTTGGCGAAATAAAGCGTTTTTGAACAACTTCATATAAATCGCTGTAACTTTTGATAGAAGACTCAGACAAACATGTTTATGGCTTTATCTTATAGAACTCAATATCCCCGTGCTGGGCAAACAGAACAGGTTTTGCAGCCGTTTGAGCTAAGATTTTAAAATTATTCACATAATGAAAACCTATACTTTGTTTCAGGTGAGTTTCCCATTCAAATGCATGTAACAGTGAGAAACGCATTGTCTTGGCGAAATAAAGCGTTTTTGAACAACTTCATATAAATCGCTGTAACTTTTGATAGAAGACTCAGACAAACATGTTTATGGCTTTATCTTATAGAACTCAATATCCCCGTGCTGGGCAAGCAGGTTTTGCAGCCGTTTGAGCTAAGATTTTAAAATTATTCACATAATGAAAACCTATACTTTGTCTCGGGTGAGTTTCCCATTCAAATGCATGTAACAGTGAGAAATACACTGTCTTGGCGAAATAAAGCGTTTTTCAACCACTTCATATAAATCGCTGTAACTTTTGATAGAAGACTCAGACAAACATGTTTATGGCTTTATCTTATAGAACTCAATATCCCCGTGCTGGGCAAACAGGTTTTGCAGCCGTTTGAGCTAAGATTTTAAAATTATTCACATAATGAAAACCTATACTTTGTCTCGGGTGAGTTTCCCATTCAAATGCATGTAACAGTGAGAAACACACTGTCTTGGCGAAATAAAGCGTTTTTGTACAACTTCATATAAATCGCTGTAACTTTTGATAGAAGACTCAGACAAACATGTTTATGGCTTTATCTTATAGAACTCAATATCCCCGTGCTGGGCAAACAGGTTTTGCAGCCGTTTGAGCTAAGATTTTAAAATTATTCACATAATGAAAACCTATACTTTGTCTCGGGTGAGTTTCCCATTCAAATGCATGTAACAGTGAGAAACACACTGTCTTGGCGAAATAAAGCGTTTTTGTACAACTTCATATAAATCGCTGTAACTTTTGATAGAAGACTCAGACAAACATGTTTATGGCTTTATCTTATAGAACTCAATATCCCCGTGCTGGGCAAACAGAACAGGTTTTGCAGCCGTTTGAGCTAAGATTTTAAAATTATTCACATAATGAAAACCTATACTTTGTTTCAGGCGAGTTTCCCATTCAAATGCATGTAACAGTGAGAAACACACTGTCTTGGCGAAATCAAGCGTTTTTGTACAACTTCATATAAATCGCTGTAACTTTTGATAGAAGACTCAGACAAACATGTTTATGGCTTTATCTTATAGAACTCAATATCCCCGTGCTGGGCAAACAGAACAGGTTTTGCAGCCGTTTGAGCTAAGATTTTAAAATTATTCACATAATGAAAACCTATACTTTGTTTCAGTCGAGTTTCCCATTCAAATGCATGTAACAGTGAGAAACTCATTGTCTTGGCGAAATAAAGCGTTTTTCAACCACTTCATATAAATCGCTGTAACTTTTGATAGAAGACTCAGACAAACATGTTTATGGCTTTATCTTATAGAACTCAATATCCCCGTGCTGGGCAAACAGGTTTTGCAGCCATTTGAGCTAAGATTTTAAAATTATTCACATAATGAAAACCTATACTTTGTTTCAGGCGAGTTTCCCATTCAAATGCATGTAACAGTGAGAAATACACTGTCTTGGCGAAATAAAGCGTTTTTCAACCACTTCATATAAATCGCTGTAACTTTTGATAGAAGACTCAGACAAACATATTTATGGCTTTATCTTATAGAACTCAATATCCCCGTGCTGGGCAAACAGGTTTTGCAGCCGTTTGAGCTAAGATTTTAAAATTATTCACATAATGAAAACCTATACTTTGTTTCAGGCGAGTTTCCCATTCAAATGCATGTAACAGTGAGAAATACACTGTCTTGGCGAAATAAAGCGTTTTTCAACCACTTCATATAAATCGCTGTAACTTTTGATAGAAGACTCAGACAAACATATTTATGGCTTTATCTTATAGAACTCAATATCCCCGTGCTGGGCAAACAGGTTTTGCAGCCGTTTGAGCTAAGATTTTAAAATTATTCACATAATGAAAACCTATACTTTGTCTCGGGTGAGTTTCCCATTCAAATGCATGTAACAGTGAGAAACACACTGTCTTGGCGAAATAAAGCGTTTTTGTACAACTTCATATAAATCGCTGTAACTTTTGATAGAAGACTCAGACAAACATGTTTATGGCTTTATCTTATAGAACTCAATATCCCCGTGCTGGGCAAACAGAACAGGTTTTGCAGCCGTTTGAGCTAAGATTTTAAAATTATTCACATAATGAAAACCTATACTTTGTTTCAGGCGAGTTTCCCATTCAAATGCATGTAACAGTGAGAAATACACTGTCTTGGCGAAATAAAGCGTTTTTCAACCACTTCATATAAATAGCTGTAACGTTTGATAGAAGACTCAGACAAACATATTTATGGCTTTATCTTATAGAACTCAATATCCCCGTGCTGGGCAAACAGGTTTTGCAGCCGTTTGAGCTAAGATTTTAAAATTATTCACATAATGAAAACCTATACTTTGTTTCAGGCGAGTTTCCCATTCAAATGCATGTAACAGTGAGAAACTCATTGTCTTGGCGAAATAAAGCGTTTTCGTACAACTTCATATAAATCGCTGTAACTTTTGATAGAAGACTCAGACAAACATGTTTATGGCTTTATCTTATAGAACTCAATATCCCCGTGCTGGGCAAACAGGTTTTGCAGCCGTTTGAGCTAAGATTTTAAAATTATTCACATAATGAAAACCTATACTTTGTTTCAGGCGAGTTTCCCATTCAAATGCATGTAACAGTGAGAAACGCATTGTCTTGGCGAAATAAAGCGTTTTTGAACAACTTCATATAAATCGCTGTAACTTTTGATAGAAGACTCAGACAAACATGTTTATGGCTTTATCTTATAGAACTCAATATCCCCGTGCTGGGCAAACAGAACAGGTTTTGCAGCCGTTTGAGCTAAGATTTTAAAATTATTCACATAATGAAAACCTATACTTTGTTTCAGGCGAGTTTCCCATTCAAATGCATGTAACAGTGAGAAATACACTGTCTTGGCGAAATAAAGCGTTTTTCAACCACTTCATATAAATAGCTGTAACGTTTGATAGAAGACTCAGACAAACATATTTATGGCTTTATCTTATAGAACTCAATATCCCCGTGCTGGGCAAACAGGTTTTGCAGCCGTTTGAGCTAAGATTTTAAAATTATTCACATAATGAAAACCTATACTTTGTTTCAGGCGAGTTTCCCATTCAAATGCATGTAACAGTGAGAAACTCATTGTCTTGGCGAAATAAAGCGTTTTCGTACAACTTCATATAAATCGCTGTAACTTTTGATAGAAGACTCAGACAAACATGTTTATGGCTTTATCTTATAGAACTCAATATCCCCGTGCTGGGCAAACAGGTTTTGCAGCCGTTTGAGCTAAGATTTTAAAATTATTCACATAATGAAAACCTATACTTTGTTTCAGGCGAGTTTCCCATTCAAATGCATGTAACAGTGAGAAACGCATTGTCTTGGCGAAATAAAGCGTTTTTGAACAACTTCATATAAATCGCTGTAACTTTTGATAGAAGACTCAGACAAACATGTTTATGGCTTTATCTTATAGAACTCAATATCCCCGTGCTGGGCAAACAGAACAGGTTTTGCAGCCGTTTGAGCTAAGATTTTAAAATTATTCACATAATGAAAACCTATACTTTGTTTCAGGTGAGTTTCCCATTCAAATGCATGTAACAGTGAGAAACGCATTGTCTTGGCGAAATAAAGCGTTTTTGAACAACTTCATATAAATCGCTGTAACTTTTGATAGAAGACTCAGACAAACATGTTTATGGCTTTATCTTATAGAACTCAATATCCCCGTGCTGGGCAAGCAGGTTTTGCAGCCGTTTGAGCTAAGATTTTAAAATTATTCACATAATGAAAACCTATACTTTGTCTCGGGTGAGTTTCCCATTCAAATGCATGTAACAGTGAGAAATACACTGTCTTGGCGAAATAAAGCGTTTTTCAACCACTTCATATAAATCGCTGTAACTTTTGATAGAAGACTCAGACAAACATGTTTATGGCTTTATCTTATAGAACTCAATATCCCCGTGCTGGGCAAACAGGTTTTGCAGCCGTTTGAGCTAAGATTTTAAAATTATTCACATAATGAAAACCTATACTTTGTCTCGGGTGAGTTTCCCATTCAAATGCATGTAACAGTGAGAAACACACTGTCTTGGCGAAATAAAGCGTTTTTGTACAACTTCATATAAATCGCTGTAACTTTTGATAGAAGACTCAGACAAACATGTTTATGGCTTTATCTTATAGAACTCAATATCCCCGTGCTGGGCAAACAGGTTTTGCAGCCGTTTGAGCTAAGATTTTAAAATTATTCACATAATGAAAACCTATACTTTGTCTCGGGTGAGTTTCCCATTCAAATGCATGTAACAGTGAGAAACACACTGTCTTGGCGAAATAAAGCGTTTTTGTACAACTTCATATAAATCGCTGTAACTTTTGATAGAAGACTCAGACAAACATGTTTATGGCTTTATCTTATAGAACTCAATATCCCCGTGCTGGGCAAACAGAACAGGTTTTGCAGCCGTTTGAGCTAAGATTTTAAAATTATTCACATAATGAAAACCTATACTTTGTTTCAGGCGAGTTTCCCATTCAAATGCATGTAACAGTGAGAAACACACTGTCTTGGCGAAATAAAGCGTTTTTGTACAACTTCATATAAATCGCTGTAACTTTTGATAGAAGACTCAGACAAACATGTTTATGGCTTTATCTTATAGAACTCAATATCCCCGTGCTGGGCAAACAGGTTTTGCAGCCGTTTGAGCTAAGATTTTAAAATTATTCACATAATGAAAACCTATACTTTGTTTCAGGCGAGTTTCCCATTCAAATGCATGTAACAGTGAGAAATACACTGTCTTGGCGAAATAAAGCGTTTTTCAACCACTTCATATAAATCGCTGTAACTTTTGATAGAAGACTCAGACAAACATATTTATGGCTTTATCTTATAGAACTCAATATCCCCGTGCTGGGCAAACAGGTTTTGCAGCCGTTTGAGCTAAGATTTTAAAATTATTCACATAATGAAAACCTATACTTTGTCTCGGGTGAGTTTCCCATTCAAATGCATGTAACAGTGAGAAACACACTGTCTTGGCGAAATAAAGCGTTTTCGTACAACTTCATATAAATCGCTGTAACTTTTGATAGAAGACTCAGACAAACATGTTTATGGCTTTATCTTATAGAACTCAATATCCCCGTGCTGGGCAAACAGGTTTTGCAGCCGTTTGAGCTAAGATTTTAAAATTATTCACATAATGAAAACCTATACTTTGTTTCAGGCGAGTTTCCCATTCAAATGCATGTAACAGTGAGAAATACACTGTCTTGGCGAAATAAAGCGTTTTTCAACCACTTCATATAAATCGCTGTAACTTTTGATAGAAGACTCAGACAAACATATTTATGGCTTTATCTTATAGAACTCAATATCCCCGTGCTGGGCAAACAGGTTTTGCAGCCG
Source organism: Mchenga conophoros (assembly GCF_057382185.1). Taxonomy (NCBI): domain Eukaryota; kingdom Metazoa; phylum Chordata; class Actinopteri; order Cichliformes; family Cichlidae; genus Mchenga; species Mchenga conophoros. The sequence continues at coordinate 17,162,873 of NC_140527.1, read as the reverse complement.
TTTGAGCTAAGATTTTAAAATTATTCACATAATGAAAACCTATACTTTGTCTCGGGTGAGTTTCCCATTCAAATGCATGTAACAGTGAGAAACACACTGTCTTGGCGAAATAAAGCGTTTTTGTACAACTTCATATAAATCGCTGTAACTTTTGATAGAAGACTCAGACAAACATGTTTATGGCTTTATCTTATAGAACTCAATATCCCCGTGCTGGGCAAACAGGTTTTGCAGCCGTTTGAGCTAAGATTTTAAAATTATTCACATAATGAAAACCTATACTTTGTTTCAGGCGAGTTTCCCATTCAAATGCATGTAACAGTGAGAAATACACTGTCTTGGCGAAATAAAGCGTTTTTCAACCACTTCATATAAATAGCTGTAACGTTTGATAGAAGACTCAGACAAACATATTTATGGCTTTATCTTATAGAACTCAATATCCCCGTGCTGGGCAAACAGGTTTTGCAGCCGTTTGAGCTAAGATTTTAAAATTATTCACATAATGAAAACCTATACTTTGTTTCAGGCGAGTTTCCCATTCAAATGCATGTAACAGTGAGAAACGCATTGTCTTGGCGAAATAAAGCGTTTTTGAACAACTTCATATAAATCGCTGTAACTTTTGATAGAAGACTCAGACAAACATGTTTATGGCTTTATCTTATAGAACTCAATATCCCCGTGCTGGGCAAACAGAACAGGTTTTGCAGCCGTTTGAGCTAAGATTTTAAAATTATTCACATAATGAAAACCTATACTTTGTTTCAGGTGAGTTTCCCATTCAAATGCATGTAACAGTGAGAAACGCATTGTCTTGGCGAAATAAAGCGTTTTTGAACAACTTCATATAAATCGCTGTAACTTTTGATAGAAGACTCAGACAAACATGTTTATGGCTTTATCTTATAGAACTCAATATCCCCGTGCTGGGCAAGCAGGTTTTGCAGCCGTTTGAGCTAAGATTTTAAAATTATTCACATAATGAAAACCTATACTTTGTCTCGGGTGAGTTTCCCATTCAAATGCATGTAACAGTGAGAAATACACTGTCTTGGCGAAATAAAGCGTTTTTCAACCACTTCATATAAATCGCTGTAACTTTTGATAGAAGACTCAGACAAACATGTTTATGGCTTTATCTTATAGAACTCAATATCCCCGTGCTGGGCAAACAGGTTTTGCAGCCGTTTGAGCTAAGATTTTAAAATTATTCACATAATGAAAACCTATACTTTGTCTCGGGTGAGTTTCCCATTCAAATGCATGTAACAGTGAGAAACACACTGTCTTGGCGAAATAAAGCGTTTTTGTACAACTTCATATAAATCGCTGTAACTTTTGATAGAAGACTCAGACAAACATGTTTATGGCTTTATCTTATAGAACTCAATATCCCCGTGCTGGGCAAACAGGTTTTGCAGCCGTTTGAGCTAAGATTTTAAAATTATTCACATAATGAAAACCTATACTTTGTCTCGGGTGAGTTTCCCATTCAAATGCATGTAACAGTGAGAAACACACTGTCTTGGCGAAATAAAGCGTTTTTGTACAACTTCATATAAATCGCTGTAACTTTTGATAGAAGACTCAGACAAACATGTTTATGGCTTTATCTTATAGAACTCAATATCCCCGTGCTGGGCAAACAGAACAGGTTTTGCAGCCGTTTGAGCTAAGATTTTAAAATTATTCACATAATGAAAACCTATACTTTGTTTCAGGCGAGTTTCCCATTCAAATGCATGTAACAGTGAGAAACACACTGTCTTGGCGAAATAAAGCGTTTTTGTACAACTTCATATAAATCGCTGTAACTTTTGATAGAAGACTCAGACAAACATGTTTATGGCTTTATCTTATAGAACTCAATATCCCCGTGCTGGGCAAACAGGTTTTGCAGCCGTTTGAGCTAAGATTTTAAAATTATTCACATAATGAAAACCTATACTTTGTTTCAGGCGAGTTTCCCATTCAAATGCATGTAACAGTGAGAAATACACTGTCTTGGCGAAATAAAGCGTTTTTCAACCACTTCATATAAATCGCTGTAACTTTTGATAGAAGACTCAGACAAACATATTTATGGCTTTATCTTATAGAACTCAATATCCCCGTGCTGGGCAAACAGGTTTTGCAGCCGTTTGAGCTAAGATTTTAAAATTATTCACATAATGAAAACCTATACTTTGTCTCGGGTGAGTTTCCCATTCAAATGCATGTAACAGTGAGAAACACACTGTCTTGGCGAAATAAAGCGTTTTCGTACAACTTCATATAAATCGCTGTAACTTTTGATAGAAGACTCAGACAAACATGTTTATGGCTTTATCTTATAGAACTCAATATCCCCGTGCTGGGCAAACAGGTTTTGCAGCCGTTTGAGCTAAGATTTTAAAATTATTCACATAATGAAAACCTATACTTTGTTTCAGGCGAGTTTCCCATTCAAATGCATGTAACAGTGAGAAATACACTGTCTTGGCGAAATAAAGCGTTTTTCAACCACTTCATATAAATCGCTGTAACTTTTGATAGAAGACTCAGACAAACATATTTATGGCTTTATCTTATAGAACTCAATATCCCCGTGCTGGGCAAACAGGTTTTGCAGCCGTTTGAGCTAAGATTTTAAAATTATTCACATAATGAAAACCTATACTTTGTCTCGGGTGAGTTTCCCATTCAAATGCATGTAACAGTGAGAAACACACTGTCTTGGCGAAATAAAGCGTTTTTGTACAACTTCATATAAATCGCTGTAACTTTTGATAGAAGACTCAGACAAACATGTTTATGGCTTTATCTTATAGAACTCAATATCCCCGTGCTGGGCAAACAGGTTTTGCAGCCGTTTGAGCTAAGATTTTAAAATTATTCACATAATGAAAACCTATACTTTGTTTCAGGCGAGTTTCCCATTCAAATGCATGTAACAGTGAGAAATACACTGTCTTGGCGAAATAAAGCGTTTTTCAACCACTTCATATAAATAGCTGTAACGTTTGATAGAAGACTCAGACAAACATATTTATGGCTTTATCTTATAGAACTCAATATCCCCGTGCTGGGCAAACAGGTTTTGCAGCCGTTTGAGCTAAGATTTTAAAATTATTCACATAATGAAAACCTATACTTTGTTTCAGGCGAGTTTCCCATTCAAATGCATGTAACAGTGAGAAATACACTGTCTTGGCGAAATAAAGCGTTTTTCAACCACTTCATATAAATCGCTGTAACTTTTGATAGAAGACTCAGACAAACATATTTATGGCTTTATCTTATAGAACTCAATATCCCCGTGCTGGGCAAACAGGTTTTGCAGCCGTTTGAGCTAAGATTTTAAAATTATTCACATAATGAAAACCTATACTTTGTTTCAGGCGAGTTTCCCATTCAAATGCATGTAACAGTGAGAAACGCATTGTCTTGGCGAAATAAAGCGTTTTTGAACAACTTCATATAAATCGCTGTAACTTTTGATAGAAGACTCAGACAAACATGTTTATGGCTTTATCTTATAGAACTCAATATCCCCGTGCTGGGCAAACAGGTTTTGCAGCCGTTTGAGCTAAGATTTTAAAATTATTCACATAATGAAAACCTATACTTTGTTTCAGGTGAGTTTCCCATTCAAATGCATGTAACAGTGAGAAACGCATTGTCTTGGCGAAATAAAGCGTTTTTGAACAACTTCATATAAATCGCTGTAACTTTTGATAGAAGACTCAGACAAACATGTTTATGGCTTTATCTTATAGAACTCAATATCCCCGTGCTGGGCAAACAGAACAGGTTTTGCAGCCGTTTGAGCTAAGATTTTAAAATTATTCACATAATGAAAACCTATACTTTGTCTCGGGTGAGTTTCCCATTCAAATGCATGTAACAGTGAGAAACACACTGTCTTGGCGAAATAAAGCGTTTTTGTACAACTTCATATAAATCGCTGTAACTTTTGATAGAAGACTCAGACAAACATGTTTATGGCTTTATCTTATAGAACTCAATATCCCCGTGCTGGGCAAACAGGTTTTGCAGCCGTTTGAGCTAAGATTTTAAAATTATTCACATAATGAAAACCTATACTTTGTTTCAGGCGAGTTTCCCATTCAAATGCATGTAACAGTGAGAAATACACTGTCTTGGCGAAATAAAGCGTTTTTCAACCACTTCATATAAATCGCTGTAACTTTTGATAGAAGACTCAGACAAACATATTTATGGCTTTATCTTATAGAACTCAATATCCCCGTGCTGGGCAAACAGGTTTTGCAGCCGTTTGAGCTAAGATTTTAAAATTATTCACATAATGAAAACCTATACTTTGTCTCGGGTGAGTTTCCCATTCAAATGCATGTAACAGTGAGAAACTCATTGTCTTGGCGAAATAAAGCGTTTTCGTACAACTTCATATAAATCGCTGTAACTTTTGATAGAAGACTCAGACAAACATGTTTATGGCTTTATCTTATAGAACTCAATATCCCCGTGCTGGGCAAACAGGTTTTGCAGCCGTTTGAGCTAAGATTTTAAAATTATTCACATAATGAAAACCTATACTTTGTTTCAGGCGAGTTTCCCATTCAAATGCATGTAACAGTGAGAAATACACTGTCTTGGCGAAATAAAGCGTTTTTGAACAACTTCATATAAATCGCTGTAACTTTTGATAGAAGACTCAGACAAACATGTTTATGGCTTTATCTTATAGAACTCAATATCCCCGTGCTGGGCAAACAGGTTTTGCAGCCGTTTGAGCTAAGATTTTAAAATTATTCACATAATGAAAACCTATACTTTGTCTCGGGTGAGTTTCCCATTCAAATGCATGTAACAGTGAGAAACACACTGTCTTGGCGAAATAAAGCGTTTTTGTACAACTTCATATAAATCGCTGTAACTTTTGATAGAAGACTCAGACAAACATGTTTATGGCTTTATCTTATAGAACTCAATATCCCCGTGCTGGGCAAACAGAACAGGTTTTGCAGCCGTTTGAGCTAAGATTTTAAAATTATTCACATAATGAAAACCTATACTTTGTTTCAGGCGAGTTTCCCATTCAAATGCATGTAACAGTGAGAAATACACTGTCTTGGCGAAATAAAGCGTTTTTCAACCACTTCATATAAATAGCTGTAACGTTTGATAGAAGACTCAGACAAACATATTTATGGCTTTATCTTATAGAACTCAATATCCCCGTGCTGGGCAAACAGGTTTTGCAGCCGTTTGAGCTAAGATTTTAAAATTATTCACATAATGAAAACCTATACTTTGTTTCAGGCGAGTTTCCCATTCAAATGCATGTAACAGTGAGAAACGCATTGTCTTGGCGAAATAAAGCGTTTTTGAACAACTTCATATAAATCGCTGTAACTTTTGATAGAAGACTCAGACAAACATGTTTATGGCTTTATCTTATAGAACTCAATATCCCCGTGCTGGGCAAACAGGTTTTGCAGCCGTTTGAGCTAAGATTTTAAAATTATTCACATAATGAAAACCTATACTTTGTTTCAGGTGAGTTTCCCATTCAAATGCATGTAACAGTGAGAAACGCATTGTCTTGGCGAAATAAAGCGTTTTTGAACAACTTCATATAAATCGCTGTAACTTTTGATAGAAGACTCAGACAAACATATTTATGGCTTTATCTTATAGAACTCAATATCCCCGTGCTGGGCAAACAGGTTTTGCAGCCGTTTGAGCTAAGATTTTAAAATTATTCACATAATGAAAACCCATACTTTGTCTCGGGTGAGTTTCCCATTCAAATGCATGTAACAGTGAGAAACACACTGTCTTGGCGAAATAAAGCGTTTTTGTACAACTTCATATAAATCGCTGTAACTTTTGATAGAAGACTCAGACAAACATGTTTATGGCTTTATCTTATAGAACTCAATATCCCCGTGCTGGGCAAACAGAACAGGTTTTGCAGCCGTTTGAGCTAAGATTTTAAAATTATTCACATAATGAAAACCTATACTTTGTTTCAGGCGAGTTTCCCATTCAAATGCATGTAACAGTGAGAAATACACTGTCTTGGCGAAATAAAGCGTTTTTCAACCACTTCATATAAATAGCTGTAACGTTTGATAGAAGACTCAGACAAACATATTTATGGCTTTATCTTATAGAACTCAATATCCCCGTGCTGGGCAAACAGGTTTTGCAGCCGTTTGAGCTAAGATTTTAAAATTATTCACATAATGAAAACCTATACTTTGTTTCAGGCGAGTTTCCCATTCAAATGCATGTAACAGTGAGAAACGCATTGTCTTGGCGAAATAAAGCGTTTTTGAACAACTTCATATAAATCGCTGTAACTTTTGATAGAAGACTCAGACAAACATGTTTATGGCTTTATCTTATAGAACTCAATATCCCCGTGCTGGGCAAACAGAACAGGTTTTGCAGCCGTTTGAGCTAAGATTTTAAAATTATTCACATAATGAAAACCTATACTTTGTTTCAGGTGAGTTTCCCATTCAAATGCATGTAACAGTGAGAAACGCATTGTCTTGGCGAAATAAAGCGTTTTTGAACAACTTCATATAAATCGCTGTAACTTTTGATAGAAGACTCAGACAAACATGTTTATGGCTTTATCTTATAGAACTCAATATCCCCGTGCTGGGCAAGCAGGTTTTGCAGCCGTTTGAGCTAAGATTTTAAAATTATTCACATAATGAAAACCTATACTTTGTCTCGGGTGAGTTTCCCATTCAAATGCATGTAACAGTGAGAAACACACTGTCTTGGCGAAATAAAGCGTTTTTGTACAACTTCATATAAATCGCTGTAACTTTTGATAGAAGACTCAGACAAACATGTTTATGGCTTTATCTTATAGAACTCAATATCCCCGTGCTGGGCAAACAGAACAGGTTTTGCAGCCGTTTGAGCTAAGATTTTAAAATTATTCACATAATGAAAACCTATACTTTGTTTCAGGCGAGTTTCCCATTCAAATGCATGTAACAGTGAGAAACACACTGTCTTGGCGAAATAAAGCGTTTTTGTACAACTTCATATAAATCGCTGTAACTTTTGATAGAAGACTCAGACAAACATGTTTATGGCTTTATCTTATAGAACTCAATATCCCCGTGCTGGGCAAACAGAACAGGTTTTGCAGCCGTTTGAGCTAAGATTTTAAAATTATTCACATAATGAAAACCTATACTTTGTTTCAGTCGAGTTTCCCATTCAAATGCATGTAACAGTGAGAAACTCATTGTCTTGGCGAAATAAAGCGTTTTTCAACCACTTCATATAAATCGCTGTAACTTTTGATAGAAGACTCAGACAAACATGTTTATGGCTTTATCTTATAGAACTCAATATCCCCGTGCTGGGCAAACAGGTTTTGCAGCCGTTTGAGCTAAGATTTTAAAATTATTCACATAATGAAAACCTATACTTTGTTTCAGGCGAGTTTCCCATTCAAATGCATGTAACAGTGAGAAATACACTGTCTTGGCGAAATAAAGCGTTTTTCAACCACTTCATATAAATCGCTGTAACTTTTGATAGAAGACTCAGACAAACATATTTATGGCTTTATCTTATAGAACTCAATATCCCCGTGCTGGGCAAACAGGTTTTGCAGCCGTTTGAGCTAAGATTTTAAAATTATTCACATAATGAAAACCTATACTTTGTCTCGGGTGAGTTTCCCATTCAAATGCATGTAACAGTGAGAAACACACTGTCTTGGCGAAATAAAGCGTTTTCGTACAACTTCATATAAATCGCTGTAACTTTTGATAGAAGACTCAGACAAACATGTTTATGGCTTTATCTTATAGAACTCAATATCCCCGTGCTGGGCAAACAGGTTTTGCAGCCGTTTGAGCTAAGATTTTAAAATTATTCACATAATGAAAACCTATACTTTGTTTCAGGCGAGTTTCCCATTCAAATGCATGTAACAGTGAGAAATACACTGTCTTGGCGAAATAAAGCGTTTTTCAACCACTTCATATAAATCGCTGTAACTTTTGATAGAAGACTCAGACAAACATATTTATGGCTTTATCTTATAGAACTCAATATCCCCGTGCTGGGCAAACAGGTTTTGCAGCCGTTTGAGCTAAGATTTTAAAATTATTCACATAATGAAAACCTATACTTTGTCTCGGGTGAGTTTCCCATTCAAATGCATGTAACAGTGAGAAACACACTGTCTTGGCGAAATAAAGCGTTTTTGTACAACTTCATATAAATCGCTGTAACTTTTGATAGAAGACTCAGACAAACATGTTTATGGCTTTATCTTATAGAACTCAATATCCCCGTGCTGGGCAAACAGAACAGGTTTTGCAGCCGTTTGAGCTAAGATTTTAAAATTATTCACATAATGAAAACCTATACTTTGTTTCAGGCGAGTTTCCCATTCAAATGCATGTAACAGTGAGAAATACACTGTCTTGGCGAAATAAAGCGTTTTTCAACCACTTCATATAAATAGCTGTAACGTTTGATAGAAGACTCAGACAAACATATTTATGGCTTTATCTTATAGAACTCAATATCCCCGTGCTGGGCAAACAGGTTTTGCAGCCGTTTGAGCTAAGATTTTAAAATTATTCACATAATGAAAACCTATACTTTGTTTCAGGCGAGTTTCCCATTCAAATGCATGTAACAGTGAGAAATACACTGTCTTGGCGAAATAAAGCGTTTTTCAACCACTTCATATAAATCGCTGTAACTTTTGATAGAAGACTCAGACAAACATATTTATGGCTTTATCTTATAGAACTCAATATCCCCGTGCTGGGCAAACAGGTTTTGCAGCCGTTTGAGCTAAGATTTTAAAATTATTCACATAATGAAAACCTATACTTTGTTTCAGGCGAGTTTCCCATTCAAATGCATGTAACAGTGAGAAACGCATTGTCTTGGCGAAATAAAGCGTTTTTGAACAACTTCATATAAATCGCTGTAACTTTTGATAGAAGACTCAGACAAACATGTTTATGGCTTTATCTTATAGAACTCAATATCCCCGTGCTGGGCAAACAGGTTTTGCAGCCGTTTGAGCTAAGATTTTAAAATTATTCACATAATGAAAACCTATACTTTGTTTCAGGCGAGTTTCCCATTCAAATGCATGTAACAGTGAGAAACGCATTGTCTTGGCGAAATAAAGCGTTTTTGAACAACTTCATATAAATCGCTGTAACTTTTGATAGAAGACTCAGACAAACATGTTTATGGCTTTATCTTATAGAACTCAATATCCCCGTGCTGGGCAAACAGAACAGGTTTTGCAGCCGTTTGAGCTAAGATTTTAAAATTATTCACATAATGAAAACCTATACTTTGTCTCGGGTGAGTTTCCCATTCAAATGCATGTAACAGTGAGAAACACACTGTCTTGGCAAAATAAAGCGTTTTTGTACAACTTCATATAAATCGCTGTAACTTTTGATAGAAGACTCAGACAAACATGTTTATGGCTTTATCTTATAGAACTCAATATCCCCGTGCTGGGCAAACAGGTTTTGCAGCCGTTTGAGCTAAGATTTTAAAATTATTCACATAATGAAAACCTATACTTTGTTTCAGGCGAGTTTCCCATTCAAATGCATGTAACAGTGAGAAATACACTGTCTTGGCGAAATAAAGCGTTTTTCAACCACTTCATATAAATCGCTGTAACTTTTGATAGAAGACTCAGACAAACATATTTATGGCTTTATCTTATAGAACTCAATATCCCCGTGCTGGGCAAACAGGTTTTGCAGCCGTTTGAGCTAAGATTTTAAAATTATTCACATAATGAAAACCTATACTTTGTCTCGGGTGAGTTTCCCATTCAAATGCATGTAACAGTGAGAAACACACTGTCTTGGCGAAATAAAGCGTTTTTGTACAACTTCATATAAATCGCTGTAACTTTTGATAGAAGACTCAGACAAACATGTTTATGGCTTTATCTTATAGAACTCAATATCCCCGTGCTGGGCAAACAGAACAGGTTTTGCAGCCGTTTGAGCTAAGATTTTAAAATTATTCACATAATGAAAACCTATACTTTGTTTCAGGCGAGTTTCCCATTCAAATGCATGTAACAGTGAGAAATACACTGTCTTGGCGAAATAAAGCGTTTTTCAACCACTTCATATAAATAGCTGTAACGTTTGATAGAAGACTCAGACAAACATATTTATGGCTTTATCTTATAGAACTCAATATCCCCGTGCTGGGCAAACAGGTTTTGCAGCCGTTTGAGCTAAGATTTTAAAATTATTCACATAATGAAAACCTATACTTTGTTTCAGGCGAGTTTCCCATTCAAATGCATGTAACAGTGAGAAACTCATTGTCTTGGCGAAATAAAGCGTTTTCGTACAACTTCATATAAATCGCTGTAACTTTTGATAGAAGACTCAGACAAACATGTTTATGGCTTTATCTTATAGAACTCAATATCCCCGTGCTGGGCAAACAGGTTTTGCAGCCGTTTGAGCTAAGATTTTAAAATTATTCACATAATGAAAACCTATACTTTGTTTCAGGCGAGTTTCCCATTCAAATGCATGTAACAGTGAGAAATACACTGTCTTGGCGAAATAAAGCGTTTTTCAACCACTTCATATAAATCGCTGTAACTTTTGATAGAAGACTCAGACAAACATATTTATGGCTTTATCTTATAGAACTCAATATCCCCGTGCTGGGCAAACAGGTTTTGCAGCCGTTTGAGCTAAGATTTTAAAATTATTCACATAATGAAAACCTATACTTTGTTTCAGGCGAGTTTCCCATTCAAATGCATGTAACAGTGAGAAACGCATTGTCTTGGCGAAATAAAGCGTTTTTGAACAACTTCATATAAATCGCTGTAACTTTTGATAGAAGACTCAGACAAACATGTTTATGGCTTTATCTTATAGAACTCAATATCCCCGTGCTGGGCAAACAGGTTTTGCAGCCGTTTGAGCTAAGATTTTAAAATTATTCACATAATGAAAACCTATACTTTGTCTCGGGTGAGTTTCCCATTCAAATGCATGTAACAGTGAGAAACACACTGTCTTGGCGAAATAAAGCGTTTTTGTACAACTTCATATAAATCGCTGTAACTTTTGATAGAAGACTCAGACAAACATGTTTATGGCTTTATCTTATAGAACTCAATATCCCCGTGCTGGGCAAACAGAACAGGTTTTGCAGCCGTTTGAGCTAAGATTTTAAAATTATTCACATAATGAAAACCTATACTTTGTTTCAGGCGAGTTTCCCATTCAAATGCATGTAACAGTGAGAAATACACTGTCTTGGCGAAATAAAGCGTTTTTCAACCACTTCATATAAATAGCTGTAACGTTTGATAGAAGACTCAGACAAACATATTTATGGCTTTATCTTATAGAACTCAATATCCCCGTGCTGGGCAAACAGGTTTTGCAGCCGTTTGAGCTAAGATTTTAAAATTATTCACATAATGAAAACCTATACTTTGTTTCAGGCGAGTTTCCCATTCAAATGCATGTAACAGTGAGAAACGCATTGTCTTGGCGAAATAAAGCGTTTTTGAACAACTTCATATAAATCGCTGTAACTTTTGATAGAAGACTCAGACAAACATGTTTATGGCTTTATCTTATAGAACTCAATATCCCCGTGCTGGGCAAACAGGTTTTGCAGCCGTTTGAGCTAAGATTTTAAAATTATTCACATAATGAAAACCTATACTTTGTTTCAGGTGAGTTTCCCATTCAAATGCATGTAACAGTGAGAAACGCATTGTCTTGGCGAAATAAAGCGTTTTTGAACAACTTCATATAAATCGCTGTAACTTTTGATAGAAGACTCAGACAAACATGTTTATGGCTTTATCTTATAGAACTCAATATCCCCGTGCTGGGCAAACAGAACAGGTTTTGCAGCCGTTTGAGCTAAGATTTTAAAATTATTCACATAATGAAAACCTATACTTTGTCTCGGGTGAGTTTCCCATTCAAATGCATGTAACAGTGAGAAACACACTGTCTTGGCGAAATAAAGCGTTTTTGTACAACTTCATATAAATCGCTGTAACTTTTGATAGAAGACTCAGACAAACATGTTTATGGCTTTATCTTATAGAACTCAATATCCCCGTGCTGGGCAAACAGGTTTTGCAGCCGTTTGAGCTAAGATTTTAAAATTATTCACATAATGAAAACCTATACTTTGTTTCAGGCGAGTTTCCCATTCAAATGCATGTAACAGTGAGAAATACACTGTCTTGGCGAAATAAAGCGTTTTTCAACCACTTCATATAAATCGCTGTAACTTTTGATAGAAGACTCAGACAAACATATTTATGGCTTTATCTTATAGAACTCAATATCCCCGTGCTGGGCAAACAGGTTTTGCAGCCGTTTGAGCTAAGATTTTAAAATTATTCACATAATGAAAACCCATACTTTGTCTCGGGTGAGTTTCCCATTCAAATGCATGTAACAGTGAGAAACACACTGTCTTGGCGAAATAAAGCGTTTTTGTACAACTTCATATAAATCGCTGTAACTTTTGATAGAAGACTCAGACAAACATGTTTATGGCTTTATCTTATAGAACTCAATATCCCCGTGCTGGGCAAACAGAACAGGTTTTGCAGCCGTTTGAGCTAAGATTTTAAAATTATTCACATAATGAAAACCTATACTTTGTTTCAGGCGAGTTTCCCATTCAAATGCATGTAACAGTGAGAAATACACTGTCTTGGCGAAATAAAGCGTTTTTCAACCACTTCATATAAATAGCTGTAACGTTTGATAGAAGACTCAGACAAACATATTTATGGCTTTATCTTATAGAACTCAATATCCCCGTGCTGGGCAAACAGGTTTTGCAGCCGTTTGAGCTAAGATTTTAAAATTATTCACATAATGAAAACCTATACTTTGTTTCAGGCGAGTTTCCCATTCAAATGCATGTAACAGTGAGAAACGCATTGTCTTGGCGAAATAAAGCGTTTTTGAACAACTTCATATAAATCGCTGTAACTTTTGATAGAAGACTCAGACAAACATGTTTATGGCTTTATCTTATAGAACTCAATATCCCCGTGCTGGGCAAACAGAACAGGTTTTGCAGCCGTTTGAGCTAAGATTTTAAAATTATTCACATAATGAAAACCTATACTTTGTTTCAGGTGAGTTTCCCATTCAAATGCATGTAACAGTGAGAAACGCATTGTCTTGGCGAAATAAAGCGTTTTTGAACAACTTCATATAAATCGCTGTAACTTTTGATAGAAGACTCAGACAAACATGTTTATGGCTTTATCTTATAGAACTCAATATCCCCGTGCTGGGCAAACAGGTTTTGCAGCCGTTTGAGCTAAGATTTTAAAATTATTCACATAATGAAAACCTATACTTTGTCTCGGGTGAGTTTCCCATTCAAATGCATGTAACAGTGAGAAACACACTGTCTTGGCGAAATAAAGCGTTTTTGAACAACTTCATATAAATCGCTGTAACTTTTGATAGAAGACTCAGACAAACATGTTTATGGCTTTATCTTATAGAACTCAATATCCCCGTGCTGGGCAAACAGGTTTTGCAGCCGTTTGAGCTAAGATTTTAAAATTATTCACATAATGAAAACCTATACTTTGTCTCGGGTGAGTTTCCCATTCAAATGCATGTAACAGTGAGAAACACACTGTCTTGGCGAAATAAAGCGTTTTTGTACAACTTCATATAAATCGCTGTAACTTTTGATAGAAGACTCAGACAAACATGTTTATGGCTTTATCTTATAGAACTCAATATCCCCGTGCTGGGCAAACAGAACAGGTTTTGCAGCCGTTTGAGCTAAGATTTTAAAATTATTCACATAATGAAAACCTATACTTTGTTTCAGGCGAGTTTCCCATTCAAATGCATGTAACAGTGAGAAATACACTGTCTTGGCGAAATAAAGCGTTTTTCAACCACTTCATATAAATCGCTGTAACTTTTGATAGAAGACTCAGACAAACATATTTATGGCTTTATCTTATAGAACTCAATATCCCCGTGCTGGGCAAACAGGTTTTGCAGCCGTTTGAGCTAAGATTTTAAAATTATTCACATAATGAAAACCTATACTTTGTTTCAGGCGAGTTTCCCATTCAAATGCATGTAACAGTGAGAAACGCATTGTCTTGGCGAAATAAAGCGTTTTCGTACAACTTCATATAAATCGCTGTAACTTTTGATAGAAGACTCAGACAAACATGTTTATGGCTTTATCTTATAGAACTCAATATCCCCGTGCTGGGCAAACAGGTTTTGCAGCCGTTTGAGCTAAGATTTTAAAATTATTCACATAATGAAAACCTATACTTTGTCTCGGGTGAGTTTCCCATTCAAATGCATGTAACAGTGAGAAACACACTGTCTTGGCGAAATAAAGCGTTTTTGTACAACTTCATATAAATCGCTGTAACTTTTGATAGAAGACTCAGACAAACATGTTTATGGCTTTATCTTATAGAACTCAATATCCCCGTGCTGGGCAAACAGAACAGGTTTTGCAGCCGTTTGAGCTAAGATTTTAAAATTATTCACATAATGAAAACCTATACTTTGTTTCAGGCGAGTTTCCCATTCAAATGCATGTAACAGTGAGAAACACACTGTCTTGGCGAAATAAAGCGTTTTTGTACAACTTCATATAAATCGCTGTAACTTTTGATAGAAGACTCAGACAAACATGTTTATGGCTTTATCTTATAGAACTCAATATCCCCGTGCTGGGCAAACAGAACAGGTTTTGCAGCCGTTTGAGCTAAGATTTTAAAATTATTCACATAATGAAAACCTATACTTTGTTTCAGGCGAGTTTCCCATTCAAATGCATGTAACAGTGAGAAACGCATTGTCTTGGCGAAATAAAGCGTTTTTCAACCACTTCATATAAATCGCTGTAACGTTTGATAGAAGACTCAGACAAACATATTCATGGCTTTATCTTATAGAACTCAATATCCCCGTGCTGGGCAAACAGGTTTTGCAGCCGTTTGAGCTAAGATTTTAAAATTATTCACATAATGAAAACCTATACTTTGTTTCAGGCGAGTTTCCCATTCAAATGCATGTAACAGTGAGAAACGCATTGTCTTGGCGAAATAAAGCGTTTTCGTACAACTTCATATAAATCGCTGTAACTTTTGATAGAAGACTCAGACAAACATGTTTATGGCTTTATCTTATAGAACTCAATATCCCCGTGCTGGGCAAACAGAACAGGTTTTGCAGCCGTTTGAGCTAAGATTTTAAAATTATTCACATAATGAAAACCTATACTTTGTTTCAGGCGAGTTTCCCATTCAAATGCATGTAACAGTGAGAAATACACTGTCTTGGCGAAATAAAGCGTTTTTCAACCACTTCATATAAATCGCTGTAACTTTTGATAGAAGACTCAGACAAACATGTTTATGGCTTTATCTTATAGAACTCAATATCCCCGTGCTGGGCAAACAGGTTTTGCAGCCGTTTGAGCTAAGATTTTAAAATTATTCACATAATGAAAACCTATACTTTGTTTCAGGCGAGTTTCCCATTCAAATGCATGTAACAGTGAGAAACGCATTGTCTTGGCGAAATAAAGCGTTTTCGTACAACTTCATATAAATCGCTGTAACTTTTGATAGAAGACTCAGACAAACATGTTTATGGCTTTATCTTATAGAACTCAATATCCCCGTGCTGGGCAAACAGAACAGGTTTTGCAGCCGTTTGAGCTAAGATTTTAAAATTATTCACATAATGAAAACCTATACTTTGTTTCAGGCGAGTTTCCCATTCAAATGCATGTAACAGTGAGAAATACACTGTCTTGGCGAAATAAAGCGTTTTTCAACCACTTCATATAAATCGCTGTAACTTTTGATAGAAAACTCAGACAAACATGTTTATGGCTTTATCTTATAGAACTCAATATCCCCGTGCTGGGCAAACAGAACAGGTTTTGCAGCCGTTTGAGCTAAGATTTTAAAATTATTCACATAATGAAAACCTATACTTTGTTTCAGGCGAGTTTCCCATTCAAATGCATGTAACAGTGAGAAACACACTGTCTTGGCGAAATAAAGCGTTTTTGTACAACTTCATATAAATCGCTGTAACTTTTGATAGAAGACTCAGACAAACATGTTTATGGCTTTATCTTATAGAACTCAATATCCCCGTGCTGGGCAAACAGGTTTTGCAGCCGTTTGAGCTAAGATTTTAAAATTATTCACATAATGAAAACCTATACTTTGTCTCGGGTGAGTTTCCCATTCAAATGCATGTAACAGTGAGAAACACACTGTCTTGGCGAAATAAAGCGTTTTTGTACAACTTCATATAAATCGCTGTAACTTTTGATAGAAGACTCAGTAAACATGTTTATGGCTTTATCTTATAGAACTCAATATCCCCGTGCTGGGCAAACAGAACAGGTTTTGCAGCCGTTTGAGCTAAGATTTTAAAATTATTCACATAATGAAAACCTATACTTTGTTTCAGGCGAGTTTCCCATTCAAATGCATGTAACAGTGAGAAACGCATTGTCTTGGCGAAATAAAGCGTTTTTGAACAACTTCATATAAATCGCTGTAACTTTTGATAGAAGACTCAGACAAACATGTTTATGGCTTTATCTTATAGAACTCAATATCCCCGTGCTGGGCAAACAGGTTTTGCAGCCGTTTGAGCTAAGATTTTAAAATTATTCACATAATGAAAACCTATACTTTGTCTCGGGTGAGTTTCCCATTCAAATGCATGTAACAGTGAGAAACACACTGTCTTGGCGAAATAAAGCGTTTTTGTACAACTTCATATAAATCGCTGTAACTTTTGATAGAAGACTCAGACAAACATGTTTATGGCTTTATCTTATAGAACTCAATATCCCCGTGCTGGGCAAACAGAACAGGTTTTGCAGCCGTTTGAGCTAAGATTTTAAAATTATTCACATAATGAAAACCTATACTTTGTTTCAGGCGAGTTTCCCATTCAAATGCATGTAACAGTGAGAAACGCATTGTCTTGGCGAAATAAAGCGTTTTTGAACAACTTCATATAAATCGCTGTAACTTTTGATAGAAGACTCAGACAAACATGTTTATGGCTTTATCTTATAGAACTCAATATCCCCGTGCTGGGCAAACAGGTTTTGCAGCCGTTTGAGCTAAGATTTTAAAATTATTCACATAATGAAAACCTATACTTTGTTTCAGGCGAGTTTCCCATTCAAATGCATGTAACAGTGAGAAACACACTGTCTTGGCGAAATAAAGCGTTTTTGTACAACTTCATATAAATCGCTGTAACTTTTGATAGAAGACTCAGACAAACATGTTTATGGCTTTATCTTATAGAACTCAATATCCCCGTGCTGGGCAAACAGAACAGGTTTTGCAGCCGTTTGAGCTAAGATTTTAAAATTATTCACATAATGAAAACCTATACTTTGTTTCAGGCGAGTTTCCCATTCAAATGCATGTAACAGTGAGAAACGCATTATATTGGCGAAATAAAGCGTTTTCGTACAACTTCATATAAATCGCTGTAACTTTTGATAGAAGACTCAGACAAACATATTTATGGCTTTATCTTATAGAACTCAATATCCCCGTGCTGGGCAAACAGGTTTTGCAGCCGTTTGAGCTAAGATTTTAAAATTATTCACATAATGAAAACCTATACTTTGTCTCGGGTGAGTTTCCCATTCAAATGCATGTAACAGTGAGAAACGCATTGTCTTGGCGAAATAAAGCGTTTTCGTACAACTTCATATAAATCGCTGTAACTTTTGATAGAAGACTCAGACAAACATGTTTATGGCTTTATCTTATAGAACTCAATATCCCCGTGCTGGGCAAACAGGTTTTGCAGCCGTTTGAGCTAAGATTTTAAAATTATTCACATAATGAAAACCTATACTTTGTTTCAGGCGAGTTTCCCATTCAAATGCATGTAACAGTGAGAAATACACTGTCTTGGTGAAATAAAGCGTTTTTCAACCACTTCATATAAATCGCTGTAACGTTTGATAGAAGACTCAGACAAACATATTTATGGCTTTATCTTATAGAACTCAATATCCCCGTGCTGGGCAAACAGGTTTTGCAGCCGTTTGAGCTAAGATTTTAAAATTATTCACATAATGAAAACCTATACTTTGTTTCAGGCGAGTTTCCCATTCAAATGCATGTAACAGTGAGAAACGCATTGTCTTGGCGAAATAAAGCGTTTTCGTACAACTTCATATAAATCGCTGTAACTTTTGATAGAAGACTCAGACAAACATGTTTATGGCTTTATCTTATAGAACTCAATATCCCCGTGCTGGGCAAACAGAACAGGTTTTGCAGCCGTTTGAGCTAAGATTTTAAAATTATGCACATAATGAAAACCTATACTTTGTTTCAGGCGAGTTTCCCATTCAAATGCATGTAACAGTGAGAAATACACTGTCTTGGCGAAATAAAGCGTTTTTCAACCACTTCATATAAATCGCTGTAACTTTTGATAGAAGACTCAGACAAACATGTTTATGGCTTTATCTTATAGAACTCAATATCCCCGTGCTGGGCAAACAGGTTTTGCAGCCGTTTGAGCTAAGATTTTAAAATTATTCACATAATGAAAACCTATACTTTGTCTCGGGTGAGTTTCCCATTCAAATGCATGTAACAGTGAGAAACACACTGTCTTGGCGAAATAAAGCGTTTTTGTACAACTTCATATAAATCGCTGTAACTTTTGATAGAAGACTCAGACAAACATGTTTATGGCTTTATCTTATAGAACTCAATATCCCCGTGCTGGGCAAACAGAACAGGTTTTGCAGCCGTTTGAGCTAAGATTTTAAAATTATTCACATAATGAAAACCTATACTTTGTTTCAGGCGAGTTTCCCATTCAAATGCATGTAACAGTGAGAAATACACTGTCTTGGCGAAATAAAGCGTTTTTCAACCACTTCATATAAATCGCTGTAACTTTTGATAGAAGACTCAGACAAACATGTTTATGGCTTTATCTTATAGAACTCAATATCCCCGTGCTGGGCAAACAGGTTTTGCAGCCGTTTGAGCTAAGATTTTAAAATTATTCACATAATGAAAACCTATACTTTGTCTCGGGTGAGTTTCCCATTCAAATGCATGTAACAGTGAGAAACACACTGTCTTGGCGAAATAAAGCGTTTTTGTACAACTTCATATAAATCGCTGTAACTTTTGATAGAAGACTCAGACAAACATGTTTATGGCTTTATCTTATAGAACTCAATATCCCCGTGCTGGGCAAACAGAACAGGTTTTGCAGCCGTTTGAGCTAAGATTTTAAAATTATTCACATAATGAAAACCTATACTTTGTTTCAGGCGAGTTTCCCATTCAAATGCATGTAACAGTGAGAAACGCATTGTCTTGGCGAAATAAAGCGTTTTTGAACAACTTCATATAAATCGCTGTAACTTTTGATAGAAGACTCAGACAAACATGTTTATGGCTTTATCTTATAGAACTCAATATCCCCGTGCTGGGCAAACAGGTTTTGCAGCCGTTTGAGCTAAGATTTTAAAATTATTCACATAATGAAAACCTATACTTTGTTTCAGGCGAGTTTCCCATTCAAATGCATGTAACAGTGAGAAACACACTGTCTTGGCGAAATAAAGCGTTTTTGTACAACTTCATATAAATCGCTGTAACTTTTGATAGAAGACTCAGACAAACATGTTTATGGCTTTATCTTATAGAACTCAATATCCCCGTGCTGGGCAAACAGAACAGGTTTTGCAGCCGTTTGAGCTAAGATTTTAAAATTATTCACATAATGAAAACCTATACTTTGTTTCAGGCGAGTTTCCCATTCAAATGCATGTAACAGTGAGAAACGCATTGTATTGGCGAAATAAAGCGTTTTCGTACAACTTCATATAAATCGCTGTAACTTTTGATAGAAGACTCAGACAAACATATTTATGGCTTTATCTTATAGAACTCAATATCCCCGTGCTGGGCAAACAGGTTTTGCAGCCGTTTGAGCTAAGATTTTAAAATTATTCACATAATGAAAACCTATACTTTGTCTCGGGTGAGTTTCCCATTCAAATGCATGTAACAGTGAGAAACGCATTGTCTTGGCGAAATAAAGCGTTTTCGTACAACTTCATATAAATCGCTGTAACTTTTGATAGAAGACTCAGACAAACATGTTTATGGCTTTATCTTATAGAACTCAATATCCCCGTGCTGGGCAAACAGAACAGGTTTTGCAGCCGTTTGAGCTAAGATTTTAAAATTATTCACATAATGAAAACCTATACTTTGTTTCAGGCGAGTTTCCCATTCAAATGCATGTAACAGTGAGAAACACACTGTCTTGGCGAAATAAAGCGTTTTTGTACAACTTCATATAAATCGCTGTAACTTTTGATAGAAGACTCAGACAAACATGTTTATGGCTTTATCTTATAGAACTCAATATCCCCGTGCTGGGCAAACAGGTTTTGCAGCCGTTTGAGCTAAGATTTTAAAATTATTCACATAATGAAAACCTATACTTTGTCTCGGGTGAGTTTCCCATTCAAATGCATGTAACAGTGAGAAACACACTGTCTTGGCGAAATAAAGCGTTTTTGTACAACTTCATATAAATCGCTGTAACTTTTGATAGAAGACTCAGACAAACATGTTTATGGCTTTATCTTATAGAACTCAATATCCCCGTGCTGGGCAAACAGAACAGGTTTTGCAGCCGTTTGAGCTAAGATTTTAAAATTATTCACATAATGAAAACCTATACTTTGTTTCAGGCGAGTTTCCCATTCAAATGCATGTAACAGTGAGAAACGCATTGTCTTGGCGAAATAAAGCGTTTTTGAACAACTTCATATAAATCGCTGTAACTTTTGATAGAAGACTCAGACAAACATGTTTATGGCTTTATCTTATAGAACTCAATATCCCCGTGCTGGGCAAACAGGTTTTGCAGCCGTTTGAGCTAAGATTTTAAAATTATTCACATAATGAAAACCTATACTTTGTCTCGGGTGAGTTTCCCATTCAAATGCATGTAACAGTGAGAAACACACTGTCTTGGCGAAATAAAGCGTTTTTGTACAACTTCATATAAATCGCTGTAACGTTTGATAGAAGACTCAGACAAACATGTTTATGGCTTTATCTTATAGAACTCAATATCCCCGTGCTGGGCAAACAGGTTTTGCAGCCGTTTGAGCTAAGATTTTAAAATTATTCACATAATGAAAACCTATACTTTGTTTCAGGCGAGTTTCCCATTCAAATGCATGTAACAGTGAGAAATACACTGTCTTGGCGAAATAAAGCGTTTTTCAACCACTTCATATAAATCGCTGTAACGTTTGATAGAAGACTCAGACAAACATATTTATGGCTTTATCTTATAGAACTCAATATCCCCGTGCTGGGCAAACAGGTTTTGCAGCCGTTTGAGCTAAGATTTTAAAATTATTCACATAATGAAAACCTATACTTTGTTTCAGGCGAGTTTCCCATTCAAATGCATGTAACAGTGAGAAACGCATTGTCTTGGCGAAATAAAGCGTTTTCGTACAACTTCATATAAATCGCTGTAACTTTTGATAGAAGACTCAGACAAACATGTTTATGGCTTTATCTTATAGAACTCAATATCCCCGTGCTGGGCAAACAGAACAGGTTTTGCAGCCGTTTGAGCTAAGATTTTAAAATTATGCACATAATGAAAACCTATACTTTGTTTCAGGCGAGTTTCCCATTCAAATGCATGTAGCAGTGAGAAATACACTGTCTTGGCGAAATAAAGCGTTTTTCAACCACTTCATATAAATCGCTGTAACTTTTGATAGAAGACTCAGACAAACATGTTTATGGCTTTATCTTATAGAACTCAATATCCCCGTGCTGGGCAAACAGGTTTTGCAGCCGTTTGAGCTAAGATTTTAAAATTATTCACATAATGAAAACCTATACTTTGTCTCGGGTGAGTTTCCCATTCAAATGCATGTAACAGTGAGAAACACACTGTCTTGGCGAAATAAAGCGTTTTTGTACAACTTCATATAAATCGCTGTAACTTTTGATAGAAGACTCAGACAAACATGTTTATGGCTTTATCTTATAGAACTCAATATCCCCATGCTGGGCAAACAGGTTTTGCAGCCGTTTGAGCTAAGATTTTAAAATTATTCACATAATGAAAACCTATACTTTATCTCGGGTGAGTTTCCCATTCAAATGCATGTAACAGTGAGAAACACACTGTCTTGGCGAAATAAAGCGTTTTTGTACAACTTCATATAAATCGCTGTAACTTTTGATAGAAGACTCAGACAAACATGTTTATGGCTTTATCTTATAGAACTCAATATCCCCGTGCTGGGCAAACAGAACAGGTTTTGCAGCCGTTTGAGCTAAGATTTTAAAATTATTCACATAATGAAAACCTATACTTTGTTTCAGGCGAGTTTCCCATTCAAATGCATGTAACAGTGAGAAACGCATTGTCTTGGCGAAATAAAGCGTTTTTGAACAACTTCATATAAATCGCTGTAACTTTTGATAGAAGACTCAGACAAACATGTTTATGGCTTTATCTTATAGAACTCAATATCCCCGTGCTGGGCAAACAGGTTTTGCAGCCGTTTGAGCTAAGATTTTAAAATTATTCACATAATGAAAACCTATACTTTGTTTCAGGCGAGTTTCCCATTCAAATGCATGTAACAGTGAGAAATACACTGTCTTGGCGAAATAAAGCCTTTTTCAACCACTTCATATAAATCGCTGTAACTTTTGATAGAAGACTCAGACAAACATATTTATGGCTTTATCTTATAGAACTCAATATCCCCGTGCTGGGCAAACAGGTTTTGCAGCCGTTTGAGCTAAGATTTTAAAATTATTCACATAATGAAAACCTATACTTTGTCTCGGGTGAGTTTCCCATTCAAATGCATGTAACAGTGAGAAACACACTGTCTTGGCGAAATAAAGCGTTTTTCAACCACTTCATATAAATCGCTGTAACGTTTGATAGAAGACTCAGACAAACATATTTATGGCTTTATCTTATAGAACTCAATATCCCCGTGCTGGGCAAACAGGTTTTGCAGCCGTTTGAGCTAAGATTTTAAAATTATTCACATAATGAAAACCTATACTTTGTTTCAGGCGAGTTTCCCATTCAAATGCATGTAACAGTGAGAAACGCATTGTCTTGGCGAAATAAAGCGTTTTCGTACAACTTCATATAAATCGCTGTAACTTTTGATAGAAGACTCAGACAAACATGTTTATGGCTTTATCTTATAGAACTCAATATCCCCGTGCTGGGCAAACAGGTTTTGCAGCCGTTTGAGCTAAGATTTTAAAATTATTCACATAATGAAAACCTATACTTTGTCTCGGGTGAGTTTCCCATTCAAATGCATGTAACAGTGAGAAACACACTGTCTTGGCGAAATAAAGCGTTTTTGTACAACTTCATATAAATCGCTGTAACTTTTGATAGAAGACTCAGACAAACATGTTTATGGCTTTATCTTATAGAACTCAATATCCCCGTGCTGGGCAAACAGAACAGGTTTTGCAGCCGTTTGAGCTAAGATTTTAAAATTATTCACATAATGAAAACCTATACTTTGTTTCAGGCGAGTTTCCCATTCAAATGCATGTAACAGTGAGAAACACACTGTCTTGGCGAAATAAAGCGTTTTTGTACAACTTCATATAAATCGCTGTAACTTTTGATAGAAGACTCAGACAAACATGTTTATGGCTTTATCTTATAGAACTCAATATCCCCGTGCTGGGCAAACAGAACAGGTTTTGCAGCCGTTTGAGCTAAGATTTTAAAATTATTCACATAATGAAAACCTATACTTTGTTTCAGGCGAGTTTCCCATTCAAATGCATGTAACAGTGAGAAACGCATTGTCTTGGCGAAATAAAGCGTTTTTCAACCACTTCATATAAATCGCTGTAACGTTTGATAGAAGACTCAGACAAACATATTCATGGCTTTATCTTATAGAACTCAATATCCCCGTGCTGGGCAAACAGGTTTTGCAGCCGTTTGAGCTAAGATTTTAAAATTATTCACATAATGAAAACCTATACTTTGTTTCAGGCGAGTTTCCCATTCAAATGCATGTAACAGTGAGAAACGCATTGTCTTGGCGAAATAAAGCGTTTTCGTACAACTTCATATAAATCGCTGTAACTTTTGATAGAAGACTCAGACAAACATGTTTATGGCTTTATCTTATAGAACTCAATATCCCCGTGCTGGGCAAACAGAACAGGTTTTGCAGCCGTTTGAGCTAAGATTTTAAAATTATTCACATAATGAAAACCTATACTTTGTTTCAGGCGAGTTTCCCATTCAAATGCATGTAACAGTGAGAAATACACTGTCTTGGCGAAATAAAGCGTTTTTCAACCACTTCATATAAATCGCTGTAACTTTTGATAGAAGACTCAGACAAACATGTTTATGGCTTTATCTTATAGAACTCAATATCCCCGTGCTGGGCAAACAGGTTTTGCAGCCGTTTGAGCTAAGATTTTAAAATTATTCACATAATGAAAACCTATACTTTGTTTCAGGCGAGTTTCCCATTCAAATGCATGTAACAGTGAGAAACGCATTGTCTTGGCGAAATAAAGCGTTTTCGTACAACTTCATATAAATCGCTGTAACTTTTGATAGAAGACTCAGACAAACATGTTTATGGCTTTATCTTATAGAACTCAATATCCCCGTGCTGGGCAAACAGAACAGGTTTTGCAGCCGTTTGAGCTAAGATTTTAAAATTATTCACATAATGAAAACCTATACTTTGTTTCAGGCGAGTTTCCCATTCAAATGCATGTAACAGTGAGAAATACACTGTCTTGGCGAAATAAAGCGTTTTTCAACCACTTCATATAAATCGCTGTAACTTTTGATAGAAAACTCAGACAAACATGTTTATGGCTTTATCTTATAGAACTCAATATCCCCGTGCTGGGCAAACAGAACAGGTTTTGCAGCCGTTTGAGCTAAGATTTTAAAATTATTCACATAATGAAAACCTATACTTTGTTTCAGGCGAGTTTCCCATTCAAATGCATGTAACAGTGAGAAACACACTGTCTTGGCGAAATAAAGCGTTTTTGTACAACTTCATATAAATCGCTGTAACTTTTGATAGAAGACTCAGACAAACATGTTTATGGCTTTATCTTATAGAACTCAATATCCCCGTGCTGGGCAAACAGGTTTTGCAGCCGTTTGAGCTAAGATTTTAAAATTATTCACATAATGAAAACCTATACTTTGTCTCGGGTGAGTTTCCCATTCAAATGCATGTAACAGTGAGAAACACACTGTCTTGGCGAAATAAAGCGTTTTTGTACAACTTCATATAAATCGCTGTAACTTTTGATAGAAGACTCAGTAAACATGTTTATGGCTTTATCTTATAGAACTCAATATCCCCGTGCTGGGCAAACAGAACAGGTTTTGCAGCCGTTTGAGCTAAGATTTTAAAATTATTCACATAATGAAAACCTATACTTTGTTTCAGGCGAGTTTCCCATTCAAATGCATGTAACAGTGAGAAACGCATTGTCTTGGCGAAATAAAGCGTTTTTGAACAACTTCATATAAATCGCTGTAACTTTTGATAGAAGACTCAGACAAACATGTTTATGGCTTTATCTTATAGAACTCAATATCCCCGTGCTGGGCAAACAGGTTTTGCAGCCGTTTGAGCTAAGATTTTAAAATTATTCACATAATGAAAACCTATACTTTGTCTCGGGTGAGTTTCCCATTCAAATGCATGTAACAGTGAGAAACACACTGTCTTGGCGAAATAAAGCGTTTTTGTACAACTTCATATAAATCGCTGTAACTTTTGATAGAAGACTCAGACAAACATGTTTATGGCTTTATCTTATAGAACTCAATATCCCCGTGCTGGGCAAACAGAACAGGTTTTGCAGCCGTTTGAGCTAAGATTTTAAAATTATTCACATAATGAAAACCTATACTTTGTTTCAGGCGAGTTTCCCATTCAAATGCATGTAACAGTGAGAAACGCATTGTCTTGGCGAAATAAAGCGTTTTTGAACAACTTCATATAAATCGCTGTAACTTTTGATAGAAGACTCAGACAAACATGTTTATGGCTTTATCTTATAGAACTCAATATCCCCGTGCTGGGCAAACAGGTTTTGCAGCCGTTTGAGCTAAGATTTTAAAATTATTCACATAATGAAAACCTATACTTTGTTTCAGGCGAGTTTCCCATTCAAATGCATGTAACAGTGAGAAACACACTGTCTTGGCGAAATAAAGCGTTTTTGTACAACTTCATATAAATCGCTGTAACTTTTGATAGAAGACTCAGACAAACATGTTTATGGCTTTATCTTATAGAACTCAATATCCCCGTGCTGGGCAAACAGAACAGGTTTTGCAGCCGTTTGAGCTAAGATTTTAAAATTATTCACATAATGAAAACCTATACTTTGTTTCAGGCGAGTTTCCCATTCAAATGCATGTAACAGTGAGAAACGCATTATATTGGCGAAATAAAGCGTTTTCGTACAACTTCATATAAATCGCTGTAACTTTTGATAGAAGACTCAGACAAACATATTTATGGCTTTATCTTATAGAACTCAATATCCCCGTGCTGGGCAAACAGGTTTTGCAGCCGTTTGAGCTAAGATTTTAAAATTATTCACATAATGAAAACCTATACTTTGTCTCGGGTGAGTTTCCCATTCAAATGCATGTAACAGTGAGAAACGCATTGTCTTGGCGAAATAAAGCGTTTTCGTACAACTTCATATAAATCGCTGTAACTTTTGATAGAAGACTCAGACAAACATGTTTATGGCTTTATCTTATAGAACTCAATATCCCCGTGCTGGGCAAACAGGTTTTGCAGCCGTTTGAGCTAAGATTTTAAAATTATTCACATAATGAAAACCTATACTTTGTTTCAGGCGAGTTTCCCATTCAAATGCATGTAACAGTGAGAAATACACTGTCTTGGTGAAATAAAGCGTTTTTCAACCACTTCATATAAATCGCTGTAACGTTTGATAGAAGACTCAGACAAACATATTTATGGCTTTATCTTATAGAACTCAATATCCCCGTGCTGGGCAAACAGGTTTTGCAGCCGTTTGAGCTAAGATTTTAAAATTATTCACATAATGAAAACCTATACTTTGTTTCAGGCGAGTTTCCCATTCAAATGCATGTAACAGTGAGAAACGCATTGTCTTGGCGAAATAAAGCGTTTTCGTACAACTTCATATAAATCGCTGTAACTTTTGATAGAAGACTCAGACAAACATGTTTATGGCTTTATCTTATAGAACTCAATATCCCCGTGCTGGGCAAACAGGTTTTGCAGCCGTTTGAGCTAAGATTTTAAAATTATTCACATAATGAAAACCTATACTTTGTCTCGGGTGAGTTTCCCATTCAAATGCATGTAACAGTGAGAAACACACTGTCTTGGCGAAATAAAGCGTTTTTGTACAACTTCATATAAATCGCTGTAACTTTTGATAGAAGACTCAGACAAACATGTTTATGGCTTTATCTTATAGAACTCAATATCCCCGTGCTGGGCAAACAGAACAGGTTTTGCAGCCGTTTGAGCTAAGATTTTAAAATTATTCACATAATGAAAACCTATACTTTGTTTCAGGCGAGTTTCCCATTCAAATGCATGTAACAGTGAGAAATACACTGTCTTGGCGAAATAAAGCGTTTTTCAACCACTTCATATAAATCGCTGTAACTTTTGATAGAAGACTCAGACAAACATGTTTATGGCTTTATCTTATAGAACTCAATATCCCCGTGCTGGGCAAACAGGTTTTGCAGCCGTTTGAGCTAAGATTTTAAAATTATTCACATAATGAAAACCTATACTTTGTCTCGGGTGAGTTTCCCATTCAAATGCATGTAACAGTGAGAAACACACTGTCTTGGCGAAATAAAGCGTTTTTGTACAACTTCATATAAATCGCTGTAACTTTTGATAGAAGACTCAGACAAACATGTTTATGGCTTTATCTTATAGAACTCAATATCCCCGTGCTGGGCAAACAGAACAGGTTTTGCAGCCGTTTGAGCTAAGATTTTAAAATTATTCACATAATGAAAACCTATACTTTGTTTCAGGCGAGTTTCCCATTCAAATGCATGTAACAGTGAGAAACGCATTGTCTTGGCGAAATAAAGCGTTTTTGAACAACTTCATATAAATCGCTGTAACTTTTGATAGAAGACTCAGACAAACATGTTTATGGCTTTATCTTATAGAACTCAATATCCCCGTGCTGGGCAAACAGGTTTTGCAGCCGTTTGAGCTAAGATTTTAAAATTATTCACATAATGAAAACCTATACTTTGTTTCAGGCGAGTTTCCCATTCAAATGCATGTAACAGTGAGAAACACACTGTCTTGGCGAAATAAAGCGTTTTTGTACAACTTCATATAAATCGCTGTAACTTTTGATAGAAGACTCAGACAAACATGTTTATGGCTTTATCTTATAGAACTCAATATCCCCGTGCTGGGCAAACAGAACAGGTTTTGCAGCCGTTTGAGCTAAGATTTTAAAATTATTCACATAATGAAAACCTATACTTTGTTTCAGGCGAGTTTCCCATTCAAATGCATGTAACAGTGAGAAACGCATTGTATTGGCGAAATAAAGCGTTTTCGTACAACTTCATATAAATCGCTGTAACTTTTGATAGAAGACTCAGACAAACATATTTATGGCTTTATCTTATAGAACTCAATATCCCCGTGCTGGGCAAACAGGTTTTGCAGCCGTTTGAGCTAAGATTTTAAAATTATTCACATAATGAAAACCTATACTTTGTCTCGGGTGAGTTTCCCATTCAAATGCATGTAACAGTGAGAAACGCATTGTCTTGGCGAAATAAAGCGTTTTCGTACAACTTCATATAAATCGCTGTAACTTTTGATAGAAGACTCAGACAAACATGTTTATGGCTTTATCTTATAGAACTCAATATCCCCGTGCTGGGCAAACAGAACAGGTTTTGCAGCCGTTTGAGCTAAGATTTTAAAATTATTCACATAATGAAAACCTATACTTTGTTTCAGGCGAGTTTCCCATTCAAATGCATGTAACAGTGAGAAACACACTGTCTTGGCGAAATAAAGCGTTTTTGTACAACTTCATATAAATCGCTGTAACTTTTGATAGAAGACTCAGACAAACATGTTTATGGCTTTATCTTATAGAACTCAATATCCCCGTGCTGGGCAAACAGGTTTTGCAGCCGTTTGAGCTAAGATTTTAAAATTATTCACATAATGAAAACCTATACTTTGTCTCGGGTGAGTTTCCCATTCAAATGCATGTAACAGTGAGAAACACACTGTCTTGGCGAAATAAAGCGTTTTTGTACAACTTCATATAAATCGCTGTAACTTTTGATAGAAGACTCAGACAAACATGTTTATGGCTTTATCTTATAGAACTCAATATCCCCGTGCTGGGCAAACAGAACAGGTTTTGCAGCCGTTTGAGCTAAGATTTTAAAATTATTCACATAATGAAAACCTATACTTTGTTTCAGGCGAGTTTCCCATTCAAATGCATGTAACAGTGAGAAACGCATTGTCTTGGCGAAATAAAGCGTTTTTGAACAACTTCATATAAATCGCTGTAACTTTTGATAGAAGACTCAGACAAACATGTTTATGGCTTTATCTTATAGAACTCAATATCCCCGTGCTGGGCAAACAGGTTTTGCAGCCGTTTGAGCTAAGATTTTAAAATTATTCACATAATGAAAACCTATACTTTGTCTCGGGTGAGTTTCCCATTCAAATGCATGTAACAGTGAGAAACACACTGTCTTGGCGAAATAAAGCGTTTTTGTACAACTTCATATAAATCGCTGTAACGTTTGATAGAAGACTCAGACAAACATGTTTATGGCTTTATCTTATAGAACTCAATATCCCCGTGCTGGGCAAACAGGTTTTGCAGCCGTTTGAGCTAAGATTTTAAAATTATTCACATAATGAAAACCTATACTTTGTTTCAGGCGAGTTTCCCATTCAAATGCATGTAACAGTGAGAAATACACTGTCTTGGCGAAATAAAGCGTTTTTCAACCACTTCATATAAATCGCTGTAACGTTTGATAGAAGACTCAGACAAACATATTTATGGCTTTATCTTATAGAACTCAATATCCCCGTGCTGGGCAAACAGGTTTTGCAGCCGTTTGAGCTAAGATTTTAAAATTATTCACATAATGAAAACCTATACTTTGTTTCAGGCGAGTTTCCCATTCAAATGCATGTAACAGTGAGAAACGCATTGTCTTGGCGAAATAAAGCGTTTTCGTACAACTTCATATAAATCGCTGTAACTTTTGATAGAAGACTCAGACAAACATGTTTATGGCTTTATCTTATAGAACTCAATATCCCCGTGCTGGGCAAACAGAACAGGTTTTGCAGCCGTTTGAGCTAAGATTTTAAAATTATGCACATAATGAAAACCTATACTTTGTTTCAGGCGAGTTTCCCATTCAAATGCATGTAGCAGTGAGAAATACACTGTCTTGGCGAAATAAAGCGTTTTTCAACCACTTCATATAAATCGCTGTAACTTTTGATAGAAGACTCAGACAAACATGTTTATGGCTTTATCTTATAGAACTCAATATCCCCGTGCTGGGCAAACAGGTTTTGCAGCCGTTTGAGCTAAGATTTTAAAATTATTCACATAATGAAAACCTATACTTTGTCTCGGGTGAGTTTCCCATTCAAATGCATGTAACAGTGAGAAACACACTGTCTTGGCGAAATAAAGCGTTTTTGTACAACTTCATATAAATCGCTGTAACTTTTGATAGAAGACTCAGACAAACATGTTTATGGCTTTATCTTATAGAACTCAATATCCCCATGCTGGGCAAACAGGTTTTGCAGCCGTTTGAGCTAAGATTTTAAAATTATTCACATAATGAAAACCTATACTTTATCTCGGGTGAGTTTCCCATTCAAATGCATGTAACAGTGAGAAACACACTGTCTTGGCGAAATAAAGCGTTTTTGTACAACTTCATATAAATCGCTGTAACTTTTGATAGAAGACTCAGACAAACATGTTTATGGCTTTATCTTATAGAACTCAATATCCCCGTGCTGGGCAAACAGAACAGGTTTTGCAGCCGTTTGAGCTAAGATTTTAAAATTATTCACATAATGAAAACCTATACTTTGTTTCAGGCGAGTTTCCCATTCAAATGCATGTAACAGTGAGAAACGCATTGTCTTGGCGAAATAAAGCGTTTTTGAACAACTTCATATAAATCGCTGTAACTTTTGATAGAAGACTCAGACAAACATGTTTATGGCTTTATCTTATAGAACTCAATATCCCCGTGCTGGGCAAACAGGTTTTGCAGCCGTTTGAGCTAAGATTTTAAAATTATTCACATAATGAAAACCTATACTTTGTTTCAGGCGAGTTTCCCATTCAAATGCATGTAACAGTGAGAAATACACTGTCTTGGCGAAATAAAGCCTTTTTCAACCACTTCATATAAATCGCTGTAACTTTTGATAGAAGACTCAGACAAACATATTTATGGCTTTATCTTATAGAACTCAATATCCCCGTGCTGGGCAAACAGGTTTTGCAGCCGTTTGAGCTAAGATTTTAAAATTATTCACATAATGAAAACCTATACTTTGTCTCGGGTGAGTTTCCCATTCAAATGCATGTAACAGTGAGAAACACACTGTCTTGGCGAAATAAAGCGTTTTTCAACCACTTCATATAAATCGCTGTAACGTTTGATAGAAGACTCAGACAAACATATTTATGGCTTTATCTTATAGAACTCAATATCCCCGTGCTGGGCAAACAGGTTTTGCAGCCGTTTGAGCTAAGATTTTAAAATTATTCACATAATGAAAACCTATACTTTGTTTCAGGCGAGTTTCCCATTCAAATGCATGTAACAGTGAGAAACGCATTGTCTTGGCGAAATAAAGCGTTTTCGTACAACTTCATATAAATCGCTGTAACTTTTGATAGAAGACTCAGACAAACATGTTTATGGCTTTATCTTATAGAACTCAATATCCCCGTGCTGGGCAAACAGAACAGGTTTTGCAGCCGTTTGAGCTAAGATTTTAAAATTATGCACATAATGAAAACCTATACTTTGTTTCAGGCGAGTTTCCCATTCAAATGCATGTAACAGTGAGAAATACACTGTCTTGGCGAAATAAAGCGTTTTTCAACCACTTCATATAAATCGCTGTAACTTTTGATAGAAGACTCAGACAAACATGTTTATGGCTTTATCTTATAGAACTCAATATCCCCGTGCTGGGCAAACAGGTTTTGCAGCCGTTTGAGCTAAGATTTTAAAATTATTCACATAATGAAAACCTATACTTTGTCTCGGGTGAGTTTCCCATTCAAATGCATGTAACAGTGAGAAACACACTGTCTTGGCGAAATAAAGCGTTTTTGTACAACTTCATATAAATCGCTGTAACTTTTGATAGAAGACTCAGACAAACATGTTTATGGCTTTATCTTATAGAACTCAATATCCCCATGCTGGGCAAACAGGTTTTGCAGCCGTTTGAGCTAAGATTTTAAAATTATTCACATAATGAAAACCTATACTTTGTTTCAGGCGAGTTTCCCATTCAAATGCATGTAACAGTGAGAAATACACTGTCTTGGCGAAATAAAGGGTTTTTCAACCACTTCATATAAATCGCTGTAACTTTTGATAGAAGACTCAGACAAACATATTTATGGCTTTATCTTATAGAACTCAATATCCCCGTGCTGGGCAAACAGGTTTTGCAGCCGTTTGAGCTAAGATTTTAAAATTATTCACATAATGAAAACCTATACTTTGTCTCGGGTGAGTTTCCCATTCAAATGCATGTAACAGTGAGAAACACACTGTCTTGGCGAAATAAAGCGTTTTTGTACAACTTCATATAAATCGCTGTAACTTTTGATAGAAGACTCAGACAAACATGTTTATGGCTTTATCTTATAGAACTCAATATCCCCGTGCTGGGCAAACAGAACAGGTTTTGCAGCCGTTTGAGCTAAGATTTTAAAATTATTTACATAATGAAAACCTATACTTTGTTTCAGGCGAGTTTCCCATTCAAATGCATGTAACAGTGAGAAACGCATTGTCTTGGCGAAATAAAGCGTTTTTGAACAACTTCATATAAATCGCTGTAACTTTTGATAGAAGACTCAGACAAACATGTTTATGGCTTTATCTTATAGAACTCAATATCCCCGTGCTGGGCAAACAGGTTTTGCAGCCGTTTGAGCTAAGATTTTAAAATTATTCACATAATGAAAACCTATACTTTGTTTCAGGCGAGTTTCCCATTCAAATGCATGTAACAGTGAGAAATACACTGTCTTGGCGAAATAAAGCGTTTTTCAACCACTTCATATAAATCGCTGTAACTTTTGATAGAAGACTCAGACAAACATATTTATGGCTTTATCTTATAGAACTCAATATCCCCGTGCTGGGCAAACAGGTTTTGCAGCCGTTTGAGCTAAGATTTAAAAATTATTCACATAATGAAAACCTATACTTTGTTTCAGTCGAGTTTCCCATTCAAATGCATGTAACAGTGAGAAACGCAATGTATTGGCGAAATAAAGCGTTTTTGAACAACTTCATATAAATCGCTGTAACTTTTGATAGAAGACTCAGACAAACATGTTTATGGCTTTATCTTATAGAACTCAATATCCCCGTGCTGGGCAAACAGGTTTTGCAGCCGTTTGAGCTAAGATTTTAAAATTATTCACATAATGAAAACCTATACTTTGTTTCAGGCGAGTTTCCCATTCAAATGCATGTAACAGTGAGAAATACAGCGGGGAAAATAAGTATTTGACACATCAGCATTTTTATCAGTAAGGGGATTTCCAAGTGGACCATTGACACAACATTTCCACCAGATGTTGCCATCAAGCCAAATATTGACGTCATACAAACAAATCAGAACATATAAGTATACAAGTTAAACCACAATAAATAAAGTGAAATGACACAGGGAATAAGTATTGAATACATGGAGATAACAAGGGGCAAAATGACATAGAAAGCCAGGAGATCACCTGAAATCTGTCAGTATTGATAGAGAAATCCTGTCCCCTATCAGTACTAATTGATATCAGCTGCTTTAGTCCTAATTGATGGCCTATAAAGGCTCCTCATTACCCAGAAGGCACACAGGAAAGACTTCATGATGGGTAAAAGCAAAGAACTCTCTCAAGATCTTCGTAATCTTATCGTTGAAAAGCATTTTGATGGGAATGGTTATAGGTGCATTTCCAGAATGCTGAATGTTCCTGTGAGCACTGTGGGGGCCATTATCCGGAAATGGAAAGTGCATCAGTTCACCATAAACCTGCCACGATCAGGTGCTCCACGCAAGATCCCTGTCCGAGGAGTCCAAAGAATAATCAGGAGGGTTCTCCAAGAGCCAAGAACCACTCGGCCAGAACTTCAGGAAGACCTTGCATCAGCAGGTACTGTTGTTTCAAAGAAAACTATAAGCAATGCACTGAACCGCCATGGCATCCATGCACGCTCACCACGCAAGACTCCATTGCTGAACAAAAAGCATGTCAAGGCTCGGTTAAAATTTGCGCAACAGCATTTGGAGAAGCCTGTGGATTATTGGACGACTATAGTATGGTCAGATGAAAGCAAAATTGAACTTTTTGGCAGTCATTCTACACACCATGTTTGGAGAAGAAATGGCACTGCTCACCACCCCAAGAACACCATACCAACAGTCAAGTTTGGGGGTGGAAGCATCATGGTTTGGGGCTGCTTTTCAGCAAGGGGTACTGGCAGACTTCATATTATTGAAGGCAGGATGAATGGAGAGATGTACCGGGACATTCTGGATAAAAATCTGCTGCCATCTACCAGGAAGCTAAAAATGAAAAGAGGGTGGACATTTCAGCAAGACAATGATCCCAAACACAAGGCCAAGGAAACAATGAAGTGGTTTCAAAGAAAGAAAATCAAGTTGCTTGAATGGCCCAGTCAATCACCTGACCTAAATCCCATAGAAAATCTATGGAGAGAACTGAAGATTAAAGTTCATAAAAGAGGCCCAAGGAACCTTCAAGATTTAAAGACCGTTTGTGTGGAAGAATGGGCCAGAATCACTCCTGAGCAATGCAGACGACTGGTCTATCCATACAAGAGGCGTCTAGAAGCTGTAATCACCAACAAAGGCTTTTCTACAAAGTATTGAATAAAGTGTGTTCAATACTTATTCCCTGTGTCATTTCACTTTATTTATTATGGTTTAACTTGTATACTTATATGTTCTGATTTGATTGTATGACTTCAATATTTGGCTTGATGGCAACATCTGGTGGAAATGTTGTGTCAATAGTCCACTTGGAAATCCCCTTACTGATAAAAATGCTGATGTGTCAAATACTTATTTTCCCCGCTGTACACTGTCTTGGCGAAATAAAGCGTTTTTCAACCACTTCATATAAATCGCTGTAACTTTTGATAGAAGACTCAGACAAACATGTTTATGGCTTTATCTTATAGAACTCAATATCCCCGTGCTGGGCAAACAGGTTTTGCAGCCGTTTGAGCTAAGATTTTAAAATTATTCACATAATGAAAACCTATACTTTGTCTCGGGTGGGTTTCCCATTCAAATGCATGTAACAGTGAGAAACACACTGTCTTGGCGAAATAAAGCGTTTTTGTACAACTTCATATAAATCGCTGTAACTTTTGATAGAAGACTCAGACAAACATGTTTATGGCTTTATCTTATAGAACTCAATATCCCCGTGCTGGGCAAACAGGTTTTGCAGCCGTTTGAGCTAAGATTTTAAAATTATTCACATAATGAAAACCTATACTTTGTTTCAGGCGAGTTTCCCATTCAAATGCATGTAACAGTGAGAAACGCATTGTCTTGGCGAAATAAAGCGTTTTTGAACAACTTCATATAAATCGCTGTAACTTTTGATAGAAGACTCAGACAAACATGTTTATGGCTTTATCTTATAGAACTCAATATCCCCGTGCTGGGCAAACTGGTTTTGCAGCCGTTTGAGCTAAGATTTTAAAATTATTCACATAGTGAAAACCTATACTTTGTTTCAGGCGAGTTTCCCATTCAAATGCATGTAACAGTGAGAAACGCATTGTCTTGGCGAAATAAAGCGTTTTTGAACAACTTCATATAAATCGCTGTAACTTTTGATAGAAGACTCAGACAAACATGTTTATGGCTTTATCTTATAGAACTCAATATCCCCGTGCTGGGCAAACAGAACAGGTTTTGCAGCCGTTTGAGCTAAGATTTTAAAATTATTCACATAATGAAAACCTATACTTTGTTTCAGGCGAGTTTCCCATTCAAATGCATGTAACAGTGAGAAACGCATTGTCTTGGCGAAATAAAGCGTTTTTGAACAACTTCATATAAATCGCTGTAACTTTTGATAGAAGACTCAGACAAACATGTTTATGGCTTTATCTTATAGAACTCAATATCCCCGTGCTGGGCAAACAGGTTTTGCAGCCGTTTGAGCTAAGATTTTAAAATTATTCACATAATGAAAACCTATACTTTGTTTCAGGCGAGTTTCCCATTCAAATGCATGTAACAGTGAGAAATACACTGTCTTGGCGAAATAAAGCGTTTTTCAACCACTTCATATAAATCGCTGTAACTTTTGATAGAAGACTCAGACAAACATGTTTATGGCTTTATCTTATAGAACTCAATATCCCCGTGCTGGGCAAACAGGTTTTGCAGCCGTTTGAGCTAAGATTTTAAAATTATTCACATAATGAAAACCTATACTTTGTTTCAGGCGAGTTTCCCATTCAAATGCATGTAACAGTGAGAAACGCAATGTATTGGCGAAATAAAGCGTTTTCGTACAACTTCATATAAATCACTGTAACTTTTGATAGAAGACTCAGACAAACATATTTATGGCTTTATCTTATAGAACTCAATATCCCCGTGCTGGGCAAACAGGTTTTGCAGCCGTTTGAGCTAAGATTTTAAAATTATTCACATAATGAAAACCTATACTTTGTTTCAGGCGAGTTTCCCATTCAAATGCATGTAACAGTGAGAAACGCATTGTCTTGGCGAAATAAAGCGTTTTCGTACAACTTCATATAAATCGCTGTAACTTTTGATAGAAGACTCAGACAAACATGTTTATGGCTTTATCTTATAGAACTCAATATCCCCGTGCTGGGCAAACAGAACAGGTTTTGCAGCCGTTTGAGCTAAGATTTTAAAATTATGCACATAATGAAAACCTATACTTTGTTTCAGGCGAGTTTCCCATTCAAATGCATGTAACAGTGAGAAATACACTGTCTTGGCGAAATAAAGCGTTTTTCAACCACTTCATATAAATCGCTGTAACTTTTGATAGAAGACTCAGACAAACATGTTTATGGCTTTATCTTATAGAACTCAATATCCCCGTGCTGGGCAAACAGGTTTTGCAGCCGTTTGAGCTAAGATTTTAAAATTATTCACATAATGAAAACCTATACTTTGTCTCGGGTGAGTTTCCCATTCAAATGCATGTAACAGTGAGAAACACACTGTCTTGGCGAAATAAAGCGTTTTTGTACAACTTCATATAAATCGCTGTAACTTTTGATAGAAGACTCAGACAAACATGTTTATGGCTTTATCTTATAGAACTCAATATCCCCGTGCTGGGCAAACAGAACAGGTTTTGCAGCCGTTTGAGCTAAGATTTTAAAATTATTCACATAATGAAAACCTATACTTTGTTTCAGGCGAGTTTCCCATTCAAATGCATGTAACAGTGAGAAACGCATTGTCTTGGCGAAATAAAGCGTTTTTGAACAACTTCATATAAATCGCTGTAACTTTTGATAGAAGACTCAGACAAACATGTTTATGGCTTTATCTTATAGAACTCAATATCCCCGTGCTGGGCAAACAGGTTTTGCAGCCGTTTGAGCTAAGATTTTAAAATTATTCACATAATGAAAACCTATACTTTGTTTCAGGCGAGTTTCCCATTCAAATGCATGTAACAGTGAGAAACACACTGTCTTGGCGAAATAAAGCGTTTTTGTACAACTTCATATAAATCGCTGTAACTTTTGATAGAAGACTCAGACAAACATGTTTATGGCTTTATCTTATAGAACTCAATATCCCCGTGCTGGGCAAACAGAACAGGTTTTGCAGCCGTTTGAGCTAAGATTTTAAAATTATTCACATAATGAAAACCTATACTTTGTTTCAGGCGAGTTTCCCATTCAAATGCATGTAACAGTGAGAAACGCATTGTATTGGCGAAATAAAGCGTTTTCGTACAACTTCATATAAATTGCTGTAACTTTTGATAGAAGACTCAGACAAACATATTTATGGCTTTATCTTATAGAACTCAATATCCCCGTGCTGGGCAAACAGGTTTTGCAGCCGTTTGAGCTAAGATTTTAAAATTATTCACATAATGAAAACCTATACTTTGTCTCGGGTGAGTTTCCCATTCAAATGCATGTAACAGTGAGAAACGCATTGTCTTGGCGAAATAAAGCGTTTTCGTACAACTTCATATAAATCGCTGTAACTTTTGATAGAAGACTCAGACAAACATGTTTATGGCTTTATCTTATAGAACTCAATATCCCCGTGCTGGGCAAACAGGTTTTGCAGCCGTTTGAGCTAAGATTTTAAAATTATTCACATAATGAAAACCTATACTTTGTTTCAGGCGAGTTTCCCATTCAAATGCATGTAACAGTGAGAAACACACTGTCTTGGCGAAATAAAGCGTTTTTGTACAACTTCATATAAATCGCTGTAACTTTTGATAGAAGACTCAGACAAACATGTTTATGGCTTTATCTTATAGAACTCAATATCCCCGTGCTGGGCAAACAGAACAGGTTTTGCAGCCGTTTGAGCTAAGATTTTAAAATTATTCACATAATGAAAACCTATACTTTGTTTCAGGCGAGTTTCCCATTCAAATGCATGTAACAGTGAGAAACGCATTGTATTGGCGAAATAAAGCGTTTTCGTACAACTTCATATAAATTGCTGTAACTTTTGATAGAAGACTCAGACAAACATATTTATGGCTTTATCTTATAGAACTCAATATCCCCGTGCTGGGCAAACAGGTTTTGCAGCCGTTTGAGCTAAGATTTTAAAATTATTCACATAATGAAAACCTATACTTTGTCTCGGGTGAGTTTCCCATTCAAATGCATGTAACAGTGAGAAACGCATTGTCTTGGCGAAATAAAGCGTTTTCGTACAACTTCATATAAATCGCTGTAACTTTTGATAGAAGACTCAGACAAACATGTTTATGGCTTTATCTTATAGAACTCAATATCCCCGTGCTGGGCAAACAGAACAGGTTTTGCAGCCGTTTGAGCTAAGATTTTAAAATTATTCACATAATGAAAACCTATACTTTGTTTCAGGCGAGTTTCCCATTCAAATGCATGTAACAGTGAGAAACGCATTGTCTTGGCGAAATAAAGCGTTTTTGAACAACTTCATATAAATCGCTGTAACTTTTGATAGAAGACTCAGACAAACATGTTTATGGCTTTATCTTATAGAACTCAATATCCCCGTGCTGGGCAAACAGGTTTTGCAGCCGTTTGAGCTAAGATTTTAAAATTATTCACATAATGAAAACCTATACTTTGTCTCGGGTGAGTTTCCCATTCAAATGCATGTAACAGTGAGAAACACACTGTCTTGGCGAAATAAAGCGTTTTTGTACAACTTCATATAAATCGCTGTAACGTTTGATAGAAGACTCAGACAAACATGTTTATGGCTTTATCTTATAGAACTCAATATCCCCGTGCTGGGCAAACAGGTTTTGCAGCCGTTTGAGCTAAGATTTTAAAATTATTCACATAATGAAAACCTATACTTTGTTTCAGGCGAGTTTCCCATTCAAATGCATGTAACAGTGAGAAATACACTGTCTTGGCGAAATAAAGCGTTTTTCAACCACTTCATATAAATCGCTGTAACGTTTGATAGAAGACTCAGACAAACATATTTATGGCTTTATCTTATAGAACTCAATATCCCCGTGCTGGGCAAACAGGTTTTGCAGCCGTTTGAGCTAAGATTTTAAAATTATTCACATAATGAAAACCTATACTTTGTTTCAGGCGAGTTTCCCATTCAAATGCATGTAACAGTGAGAAACGCATTGTCTTGGCGAAATAAAGCGTTTTCGTACAACTTCATATAAATCGCTGTAACTTTTGATAGAAGACTCAGACAAACATGTTTATGGCTTTATCTTATAGAACTCAATATCCCCGTGCTGGGCAAACAGAACAGGTTTTGCAGCCGTTTGAGCTAAGATTTTAAAATTATGCACATAATGAAAACCTATACTTTGTTTCAGGCGAGTTTCCCATTCAAATGCATGTAGCAGTGAGAAATACACTGTCTTGGCGAAATAAAGCGTTTTTCAACCACTTCATATAAATCGCTGTAACTTTTGATAGAAGACTCAGACAAACATGTTTATGGCTTTATCTTATAGAACTCAATATCCCCGTGCTGGGCAAACAGGTTTTGCAGCCGTTTGAGCTAAGATTTTAAAATTATTCACATAATGAAAACCTATACTTTGTCTCGGGTGAGTTTCCCATTCAAATGCATGTAACAGTGAGAAACACACTGTCTTGGCGAAATAAAGCGTTTTTGTACAACTTCATATAAATCGCTGTAACTTTTGATAGAAGACTCAGACAAACATGTTTATGGCTTTATCTTATAGAACTCAATATCCCCATGCTGGGCAAACAGGTTTTGCAGCCGTTTGAGCTAAGATTTTAAAATTATTCACATAATGAAAACCTATACTTTATCTCGGGTGAGTTTCCCATTCAAATGCATGTAACAGTGAGAAACACACTGTCTTGGCGAAATAAAGCGTTTTTGTACAACTTCATATAAATCGCTGTAACTTTTGATAGAAGACTCAGACAAACATGTTTATGGCTTTATCTTATAGAACTCAATATCCCCGTGCTGGGCAAACAGAACAGGTTTTGCAGCCGTTTGAGCTAAGATTTTAAAATTATTCACATAATGAAAACCTATACTTTGTTTCAGGCGAGTTTCCCATTCAAATGCATGTAACAGTGAGAAACGCATTGTCTTGGCGAAATAAAGCGTTTTTGAACAACTTCATATAAATCGCTGTAACTTTTGATAGAAGACTCAGACAAACATGTTTATGGCTTTATCTTATAGAACTCAATATCCCCGTGCTGGGCAAACAGGTTTTGCAGCCGTTTGAGCTAAGATTTTAAAATTATTCACATAATGAAAACCTATACTTTGTTTCAGGCGAGTTTCCCATTCAAATGCATGTAACAGTGAGAAATACACTGTCTTGGCGAAATAAAGCCTTTTTCAACCACTTCATATAAATCGCTGTAACTTTTGATAGAAGACTCAGACAAACATATTTATGGCTTTATCTTATAGAACTCAATATCCCCGTGCTGGGCAAACAGGTTTTGCAGCCGTTTGAGCTAAGATTTTAAAATTATTCACATAATGAAAACCTATACTTTGTCTCGGGTGAGTTTCCCATTCAAA
The DNA here is from genome assembly GCF_057382185.1 of Mchenga conophoros. Classification (NCBI taxonomy): domain Eukaryota; kingdom Metazoa; phylum Chordata; class Actinopteri; order Cichliformes; family Cichlidae; genus Mchenga; species Mchenga conophoros. The sequence continues at coordinate 17,121,092 of NC_140527.1, read as the reverse complement.
TGCATGTAACAGTGAGAAACACACTGTCTTGGCGAAATAAAGCGTTTTTCAACCACTTCATATAAATCGCTGTAACGTTTGATAGAAGACTCAGACAAACATATTTATGGCTTTATCTTATAGAACTCAATATCCCCGTGCTGGGCAAACAGGTTTTGCAGCCGTTTGAGCTAAGATTTTAAAATTATTCACATAATGAAAACCTATACTTTGTTTCAGGCGAGTTTCCCATTCAAATGCATGTAACAGTGAGAAACGCATTGTCTTGGCGAAATAAAGCGTTTTCGTACAACTTCATATAAATCGCTGTAACTTTTGATAGAAGACTCAGACAAACATGTTTATGGCTTTATCTTATAGAACTCAATATCCCCGTGCTGGGCAAACAGAACAGGTTTTGCAGCCGTTTGAGCTAAGATTTTAAAATTATGCACATAATGAAAACCTATACTTTGTTTCAGGCGAGTTTCCCATTCAAATGCATGTAACAGTGAGAAATACACTGTCTTGGCGAAATAAAGCGTTTTTCAACCACTTCATATAAATCGCTGTAACTTTTGATAGAAGACTCAGACAAACATGTTTATGGCTTTATCTTATAGAACTCAATATCCCCGTGCTGGGCAAACAGGTTTTGCAGCCGTTTGAGCTAAGATTTTAAAATTATTCACATAATGAAAACCTATACTTTGTCTCGGGTGAGTTTCCCATTCAAATGCATGTAACAGTGAGAAACACACTGTCTTGGCGAAATAAAGCGTTTTTGTACAACTTCATATAAATCGCTGTAACTTTTGATAGAAGACTCAGACAAACATGTTTATGGCTTTATCTTATAGAACTCAATATCCCCATGCTGGGCAAACAGGTTTTGCAGCCGTTTGAGCTAAGATTTTAAAATTATTCACATAATGAAAACCTATACTTTGTTTCAGGCGAGTTTCCCATTCAAATGCATGTAACAGTGAGAAATACACTGTCTTGGCGAAATAAAGCGTTTTTCAACCACTTCATATAAATCGCTGTAACTTTTGATAGAAGACTCAGACAAACATATTTATGGCTTTATCTTATAGAACTCAATATCCCCGTGCTGGGCAAACAGGTTTTGCAGCCGTTTGAGCTAAGATTTTAAAATTATTCACATAATGAAAACCTATACTTTGTCTCGGGTGAGTTTCCCATTCAAATGCATGTAACAGTGAGAAACACACTGTCTTGGCGAAATAAAGCGTTTTTGTACAACTTCATATAAATCGCTGTAACTTTTGATAGAAGACTCAGACAAACATGTTTATGGCTTTATCTTATAGAACTCAATATCCCCGTGCTGGGCAAACAGAACAGGTTTTGCAGCCGTTTGAGCTAAGATTTTAAAATTATTTACATAATGAAAACCTATACTTTGTTTCAGGCGAGTTTCCCATTCAAATGCATGTAACAGTGAGAAACGCATTGTCTTGGCGAAATAAAGCGTTTTTGAACAACTTCATATAAATCGCTGTAACTTTTGATAGAAGACTCAGACAAACATGTTTATGGCTTTATCTTATAGAACTCAATATCCCCGTGCTGGGCAAACAGGTTTTGCAGCCGTTTGAGCTAAGATTTTAAAATTATTCACATAATGAAAACCTATACTTTGTTTCAGGCGAGTTTCCCATTCAAATGCATGTAACAGTGAGAAATACACTGTCTTGGCGAAATAAAGCGTTTTTCAACCACTTCATATAAATCGCTGTAACTTTTGATAGAAGACTCAGACAAACATATTTATGGCTTTATCTTATAGAACTCAATATCCCCGTGCTGGGCAAACAGGTTTTGCAGCCGTTTGAGCTAAGATTTAAAAATTATTCACATAATGAAAACCTATACTTTGTTTCAGTCGAGTTTCCCATTCAAATGCATGTAACAGTGAGAAACGCAATGTATTGGCGAAATAAAGCGTTTTTGAACAACTTCATATAAATCGCTGTAACTTTTGATAGAAGACTCAGACAAACATGTTTATGGCTTTATCTTATAGAACTCAATATCCCCGTGCTGGGCAAACAGGTTTTGCAGCCGTTTGAGCTAAGATTTTAAAATTATTCACATAATGAAAACCTATACTTTGTTTCAGGCGAGTTTCCCATTCAAATGCATGTAACAGTGAGAAATACAGCGGGGAAAATAAGTATTTGACACATCAGCATTTTTATCAGTAAGGGGATTTCCAAGTGGACCATTGACACAACATTTCCACCAGATGTTGCCATCAAGCCAAATATTGACGTCATACAAACAAATCAGAACATATAAGTATACAAGTTAAACCACAATAAATAAAGTGAAATGACACAGGGAATAAGTATTGAATACATGGAGATAACAAGGGGCAAAATGACATAGAAAGCCAGGAGATCACCTGAAATCTGTCAGTATTGATAGAGAAATCCTGTCCCCTATCAGTACTAATTGATATCAGCTGCTTTAGTCCTAATTGATGGCCTATAAAGGCTCCTCATTACCCAGAAGGCACACAGGAAAGACTTCATGATGGGTAAAAGCAAAGAACTCTCTCAAGATCTTCGTAATCTTATCGTTGAAAAGCATTTTGATGGGAATGGTTATAGGTGCATTTCCAGAATGCTGAATGTTCCTGTGAGCACTGTGGGGGCCATTATCCGGAAATGGAAAGTGCATCAGTTCACCATAAACCTGCCACGATCAGGTGCTCCACGCAAGATCCCTGTCCGAGGAGTCCAAAGAATAATCAGGAGGGTTCTCCAAGAGCCAAGAACCACTCGGCCAGAACTTCAGGAAGACCTTGCATCAGCAGGTACTGTTGTTTCAAAGAAAACTATAAGCAATGCACTGAACCGCCATGGCATCCATGCACGCTCACCACGCAAGACTCCATTGCTGAACAAAAAGCATGTCAAGGCTCGGTTAAAATTTGCGCAACAGCATTTGGAGAAGCCTGTGGATTATTGGACGACTATAGTATGGTCAGATGAAAGCAAAATTGAACTTTTTGGCAGTCATTCTACACACCATGTTTGGAGAAGAAATGGCACTGCTCACCACCCCAAGAACACCATACCAACAGTCAAGTTTGGGGGTGGAAGCATCATGGTTTGGGGCTGCTTTTCAGCAAGGGGTACTGGCAGACTTCATATTATTGAAGGCAGGATGAATGGAGAGATGTACCGGGACATTCTGGATAAAAATCTGCTGCCATCTACCAGGAAGCTAAAAATGAAAAGAGGGTGGACATTTCAGCAAGACAATGATCCCAAACACAAGGCCAAGGAAACAATGAAGTGGTTTCAAAGAAAGAAAATCAAGTTGCTTGAATGGCCCAGTCAATCACCTGACCTAAATCCCATAGAAAATCTATGGAGAGAACTGAAGATTAAAGTTCATAAAAGAGGCCCAAGGAACCTTCAAGATTTAAAGACCGTTTGTGTGGAAGAATGGGCCAGAATCACTCCTGAGCAATGCAGACGACTGGTCTATCCATACAAGAGGCGTCTAGAAGCTGTAATCACCAACAAAGGCTTTTCTACAAAGTATTGAATAAAGTGTGTTCAATACTTATTCCCTGTGTCATTTCACTTTATTTATTATGGTTTAACTTGTATACTTATATGTTCTGATTTGATTGTATGACTTCAATATTTGGCTTGATGGCAACATCTGGTGGAAATGTTGTGTCAATAGTCCACTTGGAAATCCCCTTACTGATAAAAATGCTGATGTGTCAAATACTTATTTTCCCCGCTGTACACTGTCTTGGCGAAATAAAGCGTTTTTCAACCACTTCATATAAATCGCTGTAACTTTTGATAGAAGACTCAGACAAACATGTTTATGGCTTTATCTTATAGAACTCAATATCCCCGTGCTGGGCAAACAGGTTTTGCAGCCGTTTGAGCTAAGATTTTAAAATTATTCACATAATGAAAACCTATACTTTGTCTCGGGTGAGTTTCCCATTCAAATGCATGTAACAGTGAGAAACACACTGTCTTGGCGAAATAAAGCGTTTTTGTACAACTTCATATAAATCGCTGTAACTTTTGATAGAAGACTCAGACAAACATGTTTATGGCTTTATCTTATAGAACTCAATATCCCCGTGCTGGGCAAACAGGTTTTGCAGCCGTTTGAGCTAAGATTTTAAAATTATTCACATAATGAAAACCTATACTTTGTCTCGGGTGGGTTTCCCATTCAAATGCATGTAACAGTGAGAAACACACTGTCTTGGCGAAATAAAGCGTTTTTGTACAACTTCATATAAATCGCTGTAACTTTTGATAGAAGACTCAGACAAACATGTTTATGGCTTTATCTTATAGAACTCAATATCCCCGTGCTGGGCAAACAGGTTTTGCAGCCGTTTGAGCTAAGATTTTAAAATTATTCACATAATGAAAACCTATACTTTGTTTCAGGCGAGTTTCCCATTCAAATGCATGTAACAGTGAGAAACGCATTGTCTTGGCGAAATAAAGCGTTTTTGAACAACTTCATATAAATCGCTGTAACTTTTGATAGAAGACTCAGACAAACATGTTTATGGCTTTATCTTATAGAACTCAATATCCCCGTGCTGGGCAAACTGGTTTTGCAGCCGTTTGAGCTAAGATTTTAAAATTATTCACATAGTGAAAACCTATACTTTGTTTCAGGCGAGTTTCCCATTCAAATGCATGTAACAGTGAGAAACGCATTGTCTTGGCGAAATAAAGCGTTTTTGAACAACTTCATATAAATCGCTGTAACTTTTGATAGAAGACTCAGACAAACATGTTTATGGCTTTATCTTATAGAACTCAATATCCCCGTGCTGGGCAAACAGAACAGGTTTTGCAGCCGTTTGAGCTAAGATTTTAAAATTATTCACATAATGAAAACCTATACTTTGTTTCAGGCGAGTTTCCCATTCAAATGCATGTAACAGTGAGAAACGCATTGTCTTGGCGAAATAAAGCGTTTTTGAACAACTTCATATAAATCGCTGTAACTTTTGATAGAAGACTCAGACAAACATGTTTATGGCTTTATCTTATAGAACTCAATATCCCCGTGCTGGGCAAACAGGTTTTGCAGCCGTTTGAGCTAAGATTTTAAAATTATTCACATAATGAAAACCTATACTTTGTTTCAGGCGAGTTTCCCATTCAAATGCATGTAACAGTGAGAAATACACTGTCTTGGCGAAATAAAGCGTTTTTCAACCACTTCATATAAATCGCTGTAACTTTTGATAGAAGACTCAGACAAACATGTTTATGGCTTTATCTTATAGAACTCAATATCCCCGTGCTGGGCAAACAGGTTTTGCAGCCGTTTGAGCTAAGATTTTAAAATTATTCACATAATGAAAACCTATACTTTGTTTCAGGCGAGTTTCCCATTCAAATGCATGTAACAGTGAGAAACGCAATGTATTGGCGAAATAAAGCGTTTTCGTACAACTTCATATAAATCACTGTAACTTTTGATAGAAGACTCAGACAAACATATTTATGGCTTTATCTTATAGAACTCAATATCCCCGTGCTGGGCAAACAGGTTTTGCAGCCGTTTGAGCTAAGATTTTAAAATTATTCACATAATGAAAACCTATACTTTGTCTCGGGTGAGTTTCCCATTCAAATGCATGTAACAGTGAGAAACACACTGTCTTGGCGAAATAAAGCGTTTTTGTACAACTTCATATAAATCGCTGTAACTTTTGATAGAAGACTCAGACAAACATGTTTATGGCTTTATCTTATAGAACTCAATATCCCCGTGCTGGGCAAACAGAACAGGTTTTGCAGCCGTTTGAGCTAAGATTTTAAAATTATTCACATAATGAAAACCTATACTTTGTTTCAGGCGAGTTTCCCATTCAAATGCATGTAACAGTGAGAAACGCATTGTCTTGGCGAAATAAAGCGTTTTTGAACAACTTCATATAAATCGCTGTAACTTTTGATAGAAGACTCAGACAAACATGTTTATGGCTTTATCTTATAGAACTCAATATCCCCGTGCTGGGCAAACAGGTTTTGCAGCCGTTTGAGCTAAGATTTTTAAATTATTCACATAATGAAAACCTATACTTTGTCTCGGGTGAGTTTCCCATTCAAATGCATGTAACAGTGAGAAACACACTGTCTTGGCGAAATAAAGCGTTTTTGAACAACTTCATATAAATCGCTGTAACTTTTGATAGAAGACTCAGACAAACATGTTTATGGCTTTATCTTATAGAACTCAATATCCCCGTGCTGGGCAAACAGAACAGGTTTTGCAGCCGTTTGAGCTAAGATTTTAAAATTATTCACATAATGAAAACCTATACTTTGTTTCAGGCGAGTTTCCCATTCAAATGCATGTAACAGTGAGAAACACACTGTCTTGGCGAAATAAAGCGTTTTTGTACAACTTCATATAAATCGCTGTAACGTTTGATAGAAGACTCAGACAAACATGTTTATGGCTTTATCTTATAGAACTCAATATCCCCGTGCTGGGCAAACAGGTTTTGCAGCCGTTTGAGCTAAGATTTTAAAATTATTCACATAATGAAAACCTATACTTTGTTTCAGGCGAGTTTCCCATTCAAATGCATGTAACAGTGAGAAATACACTGTCTTGGCGAAATAAAGCGTTTTTCAACCACTTCATATAAATCGCTGTAACGTTTGATAGAAGACTCAGACAAACATATTTATGGCTTTATCTTATAGAACTCAATATCCCCGTGCTGGGCAAACAGGTTTTGCAGCCGTTTGAGCTAAGATTTTAAAATTATTCACATAATGAAAACCTATACTTTGTTTCAGGCGAGTTTCCCATTCAAATGCATGTAACAGTGAGAAACGCATTGTCTTGGCGAAATAAAGCGTTTTCGTACAACTTCATATAAATCGCTGTAACTTTTGATAGAAGACTCAGACAAACATGTTTATGGCTTTATCTTATAGAACTCAATATCCCCGTGCTGGGCAAACAGGTTTTGCAGCCGTTTGAGCTAAGATTTTAAAATTATTCACATAATGAAAACCTATACTTTGTTTCAGGCGAGTTTCCCATTCAAATGCATGTAACAGTGAGAAATACACTGTCTTGGCGAAATAAAGCGTTTTTCAACCACTTCATATAAATCGCTGTAACTTTTGATAGAAGACTCAGACAAACATATTTATGGCTTTATCTTATAGAACTCAATATCCCCGTGCTGGGCAAACAGGTTTTGCAGCCGTTTGAGCTAAGATTTTAAAATTATTCACATAATGAAAACCTATACTTTGTCTCGGGTGAGTTTCCCATTCAAATGCATGTAACAGTGAGAAACGCATTGTCTTGGCGAAATAAAGCGTTTTTGAACAACTTCATATAAATCGCTGTAACTTTTGATAGAAGACTCAGACAAACATGTTTATGGCTTTATCTTATAGAACTCAATATCCCCGTGCTGGGCAAACAGGTTTTGCAGCCGTTTGAGCTAAGATTTTAAAATTATTCACATAATGAAAACCTATACTTTGTTTCAGGCGAGTTTCCCATTCAAATGCATGTAACAGTGAGAAACGCATTGTCTTGGCGAAATAAAGCGTTTTTGAACAACTTCATATAAATCGCTGTAACTTTTGATAGAAGACTCAGACAAACATGTTTATGGCTTTATCTTATAGAACTCAATATCCCCGTGCTGGGCAAACAGGTTTTGCAGCCGTTTGAGCTAAGATTTTAAAATTATTCACATAATGAAAACCTATACTTTGTTTCAGGTGAGTTTCCCATTCAAATGCATGTAACAGTGAGAAACACACTGTCTTGGCGAAATAAAGCGTTTTTGAACAACTTCATATAAATCGCTGTAACTTTTGATAGAAGACTCAGACAAACATGTTTATGGCTTTATCTTATAGAACTCAATATCCCCGTGCTGGGCAAACAGAACAGGTTTTGCAGCCGTTTGAGCTAAGATTTTAAAATTATTCACATAATGAAAACCTATACTTTGTTTCAGGCGAGTTTCCCATTCAAATGCATGTAACAGTGAGAAACACACTGTCTTGGCGAAATAAAGCGTTTTTGTACAACTTCATATAAATCGCTGTAACGTTTGATAGAAGACTCAGACAAACATGTTTATGGCTTTATCTTATAGAACTCAATATCCCCGTGCTGGTTTTGCAGCCGTTTGAGCTAAGATTTTAAAATTATTCACATAATGAAAACCTATACTTTGTCTCGGGTGAGTTTCCCATTCAAATGCATGTAACAGTGAGAAACACACTGTCTTGGCGAAATAAAGCGTTTTTGTACAACTTCATATAAATCGCTGTAACTTTTGATAGAAGACTCAGACAAACATGTTTATGGCTTTATCTTATAGAACTCAATATCCCCGTGCTGGGCAAACAGGTTTTGCAGCCGTTTGAGCTAAGATTTTAAAATTATTCACATAATGAAAACCTATACTTTGTTTCAGGCGAGTTTCCCATTCAAATGCATGTAACAGTGAGAAACGCATTGTATTGGCGAAATAAAGCGTTTTCGTACAACTTCATATAAATCGCTGTAACTTTTGATAGAAGACTCAGACAAACATATTTATGGCTTTATCTTATAGAACTCAATATCCCCGTGCTGGGCAAACAGGTTTTGCAGCCGTTTGAGCTAAGATTTTAAAATTATTCACATAATGAAAACCTATACTTTGTCTCGGGTGAGTTTCCCATTCAAATGCATGTAACAGTGAGAAACACACTGTCTTGGCGAAATAAAGCGTTTTTGTACAACTTCATATAAATCGCTGTAACTTTTGATAGAAGACTCAGACAAACATGTTTATGGCTTTATCTTATAGAACTCAATATCCCCGTGCTGGGCAAACAGGTTTTGCAGCCGTTTGAGCTAAGATTTTAAAATTATTCACATAATGAAAACCTATACTTTGTTTCAGGCGAGTTTCCCATTCAAATGCATGTAACAGTGAGAAACGCATTGTATTGGCGAAATAAAGCGTTTTCGTACAACTTCATATAAATCGCTGTAACTTTTGATAGAAGACTCAGACAAACATATTTATGGCTTTATCTTATAGAACTCAATATCCCCGTGCTGGGCAAACAGGTTTTGCAGCCGTTTGAGCTAAGATTTTAAAATTATTCACATAATGAAAACCTATACTTTGTCTCGGGTGAGTTTCCCATTCAAATGCATGTAACAGTGAGAAACACACTGTCTTGGCGAAATAAAGCGTTTTTGTACAACTTCATATAAATCGCTGTAACTTTTGATAGAAGACTCAGACAAACATGTTTATGGCTTTATCTTATAGAACTCAATATCCCCGTGCTGGGCAAACAGGTTTTGCAGCCGTTTGAGCTAAGATTTTAAAATTATTCACATAATGAAAACCTATACTTTGTTTCAGGCGAGTTTCCCATTCAAATGCATGTAACAGTGAGAAACGCATTGTCTTGGCGAAATAAAGCGTTTTTGAACAACTTCATATAAATCGCTGTAACTTTTGATAGAAGACTCAGACAAACATGTTTATGGCTTTATCTTATAGAACTCAATATCCCCGTGCTGGGCAAACAGGTTTTGCAGCCGTTTGAGCTAAGATTTTAAAATTATTCACATAATGAAAACCTATACTTTGTCTCGGGTGAGTTTCCCATTCAAATGCATGTAACAGTGAGAAACACACTGTCTTGGCGAAATAAAGCGTTTTTGTACAACTTCATATAAATCGCTGTAACTTTTGATAGAAGACTCAGACAAACATGTTTATGGCTTTATCTTATAGAACTCAATATCCCCGTGCTGGGCAAACAGGTTTTGCAGCCGTTTGAGCTAAGATTTTAAAATTATTCACATAATGAAAACCTATACTTTGTCTCGGGTGAGTTTCCCATTCAAATGCATGTAACAGTGAGAAACACACTGTCTTGGCGAAATAAAGCGTTTTTGTACAACTTCATATAAATCGCTGTAACTTTTGATAGAAGACTCAGACAAACATGTTTATGGCTTTATCTTATAGAACTCAATATCCCCGTGCTGGGCAAACAGGTTTTGCAGCCGTTTGAGCTAAGATTTTAAAATTATTCACATAATGAAAACCTATACTTTGTTTCAGGCGAGTTTCCCATTCAAATGCATGTAACAGTGAGAAATACACTGTCTTGGCGAAATAAAGCGTTTTTGTACAACTTCATATAAATCGCTGTAACTTTTGATAGAAGACTCAGACAAACATGTTTATGGCTTTATCTTATAGAACTCAATATCCCCGTGCTGGGCAAACAGAACAGGTTTTGCAGCCGTTTGAGCTAAGATTTTAAAATTATTCACATAATGAAAACCTATACTTTGTTTCAGGCGAGTTTCCCATTCAAATGCATGTAACAGTGAGAAACACACTGTCTTGGCGAAATAAAGCGTTTTTGTACAACTTCATATAAATCGCTGTAACTTTTGATAGAAGACTCAGACAAACATGTTTATGGCTTTATCTTATAGAACTCAATATCCCCGTGCTGGGCAAACAGAACAGGTTTTGCAGCCGTTTGAGCTAAGATTTTAAAATTATTCACATAATGAAAACCTATACTTTGTTTCAGGCGAGTTTCCCATTCAAATGCATGTAACAGTGAGAAATACACTGTCTTGGCGAAATAAAGCGTTTTTGTACAACTTCATATAAATCGCTGTAACTTTTGATAGAAGACTCAGACAAACATGTTTATGGCTTTATCTTATAGAACTCAATATCCCCGTGCTGGGCAAACAGAACAGGTTTTGCAGCCGTTTGAGCTAAGATTTTAAAATTATTCACATAATGAAAACCTATACTTTGTTTCAGGCGAGTTTCCCATTCAAATGCATGTAACAGTGAGAAATACACTGTCTTGGCGAAATAAAGCGTTTTTCAACCACTTCATATAAATCGCTGTAACTTTTGATAGAAGACTCAGACAAACATGTTTATGGCTTTATCTTATAGAACTCAATATCCCCGTGCTGGGCAAACAGAACAGGTTTTGCAGCCGTTTGAGCTAAGATTTTAAAATTATTCACATAATGAAAACCTATACTTTGTTTCAGGCGAGTTTCCCATTCAAATGCATGTAACAGTGAGAAACGCATTGTCTTGGCGAAATAAAGCGTTTTTCAACCACTTCATATAAATCGCTGTAACTTTTGATAGAAGACTCAGACAAACATATTTATGGCTTTATCTTATAGAACTCAATATCCCCGTGCTGGGCAAACAGAACAGGTTTTGCAGCCGTTTGAGCTAAGATTTTAAAATTATTCACATAATGAAAACCTATACTTTGTTTCAGGCGAGTTTCCCATTCAAATGCATGTAACAGTGAGAAATACACTGTCTTGGCGAAATAAAGCGTTTTTCAACCACTTCATATAAATCGCTGTAACTTTTGATAGAAGACTCAGACAAACATGTTTATGGCTTTATCTTATAGAACTCAATATCCCCGTGCTGGGCAAACAGGTTTTGCAGCCGTTTGAGCTAAGATTTTAAAATTATTCACATAATGAAAACCTATACTTTGTTTCAGGCGAGTTTCCCATTCAAATGCATGTAACAGTGAGAAACGCATTGTATTGGCGAAATAAAGCGTTTTCGTACAACTTCATATAAATCGCTGTAACTTTTGATAGAAGACTCAGACAAACATATTTATGGCTTTATCTTATAGAACTCAATATCCCCGTGCTGGGCAAACAGGTTTTGCAGCCGTTTGAGCTAAGATTTTAAAATTATTCACATAATGAAAACCTATACTTTGTCTCGGGTGAGTTTCCCATTCAAATGCATGTAACAGTGAGAAACACACTGTCTTGGCGAAATAAAGCGTTTTTGTACAACTTCATATAAATCGCTGTAACTTTTGATAGAAGACTCAGACAAACATGTTTATGGCTTTATCTTATAGAACTCAATATCCCCGTGCTGGGCAAACAGGTTTTGCAGCCGTTTGAGCTAAGATTTTAAAATTATTCACATAATGAAAACCTATACTTTGTTTCAGGCGAGTTTCCCATTCAAATGCATGTAACAGTGAGAAACGCATTGTCTTGGCGAAATAAAGCGTTTTTGAACAACTTCATATAAATCGCTGTAACTTTTGATAGAAGACTCAGACAAACATGTTTATGGCTTTATCTTATAGAACTCAATATCCCCGTGCTGGGCAAACAGGTTTTGCAGCCGTTTGAGCTAAGATTTTAAAATTATTCACATAATGAAAACCTATACTTTGTCTCGGGTGAGTTTCCCATTCAAATGCATGTAACAGTGAGAAACACACTGTCTTGGCGAAATAAAGCGTTTTTGTACAACTTCATATAAATCGCTGTAACTTTTGATAGAAGACTCAGACAAACATGTTTATGGCTTTATCTTATAGAACTCAATATCCCCGTGCTGGGCAAACAGGTTTTGCAGCCGTTTGAGCTAAGATTTTAAAATTATTCACATAATGAAAACCTATACTTTGTCTCGGGTGAGTTTCCCATTCAAATGCATGTAACAGTGAGAAACACACTGTCTTGGCGAAATAAAGCGTTTTTGTACAACTTCATATAAATCGCTGTAACTTTTGATAGAAGACTCAGACAAACATGTTTATGGCTTTATCTTATAGAACTCAATATCCCCGTGCTGGGCAAACAGGTTTTGCAGCCGTTTGAGCTAAGATTTTAAAATTATTCACATAATGAAAACCTATACTTTGTTTCAGGCGAGTTTCCCATTCAAATGCATGTAACAGTGAGAAATACACTGTCTTGGCGAAATAAAGCGTTTTTGTACAACTTCATATAAATCGCTGTAACTTTTGATAGAAGACTCAGACAAACATGTTTATGGCTTTATCTTATAGAACTCAATATCCCCGTGCTGGGCAAACAGAACAGGTTTTGCAGCCGTTTGAGCTAAGATTTTAAAATTATTCACATAATGAAAACCTATACTTTGTTTCAGGCGAGTTTCCCATTCAAATGCATGTAACAGTGAGAAACACACTGTCTTGGCGAAATAAAGCGTTTTTGTACAACTTCATATAAATCGCTGTAACTTTTGATAGAAGACTCAGACAAACATGTTTATGGCTTTATCTTATAGAACTCAATATCCCCGTGCTGGGCAAACAGAACAGGTTTTGCAGCCGTTTGAGCTAAGATTTTAAAATTATTCACATAATGAAAACCTATACTTTGTTTCAGGCGAGTTTCCCATTCAAATGCATGTAACAGTGAGAAATACACTGTCTTGGCGAAATAAAGCGTTTTTGTACAACTTCATATAAATCGCTGTAACTTTTGATAGAAGACTCAGACAAACATGTTTATGGCTTTATCTTATAGAACTCAATATCCCCGTGCTGGGCAAACAGAACAGGTTTTGCAGCCGTTTGAGCTAAGATTTTAAAATTATTCACATAATGAAAACCTATACTTTGTTTCAGGCGAGTTTCCCATTCAAATGCATGTAACAGTGAGAAATACACTGTCTTGGCGAAATAAAGCGTTTTTCAACCACTTCATATAAATCGCTGTAACTTTTGATAGAAGACTCAGACAAACATGTTTATGGCTTTATCTTATAGAACTCAATATCCCCGTGCTGGGCAAACAGAACAGGTTTTGCAGCCGTTTGAGCTAAGATTTTAAAATTATTCACATAATGAAAACCTATACTTTGTTTCAGGCGAGTTTCCCATTCAAATGCATGTAACAGTGAGAAACGCATTGTCTTGGCGAAATAAAGCGTTTTTCAACCACTTCATATAAATCGCTGTAACTTTTGATAGAAGACTCAGACAAACATATTTATGGCTTTATCTTATAGAACTCAATATCCCCGTGCTGGGCAAACAGAACAGGTTTTGCAGCCGTTTGAGCTAAGATTTTAAAATTATTCACATAATGAAAACCTATACTTTGTTTCAGGCGAGTTTCCCATTCAAATGCATGTAACAGTGAGAAATACACTGTCTTGGCGAAATAAAGCGTTTTTCAACCACTTCATATAAATCGCTGTAACTTTTGATAGAAGACTCAGACAAACATGTTTATGGCTTTATCTTATAGAACTCAATATCCCCGTGCTGGGCAAACAGGTTTTGCAGCCGTTTGAGCTAAGATTTTAAAATTATTCACATAATGAAAACCTATACTTTGTTTCAGGCGAGTTTCCCATTCAAATGCATGTAACAGTGAGAAACGCATTGTATTGGCGAAATAAAGCGTTTTCGTACAACTTCATATAAATCGCTGTAACTTTTGATAGAAGACTCAGACAAACATATTTATGGCTTTATCTTATAGAACTCAATATCCCCGTGCTGGGCAAACAGAACAGGTTTTGCAGCCGTTTGAGCTAAGATTTTAAAATTATTCACATAATGAAAACCTATACTTTGTCTCGGGTGAGTTTCCCATTCAAATGCATGTAACAGTGAGAAACACACTGTCTTGGCGAAATAAAGAGTTTTTGTACAACTTCATATAAATCGCTGTAACTTTTGATAGAAGACTCAGACAAACATGTTTATGGCTTTATCTTATAGAACTCAATATCCCCGTGCTGGGCAAACAGAACAGGTTTTGCAGCCGTTTGAGCTAAGATTTTAAAATTATTCACATAATGAAAACCTATACTTTGTTTCAGGCGAGTTTCCCATTCAAATGCATGTAACAGTGAGAAACGCATTGTCTTGGCGAAATAAAGCGTTTTTCAACCACTTCATATAAATCGCTGTAACTTTTGATAGAAGACTCAGACAAACATATTTATGGCTTTATCTTATAGAACTCAATATCCCCGTGCTGGGCAAACAGGTTTTGCAGCCGTTTGAGCTAAGATTTTAAAATTATTCACATAATGAAAACCTATACTTTGTTTCAGGCGAGTTTCCCATTCAAATGCATGTAACAGTGAGAAACGCAATGTATTGGCGAAATAAAGCGTTTTCGTACAACTTCATATAAATCGCTGTAACTTTTGATAGAAGACTCAGACAAACATGTTTATGGCTTTATCTTATAGAACTCAATATCCCCGTGCTGGGCAAACAGAACAGGTTTTGCAGCCGTTTGAGCTAAGATTTTAAAATTATTCACATAATGAAAACCTATACTTTGTTTCAGGCGAGTTTCCCATTCAAATGCATGTAACAGTGAGAAATACACTGTCTTGGCGAAATAAAGCGTTTTTCAACCACTTCATATAAATCGCTGTAACTTTTGATAGAAGACTCAGACAAACATGTTTATGGCTTTATCTTATAGAACTCAATATCCCCGTGCTGGGCAAACAGAACAGGTTTTGCAGCCGTTTGAGCTAAGATTTTAAAATTATTCACATAATGAAAACCTATACTTTGTTTCAGGCGAGTTTCCCATTCAAATGCATGTAACAGTGAGAAACGCAATGTATTGGCGAAATAAAGCGTTTTCGTACAACTTCATATAAATCACTGTAACTTTTGATAGAAGACTCAGACAAACATGTTTATGGCTTTATCTTATAGAACTCAATATCCCCGTGCTGGGCAAACAGGTTTTGCAGCCGTTTGAGCTAAGATTTTAAAATTATTCACATAATGAAAACCTATACTTTGTTTCAGGCGAGTTTCCCATTCAAATGCATGTAACAGTGAGAAACGCATTGTATTGGCGAAATAAAGCGTTTTCGTATAACTTCATATAAATCGCTGTAACTTTTGATAGAAGACTCAGACAAACATATTTATGGCTTTATCTTATAGAACTCAATATCCCCGTGCTGGGCAAACAGAACAGGTTTTGCAGCCGTTTGAGCTAAGATTTTAAAATTATTCACATAATGAAAACCTATACTTTGTCTCGGGTGAGTTTCCCATTCAAATGCATGTAACAGTGAGAAACACACTGTCTTGGCGAAATAAAGCGTTTTTGTACAACTTCATATAAATCGCTGTAACTTTTGATAGAAGACTCAGACAAACATGTTTATGGCTTTATCTTATAGAACTCAATATCCCCGTGCTGGGCAAACAGAACAGGTTTTGCAGCCGTTTGAGCTAAGATTTTAAAATTATTCACATAATGAAAACCTATACTTTGTCTCGGGTGAGTTTCCCATTCAAATGCATGTAACAGTGAGAAACACACTGTCTTGGCGAAATAAAGCGTTTTTGTACAACTTCATATAAATCGCTGTAACTTTTGATAGAAGACTCAGACAAACATGTTTATGGCTTTATCTTATAGAACTCAATATCCCCGTGCTGGGCAAACAGGTTTTGCAGCCGTTTGAGCTAAGATTTTAAAATTATTCACATAATGAAAACCTATACTTTGTTTCAGGCGAGTTTCCCATTCAAATGCATGTAACAGTGAGAAATACACTGTCTTGGCGAAATAAAGCGTTTTTCAACCACTTCATATAAATCGCTGTAACTTTTGATAGAAGACTCAGACAAACATGTTTATGGCTTTATCTTATAGAACTCAATATCCCCGTGCTGGGCAAACAGGTTTTGCAGCCGTTTGAGCTAAGATTTTAAAATTATTCACATAATGAAAACCTATACTTTGTCTCGGGTGAGTTTCCCATTCAAATGCATGTAACAGTGAGAAACACACTGTCTTGGCGAAATAAAGCGTTTTTGTACAACTTCATATAAATCGCTGTAACTTTTGATAGAAGACTCAGACAAACATGTTTATGGCTTTATCTTATAGAACTCAATATCCCCGTGCTGGGCAAACAGGTTTTGCAGCCGTTTGAGCTAAGATTTTAAAATTATTCACATAATGAAAACCTATACTTTGTCTCGGGTGAGTTTCCCATTCAAATGCATGTAACAGTGAGAAACACACTGTCTTGGCGAAATAAAGCGTTTTTGTACAACTTCATATAAATCACTGTAACTTTTGATACACTCAAAAAAATGAATGAGGTGGATTGTTCAGTGTATATTAATTATTTATTTTCATTTTACTTAAAATATATGTTTTTGTTAAGTTAACATATGTTTTTCTAATCAAGTCTACGTAATTGTGTCTATTATTCAACGTACATAATACTAATGTGTTACTTGATCGCATAACATTTAAGTTAAGTCAATGAGGATCGATATACCTTGTATATCCACAAGGTGGCAGTAATGCAAAAACAGTTGTAATGAAACCGCGCAGAACAAGAAGGTTTCACGGCTTGTGCCTGCTCATGCACAAGACTTCAAATTTAACTGAAAAAGGCTGTTTTGGCGCCAAGCTGCTGTTTCTTTGAGAGGTAAGACCACTTTTTTCTTTGACTATGTTGTGTAGTATCTATATGTCCAGCATGGTTATATTTTGCGTTTGTCTTACAAGACATGTTATATCGTTTGCGTGCGCTTGTTTTACATTAGTTTTACTGGGTCCTGGACATGCTTATTTTGTGGACTGTGTAAGAAACATTTTTATTGTTTTTTGTTTTATTAAGGGATTAGCTACAGGGGTTCATGGGGTTATTCTTTCAAGGGGTTATTTTTCCATTTGCTTTCTTGGGATTCCTTTTCTGTAATCCGAGAGTCGGAAATATCGAATAGGATAGCAAGGATAGCATAAAGTGACATTTAAAATCCAAAAAGTCAAGGGCGAAAGCCACTGTGACACCATTGTTCTGCTCTATCAGTAATCTGTATTATGTAAAAATGGTCTGTAAATACAGCATGTTTCCTAGCGGAGTTATACATATCAATGTAGTTATAAATTACAGTTTGTGAAAGTACACACTTAATTTTTTTAATAAAATTATTCAAGACATATGAGTGGACAGACAATGGAGGTCGACAGACCTGGTGATAATTGCTTCTATAGAAAGTTAGCACATGGCAGTGTCAATCTCTTGCTTTTCTTCTGAGTAGTATTTTATTTAGTTGTAATTCAAACAATAATTTGCTTCTTGAAATTAAGTAATGAATTTCTTGTTTTACTTTATAAATCTCAGATCCTGCCTTTACCTGCTCCCTCCTATACTGATGTGGTGTATGTGGTACTGCTGAGCTTGTATGTGGTATGTGAACTGTTATACTTTTAAAAACAAAACTGTTTTATAAGTTAAGTTTTCTTTTGTGACCCATCCCATGCCCCTGTTATTTCGTCTCCACATCTGAACCATGGTAAAGGTTGCAGTTCAAGGGCCTGAGGCATGAAATTCTTTTCAGATCAGCTGTGATCAATATTTTTTGGAACTTGATAAATAACAATAAAAGCTGTAATGGCTCCATTAGCATTTTGTGTAAATGTTTGTGTTAAAATTATAGCTTTAATGAGGTCTTTCTACATTAGTTTTAGTTTGTATATGTGTACATATAGTATGTATATTTACAGTACAGTATGTTGTGTTTGTTGACATATTTTCAGGTGGAAGCAGAATATGTGAGGATTACTACTGCTGCACATGTTCCAAGGCTTTTTACACAACTTGACCAATACACTGACCAGCTCATAAAAGTCTTCAAGAAAAAAGGAGGCGTTGCAGGGAAGAAAATTAGACAAACTTTGGCCCCAGCCACACAGGTGCGTTATTCTGTTGGTAGCAAAATATTATGGCTAATAAGATCATTTTCAAATTTAAACAGCTAGTGTATGGTAGCTGCACAGTGCACTTACATTTATATTAAGCAAGACAAAGTTTGGTACTCAAAACGTTGGAAAATTTAAATTACCTAAACATATGTAAAATCTGATCCCTTGATTTAGGTTAAACCAGAAGTGAATGTTTTTATGTTATGTTTTGAATGCAAAAAAGATGATGTATTAGTTTGTCTTTACCTCCATTATGGACATATATAATGTGGTGGAAACCCTGCCCAACAGGTTAACTATTCATGTCCATGTGATGATTAGTTGGTCTTGTGTACATGTCTATCTGTGCAGTGGATATGTCATTCATTTTGCGTATAATGTGAGTTTCTGTCATCCTAAAGTATTTCTGTTTTCTCTTCCTGTATCTCTGCCACTCTCTACAGAAGGAAACCATTGAAAAGGGGAGGGAGTGTGTCCTCAGGGCACTACCTTTTTACCTGAATGAAGACCCAAGCATCCTCTTCAAAGAATAATTGGTTGGTAATTTTTAGTTTAGTTTTTTATCTGTATTAAACCAAATTTTGAATAACTAATGTTGTTGCATGTTGTAATGTTGTTGTTGTTGTAATTTGCATGGAACCTGTTTAAATGTTTTGGGAAATCTTCTTGTATACCCAAACTATTTATATTTATCGTTGAATCTGTAGTCTAAAATAGTGGCACACTGGGGTGCATGTTCCTAATATTGTGTTTACGTCATTAAAGGGTAGCTTTGGCCCTTTTTCTTTCTTTTTTTTAAAACTGGATGCCATTTTTCTATGTTTTTGTGTCTAAGCTACAGCTGTTCAGAGGGAGCTGGAACAAATTACCCTTGCTATCTTTACCATCGAAAGAGCTGATGCCAGCACTCCTCCAGCCGATGTGGGTATAACCATCTAGTGTGTCCTGCATGACCTGGAAGACCTGGCCTCTGCATGTGCACTCTTAATGGGTGAGATATATGCACTGAATCTCAGTTAACCTCAAGACTGAAAGCTAAGAGACAATCAAAAGTATTGAGATTTAAAGGATTTAATTGAGAGATGATACTGCACCAGAAATGTTGAAGGGTGGTGTGTATATTAGCGTTCAAGGCATATTGTTATGAGGTGGAAATATGTTCATCTTCAGTTTGTGTTACATTGTGTGCATTGTAAAGGTAATTGCAATACATACTAAAAATAAGGGTAAGTTAGGAGGTTGATCTGATATCCCCGTGTTGGTGTTGTTCCCAGATCATCATACTAAATGTTGTTCCAGGATCAACATTGCAAGTGACCAATCAGAATGTTGTGACGTCATACTTTTGCGACTTCGGGAAAAACCGGCGTAAAACAAAAAACTGTACTTAAGCTGCGTGAAACCGCCTCTGTCCGCCGATCAACTGACCCTAACCCTAACCGTAACCCTTTAATAAACAGTAAGCAGAATTGATATTGTCCTTGCAACATTGGAATTTCATAAATGCACGAATGGCTTGGAATAGAATAACGTCACAACAATGTGATTGGTCACTTGCAATGTTGAACCTGGAACAACATTTTCATGATGGTCTGGGAACAACACCAACACGAGGATATCAGATCATCCAAGTTGGGAATGCAGGATGAATGTATATTTTGTGGACTTTTAAAGACGAACAATTGTTTCCATGTTAAAATGTTTACATCTGAAGTTTTTTGCCCAAACACTGGTAAAATAAATGTTGACAGTGGCAAGTGTTAAATGGTTACTGCTGTGCTGTTGCAAAAAAACTGAACGCTGACAAGCTGTTTTATTGTTAGACCATAATGTTGGCATGTTTTGTTAAAGTTTTATTTGGGATGGTGATGTAATTTTCTTTGATTGCTAATATCAGTGGACTATTTATTATTATTATTATTGTTGTTGTTGTTGTTGTTGTTACATAATTTTTTTTTTTTTTAAATTGTGGCTGTTGAGGTGGACACTTCACTTTGCATTGTTAAAGGAAAGCACTTCATTGGCATTGTGTTACTGGACTGACCCTAAGCAATCATTGCAAATAGCAACTTTGCTATCCATTTTAGACACTAAAAGAAAAAAAACACTCACAGACCTTACTAGCATCACATGTGCATAACTCAAGTGTCATCTTATCAATGTGTTATGTAATCTTCAATGCGTTTTTTTTTTTTTTCTTCTATTTCTGGTAGATACAGACATTTAATTTAAAGTCTTGATGTTGCATCTGTCTACATACTGTTAGTTACTAACCCTAATGAGCTGTTGTGTTTTATTTTGGACTGGGTTTACACAAATGCTCACTGAATGTGTTGGCAATAAAATAAATTTTAAAAAATAAGTTGGATGTACTTAATTCATTTGTGTGGAACCTGTTGACAAAATAGATTTATGTAAAACTAATTAATAAAGCACAAGGTGGCTGAAAATATAATATTTGAATTAATCTAACTTAAATTTAACATTTTACTGCCACAAATAAGAAATGTGTTGAAGTAACTAATCTAAACTATCTAACCTGAAAATATATCATCTATGTTCATACAACATAACTTGATTTAGTTAGTCTTAAATATGTCTTGTTAATCTTAAGTAGTTTTTTTTAATTAGATGAACTAAAGATTTTTGCTTTAAACTAACATAATTCAATTTCGTGGAACCTGTTGACAAAATAATTTTAATTAAAGTCAACGTTTCATTTTTTTGAGTGTAGAAGACTCAGACAAACATGTTTATGGCTTTATCTTATAGAACTCAATATCCCCGTGCTGGGCAAACAGAACAGGTTTTGCAGCCGTTTGAGCTAAGATTTTAAAATTATTCACATAATGAAAACCTATACTTTGTTTCAGGCGAGTTTCCCATTCAAATGCATGTAACAGTGAGAAATACACTGTCTTGGCGAAATAAAGCGTTTTTCAACCACTTCATATAAATCGCTGTAACTTTTGATAGAAGACTCAGACAAACATATTTATGGCTTTATCTTATAGAACTCAATATCCCCGTGCTGGGCAAACAGGTTTTGCAGCCGTTTGAGCTAAGATTTTAAAATTATTCACATAATGAAAACCTATACTTTGTCTCGGGTGAGTTTCCCATTCAAATGCATGTAACAGTGAGAAACACACTGTCTTGGCGAAATAAAGCGTTTTTGTACAACTTCATATAAATCGCTGTAACTTTTGATAGAAGAATCAGACAAACATGTTTATGGCTTTATCTTATAGAACTCAATATCCCCGTGCTGGGCAAACAGGTTTTGCAGCCGTTTGAGCTAAGATTTTAAAATTATTCATATAATGAAAACCTATACTTTGTTTCAGGTGAGTTTCCCATTCAAATGCATGTAACAGTGAGAAACGCATTGTCTTGGCGAAATAAAGCGTTTTCGTACAACTTCATATAAATCGCTGTAACTTTTGATAGAAGACTCAGACAAACATATTTATGGCTTTATCTTATAGAACTCAATATCCCCGTGCTGGGCAAACAGGTTTTGCAGCCGTTTGAGCTAAGATTTTAAAATTATTCACATAATGAAAACCTATACTTTGTCTCGGGTGAGTTTCCCATTCAAATGCATGTAACAGTGAGAAACACACTGTCTTGGCGAAATAAAGCGTTTTTGTACAACTTCATATAAATCGCTGTAACTTTTGATAGAAGACTCAGACAAACATGTTTATGGCTTTATCTTATAGAACTCAATATCCCCGTGCTGGGCAAACAGAACAGGTTTTGCAGCCGTTTGAGCTAAGATTTTAAAATTATTCACATAATGAAAACCTATACTTTGTTTCAGGCGAGTTTCCCATTCAAATGCATGTAACAGTGAGAAATACACTGTCTTGGCGAAATAAAGCGTTTTTGAACAACTTCATATAAATCGCTGTAACTTTTGATAGAAGACTCAGACAAACATGTTTATGGCTTTATCTTATAGAACTCAATATCCCCGTGCTGGGCAAACAGAACAGGTTTTGCAGCCGTTTGAGCTAAGATTTTAAAATTATTCACATAATGAAAACCTATACTTTGTTTCAGGCGAGTTTCCCATTCAAATGCATGTAACAGTGAGAAATACACTGTCTTGGCGAAATAAAGCGTTTTTCAACCACTTCATATAAATCGCTGTAACTTTTGATAGAAGACTCAGACAAACATGTTTATGGCTTTATCTTATAGAACTCAATATCCCCGTGCTGGGCAAACAGAACAGGTTTTGCAGCCGTTTGAGCTAAGATTTTAAAATTATTCACATAATGAAAACCTATACTTTGTTTCAGGCGAGTTTCCCATTCAAATGCATGTAACAGTGAGAAATACACTGTCTTGGCGAAATAAAGCGTTTTTCAACCACTTCATATAAATCGCTTTATCTTTTGATAGAAGACTCAGACAAACATATTTATGGCTTTATCTTATAGAACTCAATATCCCCGTGCTGGGCAAACAGGTTTTGCAGCCGTTTGAGCTAAGATTTTAAAATTATTCACATAATGAAAACCTATACTTTATCTCGGGTGAGTTTCCCATTCAAATGCATGTAACAGTGAGAAACACACTGTCTTGGCGAAATAAAGCGTTTTTGTACAACTTCATATAAATCGCTGTAACTTTTGATAGAAGACTCAGACAAACATGTTTATGGCTTTATCTTATAGAACTCAATATCCCCGTGCTGGGCAAACAGAACAGGTTTTGCAGCCGTTTGAGCTAAGATTTTAAAATTATTCACATAATGAAAACCTATACTTTGTCTCGGGCGAGTTTCCCATTCAAATGCATGTAACAGTGAGAAATACACTGTCTTGGCGAAATAAAGCGTTTTTCAACCACTTCATATAAATCGCTGTAACTTTTGATAGAAGACTCAGACAAACATGTTTATGGCTTTATCTTATAGAACTCAATATCCCCGTGCTGGGCAAACAGGTTTTGCAGCCGTTTGAGCTAAGATTTTAAAATTATTCACATAATGAAAACCTATACTTTGTCTCGGGTGAGTTTCCCATTCAAATGCATGTAACAGTGAGAAACACACTGTCTTGGCGAAATAAAGCGTTTTTGTACAACTTCATATAAATCGCTGTAACTTTTGATAGAAGACTCAGACAAACATGTTTATGGCTTTATCTTATAGAACTCAATATCCCCGTGCTGGGCAAACAGGTTTTGCAGCCGTTTGAGCTAAGATTTTAAAATTATTCACATAATGAAAACCTATACTTTGTTTCAGGCGAGTTTCCCATTCAAATGCATGTAACAGTGAGAAACGCATTGTCTTGGCGAAATAAAGCGTTTTTGAACAACTTCATATAAATCGCTGTAACTTTTGATAGAAGACTCAGACAAACATGTTTATGGCTTTATCTTATAGAACTCAATATCCCCGTGCTGGGCAAACAGAACAGGTTTTGCAGCCGTTTGAGCTAAGATTTTAAAATTATTCACATAATGAAAACCTATACTTTGTTTCAGGCGAGTTTCCCATTCAAATGCATGTAACAGTGAGAAATACACTGTCTTGGCGAAATAAAGCCTTTTTCAACCACTTCATATAAATCGCTGTAACTTTTGATAGAAGACTCAGACAAACATATTTATGGCTTTATCTTATAGAACTCAATATCCCCGTGCTGGGCAAACAGGTTTTGCAGCCGTTTGAGCTAAGATTTTAAAATTATTCACATAATGAAAACCTATACTTTGTCTCGGGTGAGTTTCCCATTCAAATGCATGTAACAGTGAGAAACACACTGTCTTGGCGAAATAAAGCGTTTTTGTACAACTTCATATAAATCGCTGTAACTTTTGATAGAAGACTCAGACAAACATGTTTATGGCTTTATCTTATAGAACTCAATATCCCCGTGCTGGGCAAACAGGTTTTGCAGCCGTTTGAGCTAAGATTTTAAAATTATTCACATAATGAAAACCTATACTTTGTTTCAGGCGAGTTTCCCATTCAAATGCATGTAACAGTGAGAAATACACTGTCTTGGCGAAATAAAGCGTTTTTGAACAACTTCATATAAATCGCTGTAACTTTTGATAGAAGACTCAGACAAACATGTTTATGGCTTTATCTTATAGAACTCAATATCCCCGTGCTGGGCAAACAGGTTTTGCAGCCGTTTGAGCTAAGATTTTAAAATTATTCACATAATGAAAACCTATACTTTATCTCGGGTGAGTTTCCCTTTCAAATGCATGTAACAGTGAGAAACACACTGTCTTGGCGAAATAAAGCGTTTTTGTACAACTTCATATAAATCGCTGTAACTTTTGATAGAAGACTCAGACAAACATGTTTATGGCTTTATCTTATAGAACTCAATATCCCTGTGCTGGGCAAACAGGTTTTGCAGCCGTTTGAGCTAAGATTTTAAAATTATTCACATAATGAAAACCTATACTTTGTTTCAGGCGAGTTTCCCATTCAAATGCATGTAACAGTGAGAAACGCAAAGTCTTGGCGAAATAAAGCGTTTTTGAACAACTTCATATAAATCGCTGTAACTTTTGATAGAAGACTCAGACAAACATGTTTATGGCTTTATCTTATAGAACTCAATATCCCCGTGCTGGGCAAACAGGTTTTGCAGCCGTTTGAGCTAAGATTTTAAAATTATTCACATAATGAAAACCTATACTTTGTTTCAGGCGAGTTTCCCATTCAAATGCATGTAACAGTGAAAAACGCATTGTATTGGCGAAATAAAGCGTTTTCGTACAACTTCATATAAATCGCTGTAACTTTTGATAGAAGACTCAGACAAACATATTTATGGCTTTATCTTATAGAACTCAATATCCCCGTGCTGGGCAAACAGGTTTTGCAGCCGTTTGAGCTAAGATTTTAAAATTATTCACATAATGAAAACCTATACTTTGTCTCGGGTGAGTTTCCCATTCAAATGCATGTAACAGTGAGAAACACACTGTCTTGGCGAAATAAAGCGTTTTTGTACAACTTCATATAAATCGCTGTAACTTTTGATAGAAGACTCAGACAAACATGTTTATGGCTTTATCTTATAGAACTCAATATCCCCGTGCTGGGCAAACAGGTTTTGCAGCCGTTTGAGCTAAGATTTTAAAATTATTCACATAATGAAAACCTATACTTTGTTTCAGGCGAGTTTCCCATTCAAATGCATGTAACAGTGAGAAATACACTGTCTTGGCGAAATAAAGCGTTTTTCAACCACTTCATATAAATCGCTTTATCTTTTGATAGAAGACTCAGACAAACATATTTATGGCTTTATCTTATAGAACTCAATATCCCCGTGCTGGGCAAACAGGTTTTGCAGCCGTTTGAGCTAAGATTTTAAAATTATTCACATAATGAAAACCTATACTTTATCTCGGGTGAGTTTCCCATTCAAATGCATGTAACAGTGAGAAACACACTGTCTTGGCGAAATAAAGCGTTTTTGTACAACTTCATATAAATCGCTGTAACTTTTGATAGAAGACTCAGACAAACATGTTTATGGCTTTATCTTATAGAACTCAATATCCCCGTGCTGGGCAAACAGAACAGGTTTTGCAGCCGTTTGAGCTAAGATTTTAAAATTATTCACATAATGAAAACCTATACTTTGTCTCGGGCGAGTTTCCCATTCAAATGCATGTAACAGTGAGAAATACACTGTCTTGGCGAAATAAAGCGTTTTTCAACCACTTCATATAAATCGCTGTAACTTTTGATAGAAGACTCAGACAAACATGTTTATGGCTTTATCTTATAGAACTCAATATCCCCGTGCTGGGCAAACAGGTTTTGCAGCCGTTTGAGCTAAGATTTTAAAATTATTCACATAATGAAAACCTATACTTTGTTTCAGGCGAGTTTCCCATTCAAATGCATGTAACAGTGAGAAACGCATTGTCTTGGCGAAATAAAGCGTTTTCGTACAACTTCATATAAATCGCTGTAACTTTTGATAGAAGACTCAGACAAACATATTTATGGTTTTATCTTATAGAACTCAATATCCCCGTGCTGGGCAAACAGGTTTTGCAGCCGTTTGAGCTAAGATTTTAAAATTATTCACATAATGAAAACCTATACTTTGTTTCAGGCGAGTTTCCCATTCAAATGCATGTAACAGTGAGAAATACACTGTCTTGGCGAAATAAAGCGTTTTTCAACCACTTCATATAAATCGCTGTAACTTTTGATAGAAGACTCAGACAAACATGTTTATGGCTTTATCTTATAGAACTCAATATCCCCGTGCTGGGCAAACAGGTTTTGCAGCCGTTTGAGCTAAGATTTTAAAATTATTCACATAATGAAAACCTATACTTTGTTTCAGGCGAGTTTCCCATTCAAATGCATGTAACAGTGAGAAATACACTGTCTTGGCGAAATAAAGCGTTTTTCAACCACTTCATATAAATCGCTGTAACTTTTGATAGAAGACTCAGACAAACATGTTTATGGCTTTATCTTATAGAACTCAATATCCCCGTGCTGGGCAAACAGGTTTTGCAGCCGTTTGAGCTAAGATTTTAAAATTATTCACATAATGAAAACCTATACTTTGTTTCAGGCGAGTTTCCCATTCAAATGCATGTAACAGTGAGAAATACACTGTCTTGGCGAAATAAAGCGTTTTTGTACAACCACTTCATATAAATCGCTGTAACTTTTGATAGAAGACTCAGACAAACATGTTTATGGCTTTATCTTATAGAACTCAATATCCCCGTGCTGGGCAAACAGGTTTTGCAGCCGTTTGAGCTAAGATTTTAAAATTATTCACATAATGAAAACCTATACTTTGTTTCAGGCGAGTTTCCCATTCAAATGCATGTAACAGTGAGAAACGCATTGTCTTGGCGAAATAAAGCGTTTTCGTACAACTTCATATAAATCGCTGTAACTTTTGATAGAAGACTCAGACAAACATGTTTATGGCTTTATCTTATAGAACTCAATATCCCCGTGCTGGGCAAACAGGTTTTGCAGCCGTTTGAGCTAAGATTTTAAAATTATTCACATAATGAAAACCTATACTTTGTTTCAGGCGAGTTTCCCATTCAAATGCATGTAACAGTGAGAAATACACTGTCTTGGCGAAATAAAGCGTTTTTGTACAACCACTTCATATAAATCGCTGTAACTTTTGATAGAAGACTCAGACAAACATGTTTATGGCTTTATCTTATAGAACTCAATATCCCCGTGCTGGGCAAACAGAACAGGTTTTGCAGCCGTTTGAGCTAAGATTTTAAAATTATTCACATAATGAAAACCTATACTTTGTTTCAGGCGAGTTTCCCATTCAAATGCATGTAACAGTGAGAAATACACTGTCTTGGCGAAATAAAGCGTTTTTCAACCACTTCATATAAATCGCTGTAACTTTTGATAGAAGACTCAGACAAACATGTTTATGGCTTTATCTTATAGAACTCAATATCCCCGTGCTGGGCAAACAGGTTTTGCAGCCGTTTGAGCTAAGATTTTAAAATTATTCACATAATGAAAACCTATACTTTGTTTCAGGCGAGTTTCCCATTCAAATGCATGTAACAGTGAGAAACGCATTGTATTGGCGAAATAAAGCGTTTTCGTACAACTTCATATAAATCGCTGTAACTTTTGATAGAAGACTCAGACAAACATATTTATGGCTTTATCTTATAGAACTCAATATCCCCGTGCTGGGCAAACAGGTTTTGCAGCCGTTTGAGCTAAGATTTTAAAATTATTCACATAATGAAAACCTATACTTTGTCTCGGGTGAGTTTCCCATTCAAATGCATGTAACAGTGAGAAACACACTGTCTTGGCGAAATAAAGCGTTTTTGTACAACTTCATATAAATCGCTGTAACTTTTGATAGAAGACTCAGACAAACATGTTTATGGCTTTATCTTATAGAACTCAATATCCCCGTGCTGGGCAAACAGAACAGGTTTTGCAGCCGTTTGAGCTAAGATTTTAAAATTATTCACATAATGAAAACCTATACTTTGTTTCAGGCGAGTTTCCCATTCAAATGCATGTAACAGTGAGAAACGCATTGTCTTGGCGAAATAAAGCGTTTTTGAACAACTTCATATAAATCGCTGTAACTTTTGATAGAAGACTCAGACAAACATGTTTATGGCTTTATCTTATAGAACTCAATATCCCCGTGCTGGGCAAACAGGTTTTGCAGCCGTTTGAGCTAAGATTTTAAAATTATTCACATAATGAAAACCTATACTTTGTTTCAGGCGAGTTTCCCATTCAAATGCATGTAACAGTGAGAAACGCATTGTCTTGGCGAAATAAAGCGTTTTTGAACAACTTCATATAAATCGCTGTAACTTTTGATAGAAGACTCAGACAAACATGTTTATGGCTTTATCTTATAGAACTCAATATCCCCGTGCTGGGCAAACAGGTTTTGCAGCCGTTTGAGCTAAGATTTTAAAATTATTCACATAATGAAAACCTATACTTTGTTTCAGGCGAGTTTCCCATTCAAATGCATGTAACAGTGAGAAATACACTGTCTTGGCGAAATAAAGCGTTTTTCAACCACTTCATATAAATCGCTGTAACTTTTGATAGAAGACTCAGACAAACATATTTATGGCTTTATCTTATAGAACTCAATATCCCCGTGCTGGGCAAACAGGTTTTGCAGCCGTTTGAGCTAAGATTTTAAAATTATTCACATAATGAAAACCTATACTTTGTCTCGGGTGAGTTTCCCATTCAAATGCATGTAACAGTGAGAAACACACTGTCTTGGCGAAATAAAGCGTTTTTGTACAACTTCATATAAATCGCTGTAACTTTTGATAGAAGACTCAGACAAACATGTTTATGGCTTTATCTTATAGAACTCAATATCCCCGTGCTGGGCAAACAGAACAGGTTTTGCAGCCGTTTGAGCT
Organism: Mchenga conophoros; assembly: GCF_057382185.1. Lineage (NCBI taxonomy): Eukaryota > Metazoa > Chordata > Actinopteri > Cichliformes > Cichlidae > Mchenga > Mchenga conophoros. The sequence goes on along the minus strand of NC_140527.1, from coordinate 17,091,560 downwards.
AAGATTTTAAAATTATTCACATAATGAAAACCTATACTTTGTTTCAGGCGAGTTTCCCATTCAAATGCATGTAACAGTGAGAAATACACTGTCTTGGCGAAATAAAGCGTTTTTCAACCACTTCATATAAATCGCTGTAACTTTTGATAGAAGACTCAGACAAACATATTTATGGCTTTATCTTATAGAACTCAATATCCCCGTGCTGGGCAAACAGGTTTTGCAGCCGTTTGAGCTAAGATTTTAAAATTATTCACATAATGAAAACCTATACTTTGTTTCAGGCGAGTTTCCCATTCAAATGCATGTAACAGTGAGAAATACACTGTCTTGGCGAAATAAAGCGTTTTTCAACCACTTCATATAAATCGCTGTAACTTTTGATAGAAGACTCAGACAAACATATTTATGGCTTTATCTTATAGAACTCAATATCCCCGTGCTGGGCAAACAGGTTTTGCAGCCGTTTGAGCTAAGATTTTAAAATTATTCACATAATGAAAACCTATACTTTGTCTCGGGTGAGTTTCCCATTCAAATGCATGTAACAGTGAGAAACACACTGTCTTGGCGAAATAAAGCGTTTTTGTACAACTTCATATAAATCGCTGTAACTTTTGATAGAAGAATCAGACAAACATGTTTATGGCTTTATCTTATAGAACTCAATATCCCCGTGCTGGGCAAACAGGTTTTGCAGCCGTTTGAGCTAAGATTTTAAAATTATTCATATAATGAAAACCTATACTTTGTTTCAGGTGAGTTTCCCATTCAAATGCATGTAACAGTGAGAAACGCATTGTCTTGGCGAAATAAAGCGTTTTCGTACAACTTCATATAAATCGCTGTAACTTTTGATAGAAGACTCAGACAAATATATTTATGGCTTTATCTTATAGAACTCAATATCCCCGTGCTGGGCAAACAGGTTTTGCAGCCGTTTGAGCTAAGATTTTAAAATTATTCACATAATGAAAACCTATACTTTGTCTCGGGTGAGTTTCCCATTCAAATGCATGTAACAGTGAGAAACACACTGTCTTGGCGAAATAAAGCGTTTTTGTACAACTTCATATAAATCGCTGTAACTTTTGATAGAAGACTCAGACAAACATGTTTATGGCTTTATCTTATAGAACTCAATATCCCCGTGCTGGGCAAACAGAACAGGTTTTGCAGCCGTTTGAGCTAAGATTTTAAAATTATTCACATAATGAAAACCTATACTTTGTTTCAGGCGAGTTTCCCATTCAAATGCATGTAACAGTGAGAAATACACTGTCTTGGCGAAATAAAGCGTTTTTCAACCACTTCATATAAATCGCTGTAACTTTTGATAGAAGACTCAGACAAACATATTTATGGCTTTATCTTATAGAACTCAATATCCCCGTGCTGGGCAAACAGGTTTTGCAGCCGTTTGAGCTAAGATTTTAAAATTATTCACATAATGAAAACCTATACTTTGTTTCAGGCGAGTTTCCCATTCAAATGCATGTAACAGTGAGAAATACACTGTCTTGGCGAAATAAAGCGTTTTTCAACCACTTCATATAAATCGCTGTAACTTTTGATAGAAGACTCAGACAAACATATTTATGGCTTTATCTTATAGAACTCAATATCCCCGTGCTGGGCAAACAGGTTTTGCAGCCGTTTGAGCTAAGATTTTAAAATTATTCACATAATGAAAACCTATACTTTGTCTCGGGTGAGTTTCCCATTCAAATGCATGTAACAGTGAGAAACACACTGTCTTGGCGAAATAAAGCGTTTTTGTACAACTTCATATAAATCGCTGTAACTTTTGATAGAAGAATCAGACAAACATGTTTATGGCTTTATCTTATAGAACTCAATATCCCCGTGCTGGGCAAACAGGTTTTGCAGCCGTTTGAGCTAAGATTTTAAAATTATTCATATAATGAAAACCTATACTGTGTTTCAGGTGAGTTTCCCATTCAAATGCATGTAACAGTGAGAAATACACTGTCTTGGCGAAATAAAGCCTTTTTCAACCACTTCATATAAATCGCTGTAACTTTTGATAGAAGACTCAGACAAACATATTTATGGCTTTATCTTATAGAACTCAATATCCCCGTGCTGGGCAAACAGGTTTTGCAGCCGTTTGAGCTAAGATTTTAAAATTATTCACATAATGAAAACCTATACTTTGTCTCGGGTGAGTTTCCCATTCAAATGCATGTAACAGTGAGAAACACACTGTCTTGGCGAAATAAAGCGTTTTTGTACAACTTCATATAAATCGCTGTAACTTTTGATAGAAGACTCAGACAAACATGTTTATGGCTTTATCTTATAGAACTCAATATCCCCGTGCTGGGCAAACAGGTTTTGCAGCCGTTTGAGCTAAGATTTTAAAATTATTCACATAATGAAAACCTATACTTTGTTTCAGGCGAGTTTCCCATTCAAATGCATGTAACAGTGAAAAACGCATTGTATTGGCGAAATAAAGCGTTTTCGTACAACTTCATATAAATCGCTGTAACTTTTGATAGAAGACTCAGACAAACATATTTATGGCTTTATCTTATAGAACTCAATATCCCCGTGCTGGGCAAACAGGTTTTGCAGCCGTTTGAGCTAAGATTTTAAAATTATTCACATAATGAAAACCTATACTTTGTTTCAGGCGAGTTTCCCATTCAAATGCATGTAACAGTGAGAAATACACTGTCTTGGCGAAATAAAGCGTTTTTGTACAACTTCATATAAATCGCTGTAACTTTTGATAGAAGACTCAGACAAACATATTTATGGCTTTATCTTATAGAACTCAATATCCCCGTGCTGGGCAAACAGGTTTTGCAGCCGTTTGAGCTAAGATTTTAAAATTATTCACATAATGAAAACCTATACTTTGTTTCAGGCGAGTTTCCCATTCAAATGCATGTAACAGTGAGAAATACACTGTCTTGGCGAAATAAAGCGTTTTTCAACCACTTCATATAAATCGCTTTATCTTTTGATAGAAGACTCAGACAAACATATTTATGGCTTTATCTTATAGAACTCAATATCCCCGTGCTGGGCAAACAGGTTTTGCAGCCGTTTGAGCTAAGATTTTAAAATTATTCACATAATGAAAACCTATACTTTATCTCGGGTGAGTTTCCCATTCAAATGCATGTAACAGTGAGAAACACACTGTCTTGGCGAAATAAAGCGTTTTTGTACAACTTCATATAAATCGCTGTAACTTTTGATAGAAGACTCAGACAAACATGTTTATGGCTTTATCTTATAGAACTCAATATCCCCGTGCTGGGCAAACAGAACAGGTTTTGCAGCCGTTTGAGCTAAGATTTTAAAATTATTCACATAATGAAAACCTATACTTTGTCTCGGGCGAGTTTCCCATTCAAATGCATGTAACAGTGAGAAATACACTGTCTTGGCGAAATAAAGCGTTTTTCAACCACTTCATATAAATCGCTGTAACTTTTGATAGAAGACTCAGACAAACATGTTTATGGCTTTATCTTATAGAACTCAATATCCCCGTGCTGGGCAAACAGGTTTTGCAGCCGTTTGAGCTAAGATTTTAAAATTATTCACATAATGAAAACCTATACTTTGTCTCGGGTGAGTTTCCCATTCAAATGCATGTAACAGTGAGAAACACACTGTCTTGGCGAAATAAAGCGTTTTTGTACAACTTCATATAAATCGCTGTAACTTTTGATAGAAGACTCAGACAAACATGTTTATGGCTTTATCTTATAGAACTCAATATCCCCGTGCTGGGCAAACAGGTTTTGCAGCCGTTTGAGCTAAGATTTTAAAATTATTCACATAATGAAAACCTATACTTTGTTTCAGGCGAGTTTCCCATTCAAATGCATGTAACAGTGAGAAACGCATTGTCTTGGCGAAATAAAGCGTTTTTGAACAACTTCATATAAATCGCTGTAACTTTTGATAGAAGACTCAGACAAACATGTTTATGGCTTTATCTTATAGAACTCAATATCCCCGTGCTGGGCAAACAGAACAGGTTTTGCAGCCGTTTGAGCTAAGATTTTAAAATTATTCACATAATGAAAACCTATACTTTGTTTCAGGCGAGTTTCCCATTCAAATGCATGTAACAGTGAGAAATACACTGTCTTGGCGAAATAAAGCCTTTTTCAACCACTTCATATAAATCGCTGTAACTTTTGATAGAAGACTCAGACAAACATATTTATGGCTTTATCTTATAGAACTCAATATCCCCGTGCTGGGCAAACAGGTTTTGCAGCCGTTTGAGCTAAGATTTTAAAATTATTCACATAATGAAAACCTATACTTTGTCTCGGGTGAGTTTCCCATTCAAATGCATGTAACAGTGAGAAACACACTGTCTTGGCGAAATAAAGCGTTTTTGTACAACTTCATATAAATCGCTGTAACTTTTGATAGAAGACTCAGACAAACATGTTTATGGCTTTATCTTATAGAACTCAATATCCCCGTGCTGGGCAAACAGGTTTTGCAGCCGTTTGAGCTAAGATTTTAAAATTATTCACATAATGAAAACCTATACTTTGTTTCAGGCGAGTTTCCCATTCAAATGCATGTAACAGTGAAAAACGCATTGTATTGGCGAAATAAAGCGTTTTCGTACAACTTCATATAAATCGCTGTAACTTTTGATAGAAGACTCAGACAAACATATTTATGGCTTTATCTTATAGAACTCAATATCCCCGTGCTGGGCAAACAGGTTTTGCAGCCGTTTGAGCTAAGATTTTAAAATTATTCACATAATGAAAACCTATACTTTGTCTCGGGTGAGTTTCCCATTCAAATGCATGTAACAGTGAGAAACACACTGTCTTGGCGAAATAAAGCGTTTTTGTACAACTTCATATAAATCGCTGTAACTTTTGATAGAAGACTCAGACAAACATGTTTATGGCTTTATCTTATAGAACTCAATATCCCCGTGCTGGGCAAACAGGTTTTGCAGCCGTTTGAGCTAAGATTTTAAAATTATTCACATAATGAAAACCTATACTTTGTTTCAGGCGAGTTTCCCATTCAAATGCATGTAACAGTGAGAAATACACTGTCTTGGCGAAATAAAGCGTTTTTCAACCACTTCATATAAATCGCTTTATCTTTTGATAGAAGACTCAGACAAACATATTTATGGCTTTATCTTATAGAACTCAATATCCCCGTGCTGGGCAAACAGGTTTTGCAGCCGTTTGAGCTAAGATTTTAAAATTATTCACATAATGAAAACCTATACTTTGTTTCAGGCGAGTTTCCCATTCAAATGCATGTAACAGTGAGAAATACACTGTCTTGGCGAAATAAAGCCTTTTTCAACCACTTCATATAAATCGCTGTAACTTTTGATAGAAGACTCAGACAAACATATTTATGGCTTTATCTTATAGAACTCAATATCCCCGTGCTGGGCAAACAGGTTTTGCAGCCGTTTGAGCTAAGATTTTAAAATTATTCACATAATGAAAACCTATACTTTGTCTCGGGTGAGTTTCCCATTCAAATGCATGTAACAGTGAGAAACACACTGTCTTGGCGAAATAAAGCGTTTTTGTACAACTTCATATAAATCGCTGTAACTTTTGATAGAAGACTCAGACAAACATGTTTATGGCTTTATCTTATAGAACTCAATATCCCCGTGCTGGGCAAACAGGTTTTGCAGCCGTTTGAGCTAAGATTTTAAAATTATTCACATAATGAAAACCTATACTTTGTTTCAGGCGAGTTTCCCATTCAAATGCATGTAACAGTGAGAAACGCATTGTCTTGGCGAAATAAAGCGTTTTTGAACAACTTCATATAAATCGCTGTAACTTTTGATAGAAGACTCAGACAAACATGTTTATGGCTTTATCTTATAGAACTCAATATCCCCGTGCTGGGCAAACAGAACAGGTTTTGCAGCCGTTTGAGCTAAGATTTTAAAATTATTCACATAATGAAAACCTATACTTTGTTTCAGGCGAGTTTCCCATTCAAATGCATGTAACAGTGAGAAATACACTGTCTTGGCGAAATAAAGCCTTTTTCAACCACTTCATATAAATCGCTGTAACTTTTGATAGAAGACTCAGACAAACATATTTATGGCTTTATCTTATAGAACTCAATATCCCCGTGCTGGGCAAACAGGTTTTGCAGCCGTTTGAGCTAAGATTTTAAAATTATTCACATAATGAAAACCTATACTTTGTCTCGGGTGAGTTTCCCATTCAAATGCATGTAACAGTGAGAAACACACTGTCTTGGCGAAATAAAGCGTTTTTGTACAACTTCATATAAATCGCTGTAACTTTTGATAGAAGACTCAGACAAACATGTTTATGGCTTTATCTTATAGAACTCAATATCCCCGTGCTGGGCAAACAGGTTTTGCAGCCGTTTGAGCTAAGATTTTAAAATTATTCACATAATGAAAACCTATACTTTGTTTCAGGCGAGTTTCCCATTCAAATGCATGTAACAGTGAAAAACGCATTGTATTGGCGAAATAAAGCGTTTTCGTACAACTTCATATAAATCGCTGTAACTTTTGATAGAAGACTCAGACAAACATATTTATGGCTTTATCTTATAGAACTCAATATCCCCGTGCTGGGCAAACAGGTTTTGCAGCCGTTTGAGCTAAGATTTTAAAATTATTCACATAATGAAAACCTATACTTTGTCTCGGGTGAGTTTCCCATTCAAATGCATGTAACAGTGAGAAACACACTGTCTTGGCGAAATAAAGCGTTTTTGTACAACTTCATATAAATCGCTGTAACTTTTGATAGAAGACTCAGACAAACATGTTTATGGCTTTATCTTATAGAACTCAATATCCCCGTGCTGGGCAAACAGGTTTTGCAGCCGTTTGAGCTAAGATTTTAAAATTATTCACATAATGAAAACCTATACTTTGTTTCAGGCGAGTTTCCCATTCAAATGCATGTAACAGTGAGAAATACACTGTCTTGGCGAAATAAAGCGTTTTTCAACCACTTCATATAAATCGCTTTATCTTTTGATAGAAGACTCAGACAAACATATTTATGGCTTTATCTTATAGAACTCAATATCCCCGTGCTGGGCAAACAGGTTTTGCAGCCGTTTGAGCTAAGATTTTAAAATTATTCACATAATGAAAACCTATACTTTATCTCGGGTGAGTTTCCCATTCAAATGCATGTAACAGTGAGAAACACACTGTCTTGGCGAAATAAAGCGTTTTTGTACAACTTCATATAAATCGCTGTAACTTTTGATAGAAGACTCAGACAAACATGTTTATGGCTTTATCTTATAGAACTCAATATCCCCGTGCTGGGCAAACAGAACAGGTTTTGCAGCCGTTTGAGCTAAGATTTTAAAATTATTCACATAATGAAAACCTATACTTTGTCTCGGGCGAGTTTCCCATTCAAATGCATGTAACAGTGAGAAATACACTGTCTTGGCGAAATAAAGCGTTTTTCAACCACTTCATATAAATCGCTGTAACTTTTGATAGAAGACTCAGACAAACATGTTTATGGCTTTATCTTATAGAACTCAATATCCCCGTGCTGGGCAAACAGGTTTTGCAGCCGTTTGAGCTAAGATTTTAAAATTATTCACATAATGAAAACCTATACTTTGTTTCAGGCGAGTTTCCCATTCAAATGCATGTAACAGTGAGAAACGCATTGTCTTGGCGAAATAAAGCGTTTTCGTACAACTTCATATAAATCGCTGTAACTTTTGATAGAAGACTCAGACAAACATATTTATGGTTTTATCTTATAGAACTCAATATCCCCGTGCTGGGCAAACAGGTTTTGCAGCCGTTTGAGCTAAGATTTTAAAATTATTCACATAATGAAAACCTATACTTTGTTTCAGGCGAGTTTCCCATTCAAATGCATGTAACAGTGAGAAATACACTGTCTTGGCGAAATAAAGCGTTTTTCAACCACTTCATATAAATCGCTGTAACTTTTGATAGAAGACTCAGACAAACATGTTTATGGCTTTATCTTATAGAACTCAATATCCCCGTGCTGGGCAAACAGGTTTTGCAGCCGTTTGAGCTAAGATTTTAAAATTATTCACATAATGAAAACCTATACTTTGTTTCAGGCGAGTTTCCCATTCAAATGCATGTAACAGTGAGAAATACACTGTCTTGGCGAAATAAAGCGTTTTTCAACCACTTCATATAAATCGCTGTAACTTTTGATAGAAGACTCAGACAAACATGTTTATGGCTTTATCTTATAGAACTCAATATCCCCGTGCTGGGCAAACAGGTTTTGCAGCCGTTTGAGCTAAGATTTTAAAATTATTCACATAATGAAAACCTATACTTTGTTTCAGGCGAGTTTCCCATTCAAATGCATGTAACAGTGAGAAATACACTGTCTTGGCGAAATAAAGCGTTTTTGTACAACCACTTCATATAAATCGCTGTAACTTTTGATAGAAGACTCAGACAAACATGTTTATGGCTTTATCTTATAGAACTCAATATCCCCGTGCTGGGCAAACAGGTTTTGCAGCCGTTTGAGCTAAGATTTTAAAATTATTCACATAATGAAAACCTATACTTTGTTTCAGGCGAGTTTCCCATTCAAATGCATGTAACAGTGAGAAACGCATTGTCTTGGCGAAATAAAGCGTTTTCGTACAACTTCATATAAATCGCTGTAACTTTTGATAGAAGACTCAGACAAACATGTTTATGGCTTTATCTTATAGAACTCAATATCCCCGTGCTGGGCAAACAGGTTTTGCAGCCGTTTGAGCTAAGATTTTAAAATTATTCACATAATGAAAACCTATACTTTGTTTCAGGCGAGTTTCCCATTCAAATGCATGTAACAGTGAGAAATACACTGTCTTGGCGAAATAAAGCGTTTTTGTACAACCACTTCATATAAATCGCTGTAACTTTTGATAGAAGACTCAGACAAACATGTTTATGGCTTTATCTTATAGAACTCAATATCCCCGTGCTGGGCAAACAGAACAGGTTTTGCAGCCGTTTGAGCTAAGATTTTAAAATTATTCACATAATGAAAACCTATACTTTGTTTCAGGCGAGTTTCCCATTCAAATGCATGTAACAGTGAGAAATACACTGTCTTGGCGAAATAAAGCGTTTTTCAACCACTTCATATAAATCGCTGTAACTTTTGATAGAAGACTCAGACAAACATGTTTATGGCTTTATCTTATAGAACTCAATATCCCCGTGCTGGGCAAACAGGTTTTGCAGCCGTTTGAGCTAAGATTTTAAAATTATTCACATAATGAAAACCTATACTTTGTTTCAGGTGAGTTTCCCATTCAAATGCATGTAACAGTGAGAAACGCATTGTCTTGGCGAAATAAAGCGTTTTCGTACAACTTCATATAAATCGCTGTAACTTTTGATAGAAGACTCAGACAAACATATTTATGGCTTTATCTTATAGAACTCAATATCCCCGTGCTGGGCAAACAGGTTTTGCAGCCGTTTGAGCTAAGATTTTAAAATTATTCACATAATGAAAACCTATACTTTGTTTCAGGCGAGTTTCCCATTCAAATGCATGTAACAGTGAGAAATACACTGTCTTGGCGAAATAAAGCGTTTTTCAACCACTTCATATAAATCGCTGTAACTTTTGATAGAAGACTCAGACAAACATGTTTATGGCTTTATCTTATAGAACTCAATATCCCCGTGCTGGGCAAACAGAACAGGTTTTGCAGCCGTTTGAGCTAAGATTTTAAAATTATTCACATAATGAAAACCTATACTTTGTTTCAGGCGAGTTTCCCATTCAAATGCATGTAACAGTGAGAAACGCATTGTCTTGGCGAAATAAAGCGTTTTCGTACAACTTCATATAAATCGCTGTAACTTTTGATAGAAGACTCAGACAAACATGTTTATGGCTTTATCTTATAGAACTCAATATCCCCGTGCTGGGCAAACAGGTTTTGCAGCCGTTTGAGCTAAGATTTTAAAATTATTCATATAATGAAAACCTATACTTTGTTTCAGGCGAGTTTCCCATTCAAATGCATGTAACAGTGAGAAACGCATTGTCTTGGCGAAATAAAGCGTTTTTCAACCACTTCATATAAATCGCTGTAACTTTTGATAGAAGACTCAGACAAACATGTTTATGGCTTTATCTTATAGAACTCAATATCCCCGTGCTGGGCAAGCAGGTTTTGCAGCCGTTTGAGCTAAGATTTTAAAATTATTCACATAATGAAAACCTATACTTTGTCTCGGGTGAGTTTCCCATTCAAATGCATGTAACAGTGAGAAACACACTGTCTTGGCGAAATAAAGCGTTTTTGTACAACTTCATATAAATCGCTGTAACTTTTGATAGAAGACTCAGACAAACATGTTTATGGCTTTATCTTATAGAACTCAATATCCCCGTGCTGGGCAAACAGAACAGGTTTTGCAGCCGTTTGAGCTAAGATTTTAAAATTATTCACATAATGAAAACCTATACTTTGTTTCAGGCGAGTTTCCCATTCAAATGCATGTAACAGTGAGAAATACACTGTCTTGGCGAAATAAAGCGTTTTTGTACAACCACTTCATATAAATCGCTGTAACTTTTGATAGAAGACTCAGACAAACATATTTATGGCTTTATCTTATAGAACTCAATATCCCCGTGCTGGGCAAACAGGTTTTGCAGCCGTTTGAGCTAAGATTTTAAAATTATTCACATAATGAAAACCTATACTTTGTTTCAGGCGAGTTTCCCATTCAAATGCATGTAACAGTGAGAAATACACTGTCTTGGCGAAATAAAGCGTTTTTCAACCACTTCATATAAATCGCTGTAACTTTTGATAGAAGACTCAGACAAACATATTTATGGCTTTATCTTATAGAACTCAATATCCCCGTGCTGGGCAAACAGGTTTTGCAGCTGTTTGAGCTAAGATTTTAAAATTATTCACATAATGAAAACCTATACTTTGTCTCGGGTGAGTTTCCCATTCAAATGCATGTAACAGTGAGAAACACACTGTCTTGGCGAAATAAAGCGTTTTCGTACAACTTCATATAAATCGCTGTAACTTTTGATAGAAGACTCAGACAAACATATTTATGGCTTTATCTTATAGAACTCAATATCCCCGTGCTGGGCAAACAGGTTTTGCAGCTGTTTGAGCTAAGATTTTAAAATTATTCACATAATGAAAACCTATACTTTGTCTCGGGTGAGTTTCCCATTCAAATGCATGTAACAGTGAGAAACACACTGTCTTGGCGAAATAAAGCGTTTTTGTACAACTTCATATAAATCGCTGTAACTTTTGATAGAAGACTCAGACAAACATATTTATGGCTTTATCTTATAGAACTCAATATCCCCGTGCTGGGCAAACAGAACAGGTTTTGCAGCCGTTTGAGCTAAGATTTTAAAATTATTCACATAATGAAAACCTATACTTTGTTTCAGGCGAGTTTCCCATTCAAATGCATGTAACAGTGAGAAACGCATTGTCTTGGCGAAATAAAGCGTTTTTGAACAACTTCATATAAATCGCTGTAACTTTTGATAGAAGACTCAGACAAACATGTTTATGGCTTTATCTTATAGAACTCAATATCCCCGTGCTGGGCAAGCAGGTTTTGCAGCCGTTTGAGCTAAGATTTTAAAATTATTCACATAATGAAAACCTATACTTTGTCTCGGGTGAGTTTCCCATTCAAATGCATGTAACAGTGAGAAACACACTGTCTTGGCGAAATAAAGCGTTTTTGTACAACTTCATATAAATCGCTGTAACTTTTGATAGAAGACTCAGACAAACATGTTTATGGCTTTATCTTATAGAACTCAATATCCCCGTGCTGGGCAAACAGGTTTTGCAGCCGTTTGAGCTAAGATTTTAAAATTATTCACATAATGAAAACCTATACTTTGTCTCGGGTGAGTTTCCCATTCAAATGCATGTAACAGTGAGAAACACACTGTCTTGGCGAAATAAAGCGTTTTTGTACAACTTCATATAAATCGCTGTAACTTTTGATAGAAGACTCAGACAAACATGTTTATGGCTTTATCTTATAGAACTCAATATCCCCGTGCTGGGCAAACAGAACAGGTTTTGCAGCCGTTTGAGCTAAGATTTTAAAATTATTCACATAATGAAAACCTATACTTTGTTTCAGGCGAGTTTCCCATTCAAATGCATGTAACAGTGAGAAATACACTGTCTTGGCGAAATAAAGCGTTTTTGTACAACCACTTCATATAAATCGCTGTAACTTTTGATAGAAGACTCAGACAAACATATTTATGGCTTTATCTTATAGAACTCAATATCCCCGTGCTGGGCAAACAGGTTTTGCAGCCGTTTGAGCTAAGATTTTAAAATTATTCACATAATGAAAACCTATACTTTGTTTCAGGCGAGTTTCCCATTCAAATGCATGTAACAGTGAGAAATACACTGTCTTGGCGAAATAAAGCGTTTTTCAACCACTTCATATAAATCGCTGTAACTTTTGATAGAAGACTCAGACAAACATGTTTATGGCTTTATCTTATAGAACTCAATATCCCCGTGCTGGGCAAACAGGTTTTGCAGCTGTTTGAGCTAAGATTTTAAAATTATTCACATAATGAAAACCTATACTTTGTCTCGGGTGAGTTTCCCATTCAAATGCATGTAACAGTGAGAAACACACTGTCTTGGCGAAATAAAGCGTTTTTGTACAACTTCATATAAATCGCTGTAACTTTTGATAGAAGACTCAGACAAACATGTTTATGGCTTTATCTTATAGAACTCAATATCCCCGTGCTGGGCAAACAGAACAGGTTTTGCAGCCGTTTGAGCTAAGATTTTAAAATTATTCACATAATGAAAACCTATACTTTGTTTCAGGCGAGTTTCCCATTCAAATGCATGTAACAGTGAGAAACGCATTGTCTTGGCGAAATAAAGCGTTTTTGAACAACTTCATATAAATCGCTGTAACTTTTGATAGAAGACTCAGACAAACATGTTTATGGCTTTATCTTATAGAACTCAATATCCCCGTGCTGGGCAAACAGGTTTTGCAGCCGTTTGAGCTAAGATTTTAAAATTATTCACATAATGAAAACCTATACTTTGTTTCAGGTGAGTTTCCCATTCAAATGCATGTAACAGTGAGAAACGCATTGTCTTGGCGAAATAAAGCGTTTTCGTACAACTTCATATAAATCGCTGTAACTTTTGATAGAAGACTCAGACAAACATATTTATGGCTTTATCTTATAGAACTCAATATCCCCGTGCTGGGCAAACAGAACAGGTTTTGCAGCCGTTTGAGCTAAGATTTTAAAATTATTCACATAATGAAAACCTATACTTTGTTTCAGGCGAGTTTCCCATTCAAATGCATGTAACAGTGAGAAACGCATTGTCTTGGCGAAATAAAGCGTTTTCGTACAACTTCATATAAATCGCTGTAACTTTTGATAGAAGACTCAGACAAACATATTTATGGCTTTATCTTATAGAACTCAATATCCCCGTGCTGGGCAAACAGGTTTTGCAGCCGTTTGAGCTAAGATTTTAAAATTATTCACATAATGAAAACCTATACTTTGTCTCGGGTGAGTTTCCCATTCAAATGCATGTAACAGTGAGAAACACACTGTCTTGGCGAAATAAAGCGTTTTTGTACAACTTCATATAAATCGCTGTAACTTTTGATAGAAGACTCAGACAAACATGTTTATGGCTTTATCTTATAGAACTCAATATCCCCGTGCTGGGCAAACAGGTTTTGCAGCCGTTTGAGCTAAGATTTTAAAATTATTCACATAATGAAAACCTATACTTTGTTTCAGGTGAGTTTCCCATTCAAATGCATGTAACAGTGAGAAATACACTGTCTTGGCGAAATAAAGCGTTTTTCAACCACTTCATATAAATCGCTGTAACTTTTGATAGAAGACTCAGACAAACATGTTTATGGCTTTATCTTATAGAACTCAATATCCCCGTGCTGGGCAAACAGGTTTTGCAGCCGTTTGAGCTAAGATTTTAAAATTATTCACATAATGAAAACCTATACTTTGTTTCAGGCGAGTTTCCCATTCAAATGCATGTAACAGTGAGAAACGCATTGTCTTGGCGAAATAAAGCGTTTTCGTACAACTTCATATAAATCGCTGTAACTTTTGATAGAAGACTCAGACAAACATGTTTATGGCTTTATCTTATAGAACTCAATATCCCCGTGCTGGGCAAACAGGTTTTGCAGCCGTTTGAGCTAAGATTTTAAAATTATTCATATAATGAAAACCTATACTTTGTTTCAGGCGAGTTTCCCATTCAAATGCATGTAACAGTGAGAAACGCATTGTCTTGGCGAAATAAAGCGTTTTTCAACCACTTCATATAAATCGCTGTAACTTTTGATAGAAGACTCAGACAAACATGTTTATGGCTTTATCTTATAGAACTCAATATCCCCGTGCTGGGCAAGCAGGTTTTGCAGCCGTTTGAGCTAAGATTTTAAAATTATTCACATAATGAAAACCTATACTTTGTCTCGGGTGAGTTTCCCATTCAAATGCATGTAACAGTGAGAAACACACTGTCTTGGCGAAATAAAGCGTTTTTGTACAACTTCATATAAATCGCTGTAACTTTTGATAGAAGACTCAGACAAACATGTTTATGGCTTTATCTTATAGAACTCAATATCCCCGTGCTGGGCAAACAGAACAGGTTTTGCAGCCGTTTGAGCTAAGATTTTAAAATTATTCACATAATGAAAACCTATACTTTGTTTCAGGCGAGTTTCCCATTCAAATGCATGTAACAGTGAGAAATACACTGTCTTGGCGAAATAAAGCGTTTTTGTACAACCACTTCATATAAATCGCTGTAACTTTTGATAGAAGACTCAGACAAACATATTTATGGCTTTATCTTATAGAACTCAATATCCCCGTGCTGGGCAAACAGGTTTTGCAGCCGTTTGAGCTAAGATTTTAAAATTATTCACATAATGAAAACCTATACTTTGTTTCAGGCGAGTTTCCCATTCAAATGCATGTAACAGTGAGAAATACACTGTCTTGGCGAAATAAAGCGTTTTTCAACCACTTCATATAAATCGCTGTAACTTTTGATAGAAGACTCAGACAAACATATTTATGGCTTTATCTTATAGAACTCAATATCCCCGTGCTGGGCAAACAGGTTTTGCAGCTGTTTGAGCTAAGATTTTAAAATTATTCACATAATGAAAACCTATACTTTGTCTCGGGTGAGTTTCCCATTCAAATGCATGTAACAGTGAGAAACACACTGTCTTGGCGAAATAAAGCGTTTTCGTACAACTTCATATAAATCGCTGTAACTTTTGATAGAAGACTCAGACAAACATATTTATGGCTTTATCTTATAGAACTCAATATCCCCGTGCTGGGCAAACAGGTTTTGCAGCTGTTTGAGCTAAGATTTTAAAATTATTCACATAATGAAAACCTATACTTTGTCTCGGGTGAGTTTCCCATTCAAATGCATGTAACAGTGAGAAACACACTGTCTTGGCGAAATAAAGCGTTTTTGTACAACTTCATATAAATCGCTGTAACTTTTGATAGAAGACTCAGACAAACATATTTATGGCTTTATCTTATAGAACTCAATATCCCCGTGCTGGGCAAACAGAACAGGTTTTGCAGCCGTTTGAGCTAAGATTTTAAAATTATTCACATAATGAAAACCTATACTTTGTTTCAGGCGAGTTTCCCATTCAAATGCATGTAACAGTGAGAAACGCATTGTCTTGGCGAAATAAAGCGTTTTTGAACAACTTCATATAAATCGCTGTAACTTTTGATAGAAGACTCAGACAAACATGTTTATGGCTTTATCTTATAGAACTCAATATCCCCGTGCTGGGCAAGCAGGTTTTGCAGCCGTTTGAGCTAAGATTTTAAAATTATTCACATAATGAAAACCTATACTTTGTCTCGGGTGAGTTTCCCATTCAAATGCATGTAACAGTGAGAAACACACTGTCTTGGCGAAATAAAGCGTTTTTGTACAACTTCATATAAATCGCTGTAACTTTTGATAGAAGACTCAGACAAACATGTTTATGGCTTTATCTTATAGAACTCAATATCCCCGTGCTGGGCAAACAGGTTTTGCAGCCGTTTGAGCTAAGATTTTAAAATTATTCACATAATGAAAACCTATACTTTGTCTCGGGTGAGTTTCCCATTCAAATGCATGTAACAGTGAGAAACACACTGTCTTGGCGAAATAAAGCGTTTTTGTACAACTTCATATAAATCGCTGTAACTTTTGATAGAAGACTCAGACAAACATGTTTATGGCTTTATCTTATAGAACTCAATATCCCCGTGCTGGGCAAACAGAACAGGTTTTGCAGCCGTTTGAGCTAAGATTTTAAAATTATTCACATAATGAAAACCTATACTTTGTTTCAGGCGAGTTTCCCATTCAAATGCATGTAACAGTGAGAAATACACTGTCTTGGCGAAATAAAGCGTTTTTGTACAACCACTTCATATAAATCGCTGTAACTTTTGATAGAAGACTCAGACAAACATATTTATGGCTTTATCTTATAGAACTCAATATCCCCGTGCTGGGCAAACAGGTTTTGCAGCCGTTTGAGCTAAGATTTTAAAATTATTCACATAATGAAAACCTATACTTTGTTTCAGGCGAGTTTCCCATTCAAATGCATGTAACAGTGAGAAATACACTGTCTTGGCGAAATAAAGCGTTTTTCAACCACTTCATATAAATCGCTGTAACTTTTGATAGAAGACTCAGACAAACATGTTTATGGCTTTATCTTATAGAACTCAATATCCCCGTGCTGGGCAAACAGGTTTTGCAGCTGTTTGAGCTAAGATTTTAAAATTATTCACATAATGAAAACCTATACTTTGTCTCGGGTGAGTTTCCCATTCAAATGCATGTAACAGTGAGAAACACACTGTCTTGGCGAAATAAAGCGTTTTTGTACAACTTCATATAAATCGCTGTAACTTTTGATAGAAGACTCAGACAAACATGTTTATGGCTTTATCTTATAGAACTCAATATCCCCGTGCTGGGCAAACAGAACAGGTTTTGCAGCCGTTTGAGCTAAGATTTTAAAATTATTCACATAATGAAAACCTATACTTTGTTTCAGGCGAGTTTCCCATTCAAATGCATGTAACAGTGAGAAACGCATTGTCTTGGCGAAATAAAGCGTTTTTGAACAACTTCATATAAATCGCTGTAACTTTTGATAGAAGACTCAGACAAACATGTTTATGGCTTTATCTTATAGAACTCAATATCCCCGTGCTGGGCAAACAGGTTTTGCAGCCGTTTGAGCTAAGATTTTAAAATTATTCACATAATGAAAACCTATACTTTGTTTCAGGTGAGTTTCCCATTCAAATGCATGTAACAGTGAGAAACGCATTGTCTTGGCGAAATAAAGCGTTTTCGTACAACTTCATATAAATCGCTGTAACTTTTGATAGAAGACTCAGACAAACATATTTATGGCTTTATCTTATAGAACTCAATATCCCCGTGCTGGGCAAACAGAACAGGTTTTGCAGCCGTTTGAGCTAAGATTTTAAAATTATTCACATAATGAAAACCTATACTTTGTTTCAGGCGAGTTTCCCATTCAAATGCATGTAACAGTGAGAAACGCATTGTCTTGGCGAAATAAAGCGTTTTCGTACAACTTCATATAAATCGCTGTAACTTTTGATAGAAGACTCAGACAAACATATTTATGGCTTTATCTTATAGAACTCAATATCCCCGTGCTGGGCAAACAGGTTTTGCAGCCGTTTGAGCTAAGATTTTAAAATTATTCACATAATGAAAACCTATACTTTGTCTCGGGTGAGTTTCCCATTCAAATGCATGTAACAGTGAGAAACACACTGTCTTGGCGAAATAAAGCGTTTTTGTACAACTTCATATAAATCGCTGTAACTTTTGATAGAAGACTCAGACAAACATGTTTATGGCTTTATCTTATAGAACTCAATATCCCCGTGCTGGGCAAACAGGTTTTGCAGCCGTTTGAGCTAAGATTTTAAAATTATTCACATAATGAAAACCTATACTTTGTTTCAGGTGAGTTTCCCATTCAAATGCATGTAACAGTGAGAAACGCATTGTCTTGGCGAAATAAAGCGTTTTCGTACAACTTCATATAAATCGCTGTAACTTTTGATAGAAGACTCAGACAAACATGTTTATGGCTTTATCTTATAGAACTCAATATCCCCGTGCTGGGCAAACAGAACAGGTTTTGCAGCCGTTTGAGCTAAGATTTTAAAATTATTCACATAATGAAAACCTATACTTTGTTTCAGGCGAGTTTCCCATTCAAATGCATGTAACAGTGAGAAACGCATTGTCTTGGCGAAATAAAGCGTTTTCGTACAACTTCATATAAATCGCTGTAACTTTTGATAGAAGACTCAGACAAACATATTTATGGCTTTATCTTATAGAACTCAATATCCCCATGCTGGGCAAACAGGTTTTGCAGCCGTTTGAGCTAAGATTTTAAAATTATTCACATAATGAAAACCTATACTTTGTCTCGGGTGAGTTTCCCATTCAAATGCATGTAACAGTGAGAAACACACTGTCTTGGCGAAATAAAGCGTTTTTGTACAACTTCATATAAATCGCTGTAACTTTTGATAGAAGACTCAGACAAACATGTTTATGGCTTTATCTTATAGAACTCAATATCCCCGTGCTGGGCAAACAGGTTTTGCAGCCGTTTGAGCTAAGATTTTAAAATTATTCACATAATGAAAACCTATACTTTGTTTCAGGCGAGTTTCCCATTCAAATGCATGTAACAGTGAGAAACGCAAAGTCTTGGCGAAATAAAGCGTTTTTGAACAACTTCATATAAATCGCTGTAACTTTTGATAGAAGACTCAGACAAACATGTTTATGGCTTTATCTTATAGAACTCAATATCCCCGTGCTGGGCAAACAGGTTTTGCAGCCGTTTGAGCTAAGATTTTAAAATTATTCACATAATGAAAACCTATACTTTATCTCGGGTGAGTTTCCCATTCAAATGCATGTAACAGTGAGAAACACACTGTCTTGGTGAAATAAAGCGTTTTTGTACAACTTCATATAAATCGCTGTAACTTTTGATAGAAGACTCAGACAAACATGTTTATGGCTTTATCTTATAGAACTCAATATCCCCGTGCTGGGCAAACAGGTTTTGCAGCCGTTTGAGCTAAGATTTTAAAATTATTCACATAATGAAAACCTATACTTTGTTTCAGGCGAGTTTCCCATTCAAATGCATGTAACAGTGAGAAACGCAAAGTCTTGGCGAAATAAAGCGTTTTTGAACAACTTCATATAAATCGCTGTAACTTTTGATAGAAGACTCAGACAAACATGTTTATGGCTTTATCTTATAGAACTCAATATCCCCGTGCTGGGCAAACAGAACAGGTTTTGCAGCCGTTTGAGCTAAGATTTTAAAATTATTCACATAATGAAAACCTATACTTTATCTCGGGTGAGTTTCCCATTCAAATGCATGTAACAGTGAGAAACGCATTGTCTTGGCGAAATAAAGCGTTTTCGTACAACTTCATATAAATCGCTGTAACTTTTGATAGAAGACTCAGACAAACATATTTATGGCTTTATCTTATAGAACTCAATATCCCCGTGCTGGGCAAACAGGTTTTGCAGCCGTTTGAGCTAAGATTTTAAAATTATTCACATAATGAAAACCTATACTTTGTCTCGGGTGAGTTTCCCATTCAAATGCATGTAACAGTGAGAAACACACTGTCTTGGCGAAATAAAGCGTTTTTGTACAACTTCATATAAATCGCTGTAACTTTTGATAGAAGACTCAGACAAACATGTTTATGGCTTTATCTTATAGAACTCAATATCCCCGTGCTGGGCAAACAGGTTTTGCAGCCGTTTGAGCTAAGATTTTAAAATTATTCACATAATGAAAACCTATACTTTGTTTCAGGTGAGTTTCCCATTCAAATGCATGTAACAGTGAGAAACGCATTGTCTTGGCGAAATAAAGCGTTTTCGTACAACTTCATATAAATCGCTGTAACTTTTGATAGAAGACTCAGACAAACATATTTATGGCTTTATCTTATAGAACTCAATATCCCCGTGCTGGGCAAACAGGTTTTGCAGCCGTTTGAGCTAAGATTTTAAAATTATTCACATAATGAAAACCTATACTTTATCTTGGGTGAGTTTCCCTTTCAAATGCATGTAACAGTGAGAAACACACTGTCTTGGCGAAATAAAGCGTTTTTGTACAACTTCATATAAATCGCTGTAACTTTTGATAGAAGACTCAGACAAACATATTTATGGCTTTATCTTATAGAACTCAATATCCCCGTGCTGGGCAAACAGAACAGGTTTTGCAGCCGTTTGAGCTAAGATTTTAAAATTATTCACATAATGAAAACCTATACTTTGTTTCAGGCGAGTTTCCCATTCAAATGCATGTAACAGTGAGAAACGCATTGTCTTGGCGAAATAAAGCGTTTTCGTACAACTTCATATAAATCGCTGTAACTTTTGATAGAAGACTCAGACAAACATATTTATGGCTTTATCTTATAGAACTCAATATCCCCGTGCTGGGCAAACAGGTTTTGCAGCCGTTTGAGCTAAGATTTTAAAATTATTCACATAATGAAAACCTATACTTTGTCTCGGGTGATTTTCCCATTCAAATGCATGTAAAAGTGAGAAACACACTGTCTTGGCGAAATAAAGCGTTTTTGTACAACTTCATATAAATCGCTGTAACTTTTGATAGAAGACTCAGACAAACATGTTTATGGCTTTATCTTATAGAACTCAATATCCCCGTGCTGGGCAAACAGGTTTTGCAGCCGTTTGAGCTAAGATTTTAAAATTATTCACATAATGAAAACCTATACTTTATCTCGGGTGAGTTTCCCATTGAAATGCATGTAACAGTGAGAAACACACTGTCTTGGTGAAATAAAGCGTTTTTGTACAACTTCATATAAATCGCTGTAACTTTTGATAGAAGACTCAGACAAACATGTTTATGGCTTTATCTTATAGAACTCAATATCCCCGTGCTGGGCAAACAGGTTTTGCAGCCGTTTGAGCTAAGATTTTAAAATTATTCACATAATGAAAACCTATACTTTGTCTCGGGTGAGTTTCCCATTCAAATGCATGTAAAAGTGAGAAACACACTGTCTTGGCGAAATAAAGCGTTTTTGTACAACTTCATATAAATCGCTGTAACTTTTGATAGAAGACTCAGACAAACATGTTTATGGCTTTATCTTATAGAACTCAATATCCCCGTGCTGGGCAAACAGGTTTTGCAGCCGTTTGAGCTAAGATTTTAAAATTATTCACATAATGAAAACCTATACTTTGTTTCAGGCGAGTTTCCCATTCAAATGCATGTAACAGTGAGAAACGCAAAGTCTTGGCGAAATAAAGCGTTTTTGAACAACTTCATATAAATCGCTGTAACTTTTGATAGAAGACTCAGACAAACATGTTTATGGCTTTATCTTATAGAACTCAATATCCCCGTGCTGGGCAAACAGGTTTTGCAGCCGTTTGAGCTAAGATTTTAAAATTATTCACATAATGAAAACCTATACTTTATCTCGGGTGAGTTTCCCATTCAAATGCATGTAACAGTGAGAAACACACTGTCTTGGTGAAATAAAGCGTTTTTGTACAACTTCATATAAATCGCTGTAACTTTTGATAGAAGACTCAGACAAACATGTTTATGGCTTTATCTTATAGAACTCAATATCCCCGTGCTGGGCAAACAGGTTTTGCAGCCGTTTGAGCTAAGATTTTAAAATTATTCACATAATGAAAACCTATACTTTGTTTCAGGCGAGTTTCCCATTCAAATGCATGTAACAGTGAGAAACGCATTGTCTTGGCGAAATAAAGCGTTTTTGAACAACTTCATATAAATCGCTGTAACTTTTGATAGAAGACTCAGACAAACATGTTTATGGCTTTATCTTATAGAACTCAATATCCCCGTGCTGGGCAAACAGGTTTTGCAGCCGTTTGAGCTAAGATTTTAAAATTATTCACATAATGAAAACCTATACTTTATCTCGGGTGAGTTTCCCATTCAAATGCATGTAACAGTGAGAAACACACTGTCTTGGTGAAATAAAGCGTTTTTGTACAACTTCATATAAATCGCTGTAACTTTTGATAGAAGACTCAGACAAACATGTTTATGGCTTTATCTTATAGAACTCAATATCCCCGTGCTGGGCAAACAGGTTTTGCAGCCGTTTGAGCTAAGATTTTAAAATTATTCACATAATGAAAACCTATACTTTATCTCGGGTGAGTTTCCCTTTCAAATGCATGTAACAGTGAGAAACACACTGTCTTGGCGAAATAAAGCGTTTTTGTACAACTTCATATAAATCGCTGTAACTTTTGATAGAAGACTCAGACAAACATGTTTATGGCTTTATCTTATAGAACTCAATATCCCCGTGCTGGGCAAACAGGTTTTGCAGCCGTTTGAGCTAAGATTTTAAAATTATTCACATAATGAAAACCTATACTTTGTTTCAGGCGAGTTTCCCATTCAAATGCATGTAACAGTGAGAAACGCATTGTCTTGGCGAAATAAAGCGTTTTTGAACAACTTCATATAAATCGCTGTAACTTTTGATAGAAGACTCAGACAAACATGTTTATGGCTTTATCTTATAGAACTCAATATCCCCGTGCTGGGCAAACAGGTTTTGCAGCCGTTTGAGCTAAGATTTTAAAATTATTCACATAATGAAAACCTATACTTTATCTCGGGTGAGTTTCCCATTCAAATGCATGTAACAGTGAGAAACACACTGTCTTGGTGAAATAAAGCGTTTTTGTACAACTTCATATAAATCGCTGTAACTTTTGATAGAAGACTCAGACAAACATGTTTATGGCTTTATCTTATAGAACTCAATATCCCCGTGCTGGGCAAACAGGTTTTGCAGCCGTTTGAGCTAAGATTTTAAAATTATTCACATAATGAAAACCTATACTTTATCTCGGGTGAGTTTCCCTTTCAAATGCATGTAACAGTGAGAAACACACTGTCTTGGCGAAATAAAGCGTTTTTGTACAACTTCATATAAATCGCTGTAACTTTTGATAGAAGACTCAGACAAACATGTTTATGGCTTTATCTTATAGAACTCAATATCCCCGTGCTGGGCAAACAGGTTTTGCAGCCGTTTGAGCTAAGATTTTAAAATTATTCACATAATGAAAACCTATACTTTGTTTCAGGCGAGTTTCCCATTCAAATGCATGTAACAGTGAGAAACGCAAAGTCTTGGCGAAATAAAGCGTTTTTGAACAACTTCATATAAATCGCTGTAACTTTTGATAGAAGACTCAGACAAACATGTTTATGGCTTTATCTTATAGAACTCAATATCCCCGTGCTGGGCAAACAGGTTTTGCAGCCGTTTGAGCTAAGATTTTAAAATTATTCACATAATGAAAACCTATACTTTATCTCGGGTGAGTTTCCCATTCAAATGCATGTAACAGTGAGAAACACACTGTCTTGGTGAAATAAAGCGTTTTTGTACAACTTCATATAAATCGCTGTAACTTTTGATAGAAGACTCAGACAAACATGTTTATGGCTTTATCTTATAGAACTCAATATCCCCGTGCTGGGCAAACAGGTTTTGCAGCCGTTTGAGCTAAGATTTTAAAATTATTCACATAATGAAAACCTATACTTTGTTTCAGGCGAGTTTCCCATTCAAATGCATGTAACAGTGAGAAACGCAAAGTCTTGGCGAAATAAAGCGTTTTTGAACAACTTCATATAAATCGCTGTAACTTTTGATAGAAGACTCAGACAAACATGTTTATGGCTTTATCTTATAGAACTCAATATCCCCGTGCTGGGCAAACAGGTTTTGCAGCCGTTTGAGCTAAGATTTTAAAATTATTCACATAATGAAAACCTATACTTTATCTCGGGTGAGTTTCCCTTTCAAATGCATGTAACAGTGAGAAACACACTGTCTTGGCGAAATAAAGCGTTTTTGTACAACTTCATATAAATCGCTGTAACTTTTGATAGAAGACTCAGACAAACATGTTTATGGCTTTATCTTATAGAACTCAATATCCCCGTGCTGGGCAAACAGGTTTTGCAGCCGTTTGAGCTAAGATTTTAAAATTATTCACATAATGAAAACCTATACTTTGTTTCAGGCGAGTTTCCCATTCAAATGCATGTAACAGTGAGAAACGCAAAGTCTTGGCGAAATAAAGCGTTTTTGAACAACTTCATATAAATCGCTGTAACTTTTGATAGAAGACTCAGACAAACATGTTTATGGCTTTATCTTATAGAACTCAATATCCCCGTGCTGGGCAAACAGGTTTTGCAGCCGTTTGAGCTAAGATTTTAAAATTATTCACATAATGAAAACCTATACTTTATCTCGGGTGAGTTTCCCATTCAAATGCATGTAACAGTGAGAAACACACTGTCTTGGTGAAATAAAGCGTTTTTGTACAACTTCATATAAATCGCTGTAACTTTTGATAGAAGACTCAGACAAACATGTTTATGGCTTTATCTTATAGAACTCAATATCCCCGTGCTGGGCAAACAGGTTTTGCAGCCGTTTGAGCTAAGATTTTAAAATTATTCACATAATGAAAACCTATACTTTGTTTCAGGCGAGTTTCCCATTCAAATGCATGTAACAGTGAGAAACGCAAAGTCTTGGCGAAATAAAGCGTTTTTGAACAACTTCATATAAATCGCTGTAACTTTTGATAGAAGACTCAGACAAACATGTTTATGGCTTTATCTTATAGAACTCAATATCCCCGTGCTGGGCAAACAGGTTTTGCAGCCGTTTGAGCTAAGATTTTAAAATTATTCACATAATGAAAACCTATACTTTATCTCGGGTGAGTTTCCCTTTCAAATGCATGTAACAGTGAGAAACACACTGTCTTGGCGAAATAAAGCGTTTTTGTACAACTTCATATAAATCGCTGTAACTTTTGATAGAAGACTCAGACAAACATGTTTATGGCTTTATCTTATAGAACTCAATATCCCTGTGCTGGGCAAACAGGTTTTGCAGCCGTTTGAGCTAAGATTTTAAAATTATTCACATAATGAAAACCTATACTTTGTTTCAGGCGAGTTTCCCATTCAAATGCATGTAACAGTGAGAAACGCAAAGTCTTGGCGAAATAAAGCGTTTTTGAACAACTTCATATAAATCGCTGTAACTTTTGATAGAAGACTCAGACAAACATGTTTATGGCTTTATCTTATAGAACTCAATATCCCCGTGCTGGGCAAACAGGTTTTGCAGCCGTTTGAGCTAAGATTTTAAAATTATTCACATAATGAAAACCTATACTTTATCTCGGGTGAGTTTCCCATTCAAATGCATGTAACAGTGAGAAACACACTGTCTTGGTGAAATAAAGCGTTTTTGTACAACTTCATATAAATCGCTGTAACTTTTGATAGAAGACTCAGACAAACATGTTTATGGCTTTATCTTATAGAACTCAATATCCCCGTGCTGGGCAAACAGGTTTTGCAGCCGTTTGAGCTAAGATTTTAAAATTATTCACATAATGAAAACCTATACTTTGTTTCAGGCGAGTTTCCCATTCAAATGCATGTAACAGTGAGAAACGCAAAGTCTTGGCGAAATAAAGCGTTTTTGAACAACTTCATATAAATCGCTGTAACTTTTGATAGAAGACTCAGACAAACATGTTTATGGCTTTATCTTATAGAACTCAATATCCCCGTGCTGGGCAAACAGGTTTTGCAGCCGTTTGAGCTAAGATTTTAAAATTATTCACATAATGAAAACCTATACTTTATCTCGGGTGAGTTTCCCATTCAAATGCATGTAACAGTGAGAAACACACTGTCTTGGTGAAATAAAGCGTTTTTGTACAACTTCATATAAATCGCTGTAACTTTTGATAGAAGACTCAGACAAACATGTTTATGGCTTTATCTTATAGAACTCAATATCCCCGTGCTGGGCAAACAGGTTTTGCAGCCGTTTGAGCTAAGATTTTAAAATTATTCACATAATGAAAACCTATACTTTGTTTCAGGCGAGTTTCCCATTCAAATGCATGTAACAGTGAGAAACGCAAAGTCTTGGCGAAATAAAGCGTTTTTGAACAACTTCATATAAATCGCTGTAACTTTTGATAGAAGACTCAGACAAACATGTTTATGGCTTTATCTTATAGAACTCAATATCCCCGTGCTGGGCAAACAGGTTTTGCAGCCGTTTGAGCTAAGATTTTAAAATTATTCACATAATGAAAACCTATACTTTATCTCGGGTGAGTTTCCCTTTCAAATGCATGTAACAGTGAGAAACACACTGTCTTGGCGAAATAAAGCGTTTTTGTACAACTTCATATAAATCGCTGTAACTTTTGATAGAAGACTCAGACAAACATGTTTATGGCTTTATCTTATAGAACTCAATATCCCCGTGCTGGGCAAACAGGTTTTGCAGCCGTTTGAGCTAAGATTTTAAAATTATTCACATAATGAAAACCTATACTTTGTTTCAGGCGAGTTTCCCATTCAAATGCATGTAACAGTGAGAAACGCAAAGTCTTGGCGAAATAAAGCGTTTTTGAACAACTTCATATAAATCGCTGTAACTTTTGATAGAAGACTCAGACAAACATGTTTATGGCTTTATCTTATAGAACTCAATATCCCCGTGCTGGGCAAACAGGTTTTGCAGCCGTTTGAGCTAAGATTTTAAAATTATTCACATAATGAAAACCTATACTTTATCTCGGGTGAGTTTCCCATTCAAATGCATGTAACAGTGAGAAACACACTGTCTTGGTGAAATAAAGCGTTTTTGTACAACTTCATATAAATCGCTGTAACTTTTGATAGAAGACTCAGACAAACATGTTTATGGCTTTATCTTATAGAACTCAATATCCCCGTGCTGGGCAAACAGGTTTTGCAGCCGTTTGAGCTAAGATTTTAAAATTATTCACATAATGAAAACCTATACTTTATCTCGGGTGAGTTTCCCTTTCAAATGCATGTAACAGTGAGAAACACACTGTCTTGGCGAAATAAAGCGTTTTTGTACAACTTCATATAAATCGCTGTAACTTTTGATAGAAGACTCAGACAAACATGTTTATGGCTTTATCTTATAGAACTCAATATCCCCGTGCTGGGCAAACAGGTTTTGCAGCCGTTTGAGCTAAGATTTTAAAATTATTCACATAATGAAAACCTATACTTTGTTTCAGGCGAGTTTCCCATTCAAATGCATGTAACAGTGAGAAACGCAAAGTCTTGGCGAAATAAAGCGTTTTTGAACAACTTCATATAAATCGCTGTAACTTTTGATAGAAGACTCAGACAAACATGTTTATGGCTTTATCTTATAGAACTCAATATCCCCGTGCTGGGCAAACAGGTTTTGCAGCCGTTTGAGCTAAGATTTTAAAATTATTCACATAATGAAAACCTATACTTTATCTCGGGTGAGTTTCCCATTCAAATGCATGTAACAGTGAGAAACACACTGTCTTGGTGAAATAAAGCGTTTTTGTACAACTTCATATAAATCGCTGTAACTTTTGATAGAAGACTCAGACAAACATGTTTATGGCTTTATCTTATAGAACTCAATATCCCCGTGCTGGGTAAACAGGTTTTGCAGCCGTTTGAGCTAAGATTTTAAAATTATTCACATAATGAAAACCTATACTTTGTTTCAGGCGAGTTTCCCATTCAAATGCATGTAACAGTGAGAAACGCAAAGTCTTGGCGAAATAAAGCGTTTTTGAACAACTTCATATAAATCGCTGTAACTTTTGATAGAAGACTCAGACAAACATGTTTATGGCTTTATCTTATAGAACTCAATATCCCCGTGCTGGGCAAACAGGTTTTGCAGCCGTTTGAGCTAAGATTTTAAAATTATTCACATAATGAAAACCTATACTTTATCTCGGGTGAGTTTCCCATTCAAATGCATGTAACAGTGAGAAACACACTGTCTTGGTGAAATAAAGCGTTTTTGTACAACTTCATATAAATCGCTGTAACTTTTGATAGAAGACTCAGACAAACATGTTTATGGCTTTATCTTATAGAACTCAATATCCCCGTGCTGGGCAAACAGGTTTTGCAGCCGTTTGAGCTAAGATTTTAAAATTATTCACATAATGAAAACCTATACTTTATCTCGGGTGAGTTTCCCTTTCAAATGCATGTAACAGTGAGAAACACACTGTCTTGGCGAAATAAAGCGTTTTTGTACAACTTCATATAAATCGCTGTAACTTTTGATAGAAGACTCAGACAAACATGTTTATGGCTTTATCTTATAGAACTCAATATCCCCGTGCTGGGCAAACAGGTTTTGCAGCCGTTTGAGCTAAGATTTTAAAATTATTCACATAATGAAAACCTATACTTTGTTTCAGGCGAGTTTCCCATTCAAATGCATGTAACAGTGAGAAACGCAAAGTCTTGGCGAAATAAAGCGTTTTTGAACAACTTCATATAAATCGCTGTAACTTTTGATAGAAGACTCAGACAAACATGTTTATGGCTTTATCTTATAGAACTCAATATCCCCGTGCTGGGCAAACAGGTTTTGCAGCCGTTTGAGCTAAGATTTTAAAATTATTCACATAATGAAAACCTATACTTTATCTCGGGTGAGTTTCCCATTCAAATGCATGTAACAGTGAGAAACACACTGTCTTGGTGAAATAAAGCGTTTTTGTACAACTTCATATAAATCGCTGTAACTTTTGATAGAAGACTCAGACAAACATGTTTATGGCTTTATCTTATAGAACTCAATATCCCCGTGCTGGGCAAACAGGTTTTGCAGCCGTTTGAGCTAAGATTTTAAAATTATTCACATAATGAAAACCTATACTTTATCTCGGGTGAGTTTCCCTTTCAAATGCATGTAACAGTGAGAAACACACTGTCTTGGCGAAATAAAGCGTTTTTGTACAACTTCATATAAATCGCTGTAACTTTTGATAGAAGACTCAGACAAACATGTTTATGGCTTTATCTTATAGAACTCAATATCCCCGTGCTGGGCAAACAGGTTTTGCAGCCGTTTGAGCTAAGATTTTAAAATTATTCACATAATGAAAACCTATACTTTGTTTCAGGCGAGTTTCCCATTCAAATGCATGTAACAGTGAGAAACGCAAAGTCTTGGCGAAATAAAGCGTTTTTGAACAACTTCATATAAATCGCTGTAACTTTTGATAGAAGACTCAGACAAACATGTTTATGGCTTTATCTTATAGAACTCAATATCCCCGTGCTGGGCAAACAGGTTTTGCAGCCGTTTGAGCTAAGATTTTAAAATTATTCACATAATGAAAACCTATACTTTATCTCGGGTGAGTTTCCCATTCAAATGCATGTAACAGTGAGAAACACACTGTCTTGGTGAAATAAAGCGTTTTTGTACAACTTCATATAAATCGCTGTAACTTTTGATAGAAGACTCAGACAAACATGTTTATGGCTTTATCTTATAGAACTCAATATCCCCGTGCTGGGCAAACAGGTTTTGCAGCCGTTTGAGCTAAGATTTTAAAATTATTCACATAATGAAAACCTATACTTTGTTTCAGGCGAGTTTCCCATTCAAATGCATGTAACAGTGAGAAACGCAAAGTCTTGGCGAAATAAAGCGTTTTTGAACAACTTCATATAAATCGCTGTAACTTTTGATAGAAGACTCAGACAAACATGTTTATGGCTTTATCTTATAGAACTCAATATCCCCGTGCTGGGCAAACAGGTTTTGCAGCCGTTTGAGCTAAGATTTTAAAATTATTCACATAATGAAAACCTATACTTTATCTCGGGTGAGTTTCCCATTCAAATGCATGTAACAGTGAGAAACACACTGTCTTGGTGAAATAAAGCGTTTTTGTACAACTTCATATAAATCGCTGTAACTTTTGATAGAAGACTCAGACAAACATGTTTATGGCTTTATCTTATAGAACTCAATATCCCCGTGCTGGGCAAACAGGTTTTGCAGCCGTTTGAGCTAAGATTTTAAAATTATTCACATAATGAAAACCTATACTTTATCTCGGGTGAGTTTCCCTTTCAAATGCATGTAACAGTGAGAAACACACTGTCTTGGCGAAATAAAGCGTTTTTGTACAACTTCATATAAATCGCTGTAACTTTTGATAGAAGACTCAGACAAACATGTTTATGGCTTTATCTTATAGAACTCAATATCCCCGTGCTGGGCAAACAGGTTTTGCAGCCGTTTGAGCTAAGATTTTAAAATTATTCACATAATGAAAACCTATACTTTGTTTCAGGCGAGTTTCCCATTCAAATGCATGTAACAGTGAGAAACGCAAAGTCTTGGCGAAATAAAGCGTTTTTGAACAACTTCATATAAATCGCTGTAACTTTTGATAGAAGACTCAGACAAACATGTTTATGGCTTTATCTTATAGAACTCAATATCCCCGTGCTGGGCAAACAGGTTTTGCAGCCGTTTGAGCTAAGATTTTAAAATTATTCACATAATGAAAACCTATACTTTATCTCGGGTGAGTTTCCCATTCAAATGCATGTAACAGTGAGAAACACACT
The DNA here is from genome assembly GCF_057382185.1 of Mchenga conophoros. Lineage (NCBI taxonomy): Eukaryota > Metazoa > Chordata > Actinopteri > Cichliformes > Cichlidae > Mchenga > Mchenga conophoros. The sequence goes on along the minus strand of NC_140527.1, from coordinate 17,060,779 downwards.
GTCTTGGTGAAATAAAGCGTTTTTGTACAACTTCATATAAATCGCTGTAACTTTTGATAGAAGACTCAGACAAACATGTTTATGGCTTTATCTTATAGAACTCAATATCCCCGTGCTGGGCAAACAGGTTTTGCAGCCGTTTGAGCTAAGATTTTAAAATTATTCACATAATGAAAACCTATACTTTGTTTCAGGCGAGTTTCCCATTCAAATGCATGTAACAGTGAGAAACGCAAAGTCTTGGCGAAATAAAGCGTTTTTGAACAACTTCATATAAATCGCTGTAACTTTTGATAGAAGACTCAGACAAACATGTTTATGGCTTTATCTTATAGAACTCAATATCCCCGTGCTGGGCAAACAGGTTTTGCAGCCGTTTGAGCTAAGATTTTAAAATTATTCACATAATGAAAACCTATACTTTATCTCGGGTGAGTTTCCCATTCAAATGCATGTAACAGTGAGAAACACACTGTCTTGGTGAAATAAAGCGTTTTTGTACAACTTCATATAAATCGCTGTAACTTTTGATAGAAGACTCAGACAAACATGTTTATGGCTTTATCTTATAGAACTCAATATCCCCGTGCTGGGCAAACAGGTTTTGCAGCCGTTTGAGCTAAGATTTTAAAATTATTCACATAATGAAAACCTATACTTTATCTCGGGTGAGTTTCCCTTTCAAATGCATGTAACAGTGAGAAACACACTGTCTTGGCGAAATAAAGCGTTTTTGTACAACTTCATATAAATCGCTGTAACTTTTGATAGAAGACTCAGACAAACATGTTTATGGCTTTATCTTATAGAACTCAATATCCCCGTGCTGGGCAAACAGGTTTTGCAGCCGTTTGAGCTAAGATTTTAAAATTATTCACATAATGAAAACCTATACTTTGTTTCAGGTGAGTTTCCCATTCAAATGCATGTAACAGTGAGAAACGCATTGTCTTGGCGAAATAAAGCGTTTTCGTACAACTTCATATAAATCGCTGTAACTTTTGATAGAAGACTCAGACAAACATATTTATGGCTTTATCTTATAGAACTCAATATCCCCGTGCTGGGCAAACAGAACAGGTTTTGCAGCCGTTTGAGCTAAGATTTTAAAATTATTCACATAATGAAAACCTATACTTTATCTCGGGTGAGTTTCCCATTCAAATGCATGTAACAGTGAGAAACACACTGTCTTGGTGAAATAAAGCGTTTTTGTACAACTTCATATAAATCGCTGTAACTTTTGATAGAAGACTCAGACAAACATGTTTGTGGCTTTATCTTATAGAACTCAATATCCCCGTGCTGGGCAAACAGGTTTTGCAGCCGTTTGAGCTAAGATTTTAAAATTATTCACATAATGAAAACCTATACTTTATCTCGGGTGAGTTTCCCTTTCAAATGCATGTAACAGTGAGAAACACACTGTCTTGGCGAAATAAAGCGTTTTTGTACAACTTCATATAAATCGCTGTAACTTTTGATAGAAGACTCAGACAAACATGTTTATGGCTTTATCTTATAGAACTCAATATCCCCGTGCTGGGCAAACAGGTTTTGCAGCCGTTTGAGCTAAGATTTTAAAATTATTCACATAATGAAAACCTATACTTTGTTTCAGGCGAGTTTCCCATTCAAATGCATGTAACAGTGAGAAACGCAAAGTCTTGGCGAAATAAAGCGTTTTTGAACAACTTCATATAAATCGCTGTAACTTTTGATAGAAGACTCAGACAAACATGTTTATGGCTTTATCTTATAGAACTCAATATCCCCGTGCTGGGCAAACAGGTTTTGCAGCCGTTTGAGCTAAGATTTTAAAATTATTCACATAATGAAAACCTATACTTTGTTTCAGGCGAGTTTCCCATTCAAATGCATGTAACAGTGAGAAACGCAAAGTCTTGGCGAAATAAAGCGTTTTTGAACAACTTCATATAAATCGCTGTAACTTTTGATAGAAGACTCAGACAAACATGTTTATGGCTTTATCTTATAGAACTCAATATCCCCGTGCTGGGCAAACAGGTTTTGCAGCCGTTTGAGCTAAGATTTTAAAATTATTCACATAATGAAAACCTATACTTTATCTCGGGTGAGTTTCCCATTCAAATGCATGTAACAGTGAGAAACACACTGTCTTGGTGAAATAAAGCGTTTTTGTACAACTTCATATAAATCGCTGTAACTTTTGATAGAAGACTCAGACAAACATGTTTATGGCTTTATCTTATAGAACTCAATATCCCCGTGCTGGGCAAACAGGTTTTGCAGCCGTTTGAGCTAAGATTTTAAAATTATTCACATAATGAAAACCTATACTTTATCTCGGGTGAGTTTCCCTTTCAAATGCATGTAACAGTGAGAAACACACTGTCTTGGCGAAATAAAGCGTTTTTGTACAACTTCATATAAATCGCTGTAACTTTTGATAGAAGACTCAGACAAACATGTTTATGGCTTTATCTTATAGAACTCAATATCCCCGTGCTGGGCAAACAGGTTTTGCAGCCGTTTGAGCTAAGATTTTAAAATTATTCACATAATGAAAACCTATACTTTGTTTCAGGTGAGTTTCCCATTCAAATGCATGTAACAGTGAGAAACGCATTGTCTTGGCGAAATAAAGCGTTTTCGTACAACTTCATATAAATCGCTGTAACTTTTGATAGAAGACTCAGACAAACATATTTATGGCTTTATCTTATAGAACTCAATATCCCCGTGCTGGGCAAACAGAACAGGTTTTGCAGCCGTTTGAGCTAAGATTTTAAAATTATTCACATAATGAAAACCTATACTTTGTTTCAGGCGAGTTTCCCATTCAAATGCATGTAACAGTGAGAAACACACTGTCTTGGCGAAATAAAGCGTTTTTGTACAACTTCATATAAATCGCTGTAACTTTTGATAGAAGACTCAGACAAACATGTTTATGGCTTTATCTTATAGAACTCAATATCCCCGTGCTGGGCAAACAGGTTTTGCAGCCGTTTGAGCTAAGATTTTAAAATTATTCACATAATGAAAACCTATACTTTATCTCGGGTGAGTTTCCCTTTCAAATGCATGTAACAGTGAGAAACACACTGTCTTGGCGAAATAAAGCGTTTTTGTACAACTTCATATAAATCGCTGTAACTTTTGATAGAAGACTCAGACAAACATGTTTATGGCTTTATCTTATAGAACTCAATATCCCCGTGCTGGGCAAACAGGTTTTGCAGCCGTTTGAGCTAAGATTTTAAAATTATTCACATAATGAAAACCTATACTTTGTTTCAGGTGAGTTTCCCATTCAAATGCATGTAACAGTGAGAAACGCATTGTCTTGGCGAAATAAAGCGTTTTCGTACAACTTCATATAAATCGCTGTAACTTTTGATAGAAGACTCAGACAAACATATTTATGGCTTTATCTTATAGAACTCAATATCCCCGTGCTGGGCAAACAGAACAGGTTTTGCAGCCGTTTGAGCTAAGATTTTAAAATTATTCACATAATGAAAACCTATACTTTGTTTCAGGCGAGTTTCCCATTCAAATGCATGTAACAGTGAGAAACACACTGTCTTGGCGAAATAAAGCGTTTTTGTACAACTTCATATAAATCGCTGTAACTTTTGATAGAAGACTCAGACAAACATGTTTATGGCTTTATCTTATAGAACTCAATATCCCCGTGCTGGGCAAACAGGTTTTGCAGCCGTTTGAGCTAAGATTTTAAAATTATTCACATAATGAAAACCTATACTTTGTTTCAGGTGAGTTTCCCATTCAAATGCATGTAACAGTGAGAAACGCATTGTCTTGGCGAAATAAAGCGTTTTCGTACAACTTCATATAAATCGCTGTAACTTTTGATAGAAGACTCAGACAAACATATTTATGGCTTTATCTTATAGAACTCAATATCCCCGTGCTGGGCAAACAGGTTTTGCAGCCGTTTGAGCTAAGATTTTAAAATTATTCACATAATGAAAACCTATACTTTATCTCGGGTGAGTTTCCCATTCAAATGCATGTAACAGTGAGAAACACACTGTCTTGGCGAAATAAAGCGTTTTTGTACAACTTCATATAAATCGCTGTAACTTTTGATAGAAGACTCAGACAAACATGTTTATGGCTTTATCTTATAGAACTCAATATCCCCGTGCTGGGCAAACAGAACAGGTTTTGCAGCCGTTTGAGCTAAGATTTTAAAATTATTCACATAATGAAAACCTATACTTTGTTTCAGGCGAGTTTCCCATTCAAATGCATGTAACAGTGAGAAATACACTGTCTTGGCGAAATAAAGCGTTTTTCAACCACTTCATATAAATCGCTGTAACTTTTGATAGAAGACTCAGACAAACATGTTTATGGCTTTATCTTATAGAACTCAATATCCCCGTGCTGGGCAAACAGGTTTTGCAGCCGTTTGAGCTAAGATTTTAAAATTATTCACATAATGAAAACCTATACTTTATCTCGGGTGAGTTTCCCATTCAAATGCATGTAACAGTGAGAAACACACTGTCTTGGCGAAATAAAGCGTTTTTGTACAACTTCATATAAATCGCTGTAACTTTTGATAGAAAGATTCAGACAAACATGTTTATGGCTTTATCTTATAGAACTCAATATCCCCGTGCTGGGAAAAACAGAACAGGTTTTGCAGCCGTTTGAGCTAAGATTTTAAAATTATTCACATAATGAAAACCTATACTTTGTTTCAGGCGAGTTTCCCATTCAAATGCATGTAACAGTGAGAAATACACTGTCTTGGCGAAATAAAGCGTTTTTGTACAACCACTTCATATAAATCGCTGTAACTTTTGATAGAAGACTCAGACAAACATATTTATGGCTTTATCTTATAGAACTCAATATCCCCGTGCTGGGCAAACAGGTTTTGCAGCCGTTTGAGCTAAGATTTTAAAATTATTCACATAATGAAAACCTATACTTTGTTTCAGGCGAGTTTCCCATTCAAATGCATGTAACAGTGAGAAATACACTGTCTTGGCGAAATAAAGCGTTTTTCAACCACTTCATATAAATCGCTGTAACTTTTGATAGAAGACTCAGACAAACATGTTTATGGCTTTATCTTATAGAACTCAATATCCCCGTGCTGGGCAAACAGGTTTTGCAGCCGTTTGAGCTAAGATTTTAAAATTATTCACATAATGAAAACCTATACTTTGTTTCAGGCGAGTTTCCCATTCAAATGCATGTAACAGTGAGAAACGCATTGTCTTGGCGAAATAAAGCGTTTTCGTACAACTTCATATAAATCGCTGTAACTTTTGATAGAAGACTCAGACAAACATATTTATGGCTTTATCTTATAGAACTCAATATCCCCGTGCTGGGCAAACAGGTTTTGCAGCTGTTTGAGCTAAGATTTTAAAATTATTCACATAATGAAAACCTATACTTTGTCTCGGGTGAGTTTCCCATTCAAATGCATGTAACAGTGAGAAACACACTGTCTTGGCGAAATAAAGCGTTTTTGTACAACTTCATATAAATCGCTGTAACTTTTGATAGAAGACTCAGACAAACATGTTTATGGCTTTATCTTATAGAACTCAATATCCCCGTGCTGGGCAAACAGAACAGGTTTTGCAGCCGTTTGAGCTAAGATTTTAAAATTATTCACATAATGAAAACCTATACTTTGTCTCGGGTGAGTTTCCCATTCAAATGCATGTAACAGTGAGAAACGCATTGTCTTGGCGAAATAAAGCGTTTTTGAACAACTTCATATAAATCGCTGTAACTTTTGATAGAAGACTCAGACAAACATGTTTATGGCTTTATCTTATAGAACTCAATATCCCCGTGCTGGGCAAACAGGTTTTGCAGCCGTTTGAGCTAAGATTTTAAAATTATTCACATAATGAAAACCTATACTTTGTTTCAGGCGAGTTTCCCATTCAAATGCATGTAACAGTGAGAAACACACTGTCTTGGCGAAATAAAGCGTTTTTGTACAACTTCATATAAATCGCTGTAACTTTTGATAGAAGACTCAGACAAACATGTTTATGGCTTTATCTTATAGAACTCAATATCCCCGTGCTGGGCAAACAGAACAGGTTTTGCAGCCGTTTGAGCTAAGATTTTAAAATTATTCACATAATGAAAACCTATACTTTGTTTCAGGCGAGTTTCCCATTCAAATGCATGTAACAGTGAGAAACGCATTGTCTTGGCGAAATAAAGCGTTTTTGAACAACTTCATATAAATCGCTGTAACTTTTGATAGAAGACTCAGACAAACATGTTTATGGCTTTATCTTATAGAACTCAATATCCCCGTGCTGGGCAAACAGGTTTTGCAGCCGTTTGAGCTAAGATTTTAAAATTATTCACATAATGAAAACCTATACTTTGTTTCAGGCGAGTTTCCCATTCAAATGCATGTAACAGTGAGAAATACACTGTCTTGGCGAAATAAAGCGTTTTTGTACAACCACTTCATAAGAATCGCTGTAACTTTTGATAGAAGACTCAGACAAACATATTTATGGCTTTATCTTATAGAACTCAATATCCCCGTGCTGGGCAAACAGGTTTTGCAGCCGTTTGAGCTAAGATTTTAAAATTATTCACATAATGAAAACCTATACTTTGTCTCGGGTGAGTTTCCCATTCAAATGCATGTAACAGTGAGAAACACACTGTCTTGGCGAAATAAAGCGTTTTTGTACAACTTCATATAAATCGCTGTAACTTTTGATAGAAGACTCAGACAAACATGTTTATGGCTTTATCTTATAGAACTCAATATCCCCGTGCTGGGCAAACAGAACAGGTTTTGCAGCCGTTTGAGCTAAGATTTTAAAATTATTCACATAATGAAAACCTATACTTTGTTTCAGGCGAGTTTCCCATTCAAATGCATGTAACAGTGAGAAACGCATTGTCTTGGCGAAATAAAGCGTTTTTGAACAACTTCATATAAATCGCTGTAACTTTTGATAGAAGACTCAGACAAACATGTTTATGGCTTTATCTTATAGAACTCAATATCCCCGTGCTGGGCAAACAGGTTTTGCATCCGTTTGAGCTAAGATTTTAAAATTATTCACATAATGAAAACCTATACTTTGTTTCAGGCGAGTTTCCCATTCAAATGCATGTAACAGTGAGAAATACACTGTCTTGGCGAAATAAAGCGTTTTTCAACCACTTCATATAAATCGCTGTAACTTTTGATAGAAGACTCAGACAAACATATTTATGGCTTTATCTTATAGAACTCAATATCCCCGTGCTGGGCAAACAGGTTTTGCAGCCGTTTGAGCTAAGATTTTAACATTATTCACATAATGAAAACCTATACTTTGTTTCAGGCGAGTTTCCCATTCAAATGCATGTAACAGTGAGAAATACACTGTCTTGGCGAAATAAAGCGTTTTTGTACAACCACTTCATATAAATCGCTGTAACTTTTGATAGAAGACTCAGACAAACATATTTATGGCTTTATCTTATAGAACTCAATATCCCCGTGCTGGGCAAACAGGTTTTGCAGCCGTTTGAGCTAAGATTTTAAAATTATTCACATAATGAAAACCTATACTTTGTCTCGGGTGAGTTTCCCATTCAAATGCATGTAACAGTGAGAAACACACTGTCTTGGCGAAATAAAGCGTTTTTGTACAACTTCATATAAATCGCTGTAACTTTTGATAGAAGACTCAGACAAACATGTTTATGGCTTTATCTTATAGAACTCAATATCCCCGTGCTGGGCAAACAGAACAGGTTTTGCAGCCGTTTGAGCTAAGATTTTAAAATTATTCACATAATGAAAACCTATACTTTGTTTCAGGCGAGTTTCCCATTCAAATGCATGTAACAGTGAGAAACGCATTGTCTTGGCGAAATAAAGCGTTTTTGAACAACTTCATATAAATCGCTGTAACTTTTGATAGAAGACTCAGACAAACATGTTTATGGCTTTATCTTATAGAACTCAATATCCCCGTGCTGGGCAAACAGGTTTTGCAGCCGTTTGAGCTAAGATTTTAAAATTATTCACATAATGAAAACCTATACTTTGTTTCAGGCGAGTTTCCCATTCAAATGCATGTAACAGTGAGAAATACACTGTCTTGGCGAAATAAAGCGTTTTTCAACCACTTCATATAAATCGCTGTAACTTTTGATAGAAGACTCAGACAAACATGTTTATGACTTTATCTTATAGAACTCAATATCCCCGTGCTGGGCAAACAGAACAGGTTTTGCAGCCGTTTGAGCTAAGATTTTAAAATTATTCACATAATGAAAACCTATACTTTGTTTCAGGCGAGTTTCCCATTCAAATGCATGTAACAGTGAGAAACGCATTGTCTTGGCGAAATAAAGCGTTTTTGAACAACTTCATATAAATCGCTGTAACTTTTGATAGAAGACTCAGACAAACATGTTTATGGCTTTATCTTATAGAACTCAATATCCCCGTGCTGGGCAAACAGGTTTTGCAGCCGTTTGAGCTAAGATTTTAAAATTATTCACATAATGAAAACCTATACTTTGTTTCAGGCGAGTTTCCCATTCAAATGCATGTAACAGTGAGAAACGCATTATCTTGGCGAAATAAAGCGTTTTTGTACAACCACTTCATATAAATCGCTGTAACTTTTGATAGAAGACTCAGACAAACATATTTATGGCTTTATCTTATAGAACTCAATATCCCCGTGCTGGGCAAACAGGTTTTGCAGCCGTTTGAGCTAAGATTTTAAAATTATTCACATAATGAAAACCTATACTTTGTTTCAGGCGAGTTTCCCATTCAAATGCATGTAACAGTGAGAAACGCATTGTCTTGGCGAAATAAAGCGTTTTTGAACAACTTCATATAAATCGCTGTAACTTTTGATAGAAGACTCAGACAAACATGTTTATGGCTTTATCTTATAGAACTCAATATCCCCGTGCTGGGCAAACAGGTTTTGCAGCCGTTTGAGCTAAGATTTTAAAATTATTCACATAATGAAAACCTATACTTTGTTTCAGGCGAGTTTCCCATTCAAATGCATGTAACAGTGAGAAATACACTGTCTTGGCGAAATAAAGCGTTTTTGTACAACCACTTCATATAAATCGCTGTAACTTTTGATAGAAGACTCAGACAAACATATTTATGGCTTTATCTTATAGAACTCAATATCCCCGTGCTGGGCAAACAGGTTTTGCAGCCGTTTGAGCTAAGATTTTAAAATTATTCACATAATGAAAACCTATACTTTGTCTCGGGTGAGTTTCCCATTCAAATGCATGTAACAGTGAGAAACACACTGTCTTGGCGAAATAAAGCGTTTTTGTACAACTTCATATAAATCGCTGTAACTTTTGATAGAAGACTCAGACAAACATGTTTATGGCTTTATCTTATAGAACTCAATATCCCCGTGCTGGGCAAACAGAACAGGTTTTGCAGCCGTTTGAGCTAAGATTTTAAAATGATTCACATAATGAAAACCTATACTTTGTTTCAGGCGAGTTTCCCATTCAAATGCATGTAACAGTGAGAAACGCATTGTCTTGGCGAAATAAAGCGTTTTTGAACAACTTCATATAAATCGCTGTAACTTTTGATAGAAGACTCAGACAAACATGTTTATGGCTTTATCTTATAGAACTCAATATCCCCGTGCTGGGCAAACAGGTTTTGCATCCGTTTGAGCTAAGATTTTAAAATTATTCACATAATGAAAACCTATACTTTGTCTCGGGCGAGTTTCCCATTCAAATGCATGTAACAGTGAGAAATACACTGTCTTGGCGAAATAAAGCGTTTTTCAACCACTTCATATAAATCGCTGTAACTTTTGATAGAAGACTCAGACAAACATATTTATGGCTTTATCTTATAGAACTCAATATCCCCGTGCTGGGCAAACAGGTTTTGCAGCCGTTTGAGCTAAGATTTTAAAATTATTCACATAATGAAAACCTATACTTTGTCTCGGGTGAGTTTCCCATTCAAATGCATGTAACAGTGAGAAACACACTGTCTTGGCGAAATAAAGCGTTTTTGTACAACTTCATATAAATCGCTGTAACTTTTGATAGAAGACTCAGACAAACATGTTTATGGCTTTATCTTATAGAACTCAATATCCCCGTGCTGGGCAAACAGAACAGGTTTTGCAGCCGTTTGAGCTAAGATTTTAAAATTATTCACATAATGAAAACCTATACTTTGTTTCAGGCGAGTTTCCCATTCAAATGCATGTAACAGTGAGAAACGCATTGTCTTGGCGAAATAAAGCGTTTTTGAACAACTTCATATAAATCGCTGTAACTTTTGATAGAAGACTCAGACAAACATGTTTATGGCTTTATCTTATAGAACTCAATATCCCCGTGCTGGGCAAACAGGTTTTGCAGCCGTTTGAGCTAAGATTTTAAAATTATTCACATAATGAAAACCTATACTTTGTTTCAGGCGAGTTTCCCATTCAAATGCATGTAACAGTGAGAAACGCATTATCTTGGCGAAATAAAGCGTTTTTGTACAACCACTTCATATAAATCGCTGTAACTTTTGATAGAAGACTCAGACAAACATATTTATGGCTTTATCTTATAGAACTCAATATCCCCGTGCTGGGCAAACAGGTTTTGCAGCCGTTTGAGCTAAGATTTTAAAATTATTCACATAATGAAAACCTATACTTTATCTCGGGTGAGTTTCCCATTCAAATGCATGTAACAGTGAGAAACACACTGTCTTGGTGAAATAAAGCGTTTTTGTACAACTTCATATAAATCGCTGTAACTTTTGATAGAAGACTCAGACAAACATGTTTATGGCTTTATCTTATAGAACTCAATATCCCCGTGCTGGGCAAACAGGTTTTGCAGCCGTTTGAGCTAAGATTTTAAAATTATTCACATAATGAAAACCTATACTTTGTTTCAGGTGAGTTTCCCATTCAAATGCATGTAACAGTGAGAAACGCATTGTCTTGGCGAAATAAAGCGTTTTCGTACAACTTCATATAAATCGCTGTAACTTTTGATAGAAGACTCAGACAAACATATTTATGGCTTTATCTTATAGAACTCAATATCCCCGTGCTGGGCAAACAGGTTTTGCAGCCGTTTGAGCTAAGATTTTAAAATTATTCACATAATGAAAACCTATACTTTATCTCGGGTGAGTTTCCCATTCAAATGCATGTAACAGTGAGAAACACACTGTCTTGGCGAAATAAAGCGTTTTTGTACAACTTCATATAAATCGCTGTAACTTTTGATAGAAGACTCAGACAAACATGTTTATGGCTTTATCTTATAGAACTCAATATCCCCGTGCTGGGCAAACAGAACAGGTTTTGCAGCCGTTTGAGCTAAGATTTTAAAATTATTCACATAATGAAAACCTATACTTTGTTTCAGGCGAGTTTCCCATTCAAATGCATGTAACAGTGAGAAATACACTGTCTTGGCGAAATAAAGCGTTTTTGTACAACCACTTCATATAAATCGCTGTAACTTTTGATAGAAGACTCAGACAAACATATTTATGGCTTTATCTTATAGAACTCAATATCCCCGTGCTGGGCAAACAGGTTTTGCAGCCGTTTGAGCTAAGATTTTAAAATTATTCACATAATGAAAACCTATACTTTGTTTCAGGCGAGTTTCCCATTCAAATGCATGTAACAGTGAGAAATACACTGTCTTGGCGAAATAAAGCGTTTTTCAACCACTTCATATAAATCGCTGTAACTTTTGATAGAAGACTCAGACAAACATGTTTATGGCTTTATCTTATAGAACTCAATATCCCCGTGCTGGGCAAACAGGTTTTGCAGCCGTTTGAGCTAAGATTTTAAAATTATTCACATAATGAAAACCTATACTTTATCTCGGGTGAGTTTCCCATTCAAATGCATGTAACAGTGAGAAACACACTGTCTTAGTGAAATAAAGCGTTTTTGTACAACTTCATATAAATCGCTGTAACTTTTGATAGAAGACTCAGACAAACATGTTTATGACTTTATCTTATAGAACTCAATATCCCCGTGCTGGGCAAACAGAACAGGTTTTGCAGCCGTTTGAGCTAAGATTTTAAAATTATTCACATAATGAAAACCTATACTTTGTTTCAGGCGAGTTTCCCATTCAAATGCATGTAACAGTGAGAAATACACTGTCTTGGCGAAATAAAGCGTTTTTGTACAACCACTTCATATAAATCGCTGTAACTTTTGATAGAAGACTCAGACAAACATATTTATGGCTTTATCTTATAGAACTCAATATCCCCGTGCTGGACAAACAGGTTTTGCAGCCGTTTGAGCTAAGATTTTAAAATTATTCACATAATGAAAACCTATACTTTGTTTCAGGCGAGTTTCCCATTCAAATGCATGTAACAGTGAGAAATACACTGTCTTGGCGAAATAAAGCGTTTTTCAACCACTTCATATAAATCGCTGTAACTTTTGATAGAAGACTCAGACAAACATGTTTATGGCTTTATCTTATAGAACTCAATATCCCCGTGCTGGGCAAACAGGTTTTGCAGCCGTTTGAGCTAAGATTTTAAAATTATTCACATAATGAAAACCTATACTTTGTTTCAGGCGAGTTTCCCATTCAAATGCATGTAACAGTGAGAAATACACTGTCTTGGCGAAATAAAGCGTTTTTGTACAACTTCATATAAATCGCTGTAACTTTTGATAGAAGACTCAGACAAACATGTTTATGGCTTTATCTTATAGAACTCAATATCCCCGTGCTGGGCAAACAGAACAGGTTTTGCAGCCGTTTGAGCTAAGATTTTAAAATTATTCACATAATGAAAACCTATACTTTGTTTCAGGCGAGTTTCCCATTCAAATGCATGTAACAGTGAGAAATACACTGTCTTGGCGAAATAAAGCGTTTTTGTACAACCACTTCATATAAATCGCTGTAACTTTTGATAGAAGACTCAGACAAACATATTTATGGCTTTATCTTATAGAACTCAATATCCCCGTGCTGGGCAAACAGGTTTTGCAGCCGTTTGAGCTAAGATTTTAAAATTATTCACATAATGAAAACCTATACTTTGTTTCAGGCGAGTTTCCCATTCAAATGCATGTAACAGTGAGAAATACACTGTCTTGGCGAAATAAAGCGTTTTTCAACCACTTCATATAAATCGCTGTAACTTTTGATAGAAGACTCAGACAAACATATTTATGGCTTTATCTTATAGAACTCAATATCCCCGTGCTGGGCAAACAGGTTTTGCAGCCGTTTGAGCTAAGATTTTAAAATTATTCACATAATGAAAACCTATACTTTGTTTCAGGCGAGTTTCCCATTCAAATGCATGTAACAGTGAGAAATACACTGTCTTGGCGAAATAAAGCGTTTTTCAACCACTTCATATAAATCGCTGTAACTTTTGATAGAAGACTCGGACAAACATGTTTATGGCTTTATCTTATAGAACTCAATATCCCCGTGCTGGGCAAACAGAACAGGTTTTGCAGCCGTTTGAGCTAAGATTTTAAAATTATTCACATAATGAAAACCTATACTTTGTTTCAGGCGAGTTTCCCATTCAAATGCATGTAACAGTGAGAAACGCATTGTCTTGGCGAAATAAAGCGTTTTTGAACAACTTCATATAAATCGCTGTAACTTTTGATAGAAGACTCAGACAAACATGTTTATGGCTTTATCTTATAGAACTCAATATCCCCGTGCTGGGCAAACAGGTTTTGCAGCCGTTTGAGCTAAGATTTTAAAATTATTCACATAATGAAAACCTATACTTTGTTTCAGGCGAGTTTCCCATTCAAATGCATGTAACAGTGAGAAACGCATTATCTTGGCGAAATAAAGCGTTTTTGTACAACTTCATATAAATCGCTGTAACTTTTGATAGAAGACTCAGACAAACATGTTTATGGCTTTATCTTATAGAACTCAATATCCCCGTGCTGGGCAAACAGGTTTTGCATCCGTTTGAGCTAAGATTTTAAAATTATTCACATAATGAAAACCTATACTTTGTTTCAGGCGAGTTTCCCATTCAAATGCATGTAACAGTGAGAAATACACTGTCTTGGCGAAATAAAGCGTTTTTCAACCACTTCATATAAATCGCTGTAACTTTTGATAGAAGACTCAGACAAACATATTTATGGCTTTATCTTATAGAACTCAATATCCCCGTGCTGGGCAAACAGGTTTTGCAGCCGTTTGAGCTAAGATTTTAAAATTATTCACATAATGAAAACCTATACTTTGTCTCGGGTGAGTTTCCCATTCAAATGCATGTAACAGTGAGAAACACACTGTCTTGGCGAAATAAAGCGTTTTTGTACAACTTCATATAAATCGCTGTAACTTTTGATAGAAGACTCAGACAAACATGTTTATGGCTTTATCTTATAGAACTCAATATCCCCGTGCTGGGCAAACAGAACAGGTTTTGCAGCCGTTTGAGCTAAGATTTTAAAATTATTCACATAATGAAAACCTATACTTTGTTTCAGGCGAGTTTCCCATTCAAATGCATGTAACAGTGAGAAACGCATTGTCTTGGCGAAATAAAGCGTTTTTGAACAACTTCATATAAATCGCTGTAACTTTTGATAGAAGACTCAGACAAACATGTTTATGGCTTTATCTTATAGAACTCAATATCCCCGTGCTGGGCAAACAGGTTTTGCAGCCGTTTGAGCTAAGATTTTAAAATTATTCACATAATGAAAACCTATACTTTGTTTCAGGCGAGTTTCCCATTCAAATGCATGTAACAGTGAGAAACGCATTATCTTGGTGAAATAAAGCGTTTTTGTACAACCACTTCATATAAATCGCTGTAACTTTTGATAGAAGACTCAGACAAACATGTTTATGGCTTTATCTTATAGAACTCAATATCCCCGTGCTGGGCAAACAGGTTTTGCAGCCGTTTGAGCTAAGATTTTAAAATTATTCACATAATGAAAACCTATACTTTGTTTCAGGCGAGTTTCCCATTCAAATGCATGTAACAGTGAGAAACGCATTGTCTTGGCGAAATAAAGCGTTTTTGAACAACTTCATATAAATCGCTGTAACTTTTGATAGAAGACTCAGACAAACATGTTTATGGCTTTATCTTATAGAACTCAATATCCCCGTGCTGGGCAAACAGGTTTTGCATCCGTTTGAGCTAAGATTTTAAAATTATTCACATAATGAAAACCTATACTTTGTTTCAGGCGAGTTTCCCATTCAAATGCATGTAACAGTGAGAAATACACTGTCTTGGCGAAATAAAGCGTTTTTCAACCACTTCATATAAATCGCTGTAACTTTTGATAGAAGACTCAGACAAACATATTTATGGCTTTATCTTATAGAACTCAATATCCCCGTGCTGGGCAAACAGGTTTTGCAGCCGTTTGAGCTAAGATTTTAAAATTATTCACATAATGAAAACCTATACTTTGTCTCGGGTGAGTTTCCCATTCAAATGCATGTAACAGTGAGAAACACACTGTCTTGGCGAAATAAAGCGTTTTTGTACAACTTCATATAAATCGCTGTAACTTTTGATAGAAGACTCAGACAAACATGTTTATGGCTTTATCTTATAGAACTCAATATCCCCGTGCTGGGCAAACAGAACAGGTTTTGCAGCCGTTTGAGCTAAGATTTTAAAATTATTCACATAATGAAAACCTATACTTTGTTTCAGGCGAGTTTCCCATTCAAATGCATGTAACAGTGAGAAACGCATTGTCTTGGCGAAATAAAGCGTTTTTGAACAACTTCATATAAATCGCTGTAACTTTTGATAGAAGACTCAGACAAACATGTTTATGGCTTTATCTTATAGAACTCAATATCCCCGTGCTGGGCAAACAGGTTTTGCAGCCGTTTGAGCTAAGATTTTAAAATTATTCACATAATGAAAACCTATACTTTGTTTCAGGCGAGTTTCCCATTCAAATGCATGTAACAGTGAGAAACGCATTATCTTGGCGAAATAAAGCGTTTTTGTACAACCACTTCATATAAATCGCTGTAACTTTTGATAGAAGACTCAGACAAACATATTTATGGCTTTATCTTATAGAACTCAATATCCCCGTGCTGGGCAAACAGGTTTTGCAGCCGTTTGAGCTAAGATTTTAAAATTATTCACATAATGAAAACCTATACTTTGTTTCAGGCGAGTTTCCCATTCAAATGCATGTAACAGTGAGAAATACACTGTCTTGGCGAAATAAAGCGTTTTTCAACCACTTCATATAAATCGCTGTAACTTTTGATAGAAGACTCAGACAAACATGTTTATGGCTTTATCTTATAGAACTCAATATCCCCGTGCTGGGCAAACAGGTTTTGCAGCCGTTTGAGCTAAGATTTTAAAATTATTCACATAATGAAAACCTATACTTTGTTTCAGGCGAGTTTCCCATTCAAATGCATGTAACAGTGAGAAATACACTGTCTTGGCGAAATAAAGCGTTTTTGTACAACCACTTCATATAAATCGCTGTAACTTTTGATAGAAGACTCAGACAAACATATTTATGGCTTTATCTTATAGAACTCAATATCCCCGTGCTGGGCAAACAGGTTTTGCAGCCGTTTGAGCTAAGATTTTAAAATTATTCACATAATGAAAACCTATACTTTGTTTCAGGCGAGTTTCCCATTCAAATGCATGTAACAGTGAGAAATACACTGTCTTGGCGAAATAAAGCGTTTTTGTACAACCACTTCATATAAATCGCTGTAACTTTTGATAGAAGACTCAGACAAACATATTTATGGCTTTATCTTATAGAACTCAATATCCCCGTGCTGGGCAAACAGGTTTTGCAGCCGTTTGAGCTAAGATTTTAAAATTATTCACATAATGAAAACCTATACTTTGTCTCGGGTGAGTTTCCCATTCAAATGCATGTAACAGTGAGAAACACACTGTCTTGGCGAAATAAAGCGTTTTTGTACAACTTCATATAAATCGCTGTAACTTTTGATAGAAGACTCAGACAAACATGTTTATGGCTTTATCTTATAGAACTCAATATCCCCGTGCTGGGCAAACAGAACAGGTTTTGCAGCCGTTTGAGCTAAGATTTTAAAATTATTCACATAATGAAAACCTATACTTTGTTTCAGGCGAGTTTCCCATTCAAATGCATGTAACAGTGAGAAACGCATTGTCTTGGCGAAATAAAGCGTTTTTGAACAACTTCATATAAATCGCTGTAACTTTTGATAGAAGACTCAGACAAACATGTTTATGGCTTTATCTTATAGAACTCAATATCCCCGTGCTGGGCAAACAGAACAGGTTTTGCAGCCGTTTGAGCTAAGATTTTAAAATTATTCACATAATGAAAACCTATACTTTGTTTCAGGCGAGTTTCCCATTCAAATGCATGTAACAGTGAGAAACGCATTATCTTGGCGAAATAAAGCATTTTTGTACAACCACTTCATATAAATCGCTGTAACTTTTGATAGAAGACTCAGACAAACATGTTTATGGCTTTATCTTATAGAACTCAATATCCCCGTGCTGGGCAAACAGGTTTTGCAGCCGTTTGAGCTAAGATTTTAAAATTATTCACATAATGAAAACCTATACTTTGTTTCAGGCGAGTTTCCCATTCAAATGCATGTAACAGTGAGAAACACACTGTCTTGGCGAAATAAAGCGTTTTTGTACAACTTCATATAAATCGCTGTAACTTTTGATAGAAGACTCAGACAAACATGTTTATGGCTTTATCTTATAGAACTCAATATCCCCGTGCTGGGCAAACAGAACAGGTTTTGCAGCCGTTTGAGCTAAGATTTTAAAATTATTCACATAATGAAAACCTATACTTTGTTTCAGGCGAGTTTCCCATTCAAATGCATGTAACAGTGAGAAATACACTGTCTTGGCGAAATAAAGCGTTTTTGTACAACCACTTCATATAAATCGCTGTAACTTTTGATAGAAGACTCAGACAAACATATTTATGGCTTTATCTTATAGAACTCAATATCCCCGTGCTGGGCAAACAGGTTTTGCAGCCGTTTGAGCTAAGATTTTAAAATTATTCACATAATGAAAACCTATACTTTGTCTCGGGTGAGTTTCCCATTCAAATGCATGTAACAGTGAGAAACACACTGTCTTGGCGAAATAAAGCGTTTTTGTACAACTTCATATAAATCGCTGTAACTTTTGATAGAAGACTCAGACAAACATGTTTATGGCTTTATCTTATAGAACTCAATATCCCCGTGCTGGGCAAACAGAACAGGTTTTGCAGCCGTTTGAGCTAAGATTTTAAAATGATTCACATAATGAAAACCTATACTTTGTTTCAGGCGAGTTTCCCATTCAAATGCATGTAACAGTGAGAAACGCATTGTCTTGGCGAAATAAAGCGTTTTTGAACAACTTCATATAAATCGCTGTAACTTTTGATAGAAGACTCAGACAAACATGTTTATGGCTTTATCTTATAGAACTCAATATCCCCGTGCTGGGCAAACAGGTTTTGCATCCGTTTGAGCTAAGATTTTAAAATTATTCACATAATGAAAACCTATACTTTGTCTCGGGCGAGTTTCCCATTCAAATGCATGTAACAGTGAGAAATACACTGTCTTGGCGAAATAAAGCGTTTTTCAACCACTTCATATAAATCGCTGTAACTTTTGATAGAAGACTCAGACAAACATATTTATGGCTTTATCTTATAGAACTCAATATCCCCGTGCTGGGCAAACAGGTTTTGCAGCCGTTTGAGCTAAGATTTTAAAATTATTCACATAATGAAAACCTATACTTTGTCTCGGGTGAGTTTCCCATTCAAATGCATGTAACAGTGAGAAACACACTGTCTTGGCGAAATAAAGCGTTTTTGTACAACTTCATATAAATCGCTGTAACTTTTGATAGAAGACTCAGACAAACATGTTTATGGCTTTATCTTATAGAACTCAATATCCCCGTGCTGGGCAAACAGAACAGGTTTTGCAGCCGTTTGAGCTAAGATTTTAAAATTATTCACATAATGAAAACCTATACTTTGTTTCAGGCGAGTTTCCCATTCAAATGCATGTAACAGTGAGAAACGCATTGTCTTGGCGAAATAAAGCGTTTTTGAACAACTTCATATAAATCGCTGTAACTTTTGATAGAAGACTCAGACAAACATGTTTATGGCTTTATCTTATAGAACTCAATATCCCCGTGCTGGGCAAACAGGTTTTGCAGCCGTTTGAGCTAAGATTTTAAAATTATTCACATAATGAAAACCTATACTTTGTTTCAGGCGAGTTTCCCATTCAAATGCATGTAACAGTGAGAAACGCATTATCTTGGCGAAATAAAGCGTTTTTGTACAACCACTTCATATAAATCGCTGTAACTTTTGATAGAAGACTCAGACAAACATATTTATGGCTTTATCTTATAGAACTCAATATCCCCGTGCTGGGCAAACAGGTTTTGCAGCCGTTTGAGCTAAGATTTTAAAATTATTCACATAATGAAAACCTATACTTTATCTCGGGTGAGTTTCCCATTCAAATGCATGTAACAGTGAGAAACACACTGTCTTGGTGAAATAAAGCGTTTTTGTACAACTTCATATAAATCGCTGTAACTTTTGATAGAAGACTCAGACAAACATGTTTATGGCTTTATCTTATAGAACTCAATATCCCCGTGCTGGGCAAACAGAACAGGTTTTGCAGCCGTTTGAGCTAAGATTTTAAAATTATTCACATAATGAAAACCTATACTTTGTTTCAGGCGAGTTTCCCATTCAAATGCATGTAACAGTGAGAAACGCATTATCTTGGCGAAATAAAGCATTTTTGTACAACCACTTCATATAAATCGCTGTAACTTTTGATAGAAGACTCAGACAAACATATTTATGGCTTTATCTTATAGAACTCAATATCCCCGTGCTGGGCAAACAGGTTTTGCAGCCGTTTGAGCTAAGATTTTAAAATTATTCACATAATGAAAACCTATACTTTGTTTCAGGCGAGTTTCCCATTCAAATGCATGTAACAGTGAGAAATACACTGTCTTGGCGAAATAAAGCGTTTTTCAACCACTTCATATAAATCGCTGTAACTTTTGATAGAAGACTCAGACAAACATGTTTATGGCTTTATCTTATAGAACTCAATATCCCCGTGCTGGGCAAACAGGTTTTGCAGCCGTTTGAGCTAAGATTTTAAAATGATTCACATAATGAAAACCTATACTTTGTTTCAGGCGAGTTTCCCATTCAAATGCATGTAACAGTGAGAAACGCATTGTCTTGGCGAAATAAAGCGTTTTCGTACAACTTCATATAAATCGCTGTAACTTTTGATAGAAGACTCAGACAAACATATTTATGGCTTTATCTTATAGAACTCAATATCCCCGTGCTGGGCAAACAGGTTTTGCAGCCGTTTGAGCTAAGATTTTAAAATTATTCACATAATGAAAACCTATACTTTGTTTCAGGCGAGTTTCCCATTCAAATGCATGTAACAGTGAGAAATACACTGTCTTGGCGAAATAAAGCGTTTTTGTACAACCACTTCATATAAATCGCTGTAACTTTTGATAGAAGACTCAGACAAACATATTTATGGCTTTATCTTATAGAACTCAATATCCCCGTGCTGGGCAAACAGGTTTTGCAGCCGTTTGAGCTAAGATTTTAAAATTATTCACATAATGAAAACCTATACTTTGTCTCGGGTGAGTTTCCCATTCAAATGCATGTAACAGTGAGAAACACACTGTCTTGGCGAAATAAAGCGTTTTTGTACAACTTCATATAAATCGCTGTAACTTTTGATAGAAGACTCAGACAAACATGTTTATGGCTTTATCTTATAGAACTCAATATCCCCGTGCTGGGCAAACAGAACAGGTTTTGCAGCCGTTTGAGCTAAGATTTTAAAATGATTCACATAATGAAAACCTATACTTTGTTTCAGGCGAGTTTCCCATTCAAATGCATGTAACAGTGAGAAACGCATTGTCTTGGCGAAATAAAGCGTTTTTGAACAACTTCATATAAATCGCTGTAACTTTTGATAGAAGACTCAGACAAACATGTTTATGGCTTTATCTTATAGAACTCAATATCCCCGTGCTGGGCAAACAGGTTTTGCATCCGTTTGAGCTAAGATTTTAAAATTATTCACATAATGAAAACCTATACTTTGTCTCGGGCGAGTTTCCCATTCAAATGCATGTAACAGTGAGAAATACACTGTCTTGGCGAAATAAAGCGTTTTTCAACCACTTCATATAAATCGCTGTAACTTTTGATAGAAGACTCAGACAAACATATTTATGGCTTTATCTTATAGAACTCAATATCCCCGTGCTGGGCAAACAGGTTTTGCAGCCGTTTGAGCTAAGATTTTAAAATTATTCACATAATGAAAACCTATACTTTGTCTCGGGTGAGTTTCCCATTCAAATGCATGTAACAGTGAGAAACACACTGTCTTGGCGAAATAAAGCGTTTTTGTACAACTTCATATAAATCGCTGTAACTTTTGATAGAAGACTCAGACAAACATGTTTATGGCTTTATCTTATAGAACTCAATATCCCCGTGCTGGGCAAACAGAACAGGTTTTGCAGCCGTTTGAGCTAAGATTTTAAAATTATTCACATAATGAAAACCTATACTTTGTTTCAGGCGAGTTTCCCATTCAAATGCATGTAACAGTGAGAAACGCATTGTCTTGGCGAAATAAAGCGTTTTTGAACAACTTCATATAAATCGCTGTAACTTTTGATAGAAGACTCAGACAAACATGTTTATGGCTTTATCTTATAGAACTCAATATCCCCGTGCTGGGCAAACAGGTTTTGCAGCCGTTTGAGCTAAGATTTTAAAATTATTCACATAATGAAAACCTATACTTTGTTTCAGGCGAGTTTCCCATTCAAATGCATGTAACAGTGAGAAACGCATTATCTTGGCGAAATAAAGCGTTTTTGTACAACCACTTCATATAAATCGCTGTAACTTTTGATAGAAGACTCAGACAAACATATTTATGGCTTTATCTTATAGAACTCAATATCCCCGTGCTGGGCAAACAGGTTTTGCAGCCGTTTGAGCTAAGATTTTAAAATTATTCACATAATGAAAACCTATACTTTATCTCGGGTGAGTTTCCCATTCAAATGCATGTAACAGTGAGAAACACACTGTCTTGGTGAAATAAAGCGTTTTTGTACAACTTCATATAAATCGCTGTAACTTTTGATAGAAGACTCAGACAAACATATTTATGGCTTTATCTTATAGAACTCAATATCCCCGTGCTGGGCAAACAGGTTTTGCAGCCGTTTGAGCTAAGATTTTAAAATTATTCACATAATGAAAACCTATACTTTGTTTCAGGTGAGTTTCCCATTCAAATGCATGTAACAGTGAGAAACGCATTGTCTTGGCGAAATAAAGCGTTTTCGTACAACTTCATATAAATCGCTGTAACTTTTGATAGAAGACTCAGACAAACATATTTATGGCTTTATCTTATAGAACTCAATATCCCCGTGCTGGGCAAACAGGTTTTGCAGCCGTTTGAGCTAAGATTTTAAAATTATTCACATAATGAAAACCTATACTTTATCTCGGGTGAGTTTCCCATTCAAATGCATGTAACAGTGAGAAACACACTGTCTTGGCGAAATAAAGCGTTTTTGTACAACTTCATATAAATCGCTGTAACTTTTGATAGAAGACTCAGACAAACATGTTTATGGCTTTATCTTATAGAACTCAATATCCCCGTGCTGGGCAAACAGAACAGGTTTTGCAGCCGTTTGAGCTAAGATTTTAAAATTATTCACATAATGAAAACCTATACTTTGTTTCAGGCGAGTTTCCCATTCAAATGCATGTAACAGTGAGAAATACACTGTCTTGGCGAAATAAAGCGTTTTTGTACAACCACTTCATATAAATCGCTGTAACTTTTGATAGAAGACTCAGACAAACATATTTATGGCTTTATCTTATAGAACTCAATATCCCCGTGCTGGGCAAACAGGTTTTGCAGCCGTTTGAGCTAAGATTTTAAAATTATTCACATAATGAAAACCTATACTTTGTTTCAGGCGAGTTTCCCATTCAAATGCATGTAACAGTGAGAAATACACTGTCTTGGCGAAATAAAGCGTTTTTCAACCACTTCATATAAATCGCTGTAACTTTTGATAGAAGACTCAGACAAACATGTTTATGGCTTTATCTTATAGAACTCAATATCCCCGTGCTGGGCAAACAGGTTTTGCAGCCGTTTGAGCTAAGATTTTAAAATTATTCACATAATGAAAACCTATACTTTATCTCGGGTGAGTTTCCCATTCAAATGCATGTAACAGTGAGAAACACACTGTCTTGGTGAAATAAAGCGTTTTTGTACAACTTCATATAAATCGCTGTAACTTTTGATAGAAGACTCAGACAAACATGTTTATGACTTTATCTTATAGAACTCAATATCCCCGTGCTGGGCAAACAGAACAGGTTTTGCAGCCGTTTGAGCTAAGATTTTAAAATTATTCACATAATGAAAACCTATACTTTGTTTCAGGCGAGTTTCCCATTCAAATGCATGTAACAGTGAGAAATACACTGTCTTGGCGAAATAAAGCGTTTTTGTACAACTTCATATAAATCGCTGTAACTTTTGATAGAAGACTCAGACAAACATGTTTATGGCTTTATCTTATAGAACTCAATATCCCCGTGCTGGGCAAACAGAACAGGTTTTGCAGCCGTTTGAGCTAAGATTTTAAAATTATTCACATAATGAAAACCTATACTTTGTTTCAGGCGAGTTTCCCATTCAAATGCATGTAACAGTGAGAAATACACTGTCTTGGCGAAATAAAGCGTTTTTGTACAACCACTTCATATAAATCGCTGTAACTTTTGATAGAAGACTCAGACAAACATATTTATGGCTTTATCTTATAGAACTCAATATCCCCGTGCTGGGCAAACAGGTTTTGCAGCCGTTTGAGCTAAGATTTTAAAATTATTCACATAATGAAAACCTATACTTTGTTTCAGGCGAGTTTCCCATTCAAATGCATGTAACAGTGAGAAATACACTGTCTTGGCGAAATAAAGCGTTTTTCAACCACTTCATATAAATCGCTGTAACTTTTGATAGAAGACTCAGACAAACATATTTATGGCTTTATCTTATAGAACTCAATATCCCCGTGCTGGGCAAACAGGTTTTGCAGCCGTTTGAGCTAAGATTTTAAAATTATTCACATAATGAAAACCTATACTTTGTTTCAGGCGAGTTTCCCATTCAAATGCATGTAACAGTGAGAAATACACTGTCTTGGCGAAATAAAGCGTTTTTCAACCACTTCATATAAATCGCTGTAACTTTTGATAGAAGACTCGGACAAACATGTTTATGGCTTTATCTTATAGAACTCAATATCCCCGTGCTGGGCAAACAGAACAGGTTTTGCAGCCGTTTGAGCTAAGATTTTAAAATTATTCACATAATGAAAACCTATACTTTGTTTCAGGCGAGTTTCCCATTCAAATGCATGTAACAGTGAGAAACGCATTGTCTTGGCGAAATAAAGCGTTTTTGAACAACTTCATATAAATCGCTGTAACTTTTGATAGAAGACTCAGACAAACATGTTTATGGCTTTATCTTATAGAACTCAATATCCCCGTGCTGGGCAAACAGGTTTTGCAGCCGTTTGAGCTAAGATTTTAAAATTATTCACATAATGAAAACCTATACTTTGTTTCAGGCGAGTTTCCCATTCAAATGCATGTAACAGTGAGAAACGCATTATCTTGGCGAAATAAAGCGTTTTTGTACAACCACTTCATATAAATCGCTGTAACTTTTGATAGAAGACTCAGACAAACATATTTATGGCTTTATCTTATAGAACTCAATATCCCCGTGCTGGGCAAACAGGTTTTGCAGCCGTTTGAGCTAAGATTTTAAAATTATTCACATAATGAAAACCTATACTTTGTTTCAGGCGAGTTTCCCATTCAAATGCATGTAACAGTGAGAAACGCATTGTCTTGGCGAAATAAAGCGTTTTTGAACAACTTCATATAAATCGCTGTAACTTTTGATAGAAGACTCAGACAAACATGTTTATGGCTTTATCTTATAGAACTCAATATCCCCGTGCTGGGCAAACAGGTTTTGCATCCGTTTGAGCTAAGATTTTAAAATTATTCACATAATGAAAACCTATACTTTGTTTCAGGCGAGTTTCCCATTCAAATGCATGTAACAGTGAGAAATACACTGTCTTGGCGAAATAAAGCGTTTTTCAACCACTTCATATAAATCGCTGTAACTTTTGATAGAAGACTCAGACAAACATATTTATGGCTTTATCTTATAGAACTCAATATCCCCGTGCTGGGCAAACAGGTTTTGCAGCCGTTTGAGCTAAGATTTTAAAATTATTCACATAATGAAAACCTATACTTTGTCTCGGGTGAGTTTCCCATTCAAATGCATGTAACAGTGAGAAACACACTGTCTTGGCGAAATAAAGCGTTTTTGTACAACTTCATATAAATCGCTGTAACTTTTGATAGAAGACTCAGACAAACATGTTTATGGCTTTATCTTATAGAACTCAATATCCCCGTGCTGGGCAAACAGAACAGGTTTTGCAGCCGTTTGAGCTAAGATTTTAAAATTATTCACATAATGAAAACCTATACTTTGTTTCAGGCGAGTTTCCCATTCAAATGCATGTAACAGTGAGAAACGCATTGTCTTGGCGAAATAAAGCGTTTTTGAACAACTTCATATAAATCGCTGTAACTTTTGATAGAAGACTCAGACAAACATGTTTATGGCTTTATCTTATAGAACTCAATATCCCCGTGCTGGGCAAACAGGTTTTGCAGCCGTTTGAGCTAAGATTTTAAAATTATTCACATAATGAAAACCTATACTTTGTTTCAGGCGAGTTTCCCATTCAAATGCATGTAACAGTGAGAAACGCATTATCTTGGTGAAATAAAGCGTTTTTGTACAACCACTTCATATAAATCGCTGTAACTTTTGATAGAAGACTCAGACAAACATGTTTATGGCTTTATCTTATAGAACTCAATATCCCCGTGCTGGGCAAACAGAACAGGTTTTGCAGCCGTTTGAGCTAAGATTTTAAAATTATTCACATAATGAAAACCTATACTTTGTTTCAGGCGAGTTTCCCATTCAAATGCATGTAACAGTGAGAAACACACTGTCTTGGCGAAATAAAGCGTTTTTGTACAACTTCATATAAATCGCTGTAACTTTTGATAGAAGACTCAGACAAACATGTTTATGGCTTTATCTTATAGAACTCAATATCCCCGTGCTGGGCAAACAGAACAGGTTTTGCAGCCGTTTGAGCTAAGATTTTAAAATTATTCACATAATGAAAACCTATACTTTGTTTCAGGCGAGTTTCCCATTCAAATGCATGTAACAGTGAGAAACGCATTATCTTGGCGAAATAAAGCGTTTTTGTACAACCACTTCATATAAATCGCTGTAACTTTTGATAGAAGACTCAGACAAACATATTTATGGCTTTATCTTATAGAACTCAATATCCCCGTGCTGGGCAAACAGGTTTTGCAGCCGTTTGAGCTAAGATTTTAAAATTATTCACATAATGAAAACCTATACTTTGTTTCAGGCGAGTTTCCCATTCAAATGCATGTAACAGTGAGAAACGCATTGTCTTGGCGAAATAAAGCGTTTTTGAACAACTTCATATAAATCGCTGTAACTTTTGATAGAAGACTCAGACAAACATGTTTATGGCTTTATCTTATAGAACTCAATATCCCCGTGCTGGGCAAACAGGTTTTGCATCCGTTTGAGCTAAGATTTTAAAATTATTCACATAATGAAAACCTATACT
Organism: Mchenga conophoros; assembly: GCF_057382185.1. Classification (NCBI taxonomy): domain Eukaryota; kingdom Metazoa; phylum Chordata; class Actinopteri; order Cichliformes; family Cichlidae; genus Mchenga; species Mchenga conophoros. Next base: position 17,033,811 of record NC_140527.1, on the reverse strand, counting down.
TTGTTTCAGGCGAGTTTCCCATTCAAATGCATGTAACAGTGAGAAATACACTGTCTTGGCGAAATAAAGCGTTTTTCAACCACTTCATATAAATCGCTGTAACTTTTGATAGAAGACTCAGACAAACATATTTATGGCTTTATCTTATAGAACTCAATATCCCCGTGCTGGGCAAACAGGTTTTGCAGCCGTTTGAGCTAAGATTTTAAAATTATTCACATAATGAAAACCTATACTTTGTCTCGGGTGAGTTTCCCATTCAAATGCATGTAACAGTGAGAAACACACTGTCTTGGCGAAATAAAGCGTTTTTGTACAACTTCATATAAATCGCTGTAACTTTTGATAGAAGACTCAGACAAACATGTTTATGGCTTTATCTTATAGAACTCAATATCCCCGTGCTGGGCAAACAGAACAGGTTTTGCAGCCGTTTGAGCTAAGATTTTAAAATTATTCACATAATGAAAACCTATACTTTGTTTCAGGCGAGTTTCCCATTCAAATGCATGTAACAGTGAGAAACGCATTGTCTTGGCGAAATAAAGCGTTTTTGAACAACTTCATATAAATCGCTGTAACTTTTGATAGAAGACTCAGACAAACATGTTTATGGCTTTATCTTATAGAACTCAATATCCCCGTGCTGGGCAAACAGGTTTTGCAGCCGTTTGAGCTAAGATTTTAAAATTATTCACATAATGAAAACCTATACTTTGTTTCAGGCGAGTTTCCCATTCAAATGCATGTAACAGTGAGAAACGCATTATCTTGGCGAAATAAAGCGTTTTTGTACAACCACTTCATATAAATCGCTGTAACTTTTGATAGAAGACTCAGACAAACATATTTATGGCTTTATCTTATAGAACTCAATATCCCCGTGCTGGGCAAAAAGGTTTTGCAGCCGTTTGAGCTAAGATTTTAAAATTATTCACATAATGAAAACCTATACTTTGTTTCAGGCGAGTTTCCCATTCAAATGCATGTAACAGTGAGAAATACACTGTCTTGGCGAAATAAAGCGTTTTTCAACCACTTCATATAAATCGCTGTAACTTTTGATAGAAGACTCAGACAAACATGTTTATGGCTTTATCTTATAGAACTCAATATCCCCGTGCTGGGCAAACAGGTTTTGCAGCCGTTTGAGCTAAGATTTTAAAATTATTCACATAATGAAAACCTATACTTTGTTTCAGGCGAGTTTCCCATTCAAATGCATGTAACAGTGAGAAATACACTGTCTTGGCGAAATAAAGCGTTTTTGTACAACCACTTCATATAAATCGCTGTAACTTTTGATAGAAGACTCAGACAAACATATTTATGGCTTTATCTTATAGAACTCAATATCCCCGTGCTGGGCAAACAGGTTTTGCAGCCGTTTGAGCTAAGATTTTAAAATTATTCACATAATGAAAACCTATACTTTGTTTCAGGCGAGTTTCCCATTCAAATGCATGTAACAGTGAGAAATACACTGTCTTGGCGAAATAAAGCGTTTTTCAACCACTTCATATAAATCGCTGTAACTTTTGATAGAAGACTCAGACAAACATGTTTATGGCTTTATCTTATAGAACTCAATATCCCCGTGCTGGGCAAACAGGTTTTGCAGCCGTTTGAGCTAAGATTTTAAAATTATTCACATAATGAAAACCTATACTTTGTTTCAGGCGAGTTTCCCATTCAAATGCATGTAACAGTGAGAAACGCATTGTCTTGGCGAAATAAAGCGTTTTCGTACAACTTCATATAAATCGCTGTAACTTTTGATAGAAGACTCAGACAAACATGTTTATGGCTTTATCTTATAGAACTCAATATCCCCGTGCTGGGCAAACAGGTTTTGCAGCCGTTTGAGCTAAGATTTTAAAATTATTCACATAATGAAAACCTATACTTTGTTTCAGGCGAGTTTCCCATTCAAATGCATGTAACAGTGAGAAATACACTGTCTTGGCGAAATAAAACGTTTTTGTACAACCACTTCATATAAATCGCTGTAACTTTTGATAGAAGACTCAGACAAACATATTTATGGCTTTATCTTATAGAACTCAATATCCCCGTGCTGGGCAAACAGGTTTTGCAGCCGTTTGAGCTAAGATTTTAAAATTATTCACATAATGAAAACCTATACTTTGTCTCGGGTGAGTTTCCCATTCAAATGCATGTAACAGTGAGAAACACACTGTCTTGGCGAAATAAAGCGTTTTTGTACAACTTCATATAAATCGCTGTAACTTTTGATAGAAGACTCAGACAAACATGTTTATGGCTTTATCTTATAGAACTCAATATCCCCGTGCTGGGCAAACAGAACAGGTTTTGCAGCCGTTTGAGCTAAGATTTTAAAATTATTCACATAATGAAAACCTATACTTTGTTTCAGGCGAGTTTCCCATTCAAATGCATGTAACAGTGAGAAACGCATTGTCTTGGCGAAATAAAGCGTTTTTGAACAACTTCATATAAATCGCTGTAACTTTTGATAGAAGACTCAGACAAACATGTTTATGGCTTTATCTTATAGAACTCAATATCCCCGTGCTGGGCAAACAGAACAGGTTTTGCAGCCGTTTGAGCTAAGATTTTAAAATTATTCACATAATGAAAACCTATACTTTGTTTCAGGCGAGTTTCCCATTCAAATGCATGTAACAGTGAGAAACGCATTATCTTGGCGAAATAAAGCATTTTTGTACAACCACTTCATATAAATCGCTGTAACTTTTGATAGAAGACTCAGACAAACATATTTATGGCTTTATCTTATAGAACTCAATATCCCCGTGCTGGGCAAACAGGTTTTGCAGCCGTTTGAGCTAAGATTTTAAAATTATTCACATAATGAAAACCTATACTTTGTTTCAGGCGAGTTTCCCATTCAAATGCATGTAACAGTGAGAAATACACTGTCTTGGCGAAATAAAGCGTTTTTGTACAACCACTTCATATAAATCGCTGTAACTTTTGATAGAAGACTCAGACAAACATATTTATGGCTTTATCTTATAGAACTCAATATCCCCGTGCTGGGCAAACAGGTTTTGCAGCCGTTTGAGCTAAGATTTTAAAATTATTCACATAATGAAAACCTATACTTTGTTTCAGGCGAGTTTCCCATTCAAATGCATGTAACAGTGAGAAATACACTGTCTTGGCGAAATAAAGCGTTTTTCAACCACTTCATATAAATCGCTGTAACTTTTGATAGAAGACTCAGACAAACATGTTTATGGCTTTATCTTATAGAACTCAATATCCCCGTGCTGGGCAAACAGGTTTTGCAGCCGTTTGAGCTAAGATTTTAAAATTATTCACATAATGAAAACCTATACTTTGTTTCAGGCGAGTTTCCCATTCAAATGCATGTAACAGTGAGAAACGCATTGTCTTGGCGAAATAAAGCGTTTTCGTACAACTTCATATAAATCGCTGTAACTTTTGATAGAAGACTCAGACAAACATATTTATGGCTTTATCTTATAGAACTCAATATCCCCGTGCTGGGCAAACAGAACAGGTTTTGCAGCCGTTTGAGCTAAGATTTTAAAATTATTCACATAATGAAAACCTATACTTTGTTTCAGGCGAGTTTCCCATTCAAATGCATGTAACAGTGAGAAACGCATTGTCTTGGCGAAATAAAGCGTTTTTGAACAACTTCATATAAATCGCTGTAACTTTTGATAGAAGACTCAGACAAACATATTTATGGCTTTATCTTATAGAACTCAATATCCCCGTGCTGGGCAAACAGGTTTTGCAGCCGTTTGAGCTAAGATTTTAAAATTATTCACATAATGAAAACCTATACTTTGTTTCAGGCGAGTTTCCCATTCAAATGCATGTAACAGTGAGAAATACACTGTCTTGGCGAAATAAAGCGTTTTTCAACCACTTCATATAAATCGCTGTAACTTTTGATAGAAGACTCAGACAAACATATTTATGGCTTTATCTTATAGAACTCAATATCCCCGTGCTGGGCAAACAGGTTTTGCAGCCGTTTGAGCTAAGATTTTAAAATTATTCACATAATGAAAACCTATACTTTATCTCGGGTGAGTTTCCCATTCAAATGCATGTAACAGTGAGAAACACACTGTCTTGGCGAAATAAAGCGTTTTTGTACAACTTCATATAAATCGCTGTAACTTTTGATAGAAGACTCAGACAAACATGTTTATGGCTTTATCTTATAGAACTCAATATCCCCGTGCTGGGCAAACAGAACAGGTTTTGCAGCCGTTTGAGCTAAGATTTTAAAATTATTCACATAATGAAAACCTATACTTTGTTTCAGGCGAGTTTCCCATTCAAATGCATGTAACAGTGAGAAACGCATTGTCTTGGCGAAATAAAGCGTTTTTGTACAACTTCATATAAATCGCTGTAACTTTTGATAGAAGACTCAGACAAACATATTTATGGCTTTATCTTATAGAACTCAATATCCCCGTGCTGGGCAAACAGGTTTTGCAGCTTTTTGAGCTAAGATTTTAAAATTATTCACATAATGAAAACCTATACTTTGTCTCGGGTGAGTTTCCCATTCAAATGCATGTAACAGTGAGAAACACACTGTCTTGGCGAAATAAAGCGTTTTTGTACAACTTCATATAAATCGCTGTAACTTTTGATAGAAGACTCAGACAAACATGTTTATGGCTTTATCTTATAGAACTCAATATCCCCGTGCTGGGCAAACAGGTTTTGCAGCTGTTTGAGCTAAGATTTTAAAATTATTCACATAATGAAAACCTATACTTTGTTTCAGGCGAGTTTCCCATTCAAATGCATGTAACAGTGAGAAACGCATTGTCTTGGCGAAATAAAGCGTTTTTGAACAACTTCATATAAATCGCTGTAACTTTTGATAGAAGACTCAGACAAACATGTTTATGGCTTTATCTTATAGAACTCAATATCCCCGTGCTGGGCAAACAGAACAGGTTTTGCAGCCGTTTGAGCTAAGATTTTAAAATTATTCACATAATGAAAACCTATACTTTGTTTCAGGCGAGTTTCCCATTCAAATGCATGTAACAGTGAGAAACGCATTGTCTTGGCGAAATAAAGCGTTTTTGAACAACTTCATATAAATCGCTGTAACTTTTGATAGAAGACTCAGACAAACATGTTTATGGCTTTATCTTATAGAACTCAATATCCCCGTGCTGGGCAAACAGAACAGGTTTTGCAGCCGTTTGAGCTAAGATTTTAAAATTATTCACATAATGAAAACCTATACTTTGTTTCAGGCGAGTTTCCCATTCAAATGCATGTAACAGTGAGAAACGCATTGTCTTGGCGAAATAAAGCGTTTTTGAACAACTTCATATAAATCGCTGTAACTTTTGATAGAAGACTCAGACAAACATGTTTATGGCTTTATCTTATAGAACTCAATATCCCCGTGCTGGGCAAACAGAACAGGTTTTGCAGCCGTTTGAGCTAAGATTTTAAAATTATTCACATAATGAAAACCTATACTTTGTTTCAGGCGAGTTTCCCATTCAAATGCATGTAACAGTGAGAAACGCATTGTCTTGGCGAAATAAAGCGTTTTTGAACAACTTCATATAAATCGCTGTAACTTTTGATAGAAGACTCAGACAAACATGTTTATGGCTTTATCTTATAGAACTCAATATCCCCGTGCTGGGCAAACAGAACAGGTTTTGCAGCCGTTTGAGCTAAGATTTTAAAATTATTCACATAATGAAAACCTATACTTTGTTTCAGGCGAGTTTCCCATTCAAATGCATGTAACAGTGAGAAACGCATTGTCTTGGCGAAATAAAGCGTTTTTGAACAACTTCATATAAATCGCTGTAACTTTTGATAGAAGACTCAGACAAACATGTTTATGGCTTTATCTTATAGAACTCAATATCCCCGTGCTGGGCAAACAGAACAGGTTTTGCAGCCGTTTGAGCTAAGATTTTAAAATTATTCACATAATGAAAACCTATACTTTGTTTCAGGCGAGTTTCCCATTCAAATGCATGTAACAGTGAGAAACGCATTATCTTGGCGAAATAAAGCGTTTTTGTACAACCACTTCATATAAATCGCTGTAACTTTTGATAGAAGACTCAGACAAACATATTTATGGCTTTATCTTATAGAACTCAATATCCCCGTGCTGGGCAAACAGGTTTTGCAGCCGTTTGAGCTAAGATTTTAAAATTATTCACATAATGAAAACCTATACTTTATCTCGGGTGAGTTTCCCATTCAAATGCATGTAACAGTGAGAAACACACTGTCTTGGTGAAATAAAGCGTTTTTGTACAACTTCATATAAATCGCTGTAACTTTTGATAGAAGACTCAGACAAACATGTTTATGGCTTTATCTTATAGAACTCAATATCCCCGTGCTGGGCAAACAGAACAGGTTTTGCAGCCGTTTGAGCTAAGATTTTAAAATTATTCACATAATGAAAACCTATACTTTGTTTCAGGCGAGTTTCCCATTCAAATGCATGTAACAGTGAGAAATACACTGTCTTGGCGAAATAAAGCGTTTTTGTACAACCACTTCATATAAATCGCTGTAACTTTTGATAGAAGACTCAGACAAACATATTTATGGCTTTATCTTATAGAACTCAATATCCCCGTGCTGGGCAAACAGGTTTTGCAGCCGTTTGAGCTAAGATTTTAAAATTATTCACATAATGAAAACCTATACTTTGTTTCAGGCGAGTTTCCCATTCAAATGCATGTAACAGTGAGAAATACACTGTCTTGGCGAAATAAAGCGTTTTTCAACCACTTCATATAAATCGCTGTAACTTTTGATAGAAGACTCAGACAAACATATTTATGGCTTTATCTTATAGAACTCAATATCCCCGTGCTGGGCAAACAGGTTTTGCAGCCGTTTGAGCTAAGATTTTAAAATTATTCACATAATGAAAACCTATACTTTATCTCGGGTGAGTTTCCCATTCAAATGCATGTAACAGTGAGAAACACACTGTCTTGGCGAAATAAAGCGTTTTTGTACAACTTCATATAAATCGCTGTAACTTTTGATAGAAGACTCAGACAAACATGTTTATGGCTTTATCTTATAGAACTCAATATCCCCGTGCTGGGCAAACAGAACAGGTTTTGCAGCCGTTTGAGCTAAGATTTTAAAATTATTCACATAATGAAAACCTATACTTTGTTTCAGGCGAGTTTCCCATTCAAATGCATGTAACAGTGAGAAACGCATTGTCTTGGCGAAATAAAGCGTTTTCGTACAACTTCATATAAATCGCTGTAACTTTTGATAGAAGACTCAGACAAACATATTTATGGCTTTATCTTATAGAACTCAATATCCCCGTGCTGGGCAAACAGGTTTTGCAGCTGTTTGAGCTAAGATTTTAAAATTATTCACATAATGAAAACCTATACTTTGTCTCGGGTGAGTTTCCCATTCAAATGCATGTAACAGTGAGAAACACACTGTCTTGGCGAAATAAAGCGTTTTTGTACAACTTCATATAAATCGCTGTAACTTTTGATAGAAGACTCAGACAAACATATTTATGGCTTTATCTTATAGAACTCAATATCCCCGTGCTGGGCAAACAGGTTTTGCAGCCGTTTGAGCTAAGATTTTAAAATTATTCACATAATGAAAACCTATACTTTGTTTCAGGCGAGTTTCCCATTCAAATGCATGTAACAGTGAGAAATACACTGTCTTGGCGAAATAAAGCGTTTTTGTACAACCACTTCATATAAATCGCTGTAACTTTTGATAGAAGACTCAGACAAACATATTTATGGCTTTATCTTATAGAACTCAATATCCCCGTGCTGGGCAAACAGGTTTTGCAGCCGTTTGAGCTAAGATTTTAAAATTATTCACATAATGAAAACCTATACTTTGTCTCGGGTGAGTTTCCCATTCAAATGCATGTAACAGTGAGAAACACACTGTCTTGGCGAAATAAAGCGTTTTTCAACCACTTCATATAAATCGCTGTAACTTTTGATAGAAGACTCAGACAAACATGTTTATGGCTTTATCTTATAGAACTCAATATCCCCGTGCTGGGCAAACAGGTTTTGCAGCCGTTTGAGCTAAGATTTTAAAATTATTCACATAATGAAAACCTATACTTTGTTTCAGGCGAGTTTCCCATTCAAATGCATGTAACAGTGAGAAACGCATTGTCTTGGCGAAATAAAGCGTTTTCGTACAACTTCATATAAATCGCTGTAACTTTTGATAGAAGACTCAGACAAACATATTTATGGCTTTATCTTATAGAACTCAATATCCCCGTGCTGGGCAAACAGGTTTTGCAGCTGTTTGAGCTAAGATTTTAAAATTATTCACATAATGAAAACCTATACTTTGTTTCTGGCGAGTTTCCCATTCAAATGCATGTAACAGTGAGAAACGCATTGTCTTGGCGAAATAAAGCGTTTTTGAACAACTTCATATAAATCGCTGTAACTTTTGATAGAAGACTCAGACAAACATGTTTATGGCTTTATCTTATAGAACTCAATATCCCCGTGCTGGGCAAACAGGTTTTGCAGCCGTTTGAGCTAAGATTTTAAAATTATTCACATAATGAAAACCTATACTTTGTTTCAGGCGAGTTTCCCATTCAAATGTATGTAACAGTGAGAAATACACTGTCTTGGTGAAATAAAGCGTTTTTCAACCACTTCATATAAATCGCTGTAACTTTTGATAGAAGACTCAGACAAACATGTTTATGGCTTTATCTTATAGAACTCAATATCCCCGTGCTGGGCAAACAGGTTTTGCAGCCGTTTGAGCTAAGATTTTAAAATTATTCACATAATGAAAACCTATACTTTATCTCGGGTGAGTTTCCCATTCAAATGCATGTAACAGTGAGAAACACACTGTCTTGGTGAAATAAAGCGTTTTTGTACAACTTCATATAAATCGCTGTAACTTTTGATAGAAGACTCAGACAAACATGTTTATGGCTTTATCTTATAGAACTCAATATCCCCGTGCTGGGCAAACAGAACAGGTTTTGCAGCCGTTTGAGCTAAGATTTTAAAATTATTCACATAATGAAAACCTATACTTTGTTTCAGGCGAGTTTCCCATTCAAATGCATGTAACAGTGAGAAATACACTGTCTTGGCGAAATAAAGCGTTTTTCAACCACTTCATATAAATCGCTGTAACTTTTGATAGAAGACTCAGACAAACATGTTTATGGCTTTATCTTATAGAACTCAATATCCCCGTGCTGGGCAAACAGGTTTTGCAGCCGTTTGAGCTAAGATTTTAAAATTATTCACATAATGAAAACCTATACTTTGTTTCAGGCGAGTTTCCCATTCAAATGCATGTAACAGTGAGAAACGCATTGTCTTGGCGAAATAAAGCGTTTTCGTACAACTTCATATAAATCGCTGTAACTTTTGATAGAAGACTCAGACAAACATATTTATGGCTTTATCTTATAGAACTCAATATCCCCGTGCTGGGCAAACAGGTTTTGCAGCTGTTTGAGCTAAGATTTTAAAATTATTCACATAATGAAAACCTATACTTTGTTTCAGGCGAGTTTCCCATTCAAATGCATGTAACAGTGAGAAATACACTGTCTTGGCGAAATAAAGCGTTTTTCAACCACTTCATATAAATCGCTGTAACTTTTGATAGAAGACTCAGACAAACATGTTTATGGCTTTATCTTATAGAACTCAATATCCCCGTGCTGGGCAAACAGGTTTTGCAGCCGTTTGAGCTAAGATTTTAAAATTATTCACATAATGAAAACCTATACTTTGTTTCAGGCGAGTTTCCCATTCAAATGCATGTAACAGTGAGAAATACACTGTCTTGGCGAAATAAAGCGTTTTTGTACAACCACTTCATATAAATCGCTGTAACTTTTGATAGAAGACTCAGACAAACATATTTATGGCTTTATCTTATAGAACTCAATATCCCCGTGCTGGGCAAACAGGTTTTGCAGCCGTTTGAGCTAAGATTTTAAAATTATTCACATAATGAAAACCTATACTTTGTTTCAGGCGAGTTTCCCATTCAAATGCATGTAACAGTGAGAAACACACTGTCTTGGCGAAATAAAGCGTTTTTGTACAACTTCATATAAATCGCTGTAACTTTTGATAGAAGACTCAGACAAACATGTTTATGGCTTTATCTTATAGAACTCAATATCCCCGTGCTGGGCAAACAGAACAGGTTTTGCAGCCGTTTGAGCTAAGATTTTAAAATTATTCACATAATGAAAACCTATACTTTGTTTCAGGCGAGTTTCCCATTCAAATGCATGTAACAGTGAGAAACACACTGTCTTGGCGAAATAAAGCGTTTTTGTACAACCACTTCATATAAATCGCTGTAACTTTTGATAGAAGACTCAGACAAACATATTTATGGCTTTATCTTATAGAACTCAATATCCCCGTGCTGGGCAAACAGGTTTTGCAGCCGTTTGAGCTAAGATTTTAAAATTATTCACATAATGAAAACCTATACTTTGTTTCAGGCGAGTTTCCCATTCAAATGCATGTAACAGTGAGAAATACACTGTCTTGGCGAAATAAAGCGTTTTTCAACCACTTCATATAAATCGCTGTAACTTTTGATAGAAGACTCAGACAAACATGTTTATGGCTTTATCTTATAGAACTCAATATCCCCGTGCTGGGCAAACAGGTTTTGCAGCCGTTTGAGCTAAGATTTTAAAATTATTCACATAATGAAAACCTATACTTTATCTCGGGTGAATTTCCCATTCAAATGCATGTAACAGTGAGAAACACACTGTCTTGGCGAAATAAAGCGTTTTTGTACAACTTCATATAAATCGCTGTAACTTTTGATAGAAGACTCAGACAAACATGTTTATGGCTTTATCTTATAGAACTCAATATCCCCGTGCTGGGCAAACAGAACAGGTTTTGCAGCCGTTTGAGCTAAGATTTTAAAATTATTCACATAATGAAAACCTATACTTTGTTTCAGTCGAGTTTCCCATTCAAATGCATGTAACAGTGAGAAATACACTGTCTTGGCGAAATAAAGCGTTTTTCAACCACTTCATATAAATCGCTGTAACGTTTGATAGAAGACTCAGACAAACATATTTATGGCTTTATCTTATAGAACTCAATATCCCCGTGCTGGGCAAACAGAACAGGTTTTGCAGCCATTTGAGCTAAGATTTTAAAATTATTCACATAATGAAAACCTATACTTTGTTTCAGGCGAGTTTCCCATTCAAATGCATGTAACAGTGAGAAAACACACTGTCTTGGCGAAATAAAGCGTTTTTGTACAACTTCATATAAATCGCTGTAACTTTTGATAGAAGACTCAGACAAACATGTTTATGGCTTTATCTTATAGAACTCAATATCCCCGTGCTGGGCAAACAGAACAGGTTTTGCAGCCGTTTGAGCTAAGATTTTAAAATTATTCACATAATGAAAACCTATACTTTGTTTCAGGCGAGTTTCCCATTCAAATGCATGTAACAGTGAGAAACACACTGTCTTGGCGAAATAAAGCGTTTTTGTACAACCACTTCATATAAATCGCTGTAACTTTTGATAGAAGACTCAGACAAACATATTTATGGCTTTATCTTAGAGAACTCAATATCCCCGTGCTGGGCAAACAGGTTTTGCAGCCGTTTGAGCTAAGATTTTAAAATTATTCACATAATGAAAACCTATACTTTGTTTCAGGCGAGTTTCCCATTCAAATGCATGTAACAGTGAGAAATACACTGTCTTGGCGAAATAAAGCGTTTTTCAACCACTTCATATAAATCGCTGTAACTTTTGATAGAAGACTCAGACAAACATGTTTATGGCTTTATCTTATAGAACTCAATATCCCCGTGCTGGGCAAGCAGGTTTTGCAGCCGTTTGAGCTAAGATTTTAAAATTATTCACATAATGAAAACCTATACTTTGTCTCGGGTGAGTTTCCCATTCAAATGCATGTAACAGTGAGAAACACACTGTCTTGGCGAAATAAAGCGTTTTTGTACAACTTCATATAAATCGCTGTAACTTTTGATAGAAGACTCAGACAAACATGTTTATGGCTTTATCTTATAGAACTCAATATCCCCGTGCTGGGCAAACAGGTTTTGCAGCCGTTTGAGCTAAGATTTTAAAATTATTCACATAATGAAAACCTATACTTTGTTTCAGGCGAGTTTCCCATTCAAATGCATGTAACAGTGAGAAACACACTGTCTTGGCGAAATAAAGCGTTTTTGTACAACCACTTCATATAAATCGCTGTAACTTTTGATAGAAGACTCAGACAAACATATTTATGGCTTTATCTTATAGAACTCAATATCCCCGTGCTGGGCAAACAGGTTTTGCAGCCGTTTGAGCTAAGATTTTAAAATTATTCACATAATGAAAACCTATACTTTGTTTCAGGCGAGTTTCCCATTCAAATGCATGTAACAGTGAGAAACACACTGTCTTGGCGAAATAAAGCGTTTTTGTACAACTTCATATAAATCGCTGTAACTTTTGATAGAAGACTCAGACAAACATGTTTATGGCTTTATCTTATAGAACTCAATATCCCCGTGCTGGGCAAACAGAACAGGTTTTGCAGCCGTTTGAGCTAAGATTTTAAAATTATTCACATAATGAAAACCTATACTTTGTTTCAGGCGAGTTTCCCATTCAAATGCATGTAACAGTGAGAAATACACTGTCTTGGCGAAATAAAGCGTTTTTGTACAACCACTTCATATAAATCGCTGTAACTTTTGATAGAAGACTCAGACAAACATATTTATGGCTTTATCTTATAGAACTCAATATCCCCGTGCTGGGCAAACAGGTTTTGCAGCCGTTTGAGCTAAGATTTTAAAATTATTCACATAATGAAAACCTATACTTTGTTTCAGGCGAGTTTCCCATTCAAATGCATGTAACAGTGAGAAATACACTGTCTTGGCGAAATAAAGCGTTTTTCAACCACTTCATATAAATCGCTGTAACTTTTGATAGAAGACTCAGACAAACATGTTTATGGCTTTATCTTATAGAACTCAATATCCCCGTGCTGGGCAAACAGGTTTTGCAGCCGTTTGAGCTAAGATTTTAAAATTATTCACATAATGAAAACCTATACTTTATCTCGGGTGAATTTCCCATTCAAATGCATGTAACAGTGAGAAACACACTGTCTTGGCGAAATAAAGCGTTTTTGTACAACTTCATATAAATCGCTGTAACTTTTGATAGAAGACTCAGACAAACATGTTTATGGCTTTATCTTATAGAACTCAATATCCCCGTGCTGGGCAAACAGAACAGGTTTTGCAGCCGTTTGAGCTAAGATTTTAAAATTATTCACATAATGAAAACCTATACTTTGTTTCAGTCGAGTTTCCCATTCAAATGCATGTAACAGTGAGAAATACACTGTCTTGGCGAAATAAAGCGTTTTTCAACCACTTCATATAAATCGCTGTAACGTTTGATAGAAGACTCAGACAAACATATTTATGGCTTTATCTTATAGAACTCAATATCCCCGTGCTGGGCAAACAGAACAGGTTTTGCAGCCATTTGAGCTAAGATTTTAAAATTATTCACATAATGAAAACCTATACTTTGTTTCAGGCGAGTTTCCCATTCAAATGCATGTAACAGTGAGAAAACACACTGTCTTGGCGAAATAAAGCGTTTTTGTACAACTTCATATAAATCGCTGTAACTTTTGATAGAAGACTCAGACAAACATGTTTATGGCTTTATCTTATAGAACTCAATATCCCCGTGCTGGGCAAACAGAACAGGTTTTGCAGCCGTTTGAGCTAAGATTTTAAAATTATTCACATAATGAAAACCTATACTTTGTTTCAGGCGAGTTTCCCATTCAAATGCATGTAACAGTGAGAAACACACTGTCTTGGCGAAATAAAGCGTTTTTGTACAACCACTTCATATAAATCGCTGTAACTTTTGATAGAAGACTCAGACAAACATATTTATGGCTTTATCTTATAGAACTCAATATCCCCGTGCTGGGCAAACAGGTTTTGCAGCCGTTTGAGCTAAGATTTTAAAATTATTCACATAATGAAAACCTATACTTTGTTTCAGGCGAGTTTCCCATTCAAATGCATGTAACAGTGAGAAATACACTGTCTTGGCGAAATAAAGCGTTTTTCAACCACTTCATATAAATCGCTGTAACTTTTGATAGAAGACTCAGACAAACATGTTTATGGCTTTATCTTATAGAACTCAATATCCCCGTGCTGGGCAAACAGAACAGGTTTTGCAGCCGTTTGAGCTAAGATTTTAAAATTATTCACATAATGAAAACCTATACTTTGTTTCAGGCGAGTTTCCCATTCAAATGCATGTAACAGTGAGAAATACACTGTCTTGGCGAAATAAAGCGTTTTTCAACCACTTCATATAAATCGCTGTAACTTTTGATAGAAGACTCAGACAAACATGTTTATGGCTTTATCTTATAGAACTCAATATCCCCGTGCTGGGCAAACAGGTTTTGCAGCCGTTTGAGCTAAGATTTTAAAATTATTCACATAATGAAAACCTATACTTTGTTTCAGGCGAGTTTCCCATTCAAATGCATGTAACAGTGAGAAACGCATTGTCTTGGCGAAATAAAGCGTTTTCGTACAACTTCATATAAATCGCTGTAACTTTTGATAGAAGACTCAGACAAACATATTTATGGCTTTATCTTATAGAACTCAATATCCCCGTGCTGGGCAAACAGGTTTTGCAGCTGTTTGAGCTAAGATTTTAAAATTATTCACATAATGAAAACCTATACTTTGTTTCAGGCGAGTTTCCCATTCAAATGCATGTAACAGTGAGAAATACACTGTCTTGGCGAAATAAAGCGTTTTTCAACCACTTCATATAAATCGCTGTAACTTTTGATAGAAGACTCAGACAAACATGTTTATGGCTTTATCTTATAGAACTCAATATCCCCGTGCTGGGCAAACAGGTTTTGCAGCCGTTTGAGCTAAGATTTTAAAATTATTCACATAATGAAAACCTATACTTTGTTTCAGGCGAGTTTCCCATTCAAATGCATGTAACAGTGAGAAATACACTGTCTTGGCGAAATAAAGCGTTTTTGTACAACCACTTCATATAAATCGCTGTAACTTTTGATAGAAGACTCAGACAAACATATTTATGGCTTTATCTTATAGAACTCAATATCCCCGTGCTGGGCAAACAGGTTTTGCAGCCGTTTGAGCTAAGATTTTAAAATTATTCACATAATGAAAACCTATACTTTGTTTCAGGCGAGTTTCCCATTCAAATGCATGTAACAGTGAGAAACACACTGTCTTGGCGAAATAAAGCGTTTTTGTACAACTTCATATAAATCGCTGTAACTTTTGATAGAAGACTCAGACAAACATGTTTATGGCTTTATCTTATAGAACTCAATATCCCCGTGCTGGGCAAACAGAACAGGTTTTGCAGCCGTTTGAGCTAAGATTTTAAAATTATTCACATAATGAAAACCTATACTTTGTTTCAGGCGAGTTTCCCATTCAAATGCATGTAACAGTGAGAAACACACTGTCTTGGCGAAATAAAGCGTTTTTGTACAACCACTTCATATAAATCGCTGTAACTTTTGATAGAAGACTCAGACAAACATATTTATGGCTTTATCTTATAGAACTCAATATCCCCGTGCTGGGCAAACAGGTTTTGCAGCCGTTTGAGCTAAGATTTTAAAATTATTCACATAATGAAAACCTATACTTTGTTTCAGGCGAGTTTCCCATTCAAATGCATGTAACAGTGAGAAATACACTGTCTTGGCGAAATAAAGCGTTTTTCAACCACTTCATATAAATCGCTGTAACTTTTGATAGAAGACTCAGACAAACATGTTTATGGCTTTATCTTATAGAACTCAATATCCCCGTGCTGGGCAAACAGGTTTTGCAGCCGTTTGAGCTAAGATTTTAAAATTATTCACATAATGAAAACCTATACTTTATCTCGGGTGAATTTCCCATTCAAATGCATGTAACAGTGAGAAACACACTGTCTTGGCGAAATAAAGCGTTTTTGTACAACTTCATATAAATCGCTGTAACTTTTGATAGAAGACTCAGACAAACATGTTTATGGCTTTATCTTATAGAACTCAATATCCCCGTGCTGGGCAAACAGAACAGGTTTTGCAGCCGTTTGAGCTAAGATTTTAAAATTATTCACATAATGAAAACCTATACTTTGTTTCAGTCGAGTTTCCCATTCAAATGCATGTAACAGTGAGAAATACACTGTCTTGGCGAAATAAAGCGTTTTTCAACCACTTCATATAAATCGCTGTAACGTTTGATAGAAGACTCAGACAAACATATTTATGGCTTTATCTTATAGAACTCAATATCCCCGTGCTGGGCAAACAGAACAGGTTTTGCAGCCATTTGAGCTAAGATTTTAAAATTATTCACATAATGAAAACCTATACTTTGTTTCAGGCGAGTTTCCCATTCAAATGCATGTAACAGTGAGAAAACACACTGTCTTGGCGAAATAAAGCGTTTTTGTACAACTTCATATAAATCGCTGTAACTTTTGATAGAAGACTCAGACAAACATGTTTATGGCTTTATCTTATAGAACTCAATATCCCCGTGCTGGGCAAACAGAACAGGTTTTGCAGCCGTTTGAGCTAAGATTTTAAAATTATTCACATAATGAAAACCTATACTTTGTTTCAGGCGAGTTTCCCATTCAAATGCATGTAACAGTGAGAAACACACTGTCTTGGCGAAATAAAGCGTTTTTGTACAACCACTTCATATAAATCGCTGTAACTTTTGATAGAAGACTCAGACAAACATATTTATGGCTTTATCTTAGAGAACTCAATATCCCCGTGCTGGGCAAACAGGTTTTGCAGCCGTTTGAGCTAAGATTTTAAAATTATTCACATAATGAAAACCTATACTTTGTTTCAGGCGAGTTTCCCATTCAAATGCATGTAACAGTGAGAAATACACTGTCTTGGCGAAATAAAGCGTTTTTCAACCACTTCATATAAATCGCTGTAACTTTTGATAGAAGACTCAGACAAACATGTTTATGGCTTTATCTTATAGAACTCAATATCCCCGTGCTGGGCAAGCAGGTTTTGCAGCCGTTTGAGCTAAGATTTTAAAATTATTCACATAATGAAAACCTATACTTTGTCTCGGGTGAGTTTCCCATTCAAATGCATGTAACAGTGAGAAACACACTGTCTTGGCGAAATAAAGCGTTTTTGTACAACTTCATATAAATCGCTGTAACTTTTGATAGAAGACTCAGACAAACATGTTTATGGCTTTATCTTATAGAACTCAATATCCCCGTGCTGGGCAAACAGGTTTTGCAGCCGTTTGAGCTAAGATTTTAAAATTATTCACATAATGAAAACCTATACTTTGTTTCAGGCGAGTTTCCCATTCAAATGCATGTAACAGTGAGAAACACACTGTCTTGGCGAAATAAAGCGTTTTTGTACAACCACTTCATATAAATCGCTGTAACTTTTGATAGAAGACTCAGACAAACATATTTATGGCTTTATCTTATAGAACTCAATATCCCCGTGCTGGGCAAACAGGTTTTGCAGCCGTTTGAGCTAAGATTTTAAAATTATTCACATAATGAAAACCTATACTTTGTTTCAGGCGAGTTTCCCATTCAAATGCATGTAACAGTGAGAAACACACTGTCTTGGCGAAATAAAGCGTTTTTGTACAACTTCATATAAATCGCTGTAACTTTTGATAGAAGACTCAGACAAACATGTTTATGGCTTTATCTTATAGAACTCAATATCCCCGTGCTGGGCAAACAGAACAGGTTTTGCAGCCGTTTGAGCTAAGATTTTAAAATTATTCACATAATGAAAACCTATACTTTGTTTCAGGCGAGTTTCCCATTCAAATGCATGTAACAGTGAGAAATACACTGTCTTGGCGAAATAAAGCGTTTTTGTACAACCACTTCATATAAATCGCTGTAACTTTTGATAGAAGACTCAGACAAACATATTTATGGCTTTATCTTATAGAACTCAATATCCCCGTGCTGGGCAAACAGGTTTTGCAGCCGTTTGAGCTAAGATTTTAAAATTATTCACATAATGAAAACCTATACTTTGTTTCAGGCGAGTTTCCCATTCAAATGCATGTAACAGTGAGAAATACACTGTCTTGGCGAAATAAAGCGTTTTTCAACCACTTCATATAAATCGCTGTAACTTTTGATAGAAGACTCAGACAAACATGTTTATGGCTTTATCTTATAGAACTCAATATCCCCGTGCTGGGCAAACAGGTTTTGCAGCCGTTTGAGCTAAGATTTTAAAATTATTCACATAATGAAAACCTATACTTTATCTCGGGTGAATTTCCCATTCAAATGCATGTAACAGTGAGAAACACACTGTCTTGGCGAAATAAAGCGTTTTTGTACAACTTCATATAAATCGCTGTAACTTTTGATAGAAGACTCAGACAAACATGTTTATGGCTTTATCTTATAGAACTCAATATCCCCGTGCTGGGCAAACAGAACAGGTTTTGCAGCCGTTTGAGCTAAGATTTTAAAATTATTCACATAATGAAAACCTATACTTTGTTTCAGTCGAGTTTCCCATTCAAATGCATGTAACAGTGAGAAATACACTGTCTTGGCGAAATAAAGCGTTTTTCAACCACTTCATATAAATCGCTGTAACGTTTGATAGAAGACTCAGACAAACATATTTATGGCTTTATCTTATAGAACTCAATATCCCCGTGCTGGGCAAACAGAACAGGTTTTGCAGCCATTTGAGCTAAGATTTTAAAATTATTCACATAATGAAAACCTATACTTTGTTTCAGGCGAGTTTCCCATTCAAATGCATGTAACAGTGAGAAAACACACTGTCTTGGCGAAATAAAGCGTTTTTGTACAACTTCATATAAATCGCTGTAACTTTTGATAGAAGACTCAGACAAACATGTTTATGGCTTTATCTTATAGAACTCAATATCCCCGTGCTGGGCAAACAGAACAGGTTTTGCAGCCGTTTGAGCTAAGATTTTAAAATTATTCACATAATGAAAACCTATACTTTGTTTCAGGCGAGTTTCCCATTCAAATGCATGTAACAGTGAGAAACACACTGTCTTGGCGAAATAAAGCGTTTTTGTACAACCACTTCATATAAATCGCTGTAACTTTTGATAGAAGACTCAGACAAACATATTTATGGCTTTATCTTATAGAACTCAATATCCCCGTGCTGGGCAAACAGGTTTTGCAGCCGTTTGAGCTAAGATTTTAAAATTATTCACATAATGAAAACCTATACTTTGTTTCAGGCGAGTTTCCCATTCAAATGCATGTAACAGTGAGAAATACACTGTCTTGGCGAAATAAAGCGTTTTTCAACCACTTCATATAAATCGCTGTAACTTTTGATAGAAGACTCAGACAAACATGTTTATGGCTTTATCTTATAGAACTCAATATCCCCGTGCTGGGCAAACAGAACAGGTTTTGCAGCCGTTTGAGCTAAGATTTTAAAATTATTCACATAATGAAAACCTATACTTTGTTTCAGGCGAGTTTCCCATTCAAATGCATGTAACAGTGAGAAATACACTGTCTTGGCGAAATAAAGCGTTTTTGTACAACCACTTCATATAAATCGCTGTAACTTTTGATAGAAGACTCAGACAAACATATTTATGGCTTTATCTTATAGAACTCAATATCCCCGTGCTGGGCAAACAGGTTTTGCAGCCGTTTGAGCTAAGATTTTAAAATTATTCACATAATGAAAACCTATACTTTGTTTCAGGCGAGTTTCCCATTCAAATGCATGTAACAGTGAGAAATACACTGTCTTGGCGAAATAAAGCGTTTTTGTACAACCACTTCATATAAATCGCTGTAACTTTTGATAGAAGACTCAGACAAACATGTTTATGGCTTTATCTTATAGAACTCAATATCCCCGTGCTGGGCAAACAGGTTTTGCAGCCGTTTGAGCTAAGATTTTAAAATTATTCACATAATGAAAACCTATACTTTGTTTCAGGCGAGTTTCCCATTCAAATGCATGTAACAGTGAGAAACGCATTGTCTTGGCGAAATAAAGCGTTTTCGTACAACTTCATATAAATCGCTGTAACTTTTGATAGAAGACTCAGACAAACATATTTATGGCTTTATCTTATAGAACTCAATATCCCCGTGCTGGGCAAACAGGTTTTGCAGCTGTTTGAGCTAAGATTTTAAAATTATTCACATAATGAAAACCTATACTTTGTCTCAGGTGAGTTTCCCATTCAAATGCATGTAACAGTGAGAAACACACTGTCTTGGCGAAATAAAGCGTTTTTGTACAACTTCATATAAATCGCTGTAACTTTTGATAGAAGACTCAGACAAACATGTTTATGGCTTTATCTTATAGAACTCAATATCCCCGTGCTGGGCAAACAGAACAGGTTTTGCAGCCGTTTGAGCTAAGATTTTAAAATTATTCACATAATGAAAACCTATACTTTGTTTCAGGCGAGTTTCCCATTCAAATGCATGTAACAGTGAGAAACGCATTGTCTTGGCGAAATAAAGCGTTTTTGAACAACTTCATATAAATCGCTGTAACTTTTGATAGAAGACTCAGACAAACATGTTTATGGCTTTATCTTATAGAACTCAATATCCCCGTGCTGGGCAAACAGGTTTTGCAGCCGTTTGAGCTAAGATTTTAAAATTATTCACATAATGAAAACCTATACTTTGTCTCGGGTGAGTTTCCCATTCAAATGCATGTAACAGTGAGAAACACACTGTCTTGGCGAAATAAAGCGTTTTTGTACAACCACTTCATATAAATCACTGTAACTTTTGATAGAAGACTCAGACAAACATATTTATGGCTTTATCTTATAGAACTCAATATCCCCGTGCTGGGCAAACAGGTTTTGCAGCCGTTTGAGCTAAGATTTTAAAATTATTCACATAATGAAAACCTATACTTTGTTTCAGGCGAGTTTCCCATTCAAATGCATGTAACAGTGAGAAATACACTGTCTTGGCGAAATAAAGCGTTTTTGTACAACCACTTCATATAAATCGCTGTAACTTTTGATAGAAGACTCAGACAAACATGTTTATGGCTTTATCTTATAGAACTCAATATCCCCGTGCTGGGCAAACAGGTTTTGCAGCCGTTTGAGCTAAGATTTTAAAATTATTCACATAATGAAAACCTATACTTTGTTTCAGGCGAGTTTCCCATTCAAATGCATGTAACAGTGAGAAATACACTGTCTTGGCGAAATAAAGCGTTTTTGTACAACCACTTCATATAAATCGCTGTAACTTTTGATAGAAGAGTCAGACAAACATATTTATGGCTTTATCTTATAGAACTCAATATCCCCGTGCTGGGCAAACAGGTTTTGCAGCCGTTTGAGCTAAGATTTTAAAATTATTCACATAATGAAAACCTATACTTTGTTTCAGGCGAGTTTCCCATTCAAATGCATGTAACAGTGAGAAACACACTGTCTTGGCGAAATAAAGCATTTTTGTACAACCACTTCATATAAATCGCTGTAACTTTTGATAGAAGACTCAGACAAACATATTTATGGCTTTATCTTATAGAACTCAATATCCCCGTGCTGGGCAAACAGGTTTTGCAGCCGTTTGAGCTAAGATTTTAAAATTATTCACATAATGAAAACCTATACTTTGTTTCAGGCGAGTTTCCCATTCAAATGCATGTAACAGTGAGAAATACACTGTCTTGGCGAAATAAAGCGTTTTTCAACCACTTCATATAAATCGCTGTAACTTTTGATAGAAGACTCAGACAAACATGTTTATGGCTTTATCTTATAGAACTCAATATCCCCGTGCTGGGCAAACAGGTTTTGCAGCCGTTTGAGCTAAGATTTTAAAATTATTCACATAATGAAAACCTATACTTTATCTCGGGTGAATTTCCCATTCAAATGCATGTAACAGTGAGAAACACACTGTCTTGGCGAAATAAAGCGTTTTTGTACAACTTCATATAAATCGCTGTAACTTTTGATAGAAGACTCAGACAAACATGTTTATGGCTTTATCTTATAGAACTCAATATCCCCGTGCTGGGCAAACAGAACAGGTTTTGCAGCCGTTTGAGCTAAGATTTTAAAATTATTCACATAATGAAAACCTATACTTTGTTTCAGGCGAGTTTCCCATTCAAATGCATGTAACAGTGAGAAATACACTGTCTTGGCGAAATAAAGCGTTTTTGTACAACCACTTCATATAAATCGCTGTAACTTTTGATAGAAGACTCAGACAAACATGTTTATGGCTTTATCTTATAGAACTCAATATCCCCGTGCTGGGCAAACAGAACAGGTTTTGCAGCCGTTTGAGCTAAGATTTTAAAATTATTCACATAATGAAAACCTATACTTTGTTTCAGGCGAGTTTCCCATTCAAATGCATGTAACAGTGAGAAATACACTGTCTTGGCGAAATAAAGCGTTTTTGTACAACCACTTCATATAAATCGCTGTAACTTTTGATAGAAGACTCAGACAAACATGTTTATGGCTTTATCTTATAGAACTCAATATCCCCGTGCTGGGCAAACAGGTTTTGCAGCCGTTTGAGCTAAGATTTTAAAATTATTCACATAATGAAAACCTATACTTTGTTTCAGGCGAGTTTCCCATTCAAATGCATGTAACAGTGAGAAACGCATTGTCTTGGCGAAATAAAGCGTTTTCGTACAACTTCATATAAATCGCTGTAACTTTTGATAGAAGACTCAGACAAACATATTTATGGCTTTATCTTATAGAACTCAATATCCCCGTGCTGGGCAAACAGGTTTTGCAGCTGTTTGAGCTAAGATTTTAAAATTATTCACATAATGAAAACCTATACTTTGTCTCAGGTGAGTTTCCCATTCAAATGCATGTAACAGTGAGAAACACACTGTCTTGGCGAAATAAAGCGTTTTTGTACAACTTCATATAAATCGCTGTAACTTTTGATAGAAGACTCAGACAAACATGTTTATGGCTTTATCTTATAGAACTCAATATCCCCGTGCTGGGCAAACAGAACAGGTTTTGCAGCCGTTTGAGCTAAGATTTTAAAATTATTCACATAATGAAAACCTATACTTTGTTTCAGGCGAGTTTCCCATTCAAATGCATGTAACAGTGAGAAACGCATTGTCTTGGCGAAATAAAGCGTTTTTGAACAACTTCATATAAATCGCTGTAACTTTTGATAGAAGACTCAGACAAACATGTTTATGGCTTTATCTTATAGAACTCAATATCCCCGTGCTGGGCAAACAGGTTTTGCAGCCGTTTGAGCTAAGATTTTAAAATTATTCACATAATGAAAACCTATACTTTGTCTCAGGTGAGTTTCCCATTCAAATGCATGTAACAGTGAGAAACACACTGTCTTGGCGAAATAAAGCGTTTTTGTACAACCACTTCATATAAATCGCTGTAACTTTTGATAGAAGACTCAGACAAACATATTTATGGCTTTATCTTATAGAACTCAATATCCCCGTGCTGGGCAAACAGGTTTTGCAGCCGTTTGAGCTAAGATTTTAAAATTATTCACATAATGAAAACCTATACTTTGTTTCAGGCGAGTTTCCCATTCAAATGCATGTAACAGTGAGAAATACACTGTCTTGGCGAAATAAAGCGTTTTTGTACAACCACTTCATATAAATCGCTGTAACTTTTGATAGAAGACTCAGACAAACATGTTTATGGCTTTATCTTATAGAACTCAATATCCCCGTGCTGGGCAAACAGGTTTTGCAGCCGTTTGAGCTAAGATTTTAAAATTATTCACATAATGAAAACCTATACTTTGTTTCAGGCGAGTTTCCCATTCAAATGCATGTAACAGTGAGAAACGCATTGTCTTGGCGAAATAAAGCGTTTTCGTACAACTTCATATAAATCGCTGTAACTTTTGATAGAAGACTCAGACAAACATATTTATGGCTTTATCTTATAGAACTCAATATCCCCGTGCTGGGCAAACAGGTTTTGCAGCTGTTTGAGCTAAGATTTTAAAATTATTCACATAATGAAAACCTATACTTTGTCTCAGGTGAGTTTCCCATTCAAATGCATGTAACAGTGAGAAACACACTGTCTTGGCGAAATAAAGCGTTTTCGTACAACTTCATATAAATCGCTGTAACTTTTGATAGAAGACTCAGACAAACATGTTTATGGCTTTATCTTATAGAACTCAATATCCCCGTGCTGGGCAAACAGAACAGGTTTTGCAGCCGTTTGAGCTAAGATTTTAAAATTATTCACATAATGAAAACCTATACTTTGTTTCAGGCGAGTTTCCCATTCAAATGCATGTAACAGTGAGAAACGCATTGTCTTGGCGAAATAAAGCGTTTTTGAACAACTTCATATAAATCGCTGTAACTTTTGATAGAAGACTCAGACAAACATGTTTATGGCTTTATCTTATAGAACTCAATATCCCCGTGCTGGGCAAGCAGGTTTTGCAGCCGTTTGAGCTAAGATTTTAAAATTATTCACATAATGAAAACCTATACTTTGTCTCGGGTGAGTTTCCCATTCAAATGCATGTAACAGTGAGAAACACACTGTCTTGGCGAAATAAAGCGTTTTTGTACAACTTCATATAAATCGCTGTAACTTTTGATAGAAGACTCAGACAAACATGTTTATGGCTTTATCTTATAGAACTCAATATCCCCGTGCTGGGCAAACAGGTTTTGCAGCCGTTTGAGCTAAGATTTAAAAATTATTCACATAATGAAAACCTATACTTTGTTTCAGGCGAGTTTCCCATTCAAATGCATGTAACAGTGAGAAATACACTGTCTTGGCGAAATAAAGCGTTTTTGTACAACCACTTCATATAAATCGCTGTAACTTTTGATAGAAGACTCAGACAAACATATTTATGGCTTTATCTTATAGAACTCAATATCCCCGTGCTGGGCAAACAGGTTTTGCAGCCGTTTGAGCTAAGATTTTAAAATTATTCACATAATGAAAACCTATACTTTGTCTCGGGTGAGTTTCCCATTCAAATGCATGTAACAGTGAGAAACACACTGTCTTGGCGAAATAAAGCGTTTTTGTACAACTTCATATAAATCGCTGTAACTTTTGATAGAAGACTCAGACAAACATGTTTATGGCTTTATCTTATAGAACTCAATATCCCCGTGCTGGGCAAACAGAACAGGTTTTGCAGCCGTTTGAGCTAAGATTTTAAAATTATTCACATAATGAAAACCTATACTTTGTTTCAGGCGAGTTTCCCATTCAAATGCATGTAACAGTGAGAAACGCATTGTCTTGGCGAAATAAAGCGTTTTTGAACAACTTCATATTGTTATGGCCCTGTCCATAATCTGTTTTGGTGGCTGTTGTTGTCTGTGCCTTTAAGTCTTTGCAGGTCCCGGAGTGGATGAGCTGACGGCTGCTGATTGGTCCCCTGGCCATGTGATCTTCATTCAAATCCCTCACCAGCAGTTGTCCCAGGGCAGCCACTGACAGCAGCAGCAGACCTGACCCTGGCCTCCAAAACCTGAGACTTTTGTGTGACTTTTTTGGAGTTTTGTATATAGTGTGTACATTAGTTTTCATTGTAAATAGCACCTTGTAATTAGCACTGCAACAGAAGGGGTGAGCTGCCTTATTGTTTTTCCTTGCACTGTTTTCTCCTGTTTATTTCAGTTAGGGAGTTAGGTGTAGCGCTTGTCTTTTGTTTGTTGTTTGATTTCACATAGGGTTTTAGATAACACCTTCTCCTGACTTAGCTGGTTTTGTTTGTTATTTTGGCCTTTGTTCACCCCGGAGCTTCATTTTTGCAGTGGAGAAAAATAAATCACGATTCACTAAGAAATTGGTTTCCCTTTGTGTATGGTTTTGGGGACCAGGGCGGGGCAATTCTTTCAATCTTGTGTTGCGTTCCGGCTGCCTAGACTGGGGCGTAACATAAAGTGGGGGCTCGTCCTTTTTTTTTTTTTTTTTTTCTTTTGCCATCCTTTTTGCTCATTGTATTTTGTGGGTTGTCTGCAGTTTTTGGTTGGCAGTTTTCTTGTAGTGTTGGGGGTGAGTCACAATGACTTTTGATGTGGATGATTTTGCACTACAACCCACCGTGGATAAGTTGGATCGATGCACAAAGGCGGATTTGTTGTTGGTGGCAGATTTGTTTAATGTTAGTGTGCCTTTACATGCTAAAAAGGCAGAAATTAAGCAGTGCCTGACAGCTCAGCTGGTGGATAAGGGGGTTTTTGCGGAGTCGAAACCTCGGCCGGTTGAGGCGACTGGAGGTTTGGTGGTGGATGCGGGAGCAGAAGCTGCTGCAACCATCCCAAAAGCTCCCAGTGGACGGGTGTCGCCAGGGGCGGAGGCTCCTGCTGCCATTCGGATCCCAAACGCTAGCCCGGCCGGACAATCAACAGGATTGGTTACGGAGGATCTTGGGCTCGCCCTTCGCCTGAAAGAGGTGGAGCTTGCGACTAAGTCCAAAGAAGTTGAGCTTATGCATCTCCGCATAAGGGCTATGGAGCTGGATCCTTCCCGGCAGCGCAATGTTACCTCTACCCCAGTGAGTAAAGTTGTGAGTAAATCTTCTGATTCACTCTCCTCTGACCAATTTGATGCAAGCAGGCAAATTGCTTTAGTGCCACCTTTCAGAGAAAGTGAGGTTGACTCTTACTTTAATGCCTTTGAACGCATCGCAACCACTTTGAAATGGCCCAAGGATGTGTGGAGTTTGTTGCTGCAGTGTAAATTGGTGGGGAAAGCACAGGAAGTGTGTGCGAGCTTGTCTATTGATGACAGCCTGGATTATGAAATTGTGAAATCCACTATTTTAAGGGCTTATGAGCTATAGTTCCAGAGGCATATCGCCAGAGGTTTCGGTCGTGTGAAAAATCTGCCAACCAAACACATGTAGAGTTTGCCAGGGAGAAGACTCTCTTGTTTGATAAGTGGTTAGCTGCAAGTAAAGTGAAGGAATTGGTCCTGCTGGAGGAATTCAAAACGTGTCTTCCAGAAAATGTTGTTGTATATATCAATGAGCAAAAGGTGGATTCGTTGTCTAAAGCTGCTGTTCTCGCAGATGAGTTTGTGTTGACCCATCGCGTTGCGTTTTCAGCTGTGCGCCGTGAATGTGCCCCGTTGTCGAAACCTGCGAGGAGTTTGAGGGTTTCTCCTAAGCGTCAAACGCGCCCTGATCAGGTCCCCATGACTGTCCGAGAATGCTTTTATTGCCATGATACTGGCCATCTCATTGCCAGTTGTCCGTCGCTCCGTCGCAAAGAGCAAACTCACACATGGAAAAAGCCAAAAAGCATTGGTTTTGTTCAATCGGTTGCTACTCCTAATCCCGTCAGTGATGAACCAGGAAATGACAGTCTTGACAGCAGTTACCGACCATTCATTTCACAAGGGTTCGCCTCACTGACTGGAATAGAGGAGGATCGCGTGCCGATTGTAATTTTGCGCGACACTGGGGCTGCCCAGTCTCTCATTTTGGAAAGCGCGTTGCCTTTCTCAAGTAACTCGTTTTGTGGTGCTGATGCTCTCGTGTGGGGAGTGAAAATGAGTGTGTTACGAGCTCCGCTGCACAGAGTCTTCCTACAGTCGCCTCTCGTTTCGGGCCCGGTAACAGTTGGGGTGCGCGCTCGCTTGCCCGTGCAGGGGGTTACTATGATTCTGGGGAATGATCTAGCCAATGGGAAAGTTTTCCCGATCCCTGAAGTAATTGAAAACCCCGTCGATGATTTTGATTTTGTTTCTGAGCCTGCTGCTGACAGTCTGCCCTCTGTTTTTCCTGCCTGTGTTGTCACACACGCCCACAAGCGTAAATATGGTGATGTTGACTTGTCTGACTCTTTTCTATGTTCTGAAGCTGTTCCTGAGAAAGCTGAACTGCCTATGGAAAAAGCTGAAAAATGTGTGTCTGATAAAATGCTACCCACTACACCTGACCTGTCTTTTGAGGTAAACAAAACAGATTTTATTCATGCGCAACAGAATGACCCAACTTTGGCCAAATGTTTACTTGCCGCAAATTCAAGTGATCAGAATCCCCGTGTCTACAGCATTGAAAATGATGTGTTAATGCGCAAATGGCATCCTCCCTCCTCTAGTGATCTTGGCTGGAACGTATTTCAACAAGCAGTTGTACCGCAAAATTTCCAACACCAAGTACTCAGCCTAGCACATGACAGTTTCTCTGGACATTTAGGAATTAGGAAGACTTACCTTCGTATTCTGCGTCACTTTTTCTGGCCAGGTTTGAAGACTGATGTGACCAAATATTGCCGCTCTTGCCACGTTTGCCAGGTCAGCGGAAAACCCAACCAGGTTATTCCTCCTGCTCCATTGCATCCAATCCCAGCCTTAGGCGAACCATTTGAGCACATAATCATCGATTGTGTAGGTCCGCTTCCAAAAACCAAGTCAGGACATCAGTACCTCTTGACTTTAATGTGCACCGCCACACGCTTCCCCGAGGCTATTCCGTTACGCACTATCAAAGTCAAAGCCATTGTCAGAGCATTAGTAAACTTTTTCTCCCTTTTCGGTTTGCCTAAATCAGTTCAAACAGACCAAGGGTCTAACTTCATGTCCAAGATATTCGCTCAGGTCTTAAAATCGCTATCCATCAAGCATCAAAAATCCAGTGCATATCACCCCGAATCACAGGGTGCGCTTGAGCGTTTCCACCAGACTTTAAAAGCCATGATGAGGAAGTTCTGCCTCGAGTCAGGAAGAGAGTGGGACGAAGGTCTGCCACTTCTCCTTCTAGCGGTGACGGAGACTGTGCAGGAGTCCACGGGTTTCAGTCCCGCAGAGCTGGTGTTTGGACACACAGTGCGTGGTCCCCTGCGGCTGCTTAAAGAGAGATATCTGTCCGACACAGCTACCCCCGAGCAGAACGTATTAGATTACGTAAGTTGTTTTAGGGAGCGTCTGCATAAAGCATGCGAAATTGCACGCGAGGCTCTTTCCGCGTCTCAGAAAAAAATGAAAAGGAAATTCGACAAAAAGTCCGTGCAGAGAAAATTTGAAGTGGGTGACAAAGTGTTGACTCTCCTACCCGTTCCTGGATCCTCTCTCCAGGCAAAGTTCTGTGGGCCCTATACTGTCCAAGAGAAACTGAGTGACACAGATTATGTTATAGGTACCCCAGACCGTAGGAGAAAGCGTCGTGTGTGTCATGTTAATCTGATGAAGCCTTATTTTTTGTTCGTGATGCAGGTGTAAACTCCTCATCCCCTGCTGCGCTGTCTGCCGTGTCGGTAGTTGTGCCAGCATCCCCGTCTCAGTATAGCCCAGAAAGTGATGGCTTAGCTTTCGTTTGTGCTGAGGGTTGCTCCCGACTCAGAAACTCTGAAGTATTGGATAAGTTGAATTCCCACCTAAAACATTTAGATGAGGCTGCCCAGGCCGATGTGTGTTCTCTGATCAATACTTACCCATCTCTGTTTGCTGACACTCCGTCTCGCACTACTGTCCTCGAACATGACATAGATGTAGGTGACCACCCTCCGATCAAACAACACGCTTATCGTGTGAGCCCTACCAAACGTGCACTTTTTCAGCAAGAAGTTTCCTACTTGCTGGAAAATGGTCTTGCTGTCCCTAGTTCGAGTGCCTGGAGTTCCCCATGCCTTCTTGTGCCGAAGGAAGACAAAACTCCACGTTTTTGTAGTGATTTTCGAAAAGTGAACAGTGTGACCAAACCCGACTCCTACCCTCTTCCCCGCATGGAAGATTGTGTTGACAGGGTTGGCTCCGCAAAGTTTGTCACCAAACTGGACTTATTAAAGGGTTATTGGCAAGTTCCCCTCACTCCGCGTGCATCTGAAATTTCTGCTTTTGTCACTCCTGACCACTTCCTCCAATACACCGTCATGCCTTTTGGCCTTCGAAATGCCCCTGCCACATTCCAACGCCTTATGCACATTGTCTTAGGTGGTGTCACAAACTGTGAAGTGTACTTAGACGACATTGTAGCCTATTCAGAGACTTGGTCAGATCACCTTGGAACACTCACGGAGATTTTTGAAAGGTTACAAGAGGCCTCCCTTACCCTAAATCTTGCCAAATGTGACTTTGGTAAGGCCACTGTGACTTATCTAGGGAAGCAGGTGGGTCAGGGACAGGTGCGCCCCCTGCTGGCTAAAATCCAGGCTATCCTAGATTTCCCTGTGCTTCGCACTAGACATGAGCTTGTGCCGGTTCCTTGGTATGGCCGGCTATTATCGTGGCTTCTGTAAGAATTTTGCAGATGTAGTTGCACCTCTCACCAGTCTCACAAGTGTATCAAAACCATTTGTATGGTCCCCCACATGCCAGAATGCTTTTGAGTCTGCCAAAGCTCTCCTCTGCAGCACACCAGTACTTGCCGCTCCTGTTTTCACACATCCGTTTAAACTTGAGGTGGATGCCAGCGCCAACGGTGCAGGTGCGGTGCTGTTGCAGGAGGATAGGCAGGGTGTTGATCACCCAATTGGTTACTTTTCGAAAAAATTCAACTCCCACCAACAGAAATACAGCACCATTGAAAAAGAAGCCCTCTCTCTATTGCTTGCTCTACAGCATTTCGAGGTCTATGTCGGTTCCAGTTCAGCACCTGTCATTGTTTACACAGACCACAACCCCCTCGTGTTTTTGACCCGAATGCAAAATTCCAACCAAAGACTCATGAGATGGTCCCTCTTAGTACAGGATTTCAATCTGGAGATCCATCACAAAAAAGGGACAGAGAATGTACTGGCAGATGCGCTGTCACGTGGTTTTCGGAACCCCTAAGCGCCAAACATCTTTAGGGGAGATGTTTGGTCTTGGGAAGGGGGGTGTTATGGCCCTGTCCATAATCTGTTTTGGTGGCTGTTGTTGTCTGTGCCTTTAAGTCTTTGCAGGTCCCGGAGTGGATGAGCTGACGGCTGCTGATTGGTCCCCTGGCCATGTGATCTTCATTCAAATCCCTCACCAGCAGTTGTCCCGGGGCAGCCACTGACAGCAGCAGCAGACCTGGCCCTGGGCCCTGTTTCAGGAAGCCGGTTTGGAAAACTCAGAGTGAAAAACGACACTCACGGTTGAGTAACCCCGAACTGTCCAACTCGGAATATTCCGTTTCAGAAAGGCTGATAACAATTAGTTCAGTCAACGCGGAGTTGCTTTAACCCCAAGTGAAGCGCGCGGACGATGATACATAAAGCCCTGATAAGCGGAGCACAGATTAAGCGAGTCACCATGGAGACGGAGGGAAAGAAGGCGCGGTCAATGTATCTTACAGCGCTTGAGGCCGAAATTCTGATGGCAGCATATGCCGATAACATGCAAATTCCGCGGAAAAAAGTAACACAGCCACAGCTGCAAAAGCATGCATGGCAAAACATAGCCGACAGAGTCAATGCGTGAGTGTTAATATAAACATTGATCGAGGGATTTCCACCCATTTAACACGTTATTTTATCATATGTTATTTTATTTGTTATTTTATACATTTTATTTTGTGATGTGATGTGAGCGCAGGTGCAACCCAACAGGCCCCAAACGTGCCTGGAAGCAAGTAAAAATGAAATATAAAAATATAGTCCAAACAGGTAAGGTGTAATTGTATTATGAGCCATAGTGCTTGGTCTGTTTGTCCCATGTAAATCAATTGCAGTTAGAGGCTACATTAATTTTCTTTCTGTAAGCACTTATTGAAATTATCTGAGCACATTACAAGTACATATTTGCTTACTCTGTATGCTCAAATGTGGCCCGTTATAGCCAACAGAAAAAAAGCGGAGGCCCGAAAAACAGGTGGGGGTCCTCCACCACCACCACTCACAGAGGCTGAGCAGTTGGCCCTCAGCCAAAACAGTGGGCACCCTGTGGCCGAAGGCATCTCTGCGGGGACATCCTCTGAGGCAATAACCCCGCAAGACACAAGTGCCTACATAAGGGGTAAATTCAAAATAATACATGATGTGCATACATCCTTTCTTCACAGTCACCTTTGCAGTGCTGCTCATTCATTTGATAAACTCTTTACCATAATGGATTATTTTGTAGTGAAGTTATTTTCCGACTGATCTTGCCTTCCCTCAGCCTTGGTTGTCTTTGAGAGCATAATGACAATGAAGTGTAAGGTGCTTGGTATGTTTGTTAATTGCCATTTGGTCCCTTGTAAGTTATAAGTGACCTGTATAAACCTCATATTCTATCAGTTGATGGTGATGGTGTACTGCATCTGGTGCAGCCTCCTGTTGAGCCAGACCAACATGCAGTTGTGAGTAATACTCCACAGATTATATGAGTTTACAGTAGAACAGCAATGTTGTCTATTTCTTTACTACAGGAAAATAATGAAGAAACATTGACAGCTGTTAAGGAGGAGGAAGCAACAGAGACACTTTATGAGGTTTACATCTTTTAATACTTTGTGTACAGGAAATACAGGTGACCAATAAAGCCAGTTGAACAAAAAATCTGTTTATTCTTCTATCAACATGTTGAGGTGATGGGTCAAAAGAAATGATTGTGACATATGGTGTCTCTGACTGCGCTTCCATCTTGTATGTCCGTGGGAGGGTCAGGATGTTCATGGTTTGGATCACTGCTGATGTTTGGTTCAGAAGGACAGTGTTCTCCTCTAATTGTGGCAATGTTGTGAAGAATCACACATGCCACAATAATGTCACATGCCCTTTCTGGGGTGACCCTGAGTCTTTGCAGGCACTGGAACCGGGCCTTAAGCATTCCGATAGTCATTTCAATTCTGGCTCTTGTCCTGCAATTAGCCAGATTATATCGCTGCTGTGGGCCCGGTTCAGGGTCAGGGTAAGGGGTAAGCAAATAGGGTAAACGTGGATACCCCCTATCACCAAGCAAGTAGCCAGTGAACTCTCCTAAGACAGAAGGATACACTTCAGTTCAAATGTCCCTGAAGCAATTGGTCTTTATATATTTTAAAGTATTCTCAACTCACCATGTCCAAATTTTGTGCTCAGTGTACATTCACGGAATATTTGTGAGTCATGGACAGAGCCTGGCCACTTGGCTTCCACATTTGTGATAATGTTGGCAGCATCACATATGATCTTCACAGTGCAGAGAACACAAATTAGCATCCATTACTATAATGAAATAATTTGTTAGTTTGACATGCTACAGGGAACTATGTACCTGTACATTAATGCTGTGGAAAGACTTCCTGTTCACATAGTCTCCTTCATTTACTGAAGGAGCAATGATTGGAATGTGAGTGCCATCTGTACAGCCAATCACGCCTGGGAACCCTGAAAATAAATGTGCAATTTAAGTAGTAGTCCAAGTATCACCACATCATACATTAAGTTTTGGTCATCCTGATACCTGCAATTTTGTGGCATCCCTCTTTGATAAATCTTGTGGGTCTATGACCGGGGAACACCACAAACGGGTACAGGAGACGATTCAGTGCAACTGTAACATTCCTGACTGCCCGACAGACGGTAGCCTTGGAAACGTGCTCAGCGTCACCAATATTATACAGAAAGCTCCCGTTTGGAAGAAACCGAAGTGCAATACAAATAATATGCAATGAACTGAGAGCATGTCCGCGATGTGTCACATGCGTAATATATGGCCTGAGGATGTTATCCAAATAAATTATAGATTGTGCTGAGAAACGGTAACGTTCGCACAGAAAATCATCAGGAAATGATAAAATGTCCAAACGCGCTCTGATCACTCTCTCCCGGCGGAGAGCTCTGCGGAGAATTTGGGCTTCACGATCTACTGGCTCTTCAAGGAAGTGGCACGCCATGTCCGACACTTCCTACTGTCAGGTTTCCGACAAAGGGGCGGAGACAGTCAGGGTTAGTTGTAGTAAACCTGCTAGGGGGCAGGTTAGCTTCACGGAGTGTGTCGTCATAGTGACTCACTGAGGCTTCATCTGAACTCTCTTTGTGAAACCGAAAACCCAGAGTTTTCGTTAACTCAGGGTATACTTACTCAGTTTTTCCACTAAACCGGCTTCCTGAAACAGGGCCCTGGCCTCCAAAACCTGAGACTTTTGTGCCTGTGACTTTGTGCGACTTTTTTCGAGTTTTGTATATAGTGTATACATTAGTTTCCATTGTAAATAGCACCTTGTAATTAGCACTGCAACAGAAGGGGTGAGCTGCCTTATTGTTTTTCCTTGCACTGTTTTCTCCTGTTTATTTCAGTTAGGGAGTTAGGTGTAGCGCTTGTCTTTTGTTTGTTGTTTGATTTCACATAGGGTTTTAGATAACACCTTCTCCTGACTTAGCTGGTTTTGTTTGTTATTTTGGCCTTTGTTCACCCCGGAGCTTCATTTTTGCAGTGGAGAAAAATAAATCACGATTCACTAAGAAATTGGTTTCCCTTTGTGTATGGTTTTGGGGACCAGGGCGGGGCAATTCTTTCAATCTTGTGTTGCGTTCCGGCTGCCTAGAATGGGGCGTAACACATATAAATCGCTGTAACTTTTGATAGAAGACTCAGACAAACATGTTTATGGCTTTATCTTATAGAACTCAATATCCCCGTGCTGGGCAAGCAGATTTTGCAGCCGTTTGAGCTAAGATTTTAAAATTATTCACATAATGAAAACCTATACTTTGTCTCGGGTGAGTTTCCCATTCAAATGCATGTAACAGTGAGAAACACACTGTCTTGGCGAAATAAAGCGTTTTTGTACAACTTCATATAAATCGCTGTAACTTTTGATAGAAGACTCAGACAAACATGTTTATGGCTTTATCTTATAGAACTCAATATCCCCGTGCTGGGCAAACAGGTTTTGCAGCCGTTTGAGCTAAGATTTTAAAATTATTCACATAATGAAAACCTATACTTTGTTTCAGGCGAGTTTCCCATTCAAATGCATGTAACAGTGAGAAATACACTGTCTTGGCGAAATAAAGCGTTTTTGTACAACTTCATATAAATCGCTGTAACTTTTGATAGAAGACTCAGACAAACATGTTTATGGCTTTATCTTATAGAACTCAATATCCCCGTGCTGGGCAAACAGAACAGGTTTTGCAGCCGTTTGAGCTAAGATTTTAAAATTATTCACATAATGAAAACCTATACTTTGTTTCAGGCGAGTTTCCCATTCAAATGCATGTAACAGTGAGAAACGCAAAGTCTTGGCGAAATAAAGCGTTTTTGAACAACTTCATATAAATCGCTGTAACTTTTGATAGAAGACTCAGACAAACATGTTTATGGCTTTATCTTATAGAACTCAATATCCCCGTGCTGGGCAAGCAGGTTTTGCAGCCGTTTGAGCTAAGATTTTAAAATTATTCACATAATGAAAACCTATACTTTGTCTCGGGTGAGTTTCCCATTCAAATGCATGTAACAGTGAGAAACACACTGTCTTGGCGAAATAAAGCGTTTTTGTACAACTTCATATAAATCGCTGTAACTTTTGATAGAAGACTCAGACAAACATGTTTATGGCTTTATCTTATAGAACTCAATATCCCCGTGCTGGGCAAGCAGGTTTTGCAGCCGTTTGAGCTAAGATTTTAAAATTATTCACATAATGAAAACCTATACTTTGTTTCAGGCGAGTTTCCCATTCAAATGCATGTAACAGTGAGAAATACACTGTCTTGGCGAAATAAAGCGTTTTTGTACAACCACTTCATATAAATCGCTGTAACTTTTGATAGAAGACTCAGACAAACATATTTATGGCTTTATCTTATAGAACTCAATATCCCCGTGCTGGGCAAACAGGTTTTGCAGCCGTTTGAGCTAAGATTTTAAAATTATTCACATAATGAAAACCTATACTTTGTCTCGGGTGAGTTTCCCATTCAAATGCATGTAACAGTGAGAAACACACTGTCTTGGCGAAATAAAGCGTTTTTGTACAACTTCATATAAATCGCTGTAACTTTTGATAGAAGACTCAGACAAAGATGTTTATGGCTTTATCTTATAGAACTCAATATCCCCGTGCTGGGCAAACAGAACAGGTTTTGCAGCCGTTTGAGCTAAGATTTTAAAATTATTCACATAATGAAAACCTATACTTTGTTTCAGGCGAGTTTCCCATTCAAATGCATGTAACAGT
The DNA here is from genome assembly GCF_057382185.1 of Mchenga conophoros. Classification (NCBI taxonomy): domain Eukaryota; kingdom Metazoa; phylum Chordata; class Actinopteri; order Cichliformes; family Cichlidae; genus Mchenga; species Mchenga conophoros. The sequence goes on along the minus strand of NC_140527.1, from coordinate 16,997,590 downwards.
GAGAAATACACTGTCTTGGCGAAATAAAGCGTTTTTGTACAACCACTTCATATAAATCGCTGTAACTTTTGATAGAAGACTCAGACAAACATATTTATGGCTTTATCTTATAGAACTCAATATCCCCGTGCTGGGCAAACAGGTTTTGCAGCCGTTTGAGCTAAGATTTTAAAATTATTCACATAATGAAAACCTATACTTTGTCTCGGGTGAGTTTCCCATTCAAATGCATGTAACAGTGAGAAACGCATTGTCTTGGCGAAATAAAGCGTTTTTGAACAACTTCATATAAATCGCTGTAACTTTTGATAGAAGACTCAGACAAACATGTTTATGGCTTTATCTTATAGAACTCAATATCCCCGTGCTGGGCAAACAGAACAGGTTTTGCAGCCGTTTGAGCTAAGATTTTAAAATTATTCACATAATGAAAACCTATACTTTGTTTCAGGCGAGTTTCCCATTCAAATGCATGTAACAGTGAGAAACGCAAAGTCTTGGCGAAATAAAGCGTTTTTGAACAACTTCATATAAATCGCTGTAACTTTTGATAGAAGACTCAGACAAACATGTTTATGGCTTTATCTTATAGAACTCAATATCCCCGTGCTGGGCAAGCAGGTTTTGCAGCCGTTTGAGCTAAGATTTTAAAATTATTCACATAATGAAAACCTATACTTTGTTTCAGGCGAGTTTCCCATTCAAATGCATGTAACAGTGAGAAATACACTGTCTTGGCGAAATAAAGCGTTTTTGTACAACCACTTCATATAAATCGCTGTAACTTTTGATAGAAGACTCAGACAAACATATTTATGGCTTTATCTTATAGAACTCAATATCCCCGTGCTGGGCAAACAGGTTTTGCAGCCGTTTGAGCTAAGATTTTAAAATTATTCACATAATGAAAACCTATACTTTGTCTCGGGTGAGTTTCCCATTCAAATGCATGTAACAGTGAGAAACACACTGTCTTGGCGAAATAAAGCGTTTTTGTACAACTTCATATAAATCGCTGTAACTTTTGATAGAAGACTCAGACAAAGATGTTTATGGCTTTATCTTATAGAACTCAATATCCCCGTGCTGGGCAAACAGAACAGGTTTTGCAGCCGTTTGAGCTAAGATTTTAAAATTATTCACATAATGAAAACCTATACTTTGTTTCAGGCGAGTTTCCCATTCAAATGCATGTAACAGTGAGAAATACACTGTCTTGGCGAAATAAAGCGTTTTTGTACAACCACTTCATATAAATCGCTGTAACTTTTGATAGAAGACTCAGACAAACATATTTATGGCTTTATCTTATAGAACTCAATATCCCCGTGCTGGGCAAACAGGTTTTGCAGCCGTTTGAGCTAAGATTTTAAAATTATTCACATAATGAAAACCTATACTTTGTCTCGGGTGAGTTTCCCATTCAAATGCATGTAACAGTGAGAAACGCATTGTCTTGGCGAAATAAAGCGTTTTTGAACAACTTCATATAAATCGCTGTAACTTTTGATAGAAGACTCAGACAAACATGTTTATGGCTTTATCTTATAGAACTCAATATCCCCGTGCTGGGCAAACAGAACAGGTTTTGCAGCCGTTTGAGCTAAGATTTTAAAATTATTCACATAATGAAAACCTATACTTTGTTTCAGGCGAGTTTCCCATTCAAATGCATGTAACAGTGAGAAATACACTGTCTTGGCGAAATAAAGCGTTTTTCAACCACTTCATATAAATCGCTGTAACTTTTGATAGAAGACTCAGACAAACATGTTTATGGCTTTATCTTATAGAACTCAATATCCCCGTGCTGGGCAAACAGAACAGGTTTTGCAGCCGTTTGAGCTAAGATTTTAAAATTATTCACATAATGAAAACCTATACTTTGTTTCAGGCGAGTTTCCCATTCAAATGCATGTAACAGTGAGAAATACACTGTCTTGGCGAAATAAAGCGTTTTTGTACAACCACTTCATATAAATCGCTGTAACTTTTGATAGAAGACTCAGACAAACATATTTATGGCTTTATCTTATAGAACTCAATATCCCCGTGCTGGGCAAACAGGTTTTGCAGCCGTTTGAGCTAAGATTTTAAAATTATTCACATAATGAAAACCTATACTTTGTTTCAGGCGAGTTTCCCTTTCAAATGCATGTAACAGTGAGAAACGCATTGTCTTGGCAAAATAAAGCGTTTTTGAACAACTTCATATAAATCGCTGTAACTTTTGATAGAAGACTCAGACAAACATATTTATGGCTTTATCTTATAGAACTCAATATCCCCGTGCTGGGCAAACAGAACAGGTTTTGCAGCCGTTTGAGCTAAGATTTTAAAATTATTCACATAATGAAAACCTATACTTTGTTTCAGGCGAGTTTCCCATTCAAATGCATGTAACAGTGAGAAATACACTGTCTTGGCGAAATAAAGCGTTTTTCAACCACTTCATATAAATCGCTGTAACTTTTGATAGAAGACTCAGACAAACATATTTATGGCTTTATCTTATAGAACTCAATATCCCCGTGCTGGGCAAACAGGTTTTGCAGCCGTTTGAGCTAAGATTTTAAAATTATTCACATAATGAAAACCTATACTTTGTCTCGGGTGAGTTTCCCATTCAAATGCATGTAACAGTGAGAAACACACTGTCTTGGCGAAATAAAGCGTTTTTGTACAACTTCATATAAATCGCTGTAACTTTTGATAGAAGACTCAGACAAACATGTTTATGGCTTTATCTTATAGAACTCAATATCCCCGTGCTGGGCAAACAGGTTTTGCAGCTGTTTGAGCTAAGATTTTAAAATTATTCACATAATGAAAACCTATACTTTGTCTCGGGTGAGTTTCCCATTCAAATGCATGTAACAGTGAGAAACACACTGTCTTGGCGAAATAAAGCGTTTTTGTACAACTTCATATAAATCGCTGTAACTTTTGATAGAAGACTCAGACAAACATGTTTATGGCTTTATCTTATAGAACTCAATATCCCCGTGCTGGGCAAGCAGGTTTTGCAGCCGTTTGAGCTAAGATTTTAAAATTATTCACATAATGAAAACCTATACTTTGTTTCAGGCGAGTTTCCCATTCAAATGCATGTAACAGTGAGAAACGCATTGTCTTGGCGAAATAAAGCATTTTTGAACAACTTCATATAAATCGCTGTAACTTTTGATAGAAGACTCAGACAAACATATTTATGGCTTTATCTTATAGAACTCAATATCCCCGTGCTGGGCAAACAGGTTTTGCAGCCGTTTGAGCTAAGATTTTAAAATTATTCACATAATGAAAACCTATACTTTGTCTCGGGTGAGTTTCCCATTCAAATGCATGTAACAGTGAGAAACACACTGTCTTGGCGAAATAAAGCGTTTTTGTACAACTTCATATAAATCGCTGTAACTTTTGATAGAAGACTCAGACAAAGATGTTTATGGCTTTATCTTATAGAACTCAATATCCCCGTGCTGGGCAAACAGAACAGGTTTTGCAGCCGTTTGAGCTAAGATTTTAAAATTATTCACATAATGAAAACCTATACTTTGTTTCAGGCGAGTTTCCCATTCAAATGCATGTAACAGTGAGAAATACACTGTCTTGGCGAAATAAAGCGTTTTTGTACAACCACTTCATATAAATCGCTGTAACTTTTGATAGAAGACTCAGACAAACATATTTATGGCTTTATCTTATAGAACTCAATATCCCCGTGCTGGGCAAACAGGTTTTGCAGCCGTTTGAGCTAAGATTTTAAAATTATTCACATAATGAAAACCTATACTTTGTCTCGGGTGAGTTTCCCATTCAAATGCATGTAACAGTGAGAAACGCATTGTCTTGGCGAAATAAAGCGTTTTTGAACCACTTCATATAAATCGCTGTAACTTTTGATAGAAGACTCAGACAAACATGTTTATGGCTTTATCTTATAGAACTCAATATCCCCGTGCTGGGCAAACAGGTTTTGCAGCCGTTTGAGCTAAGATTTTAAAATTATTCACATAATGAAAACCTATACTTTGTTTCAGTCGAGTTTCCCATTCAAATGCATGTAACAGTGAGAAATACACTGTCTTGGCGAAATAAAGCGTTTTTCAACCACTTCATATAAATCGCTGTAACGTTTGATAGAAGACTCAGACAAACATATTTATGGCTTTATCTTATAGAACTCAATATCCCCGTGCTGGGCAAACAGGTTTTGCAGCCGTTTGAGCTAAGATTTTAAAATTATTCACATAATGAAAACCTATACTTTGTTTCAGGCGAGTTTCCCATTCAAATGCATGTAACAGTGAGAAACGCATTGTCTTGGCGAAATAAAGCGTTTTCGTACAACTTCATATAAATCGCTGTAACTTTTGATAGAAGACTCAGACAAACATGTTTATGGCTTTATCTTATAGAACTCAATATCCCCGTGCTAGGCAAACAGAACAGGTTTTGCAGCCGTTTGAGCTAAGATTTTAAAATTATTCACATAATGAAAACCTATACTTTGTTTCAGGCGAGTTTCCCATTCAAATGCATGTAACAGTGAGAAACGCATTGTCTTGGCGAAATAAAGCGTTTTCGTACAACTTCATATAAATCGCTGTAACTTTTGATAGAAGACTCAGACAAACATGTTTATGGCTTTATCTTATAGAACTCAATATCCCCGTGCTGGGCAAACAGAACAGGTTTTGCAGCCGTTTGAGCTAAGATTTTAAAATTATTCACATAATGAAAACCTATACTTTGTTTCAGGCGAGTTTCCCATTCAAATGCATGTAACAGTGAGAAATACACTGTCTTGGCGAAATAAAGCGTTTTTCAACCACTTCATATAAATCGCTGTAACTTTTGATAGAAGACTCAGACAAACATGTTTATGGCTTTATCTTATAGAACTCAATATCCCCGTGCTGGGCAAACAGGTTTTGCAGCCGTTTGAGCTAAGATTTTAAAATTATTCACATAATGAAAACCTATACTTTGTTTCAGGTGAGTTTCCCATTCAAATGCATGTAACAGTGAGAAACGCATTGTCTTGGCGAAATAAAGCGTTTTCGTACAACTTCATATAAATCGCTGTAACTTTTGATAGAAGACTCAGACAAACATATTTATGGCTTTATCTTATAGAACTCAATATCCCCGTGCTGGGCAAACAGGTTTTGCAGCCGTTTGAGCTAAGATTTTAAAATTATTCACATAATGAAAACCTATACTTTGTTTCAGGTGAGTTTCCCATTCAAATGCATGTAACAGTGAGAAACGCATTGTCTTGGCGAAATAAAGCGTTTTCGTACAACTTCATATAAATCGCTGTAACTTTTGATAGAAGACTCAGACAAACATATTTATGGCTTTATCTTATAGAACTCAATATCCCCGTGCTGGGCAAGCAGGTTTTGCAGCCGTTTGAGCTAAGATTTTAAAATTATTCACATAATGAAAACCTATACTTTGTCTCGGGTGAGTTTCCCATTCAAATGCATGTAACAGTGAGAAACACACTGTCTTGGCGAAATAAAGCGTTTTTGTACAACTTCATATAAATCGCTGTAACTTTTGATAGAAGACTCAGACAAACATGTTTATGGCTTTATCTTATAGAACTCAATATCCCCGTGCTGGGCAAACAGAACAGGTTTTGCAGCCGTTTGAGCTAAGATTTTAAAATTATTCACATAATGAAAACCTATACTTTGTTTCAGGCGAGTTTCCCATTCAAATGCATGTAACAGTGAGAAATACACTGTCTTGGCGAAATAAAGCGTTTTTGTACAACCACTTCATATAAATCGCTGTAACTTTTGATAGAAGACTCAGACAAACATATTTATGGCTTTATCTTATAGAACTCAATATCCCCGTGCTGGGCAAACAGGTTTTGCAGCCGTTTGAGCTAAGATTTTAAAATTATTCACATAATGAAAACCTATACTTTGTCTCGGGTGAGTTTCCCATTCAAATGCATGTAACAGTGAGAAACACACTGTCTTGGCGAAATAAAGCGTTTTTGTACAACTTCATATAAATCGCTGTAACTTTTGATAGAAGACTCAGACAAAGATGTTTATGGCTTTATCTTATAGAACTCAATATCCCCGTGCTGGGCAAACAGAACAGGTTTTGCAGCCGTTTGAGCTAAGATTTTAAAATTATTCACATAATGAAAACCTATACTTTGTTTCAGGCGAGTTTCCCATTCAAATGCATGTAACAGTGAGAAATACACTGTCTTGGCGAAATAAAGCGTTTTTGTACAACCACTTCATATAAATCGCTGTAACTTTTGATAGAAGACTCAGACAAACATATTTATGGCTTTATCTTATAGAACTCAATATCCCCGTGCTGGGCAAACAGGTTTTGCAGCCGTTTGAGCTAAGATTTTAAAATTATTCACATAATGAAAACCTATACTTTGTCTCGGGTGAGTTTCCCATTCAAATGCATGTAACAGTGAGAAACGCATTGTCTTGGCGAAATAAAGCGTTTTTGAACAACTTCATATAAATCGCTGTAACTTTTGATAGAAGACTCAGACAAACATGTTTATGGCTTTATCTTATAGAACTCAATATCCCCGTGCTGGGCAAACAGAACAGGTTTTGCAGCCGTTTGAGCTAAGATTTTAAAATTATTCACATAATGAAAACCTATACTTTGTTTCAGGCGAGTTTCCCATTCAAATGCATGTAACAGTGAGAAATACACTGTCTTGGCGAAATAAAGCGTTTTTGTACAACCACTTCATATAAATCGCTGTAACTTTTGATAGAAGACTCAGACAAACATATTTATGGCTTTATCTTATAGAACTCAATATCCCCGTGCTGGGCAAACAGGTTTTGCAGCCGTTTGAGCTAAGATTTTAAAATTATTCACATAATGAAAACCTATACTTTGTCTCGGGTGAGTTTCCCATTCAAATGCATGTAACAGTGAGAAACACACTGTCTTGGCGAAATAAAGCGTTTTTGTACAACTTCATATAAATCGCTGTAACTTTTGATAGAAGACTCAGACAAAGATGTTTATGGCTTTATCTTATAGAACTCAATATCCCCGTGCTGGGCAAACAGAACAGGTTTTGCAGCCGTTTGAGCTAAGATTTTAAAATTATTCACATAATGAAAACCTATACTTTGTTTCAGGCGAGTTTCCCTTTCAAATGCATGTAACAGTGAGAAACGCATTGTCTTGGCAAAATAAAGTGTTTTTGAACAACTTCATATAAATCGCTGTAACTTTTGATAGAAGACTCAGACAAACATATTTATGGCTTTATCTTATAGAACTCAATATCCCCGTGCTGGGCAAACAGAACAGGTTTTGCAGCCGTTTGAGCTAAGATTTTAAAATTATTCACATAATGAAAACCTATACTTTGTTTCAGGCGAGTTTCCCTTTCAAATGCATGTAACAGTGAGAAACGCATTGTCTTGGCAAAATAAAGCGTTTTTGAACAACTTCATATAAATCGCTGTAACTTTTGATAGAAGACTCAGACAAACATATTTATGGCTTTATCTTATAGAACTCAATATCCCCGTGCTGGGCAAACAGGTTTTGCAGCCGTTTGAGCTAAGATTTTAAAATTATTCACATAATGAAAACCTATACTTTGTCTCGGGTGAGTTTCCCATTCAAATGCATGTAACAGTGAAAAACACACTGTCTTGGCGAAATAAAGCGTTTTTGTACAACTTCATATAAATCGCTGTAACTTTTGATAGAAGACTCAGACAAACATGTTTATGGCTTTATCTTATAGAACTCAATATCCCCGTGCTGGGCAAACAGAACAGGTTTTGCAGCCGTTTGAGCTAAGATTTTAAAATTATTCACATAATGAAAACCTATACTTTGTTTCAGGCGAGTTTCCCATTCAAATGCATGTAACAGTGAGAAACGCATTGTCTTGGCGAAATAAAGCGTTTTTGAACAACTTCATATAAATCGCTGTAACTTTTGATAGAAGACTCAGACAAAGATGTTTATGGCTTTATCTTATAGAACTCAATATCCCCGTGCTGGGCAAACAGAACAGGTTTTGCAGCCGTTTGAGCTAAGATTTTAAAATTATTCACATAATGAAAACCTATACTTTGTTTCAGGCGAGTTTCCCATTCAAATGCATGTAACAGTGAGAAACGCATTGTCTTGGCGAAATAAAGCATTTTTGAACAACTTCATATAAATCGCTGTAACTTTTGATAGAAGACTCAGACAAACATGTTTATGGCTTTATCTTATAGAACTCAATATCCCCGTGCTGGGCAAACAGGTTTTGCAGCCGTTTGAGCTAAGATTTTAAAATTATTCACATAATGAAAACCTATACTTTGTTTCAGGTGAGTTTCCCATTCAAATGCATGTAACAGTGAGAAACGCATTGTCTTGGCGAAATAAAGCGTTTTCGTACAACTTCATATAAATCGCTGTAACTTTTGATAGAAGACTCAGACAAACATATTTATGGCTTTATCTTATAGAACTCAATATCCCCGTGCTGGGCAAACAGGTTTTGCAGCCGTTTGAGCTAAGATTTTAAAATTATTCACATAATGAAAACCTATACTTTGTCTCGGGTGAGTTTCCCATTCAAATGCATGTAACAGTGAGAAACACACTGTCTTGGCGAAATAAAGCGTTTTTGTACAACTTCATATAAATCGCTGTAACTTTTGATAGAAGACTCAGACAAACATGTTTATGGCTTTATCTTATAGAACTCAATATCCCCGTGCTGGGCAAACAGAACAGGTTTTGCAGCCGTTTGAGCTAAGATTTTAAAATTATTCACATAATGAAAACCTATACTTTGTTTCAGGCGAGTTTCCCATTCAAATGCATGTAACAGTGAGAAACGCATTGTCTTGGCGAAATGAAGCATTTTTGAACAACTTCATATAAATCGCTGTAACTTTTGATAGAAGACTCAGACAAACATATTTATGGCTTTATCTTATAGAACTCAATATCCCCGTGCTGGGCAAACAGGTTTTGCAGCCGTTTGAGCTAAGATTTTAAAATTATTCACATAATGAAAACCTATACTTTGTCTCGGGTGAGTTTCCCATTCAAATGCATGTAACAGTGAGAAACACACTGTCTTGGCGAAATAAAGCGTTTTTGTACAACTTCATATAAATCGCTGTAACTTTTGATAGAAGACTCAGACAAACATGTTTATGGCTTTATCTTATAGAACTCAATATCCCCGTGCTGGGCAAACAGAACAGGTTTTGCAGCCGTTTGAGCTAAGATTTTAAAATTATTCACATAATGAAAACCTATACTTTGTTTCAGGTGAGTTTCCCATTCAAATGCATGTAACAGTGAGAAACGCATTGTCTTGGCGAAATAAAGCGTTTTCGTACAACTTCATATAAATCGCTGTAACTTTTGATAGAAGACTCAGACAAACATATTTATGGCTTTATCTTATAGAACTCAATATCCCCGTGCTGGGCAAACAGGTTTTGCAGCCGTTTGAGCTAAGATTTTAAAATTATTCACATAATGAAAACCTATACTTTGTCTCGGGTGAGTTTCCCATTCAAATGCATGTAACAGTGAGAAACACACTGTCTTGGCGAAATAAAGCGTTTTTGTACAACTTCATATAAATCGCTGTAACTTTTGATAGAAGACTCAGACAAACATGTTTATGGCTTTATCTTATAGAACTCAATATCCCCGTGCTGGGCAAACAGAACAGGTTTTGCAGCCGTTTGAGCTAAGATTTTAAAATTATTCACATAATGAAAACCTATACTTTGTTTCAGGCGAGTTTCCCATTCAAATGCATGTAACAGTGAGAAATACACTGTCTTGGCGAAATAAAGCGTTTTTGTACAACCACTTCATATAAATCGCTGTAACTTTTGATAGAAGACTCAGACAAACATATTTATGGCTTTATCTTATAGAACTCAATATCCCCGTGCTGGGCAAACAGGTTTTGCAGCCGTTTGAGCTAAGATTTTAAAATTATTCACATAATGAAAACCTATACTTTGTCTCGGGTGAGTTTCCCATTCAAATGCATGTAACAGTGAGAAACACACTGTCTTGGCGAAATAAAGCGTTTTTGTACAACTTCATATAAATCGCTGTAACTTTTGATAGAAGACTCAGACAAACATGTTTATGGCTTTATCTTATAGAACTCAATATCCCCGTGCTGGGCAAACAGAACAGGTTTTGCAGCCGTTTGAGCTAAGATTTTAAAATTATTCACATAATGAAAACCTATACTTTGTTTCAGGTGAGTTTCCCATTCAAATGCATGTAACAGTGAGAAACGCATTGTCTTGGCGAAATAAAGCGTTTTCGTACAACTTCATATAAATCGCTGTAACTTTTGATAGAAGACTCAGACAAACATATTTATGGCTTTATCTTATAGAACTCAATATCCCCGTGCTGGGCAAACAGGTTTTGCAGCCGTTTGAGCTAAGATTTTAAAATTATTCACATAATGAAAACCTATACTTTGTCTCGGGTGAGTTTCCCATTCAAATGCATGTAACAGTGAGAAACACACTGTCTTGGCGAAATAAAGCGTTTTTGTACAACTTCATATAAATCGCTGTAACTTTTGATAGAAGACTCAGACAAACATGTTTATGGCTTTATCTTATAGAACTCAATATCCCCGTGCTGGGCAAACAGAACAGGTTTTGCAGCCGTTTGAGCTAAGATTTTAAAATTATTCACATAATGAAAACCTATACTTTGTTTCAGGCGAGTTTCCCATTCAAATGCATGTAACAGTGAGAAATACACTGTCTTGGCGAAATAAAGCGTTTTTGTACAACCACTTCATATAAATCGCTGTAACTTTTGATAGAAGACTCAGACAAACATATTTATGGCTTTATCTTATAGAACTCAATATCCCCGTGCTGGGCAAACAGGTTTTGCAGCCGTTTGAGCTAAGATTTTAAAATTATTCACATAATGAAAACCTATACTTTGTCTCGGGTGAGTTTCCCATTCAAATGCATGTAACAGTGAGAAACACACTGTCTTGGCGAAATAAAGCGTTTTTGTACAACTTCATATAAATCGCTGTAACTTTTGATAGAAGACTCAGACAAACATGTTTATGGCTTTATCTTATAGAACTCAATATCCCCGTGCTGGGCAAACAGAACAGGTTTTGCAGCCGTTTGAGCTAAGATTTTAAAATTATTCACATAATGAAAACCTATACTTTGTTTCAGGTGAGTTTCCCTTTCAAATGCATGTAACAGTGAGAAACGCATTGTCTTGGCAAAATAAAGCGTTTTTGAACAACTTCATATAAATCGCTGTAACTTTTGATAGAAGACTCAGACAAACATATTTATGGCTTTATCTTATAGAACTCAATATCCCCGTGCTGGGCAAACAGAACAGGTTTTGCAGCCGTTTGAGATAAGATTTTAAAATTATTCACATAATGAAAACCTATACTTTGTTTCAGGCGAGTTTCCCATTCAAATGCATGTAACAGTGAGAAATACACTGTCTTGGCGAAATAAAGCGTTTTTCAACCACTTCATATAAATCGCTGTAACTTTTGATAGAAGACTCAGACAAACATATTTATGGCTTTATCTTATAGAACTCAATATCCCCGTGCTGGGCAAACAGGTTTTGCAGCCGTTTGAGCTAAGATTTTAAAATTATTCACATAATGAAAACCTATACTTTGTCTCGGGTGAGTTTCCCATTCAAATGCATGTAACAGTGAGAAACACACTGTCTTGGCGAAATAAAGCGTTTTTGTACAACTTCATATAAATCGCTGTAACTTTTGATAGAATACTCAGACAAACATGTTTATGGCTTTATCTTATAGAACTCAATATCCCCGTGCTGGGCAAACAGAACAGGTTTTGCAGCCGTTTGAGCTAAGATTTTAAAATTATTCACATAATGAAAACCTATACTTTGTTTCAGGTGAGTTTCCCTTTCAAATGCATGTAACAGTGAGAAACGCATTGTCTTGGCAAAATAAAGCGTTTTTGAACAACTTCATATAAATCGCTGTAACTTTTGATAGAAGACTCAGACAAACATATTTATGGCTTTATCTTATAGAACTCAATATCCCCGTGCTGGGCAAACAGAACAGGTTTTGCAGCCGTTTGAGATAAGATTTTAAAATTATTCACATAATGAAAACCTATACTTTGTTTCAGGCGAGTTTCCCATTCAAATGCATGTAACAGTGAGAAATACACTGTCTTGGCGAAATAAAGCGTTTTTCAACCACTTCATATAAATCGCTGTAACTTTTGATAGAAGACTCAGACAAACATATTTATGGCTTTATCTTATAGAACTCAATATCCCCGTGCTGGGCAAACAGGTTTTGCAGCCGTTTGAGCTAAGATTTTAAAATTATTCACATAATGAAAACCTATACTTTGTCTCGGGTGAGTTTCCCATTCAAATGCATGTAACAGTGAGAAACACACTGTCTTGGCGAAATAAAGCGTTTTTGTACAACTTCATATAAATCGCTGTAACTTTTGATAGAATACTCAGACAAACATGTTTATGGCTTTATCTTATAGAACTCAATATCCCCGTGCTGGGCAAACAGAACAGGTTTTGCAGCCGTTTGAGCTAAGATTTTAAAATTATTCACATAATGAAAACCTATACTTTGTTTCAGGCGAGTTTCCCATTCAAATGCATGTAACAGTGAGAAACGCATTGTCTTGGCGAAATAAAGCGTTTTTGAACAACTTCATATAAATCGCTGTAACTTTTGATAGAAGACTCAGACAAACATGTTTATGGCTTTATCTTATAGAACTCAATATCCCCGTGCTGGGCAAACAGAACAGGTTTTGCAGCCGTTTGAGCTAAGATTTTAAAATTATTCACATAATGAAAACCTATACTTTGTTTCAGGCGAGTTTCCCATTCAAATGCATGTAACAGTGAGAAACGCATTGTCTTGGCGAAATAAAGCGTTTTTGAACAACTTCATATAAATCGCTGTAACTTTTGATAGAAGACTCAGACAAACATGTTTATGGCTTTATCTTATAGAACTCAATATCCCCGTGCTGGGCAAACAGGTTTTGCAGCCGTTTGAGCTAAGATTTTAAAATTATTCACATAATGAAAACCTATACTTTGTTTCAGGTGAGTTTCCCATTCAAATGCATGTAACAGTGAGAAACGCATTGTCTTGGCGAAATAAAGCGTTTTCGTACAACTTCATATAAATCGCTGTAACTTTTGATAGAAGACTCAGACAAACATATTTATGGCTTTATCTTATAGAACTCAATATCCCCGTGCTGGGCAAACAGGTTTTGCAGCCGTTTGAGCTAAGATTTTAAAATTATTCACATAATGAAAACCTATACTTTGTCTCGGGTGAGTTTCCCATTCAAATGCATGTAACAGTGAGAAACACACTGTCTTGGCGAAATAAAGCGTTTTTGTACAACTTCATATAAATCGCTGTAACTTTTGATAGAAGACTCAGACAAACATGTTTATGGCTTTATCTTATAGAACTCAATATCCCCGTGCTGGGCAAACAGAACAGGTTTTGCAGCCGTTTGAGCTAAGATTTTAAAATTATTCACATAATGAAAACCTATACTTTGTTTCAGGCGAGTTTCCCATTCAAATGCATGTAACAGTGAGAAACGCATTGTCTTGGCGAAATAAAGCATTTTTGAACAACTTCATATAAATCGCTGTAACTTTTGATAGAAGACTCAGACAAACATATTTATGGCTTTATCTTATAGAACTCAATATCCCCGTGCTGGGCAAACAGGTTTTGCAGCCATTTGAGCTAAGATTTTAAAATTATTCACATAATGAAAACCTATACTTTGTCTCGGGTGAGTTTCCCATTCAAATGCATGTAACAGTGAGAAACACACTGTCTTGGCGAAATAAAGCGTTTTTGTACAACTTCATATAAATCGCTGTAACTTTTGATAGAAGACTCAGACAAACATGTTTATGGCTTTATCTTATAGAACTCAATATCCCCGTGCTGGGCAAACAGAACAGGTTTTGCAGCCGTTTGAGCTAAGATTTTAAAATTATTCACATAATGAAAACCTATACTTTGTTTCAGGCGAGTTTCCCATTCAAATGCATGTAACAGTGAGAAATACACTGTCTTGGCGAAATAAAGCGTTTTTGTACAACCACTTAATATAAATCGCTGTAACTTTTGATAGAAGACTCAGACAAACATGTTTATGGCTTTATCTTATAGAACTCAATATCCCCGTGCTGGGCAAACAGGTTTTGCAGCCGTTTGAGCTAAGATTTTAAAATTATTCACATAATGAAAACCTATACTTTGTTTCAGGTGAGTTTCCCTTTCAAATGCATGTAACAGTGAGAAACGCATTGTCTTGGCAAAATAAAGCGTTTTTGAACAACTTCATATAAATCGCTGTAACTTTTGATAGAAGACTCAGACAAACATATTTATGGCTTTATCTTATAGAACTCAATATCCCCGTGCTGGGCAAACAGAACAGGTTTTGCAGCCGTTTGAGCTAAGATTTTAAAATTATTCACATAATGAAAACCTATACTTTGTTTCAGGCGAGTTTCCCATTCAAATGCATGTAACAGTGAGAAATACACTGTCTTGGCGAAATAAAGCGTTTTTCAACCACTTCATATAAATCGCTGTAACTTTTGATAGAAGACTCAGACAAACATATTTATGGCTTTATCTTATAGAACTCAATATCCCCGTGCTGGGCAAACAGGTTTTGCAGCCGTTTGAGCTAAGATTTTAAAATTATTCACATAATGAAAACCTATACTTTGTCTCGGGTGAGTTTCCCATTCAAATGCATGTAACAGTGAGAAACACACTGTCTTGGCGAAATAAAGCGTTTTTGTACAACTTCATATAAATCGCTGTAACTTTTGATAGAAGACTCAGACAAACATGTTTATGGCTTTATCTTATAGAACTCAATATCCCCGTGCTGGGCAAACAGAACAGGTTTTGCAGCCGTTTGAGCTAAGATTTTAAAATTATTCACATAATGAAAACCTATACTTTGTTTCAGGCGAGTTTCCCATTCAAATGCATGTAACAGTGAGAAACGCATTGTCTTGGCGAAATAAAGCGTTTTTGAACAACTTCATATAAATCGCTGTAACTTTTGATAGAAGACTCAGACAAACATGTTTATGGCTTTATCTTATAGAACTCAATATCCCCGTGCTGGGCAAACAGAACAGGTTTTGCAGCCGTTTGAGCTAAGATTTTAAAATTATTCACATAATGAAAACCTATACTTTGTTTCAGGCGAGTTTCCCATTCAAATGCATGTAACAGTGAGAAACGCATTGTCTTGGCGAAATAAAGCGTTTTTGAACAACTTCATATAAATCGCTGTAACTTTTGATAGAAGACTCAGACAAACATGTTTATGGCTTTATCTTATAGAACTCAATATCCCCGTGCTGGGCAAACAGGTTTTGCAGCCGTTTGAGCTAAGATTTTAAAATTATTCACATAATGAAAACCTATACTTTGTTTCAGGTGAGTTTCCCATTCAAATGCATGTAACAGTGAGAAACGCATTGTCTTGGCGAAATAAAGCGTTTTCGTACAACTTCATATAAATCGCTGTAACTTTTGATAGAAGACTCAGACAAACATATTTATGGCTTTATCTTATAGAACTCAATATCCCCGTGCTGGGCAAACAGGTTTTGCAGCCGTTTGAGCTAAGATTTTAAAATTATTCACATAATGAAAACCTATACTTTGTCTCGGGTGAGTTTCCCATTCAAATGCATGTAACAGTGAGAAACACACTGTCTTGGCGAAATAAAGCGTTTTTGTACAACTTCATATAAATCGCTGTAACTTTTGATAGAAGACTCAGACAAACATGTTTATGGCTTTATCTTATAGAACTCAATATCCCCGTGCTGGGCAAACAGAACAGGTTTTGCAGCCGTTTGAGCTAAGATTTTAAAATTATTCACATAATGAAAACCTATACTTTGTTTCAGGCGAGTTTCCCATTCAAATGCATGTAACAGTGAGAAACGCATTGTCTTGGCGAAATAAAGCATTTTTGAACAACTTCATATAAATCGCTGTAACTTTTGATAGAAGACTCAGACAAACATATTTATGGCTTTATCTTATAGAACTCAATATCCCCGTGCTGGGCAAACAGGTTTTGCAGCCATTTGAGCTAAGATTTTAAAATTATTCACATAATGAAAACCTATACTTTGTCTCGGGTGAGTTTCCCATTCAAATGCATGTAACAGTGAGAAACACACTGTCTTGGCGAAATAAAGCGTTTTTGTACAACTTCATATAAATCGCTGTAACTTTTGATAGAAGACTCAGACAAACATGTTTATGGCTTTATCTTATAGAACTCAATATCCCCGTGCTGGGCAAACAGAACAGGTTTTGCAGCCGTTTGAGCTAAGATTTTAAAATTATTCACATAATGAAAACCTATACTTTGTTTCAGGCGAGTTTCCCATTCAAATGCATGTAACAGTGAGAAATACACTGTCTTGGCGAAATAAAGCGTTTTTGTACAACCACTTAATATAAATCGCTGTAACTTTTGATAGAAGACTCAGACAAACATGTTTATGGCTTTATCTTATAGAACTCAATATCCCCGTGCTGGGCAAACAGGTTTTGCAGCCGTTTGAGCTAAGATTTTAAAATTATTCACATAATGAAAACCTATACTTTGTTTCAGGCGAGTTTCCCATTCAAATGCATGTAACAGTGAGAAATACACTGTCTTGGCGAAATAAAGCGTTTTTCAACCACTTCATATAAATCGCTGTAACTTTTGATAGAAGACTCAGACAAACATGTTTATGGCTTTATCTTATAGAACTCAATATCCCCGTGCTGGGCAAACAGGTTTTGCAGCCGTTTGAGCTAAGATTTTAAAATTATTCACATAATGAAAACCTATACTTTGTTTCAGGTGAGTTTCCCATTCAAATGCATGTAACAGTGAGAAACGCATTGTCTTGGCGAAATAAAGCGTTTTCGTACAACTTCATATAAATCGCTGTAACTTTTGATAGAAGACTCAGACAAACATATTTATGGCTTTATCTTATAGAACTCAATATCCCCGTGCTGGGCAAACAGGTTTTGCAGCCGTTTGAGCTAAGATTTTAAAATTATTCACATAATGAAAACCTATACTTTGTCTCGGGTGAGTTTCCCATTCAAATGCATGTAACAGTGAGAAACACACTGTCTTGGCGAAATAAAGCGTTTTTGTACAACTTCATATAAATCGCTGTAACTTTTGATAGAAGACTCAGACAAACATGTTTATGGCTTTATCTTATAGAACTCAATATCCCCGTGCTGGGCAAACAGAACAGGTTTTGCAGCCGTTTGAGCTAAGATTTTAAAATTATTCACATAATGAAAACCTATACTTTGTTTCAGGCGAGTTTCCCATTCAAATGCATGTAACAGTGAGAAATACACTGTCTTGGCGAAATAAAGCGTTTTTGTACAACCACTTCATATAAATCGCTGTAACTTTTGATAGAAGACTCAGACAAACATATTTATGGCTTTATCTTATAGAACTCAATATCCCCGTGCTGGGCAAACAGGTTTTGCAGCCGTTTGAGCTAAGATTTTAAAATTATTCACATAATGAAAACCTATACTTTGTCTCGGGTGAGTTTCCCATTCAAATGCATGTAACAGTGAGAAACACACTGTCTTGGCGAAATAAAGCGTTTTTGTACAACTTCATATAAATCGCTGTAACTTTTGATAGAAGACTCAGACAAACATGTTTATGGCTTTATCTTATAGAACTCAATATCCCCGTGCTGGGCAAACAGAACAGGTTTTGCAGCCGTTTGAGCTAAGATTTTAAAATTATTCACATAATGAAAACCTATACTTTGTTTCAGGCGAGTTTCCCATTCAAATGCATGTAACAGTGAGAAATACACTGTCTTGGCGAAATAAAGCGTTTTTGTACAACCACTTCATATAAATCGCTGTAACTTTTGATAGAAGACTCAGACAAACATATTTATGGCTTTATCTTATAGAACTCAATATCCCCGTGCTGGGCAAACAGGTTTTGCAGCCGTTTGAGCTAAGATTTTAAAATTATTCACATAATGAAAACCTATACTTTGTTTCAGGCGAGTTTCCCATTCAAATGCATGTAACAGTGAGAAATACACTGTCTTGGCGAAATAAAGCGTTTTTGTACAACCACTTCATATAAATCGCTGTAACTTTTGATAGAAGACTCAGACAAACATATTTATGGCTTTATCTTATAGAACTCAATATCCCCGTGCTGGGCAAACAGGTTTTGCAGCCGTTTGAGCTAAGATTTTAAAATTATTCACATAATGAAAACCTATACTTTGTCTCGGGTGAGTTTCCCATTCAAATGCATGTAACAGTGAGAAACACACTGTCTTGGCGAAATAAAGCGTTTTTGTACAACTTCATATAAATCGCTGTAACTTTTGATAGAAGACTCAGACAAACATGTTTATGGCTTTATCTTATAGAACTCAATATCCCCGTGCTGGGCAAACAGAACAGGTTTTGCAGCCGTTTGAGCTAAGATTTTAAAATTATTCACATAATGAAAACCTATACTTTGTTTCAGGCGAGTTTCCCATTCAAATGCATGTAACAGTGAGAAACACACTGTCTTGGCGAAATAAAGCGTTTTTGTACAACTTCATATAAATCGCTGTAACTTTTGATAGAAGACTCAGACAAACATGTTTATGGCTTTATCTTATAGAACTCAATATCCCCGTGCTGGGCAAACAGAACAGGTTTTGCAGCCGTTTGAGCTAAGATTTTAAAATTATTCACATAATGAAAACCTATACTTTGTTTCAGGCGAGTTTCCCATTCAAATGCATGTAACAGTGAGAAATACACTGTCTTGGCGAAATAAAGCGTTTTTGTACAACCACTTCATATAAATCGCTGTAACTTTTGATAGAAGACTCAGACAAACATATTTATGGCTTTATCTTATAGAACTCAATATCCCCGTGCTGGGCAAACAGAACAGGTTTTGCAGCCGTTTGAGCTAAGATTTTAAAATTATTCACATAATGAAAACCTATACTTTGTTTCAGGCGAGTTTCCCATTCAAATGCATGTAACAGTGAGAAATACACTGTCTTGGCGAAATAAAGCGTTTTTGTACAACCACTTCATATAAATCGCTGTAACTTTTGATAGAAGACTCAGACAAACATATTTATGGCTTTATCTTATAGAACTCAATATCCCCGTGCTGGGCAAACAGGTTTTGCAGCCGTTTGAGCTAAGATTTTAAAATTATTCACATAATGAAAACCTATACTTTGTCTCGGGTGAGTTTCCCATTCAAATGCATGTAACAGTGAGAAACACACTGTCTTGGCGAAATAAAGCGTTTTTGTACAACTTCATATAAATCGCTGTAACTTTTGATAGAAGACTCAGACAAACATGTTTATGGCTTTATCTTATAGAACTCAATATCCCCGTGCTGGGCAAACAGAACAGGTTTTGCAGCCGTTTGAGCTAAGATTTTAAAATTATTCACATAATGAAAACCTATACTTTGTTTCAGGCGAGTTTCCCATTCAAATGCATGTAACAGTGAGAAATACACTGTCTTGGCGAAATAAAGCGTTTTTGTACAACCACTTCATATAAATCGCTGTAACTTTTGATAGAAGACTCAGACAAACATATTTATGGCTTTATCTTATAGAACTCAATATCCCCGTGCTGGGCAAACAGGTTTTGCAGCCGTTTGAGCTAAGATTTTAAAATTATTCACATAATGAAAACCTATACTTTGTCTCGGGTGAGTTTCCCATTCAAATGCATGTAACAGTGAGAAACACACTGTCTTGGCGAAATAAAGCGTTTTTGTACAACTTCATATAAATCGCTGTAACTTTTGATAGAAGACTCAGACAAACATGTTTATGGCTTTATCTTATAGAACTCAATATCCCCGTGCTGGGCAAACAGAACAGGTTTTGCAGCCGTTTGAGCTAAGATTTTAAAATTATTCACATAATGAAAACCTATACTTTGTTTCAGGCGAGTTTCCCATTCAAATGCATGTAACAGTGAGAAATACACTGTCTTGGCGAAATAAAGCGTTTTTGTACAACCACTTCATATAAATCGCTGTAACTTTTGATAGAAGACTCAGACAAACATATTTATGGCTTTATCTTATAGAACTCAATATCCCCGTGCTGGGCAAACAGGTTTTGCAGCCGTTTGAGCTAAGATTTTAAAATTATTCACATAATGAAAACCTATACTTTGTTTCAGGCGAGTTTCCCATTCAAATGCATGTAACAGTGAGAAATACACTGTCTTGGCGAAATAAAGCGTTTTTGTACAACCACTTCATATAAATCGCTGTAACTTTTGATAGAAGACTCAGACAAACATATTTATGGCTTTATCTTATAGAACTCAATATCCCCGTGCTGGGCAAACAGGTTTTGCAGCCGTTTGAGCTAAGATTTTAAAATTATTCACATAATGAAAACCTATACTTTGTCTCGGGTGAGTTTCCCATTCAAATGCATGTAACAGTGAGAAACACACTGTCTTGGCGAAATAAAGCGTTTTTGTACAACTTCATATAAATCGCTGTAACTTTTGATAGAAGACTCAGACAAACATGTTTATGGCTTTATCTTATAGAACTCAATATCCCCGTGCTGGGCAAACAGAACAGGTTTTGCAGCCGTTTGAGCTAAGATTTTAAAATTATTCACATAATGAAAACCTATACTTTGTTTCAGGCGAGTTTCCCATTCAAATGCATGTAACAGTGAGAAATACACTGTCTTGGCGAAATAAAGCGTTTTTGTACAACCACTTCATATAAATCGCTGTAACTTTTGATAGAAGACTCAGACAAACATATTTATGGCTTTATCTTATAGAACTCAATATCCCCGTGCTGGGCAAACAGGTTTTGCAGCCGTTTGAGCTAAGATTTTAAAATTATTCACATAATGAAAACCTATACTTTGTCTCGGGTGAGTTTCCCATTCAAATGCATGTAACAGTGAGAAACACACTGTCTTGGCGAAATAAAGCGTTTTTGTACAACTTCATATAAATCGCTGTAACTTTTGATAGAAGACTCAGACAAACATGTTTATGGCTTTATCTTATAGAACTCAATATCCCCGTGCTGGGCAAACAGAACAGGTTTTGCAGCCGTTTGAGCTAAGATTTTAAAATTATTCACATAATGAAAACCTATACTTTGTTTCAGGCGAGTTTCCCATTCAAATGCATGTAACAGTGAGAAATACACTGTCTTGGCGAAATAAAGCGTTTTTGTACAACCACTTCATATAAATCGCTGTAACTTTTGATAGAAGACTCAGACAAACATATTTATGGCTTTATCTTATAGAACTCAATATCCCCGTGCTGGGCAAACAGGTTTTGCAGCCGTTTGAGCTAAGATTTTAAAATTATTCACATAATGAAAACCTATACTTTGTTTCAGGCGAGTTTCCCATTCAAATGCATGTAACAGTGAGAAATACACTGTCTTGGCGAAATAAAGCGTTTTTGTACAACCACTTCATATAAATCGCTGTAACTTTTGATAGAAGACTCAGACAAACATATTTATGGCTTTATCTTATAGAACTCAATATCCCCGTGCTGGGCAAACAGGTTTTGCAGCCGTTTGAGCTAAGATTTTAAAATTATTCACATAATGAAAACCTATACTTTGTTTCAGGCGAGTTTCCCATTCAAATGCATGTAACAGTGAGAAATACACTGTCTTGGCGAAATAAAGCGTTTTTCAACCACTTCATATAAATCGCTGTAACTTTTGATAGAAGACTCAGACAAACATGTTTATGGCTTTATCTTATAGAACTCAATATCCCCGTGCTGGGCAAACAGGTTTTGCAGCCGTTTGAGCTAAGATTTTAAAATTATTCACATAATGAAAACCTATACTTTGTTTCAGGTGAGTTTCCCATTCAAATGCATGTAACAGTGAGAAACGCATTGTCTTGGCGAAATAAAGCGTTTTCGTACAACTTCATATAAATCGCTGTAACTTTTGATAGAAGACTCAGACAAACATATTTATGGCTTTATCTTATAGAACTCAATATCCCCGTGCTGGGCAAACAGGTTTTGCAGCCGTTTGAGCTAAGATTTTAAAATTATTCACATAATGAAAACCTATACTTTGTTTCAGGTGAGTTTCCCATTCAAATGCATGTAACAGTGAGAAACGCATTGTCTTGGCGAAATAAAGCGTTTTCGTACAACTTCATATAAATCGCTGTAACTTTTGATAGAAGACTCAGACAAACATATTTATGGCTTTATCTTATAGAACTCAATATCCCCGTGCTGGGCAAGCAGGTTTTGCAGCCGTTTGAGCTAAGATTTTAAAATTATTCACATAATGAAAACCTATACTTTGTCTCGGGTGAGTTTCCCATTCAAATGCATGTAACAGTGAGAAACACACTGTCTTGGCGAAATAAAGCGTTTTTGTACAACTTCATATAAATCGCTGTAACTTTTGATAGAAGACTCAGACAAACATGTTTATGGCTTTATCTTATAGAACTCAATATCCCCGTGCTGGGCAAACAGAACAGGTTTTGCAGCCGTTTGAGCTAAGATTTTAAAATTATTCACATAATGAAAACCTATACTTTGTTTCAGGCGAGTTTCCCATTCAAATGCATGTAACAGTGAGAAATACACTGTCTTGGCGAAATAAAGCGTTTTTGTACAACCACTTCATATAAATCGCTGTAACTTTTGATAGAAGACTCAGACAAACATATTTATGGCTTTATCTTATAGAACTCAATATCCCCGTGCTGGGCAAACAGGTTTTGCAGCCGTTTGAGCTAAGATTTTAAAATTATTCACATAATGAAAACCTATACTTTGTCTCGGGTGAGTTTCCCATTCAAATGCATGTAACAGTGAGAAACACACTGTCTTGGCGAAATAAAGCGTTTTTGTACAACTTCATATAAATCGCTGTAACTTTTGATAGAAGACTCAGACAAAGATGTTTATGGCTTTATCTTATAGAACTCAATATCCCCGTGCTGGGCAAACAGAACAGGTTTTGCAGCCGTTTGAGCTAAGATTTTAAAATTATTCACATAATGAAAACCTATACTTTGTTTCAGGCGAGTTTCCCATTCAAATGCATGTAACAGTGAGAAATACACTGTCTTGGCGAAATAAAGCGTTTTTGTACAACCACTTCATATAAATCGCTGTAACTTTTGATAGAAGACTCAGACAAACATATTTATGGCTTTATCTTATAGAACTCAATATCCCCGTGCTGGGCAAACAGGTTTTGCAGCCGTTTGAGCTAAGATTTTAAAATTATTCACATAATGAAAACCTATACTTTGTTTCAGGCGAGTTTCCCATTCAAATGCATGTAACAGTGAGAAATACACTGTCTTGGCGAAATAAAGCGTTTTTGTACAACCACTTCATATAAATCGCTGTAACTTTTGATAGAAGACTCAGACAAACATATTTATGGCTTTATCTTATAGAACTCAATATCCCCGTGCTGGGCAAACAGGTTTTGCAGCCGTTTGAGCTAAGATTTTAAAATTATTCACATAATGAAAACCTATACTTTGTCTCGGGTGAGTTTCCCATTCAAATGCATGTAACAGTGAGAAACACACTGTCTTGGCGAAATAAAGCGTTTTTGTACAACTTCATATAAATCGCTGTAACTTTTGATAGAAGACTCAGACAAACATGTTTATGGCTTTATCTTATAGAACTCAATATCCCCGTGCTGGGCAAACAGAACAGGTTTTGCAGCCGTTTGAGCTAAGATTTTAAAATTATTCACATAATGAAAACCTATACTTTGTCTCGGGTGAGTTTCCCATTCAAATGCATGTAACAGTGAGAAACGCATTGTCTTGGCGAAATAAAGCGTTTTTGAACAACTTCATATAAATCGCTGTAACTTTTGATAGAAGACTCAGACAAACATGTTTATGGCTTTATCTTATAGAACTCAATATCCCCGTGCTGGGCAAACAGAACAGGTTTTGCAGCCGTTTGAGCTAAGATTTTAAAATTATTCACATAATGAAAACCTATACTTTGTTTCAGGCGAGTTTCCCATTCAAATGCATGTAACAGTGAGAAATACACTGTCTTGGCGAAATAAAGCGTTTTTGTACAACCACTTCATATAAATCGCTGTAACTTTTGATAGAAGACTCAGACAAACATATTTATGGCTTTATCTTATAGAACTCAATATCCCCGTGCTGGGCAAACAGGTTTTGCAGCCGTTTGAGCTAAGATTTTAAAATTATTCACATAATGAAAACCTATACTTTGTCTCGGGTGAGTTTCCCATTCAAATGCATGTAACAGTGAGAAACACACTGTCTTGGCGAAATAAAGCGTTTTTGTACAACTTCATATAAATCGCTGTAACTTTTGATAGAAGACTCAGACAAACATGTTTATGGCTTTATCTTATAGAACTCAATATCCCCGTGCTGGGCAAACAGAACAGGTTTTGCAGCCGTTTGAGCTAAGATTTTAAAATTATTCACATAATGAAAACCTATACTTTGTTTCAGGCGAGTTTCCCTTTCAAATGCATGTAACAGTGAGAAACGCATTGTCTTGGCAAAATAAAGTGTTTTTGAACAACTTCATATAAATCGCTGTAACTTTTGATAGAAGACTCAGACAAACATATTTATGGCTTTATCTTATAGAACTCAATATCCCCGTGCTGGGCAAACAGAACAGGTTTTGCAGCCGTTTGAGCTAAGATTTTAAAATTATTCACATAATGAAAACCTATACTTTGTTTCAGGCGAGTTTCCCTTTCAAATGCATGTAACAGTGAGAAACGCATTGTCTTGGCAAAATAAAGCGTTTTTGAACAACTTCATATAAATCGCTGTAACTTTTGATAGAAGACTCAGACAAACATATTTATGGCTTTATCTTATAGAACTCAATATCCCCGTGCTGGGCAAACAGGTTTTGCAGCCGTTTGAGCTAAGATTTTAAAATTATTCACATAATGAAAACCTATACTTTGTCTCGGGTGAGTTTCCCATTCAAATGCATGTAACAGTGAAAAACACACTGTCTTGGCGAAATAAAGCGTTTTTGTACAACTTCATATAAATCGCTGTAACTTTTGATAGAAGACTCAGACAAACATGTTTATGGCTTTATCTTATAGAACTCAATATCCCCGTGCTGGGCAAACAGAACAGGTTTTGCAGCCGTTTGAGCTAAGATTTTAAAATTATTCACATAATGAAAACCTATACTTTGTTTCAGGCGAGTTTCCCATTCAAATGCATGTAACAGTGAGAAACGCATTGTCTTGGCGAAATAAAGCGTTTTTGAACAACTTCATATAAATCGCTGTAACTTTTGATAGAAGACTCAGACAAACATGTTTATGGCTTTATCTTATAGAACTCAATATCCCCGTGCTGGGCAAACAGAACAGGTTTTGCAGCCGTTTGAGCTAAGATTTTAAAATTATTCACATAATGAAAACCTATACTTTGTTTCAGGCGAGTTTCCCATTCAAATGCATGTAACAGTGAGAAACGCATTGTCTTGGCGAAATAAAGCGTTTTTGAACAACTTCATATAAATCGCTGTAACTTTTGATAGAAGACTCAGACAAACATGTTTATGGCTTTATCTTATAGAACTCAATATCCCCGTGCTGGGCAAACAGGTTTTGCAGCCGTTTGAGCTAAGATTTTAAAATTATTCACATAATGAAAACCTATACTTTGTTTCAGGTGAGTTTCCCATTCAAATGCATGTAACAGTGAGAAACGCATTGTCTTGGCGAAATAAAGCGTTTTCGTACAACTTCATATAAATCGCTGTAACTTTTGATAGAAGACTCAGACAAACATATTTATGGCTTTATCTTATAGAACTCAATATCCCCGTGCTGGGCAAACAGGTTTTGCAGCCGTTTGAGCTAAGATTTTAAAATTATTCACATAATGAAAACCTATACTTTGTCTCGGGTGAGTTTCCCATTCAAATGCATGTAACAGTGAGAAACACACTGTCTTGGCGAAATAAAGCGTTTTTGTACAACTTCATATAAATCGCTGTAACTTTTGATAGAAGACTCAGACAAACATGTTTATGGCTTTATCTTATAGAACTCAATATCCCCGTGCTGGGCAAACAGAACAGGTTTTGCAGCCGTTTGAGCTAAGATTTTAAAATTATTCACATAATGAAAACCTATACTTTGTTTCAGGCGAGTTTCCCATTCAAATGCATGTAACAGTGAGAAACGCATTGTCTTGGCGAAATAAAGCATTTTTGAACAACTTCATATAAATCGCTGTAACTTTTGATAGAAGACTCAGACAAACATATTTATGGCTTTATCTTATAGAACTCAATATCCCCGTGCTGGGCAAACAGGTTTTGCAGCCGTTTGAGCTAAGATTTTAAAATTATTCACATAATGAAAACCTATACTTTGTCTCGGGTGAGTTTCCCATTCAAATGCATGTAACAGTGAGAAACACACTGTCTTGGCGAAATAAAGCGTTTTTGTACAACTTCATATAAATCGCTGTAACTTTTGATAGAAGACTCAGACAAACATGTTTATGGCTTTATCTTATAGAACTCAATATCCCCGTGCTGGGCAAACAGAACAGGTTTTGCAGCCGTTTGAGCTAAGATTTTAAAATTATTCACATAATGAAAACCTATACTTTGTTTCAGGCGAGTTTCCCATTCAAATGCATGTAACAGTGAGAAATACACTGTCTTGGCGAAATAAAGCGTTTTTGTACAACCACTTCATATAAATCGCTGTAACTTTTGATAGAAGACTCAGACAAACATATTTATGGCTTTATCTTATAGAACTCAATATCCCCGTGCTGGGCAAACAGGTTTTGCAGCCGTTTGAGCTAAGATTTTAAAATTATTCACATAATGAAAACCTATACTTTGTCTCGGGTGAGTTTCCCATTCAAATGCATGTAACAGTGAGAAACACACTGTCTTGGCGAAATAAAGCGTTTTTGTACAACTTCATATAAATCGCTGTAACTTTTGATAGAAGACTCAGACAAACATGTTTATGGCTTTATCTTATAGAACTCAATATCCCCGTGCTGGGCAAACAGAACAGGTTTTGCAGCCGTTTGAGCTAAGATTTTAAAATTATTCACATAATGAAAACCTATACTTTCTTTCAGGCGAGTTTCCCATTCAAATGCATGTAACAGTGAGAAATACACTGTCTTGGCGAAATAAAGCGTTTTTGTACAACCACTTCATATAAATCGCTGTAACTTTTGATAGAAGACTCAGACAAACATATTTATGGCTTTATCTTATAGAACTCAATATCCCCGTGCTGGGCAAACAGGTTTTGCAGCCGTTTGAGCTAAGATTTTAAAATTATTCACATAATGAAAACCTATACTTTGTTTCAGGCGAGTTTCCCATTCAAATGCATGTAACAGTGAGAAATACACTGTCTTGGCGAAATAAAGCGTTTTTGTACAACCACTTCATATAAATCGCTGTAACTTTTGATAGAAGACTCAGACAAACATATTTATGGCTTTATCTTATAGAACTCAATATCCCCGTGCTGGGCAAACAGGTTTTGCAGCCGTTTGAGCTAAGATTTTAAAATTATTCACATAATGAAAACCTATACTTTGTCTCGGGTGAGTTTCCCATTCAAATGCATGTAACAGTGAGAAACACACTGTCTTGGCGAAATAAAGCGTTTTTGTACAACTTCATATAAATCGCTGTAACTTTTGATAGAAGACTCAGACAAACATGTTTATGGCTTTATCTTATAGAACTCAATATCCCCGTGCTGGGCAAACAGAACAGGTTTTGCAGCCGTTTGAGCTAAGATTTTAAAATTATTCACATAATGAAAACCTATACTTTGTTTCAGGCGAGTTTCCCATTCAAATGCATGTAACAGTGAGAAATACACTGTCTTGGCGAAATAAAGCGTTTTTGTACAACCACTTCATATAAATCGCTGTAACTTTTGATAGAAGACTCAGACAAACATATTTATGGCTTTATCTTATAGAACTCAATATCCCCGTGCTGGGCAAACAGGTTTTGCAGCCGTTTGAGCTAAGATTTTAAAATTATTCACATAATGAAAACCTATACTTTGTCTCGGGTGAGTTTCCCATTCAAATGCATGTAACAGTGAGAAACACACTGTCTTGGCGAAATAAAGCGTTTTTGTACAACTTCATATAAATCGCTGTAACTTTTGATAGAAGACTCAGACAAACATGTTTATGGCTTTATCTTATAGAACTCAATATCCCCGTGCTGGGCAAACAGAACAGGTTTTGCAGCCGTTTGAGCTAAGATTTTAAAATTATTCACATAATGAAAACCTATACTTTGTTTCAGGCGAGTTTCCCATTCAAATGCATGTAACAGTGAGAAATACACTGTCTTGGCGAAATAAAGCGTTTTTGTACAACCACTTCATATAAATCGCTGTAACTTTTGATAGAAGACTCAGACAAACATATTTATGGCTTTATCTTATAGAACTCAATATCCCCGTGCTGGGCAAACAGGTTTTGCAGCCGTTTGAGCTAAGATTTTAAAATTATTCACATAATGAAAACCTATACTTTGTTTCAGGCGAGTTTCCCATTCAAATGCATGTAACAGTGAGAAATACACTGTCTTGGCGAAATAAAGCGTTTTTGTACAACCACTTCATATAAATCGCTGTAACTTTTGATAGAAGACTCAGACAAACATATTTATGGCTTTATCTTATAGAACTCAATATCCCCGTGCTGGGCAAACAGGTTTTGCAGCCGTTTGAGCTAAGATTTTAAAATTATTCACATAATGAAAACCTATACTTTGTCTCGGGTGAGTTTCCCATTCAAATGCATGTAACAGTGAGAAACACACTGTCTTGGCGAAATAAAGCGTTTTTGTACAACTTCATATAAATCGCTGTAACTTTTGATAGAAGACTCAGACAAACATGTTTATGGCTTTATCTTATAGAACTCAATATCCCCGTGCTGGGCAAACAGAACAGGTTTTGCAGCCGTTTGAGCTAAGATTTTAAAATTATTCACATAATGAAAACCTATACTTTGTTTCAGGCGAGTTTCCCATTCAAATGCATGTAACAGTGAGAAACACACTGTCTTGGCGAAATAAAGCGTTTTTGTACAACTTCATATAAATCGCTGTAACTTTTGATAGAAGACTCAGACAAACATGTTTATGGCTTTATCTTATAGAACTCAATATCCCCGTGCTGGGCAAACAGAACAGGTTTTGCAGCCGTTTGAGCTAAGATTTTAAAATTATTCACATAATGAAAACCTATACTTTGTTTCAGGCGAGTTTCCCATTCAAATGCATGTAACAGTGAGAAATACACTGTCTTGGCGAAATAAAGCGTTTTTGTACAACCACTTCATATAAATCGCTGTAACTTTTGATAGAAGACTCAGACAAACATATTTATGGCTTTATCTTATAGAACTCAATATCCCCGTGCTGGGCAAACAGGTTTTGCAGCCGTTTGAGCTAAGATTTTAAAATTATTCACATAATGAAAACCTATACTTTGTCTCGGGTGAGTTTCCCATTCAAATGCATGTAACAGTGAGAAACGCATTGTCTTGGCGAAATAAAGCGTTTTTGAACAACTTCATATAAATCGCTGTAACTTTTGATAGAAGACTCAGACAAACATGTTTATGGCTTTATCTTATAGAACTCAATATCCCCGTGCTGGGCAAACAGGTTTTGCAGCCGTTTGAGCTAAGATTTTAAAATTATTCACATAATGAAAACCTATACTTTGTTTCAGTTGAGTTTCCCATTCAAATGCATGTAACAGTGAGAAATACACTGTCTTGGCGAAATAAAGCGTTTTTCAACCACTTCATATAAATCGCTGTAACGTTTGATAGAAGACTCAGACAAACATATTTATGGCTTTATCTTATAGAACTCAATATCCCCGTGCTGGGCAAACAGGTTTTGCAGCCGTTTGAGCTAAGATTTTAAAATTATTCACATAATGAAAACCTATACTTTGTTTCAGGCGAGTTTCCCATTCAAATGCATGTAACAGTGAGAAACGCATTGTCTTGGCGAAATAAAGCGTTTTCGTACAACTTCATATAAATCGCTGTAACTTTTGATAGAAGACTCAGACAAACATATTTATGGCTTTATCTTATAGAACTCAATATCCCCGTGCTAGGCAAACAGAACAGGTTTTGCAGCCGTTTGAGCTAAGATTTTAAAATTATTCACATAATGAAAACCTATACTTTGTTTCAGGCGAGTTTCCCATTCAAATGCATGTAACAGTGAGAAACGCATTGTCTTGGCGAAATAAAGCGTTTTCGTACAACTTCATATAAATCGCTGTAACTTTTGATAGAAGACTCAGACAAACATGTTTATGGCTTTATCTTATAGAACTCAATATCCCCGTGCTGGGCAAACAGAACAGGTTTTGCAGCCGTTTGAGCTAAGATTTTAAAATTATTCACATAATGAAAACCTATACTTTGTTTCAGGCGAGTTTCCCATTCAAATGCATGTAACAGTGAGAAATACACTGTCTTGGCGAAATAAAGCGTTTTTCAACCACTTCATATAAATCGCTGTAACTTTTGATAGAAGACTCAGACAAACATGTTTATGGCTTTATCTTATAGAACTCAATATCCCCGTGCTGGGCAAACAGGTTTTGCAGCCGTTTGAGCTAAGATTTTAAAATTATTCACATAATGAAAACCTATACTTTGTTTCAGGCGAGTTTCCCATTCAAATGCATGTAACAGTGAGAAACGCATTGTCTTGGCGAAATAAAGCGTTTTTCAACAACTTCATATAAATCGCTGTAACTTTTGATAGAAGACTCAGACAAACATATTTATGGCTTTATCTTATAGAACTCAATATCCCCGTGCTGGGCAAACAGGTTTTGCAGCCGTTTGAGCTAAGATTTTAAAATTATTCACATAATGAAAACCTATACTTTGTCTCGGGTGAGTTTCCCATTCAAATGCATGTAACATTGAGAAACACACTGTCTTGGCGAAATAAAGCGTTTTTGTACAACTTCATATAAATCGCTGTAACTTTTGATAGAAGACTCAGACAAACATGTTTATGGCTTTATCTTATAGAACTCAATATCCCCGTGCTGGGCAAACAGAACAGGTTTTGCAGCCGTTTGAGCTAAGATTTTAAAATTATTCACATAATGAAAACCTATACTTTGTTTCAGGCGAGTTTCCCATTCAAATGCATGTAACAGTGAGAAACGCATTTTCTTGGCGAAATAAAGCGTTTTTGAACAACTTCATATAAATCGCTGTAACTTTTGATAGAAGACTCAGACAAACATGTTTATGGCTTTATCTTATAGAACTCAATATCCCCGTGCTGGGCATACAGGTTTTGCAGCCGTTTGAGCTAAGATTTTAAAATTATTCACATAATGAAAACCTATACTTTGTCTCGGGTGAGTTTCCCATTCAAATGCATGTAACAGTGAGAAACACACTGTCTTGGCGAAATAAAGCGTTTTTGTACAACTTCACATAAATCGCTGTAACTTTTGATAGAAGACTCAGACAAACATGTTTATGGCTTTATCTTATAGAACTCAATATCCCCGTGCTGGGCAAACAGAACAGGTTTTGCAGCCGTTTGAGCTAAGATTTTAAAATTATTCACATAATGAAAACCTATACTTTGTTTCAGGCGAGTTTCCCATTCAAATGCATGTAACAGTGAGAAATACACTGTCTTGGCGAAATAAAGCGTTTTTGTACAACCACTTCATATAAATCGCTGTAACTTTTGATAGAAGACTCAGACAAACATGTTTATGGCTTTATCTTATAGAACTCAATATCCCCGTGCTGGGCAAACAGGTTTTGCAGCCGTTTGAGCTAAGATTTTAAAATTATTCACATAATGAAAACCTATACTTTGTTTCAGGCGAGTTTCCCATTCAAATGCATGTAACAGTGAGAAATACACTGTCTTGGCGAAATAAAGCGTTTTTCAACCACTTCATATAAATCGCTGTAACTTTTGATAGAAGACTCAGACAAACATGTTTATGGCTTTATCTTATAGAACTCAATATCCCCGTGCTGGGCAAACAGGTTTTGCAGCCGTTTGAGCTAAGATTTTAAAATTATTCACATAATGAAAACCTATACTTTGTTTCAGGTGAGTTTCCCATTCAAATGCATGTAACAGTGAGAAACGCATTGTCTTGGCGAAATAAAGCGTTTTCGTACAACTTCATATAAATCGCTGTAACTTTTGATAGAAGACTCAGACAAACATATTTATGGCTTTATCTTATAGAACTCAATATCCCCGTGCTGGGCAAGCAGGTTTTGCAGCCGTTTGAGCTAAGATTTTAAAATTATTCACATAATGAAAACCTATACTTTGTCTCGGGTGAGTTTCCCATTCAAATGCATGTAACAGTGAGAAACACACTGTCTTGGCGAAATAAAGCGTTTTTGTACAACTTCATATAAATCGCTGTAACTTTTGATAGAAGACTCAGACAAACATGTTTATGGCTTTATCTTATAGAACTCAATATCCCCGTGCTGGGCAAACAGAACAGGTTTTGCAGCCGTTTGAGCTAAGATTTTAAAATTATTCACATAATGAAAACCTATACTTTGTTTCAGGCGAGTTTCCCATTCAAATGCATGTAACAGTGAGAAATACACTGTCTTGGCGAAATAAAGCGTTTTTGTACAACCACTTCATATAAATCGCTGTAACTTTTGATAGAAGACTCAGACAAACATATTTATGGCTTTATCTTATAGAACTCAATATCCCCGTGCTGGGCAAACAGGTTTTGCAGCCGTTTGAGCTAAGATTTTAAAATTATTCACATAATGAAAACCTATACTTTGTCTCGGGTGAGTTTCCCATTCAAATGCATGTAACAGTGAGAAACACACTGTCTTGGCGAAATAAAGCGTTTTTGTACAACTTCATATAAATCGCTGTAACTTTTGATAGAAGACTCAGACAAAGATGTTTATGGCTTTATCTTATAGAACTCAATATCCCCGTGCTGGGCAAACAGAACAGGTTTTGCAGCCGTTTGAGCTAAGATTTTAAAATTATTCACATAATGAAAACCTATACTTTGTTTCAGGCGAGTTTCCCATTCAAATGCATGTAACAGTGAGAAATACACTGTCTTGGCGAAATAAAGCGTTTTTGTACAACCACTTCATATAAATCGCTGTAACTTTTGATAGAAGACTCAGACAAACATATTTATGGCTTTATCTTATAGAACTCAATATCCCCGTGCTGGGCAAACAGGTTTTGCAGCCGTTTGAGCTAAGATTTTAAAATTATTCACATAATGAAAACCTATACTTTGTCTCGGGTGAGTTTCCCATTCAAATGCATGTAACAGTGAGAAACGCATTGTCTTGGCGAAATAAAGCGTTTTTGAACAACTTCATATAAATCGCTGTAACTTTTGATAGAAGACTCAGACAAACATATTTATGGCTTTATCTTATAGAACTCAATATCCCCGTGCTGGGCAAACAGGTTTTGCAGCCATTTGAGCTAAGATTTTAAAATTATTCACATAATGAAAACCTATACTTTGTCTCGGGTGAGTTTCCCATTCAAATGCATGTAACAGTGAGAAATACACTGTCTTGGCGAAATAAAGCGTTTTTGTACAACTTCATATAAATCGCTGTAACTTTTGATAGAAGACTCAGACAAACATGTTTATGGCTTTATCTTATAGAACTCAATATCCCCGTGCTGGGCAAACAGAACAGGTTTTGCAGCCGTTTGAGCTAAGATTTTAAAATTATTCACATAATGAAAACCTATACTTTGTTTCAGGCGAGTTTCCCATTCAAATGCATGTAACAGTGAGAAATACACTGTCTTGGCGAAATAAAGCGTTTTTGTACAACCACTTCATATAAATCGCTGTAACTTTTGATAGAAGACTCAGACAAACATGTTTATGGCTTTATCTTATAGAACTCAATATCCCCGTGCTGGGCAAACAGGTTTTGCAGCCGTTTGAGCTAAGATTTTAAAATTATTCACATAATGAAAACCTATACTTTGTTTCAGGCGAGTTTCCCATTCAAATGCATGTAACAGTGAGAAATACACTGTCTTGGCGAAATAAAGCGTTTTTCAACCACTTCATATAAATCGCTGTAACTTTTGATAGAAGACTCAGACAAACATGTTTATGGCTTTATCTTATAGAACTCAATATCCCCGTGCTGGGCAAACAGGTTTTGCAGCCGTTTGAGCTAAGATTTTAAAATTATTCACATAATGAAAACCTATACTTTGTTTCAGGTGAGTTTCCCATTCAAATGCATGTAACAGTGAGAAACGCATTGTCTTGGCGAAATAAAGCGTTTTCGTACAACTTCATATAAATCGCTGTAACTTTTGATAGAAGACTCAGACAAACATGTTTATGGCTTTATCTTATAGAACTCAATATCCCCGTGCTGGGCAAACAGGTTTTGCAGCCGTTTGAGCTAAGATTTTAAAATTATTCACATAATGAAAACCTATACTTTGTCTCGGGTGAGTTTCCCATTCAAATGCATGTAACAGTGAGAAACACACTGTCTTGGCGAAATAAAGCGTTTTTGTACAACTTCATATAAATCGCTGTAACTTTTGATAGAAGACTCAGACAAACATGTTTATGGCTTTATCTTATAGAACTCAATATCCCCGTGCTGGGCAAACAGAACAGGTTTTGCAGCCGTTTGAGCTAAGATTTTAAAATTATTCACATAATGAAAACCTATACTTTGTTTCAGGCGAGTTTCCCATTCAAATGCATGTAACAGTGAGAAATACACTGTCTTGGCGAAATAAAGCGTTTTTGTAGAACCACTTCATATAAATCGCTGTAACTTTTGATAGAAGACTCAGACAAACATATTTATGGCTTTATCTTATAGAACTCAATATCCCCGTGCTGGGCAAGCAGGTTTTGCAGCCGTTTGAGCTAAGATTTTAAAATTATTCACATAATGAAAACCTATACTTTGTCTCGGGTGAGTTTCCCATTCAAATGCATGTAACAGTGAGAAACGCATTGTCTTGGCGAAATAAAGCGTTTTTGAACAACTTCATATAAATCGCTGTAACTTTTGATAGAAGACTCAGACAAACATATTTATGGCTTTATCTTATAGAACTCAATATCCCCGTGCTGGGCAAACAGGTTTTGCAGCCATTTGAGCTAAGATTTTAAAATTATTCACATAATGAAAACCTATACTTTGTCTCGGGTGAGTTTCCCATTCAAATGCATGTAACAGTGAGAAACACACTGTCTTGGCGAAATAAAGCGTTTTTGTACAACTTCATATAAATCGCTGTAACTTTTGATAGAAGACTCAGACAAACATGTTTATGGCTTTATCTTATAGAACTCAATATCCCCGTGCTGGGCAAACAGAACAGGTTTTGCAGCCGTTTGAGCTAAGATTTTAAAATTATTCACATAATGAAAACCTATACTTTGTCTCGGGTGAGTTTCCCATTCAAATGCATGTAACAGTGAGAAATACACTGTCTTGGCGAAATAAAGCGTTTTTCAACCACTTCATATAAATCGCTGTAACTTTTGATAGAAGACTCAGACAAACATGTTTATGGCTTTATCTTATAGAACTCAATATCCCCGTGCTGGGCAAACAGGTTTTGCAGCCGTTTGAGCTAAGATTTTAAAATTATTCACATAATGAAAACCTATACTTTGTTTCAGGCGAGTTTCCCATTCAAATGCATGTAACAGTGAGAAATACACTGTCTTGGCGAAATAAAGCGTTTTTCAACCACTTCATATAAATCGCTGTAACTTTTGATAGAAGACTCAGACAAACATGTTTATGGCTTTATCTTATAGAACTCAATATCCCCGTGCTGGGCAAACAGGTTTTGCAGCCGTTTGAGCTAAGATTTTAAAATTATTCACATAATGAAAACCTATACT
The DNA here is from genome assembly GCF_057382185.1 of Mchenga conophoros. NCBI lineage: Eukaryota > Metazoa > Chordata > Actinopteri > Cichliformes > Cichlidae > Mchenga > Mchenga conophoros. The sequence goes on along the minus strand of NC_140527.1, from coordinate 16,961,396 downwards.
TTGTTTCAGGTGAGTTTCCCATTCAAATGCATGTAACAGTGAGAAACGCATTGTCTTGGCGAAATAAAGCGTTTTCGTACAACTTCATATAAATCGCTGTAACTTTTGATAGAAGACTCAGACAAACATGTTTATGGCTTTATCTTATAGAACTCAATATCCCCGTGCTGGGCAAACAGGTTTTGCAGCCGTTTGAGCTAAGATTTTAAAATTATTCACATAATGAAAACCTATACTTTGTCTCGGGTGAGTTTCCCATTCAAATGCATGTAACAGTGAGAAACACACTGTCTTGGCGAAATAAAGCGTTTTTGTACAACTTCATATAAATCGCTGTAACTTTTGATAGAAGACTCAGACAAACATGTTTATGGCTTTATCTTATAGAACTCAATATCCCCGTGCTGGGCAAACAGAACAGGTTTTGCAGCCGTTTGAGCTAAGATTTTAAAATTATTCACATAATGAAAACCTATACTTTGTTTCAGGCGAGTTTCCCATTCAAATGCATGTAACAGTGAGAAATACACTGTCTTGGCGAAATAAAGCGTTTTTGTACAACCACTTCATATAAATCGCTGTAACTTTTGATAGAAGACTCAGACAAACATATTTATGGCTTTATCTTATAGAACTCAATATCCCCGTGCTGGGCAAACAGGTTTTGCAGCCGTTTGAGCTAAGATTTTAAAATTATTCACATAATGAAAACCTATACTTTGTCTCGGGTGAGTTTCCCATTCAAATGCATGTAACAGTGAGAAACACACTGTCTTGGCGAAATAAAGCGTTTTTGTACAACTTCATATAAATCGCTGTAACTTTTGATAGAAGACTCAGACAAACATGTTTATGGCTTTATCTTATAGAACTCAATATCCCCGTGCTGGGCAAACAGAACAGGTTTTGCAGCCGTTTGAGCTAAGATTTTAAAATTATTCACATAATGAAAACCTATACTTTGTTTCAGGCGAGTTTCCCATTCAAATGCATGTAACAGTGAGAAATACACTGTCTTGGCGAAATAAAGCGTTTTTGAACAACTTCATATAAATCGCTGTAACTTTTGATAGAAGACTCAGACAAACATATTTATGGCTTTATCTTATAGAACTCAATATCCCCGTGCTGGGCAAACAGGTTTTGCAGCCATTTGAGCTAAGATTTTAAAATTATTCACATAATGAAAACCTATACTTTGTCTCGGGTGAGTTTCCCATTCAAATGCATGTAACAGTGAGAAATACACTGTCTTGGCGAAATAAAGCGTTTTTCAACCACTTCATATAAATCGCTGTAACTTTTGATAGAAGACTCAGACAAACATGTTTATGGCTTTATCTTATAGAACTCAATATCCCCGTGCTGGGCAAACAGGTTTTGCAGCCGTTTGAGCTAAGATTTTAAAATTATTCACATAATGAAAACCTATACTTTGTTTCAGGTGAGTTTCCCATTCAAATGCATGTAACAGTGAGAAACGCATTGTCTTGGCGAAATAAAGCGTTTTCGTACAACTTCATATAAATCGCTGTAACTTTTGATAGAAGACTCAGACAAACATATTTATGGCTTTATCTTATAGAACTCAATATCCCCGTGCTGGGCAAACAGGTTTTGCAGCCGTTTGAGCTAAGATTTTAAAATTATTCACATAATGAAAACCTATACTTTGTCTCGGGTGAGTTTCCCATTCAAATGCATGTAACAGTGAGAAACACACTGTCTTGGCGAAATAAAGCGTTTTTGTACAACTTCATATAAATCGCTGTAACTTTTGATAGAAGACTCAGACAAACATGTTTATGGCTTTATCTTATAGAACTCAATATCCCCGTGCTGGGCAAACAGAACAGGTTTTGCAGCCGTTTGAGCTAAGATTTTAAAATTATTCACATAATGAAAACCTATACTTTGTTTCAGGCGAGTTTCCCATTCAAATGCATGTAACAGTGAGAAATACACTGTCTTGGCGAAATAAAGCGTTTTTGTACAACCACTTCATATAAATCGCTGTAACTTTTGATAGAAGACTCAGACAAACATATTTATGGCTTTATCTTATAGAACTCAATATCCCCGTGCTGGGCAAACAGGTTTTGCAGCCGTTTGAGCTAAGATTTTAAAATTATTCACATAATGAAAACCTATACTTTGTCTCGGGTGAGTTTCCCATTCAAATGCATGTAACAGTGAGAAACGCATTGTCTTGGCGAAATAAAGCGTTTTTGAACAACTTCATATAAATCGCTGTAACTTTTGATAGAAGACTCAGACAAACATGTTTATGGCTTTATCTTATAGAACTCAATATCCCCGTGCTGGGCAAACAGGTTTTGCAGCCGTTTGAGCTAAGATTTTAAAATTATTCACATAATGAAAACCTATACTTTGTTTCAGTCGAGTTTCCCATTCAAATGCATGTAACAGTGAGAAATACACTGTCTTGGCGAAATAAAGCGTTTTTCAACCACTTCATATAAATCGCTGTAACGTTTGATAGAAGACTCAGACAAACATATTTATGGCTTTATCTTATAGAACTCAATATCCCCGTGCTGGGCAAACAGGTTTTGCAGCCGTTTGAGCTAAGATTTTAAAATTATTCACATAATGAAAACCTATACTTTGTTTCAGGCGAGTTTCCCATTCAAATGCATGTAACAGTGAGAAACGCATTGTCTTGGCGAAATAAAGCGTTTTCGTACAACTTCATATAAATCGCTGTAACTTTTGATAGAAGACTCAGACAAACATGTTTATGGCTTTATCTTATAGAACTCAATATCCCCGTGCTAGGCAAACAGAACAGGTTTTGCAGCCGTTTGAGCTAAGATTTTAAAATTATTCACATAATGAAAACCTATACTTTGTTTCAGGCGAGTTTCCCATTCAAATGCATGTAACAGTGAGAAACGCATTGTCTTGGCGAAATAAAGCGTTTTCGTACAACTTCATATAAATCGCTGTAACTTTTGATAGAAGACTCAGACAAACATGTTTATGGCTTTATCTTATAGAACTCAATATCCCCGTGCTGGGCAAACAGAACAGGTTTTGCAGCCGTTTGAGCTAAGATTTTAAAATTATTCACATAATGAAAACCTATACTTTGTTTCAGGCGAGTTTCCCATTCAAATGCATGTAACAGTGAGAAATACACTGTCTTGGCGAAATAAAGCGTTTTTCAACCACTTCATATAAATCGCTGTAACTTTTGATAGAAGACTCAGACAAACATGTTTATGGCTTTATCTTATAGAACTCAATATCCCCGTGCTGGGCAAACAGGTTTTGCAGCCGTTTGAGCTAAGATTTTAAAATTTTTCACATAATGAAAACCTATACTTTGTTTCAGGCGAGTTTCCCATTCAAATGCATGTAACAGTGAGAAATTCACTGTCTTGGCGAAATAAAGCGTTTTTCAACCACTTCATATAAATCGCTGTAACTTTTGATAGAAGACTCAGACAAACATGTTTATGGCTTTATCTTATAGAACTCAATATCCCCGTGCTGGGCAAACAGGTTTTGCAGCCGTTTGAGCTAAGATTTTAAAATTATTCACATAATGAAAACCTATACTTTGTTTCAGGCGAGTTTCCCATTCAAATGCATGTAACAGTGAGAAACGCATTGTCTTGGCGAAATAAAGCGTTTTTCAACAACTTCATATAAATCGCTGTAACTTTTGATAGAAGACTCAGACAAACATATTTATGGCTTTATCTTATAGAACTCAATATCCCCGTGCTGGGCAAACAGGTTTTGCAGCCGTTTGAGCTAAGATTTTAAAATTATTCACATAATGAAAACCTATACTTTGTCTCGGGTGAGTTTCCCATTCAAATGCATGTAACAGTGAGAAACACACTGTCTTGGCGAAATAAAGCGTTTTTGTACAACTTCATATAAATCGCTGTAACTTTTGATAGAAGACTCAGACAAAGATGTTTATGGCTTTATCTTATAGAACTCAATATCCCCGTGCTGGGCAAACAGAACAGGTTTTGCAGCCGTTTGAGCTAAGATTTTAAAATTATTCACATAATGAAAACCTATACTTTGTTTCAGGCGAGTTTCCCATTCAAATGCATGTAACAGTGAGAAACGCATTTTCTTGGCGAAATAAAGCGTTTTTGAACAACTTCATATAAATCGCTGTAACTTTTGATAGAAGACTCAGACAAACATGTTTATGGCTTTATCTTATAGAACTCAATATCCCCGTGCTGGGCATACAGGTTTTGCAGCCGTTTGAGCTAAGATTTTAAAATTATTCACATAATGAAAACCTATACTTTGTCTCGGGTGAGTTTCCCATTCAAATGCATGTAACAGTGAGAAACACACTGTCTTGGCGAAATAAAGCGTTTTTGTACAACTTCACATAAATCGCTGTAACTTTTGATAGAAGACTCAGACAAACATGTTTATGGCTTTATCTTATAGAACTCAATATCCCCGTGCTGGGCAAACAGAACAGGTTTTGCAGCCGTTTGAGCTAAGATTTTAAAATTATTCACATAATGAAAACCTATACTTTGTTTCAGGCGAGTTTCCCATTCAAATGCATGTAACAGTGAGAAATACACTGTCTTGGCGAAATAAAGCGTTTTTGTACAACCACTTCATATAAATCGCTGTAACTTTTGATAGAAGACTCAGACAAACATGTTTATGGCTTTATCTTATAGAACTCAATATCCCCGTGCTGGGCAAACAGGTTTTGCAGCCGTTTGAGCTAAGATTTTAAAATTATTCACATAATGAAAACCTATACTTTGTTTCAGGCGAGTTTCCCATTCAAATGCATGTAACAGTGAGAAATACACTGTCTTGGCGAAATAAAGCGTTTTTCAACCACTTCATATAAATCGCTGTAACTTTTGATAGAAGACTCAGACAAACATGTTTATGGCTTTATCTTATAGAACTCAATATCCCCGTGCTGGGCAAACAGGTTTTGCAGCCGTTTGAGCTAAGATTTTAAAATTATTCAAATAATGACAACCTATACTAATTTTCAGGTGAGTTTCCCATTCAAATGCATGTAACAGTGAGAAACGCATTGTCTTGGCGAAATAAAGCGTTTTCGTACAACTTCATATAAATCGCTGTAACTTTTGATAGAAGACTCAGACAAACATATTTATGGCTTTATCTTATAGAACTCAATATCCCCGTGCTGGGCAAGCAGGTTTTGCAGCCGTTTGAGCTAAGATTTTAAAATTATTCACATAATGAAAACCTATACTTTGTCTCGGGTGAGTTTCCCATTCAAATGCATGTAACAGTGAGAAACACACTGTCTTGGCGAAATAAAGCGTTTTTGTACAACTTCATATAAATCGCTGTAACTTTTGATAGAAGACTCAGACAAACATGTTTATGGCTTTATCTTATAGAACTCAATATCCCCGTGCTGGGCAAACAGAACAGGTTTTGCAGCCGTTTGAGCTAAGATTTTAAAATTATTCACATAATGAAAACCTATACTTTGTTTCAGGCGAGTTTCCCATTCAAATGCATGTAACAGTGAGAAATACACTGTCTTGGCGAAATAAAGCGTTTTTGTACAACCACTTCATATAAATCGCTGTAACTTTTGATAGAAGACTCAGACAAACATATTTATGGCTTTATCTTATAGAACTCAATATCCCCGTGCTGGGCAAACAGGTTTTGCAGCCGTTTGAGCTAAGATTTTAAAATTATTCACATAATGAAAACCTATACTTTGTCTCGGGTGAGTTTCCCATTCAAATGCATGTAACAGTGAGAAACACACTGTCTTGGCGAAATAAAGCGTTTTTGTACAACTTCATATAAATCGCTGTAACTTTTGATAGAAGACTCAGACAAAGATGTTTATGGCTTTATCTTATAGAACTCAATATCCCCGTGCTGGGCAAACAGAACAGGTTTTGCAGCCCTTTGAGCTAAGATTTTAAAATTATTCACATAATGAAAACCTATACTTTGTTTCAGGCGAGTTTCCCATTCAAATGCATGTAACAGTGAGAAATACACTGTCTTGGCGAAATAAAGCGTTTTTGTACAACCACTTCATATAAATCGCTGTAACTTTTGATAGAAGACTCAGACAAACATATTTATGGCTTTATCTTATAGAACTCAATATCCCCGTGCTGGGCAAACAGGTTTTGCAGCCGTTTGAGCTAAGATTTTAAAATTATTCACATAATGAAAACCTATACTTTGTCTCGGGTGAGTTTCCCATTCAAATGCATGTAACAGTGAGAAACACACTGTCTTGGCGAAATAAAGCGTTTTTGTACAACTTCATATAAATCGCTGTAACTTTTGATAGAAGACTCAGACAAACATGTTTATGGCTTTATCTTATAGAACTCAATATCCCCATGCTGGGCAAACAGAACAGGTTTTGCAGCCGTTTGAGCTAAGATTTTAAAATTATTCACATAATGAAAACCTATACTTTGTTTCAGTCGAGTTTCCCATTCAAATGCATGTAATCATGTCTTGACGAAATAAAGCGTTTTCGTACAACTTCATATAAATCGCTGTAACTTTTGATAGAAGACTCAGACAAACATGTTTATGGCTTTATCTTATAGAACTCAATATCCCCGTGCTAGGCAAACAGAACAGGTTTTGCAGCCGTTTGAGCTAAGATTTTAAAATTATTCACATAATGAAAACCTATACTTTGTTTCAGGCGAGTTTCCCATTCAAATGCATGTAACAGTGAGAAACGCATTGTCTTGGCGAAATAAAGCGTTTTCGTACAACTTCATATAAATCGCTGTAACTTTTGATAGAAGACTCAGACAAACATGTTTATGGCTTTATCTTATAGAACTCAATATCCCCGTGCTGGGCAAACAGAACAGGTTTTGCAGCCGTTTGAGCTAAGATTTTAAAATTATTCACATAATGAAAACCTATACTTTGTTTCAGGCGAGTTTCCCATTCAAATGCATGTAACAGTGAGAAATACACTGTCTTGGCGAAATAAAGCGTTTTTCAACCACTTCATATAAATCGCTGTAACTTTTGATAGAAGACTCAGACAAACATGTTTATGGCTTTATCTTATAGAACTCAATATCCCGTGCTGGGCAAACAGGTTTTGCAGCCGTTTGAGCTAAGATTTTAAAATTTTTCACATAATGAAAACCTATACTTTGTTTCAGGCGAGTTTCCCATTCAAATGCATGTAACAGTGAGAAATACACTGTCTTGGCGAAATAAAGCGTTTTTCAACCACTTCATATAAATCGCTGTAACTTTTGATAGAAGACTCAGACAAACATGTTTATGGCTTTATCTTATAGAACTCAATATCCCCGTGCTGGGCAAACAGGTTTTGCAGCCGTTTGAGCTAAGATTTTAAAATTATTCACATAATGAAAACCTATACTTTGTTTCAGGCGAGTTTCCCATTCAAATGCATGTAACAGTGAGAAACGCATTGTCTTGGCGAAATAAAGCGTTTTTCAACAACTTCATATAAATCGCTGTAACTTTTGATAGAAGACTCAGACAAACATATTTATGGCTTTATCTTATAGAACTCAATATCCCCGTGCTGGGCAAACAGGTTTTGCAGCCGTTTGAGCTAAGATTTTAAAATTATTCACATAATGAAAACCTATACTTTGTCTCGGGTGAGTTTCCCATTCAAATGCATGTAACAGTGAGAAACACACTGTCTTGGCGAAATAAAGCGTTTTTGTACAACTTCATATAAATCGCTGTAACTTTTGATAGAAGACTCAGACAAAGATGTTTATGGCTTTATCTTATAGAACTCAATATCCCCGTGCTGGGCAAACAGAACAGGTTTTGCAGCCGTTTGAGCTAAGATTTTAAAATTATTCACATAATGAAAACCTATACTTTGTTTCAGGCGAGTTTCCCATTCAAATGCATGTAACAGTGAGAAATACACTGTCTTGGCGAAATAAAGCGTTTTTGTACAACCACTTCATATAAATCGCTGTAACTTTTGATAGAAGACTCAGACAAACATATTTATGGCTTTATCTTATAGAACTCAATATCCCCGTGCTGGGCAAACAGGTTTTGCAGCCGTTTGAGCTAAGATTTTAAAATTATTCACATAATGAAAACCTATACTTTGTCTCGGGTGAGTTTCCCATTCAAATGCATGTAACAGTGAGAAACACACTGTCTTGGCGAAATAAAGCGTTTTTGTACAACTTCATATAAATCGCTGTAACTTTTGATAGAAGACTCAGACAAACATGTTTATGGCTTTATCTTATAGAACTCAATATCCCCATGCTGGGCAAACAGAACAGGTTTTGCAGCCGTTTGAGCTAAGATTTTAAAATTATTCACATAATGAAAACCTATACTTTGTTTCAGTCGAGTTTCCCATTCAAATGCATGTAATCATGTCTTGACGAAATAAAGCGTTTTCGTACAACTTCATATAAATCGCTGTAACTTTTGATAGAAGACTCAGACAAACATGTTTATGGCTTTATCTTATAGAACTCAATATCCCCGTGCTAGGCAAACAGAACAGGTTTTGCAGCCGTTTGAGCTAAGATTTTAAAATTATTCACATAATGAAAACCTATACTTTGTTTCAGGCGAGTTTCCCATTCAAATGCATGTAACAGTGAGAAACGCATTGTCTTGGCGAAATAAAGCGTTTTCGTACAACTTCATATAAATCGCTGTAACTTTTGATAGAAGACTCAGACAAACATGTTTATGGCTTTATCTTATAGAACTCAATATCCCCGTGCTGGGCAAACAGAACAGGTTTTGCAGCCGTTTGAGCTAAGATTTTAAAATTATTCACATAATGAAAACCTATACTTTGTTTCAGGCGAGTTTCCCATTCAAATGCATGTAACAGTGAGAAATACACTGTCTTGGCGAAATAAAGCGTTTTTCAACCACTTCATATAAATCGCTGTAACTTTTGATAGAAGACTCAGACAAACATGTTTATGGCTTTATCTTATAGAACTCAATATCCCGTGCTGGGCAAACAGGTTTTGCAGCCGTTTGAGCTAAGATTTTAAAATTTTTCACATAATGAAAACCTATACTTTGTTTCAGGCGAGTTTCCCATTCAAATGCATGTAACAGTGAGAAATACACTGTCTTGGCGAAATAAAGCGTTTTTCAACCACTTCATATAAATCGCTGTAACTTTTGATAGAAGACTCAGACAAACATGTTTATGGCTTTATCTTATAGAACTCAATATCCCCGTGCTGGGCAAACAGGTTTTGCAGCCGTTTGAGCTAAGATTTTAAAATTATTCACATAATGAAAACCTATACTTTGTTTCAGGCGAGTTTCCCATTCAAATGCATGTAACAGTGAGAAACGCATTGTCTTGGCGAAATAAAGCGTTTTTCAACAACTTCATATAAATCGCTGTAACTTTTGATAGAAGACTCAGACAAACATATTTATGGCTTTATCTTATAGAACTCAATATCCCCGTGCTGGGCAAACAGGTTTTGCAGCCGTTTGAGCTAAGATTTTAAAATTATTCACATAATGAAAACCTATACTTTGTCTCGGGTGAGTTTCCCATTCAAATGCATGTAACATTGAGAAACACACTGTCTTGGCGAAATAAAGCGTTTTTGTACAACTTCATATAAATCGCTGTAACTTTTGATAGAAGACTCAGACAAACATGTTTATGGCTTTATCTTATAGAACTCAATATCCCCGTGCTGGGCATACAGAACAGGTTTTGCAGCCGTTTGAGCTAAGATTTTAAAATTATTCACATAATGAAAACCTATACTTTGTTTCAGGCGAGTTTCCCATTCAAATGCATGTAACAGTGAGAAACGCATTGTCTTGGCGAAATAAAGCGTTTTTGAACAACTTCATATAAATCGCTGTAACTTTTGATAGAAGACTCAGACAAACATGTTTATGGCTTTATCTTATAGAACTCAATATCCCCGTGCTGGGCATACAGGTTTTGCAGCCGTTTGAGCTAAGATTTTAAAATTATTCACATAATGAAAACCTATACTTTGTTTCAGGCGAGTTTCCCATTCAAATGCATGTAACAGTGAGAAACGCATTGTCTTGGCGAAATAAAGCGTTTTTGAACAACTTCATATAAATCGCTGTAACTTTTGATAGAAGACTCAGACAAACATGTTTATGGCTTTATCTTATAGAACTCAATATCCCCGTGCTGGGCAAACAGGTTTTGCAGCTGTTTGAGCTAAGATTTTAAAATTATTCACATAATGAAAACCTATACTTTGTTTTGGACGAGTTCCCCATTCAAATGCATGTAATAGCGAGAAACGCACTAACGTGGTGAAATAAAGCGTTTTCGTACACCTTCATATAAATAGCTGTAACTTTTGATAGACGCCTCAGACTCACATATTTATGGCTTTATCTTATAGAATTCAATATCCCCGTTTTGAGCAAACAGGTTTTGTAGCTGTTTGAGCTAAGATTTTCAAGTTATTCAAAAGATGAAAACTTATACTCTTTTTTTAGTGCGAGAAAAGCACAGGCGTAATGTTGATGGAATCAGCCGGCAACGCAGACCCTGGTGTGGTGAAGATGGCCTCACAGGGAGCAGTGGCCCTGGTGCAATGTGGATGGCCTAAGCCAGCAACGCAGTTCCTGGTGTGGTGAAGCTGGCCTCACAGGGAGCTCTGGCCCTGGTGTAATGTTGATGGCTTCAGCCATGAACACAGGCCCTGGTGAAATGTAGATGGCCTCATTTAACAACACTGGCGCTAGTGAAATATGGATGGTATTGGTCAGCACCACACACCCTGGTGTAATGTGGATGGCATCAACGAGCAGCACAAGCCCTGGTGTGGTGATTATGGACTCCCAGGAATCAATTGCCGTGATGTAATGTGGATGGTATAAGCCAGCATCACAGGCTCTGGTGTAATGTGGATGGTAACGTTCAAAACCACAGGCCCTGGTGTAATGTACATGGCATCAACGAGTAGCACAGGCCCTGGTGAAATGTAGTTGGCCTAAACCAGAAAGACAGGGCCCTGGTGAAATGTGGATGGCCTCAGCCAGCAACGCAGGCCCTGGTGTAATGTGGATGGCATGAGCCAGCAAAGCAGGCCCTGGTGAAATGTGGATGGTATCAGCCAGCAGCACAGGCCCTGGTGTAATGTACATGGCATCAACGAGTAGCACAGGCCCTGGTGAAATGTAGTTGGCCTAAACCAGAAAGACAGGGCCCTGGTGAAATGTGGATGGCCTCAGCCAGCAACGCAGGCCCTGGTGTAATGTGGATGGCATGAGCCAGCAAAGCAGGCCCTGGTGAAATGTGGATGGTATCAGCCAGCAGCACAGGCCCTGGTGTGGTGTATTGAATATGGCCTCACAGGAAGCACTGGCCCTGGTGTATTGTGGATGGCATCAGCCAGCACCACAGGCCCTGGTGAAATGTAGATGGCCTTAGCCAACACAACTGGCCCTGGTGTGGTGAAGTTGGCCTCACAGGGAGCACTAGCCCTGCTGCAATGTGTATTACATCAGCCAGTAGCACACTCCGTTGTGTATTGTGGATGGCCTCAGCCAGCAATACAGGCCCTGATGAAATGTGGAGGGCCTAAGCTAAAACCACTGTCCCTGGTGAAAATGTGCATGATATCGGTCAGCACAACAGGCCCTATAGCAGATGGCATCAACAAGCAGCAGAGGACCTGTTGGGGTGAAGATGGCCTAACAGGAAGCACTGTCCCTGGTGTAATGTGGATGGTAGAAGCCAGCATCACAGTCCCTGGTGAAATGTGGCCTCAGACAGCAGCACTGGCCCTGGTGTAATGTGTATGGGCTTAGCCAACAACAAAGGCCCTGGTGTAATGTGGATGGCATCAGCCAGTAGCACAGGTTCTTGTGTATTGTGGATCACATCAGCCAGTAACACAAGCCCTGGTGAAATGTGGATGTTTTCCGCCAGCACCACAGGCCCTGGTGAAATGTGGATGGAATCAGCCAGCAGCACAAGCCCTGGTCTTTTGAAGCCCTGGTGTGGTGAAGATGGCCTCCCAAGGAGTACTGGCCGTGGTGAAATACGGATGACATCAGCAAGTAGCAGAGGCCCTTGTGTATTGTAGTGTGCCTCAGGCAGCAACACAGGCCCTAGTGAAATGTAGATGGCCTCAGCCAGCAACACAGGCCTTTGTGTATTGTGGATCGCATCAGCCACCAACACAGGCCCTGGTGAAAAGTAGTTGGACTCAAACTGCAACATACGCCCTGGTGAAATTAATTATCCCCGTGCTGGGCAAACAGGTTTTGCAGTTGTTTAAGCTAAGATTTTCAAGTTATTCACATAATGAAAACCTATACTTTGTTTCAGGCGAATTCCCCATTCAAATGCATGTAATCATGTCTTGACGAAATAAAGCGTTTTTGTACAACTTCATATAAATAGCTGTAACTTTTCATAGAAGACTCAGGCACACATATTTATGGCTTTATCTTATAGAATTCAATATCCCCGTGCTGGGCAAACAGGTTTTGATTTTCAAGTTATTCACAAGATGAAAACTGATACTCTTTTTTTCGTGCAAGAAAAGCTGTGGCCATGGTGTATTGTTGATGGAATCAGCCAGTAACGCAGGCCCTGGTGAAATGCAGATGACCTTAGCTAGCAACATACGCCCTGGTGAAATGTAGTTGGCCTCAGCCAGTAGCACAGGCCCTGGTGTATTGTGGATCGCATCAGCCAGCAACACTGGCTCTGTTGAAATGTGCATGATATCGGTGCATGTAACAGTGAGAAACGCACTGTCTTGACGAAATAAAGCGTTTTTGTACAACTTCATATGGTGAAATGTAGTGGGCCTAAGCCATGAACACAGGCGCTGGTGAAGCTGGCATCACAGTCCCTATTGTAATGTGAATGGCCTCAGACAGCAGTACAGGCCCTGGTGAAATGTGGATGGCATCAAGCAGCAACGCAGGCCCTGGTGAAATGTAGAGGGTGTCAGCAAGCAACACAGGCCCTGGTTTGGTGAAGATGGCCTCACAGGGAGAACTGGCCCTGGTGTAATGTGGAAGGCATCAGCCAGTAGCACAGGCCCTGTTATAATGTCGATGGCCTCATCTACCAACACTGGCTCTGGTGAAATGTGCATGATATCGGTGCATGTAACAGTGAGAAACGCATTGTCTTGAATAAAGTGTTTTTGTACAACTTCATATAAATAGCTTGTGAAATGTAGTGGGACTAAGCCATGAACACAGGCGCTGGTGAGATGTAGATGGCCTCAATTGGCAACATACGCCCTGGTGAAATTCAATATCTCTGTGCTGGGCAAACAGGGTTTGCAGTTTTTTGAGTTAAGATTTTCAAGTTATTCACATAATGAAAACCTATACTTTGTGTTGGGCGAGAACTCAATTCAAATACATGGGATCGTAAGAAACGCACTGTCTTGGCGAATTAAAGTGTTTTTCATCAACTTCATAAGGATAGCTGTAACTTTTGATAGAAGACTCAGACACACATATTTATGGCTTTGCCTTATAGAATTCAGCATCTCAGTGCTGGGTAAACAGGTTTTGCAGCTGTTTGAGCTATGATTTTTAAGTTATTCACATAATGAAAACCTGTACCTTGTGTCAGGCGAGAACTCCATTCAAATGCATGGGATCATAACGGTGTGTTCACACCGAACGTGATAGAGTCGGCCAGAGCGTCAGGTTTACATGTAAAGTCAATGGAAAAACGTGATGACACGCGATTGCGGGAATTCGGAATTCGGAAGCAGATTTGCGTCGCGAAAACGCCAAAATGCGGGAAACGCGCGTCAGTGTACCGCGTCTGGCGGGTTTGACTCGCGAAAAAAACCATGTCAGTTTTTGTGTTGCATTTTGTGCAACACAAAAAGTGACCGGCAGCCTCGCCTCTGTCAGTGCGCCCCAGGGCAGCTGTGGCTACAATGTAGCTTGCCATTGCCTGTGTGTGAATGTGTGTGTGAATGGGTGAATGACTGAATGTAGTGTAATGGCGCTTTGGGGTCCTTAGGGACTGAGTCAAGCCCTATACAAAGGCAGGCCATTTACCTTTTCTTTTTTTTTACGGGCGTTTCGGGTCTACCTCTTGAGTTGGAAAAATCTGAACTCCAGCGTCAAATCACGCCACCACAACCAATCAGGAGCGTGGTAACGTGGCTGTGACCTAGGTCAAAGGGGCAGATCCAGCTAAAGCCCTTCATTCTTCAATGGAGGGATGGCTAATCAACGCCGTGGTACGCAGTGTCTATGACTTTTATCATTTTTGAAATATTAATATTTTAGTGAAAAATTTCCCGCGCTTATGTGCCGCACAGTTTTGAGACAAGGGTTACATGTGTTATATCATTTTGTGCATCTGGGTCTGGACTAGAATGCTATGACTTTTGGTGTTTATGACTTTTATAGTTTTTTAAATATTTAGATTTTAGTGCAAATTTTGGCCCATTTCTAGGCCCATGAGAAAGATTCAACTTTTGGCCCCATAGAAACAGATTTCAAACTTCATTTGTGGTGTGTTGGCTCTCTCTAGTGGTATGTCGGGAGTGGTACGGCCTGTCTACCCGTATTTGGATTACCATAATGACGAGAATATCAACGGCGCGCACAGCGTCGCTGCTTTCAGGAACCATTGGAAGTTTTAAGGTTGCGCGAACCATTGAATAGTTACGGTAACCGCAAGGGTGTATGCTTGGTGGAAAACTCCATATCCCACAATTCATAGCACGCCTCTACAGAGTCAAACAATGGCGGCCACCACTTCGTTTTATGTCTTTTATTAGTGTTTCTAGGTCACAAAATAAACTTTTAAGATATTTTCAGGTGAGAAAGTAGGTGTGTAAACTTCAAATATATGCTCGTTTTATCAAGAACTCCCAAATTAGCAACCGTTCTCTTACGTGTTGCTGCTAGCCGGCTAGCTACCTAGCGCGGCTAGTGACCCTTCGCTAAAAAGCACATGGGCTTGGCTTTCAATGAGGCAACTCCCTTCACCCCCGATCGCTCGCAAACAGTCTTTGTCTTAGCTGGACTTATTTTTCGTTTATATGGGCCGATGATGCTGGTCGATGTGGAAAAAATAACTGAGTTGTTTGGTGGTGGCTAACGCAGAGCTACAACAGAGGGCAGCTATTCACCGATGTATGACAGAAAGGTCATCCGGGGAAAGAGACATAAGAGGCGGCCGTCGATCGACCGGTGGTGGCTAACGCGGAGCTCAATCGTGGATAAGGGAAACCGAAGGCAGGAGAAGCAGGCGGTGTTCCAGATCTACTGGCGTTTAGATCAACTGGCGTTAGTCGAACAGATGTGTGGCAGACTTGCGTTTCAGGAGCTGCTACCGACAAACCAGCAAAAAAACGCCAAATGTGTCATCTGTGACACATGTGAGGTTATCTCAAACACACTCCGTCAGTCTTGATGCTGTTGAACAACAAAATGTTTAAAAATGTGGTGAGTTTACCTGGTGATATCCTCACGCGTGACGCGATCGCGAAAACAGCAAACAATTAACACCACGCCGATGTTGTTCACGGGACAGCAAGAGTAAACGATCGGGAGACTCTTGTCGTCGTTATCGTTCCCCTCGCACGTTTTATTTGTCCGGTTTCAGCGTTTTTGCTTCACAACTAAAGCGAGCAGTTTACTTTGTGCACTAACATGGACTCGAGTCAACCAGCGCCACCTCTGGCCAAGTGCCACAGCCTACAGCCAGATCAACTTGTGACACACATCTGCAGCACGTTTGAATTCGTGTCATGCACATTTGTACCTTTCAATTGTGTCTGTTTGTGCGTCATGCAAATAAACCTTTGAAATGAATGAAATGACACTAATATTTCACTAGTGTTGTAACATCACATGTCGTTAGCGTAGTCTGTCTGTGTCTTTACTCTGCGAACAAACATTTTAGAGTTGGCTGTTATATACAGTCTGTTTAAGTGTGGTTAATCCAATGAACATTTGTAAGGAGATGGCAGTTACTGTGAATGTACAGCATTTACACAGTGATTAGTAATAAACAGTCAGACAATGACTCTGACAATCTCATTCAATCTTGCAGACTGAATGCACCTTCTGTGGAAAGTGGTACCACACAGTGTATGTGGACTTTCCCTGTGCAGAAGGCGACTACAAATGTTGTGGGTGCTAAATAAACAGAAACAAATAATCCCTGTTGTCTTTGCTTACTGATTGTTTTCAGTGTTGACAATCCACATTGCTGGCATTGCATCTTTCAACATGTTTGTGGGTAGATTTGGATGTACCAGGGGTTAGTGCAGCCACTCAGCCTCTACTCAATGTGATCATAGCAGCAGGTGCAGATGTGTCACAAGTTAATCTAGTAGTAGGCTATGGTAGTAGTGGACTGACCTCCATTTGAAACTGCTCCAGCTGCTGTGTGATTGTGGATCTGCTACAAATTGAAGATCATATGGAAGTTTTGGAAATTAACCCTTGTATTATGTTGAAAAACAAAAAAGTGACATTGATTTTGTTGCGGGTCATTTTGACCCGTACTCTGTAAATCCACTCAGAATTGTCAAGAAACTGCAATAAACTGCAATAAAACAATAGCAACTTTATTTTCCATTAGATAAACATGTAGTACACAGACATACAACAGTGACTTTCCATAACTATTTTAGGAACAATTTGGTTTTTCGTTCTTACAAACACGTATTTTGAACTTGCCCAACGTTCTCAGTTTTCCAATGCTCAACATTTTCTATTTTGTCCACATGATGGACAGAATGTAACTGTGTGCTTTCTGCAGATGTACTTCTTGCATTTCTCACAAAAAGTGCTTGTTTTCAAACAGGAATCTTCCTAACTAAGATTTAAAACAAAAGATTTCTACGTCTCCTCCAGTCTCACAAACAGATGACAAACCAAGCGACACACCTGAGTCACTGACTTTCTTAAATCCACTCACTCTCACTGGCTGTTTATTACTAATCACTGTGTAACTGCTGTGAATTCAAAGTAACTGCCGTCTCCTTACAAATCTTCATTGGATTAACCACACTTATGCAGACTGTATATAACTACCAACTCTCCAGCCATGTTGATGTATTGCCTATATTGGCTGGAAATATTCATTTCCAGGGAAAAGACACAGACAGACGATGCTTACAGGATGTGATGTGACAACACTAATGAAATATTGATGTGTCATATTTGTCCAAGGTGTGTTTCATTGTTATGGAAAAAGAGAATATCAAAATCATGTTCACCAATTGGAGTGGTGATTTCTATGACTTTGTGTATATAATTTGGAATTTTGTACAAATGTAGGCCAATAAGGAATATATGATATCATTTCATTCTTTTCAAAGTTTTATTTGCATGACGCACAAACAGACACAATTGAAAGGTACAAATGTGCATGAAACTAATTCAAACGTGGTGCAGATGTGTGTCACAGGTTGATCTGGCTGTAGGCTGTGGCACTTGGCCAGAGGTGGCGCTGGTTGACTCGAGTCCATGTTAGTGCACAAAGCAAACTGCTCGCTTTAGTTGTGAAGCAAAAACGCTGAATTCAGAGAAACAAACCGTGCGAGGGGGACGATAACGACGACAAGAGTCTCCCGATCGTTTACTCTTGCTGTCCTGTGAACAACATCGGCGTGGTGTTACTTGTTTGCTGTTTTCGCGATCGCGTCGCGCATGAGGATATCACCAGGTAAACTCGCCACATTTTTAAACATTTTGTTGTTCACCAGCATCAAGACTGACGGAGTGTGTTTGAGATAACCTCACAAGTGTCACAGATGACACATTTGGCGTTTTTTTGCTGGTTTGTCGGTAGGAGCTACTGAAACGCAAGACTGCCACACATCTGTTCGACCAACGCCAGTTGATCTAAACGCCAGTAGATCTGGAACACCGGCTGCCGATCGGAGCGTGAGGTGAACTGAATTTCAGGTAAGAAGTTATGAACTGCACTCTATTTGGGTCAGATATAAACCGAGTTTAGGTGTCGTTTATTCTCGTTGTGCTGACTTTCTACAATAACTCGTACTGCGTGCTAGCTAGCACGATGCAGTTTCTTTACAGCTGTGTGCGTGCTAAGTTACTGATGTTGAACTTTATGACAGCCTCCCCTGTCATTCTCTCGCCTGTTGCAACTTCAATCATGAAACTGATCAATGATCGGCTTTTCTCTCTTGTTTGTTTATCGCGCTAAACAACAACAGCAGCAGCAGTTTAAGCTTGATCAGCTGCTGTTAGCATTTATTTGATATTAATTTCTAGTATCAGCTGATGTTTGCTGGAGTCACAGCTGTAAAGGCGGGTGGTCGGAACCAGGAGATGTCCTTACTGAATCATTAGAGCTGAACTGGTGATGGAGAAACAGGTGACATGAATGAGTTGAAGGAAAGTTATGAACTGTTTCTGAGAGACAACTGGTAACTGTGCAGGGGCAGATCTAGCAAAGCTTTTGCCAGGGGGCCAGTTAGGCATTAACAGGAAAAGGGGGGCACAAAGATATACTTTTCTTTCTTACTCTCATATAAAATATTTAGCTTTTATTAAATAGTTATCTGAATCTTATGACCAAAGTTTGTATAATAATACACAAGATTGGCTGTAGACCATTGTTAATCATTCAGAACACTGTGTAAAAATAACAAAAAACAAAAAGTGAATGCAAAAGTGCACAAATATTTATTTTACGTGTTTGATGTGTGTGGCAGGGCGTGGTCTGCAGTGCCGCTGCAGGGGAGGTGGACTCACCTCAGCGACATCTGCAATCACGCCTCTCAGGCGTGCTCTCGGCATGTATTTTTTGGTATGTGTTGGGCTGTGAGATGAAAAGCTACAGCCGGCTGTGTGGGTACAGCAACCATGTGTGAAAAGTGGTCAATAAAGTAATGCTACAAAGCGTGTTCATGCAAACATTGTCGGGTCTGCCGTGGTACAATGGGACTTCTGCTCATGAAGCTCTGCGCACAGCATCTGCAAATCGGGGCTGTAAAAAGTCACCTCATCTTTACGCAAAACTGTAAGCTGTCATCTGTGAGGCGTGAGCTGTGTTTGGTTTTACCATAGTTCATGGTGGAGAATGGCTGCTCTGCTGAGTTTTGCTCTCTGTAGCCGTATGAATGGCAAACTACACTGATTAGCAGCGGCATAGGCACACTTAAAATTTCTTCTGAAATTTTCACTTTCTAGTTCATCATATACTTTCTTTTTATACTTTCTTTATTTTTCCACCCCCCCCCTTTTTTTTTTTTTTTTTTAAAACTGTTCGAAGTTTTTGATAAGACTAATCTACCTCAGTCTCAGAGCAGTTAAGGTGATATGTAGATGTCGGATAATTAGTTTCTGTGTCCTTGTTGCTGCTCCCAGTCTGAGAATCCATTCTCAGACTGGAAGGCCCGGGTTCAAATCCCGCTTATGGCAACATTTCTTTCAGTTAACAGTTATACTTTTTAAACTCTTTTCAACACAAATTTGAGCTTTTTCACCCGTTTTCAGCAGAATTTTCTTTTTTTTTCACCACTTTTCAGCACAAATCCAAGCTTTTTCAGCTGTTTTCAGCAAAAAACCTCTTTTCAGCAGAAATTCTGCTGATTGAACTCTTTTCAGCAGATTTTTCAGAATTTTCACCTCTTTTCTGCCCAAATTCTGCTTTTTCACCTCTTCTGAAAAATTTTCAGCCTTCTCACCTCTTATCAGCACAATTCTCAGGAGCTTCTGCTCATTTCAGCAGAATTGTCAGTCTCTCCCCCTCTTCTTTGTGAGAATGAGTTTGGCTCAGTGAGATGAGTAGCCGCCTTGAGAGCAGAAGGGCCAGGTTCGAATCCTGCTCAGGGCAGCAGCTTTTTTCAGCAGAAATCTTCAGCGTTAAGGTATCCACACAGCATTTTCGCAGGAAATGCAAATTTTTCTAGTCTTTTCTTCATCTTCAAGTTGCTTCCGTACGTTTTTCAGCACTTAACTGCTTCCTCAGTTTTGTACAAAAGTTAAATTGTTATAGCGGTTGTGTTGTTAAGCTTTGGGCATCTGCATAGACATGTTTCTTTTATTTAAAATAACCGTAAACCAGCTTGTATCGCGGGTCCCGCGGTTCTTCATGTACAGGGAGTGCAGAATTATTAGGCAAATGAGTATTTTGTCCACATCATCCTCTTCATGCATGTTGTCTTACTCCAAGCTGTATAGGCTCGAAAGCCTACTACCAATTAAGCATATTAGGTGATGTGCATCTCTGTAATGAGAAGGGGTGTGGTCTAATGACATCAACACCCTATGTCAGGTGTGCATAATTATTAGGCAACGTCCTTTCCTTTGGCAAAATGGGTCAAAAGAAGGACTTGACAGGCTCAGAAAAGTCAAAAATAGTGAGATATCTTGCAGAGGGATGCAGCAGTCTCAAAATTGCAAAGCTTCTGAAGCGTGATCATCCAACAATCAAGCATTTCATTCAAAATAGTCAACAGGGTCGCAAGAAGCGTGTGGGAAAACCAAGGTGCAAAATAACTGCCCATGAACTGAGAAAAGTCAAGCGTGCAGCTGCCAAGATGCCACTTGCCACCAGTTTGGCCATATTTCAGAGCTGCAACATCACTGGAGTGCCCAAGAGCACAAGGTGTGCAATACTCAGAGACATGGCCAAGGTAAGAAAGGCCGAAAGACGACCACCACTGAACAAGACACACAAGCTGAAACGTCAAGACTGGGCCAAGAAATATCTCAAGACTGATTTTTCTAAGGTTTTATGGACTGATGAAATGAGAGTGAGTCTTGATGGGCCAGATGGATGGGCCCGTGGCTGGATTGGTAAAGGGCAGAGAGCTCCAGTCCGACTCAGACGCCAGCAAGGTGGAGGTGGAGTACTGGTTTGGGCTGGTATCATCAAAGATGAGCTTGTGGGGCCTTTTCGGGTTGAGGATGGAGTCAAGCTCAACTCCCAGTCCTACTGCCAGTTTCTGGAAGACACCTTCTTCAAGCAGTGGTACAGGAAGAAGTCTGCATCCTTCAAGAAAAACATGATTTTCATGCAGGACAATGCTCCATCACACACGTCCAATTACTCCACAGCATGGCTGACAAGAAAGGGTATAAAAGAAGAAAAACTAATGACATGGCCACCTTGTTCACCTGATCTGAACCCCATTGAGAACCTGTGGTCCATCATCAAATGTGAGATTTACAAGCAGGGAAAACAGTACACCTCTCTGAACAGTGTCTGGGAGGCTGTGGTTGCTGCTGCACGCAATGTTGATGGTGAACAGATCAAAACACTTACAGAATCCATGGATGGCAGGCTTTTGAGCAGGGCTGCCCAATCCCAGTCCTCGAGAGCTACTATCCTGCAGCTTTTAGATGCATCCCTACTCCAACACAGCTGAATCAAATGGTTTGATTACCTCTTCAGCATGCCATCATGTTTGGCAAAGGCCTGATAACAAGCCATTCATTTGATTCAGGTGTGTGGGAACAAGGATGCATCTAAAAGCTGCAGGACGGTAGCTCTTGAGAACCGGGATTGGGCACCCCTGCTTTTGAGTGTCCTTGCAAAGAAAGGTGGCTATATTGGTCGCTGATTTGTTTTTGTTTTGTTTTTGAATGTCAGAAATGTATATTTGTGAATGTGGAGGTGTTATATTGGTTTCACTGGTAAAAATAAATAATTGAAATGGGTATATATTTGTTTTTTGTTAAGTTGCCTAATAATTATGCACAGTAATAGTCACCTGCACACACAGATATCCCCCTAAAATAGCTAAAACTAAAAACAAACTAAAAACTACTTCCAAAAACATTAAGCTTTGATATTAATGAGTTTTTTAGGTTCATTGAGAACATGGTTGTTGTTCAATAATAAAATTATTCCTCAAAAATACAACTTGCCTAATAATTCTGCACTCCCTGTATTGCCGCTTACATACAGCTAATTTAGATTTTTTCGAATTGGTGATATGTTGCGGGGAACAAAGACCAAACGACTTAATTTATTAAAACGCAGAGAAAATGATCACCTCTTCACTGGGGTGAAGAATTGGGCCGCTACGGCCTGGATGTACAAGAATAAATAAATTTACACATCATATTCATATGAGTGCAGTCCTATTAACCCTCATGCTGTACAGCAGCAGTCCCCAACCTTTTTTGCGCCACAGACATATTATGTCAGACACAGAGCGACCTTTAAGGTATCGCGGATGAATACAACCACATAAAATGATCCGACCAAGACAAAAACTGTGGTACTTTGTAAATATAATAATAAACGTGAATGTACTGTGTAATTGTGTAACTTTATTAGCAGCGTCCTCCTGAAAATGCGCCAACATTGACAGTAACATTCTCCTCTCTGCCGCTTCATGCTCTCTGGTCGCTATGGTAACGTGTAAATATTTCTTTCAAAATAAGACACACAGCTACAACAAGGGAAAAGACCCAGGGAAACCGCGTCAACAATAATAACCCAGAAAACCATAAATTTCACAGGCTCGAGCCTCAACTCTCGTGGCCCGGTACCAAACAACTCACGGACCGCTGCTGTACAGAACCTGTGATGTCCAGATGATGTTCTGCTGTAAAAACCTTTGGGTTTAGGGATTAACATAGTTGCCATGGTTTCCTTTCTTCTCTTATTTGTTGTGTGTGATCAGGACAATTCTGGAGAAGATGGGCCTGCAGGGGTAAGTCACCCCCTTGCAGGCCAGAAGACATGAGATAACTTTAAAGAATACAAAGTACGTATTAGAGATGGCACGATACCACTTTTTTATGTCCGATACCGATACCGATATCATAAATTTGGATATCTGCCGATACCGACATGAATCCGATATAGTGTGTTTTAATCAACAAAACTGTTTTTTAAATATCTTGCTGCATTTTGTATAACTTCATACTCAAGTTTAAAACAACAACTACACTTAAGCTATTCTGTTATACCTGTATGCAAAAAAAATTATTTCATAGTTCAGCAATACTGATCAATCTAATAAACTTAAACCTACACCATCCTCCCTATTCTGGTATTTTAAAGAGTACTTAGCATAAATATTAAGCAACCTAACTAATAGGGTTCCAACTCCCAGCAACAACAAAAATAAATAAATAAAAAATAGGGAACCACCCCTCACGCTCCACCTCATGATGCTTAATCGACGTAATCAACCTTAATTTGATGCAGTGTGAAAAAAAATGCACAGAAATCAATTATTTTTCAAGAAATATTAAATAGATTCAACATCTTTCTTCAACAAAATTGCAGACTGCACAGATGGTACCTTCCCAAAGGAAAAAGTACTATAGCTTACTAGGGTATATATATTAGACTTAATAGTTACTATATACAATAATGGACTTCTATTCATTTTGCATCAAATTAAAACTTTGGGTGTCAGATAATTATTTATTAAAAGCTAGACATTTTAAATGAGAATAAGAAAGAAAAGTATGTCTTTGTGCCCCCTTTTCCCTGTTAATGCCCTATCGGCCCCCCTGGCTAAACTTTGCTAGATCCGCCCCTGCACAGTTACCAGCGTCAGCTACGTAGAAAAAGATCCTGGTGTAGGAAGTAATATTAAATAAATTCTAACAACAGATTATCAAGCTTCAACGTGCTGCTGTTGTTCAGCCGCTGGTTTCCTCTTTCTGGTGCAAAGTGGGCCAAAAGCAAACTAGAGACACGGACTCGCACAGAAAAGCCGATCAGCTGATCGTTAAGCAGTTTCATGATTGAAGTAGCAGCAAGAAGACGCAGTCGTTTGTTAAGCTTAACGCAGGAATGCTTTACAAACATTCAGAGATGGACTTACACACTTGCTTTACTTCTCTCGGGATAACTTTGTCAGAGATGAAATGCCGGGTTGGTAGCGAAGCTCCACATGCTATCCAGACCACCAACAGGTCCTGCATGCCACAGCCGCTCTATCACGTGATGCATACTGCAAACGTTCTGAGGTGAGTTACGGCGTGTTGCAAGTTTTGTGAGGTGCTTTCGTGATATTTAATGGATCGGCTTACATTTTTTATTTTTCTCCGATATCCGATCCAGTAATTTAGGTCAGCATCGGACCGATACCGATACGTAATATCGGATCGGTCCATCTCTAGTACGTATGTGTGTTATCAAGAAGATAATTCTTAAGAACACAAGTTATGAAATGTGCAATTACTAAGAGTTGTTGTGGTGTTTTTATTTGCCTGCTGTCATTTTTGATTTCCTCTGCCTTTAGAATTGCAAGTATCCAGGCTCAGGAGAGGCCCTGGTTTGCCCTCATCGATGACCTCATCGATGAGGACAGATGTCTTCCATTAAGCCTCCTGTCCTAATGTCCTCTCTCCCTGAGGACACCCCAGGGCCAAGCACAGCAGTGGGTGACCAAAACAACAGCGATGACGAAGCGGCTCAGCCACCTACGACAGGGAGAAAGAGGAAGAGACAGGGATGATGAGCTGCTAGACCTCATCAGAGAGGACATGAGGCAGCAAAGAGAGGCTGAGGAGAGGAGAGCAGGGAGAGGATGGACAGACTGTTTTCACTTCTAGAAAGATTTGTTCCAAAATGAGTTATGTATGGAGGAATTTATTTATTTGAATATATTTGTTACATTGTTATATGTGTTGCATTAGTTTAAAGGTTTTATGTTATTAATAAATTGATTCAAACAAACAGTAATTGTCACTGAACTCAATTTGATTTACAGGCATTTTTAACATGTATGAACATGACGCTAACTTTGAACAATATTACTTGTATATTTATTTGATAGCAATAAAGTAAATAACAATAACAATTAAACAAGAATATTTCAAATACACAGTATGTAAAGATGGAAAAACAATATTTTCAGTTGTTCACACAGGATTAA
Organism: Mchenga conophoros; assembly: GCF_057382185.1. NCBI lineage: Eukaryota > Metazoa > Chordata > Actinopteri > Cichliformes > Cichlidae > Mchenga > Mchenga conophoros. The sequence goes on along the minus strand of NC_140527.1, from coordinate 16,936,539 downwards.
GATGAGTGACCTGTTCCTGGACCGTTTCTTTTACAACTGTAATAGATTACAGGAAGTCTCTGGCAGTGTTGTTGAATCTGCCCGAGCAAAATTAGACATGGATGGGGTGCTGCAACTGAGACCTGCGGTTTGTCTTTTCTGGTTGGCGAGTGGAGAATCACACAGGGTGGTCTGCAAGGAGAGCTGTAGGATGCTTCCTCCCACTGTCCACTGCATCGTCCATCCACAGAGTTTGCAGGGCTGGCTCAATCACGGCTGCCACACCACTAAGATGTTTTCAGAAATATGCAAGCAAGAGATGGTGGATGCTATATTATATATATATATTATATATATGTATAATACTTGTAACTCTGTAGCAGACAACCGTTTGATAAAGTGCTATGTAAAAAAACAAACGAACAAAAGATTAGATTCTATACGTTTCTAAGATATTTAGTTTATATATGTTATATGATACAGTACGTGTGTAAGAATGACTAATGTTGTGCCAAAAAATGATCGTCTGCCAAAAACTGATTTCTGGTTTTTGCCCTAAACTGATTGCTCATATTTAACCTGCTATAAATAACTTGTTGTTCTATAATACGTGAAACATGTGTCAAATGTTTCCCTCACTAATGGTATCAAGTTACTTTGAGCCACCAGCAACATTCCTGTAACAAGGTAGAAGCTGCAATCAGTTTTTGGCAGTGACTTTTGTATATCCTTTCTTTATCCAGTTCAAAAACAATCTTGTTGACATTACAAATTTATTTTTTAAGAGTAATCTGGTAAAGAGGACAGCAGACATCGCAACAGATATATCAATTGTACCTACATTAGAACCAGAGTTATGAAGACACTTGAACAACAGGTAATTATTGTATATATAAAACTCCTTTGTAAACCATGTTCACCGAAGTCTATTTACCAACATACATGAAGATGTTACACACAGAAACATTGGAAATCAGTTTTGGCAGGCGAACACTTTTTGGCACTACGCTGGCAATAATTCAATTATCCATGTAATTAGCTAAGTAATTCCTAAATGCGTGTAGATTAAAGGAAATTATTTTACCTGGATATGATTGTCTCTGACGAGCCTAAGGTACAAAACGTGCAGGCGACAACGATAAGGTTTTTCTAGCTCCTCAAGAAATGAAATTGTCCACACAACGGAGCAACATTTGTGGGTCCATTTTAAAGTTTTCGCGCTGTGGCGCTAGCGACGGAAAAACATGCAAGTAAGGGCGGAGTTGAAGACTAGGAGGCTGTCCACAGCCCGTCTGTTATGTTGGATACTCATTGTTTGTTCAATAAAGTTTCTATGGTGTTGTGAAATCTGTTTATGTTGTCCTAGTAAGGCTACCATGGGGGCAGCCACTAGAGGTCGCTAGAATACTGGTGTGTATATGTGTTTTCCAGAAATTGATGTAGCCACGTACACTGCTGCTACAATTCAATAAAAAGCGGTTCGTGCTTGAGAACCCTGCGTCTTATTGCCTCCGATCATGACATGGTGTCAGAATTGAGGACTTCATGCCAAGTTACACGAAGAAATGGTTAAATTTGGACCTCCGGAGCCGTTCGACTTTACACAGAGTGGCCGATATGGCGGCAGAGATTCTCCCGTTTTCGAGTGGCGTCCAAGCTAGGGATGGAGAGCGGCGAAGTGCAGGTGAACTCGCTTCTTTACTCCATGGGGAGAGATGCCGAACCAATATAAGGCTCATTTGTGTTTCCCACTGCTACGGAGGCCAGGCCAACTCTGCAGTTTGAGTATGATCTGGTTATACAAAAGTTCGATGAGCACTTTGTCCCAAAGAGAAACGTTACGGAGCCAGAGGGCCGGGGAGACGGTCGAGGCTTTCGTGCGGAGCCTGTACGAGCTCACGCAGCACTGCGAGTTTGCCAGCAGTAAAGACGAGCAGATCCAGGATCGTATCGTCATTGGATTAATTGACAAAGATGTTTCACAAAAACTCGAGGCGCACTTAACTCTGGATAGAGCCATTCAACTAGCACGCCAGAGTGAACAAGTCAAACAGCAAAGTGCAGACCGAGTGGAAAGCACAGTGAATGAGGTGAAACAGAGGCATTATAACAGCATGAGAAGGAGTTACTACCAACCTCATCAGGTACGTGAGCAACAACATGGTGAGAGTAAACCAAAATGCCAAAGATGCAACAGGGTGCATGACAAAAGAGAAAACTGCCCAGCCCGCAATAAAAGATGCAGAAAGTGCAATAAGTTGGGACACTTTGAAGTTGTATGCAAAACCAAAATGCTAAAAGAGGTCAGGGCTGAGGCTGTAGAGGACTCAGATGAGGATTCATTCTTCATAGGGGAGCTTTTCCTGGGAGCAGTAACTGAGCCTAAAACAACAGTCATCGAGGAGTCAGGCTCAGATGCCGACTGGGACATTGAGCTACTGGTGTAGCTGGCAGTCCAGTTGATTTCAAAATTGATACAGGCGCAGACACCACTGTAATGACAGAAGCGACCCTTAATAAGCTACAGCAGAGACCCAAACTTATCCAGTGTAAGCCAACTGTGTACAGCCCTGGTGGAAAAGTCAAGTGCATGGGTAAATTCCTTGCTACTACAGTGTACAAAGGCCAAAAGTACCACTACTGGATTACAGTTATAAAAGGGCAATATGCAAGTAACCTACTGGGGAAGACAGTGGCAAAGCGCATGGGGTGAGGTCAGGGTGTGTGTGGACTTAAAACGTCTGAATAAGGGAATAAAGCGTGAACGGTACATCTTGCCCACATTGGATGACATAACTCCCAAGTTAGCAGGGGCTAAAGTTTTCTCCACTTTGGATGCCTCCAGTGGGTTCTGGCAAATACCACTGGATCCCAGCTGCCAAAAACTAACCACGTTCATAACTCCCATGGGCAGGTTTTGCTTCAGATGCCTGCCATTTGGCATAACTTCAGCACCCGAGATCTTCCAGCGGCTCATGAGCACCTTGCTCAAGGGCCTAGATGGGACTGTCGTCGTGATGGACGACATATTGGTTTTCAGGGCTAACAAAGAGGAGCATGACCAATGCTTAGATGCAATATTACAGACTATCAAAGCATCAGGACTTAAGCTCAACAGATCCAAGTGCCACTTTGGAAAAAACGAACTACAGTTCTTCAGTCACATCATCAGTGCGGATGGTGTGAAACCTGATGATGGCAAGGTGGAGGCAATTGCCAGGATGCCCAGCACCACCAATGTAGAACAACTCAGGCAGGTACTTGGATTAATAAACTATGTCGGAAAATTCCTGCCAGGCCTGTCCACGGTGCTGCACCCCCTCTCCAACCTACTCAAAAAAGAGACTGTATGGGTGTGGGGCGAGCCTCAGGAGCAAGCATTCAATAAAGCAAAAGCAATGCTCGTGGCTGCACCAGCACTTTGTTATTATGATGCAGGCCAATCAACAGTTGTCAGTGCGGACGCCAGCAGCTATGGCCTGGGTGCTGCACTGTTATAGGACAATGACGGGGAGTTACGGCCCATTGCTTTTTGTTCTTGCACGCTCACAGACGCAGAGAAAAGATATTCGCAGATCGAAAAAGAGTGTTTAGCATCTGTCTGGGCCTGCAAACGTTTTACCCGCTACATCCAAGGCATGGGTCATGTACGTCTACAAACTGACCATAAGCCCTTGGTGCCTTTGATCAACTCATATGACCTTGATAAAACGCCACTGAGATGTCAGAGACTGCTGATGCGACTGATGCGATTCAATGTCACTGCTGAGCATGTTCCCGGTAAACAGTTAGTGGTGGCGGACGCACTCTCCAGACATCCACTGCACGGATGCTACCCGTCCGAGACAGACAGCCAGGTCAAGGCATATGTGAGCAACGCAGTGACAAGCAAACCTATCAAGTCACATAAGTTGGAGGAAATTCGTAGAGCTACACAGAGGGACCCAGAGCTTCAAAAAGCAATCATCTTCATCAGACAAGGGTGGCCTCGGAGAATGGCAAAGAGCTCACCACTGCAAGGCTTTTATGCAGCCAGAAGCCACCTTTCAGAATCAGATGGTCTAGTGCTCTACCACGATCGCATTGTAATTCCCACAGCACTCAGACCCAGTGTCCTTGACCAATTACATGAAGGCCACCAAGGACTAACTAAATGTAGAGAGCGAGCAAGATCAACAGTGTGGTGGTCCAACATTAGACTTCAAATAACACATAAGGTAAGGTCATGCAACTTTTGCAGAGAGCACAAGCCTACACAGCGACGGGAACCTCTCGTGACTACTCCTCTGCCCGATGGCCCCTGGCAAAAGATTGCAAGTGATCTTTGTGGGCTTGAGGGTAAGAACTTTCTTGTCGTTGTTGACTATTTTTCAAGAGACGTTGAGATTGCTTCCCTCACTACAACAACCAGCAGACAGGTCATTAACAAGCTTAAACACATGTTCGTTAGATGGGGCATCCCGTTAGAACTGGTCAGTGATAATGGGACGCAGTTCACATCATCAGAGTTCCAAGACTTCAAACTGAGTTATGGCTTCACCCACACTACGTCGAGCCCTTATTACCCCCAGTCAAATGGAGCTGCTGAAAGAGCTGTCCAAATGGCCAAGTACATTCTCAAGCAGCCTGACCCCTGTTTAGCCTTAATGAGTTTCCGCTCTACACCAATTGCAGCAACCGGTGCAACTTATGACAGGACGTCAAATCCGCACCACCGTCCCAGTACTCGAAAAGACATTGCTGCCCAGTCCAGTCAATAGGGACACGGTGTGCCAAAGAGATGTTGCAGCTAAGGACTCTTACAGATTCTTCTACAACCGCAGACATTCAGCTCGTCCACTTCCTGAGCCAGGATGTTGTAGTGAAGCTTGACGGGGAAAAGGGGTGGACGACTCCAGCCAGGGTCATCAGTAAGTCTAAGGAGCCGAGATCCTACTTGGTGGAGATGGCGAATGGGAACGTGACTCGCCGCAACAGACGACACCTTCAGCCTGTCCCAGGCACCGCTGATCCTGAGGAGCAGCAGCAGAGCACTGTTCCAGCTACACCGACTACTCCAACTAAAGGGGCGGCTGCTTCCCAAGAACCACCAGTAAGGCAGGCATTGCCAATCCCTGTCCTGGGGTCTCCTCTCCACCCTACCACACCTGTGAGAGTGACTTCCAGGGGGCGGGAGATTAAAGTACCTCTCAGATTCAGAGACTGAGGACTATCTCCTTTCTATGTTCTAAGGGCAGAATAATCCCTTATCAGGACTGAGGGTAGTCTACCCCCGTGATTTCCTGCGTTCTGACAACTGTCGAGGAGGGAAATTATTTTACTGCTATTGTCAAATAATTGTCATTGCATTAATAATATAATCTGCAGCATGGATATTGCATTCCAAGGTTTAAACAGTGTCTCTTTCAGAAAGACTGAGTTGCAGGCTGACAGGAAGTTGTATGCAGAAGTGAAACCAGGAAGTTATTTTGAGCCGCAGGCTAAGACGAGGCTTTAACAATGTAACAGATAGCTTTAAGAAGGCCTTAAGATCAGATCATTTTATATTAAGGTTTTAGTAGAGGTTCTTGATTAAAACATTTATTTAGTAGAAGACATACACATAGTCTCAGTGAGCTTCTGGTCTGGTAAAAGGTCAGAAGTGCAACAGGTGAATTGAGAAAGAGCATGTGAGGTCGTGACACACACACATAGAGTTAAATTTATTTAGAGGAACCGTCCTTGTTGTCTCGGCAAGAAAGAGGAACAATTCATTTTAAGATAAGAACGGAAAGTACCAAGCCATGAAAATAGGAGATGATTTTCTAGGTGAAAAGTCATGATGATGTTGATCTGATCTATGTATAAAATGTACCGGTGACGCATGAAGGGGCGTCAGTAAACAAACCCTGATGCTATAAAATATCTGTTCATGCTTTGATTAAGTTGAAGACTACTTCCTGTCTGCGTACAGAGTTGTCTTCCCACACGTGTGTTCATTAAAATCATCGTTTGACTTCACCCGGCCGGATCGGTGTGGTTATTCTTCGATCACCTCTTGTACCCTTCCTCAATACTGAATCTTAACATTTGGGGGCTTCGTCCGGTTATTGAGGAGGGTGAGTTGGAGGTTTAGATGGAGAAATTTGGTGGTCTTGGGTGGTCTGACGGGCAGACATGGGTTCCAGTGGTCTAAGTGAGTGGGCATAAGCCGGCTTATTCAAAAGGTAAGGCACTACCTGTTGAATTATTTCCAAAGTGTGCCAAATTGGACATGATAAAATTTAAGTCTACTCACTGAAGTTACTGGTGGATGTCTGTTTTGATTTTGATGAGAATGTCATGACAGTACTGAGGATTTAAAGCAGTTGGACTGCTGGTAATGATTGAATGCGGTTGGACCGTTTAGTATGTTAGGGAATCTGGTTATTTTTTGGTTATAAGGTTGGACCTGCTTCAGTCTTACACTTTGTTGGGTGTTTTATTGTTGTTTCAAAGTATTATAAATTATTCTAGAACGCCAGTTGGACTGGTAGGAAGCGCAGAGCCCGGAGGTTACGCTCCCTCCTTGTCGTGGACGCGCGACATTGACCTCTCGGCGAAGAGGGTTAGTTCAGTGTGGTTTAGCTGTGGGGTACAGGGCATCCCGGAATTAAGCTAGGAGTTAGTCTCCTTACCGTTTGGAACGGTATCTGCGCTTTTTTGGGCAGCAAAGGTTGGACCTTGGGTGTTGGACACTTTTAAATTGAGTTAGGGATTTTAGAAATGAGGCCAGAAACTGTTGGACAGATACTGGTTAATTGATTACAAAAAAGTTGGACTTTATCGGTTAGACCGTTAACTGAAATTTGTCTAAATTGGTTAGGCGCTAAAGCTGACAGATCTGACAGTAGTTGTAAATATAAGACGTCTTTGTAATAAGAGATCTCTGTGTGAAAGGAGTCTGAGGCAATGCTGGAGCTATTTTTAGACGGTGTGTGTGTGAGTGAAAATGCAAATGAGTAAGCAGTGAACTGTTTAAGCCACAGTTGGTTTTACAAATACTGCTGCAAACATTGTTGAGTGTGTGTTTAAAATGCCATTTATGTTTATTAGAGGACTATAAATAAAGTTTTGAGTTGCCGTAGTGGATGTATAGTAATTGACTGAGTTTGGATGCAGATATATAAATATATTGAGTGCACTGTGTATACTTAAGATTAACATATTACTTTCAGTAGTAACTTCTCTCCAGCAATAGTTGCTGGTGTGTTTTATTTTTTCAATTTCTTGTGTGAATGCGGTGACTAGAAGGTTTTGAATGATGAATAAAGGTGTGAGAGGTATTTCTTGGGTGATGTAAAGTAGGATGTTTTAAAGTTTGAAAGTGTTTTTAATTTAAGAGATGCATGAGTGATGTTATAAGAGTTTGAGTTTCTTTTTCTTTCAGTTCAAAAACACATAAGTACATACACTTGGTACACCCGTTTACTCTTTGACTTTATTAAAACAGACGGTGTATTTGAGTTTGAATTTCAGTAATTGTATGTTGATATGGTAATTTAGTTTATGTTCAATCATTGTGTGAATGATGTTACATTTTAGATCAAAAGTTAGTAGAATTACAGAGGGTCTGTAGATTGTAAAGTAAGTTTGATTAGCCTGGAGAAACAGCAAGGCAGCTTGAGCTGCTCTGAGCAGCTGCGTGCGGTGTGTGTGTAACAGGAAATGGTGTGGGTGACAGGAAGTTTGCATGCCCATATAAGGTGATGAGTGAGCACCCAGAGAGAGAAACAGATGAGTTAAACTTTAGGCAGATAAAGCGAATGGAGGTTTTGAGAAAAGAAAAGAAAAGGATATTAATTGTATGTTTTAGTGTGTTAACACAGATTACAGATAAATGAAGGTGGACTTCTCTCAACCTGGAATTTTGAGTACGGCGTCAAAGCCAGTAGAGTAGCATAATTGGGAGAAAACAGGCCAGATTTTGGCTTAAAATCTTACAGCTTGACCTCACACTTGTCCCCATCCTGAGAAGAAGCTCAAAGGACAGTTAATCTCCTGATGAAGACCAACAGAACATCGTGGACTTGAGAAGAATTAATAGCAGGCAAAAGACAGTGCAACGGAAACCACACTGACGACACCAGCAGCAGCATGTAAGGAACCACGAGGTGGAAACATGTACTGTAAATTACAGGCTGGGCAGTTGAACAGTGGGATAATGAACGGTGGTAAAGCACTGGACACTGATTGTCAGATTTGCCATGCTTGGAGTAATCTTGAAAGAGATGACTGAGAGGATCAACAGGAAAGAAGAAACCACGTGATGAACCATGCACGGTGGACAGCAGGCTGGTAAGAACAGTGTGACATGACTGTTTAAAGGCACTGAATGTGGTATTTTGCCAGGCTGGGACTTGATCCAAAAGGAAGATACTGAAGAGAAACAGAGAAGAAACAGACTGTGTTTGCTGGAATTCAAGACAACAAAAGGACACTGAGAGAAGAGGACAGTGACCAGTGAGAGGTGAAGCCGGACGAGTTCGACTGTGAGAATACAGGGTGTAATTGGACTGAAAGTGAAGCTTGAACTCATGATGGTTTAGAGATGTCCACCGTCACAAACAAAGAGGTAAACAAGAATCGAAAACACACATAGACAAAGTGTTACATGTGAAATTATTTCTGGAAAGAATCAGAAGTGAGATAGTTTTGAATTAAGAAATCAGGGAAAAGATGCATGAATTAAACCTGACTATAACATATAGAGGCAATGAAGAAAGCAGCTTACACTTACTGAACATTAACAAAATACATAGGAAAAGCAATGAAGACCTGCTTACACGTATATACATGACATAAGTTGGGATTTCTGACCAGAGAAAGGGAAACGGGTAGTTTAAGTACTTATGATAATAATGAAAATGTCTCAGTTGTGTTTCTATAGGGGCGAAACAGATCTGGATCAATTTTCCACGTGCAGCGGTCGGAAGAGACCTGTAGGTTAACTTGACTGGACATGCCAAGGCAAGTTTCTGGTTGAATTGTTCACAGCGCCATGTCTCCATAAACCTGACAAGTGGGCCCTAGCTTCTGGCTGAGGAGCAGGAATAAGGTGGGAGCTTAAAATTTGGGTTAGCAAATTTGGGAAAGAAACTGACGGCTTAAGTGGAGAATTGTGCAGGAGTCTGACACACTGCAAAAGCAACATATGCAAATTCACATACACAAGCAGGAAATGCATTAACTTTATGAAGACAAGACAAGCTCATGGAGATTAATGCATAGATACAGATTAAACCTGGCTAAGAACACAAACATATGCAATGAAGAACAGCTTGCTATTTTGTATGAATGATACAATGGTGTGAATGTTTAATAAAATACATTTGAGTTTGTAATTGAGGAATAGAAGAAGCCATATGACAAAGGGAGTTATGAAAACAAAAAAGGGATTAAAGTAGTTTTAAAAAGAGTGACTTAGGAGTGCTCTCGTACTGACTGATCAACACTAGTGATCACTGTTGGAAGAAATAAAATGATTTAATGAGTTGGGAATGTTTAAACATATGTTTCTGTTGTTACAGCTTCTTGAGAGATGATTCAGTATGCAAATTAGCTGGAGTGTGTGGTGACGAAAGAACTTCCTGAGTGTGTGTGTGACTGTGACTTTCAGGAAGAGGAAGCATAGCAGAGACGAGAAGTGCAGATTGGGGTAGGAAATAGTTTATAGTTTAGTGATTATACGTTGTCGTAAGGGGGTTTTATGCTGAATTTAAGTATGTTAAAGGGGGTGATTTTTGTTTGCAAATTGTGTGGTTTTAATGAGACTTTCGGTGTATTGAGGAGGTGAAATTATGTGGTGGCAAGACTTGTGTGTTTAAGGTTGTTGTGGTGATGGGTTGATTTTGTCAGTTAGGTTTGGGGTGTTGTTTTTGTTTTAATAGAGGGAGTTTTAGGAAACATGGACATGTCTAAAAAATTGGGCCCATTATTTTGTAACAGTGCACTTAAAGAAAACCTGTCAGGTGATTTTGTTTTGTTTTTATGAGCTAACAATCAGCTCTATTTTTTTTCATTTCTGTTTTAAGCAGGCCTGCAACAGTGAATAACGGCGCTGAAAGTTCTCGGGAAGAGCAAATATAAGGCGGCTTTCCAGATTACAATTGGCTGGGGAGAAAGCTACCTGGGGACTGATAAAGGTCGTAAGTCCCTGTAAAAAGGATTTTATGCGAGTCAATCCAGTCCAAAAGCATAAAGAAATATTTTCCTATGGAAAATAAAAAATGACTGAGCTCATTTTGCTGAGGGTGGAGTATCTGATCGTGCGGGAAGCTCCACTATCAGCAAATACATGGTGTGACTGCATGTGAGTGAATGTGTGACTGAATGTGAGTGAGGATGAATTAATGTGGACAAACAATTTGCTTTTACCTGAGAAAATTTCTGTTTTGTTTTGTTGACTGGGGTTAGATTATGGGATTATAGTATATTGTTGGGAGAATGCCAAATGCTAAAGGGGAAATATTTTTTGATGTAACTCAGTTACCATTAATTGTAGAAACACATGACTGATAACTGTTCTGTTTTAAGTTTATTTTTATGACATAGATTGGATCATGAGTGGGGAAAACTGAGCATTTTTAAGTTTTGTATAGTATCTTGACACATGAAATGTATCAAGATAAAGGGGGGTTTAGGGTTTAATAATTTAATTGTTTAATAATTTAGGATCATTTCAGGACCTTTTGGGTTTTTGATCATTTGGATATGGTAAAACTGAAACTGTTATTTTTAAGTTAAGGTTAAAGGATTAAAAGTGAACTTGTCACGGTTTGCGAGGCAAGCCGTGTGGAGTTGTAGAAAAGGACCCAAAAGGCGGCAGCTCTGGTGCAGGTGAATATTTATTTACAACGGTGGGCATAAAACAGCACTGGTGGAAAAACAAGAAACCGGAAAACTGGGTAAGCTAATAACACAAACCAGAAACGAGGATGCAGGGAGGTCCGGGGAAATACACCCAGAGAACACAGGGAGATTACACACAGGTGGGGAACACAGGGGATACTGATAAACATAACGAGACAGGGCAGGAGTGAATACAACATTACGCATACTGACGAGAGACTGTCAAAGTAAAACAGGAAGTACACAGAGGTTCAGACAGGAGGAGAGAAAGTACGGGGAGAACACAGACATAACAGGCTGGGGGAAACATGGAATAAACACAAAGAGAGACGAGAGCTCATAAATACACAGAGGGGCACAAGGGGGTAAGAGTCACAAAGGGAAAAAACACTTAGGGAACACCAAAACAGGACACATAAGAAAACCTGGCCTAAATAAGGAGCGAAAATACAAGGAACCAAGAATACTGGGCCAACATGGCCCAGGACCATGACAGAACTGAATCCTGTTTAGAAGATACAATGCCGGTTTTTCAAAGCTGTGAATAAATCTTAGAGGGAAAATTAGTGAGGGTTGAAGGGGTAGAACAGCTTTGATTTCTTTTTGATTTCTAGAAGTAGTGGTTATAATGTAGGCGTACACATACAGATATTATATAGGAGGTATTTTTAGGATAAAAGGGGGAGCTTATAAATAGAAATGATTTTTATACATATTGCATTTTGTGCTTTTAAAGGAGTTGTGGCTCAAATTTGTCTCTGGAGGGTCACGAGCCTTTGGCTAGCGCTATGATTAGCCAATCTACTGTGAGGATAATATGAGTTCATGAAGGATTGCACACGCTTACAGACACAGAGTTAAGAAACACACATGACAGTATTGATTCCAGGCAAAAGGCCTTAAATTCATTTAGCTTTTAACTGAACTTAAAAGAAGGACCAAAGAGGAAGGAAAGCATATATTTTGGTTAGGTCTGATAAATTAGAATTAGAAGGTATTGTTACATTAAAGGGAGCAAATGAAATAAAAAGGCTATACCAAAATGGGTTATAACATAGGAAATGTGAGGTTTTAAAATGAAGTTAGTGTTAACACATAGGAGTTGTTTCAAGGCAGCATTTAGCTATGATGAAATGTATACAGGAGTAATTGCTTATATGCTTAAACTTAATTGATTAAAGTGGTTGTTTTCTTTTAGAGTAGAGGAACTTGCAGCAGCGACAATTTGTGCACAGGATGTTGATGATCAGATAAGGGAAAAATAGAGCGAGCAACTGGACGTGAAAGCAGGGCTTAAAGAGTTTAAAGTGATGAGGAACGTTGAAGAATATACATAAATACAAGTCAATAAGTTAAGAGCATAATTAGGATCATGCTTTTGATTAAAGAGTCCCAAAAAGGATAAGTTAGGGAGATGCAGGAAAAGGTGTTTTGTTTCTTTTGCAGAAGATCGATCTCGGCGACCACAGGAGGGGCGAGGATCCTGGAGATCTCGAGGTTCGAGACCACCAGAGAAGGGTCTGCGTGAGGACACAATGTATTGTGACCTCTGGTGTTCCAGAGGTCAAAAGGGGGAGTGTCGAGGAGGGAAATTATTTTACTGCTATTGTCAAATAATTGTCATTGCATTAATAATATAATCTGCAGCATGGATATTGCATTCCAAGGTTTAAACAGTGTCTCTTTCAGAAAGACTGAGTTGCAGGCTGACAGGAAGTTGTATGCAGAAGTGAAACCAGGAAGTTATTTTGAGCCGCAGGCTAAGACGAGGCTTTAACAATGTAACAGATAGCTTTAAGAAGGCCTTAAGATCAGATCATTTTATATTAAGGTTTTAGTAGAGGTTCTTGATTAAAACATTTATTTAGTAGAAGACATACACATAGTCTCAGTGAGCTTCTGGTCTGGTAAAAGGTCAGAAGTGCAACAGGTGAATTGAGAAAGAGCATGTGAGGTCGTGACACACACACATAGAGTTAAATTTATTTAGAGGAACCGTCCTTGTTGTCTCGGCAAGAAAGAGGAACAATTCATTTTAAGATAAGAACGGAAAGTACCAAGCCATGAAAATAGGAGATGATTTTCTAGGTGAAAAGTCATGATGATGTTGATCTGATCTATGTATAAAATGTACCGGTGACGCATGAAGGGGCGTCAGTAAACAAACCCTGATGCTATAAAATATCTGTTCATGCTTTGATTAAGTTGAAGACTACTTCCTGTCTGCGTACAGAGTTGTCTTCCCACACGTGTGTTCATTAAAATCATCGTTTGACTTCACCCGGCCGGATCGGTGTGGTTATTCTTCGATCACCTCTTGTACCCTTCCTCAATACTGAATCTTAACACAACACTCAATGGTCAATGGTCAATGGTAACTTTATTGTCCCTGATGGGAAATTGATTCGCAGTATGTCAAAACAAACAACAAACATACAACCAACACATCACGTACACTCATTAAAAAAATACTATAATATAATATAAGCCTGATAAAACAACCTAGATATTCCATCGAAAAAAGTGCAATGTGCAATGGCAACAACACTTACAATTTAGTGTTGTTAATTAAGATAATAGCACTAGGTACAAACGACAATTTGTGTCGCTTTGTCTTCACTGCAGTCATTTTATAATGACGACCTGATGGAAGCAGTTGAAAATCGTTAAAGAGAGGATGATCTGAACACAACAGGACAGAAGTTGCCTTCCTCAGCACCTGCCTGTTATAAAAGTCCACAAGCTGGACCTGAGACCTCCCTGAAATCTTGCCCGCCACTTTAACCAGATTGTTAAGTCTGGTCTTATTATCCATGGACATACTACCGTACCAAGCAATGATACAGAAAGTTAAAACAGATTCAATAAAACATTTATAAAAGAGAGTCATCATTTCAGATGAAACATTAAAACCTCTCAACCTCCTTAAAAAGTACAGTCTTTGTTGGGCCTTTTTCACTGTAGCAGCAAGATGTGACTCAAAGGACAGGGTCTTATCAAGAACAACCCCCAAGTACTTGTAACTATCCACCATTTCAATGACTGCACCATTTACCACTGTAAGCGCAGGATGAGGGGATGACTTCCTGAAATCAATAACCATGTCCTTGGTTTTCAAGGTGTTAATCATTAAGAAGGACTGATCACACCATGAAACAAACTCCTCCACAACAGGCCCATGGGAATCCTCTTCACCATGAAGGAGGCTTACAATGACTGTGTCATCTGCGTATTTGATGAAATGCCTATTGGCCTGTGTGCTGCGACAGTCATTAGTGTGCAAAATATACAAAAGAGGAGAGAGACAACAACCTTGTGGTGAGCCAGTAGAAGAGTTCAGCTGTTTGGAAAAACAGCCGTTTATTCTCACACACTGTGATCTATCAGTTAAGAAGTCTAAGATCCAACCAACGAGATTAAAATTAAGTTTAAATTGGTTAAGAAGCTTGTCCACTAAAAGATGTGGCTGGATAGTATTAAAAGCAGAAGAAAAATCGATAAATAAAAGCCGAGCATGAGCTTTGGCGCCATCAAGATGGCGATAAAGGAAGTTCAACAGAGTGACCACTGCATCATCCACACCTCTACAAGGCCTGTATGCAAATTGTAGTGGATCTATCAGCTTCTCTACTTGCTGCAGGATCTCCTTCCTGACAAGTTTTTCGAAGGACTTCAACACTAAAGATGTAAGAGCAACAGGCCTAAAATCCTTTAATGATGTAGGTTTTGTGGTCTTTGCAAATGGAGAAATAATTGATTTTTTCCATACCTCTGGAACCTTCTGTTGCTGAAGAGATAAAAGAAAGATGTGATAAAAAATACCACATAATTGCTCAGCGCATGTTCTAAGCACCTGGCCACATATATTATCAGGACCTGGACTTTTATTAGTCTTACTCATTTTAAAAAGATTTCCCACCCTTCTTTCATCAAAGAACAAAACTGGGGGGCCTCTGGTGCTCTCTATTAAGGAATCAAGTGTATTCCTTGGAATATAGTTATCATTAAATCTCGAATAAAATCTGTTCAGCTCATTGGCTAACTGAAAATCTGAACTAAAACCAGGGAGACTTATCTTATTACAGTCACTGAGACAGTGACCAGTCATGTGTTTCATGCCAGCCCAAGCCACCCTTAAGTTATTGCTACCCATCTCCGCCTCTACCTTATCCTTGTATTTTATTTTAGCTTTTTTAATTTCTGATCTAATCTCCTTCCTAATTTCTCTGACTTTCAAGGTATTCCCTTCAGTAAAAGCTTTATTCCTTTCGTAAATCAGCCTCGTAAGAACTTTAGAGGACCATGGTTTGTTATTAGGGAAAGAATTCACAACCTTTGAGGGAATAATCATGTCTCTACAAAAGGATATATATCCGCAGACAACGTCAGTGAGTTCATTAATGTCTCTACATGATTCTATAAACACCGACCAGTCTGTACAGTCAAAGCAGCCCTGCAGGGCTAAAGAGGCATCATCACTCCAAACCTTTATGCGGTGTTTCCTCACTTTCTCTCTTCTCAGTACAGTCTTGTAAACTGGCAGAAGATGCACCGTGTTGTGATCCGAGGATCCGAGGGTGGGGCCAGCCACAGATGTATACGCACCTTTTATGGAGCCATAACATAAATCCAGAGTCTTATTGAAGCGAGTGGGACAGTGCACATACTGATAAAAACTGCTCAGTGTTTTCTTCAAGTCGCAGCGATTAAAGTCCCCAAGAACAATATTAGGGGCTTCAGGACAGAGAGATTGTAGAGAGTGGATAGCATTGGAGATGGTGTCAGTCGCATTCTTAGGATTCGCTTTGGGGTGGATGTAAACGACGGTGACGTTGATCTGTGGGAATTCCCTCGGCAGATAAAACGGCCTCAAAGACACAGAGAGGAGCTCAATGTCAGGCAGACACACTTGTCTACGAACGGTCACGTTTTTACACCATTTCTGATTTATATACAAACACACCCCTCCTCCTTGCGATTTCTGGGTAGCTCCGGGGTCTCGATCCAAACGTATGGGAACCCCGAAGCCATTTAATTCCAGAGAACAATCAGAGTCAGAATCCTTGAGCCAAGTCTCTGTGAATGCCATTAGACATGCATCCCTGTAGTCACGTAAATGTGCAACATTCAAATGCAGTTCATCTAATTTACTCCTCAGAGACTGCACATTAGCCAGGATTATTGATGGTAAAGGAATACGGTTGTACCGTATTTGCTTCCGCAATCGCTGACGTAGGCCTCCCTTCTTACCCCGCTTCCTTGCTTTGACTCTGTTAAAAACAAAAGTGCCCCTGTGATTACTGGATAATCCAGAGCTGGAAAACACTGGAGGGTGAAAAGAGTCCAAAGACGGGCCTGTCCACCGAAGATCCAGAAGAAACTCCCGTGAGTATGTAATTGTGTGGGAGTAGCACTGACTCCAAACAACCGTCAGGATTGCCAATAAAACCAAGCGAAATAAAAAACCCATCTTCAACAAAAGAAGTTCCACAAAGCACAAGCCGATGCTGTAGGATTTCCTCAGGCAAAAGAAAGAAAGAAAAATAAGATAAAATAAAGGAATAAAAAATAAGTTAAGACACTGACACTGACAGACAGAGACAAGAGCAAGAGCAGCGCCACTGTTTTATGTTTAAAGTACTTTTGTTAAAGGGGGAGATGTTGTGAAATCTGTTTATGTTGTCCTAGTAAGGCTACCATGGGGGCAGCCACTAGAGGTCACTAGAATACTGGTTTGTATATGTGTTTTCCAGAAATTGATGTAGCCACGTACACTGCTGCTACAATTCAATAAAAAGCGGTTCGTGCTTGAGAACCCTGCGTCTTATTGCCTCCGATCATGACATATGGAGAATAGAAGGGGGCTGTCCACAGCTGCTCCCTTCCTGACTACCCGTCCGTCTAAGGACACCTTGTGACGTAGGTAGGTAGTGTCCTTATGAGCATCCTTCCCCTGAATTTGGACACAGCCTTTTATTCCTCTACTCTCTAGAGAAGAGTGAACTCCACCTCACTAGGTCCTCTAACTAGTGATGGGCAGATGAAGCTTCATGAAGCACTGAAGCTTTTCATCCAATTGGTTCACCCCAGCGCAAAGCTTCTTGAAGCTTCATTTGCTCTAGTAGGACATCTACTGGACGTAAAAATATTAGTTGGCATGAATTTGAAGAGTGTGGCATTTTGCACACAGCCTGTAAATGTCAACAACAAAAGGAGTGTGTAAAACATGTATATTGTAGTGATAGCAGTATACTGTGTATATTTATACTGGCAGTATGGAAAATGATCATTTGGAAATGCTTAAAATGGAAATGATCATTTACTGTGAGGTGAGGTGTGGTTGGGGTGCGGACAGTGGTTGTGCTTTTGTAACGTTCAGGTATGGACAGCTACACACTGAGGCTTTGAGCCACAGTCCTGCCCACATTTTATTCTGTAAAAACTAAATTTTCACTGCTTTTATGACCTTTTTAGTGGGGAGAACATAGCTAGGATTTAATGATTTAACAAATCTTTTAAATTCTTTGTCCTCCACAATGCTAAATGGCTGGGAGTCCTCAATCACCATGCTGACCAGGTCTTCATCTATTTGAGATTGTTCTCCTGAGGAAAGACAATAAAAACAAAGCACAAATATCACACACGTAACTTATAACAGTCGTATAATATTGTTATATCATTTAGTAACATTACTGCATGCTATATTATCATGGCATTTGATGGCTCACCTGGTCTTGCTCCACAATCAGTGTTCCCCTTATTCTCATGCAAAGCTCTGTAGTGCCTAAGCATGGATGAGGCGTTGTTGTTATATCCCAGCTCCCTGGCACATAGCAAACACTTCACCTTGTACAAAAGTAACGACAGCTTAACATAAATTGTATTGCACCATCAGTATTATGAAAATACATCTTCTGTAGAAATTTACATACCTTGTTGGGAGGAAAAAAAACAACGTTCCCACACAGGGGAGGACATCCTCCTCTTCTTAGGTGGCTCCATTCTCTCCTGACTTTCTCTCCTCACTCTCATAAACCTCCAAACTCTCTCCAAATTGTCTCCAAAGTCTCACTAACCGCAACTCTCCATCAAACACCCACATTTTGAATGAAGTCTGAGGGGTTTATATCGCTGTCATAGCTCGCGGCAAAGTTCGAACCACTTCATGAACCAGTCACGTGGTACAGCCGGGCAGCGAGGCTTCGGACGTCATCATTTTCAGCTCCTCCCATAAATAAAGCAAGCCTCGATACGCGCATCGCGGAAACGCCCCCTCCATTACTCGACACAAGCTTTGAAGGCTCCACAAAGAGTCCTGTCTGACCTCATCTGTTAACCTGTCTGTCACAAGATGGGGATCAGAGCCGATCACTGATGTAACCTCGCCCCGGCCTTGAGCCTGTTACTCCTACCACACAGCTCAGTACCACTCTAGCTGTTCTCGTCCCACCTAACACCAAACTCACATACTTCTCTGCCACTCCTGATTTCCTCACACAGTGCGACACTTATTACCCTATCACATTGTTGGCAAATGTGTGTATGGATACATATCTAAATGCTGCTCGTGTCATATCGGCGAATAAACTAACAGAGCAGTGAGAATAGCTAAATTACAGCTGATAAATTCTTCCAGCATCCGTGATGTAACACACGTGAAACTCTTCAATACCCCACGTTACATCATGACCTTCACAGGCTCACTAAATGCGTCTGCCCTACCCGTGCCAAAACCGCGAACATCCAAAAACCACCGGTATATATTTGATCTTTATATCAGACAGCTTTATTCTTTAATTAATGTCAGTTTTTCCAATTGATTTGCATATTCGATTTTAAACTGTTGTTTTAGGCATTTTACTATCGATGAAAAAAAAAACAGGCAGTCATTGTAGAGCCCATTTTTGGGGTCCTTGAGCGGTGCATGGTGCAACATGTGTTGGATAATTCGAGAAGAAGCTTCGCAGGTCTTTTGCCGTTGCAGTCCAGAGGCGAGCAGTCTTGTCGCAGCTGAGCTCTATGCGGTTTTCTGAGGAGACGCTGCGTTAAAGTCTGAAGAGGCTCGGAAAGCTGAAATATTTTAGCATTCCTTCGCTGCCGAACTATCTGAAGAGTGTGCTTTTACTTAAAAGCTGTAGTTTAAAATCGAAGTTAGCAAGCCTGTTAGCTGAGTTGTGAAAATGTTGAGCGTCGCCCGAAGCGTTTCAAGGACTCTTCCCACGAGGAGTAATATCAGAAGCGTTTCGTCCTTGATTAAAAAGGTAAATGTCAAACAGTTAAGTAGATGCATTACGATGTGGCCATTAGCTTCCTAGCTTTAGATGCTAACAGCGTAAGCTTGAGGACAGCATATTTAGTCGTGGTTAGATCATTACTGTGTCACTAACAATGAGCACAGTCCAGCAGACACTGTAATAAATGTGTGTCACGAGAAGAGATGTGCAATAACAACATAGTATTGAGCCGCCGCTCTAGCATTCGATGTGCTGGTGTGTTTCATATCTGTGGGGCTAAGCTAACGCGTGCTAGCTCACTTCATTTGATACCGGACCTACCTGGCAGCTGTTTTTCAAAGTGCGGTATTAGAGAAGCAAGTACTACTTGCTTCGTCATCTACTGAAATATTTTACTTTGGTGTGTGAGTTTTAATGTTCGTTTTGAGCTAGTTCCAAGGCTGTAGCAGAGCTGTGGGTCTGTGATCTTCGGTGAGGCGTCCCCTCCTCCAGCACGCTGCTCCACAGTTTAAGTAACACATTTAGAGCTCGATCTTCTACAGGCTTCGCTTAGCTGGATCCCACTATTAAGACTGGTTTCTTGTCACATGTGCTTGTTTGTGACTCCGATAATGTTATCTATGCTTTGGTTCTTCCAATTTTCATCCTGTTTTATTTTTTTTAAATATACTTGGATCTTTCCTTTTGAGGTTCAAAATGTCGAATTTTGTGAGTTCATCGCAAATATTTTGTCTGAGTTAACAGCTGTGTAACTGCGTTGTTCTGTATTATCAGGCATGCTGGACCAGCTTCCAACCAGATGCTCTTAGAGCCCTCTCCAGGAGAGACTATGCGTGAGTATCAACATTAAAGTGCCTGCGTTATATGAACGTGCACTAACAGCATGACGTTGGTGCTGGTTTAGCAATTTTTGTTTGTCGTTTAGAGGTAAAACTATACATTCACTTCCTAATGGCTGTGATTCATATTCACAATTTAAAATACTTTTTTGTCACCGAACAGAATGCCATATTCTGTATTGGTATTTCTAAATAGAAGTCTGAGAAATTTGGATCTTTTGGTGTAAACATGAGGTCTGCTGAGTTTGTCACTATCATTGTATGTGCTGCAGGTCTGAAGCTGTCAAAGGTGCAGTCATTGGGATTGACCTGGGAACCACAAACTCATGTGTTGCAGTCATGGAGGGCAAACAGGCCAAGGTGATGCTTTAGATGATTCACATGTTTGTTTGTTTGTTTAATCCCCTATCTTTAATCTAGCAGTATCTATGGAAATGGAACCCATCCTGAGTGCTGATACTAGAGAACTTCTAAGCGGGTAAACTAAATGTTGTGTTAATTAACTTAATGGAAGTTTGTTACTGTATGTGTAAGTAAACCAGAACAGGAAAAATCAGACTGGCCAAATAGATGGGATCGTAGACACTGATGCAGCATTACTCAAAAGCCTCACTGCCCCAGGATATGATTAATAACAAAAGTTAAACATCACATCAGTGCATCCCTGGTAAAGAAATGGGTAACTTTGTGTAAACCGAATCCAAAGTTTTGTTTTTTTTTTCTCTGTAGTTTTTCTACCGTTTTGAGAAAAAAACTGAAAAATGTTAACACTCATTAATTGAGGTTTTTGGTTCTTGGTCTTTTTTTTTTCTCTTCTACCTCCAACTTTAAAAATTGGGGTTGATTGATGAATCTGATGAAACAATGATTCCTCCAATCTAAATGTTTTCTTATTTATGTTCAGGTGCTGGAGAACGCAGAGGGAGCGAGGACAACTCCTTCAGTCATTGCTTTCACAGCAGATGGTGAGCGTCTGGTGGGCATGCCTGCTAAACGCCAGGCTGTTACCAACCCTCAGAACACATTGTATGCTACCAAAAGACTGATTGGACGGCGCTTTGAAGACCCAGAGGTCCAGAAAGATCTGTGAGTTCATTTCTGGCCTTTAAAAAGATTCCAGGGTGGCTGTAGCTCAGGAGGTAGAGCAGGTCACCTACTGATCGGAAGGTTGGAGATTTGATCCCAGGCTCCTCCAGTCTGCATGCAAAGTATCCTTGGGCAAGATACTAACACCAAGTTGCTCTCCGATGCATCCATCGGAGTATGAATGTGTGTGAGTGTAGTTAGGAAGCACTCAGTATAGAGGTAGTGCTTGTGAGAATGGGTGTGACTGGGTGAATGTGGCGTGTTGTATAGAGCGCTTTGAGTACTCCGGGAGAGTAGAAAAGCGCTATATAAGAATCGGTCCATTTACCATTCTCAGTTATTGCATTTAAATCTCAAATCCGAGGTTTATTTTTTTAAATGTTGGATATAATGAAAGAAATAAACTTAGCTGGGTAAAAAAAACTACCTTTTTTCCATCAACAGGAAGAATGTTCCCTACAAAATTGTGCGTGCATCAAATGGTGATGCTTGGGTTGAGGCTCATGGCAAAATGTACTCCCCTAGCCAGGCAGGAGCCTTTGTTCTTATGAAGATGAAAGAGACTGCAGGTATAGTTGTGCAGACAGTCAAAAGATAATTTAAATGTTTTGCACATGTGAGCATTAGTTTTGCTTCATATTCATGTTGTAGAGAGCTACCTGGGAAGCACGGTGAAGAATGCTGTGGTCACTGTTCCAGCCTACTTCAATGACTCTCAGAGACAGGTATGCACACACAGGCTTTCTATTGAAGGAAACGTTGCTAAACGTTTTCGCACGAGCACCAAGATATGAATGTTTAAAAGCAGATGTCAGGCCTCCACCAGGGTCTTTTAAGAAAAGCTCAGCTTTTGAGAAGTGAATTATTGTTTTCCTGCTGTGACACTGAGAAGATTCAGAGGTTACTAACTGTAGCAGACTGTATCATGTTTCCACTAGAGTGGAGCAACTTGCAATACATTCAACTGCTTTAAAGACATTTTACTTAAATCTATTTAAACCTCCAAAAACATGTTTAACTGATGCATACATAAAGTATAGTTTTAAATTCAGTTAGAATGTGATTTATAAATTGTATTGTCCCTATGATACTGATATTTTATCCCCTCCACAGATTTGTATTATGCACTATGCCTTCATTGTTTAACTGATGCTATTTTTGGAACATAAAAATGATTCAGACATCCAGACAGGAGAGCACCGAATCACTGTTAACCCAATTCACACAGGATAGAATAATTTGGCCAAGTTCATGTTCAAATCGCCAACCTGATTTATAATCAATATATATATTTTAAGGTATAGTGTAATTAAGTGTGCCTATGCCAAGAGGCACACTTATTACTATTCATTGGATTTATTGTGTGGATGCCTTAATCCACACTATTGAGTTCCTGTTTCTCTTTATTCTTTATTATTCCGGGTGTTTCCGTACACTTTTCGCCGTGGATCTACTTCCACAATTTTTGTGCTATTTTCACCGTTCAAACTCTAAACTGTTCTGCTCTTTCTGCTAATGCCGGCTATGACTTTTGGTGTTTATTACTATTATACTTTTTAAAATATTACACTTTTTTCCTTTAATTTGTCCCATTGAAATGAATGGGAAACTTCTGCAATTCTGCTAAAATTTGCTTGTTTTTGAAACTTAACTACTTCCTCATATTTTCACGTAGAACAACCATTCAAACTTTAAAATGTTCTCAAATTATTGGGCTATTGAGGTATGATTCAGCTTTTTCAAATCTTTTACTGTTTTACTTTTATGCCTCTTAAAGTTTTGAGTTGCAAAATTGTAATTTTTCACAAAATACATGCGTTGTTATGGTTGCTATGCTCTTGGCTTCCAGTGTGCCACTGAAGCTTTTGCAGTCTTCTCTTCATGTCCGAACAACTGTTTGCTACTTGCTCAATTTTCACTCAACTTCCACAAATTATACATCAAAACGTAGGTATTTTTGCTGGCTTTCAGAAAATGTCGCTATCATTGTGGGATTTATAGAATTTTGGCAAATCTCCTCAGACCAACACAAGGTCAGAAAACTCTCCATATAAACTCAATGGAGAGTTTGTTCAAAATCACCGCTGGATTTCTCTAATGAGAGGCATTTTCAAATTGTCATATCTCCTTAACGAAGCGAAGTTAAGACATAAGGCTTGTCCCGATATATCTTCAGACACTCCTGATGCTCACAATTCAAGAATTTTTTTTCCTCACCTATTACCGTTCTGAGATGAGTTAGACTTGTTTGAGGGTAGGAAATTCGTCCCTTGCTCAGATTTCATCAGATTTCAAATTCTGGAAATGAGGCACTTTTTTTCTCTCATCATATCTTTCTGATGGATTTCCACAGAGCCCTGAAAAATTCCATGACTGTTCACCAAAGGCTGCTGTTTCTTACGGTGAAAGAATGATTTTGATGCTCCATATAGATTTAGAGTTACCAAAGGTTGTTTGAGAGCAAGTCAAGGCAGTTTTTGCATCGCCTCTACTCGGTTACAGTGTATTACAAGTCATATATCTTTAATAATTTATATTTTATCTCTGAATTATGAAGACCTGAAGATTCCCCCCTCTCTTCTGAACAAAACGATGTCTGAATGACCGTTCTAGCCTCTACGGTTAGGAAATTATGGCCATTTGTTCGAGGGGAATCCTGAATGTCAGAAATACACTGAAGAAAACTCACACCTCTCTCTGTGTCTGTAAGGGCTGACTACAGCAGGTGCAGCTAATTTAACTGACCTACATATACCAAGCCCAGACTCTCAACAGCTCCTGTTCCTTTTACTCTCTGTGTATGTGTGTCTGTGTATCAATATTTCTCCTATGTTTAAGTATTACTCCTCAATCATAGTATTTCTGCTAAAGCAAAGTACTTCTACTACATCTTAGTACTTCTGCTAAATCATAGTACTTCTGCTAAATCATAGTATTTCTGCTAAATCATAGTATTTTTGCAAAATCATGGTTTTGGGGCCAAATCATAATATTTCTGTTATTTTATAATATATGTGCTGAATATATTATATGTGCCAAATCATAGTATTTATCCCAAATTATAGTATTTATGCCAAATTACAGTATTTCTGCTAAAAAGAAGAAATGGTCCTTTTTAGCAGGAATTTCTGCCAAAAGATGGTATTGATGTTAAAACATAGTATTTCTGCTAAATCAGAGTATTCCTGCCAAATCATAGTATTTGTACTAAATGATAGTACTTGTGCCAAATCATATCATGTTGCACATCATAGTATTGGAACCAAAACATAGTATTTGTCCCAAAGCATCGTATTTGTATGGAGTAATAGTATTTCAATCAAAAGTAGTTGTGTTAAAACGCAGTATTATTGCCAAATCATAGTATTTCTGCTAAATCATAGCATTTGTGCCAAATCATGGTATTTGTGCAAAAACATAGTATGTCTGCAAAACCATAGTATATCTCTTATGTTATAGTATTACTACTAAGGCATAGTATTTCTGCCAAATCATAGTATTTGTACTAAATCATAGTACTTGTGCCAAATCATAGTATTTGTTGCACATCATAGTATTGGAACCAAAACATAGTATTTATCCCAAAGCATCGTATTTGTATGGAGTAATAGTATTTCAATCAAAAGTAGTTGTGTTAAAACGCAGTATTATTGCCAAATCATAGTATTTGTACCCAATCCTAGTATTTTTGCCATGTCGTATTTGTGCCGAATCATGGTATTTTTGCCAAATCGTGGTATTTGTGCCCAATTAATAATTCTGTTATGTTATAGTATTACTACTAAGTCGTAGAATATCTGTTATGTTATAATGCATCTGCGGAATATAGTATGTGTGCCAAATCATAGTATTTATACCAAATCACAGTATTGCTGCTAAAACATAGTATTTCTGCCATATTGTGGTATTTGTGCAAGAATATTGAACTGTTATGTTATAGTACTAATGTTACTACTAAGTCATAGTATTTCTGCGTTGTTATAGTATTTGTGCTAAAACGTAGTATCTCTGCCAAGTCATAGAATTACTGCAATTTCATAGTTTTTTCTAGGAAATCTGTTATGTTATAGTATTACTACTCAGTCATAGTATTTCTGCCAAATCATAGTATTTGTGTGAATTTGTATACTGTAATATCACTGTATTATGTAGTGGCTAAGTAGGGGCTGTTAACTAAGTGCATCAGTGTAAATAGGTCATCACTTGTGTTGGAGTGCCCTCTCGTGGCGCCTTTTGGGTAGTGCCTTAGTAAACGTGAACCCTGTAAAAAGTGGCACCAGACTGATTTGTAGTGGAGGAATTTGTTGCCAGTTTTCTTAATCTTTAATCTGTATGCATATTGTAATGCATACCCTGTTCTTAATCATAGAAACCACACCATATCACCTCTCCACATCCTCCTACTTGTATGCCATACCTCCCTGTACCATCCATCTGACCGCAATAAACTCCACCTGTGGCAATCTAATCCCTGGATGTCAGCCTCTCCTTCTGACCGAGGATAGTTACTATTGCAGCACCACCCAGCATTAAACTGACGTACACCATTCTGTACAATAGTATTTGTGCTAAAAAGTAGTATTTCTGCCAAATCATAGTATTACTGCTATTTCATACTATTTAAGCGAAATTACAGTGTTTCTGCAAAAACATTGCATTTCTGCTAAATCATAGTATTTCTGTAATCTTATAGTACTTGTACTCAATTATAGTATTTGTGACAAAGTGTAGTATTTGTACCAAAACATAGTATTACTGGTAAATCATAGTATTTGAGCCAAATCATAGTATTTGTGCCAAAGCATAGTATTTCTTCCAAATCATAGTATAACTGCATAATAAAGGTTCTTGAGCCCCATCAGTGTTTGTGCCAAATCTTAGTATTTCTTCTAAATCCTTGTAATTCTGCTCAATGATAGAATTTCTGCTATGCTGTAGTACTTTTTTTCCTGGATTGTAGTATTTCTGCTAAGTCAAAGTATTTCATGTAAATCATAGTATTTCTACCAAGTCCCAGTGTTTCTGCTAAATCATAAATAATGTTTTACCACAAATTGTATGATTTGGGGGCGAGAGGCAGGGTACACCCTGGACAGGTCGCCAGTCTGTCGGGGATAGGCTCCAACGCCCCCAACGACCCTGAAAAGGGTAAGCGGATGGATGGATGTATGATTTGGCTCAAATACTATGATTTGGCAGAATTTTCTGTGTTCCAGCACAAATGCTATGATTTGGCAGGAGAAAAATATTATTTAGTATTTCTGCTAAAACTTAGTATTTATACTATGTTTAAACTTTAAAAAATTCTGCTATTTCTGCTGATGTGTGTTATGACTTTTGACCATTTAAATGAATGGAACACATTATCAATGTGGTCACTGATTTTGCATGCTGGGCTGAGCTGTGTTTTAGCTCAGTGAGATAAGCATCCGTTCTCAGACTGGGAGGCCTGGGTTCAAATCCAGCTTATGGCAACATTTCTTTCAGCTAACAGTTAAACTTTTTTTTTAAACTCTTTTCAACACAAATTTCATCTTTTTAACCCCTTTTCAGCACAAATCTAAACTTTTTCAGCTCTTTTTAGCAAAAACCTCTTTTCAGTAGAATTCTGCTCATTCAACTCTTTTCAGCAGCAATTCTGATAGAAATCTTTTAAGCAAAATTTTCAGTTTTTTCTGCTGTTTTCAGAAAAAAACTCTTCAGCAGAAATTCTGCTCTTTCACCTCTTTTCAGCAGAATTTTCACCTTTTTTTTTTTCTTTTTTTTTCCCATCCATCCATCCATTCGCTTCCGCTTATCCTTTTCAGGGTCGCGGGGGGCGCTGGAGCCTATCCCAGCTGTCATAGGGCGAAAGGCGGGGTACACCCTGGACAGGTCGCCAGTCTGTCGCAGGGGTAACACACAGGGACAGACAACCATTCACACTCACATTCACTCGCACATTCACACCTAGTGACAATTTGGATTAATCAATTAACCTATCCCCACAAGCTGCATGTCTTTGGACGGTGGGAGGAAGCCGGAGTACCCAGAGAGAACCCACGCAAACACGGGGAGAACATGCAAACTCCACACAGAAAGACCCCGGCCTGATGGTGGAATTGAACTCAGGACCTTCTTGCTGTGCGGCAAGAGTGCTAGCCACCGTGCTGCTTTCTTTTTTTTTTTTTTTTTTTTTTTTTTTTTTTTTTTTTTCCCAAATTCTGCTTATTCACCTCTTCTGAAAATTTTTCAGCCTTTCCACCTCTTATCAGCACAATTCTCAGCAGCTTCTGCTCATTTCAGCACAATTGTCAATCTCTCCACCTCTTCTTTGTGAGAAAGAGTTTGGCTCAGTGAGCTAAATAGCTGCCCTTAGACCAGGAGGGCCAGGTTCGAATCCTGCTCAGGGCAGCATTTTTTTTTTTTTTTCCAACTTTCAATTTTTTCAGCTTTTTTCAACAAACATCTTCAGCGTTAAGGCATCCACACAGCATTTTTGCAGGAAATGCAAATTTTTCTAGTTATTCTGGTTGCTCCTGTACGTTTTTCGCCACTTAACTACTCCCACAATTTTTGTCCGATTTTTACCATTCAAATTTTAAACTATTCAGCTATTTCTGCTAACGATTGCTATGACTTTTGGTATTTTCTGTTATTATACTTTTAAAAAAATTACACTTTTTTCCTTTAATTTGTCCCATTGAAACGAATGGGAAACTTCCACAATTCTGCTAAAACTTGCTTGTTGTTGAAACTTAACTACTTCCTCATACTTTCACCTAGAAACTCCATGCAAACTTTAAAATGTTCTCTGATTATTGGGCTATTCCTGTGTGATTCAGCTTTTTCAGATCTGTTACCGTTTTCATTTAATGCCTCTTTAAGTTTCAGTTGCAGCTTTGTGATTTTTTTTTTTTTTTTTTTTTTTCAGAAAATACACGCGTTGCTATGGTTGCTATGCAATTAACTCAGAGTGAGTGCTGGTCTGATCTGAAATTTCTCTTCATGTCTGAACAACTTCTTGCTACTCGCTCAATTTCCACTCACCCCCCACAAATTATACATCAAAATGTAGGTATTTTTGCTGGCTTTAAGACAGTGTCACTATAATTATTGTGCGAGTTACGGTTTTTTCACAATTTGCCTCGAAGTGACACAAGGTCTCAAAACTCCCCATTCAAAGTCTATGGGGAGGTTGTGAAACTCAGAGCTGAAATACTGAAACTGAAGGCATTTTCAAATCGTCATATCTACTTAACGAAGCGAAGTTAAGACATGAGGCTTGTGCCAATTCATCTTCAGACACTGCTGACACTCGCGGTCGAAGCAGTTTTTACAGTCATCTTACCATTGAGCCATAAATTACGTTTGTTTGAGGGGTGGAAATCTGTCCTCCTCTCATTTTTCAAACTCCAAAAATGAAGCCGTTTCTTCTCTCGTCATATCTCCGCGACGGAGGTACAAAGAGCTATGTAAATCGCAGTCAAAGTTCACCAAAGTCCGCTGATTCACCCAGTGTAAGAATGCTTCTATCCCACCTAGTTTTTGAGTTACACGACGTTTTGTAACTCCAAAAAACTGAGTTATTTTTCGCCTCTCACCGCGATCTAATTCTGACTGCTCATCACCCTGTTTTCCAGGCGCCCGCTCTCTTTGCCAGTGGCGCGATTGGTAAGGAAACGGCTCTTCAGACCAAAGTTCATGGGTTCAGTTCCACCTTGGCCCACATGTTTGTTTGTATGTTTGTTTGTCTGTTTGTTTTTCACTACAAATTCATATTGATAATTTATTACAATTCGGCAACGTTTTATGATTTTTGGCAGCTTTTCTAATATGGACCTCAGATTCTTGTTAACGCTCCATGGCAGAAATACATACAAGTACACAGCCTGATGAAGCAGACAGAAGCAGTACCTCTGATTGGTTCAGCATTTTCACCTCTTATCAGCACAAATCTCTGCCTCTTCTGCTGTTTTCATTAGAATTGTAAGCTTTTTCACCTTTTTTCAGTTACGTGAGAACCAGTTTGGCTCAATGAGTAGCTGAAAAATATCAGCCTCTTCTGCTGTTTTAGCAGGATTTCAGAGTTCAGCTTTTTCACTTGTTTTAAGCACAAATTTCAGTTTCTTTACCTCATTTCAGAACAAAATTCTTCCTCTTCACCTCTTTTCTGCTAATTTGAGCTTCTGCTCCACAGTGCACATTTTCCCTCTCATCATATCTTTGTTTGTGACCAGAACTCATTTGGCTCAGAGGGTTGAGCAGCTGCCGTGAGACCCGGT
This sequence comes from Mchenga conophoros, assembly GCF_057382185.1. Taxonomy (NCBI): domain Eukaryota; kingdom Metazoa; phylum Chordata; class Actinopteri; order Cichliformes; family Cichlidae; genus Mchenga; species Mchenga conophoros. Next base: position 16,907,268 of record NC_140527.1, on the reverse strand, counting down.
GGCAGAGGTTCGAATCCTGCCTGTGACAGTTGCTACACATGTTCCCTGCTTGCATGCGCTCTGCTTTCTTGACACTCCCCAGTGTATCATTACACATACAGCCATCTTCAGCAAGCACCTCTGCTTCCACACCTCTTTTCAGCAGATAATTCTGCTTTTTCAGCTTTTTTTTCAGCAGACATCTTCAGCGTTAAGGCATCCACACAGCATTTTCGCAGGAAATGCAAATTTTTTTTCTAGTTATTCTTCAAGTTGCCACTTTCTTTGCCGCTTAACTACTCCGTCAGTTTTCAGCCGATTTTCTCAGTTCAAACTCTAAACTGTTCTGCTCTTTCTGCTAATTCCTGCTATGACTTTTGGTACTTATAACTATTATACTTTTTAAAATATTACACTTTTTTCCTTTAATTTGTCCCATTGAAATGAATGGGAAACTTCCACAATTCTGCTAAAACTTGCTTGTTGTTGAAACTTAACTACTTCCTCATACTTTCACCTAGAAACTCCATTCAAACTTTAAAATGTTCTCAGATCATTGGGCTATTCCTGTGTGATTCAGCTTTTTTATTTTTTATTTTTATTTTTTTTAAATATCTTTTACCATTTTAATTAAATCCTCTTTAAGTTTTCAGTTGCAGCTTTGTGATTTTTGAGAAAATACATGCGTTGTTATGGTTGCTATGCAATTAAACTCAGAGTGAGCACTTGTCCTTTTTCAGTTTTCTCTTCATGTCTGAACAACTTCTTGCTACTCACTCAATTTTCACTCAACCTCCACAAATTATACATCAAAACGTAGGTATTTTTGCTGGCTTTCAGAAAATGTCACTATCACTGTTGTGGAAGTTACAGATTTTTATCAAATCGCCTCAGAGCAACACAATGTTTGAAATATGAATGTCTCCATAGAAAGTGAATGGGGACTTTGTTCAAAATCACCGCTGGAACTCTCTGAGAGGCATTTTCAAATCATCATATCTCTTTAACAAAGCAAAGTTAAGACATGAGGCTTGTGCCAATTCATCTTCAGACCCTGCTGACACTCACGGTCGACGCAGTTTTTACAGTCATCTTACCGTTGAGCCATAAATTAGCTTCAACAAAGGGCAGCTAGCCACCGGTGTATTTACATGCGGGAAAAAGACACATGCGAGGCGGCCGCCGATCGACCGGTGGTGGCTAACGCGGAGCTCAAACAGATGGCAGCCATGGATCAGGGAAATTGAAGGCAGGAGAAGCAGGTTAACTGAATTTCAGGTAAGAAGTTATGAACTGCACTCTATTTGGGTCGGATATAAACAGAGTTTAGGTGTAGTTTATTTTCGTTGTGTTAACTTTTTACAATCAGTTACAATAAGTCGTACTGCGTGCTAGCTGGCATGACACAGTTTCTATACAGCTGTGTGCGCGCTAAGTTACTGATGAATTGAATTGAATTTTATTTTATTCATAAGGGTTAGTTCGTAGAGTTGCAAACAGTTCCGTACAAACTGAATCGTCCCGCATTCAGAGAAAATATTACGCGTTTCGTATTGAGCTGAAAAGGAACACAGTTTGTCCCGTACTTCAGGTAGAACGGAAGAAGACACAAAGCTGGATTTATTCTGTCGTTACGCAGCCTCCCCTGTCATTTTCTCGCCTGTTGCAACTTCAATCATGAAACTGATCAATGATCGGCTTTTCTCTCTTGTTTGTTTATCGCGCTAAACAACAGCAGCACGTTTAAGCTTGATCAGCTGTTGTTAAATTCATTTGATTTTAATTTCTAGTATCAGCTGATGTTTGCTGGAGCCACAGCTGTAAAAACGGCTGGTCCAAACCAGGAGATGTCCTTACTGAATCATCAGAGCTGAACTGGTGATGGAGAAACGGGTTTACCTTTTAGGTGACATGAATGAGTTGAAGGGAAGTCATGAACTGTTTCTGACAGACAAATAACACCAATATCCTTTTTTGTGTAGCTGACAACTGGTAACTGTGCAGGGGCGGATTTAGCAAAGCTTTTGCCAGGGAGCCAGGTAGGGCATTAACAGGGAAAGGGGGACACAAAGATATACTTTTCTTTCTTACTCTCATATAAAATATTTAGCTTTTATTAAATAGTTATCTGAATCTTATAACCAAAGTTTGTATAATAATACACAAGATTGGCTGTAGATCATTGTTAATCATTCAGAACACTGTAAAAATAACAAAAAACAAAAAGTGAATGCAAAAGTGCATAAATATTTATTTTACGTGTTTGATGTGTGTGGCAGGGCGTGGTATGCAGTGCCGCTGCAGGGGAGGTGGACCCACGGGCGTAAAGTCTGTGATCTCTCGGCTGTTTTTTGGGTGTGTGTTGGGCTGTGAGATGAAAAGCTACAGCCGGCTGTGTGGGTACACCAACCATGTGTAAAAAGTGGTCCATAACGTAATGCTTCCTGTAAAATAGTCAGATGTCTATTCATATTAATGTACAGAATTCACCTGCTTACTGCTACTACTGCACATTCACTCAGTGTGTGTGTGTGTGTGTGTGTGTGTGTGTGTGTATATGTATATACACAGATATATGTGTGTGCTTCCTCTACACCCCCCCCTCAATTTTTTTGCACATGTCGAGGAGCGTGTCAGGCTACATTTCACTGTGTGTTATACTTGTATAACTTTGCATGTGACAAATAAAGAACCTTGAACTTAAACTTCAAAGCGTGTTTATGCAAACATTGTCGGGTCTGCCGTGGTACAATGGGACTTCTGCTCATGAACCTCTGTCCACAGCGTCTGCAAATCGGGGCTGTACGAAGTCACCTCATCTTTACACAAAACTGTAAGCTGTCATCTGTGAGGCGCGAGTGGTGTTTGTTTTTTACCATAGTTCATGGTGGAGAATGGCTGCTCTGCTGAGTTTTGCTCTCTGTAGCCGTATGAATGGCAAACTACACTGATTAGCAGCGGCATAGGCACACTTAAAATTTCTTCCGAAATTTTCGCTTTCTAGTTCATCATATACTTTCTTTTTATACTTTCTTTTTCTTCCAACCCCCCCCCCCCCCCCCCTTTTTTTTTTTTTTTTTAAACTGTTCAAAGTTTTTGATAAGACTAATCTACCTCAGTCTCAGAGCAGTTAAGGTGATATGTAGATGTCGGATAATTAGCTTCTGTGTCCTTGTTGCTGCTTTGGAATGCACTTGATTGAAGTAACGATTCATCTTCGATACTTGTGTCAACTTGTTTCTTTGACAGGCCACCAAAGATGCTGGGCAGATCGCTGGTCTGAGCGTCCTGCGTGTGATTAACGAGCCAACTGCTGCTGCTCTGGCCTATGGCCTGGACAAGACCCAAGATAAGATGTGTGTAGATGACAAAAAACCACCTGATGTTTACTGCTATGCTTAGGAGTATCAGTACTTGCTAAGAAAGATGATAGATGATCCTGTACATAGAAGAATACAACTACTCGCTCTGTTGTTGTGTTAACCTCTATGAATGTGTTTCCAGTATTGCTGTGTATGATCTAGGTGGAGGTACGTTTGACATCTCAATCCTGGAGATCCAGAAGGGAGTTTTTGAGGTGAAGTCCACCAATGGTGACACCTTCCTTGGAGGAGAGGACTTTGATCAGCACCTCCTCAGACACATTGTCAAGGAGTTCAAGAGAGAGGTGGGTATTCTAACAGTCTTTATTCAATTCAATTCAATTCAATTTTATTTATATAGCGCCAAATCACAACAAAAGTCGCCTCAAGGCGCTTCATAGATACAGAGAAAAACCCAACAATCATATGACCCCCTATGAGCAAGCACTTTGGCGACAGTGGGAAGGAAAAACTCCCTTTTAACAGGAAGAAACCTCCGGCAGAACCAGGCTCAGGGAGGGGCGGCCATCTGCTGCGACCGGTTGGGGTGAGAGAAGGAAGACAGGATAAAGACATGCTGTGGAAGAGAGACAGAGGTTAATAACAGATATGATTCAATGCAGAGAGGTCTATTAATACATAGTGAGTGAGAAAGGTGACTGGAAAGGAAAAACTCAATGCATCGTGGGAATCCCCCGGCAGCCTACATCTATTGCAGCATAACAAAGGGAGGATTCAGGGTCACCTGGTCCAGCCCTAACTATATGCTTTAGAAAAAAGGAAAGTTTTAAGCCTAATCTTAAAAGTAGAGATAGTGTCTGTCTCCCGAATCCAAACTGGAAGCTGGTTCCACAGAAGAGGGGCCTGAAAACTGAAGGCTCTCCCTCCCATTCTACTTTTAAATACTCTAGGAACAACAAGTAGGCCTGCAGAGCGAGAGCGGAGCGCTCTAATAGGGTGATATGGTACTACAAGGTCATTAAGATAAGATGGGGCCTGATTATTTAAGACCTTGTATGTGAGGAGCAGGATTTTGAATTCAATTCTGGATTTAACAGGAAGCCAATGAAGGGAAGCCAAAACAGGAGAAATATGCTCTCTCTTTCTAGTCCCTGTCAGGACTCTTGCTGCAGCATTTTGGATTAGCTGAAGGCTTTTCAGTGAGTTTTTTGGACATCCTGATAATAATGAATTACAGTAGTCCAGCCTGGAAGTAATAAATGCATGAACTAGTTTTTCAGCGTCACTCTGAGACAGGATATTTCTAATTTTAGAGATGTTGCGCAAATGGAAGAAAGCAGTCTTACATATTTGTTTAATATGTGCGTTGAAGGACATGTCCTGGTCAAAAATGACTCCAAGGTTCCTCACCGCGTTACTGGAGGCCAAGGTAATGCCATCCAGAGTAAGAATCTGATTAGATACCATATTTCTAAGATTTTCAGGGCCGAGTACAATAACCTCAGTTTTATCTGAATTAAGAAGCAGAAAGTTAGCGGCCATCCAGGTCTTTATGTCTTTAAGACATTCCTGCAGTTTAACTAATTGGTGTGTGTTATCTGGCTTCATGGACAGATAGAGCTGGGTGTCATCTGCATAGCAGTGAAAATGTATGCTATGTCTTCTAATGATACTGCCTAAGGGAAGCATGTATAATGTAAACAGAATTGGTCCTAGCACTGAACCCTGTGGAACTCCATAATTAACCTCAGTGTGTGAAGAGGACTCTCCATTTACATGCACGAATTGGAGTCTATTAGATAGATATGATACAAACCACTGCAGCGCAGTACTTGTAATACCTACAGCATGTTCTAATCGCTCTAATAGGATATTATGATCAACAGTATCGAACGCTGCACTGAGGTCTAGCAGGACAAGCACAGAGATGAGTCCACTGTCAGAGGCCATAAGAAGATCATTTGTAACCTTCACTAAAGCTGTTTCTGTGCTGTGCTGAGCTCTGAAACCTGACTGAAACTCTTCAAATAAACCATTCCTCTGCAGATGATCTGTTAGCTGTTTGACAACTACTCTTTCAAGGATTTTTGATATGAAAGGAAGGTTGGAGATTGGCCTATAATTAGCTAAGACTGCTGGGTCTAGAGATGGCTTTTTGAGTAAAGGTTTAACTACAGCCAGCTTGAAGGCCTGTGGTACATAGCCGATTATTAGAGATAGGTTGATCATATTTAAGATTGAAGAATTAATTAATGGCAGGACTTCTTTGAGCAGTTTTGTAGGAATGGGGTCTAAAAGACACGTTGATGGTTTGGAGGAAGTAATTATTGAAGTTAACTCAGAAAGATCAATTGGAGAAAAAGAGTCTAACTTAATATCAATGGTACTAAGAGTAGCTGTAGATAATATTACATCTGTGGGATGATTATTGGTAATTTTTTCTCTAATGATAAAAATTTTATTTGTGAAGAAGTTCATGAAGTCATTACTAGTTAACGTTAAAGGGATGGTTGGCTCAAAAGAGCTCTGACTTTTTGTCAGCCTGGCTACAGTGCTGAAGAGAAACCTAGGGTTGTTCTTATTTTCTTCAATCAGTGATGAATAGTAAGATGTTCTGGCTTTGCGGAGGGCTTTCTTATAAAGTAGCAAACTATTTCTCCAGGCTAAATGATGATCCTCTAGATTTGTGACACGCCATTTCCTCTCCAGATTACGAGTCATCTGCTTTAGGGTACGTGTTTCAGAATTATACCACGGAGTCAGGTACTTCTGATTAGAGACCTTAGTTTTCACAGGAGCTACAGTATCCAGAGTCGTACGTAGTGAGGAGGTGAAATTATTAACAAGATAATCGACCTCTGTTGGGGTAGCGTTCAGATAGCTACTCTGCTCTGTGTTGGTACAGGGCATTGAAGATGATAACAGTGGGTGGATTATATTCTTAAACTTAGTTACAGTGCTTTCAGAAAGACATCTACTTTGATAAAGTCTACTCTTCACCGCTGTGTAATCAATTATTGTAAAAGTAAATGTTATCAGGAAATGATCAGACAGGAGAGGGTTTTCAGGAAACACTGTTAAATGTTCAGTTTCTATGCCATATGTTAAAACAAGATCTAGAGTGTGATTAAAGTGGTGGGTGGGTTCTTTTACATTTTGAGAGAAACCAATTGAGTCTAATAACAGATTAAATGCCATGTTGAGGCTGTCATTTTTAGCATCTACATGGATGTTAAAATCACCCACAATAATTATTTTATCTGAGCTCAGAACTAAATTAGATATAAAGTCTGAGAAATCAGACAGAAACTCTGTGTAAGGCCCAGGTGGACGATAGATGATAACAAGTAAGACTGGTTTCTGAGTTTCACAGCTGGGGTGGACAATGTTAAGCATCAGGCTTTCAAATGAATTAAAAGTCTGTCTTGGTCTTTCATTAATTAATAGGCTGGTGTGAAAAATTGCTGCCACACCGCCCCCTCGGCCTGTGCTTCGAGATTTCTGGTAGTTAGAATGGCTCGGGGGTGTTGATTCATTTAAACTAACATAATCATCCTGCTGCAACCAGGTTTCTGTAAGGCAGAGTAAATCAATTTGTTGATCAATTATTAAGTCATGTACTAACAGAGACTTGGAGGAGAGAGACCTAATATTTAATAATCCACATTTCACTGTTTTACTCTTTGGTTCAGATGTGGATACTGTATTGTTCTTTCTTTGTGATTGTTTATGTTTAAGTTGTTTGTTGCTGGTTTTTAGTTTGTTTTTTGTCTTTTTGGAAGCTGACACAGTCTCTATGGAGATGGGTTTTTGGGGGGGTAGCAGGAGGAGAGAAGCTGCAGAGAAGCGTGTAAGACTGCAACTCTGCTTCCTGGTCCCAACTCTGGATAGTCATATTTTGGGGGGTTTAATAAATTTGTCCATATTTCTAGAAATGAGAGCTGCTCCATCCAAAGTGGGATGGATGCCGTCTCTCCTAACAAGACCAGGTTTCCTCCAGAAGGTTTGCCAATTATCTATGAAGCCCACATCGTTTCTGGGACACCACTCAGACAGCCAGCAATTTAAGGAGAACATGCGGCTAAACATGTCACTCCTGGTCTGATTGGGGAGGGGACCAGAGAAAACTACAGAGTCCGACATTGTTTTGGCAAAGTTGCACACCGATTCAATATTGATTTTAGTGACCTCCGATTGGCGTAACCGGGTGTCATTACTGCCGACGTGAATTATGATTTTACTGAATTTACGTTTACCCTTAGCCAGCAGTTTTAAATTTCCTTCAATGTCGCCTGCTCTGGCCCCTGGAAGACAATTGACTATGGTTGCCGGTGTCTCTAGCTTCACATGTCTGAGAACAGAATCGCCAATTACCAGAGTTTGACCCCCGGCGGGTGTGTCGCCGAGTGGGGAAAAACGGTTAGACACATGAACGGGTTGGTGGTGTACCTGGGGCTTCTGTTTAGGACTATGCTTCCTCCTCACCGTGACCCAGCCGCCCTGATTCCCCAGCTGCTTGGGGTCTGCCGGGGAACAGCTAGCGGGGCCTACGCTATTTTCGGCTGCACCAGCTACAGGGGCCTGGCTAGCTACGGGTGAATGAAGGGTGCGAAGCCGAGTCTCCAATTCAGTAATCCTGGCCTCCAGCGCTGCAAATATGCTACATTTGTTACAGATATCATTACTGCTAAAGGAGGCCGAGGAGTAACTAAACATCTGACACAATGAGCAAGAAAGTGCAGGAGGGACAGGTGAAGTAGCCATGGTGCTAATGAGTCGGCTACGAGCTAAGCTAAGCTAGCGAGACAGTACAGAGACAGTGAGTGAATACTTTGGCTATAAATTAGGTAGTGAGTACACAGAAAGTGTGCTTCGGAGGAAGCACGTGAAGTCTATTTGTGAAGTTTTGCGTTTTCAACCTGCGCTGTTTCTTTTCAGTCCGGTGTAGACCTGACGAAGGACAACATGGCTCTTCAGAGAGTCAGAGAGGCTGCGGAGAAGGCAAAGTGTGAGCTGTCCTCTTCACTGCAGGTACTCCTAGCTTTTATCCTCATGGGAAGCTAATGAGTTTGTGTAGTTGTATAAAAAGGTGACACTGAATGGCTGATGTATCACAGATGCTTTAGGGTGTTTTGATTTTGGTTGTACTGCTTGTCATCACATGTCTCAGTGCATGTTGTGTGCCAGCTCTCAGTCAGCTGTCCAGATAATCTGTGTCTGGCTCAGTGTTACAGTGCTGGTAGACGAAGCTCCTGTTTTTTTTGCTTCAGTGCAGCAGGTTCTGTTTTAGAATCCGCTGCTGCTGTGCTGCTACAGGACTTGGCCCAGTGAGAGTGGACTGTCCTGATTCTGACCGCAGGCCAGGCCTAGTACAGGGTCACACAAAATGAACCACAGTGCTGAGTTAAAAGCATTTTGTAACTGTTTAAATACTCAGTGATTGTCCTTCTGTTTTACAGACTGACATCAACCTCCCCTACCTGACTATGGATGCCTCCGGTCCCAAACATCTTAACATGAAGCTAACCCGTGCTCAGTTTGAAGGTATTGTTGCTGACCTTATCCGCCGCACCGTGTCTCCTTGCCAGAAGGCCATGCAGGATGCTGAAGTGTCCAAGGGAGACATCGGAGAGGTGCTGCTGGTGGGAGGCATGACACGCATGCCCAAGGTACACAAGACAGATGTTTAAAACCACCAAAGTGCATGAAATAACTCAGGGTGCACATACTTTATACTTGTGGGACTAGATGGAGTAAACGAGTAAGTTCTGCAGCTTCCATGGCAACGAATAGTTAACAGTAGGCAAAGTGGTACACACCACAAATGTGTGGTCTGGTTTGGGGACATAATGACATTTACAGTGGCTTGCAAAAGTATTCGGCCCCCTTGAACCTTTCCATATTTTGTCACATTACAGCCTCAAACATCAATCAATTTTATTAGAATTCCACATGAAAGACCAATACAAAGTGATGTACACGTGAGAAGTGGAACAAAAATCATACATGATTCCAAACATTTTTTTACAAATAAATAACTGAAAAGTGGGGTGTGCATAATTATTCAGCCCCCTGAGTCAATACTTTGTAGAACCACCTTTTGCTTCAATTACAGCTGCCAGTCTTTTAGGGTATGTTTCTACCAGCTTTACACATCTAGAGACTGAAATCCTTGCCCATTCTTCTTTGCAAAACAGCTCCAGCTCAGTCAGATTAGATGGACAGTGTTTGTGAACAGCAGTTTTTGAGATCTTGCCACAGATTCTCAATTGGATTTAGATGTGGACTTTGACAGGGCCATTCTAACACATGGATATGTTTTTTTTTTTTTTTTTTTTTTTAAAACCATTCCATTGTTGCCCTGGCTTTATGTTTAGGGTTGTTGTCCTGCTGGAAGGTGAACGTCCACCCCAGTCTCAAGTCTTTTGCAGACTCCAAGAGGTTTTCTTCCAAGATTGCCCTGTATTTGGCTCCATCCATCTTCCCATCAACTCTGACCAGCTTCCCTGTCCCTGCTGAAGAGAAGCACCCCCAGAGGATGATGCTGCCACCACCATATTTGACAGTGGGATGGTGTGTTCAGGGTGATGTGCAGTGTTAGTTTTCCGCCACACATAGCATTTTACATTTTGGACAGAAAGTTCCATTTTGGTCTCATCTGACCAGAGCAGCTTCTTCCACATGTTTGCCGTATCCCCCACATGGCTTGTCGCAAACTGCAAAGTGGACTTCTTATGGTTTTCTGTTAACAATGGCTTTCTTCTTGCCACTCTTCCATAAAGGCCAACTTTGTGCAGTGCACGACTAATAGTTGTCCTATGGACAGATTCCCCCACCTGAGCTGTAGATCTCTGCAGCTCGTCCAGAGTCACCATGGGCCTCTTGGCTGCATTTCTGATCAGCGATCTCCTTGTTCGGCCTGTGAGTTTAGGTGGACGGCCTTGTCTTGGTAGGTTTACAGTTGTGCCATACTCCTTCCATTTCTTAATGATCGCTTGAACAGTGCTCCATGGGATGTTCAAGGCTTGGGAAATCTTTTTGTAACCTAAGCCTGCTTTAAATTTCTTAATAACTTTATCCCTGACCTGTCTGGTGTGTTCTTTGGACTTCATGGTGTTGTTGCTCCCAATATTCTCTTAGACAGCCTCTGAGGCCGTCAAAGAGCAGCTGTATTTGTACTAGGGCTGCCACAAACGATTATTTTGATAGTTGACTAGTCACCGATTATTTTTGCGATTAGTCGACTAATCAGATCATGCATCCATTGGAGTAAAACGTACATCTTATTGCACCAGCATGCATCTACTCTTATGTAACTATCATTAGCTTACAGCTTTAAGTGTTTAAGGTATGTGCTAACTAAAAATAAAGACAAGGTGATAGTTTATTAAATTTTAATGAAATTTGCAGATTGTTTCGATGAAGTTTAAACTCCTTGCTATCTAAAATATAACAGGACACCGGAGTATATTCTCGAGCATTTCACACTTTTGATAATCAGTTGTCTTCTTGACATTTATTCAGCTGTGTAAAAACTAAAACTTCAATCTCAGCCAAACCGATTTACTCAGGAACAAATAAAATACTAAAAAAAAGCAAAACAATAACATTTTGAAGTTATCTAAGTGACTTATATATGTTTTACCTGAGTAGCGAAAGACGGCAGTGGGTTTGAAAACGATTTGCCGGGAGTCCGGTGTTCTCACGGGCTCTAGTGAGCCTTGCCCCCGACTAGCTATCAAGCTAGTGGGTAACAGACGTCTCCGAAAACGTCAGAACGCCTTTGAAAATATGTGGTGTCTTGATAAACTGAGCAGATATTTGAGGTTTATACAGCTACATTCTCACCTGAAAATATGTTAAACGTTTATTTTGTGACCCAGAAAGAATAATAAGAGTAATATTAAAACTAACTAGCTGCCGCCATTGTTGTAAGCTGAACTGAGCTGCGCTATGAATTCTGGGACACAGCTTCTTCTTCGGGTTTAACGGCAGCTGGCATCTATGTACATGCAGTGCTGCAATCTTTTGTTTCAGTCTGTTATTACACTCTTAAATCCTACTACTTATTCCTGCGTCTTTTGTGATCTTACAAAGCTTCGAACGACGCGTCGACTATTAAATCAGTCATCGACGATTTTGATAGTCGACGTAATCGTGACTAGTCGACTAATCGTGGCAGCCCTAATTTGTACTGACATTAGATTACACATAGGTACACTCTATTTAGTCATTAGCACTCATCAGGCAATGTCTATGGGCAACTGACTGCACTCAGACCAAAGGGGGCTGAATAATTACACACACACACACCACTTTTCAGTTATTTATTTGTAAAAAATGTTTGGAATCATGTATGATTTTTGTTCCACTTCTCAAGTGTACACCACTTTGTGTTGGTCTTTCACGTGGAATTCCAATAAAATTGATTCATGTTTGAGGCTGTAATGTGACAAAATGTGGAAAAGTTCAAGGGCGCCGAATACTTTTGCAAACCACTGTATACATTGCAAACAGGTGTATTTTTTTCGTAGTTGAGCTAACATGCAGTGCACTTTAGTTTTCGGCAGCTTGACAGTTGAATTGTTGGCTCATTACTGGCTCATTAACTTTGACGTGATCTCTATCTGCACAACCCTAGTGCACAGACAATAAGAACATAGATTTGTACAGTGCTTTTACAAAAGAGTAAAACAATGTTTTCTGCATTTTGAATATGATTTTTATAATGCTGATTTTAATGCATGCATAACTCGTAATTAACACCCCCCACCACATCCGCACTGCAGGTTCAGCAGACAGTCCAGGATCTGTTTGGCCGAGCCCCCAGCAAGTCTGTGAACCCTGATGAAGCTGTCGCTATTGGGGCAGCCATCCAGGGTGGCGTTCTGGCTGGCGATGTAACCGATGTGCTGCTTTTGGATGTGACTCCACTGTCGCTGGGTATCGAGACTCTGGGTGGTGTCTTTACCAAACTCATCAATAGGAACACCACAATTCCCACCAAGAAGAGCCAGGTATTTAAAGCAGGACTGCAGTCCCACAGTCTCAGTGAAGCCCCATGTGATCTACAGTGTCACATGTTCCCCTCCAGGTGTTCTCCACAGCAGCTGATGGACAGACTCAGGTGGAGATCAAAGTGTGCCAGGGTGAGAGAGAGATGGCGACAGACAACAAGTTGCTGGGTCAGTTTACTCTGGTAGGAATCCCTCCAGCCCCTCGTGGAGTCCCTCAGATCGAGGTCACATTCGACATCGACGCCAATGGCATCGTCCATGTGTCGGCCAAGGACAAAGGCACAGGCCGCGAGCAGCAGAGTCAGTGCACACAGTAAACCAGTCTGAAAGCTGAGAACTTTGTTTTTTTTCCCACTTCGTGTGTTAGCAAGTCAAGCTAAAAGACATTTCAAACTGCTGAAAATAATCTGCATTTTTAGATAAATGTTAACACTTAACTTGGTTGACTTTTACAGTTGTTGTTGTTAAGACAGACTAGATAGGGAGGTTAATATTTATGCATGTTGCTGTAATCACTTGGCCCTTACTCAGTCTTGTTTCAGACAACTGTTTTTTGTTTTTTTTCCCTGCATTACGACTCTGTTTGAATTGGTATCTGTAAAAGTCAAAGTGCACATATAAATATCTCATTTCCTCCTTTACAGTTGTGATCCAGTCATCAGGAGGTCTCAGTAAAGATGACATTGAGAATATGATCAAGAATGCTGAGAAGTATGCAGAGGAGGACCGGAGGAGGAAGGTAACAGTCAAACTGTAAAGACAAAAGTCGGGGGTGAAATCTCACCGTCTTGATTGATGGGCACTTTATTGTCATCATAACTCAGTGCAACACAGAAAATGTTCATCTTAAAACACAGAAATCAGTTCACATTTATTTATACAAGGCTCATTCCTAATGGGTCATCTCAAGACACTTTATGTTGAACAGACTTGAAACTAGCTGCAAACAAAGGACTCAATGCCGTTTCACCCACAGTTACATCTGTTCAGTTGGTTTACAGGCATTTCCACATTGGCTTTTTAGGCCTAGAAGTTGCACGTCTTACACACAGATGATGGTTCACCACTGTGTTGTCTGTGGTTTTAGTATCTGGTAAATACTGAGTTGTCTTGCTGCAGGACCGTGTGGAAGCTGTCAACATGGCTGAGGGCATCATCCATGACACAGAATCCAAGATGGAAGAGTTTAAAGACCAGCTCCCTGCTGATGAGGTAATGCTCTAAACTTTGTTGTAATTTACTGAGATTAAATTAATGTTTTGTGCTTGATTTTTGTCTTATTTTTCCCCCCTATTTTTGTGAAATCAGTGCACCAAGCTGAAGGAGGAGATTTCAAAGGTCAGGAATCTGTTGACCAATAAGGACTCTGAGACAGGCGAGAACATCAAGCAGGCCGCAACCAACTTGCAGCAGGCATCACTCAAACTGTTTGAAATGGCCTACAAGAAGGTAGGCCTTGAAACTGTGTATATCAGTGTGTGCTGTACTGTAAAAGTTTTGACCAGACCCTCATTTTATTACATTTTGCTTCCAAGAATCTTTTGAATCAGAAAAATGCTAACTGTAAAAGGAATAAGAATATTTTTGTACAAACAAGTTGACTACCAAAGAGCTATTTGCTGAAAACGAGGCATATCTTAGAATGTGCAATTTCCATAAAAATTAGGGAAAACTAGAGGTGAACAAACCCAAAAGAAGTAAAAGGTCACACAGATTAAAGCGGTTTTGTAAAATTCTGCTCAGTGTTTGTGAAAGTCTTTAATTCCTTTTGTTCCTGCAGATGGCAGCAGAGCGGGATAGCAGCAGCAGTTCCAGTTCTTCAGAAGGAGAGAAGAAAGAAGGCCAACAGTAGATCTTATTAGTACTTGGCTGTCATGAGATGACCATGACAGCAGAGGACTGTTGGGCTTGTGTGGTGGACTAGGCGGAAGGATGATCGCCAGAGTCATTCTTGCATAACACAACATTCTACTGTGTTTTGGCAGTAAAATAGAAAAGATAAATGTCAGTGTATGTTCCTCCATGTCCCATGATATCCTATTTCTAATTTAACTGTCTGGAACAAAAAGTTGTTTATTTTTACAAAGATGTTAATTTCCATTCTGAGGTAGTGAAACATTTTCTTGTTGAAGATATCACATTTCTTTTGTTCAGTTTCGGAAAGCGGGATGCTCGTTCATAGCACTTATTTGTACCGGTTCACTCTGAGAGGTGTGGTACAGAGGATGTACAACTGCAGAGTGCTGAATAAGAAAAGTCTCCTTTTGGTGTACTCTATTAACATCTCGGAGGCTGCCAGTCCCCCTCTCTGTTATCCTGAGTGCACTCCATTGACTTGCATTCATTTAGTCTCTTGTAAGAACTGGTTTGTGATCATGTGGTCACATTTTCTGGCATCACGCCAATTCCTTAAACAGTAAATTCAAAGTATGTCTGTGAGATGAGAATTTTAAGAATATAATAAGTATGTGAGAAACTCCCTTTTGGCTCTTAAAAATGCACTTCTTTGGTCACCTTAAACCGAGCATGGGTTGAACTCAACACAACACATGATGGGACAGCTAACTAGATGACATCATGGTTCACTTCTGACAGACAACAGGAGAAAGAAGAGTCATGCATGAGGAGTGTGGAGCAACTGTGTCATTCATTGACGGCCAGAAACTACTCTGTGTACAGTGACTTGCTGTGTTGAGCACTCTACTTTAAAAAGAAGCATGAAGTAGTGTATTGAATTGAAAGTTCTGTTTATTGTGAGAGTATGGGATGGGTGATTATATTAATGAAGTGAAAACTGAGAATCATAGTAACTTGCCTTTTTCTTTTTTTTTCTTTTTTTTTAAAATAAAAAAATATGAAATATGTGAGTGTTGTGGGGTTTTTTTTTTTTTCTTTTCTTCATGTGTTTTATTCTTTCTAGTATTTCAAAAACTTCCTGATTTTATTTTCTTGCGCATTTGTGATACTTGCTTGTTTCAGATAATGAAACTTTAATATTGGACAAAGACGGTGTGAGCAAAGAAATCAGTTTTTGAAAAAACCGTGCCATTAAGGGAGAAAAGAGAGCCAGGTAGGCTTGGTTCTATGCGTTAAAGTTGTTGCTCCAGAAAGTTCCCTGCTTACCAGCAAAAACCGCAATCAAGCATTAGTGATGACTATCAATGAGCCTTTCATACCACTGTGAAGGAATTTTGGACCACCCTTCTTTACAGAATTGTTTTAATTCAGCATGAGTTGCCTGTTTAAGGGATGCGTCCCAATAGGCTTTAAGTTCAGACTTTTGAGTAGGCTCAAAACTAAGAATCCTTTGTGTTCTTTTTTTTTTTTTTTTTTTTTTAAGCCTTTCAGAAATGGACTTGTTTGGTGCATTTGAGATCATTGTATTTCTGTATAATCCAAGCGTTCTGGAATCATAACCCGGTCTGTGGCGCACAAAAGGTTGGGGACTGCTGCACTAAAGGATGTTGGACCTTTATGCCAACCTCTTAGTTCTTGGTGAGAAATATGCCTGAGTAGCTCACTGGAGGTCATTTTATGGGGCTCTGACAGTGTTTCCCATGTTCCTACTTGCACAAGAAATCATCTACAGGACTAGGTTGATGCCCTTCTGCAACCCTGTTGCAGAAGGCCCTTCTGCAACAGGGTTGTTATGGCCCATCTTTCTGTATCTCCTCCACACTCCTGAGACTGTGCTAGGAAACACTGCGAACCTTCTCGTGATGGCTTGTATTGATGTGCCATCCTGGAGGAGCTGGACTACTTATGCAACTGGAATGGGATGCACTGGCAAAAAAAAAGTAAAACTAGTGAAAAATCAGCCCTTGACCACCACTTTATTCCCACAGCATTACAACTGAATGCACAATTGTGAGAATACGTGTATTTGCTTAGGAAATACATATTTAACTAATTTCACTTGGTCAACCCAGTGAAAAGTCATGTTTTCAAGCTTTTTTCCATGATGTTGGATGAAATAACTGAGACATTTACAATAAATTAGTTACCATTTTGTGTTTGATGAGCTAACGTGTTCAAAAAATAATTCTTTGTGCATAATCCCCTAACATGTTTTAATACGCAAGTAAATTTGAGTTGTGCATGCTTAGAACATCCAGATGCGTTATTTTTAAAACATGTTAAAAATGCATCTCAAACCTCTGTGCTGTTGTACCTCTATGGTTTCACTAGCATATGTTGTTAAATTCCAGAAACTTACCACTGCTCTAAAAAAAATAAATCAACCACATATAAAGGGGATATTATATCTTTAATATTGTCATCTCAGGCACAAAGTGTTGGCTGTTAGCATAAAGCTTGTTTTAAGCAAAAGATGAGCTGTGGGGCTGTGGTAAAGGATAAAAAATAATTGTTTTGAATTGTGTCTCAAGCAAAGCTCCTGTAGTAGTACACAAGAATCAAAACACAAAGCAGAATGTTTCTATGAAACTGATGCAGCCCTGACATATCACCTTTGATTGCTGATTGGAATGAAAGAGGGGATTAATAGTAGTCCTTATTCTACAGGGTGGGCCATTTATATGAATACACTGTAATAAAATGGGAATGGTTGGTGATATTAAAGTCCTGTTTGTGGCACATTAGTATATGTGAGGGGGCAAACTCCTCAAGATGGGTGGTGACCATGGTGGCCATTTAGAAGTGTGAAGATACGAGATGTGCAGCACCTGAAACTACGGACATTGGATGCCTGTGCTGGCATTTCTCCTGCGGTGTTGCTATCAGTATGTGAAGAGTGGGAGAAGAGGGTTGGATTGATAATCCAACACAATGGGCAGAACATTGAACACATTTTATAAGTGGTCAGAAACTTGTAAATAACTCATGAAAAAATAGTTACGTTGAAACCAAGCACACCATTGTTTTTCTTGTGACATTACCAATAAGTTTGATGTGTCACATGGCCCTCTTCCTATTGAAAAAACAAAAGTTGTATCCAAGATGGCCAACTTCTAAATGGCCACCATGGTCACCACCCATCTTGAGGAGTTTGCCCCCTCACATATACTAATGTGCCACAAACAGGACTTTAATATCACCAACCATTCCCATTTTATTACAGTGTATTCATATAAATGGCCCACCCTGTACATTCAGTGTAATCAGAGTTAGACTAAAAGCGACTTCTTCATGTTGTCCAAACAGCTCTGTGACTCATCAATTCACACTGGAATCCAGCAGGGGGAAGCAGTGCATCATGAAGCAGGCAGACTGCCTCAGCATGCTTGAGGTCACTAAGGCTGTATCCCAATTCAGGGTCTGCAGCCTTAAAGGCCGCATTTTAAGGCCGATTACGTCACAGCGACGCGACGAAGGCTGTCCCAATTCGAAGGCTGCTCGAAATGCGGCCCTCAAATGCGTCCTTCATTCCCCTGAATTTTAAGGACGTGGCGGTGTAGACTTCATGGCCCAATATATCCCAGAATGCATAGGGTGGATATTGGTAGGTGTGGATAATTTTGCTGAAAAAAAACGGCGGATGAGGGGCGCCCGAAGAGTAAACTTTAAGTAAGTACTGAATATGATGCCACTTATTTATGTGCAAATGTTTAATAACGAAGAACATTAAAACATTACTGTTGGCCACAT
The DNA here is from genome assembly GCF_057382185.1 of Mchenga conophoros. Lineage (NCBI taxonomy): Eukaryota > Metazoa > Chordata > Actinopteri > Cichliformes > Cichlidae > Mchenga > Mchenga conophoros. The sequence goes on along the minus strand of NC_140527.1, from coordinate 16,889,342 downwards.
GTCGGCAAAGTTATGTGACATTAGTGATGTTTGTACTAACTTGGTTTTAAAGCCTTTGCTTTAAAATATACGCCGTTCAATAGCTGACCTTAATCTTACAGAGAATGATCAAAGCTCATGTAGAAACAAACAAACAAATGAACAAATGATTTTCTCTTTCATTTCTGTCAAACAAAGCTGTATGAAACATTTCCAGCTGTTAGTATCATGGTTGCTAGGCAACCTGGGCAGCGCAACCGAGGCTAGACCATCCCATTTCACAAGCCTCGCACTTCCGGCCTTAGCGGTCTTTAAGTACGCGGCCCTTGAGGATCGTTGAGACTGCGTACTTTAAGGCTGCAGACCCTGAATTGGGATACAGCCTAAGTCACGCTGCAGGTTTTATGATTTGAATGATATAGCTGGTTCTATGAAGTATTAGAAAATTGGAGGTAAATTTTAGGTGTTATATATATATATATATATATATATATATATATATATATATATATATATATATATATATATATCATAATAATCTGACAATACTATAATATTGGCCATATTATATTTACATTACCACAGTGAGATGACTTTAGTCTCATGAACAACATTAGTTAATTTTTATTTACTAACTGATCTTGAAATGACTGTTCAGTACAGAAATGAAGCCCAACAATCATGTTTTACAGTCCTGTGGTCTCAGCCTCAGATACTCAACTAATCAAAGTGATGTCATGACAAAAATGAATGACCAACAAAACATTTTTTCTCCTTCATTTATGTCACACAATCTCGCATTTCTCGCGGTTAGTATCGTGGTTGCTAGGCAACCTGAACAGCGCAACGAAGGCTAGACCGTCCCATTTCACAAGCCTCTCACTTCCGCACTTCTCGTACTTATAGTACGCACCATACGTAGTGCGGGTAGTCCGGGTACTTTAAACGTGCAGACCCTGAATTGGGACACAGCCAGAGACTGTCACTTCCCGGGAGGATCTAAGATGGTGGAGTGAGAAGCACCCTTTTTGCAGGCTCTGTTAATAATAAGACTATTTTGTCCCTAGTTGGGGTATTTATACGCAGCAATCTACAAATTCCACTAGGATTAAACTGCATTAATCCTTTTTCCTTTTGCCGGAATTTTTTTTTCTCGTTTTTTGAGGCTTTTTTTTCCCCTGAGAACGAAGTGGTTTACAACATGGCTGACCATGACTACAACTTAACTGCCCTCCGCGAGGCTTGTGAAGACAGCGACATGGAAGACATCGAGGTGGACGAGAGTTCTTCCAAAGAAAGTAAAATCGACCTGAATCATACACCTACTAAAAGCCCAAACCCAAAGAAAATGAAGGGTAAGGACAACAGAAAATGATGATAATATCGGCTCAATTCAGGTTCAATTCAATTCAATTCAATTTTATTTATATAGTGCCAAATCACAACAAAAGTCGCCTCAAGGCGCTTCATAGATACAGAGAAAAACCCAACAATCATATGACCCCCTATGAGCAAGCACTTTGGCGACAGTGGGAAGGAAAAACTCCCTTTTATAACAGGAAGAAACCTCTGGCAGAACCAGGCGGCGGCCTGGGAGGGGGCGGCCATCTGCTGCGACCGGTTGAGGTGAGAGAAGGAAGACAGGATAAAAGACATGCTGTGGAAGAGAGACAGAGGTTAATAACAGACATGATTCAATGCAGAGAGGTCTATTAATACATAGTGAGTGAGAAAGGTGACTGGAAAGGAAAAACTCAATGCATCATGGGAATCCCCCGGCAGCCTACGTCTATTGCAGCATAACTAAGGGAGGATTCAGGGTCACCTGGTCCAGCCCTAACTATATGCTTTAGCAAAAAGGAAAGTTTTAAGCCTAATCTTAAAAGTAGAGATAGTGTCTGTCTCCCGAATCCAAACTGGAAGCTGGTTCCACAGAAGAGGGGCCTGAAAACTGAAGGCTCTCCCTCCCATTCTACTTTTAAATACTCTAGGAACAACAAGTAGGCCTGCAGAGCGAGAGCGAAGTGCTCTAATAGGGTGATATGGTACTACAAGGACATTAAGATAAGATGGGGCCTGATTATTTAAGACCTTATACAGTGGGGAAAAAAAGTATTTAGTCAGCCACCGATTGTGCAAGTTCCCCCACCTAAAATGATGACAGGGGTCGGTAATTTGCACCAGAGGTACACTTCAACTGTGAGAGACAGAATGTGAAAAAAAAATCCATGAATCCACATGGTAGGATTTGTAAAGAATTTATTCGTAAATCAGGGTGGAAAATAAGTATTTGGTCAATAACAAAAATACAACTCAATACTTTGTAACATAACCTTTGTTGGCAATAACAGAGGTCAAACGTTTACTATAGGTCTTTACCAGGTTTGCACACACAGTAGCTGGTATTTTGGCCCATTCCTCCATGCAGATCTTCTCGAGAGCAGTGATGTTTTGGGGCTGTCGCCGAGCAACACGGACTTTCAACTCCCGCCACAGATTTTCTATGGGGTTGAGGTCTGGAGACTGGCTAGGCCACTCCAGGACTTTCAAATGCTTCTTACGGAGCCACTCCTTTGTTGCCCGGGCGGTGTGTTTTGGATCATTGTCATGTTGGAAGACCCAGCCTCGTTTCATCTTCAAAGTTCTCACTGACGGAAGGAGGTTTTGGCTCAAAATCTCACGATACATGGCCCCATTCATTCTGTCCTTAACACGGATCAGTCGTCCTGTCCCCTTGGCAGAAAAACAGCCCCATAGCATGATGTTTCCACCCCCATGCTTCACAGTAGGTATGGTGTTCTTGGGATGCAACTCAGTATTCTTCTTCCTCCAAACACGACGAGTTGAGTTTATACCAAAAAGTTCTACTTTGGTTTCATCTGACCACATGACATTCTCCCAATCCTCTGCTGTATCATCCATGTGCTCTCTGGCAAACTTCAGACGGGCCTGGACATGCACTGGCTTCAGCAGCGGAACACGTTTGGCACTGCGGGATTTGATTCCCTGCCGTTGTAGTGTGTTACTGATGGTGACCTTTGTTACTTTGGTCCCAGCTCTCTGCAGGTCATTCACCAGGTCCCCCCGTGTGGTTCTGGGATCTTTGCTCACCGTTCTCATGAGATCTTGCGTGGAGCCCCAGATCGAGGGAGATTATCAGTGGTCTTGTATGTCTTCCATTTTCTGATGATTGCTCCCACAGTTGATTTTTTCACACCAAGCTGCTTGCCTATTGTAGATTCACTCTTCCCAGTCTGGTGCAGGTCTACAATACTTTTCCTGGTGTCCTTCGAAAGCTCTTTGGTCTTGGCCATGGCGGAGTTTGGAGTCTGACTGTTTGAGGCTGTGGACAGGTGTCTTTTATACAGATGATGAGTTCAAACAGGTGCCATTCATACAGGTAACGAGTGGGGGACAGAAAAGCTTCTTACAGAAGACGTTACAGGTCTGTGAGAGCCAGAGATTTTCCTTGTTTGAGGTGACCAAATACTTATTTTCCACCCTAATTTACGAATAAATTCTTTACAAATCCTACCATGTGAATTCATGGATTTTTTTTTCACATTCTGTCTCTCACAGTTGAAGTGTACCTCTGGTGCAAATTACTGACCTCTGTCATCATTTTAAGTGGGGGAACTTGCACAATCGGTGGCTGACTAAATACTTTTTTGCCCCACTGTATATATATGTGTGTGTGTGTGTGTGTGTGTGTGTGTGTGTGTGTGTGTGTGTGTGTATATATGTATATATGTTGTTACGGATTCAAATATTGGGGATGGATACAAGAGGAAAAACCAAAATGACAACACTGGTCCGGCCGGGTTCAGTCAAACGATGATTTTAATGATCACACGCGTGGGAGATGGACACCGTACGCAGACAGCATCAGATCTCAAAATGGTGGAGCATTGATCAAACTCTTATAGCCTCTAGTGGCCCCCACCTAATCATAAAAGCCTAAACATTCACATTCTTTCTCTCACACGGTGCCTAAGCTACGACCTCTGCTCCTGCTGAGATGGGGCAGAAAACCTCTCCAGTATGTTCTGTTCTCTTCTAATCAGACAAATAAGGCGATGACTTTCTGCGAACAGTATTTCTTATAACTCAGCAGTATAATGCATCATAAAACAATATCATTCATTCACAATAAATCAGCAGTCTAATGTAATGCAAATCAGTTTAACAAATGCAATAGTTATCACCTTCTTCTAATTCAGGAGAATAATGCAAACTAAAACTACATAATAATTCACAATCTTTAATTAAGGGTCTAACATGTCATAAAATAATATTATAATCCCACAATGTATATAGGTATGTGTATATATACAGATAGATATCATTAATGTAGCTCAAAGCTACATTAATGGTGTGTAAGCTAAGAAAATCAATGTATAAGTTAGTTGTGCTTTTGTACATTAACATTTTCATATTGTATGCCTGAAAATGTTTCTTTTGTGCATTTTGTTTTCATCTAGGAAGAATTAAATGAAGTTGCTTAGGCCTGGAATGACCACAGTCCACAACTCCCAAAGTCCTCATAGCGACCATCTTTTATGTATGCCCTCCCAGACATTTATGGCGCGAGGGACTGTCTCAAACATGTCAATATGGACAAAGTTGAAGCCTGCCTTGAAGAATGCGTGTTCAAAGACTTTCCATGTGAAGAGGATGTCTTTCATCTCCGCGTAGAACTCATGTCAGAACATAACCTGGACTTCTCAGATGATGTGTTTCATACAGTGGATCTGTATGTAAAGCTAAGGCAGTTGATGCTTACTGAGTTGGAGCTTTTGCCTTAAAGGTAAGACATCGTTATGCATTTGATTGAGGTGGCAAAAACACATTCTTTGACCCTTGTCCTTCAGGGACATCTAGGGATATTTAGGCCTTTTCCCCCCTTTGTTTGGTTTTAATTTTGCTACATTTGCTGTCTGCAACAAATATCACCCCAAAAGACACTTTTTTAAATGCTGTATTTTCATATTTAAACTGTAAAATTTTATAAGTTATTAATTTATGGATGGTTGTCGTTTTTGGGGCACACATACATGGGTTTTGAGGGCCTGAAAATGTATTTCACAAACAGTGAAAAAGGCTATAAAAATTGTATTTAATTTTTGGAGGGTTTTTTTTTGGATGGTTTATTTCAATTAACAAACCAATTTTTTGTTTTAAAAGACTTATTATTAAAACATATTTACACATAATGTCAGTTAGACCTGCTATTTGGAGGATATGCAGCGCATGTCACCTTGGAATTATGTTTTCAACTTTTTGTAAATATGCTTTTTCATCTTTCTTTTTATTTAAGTAATTATTGATGTTTTGAAATATCTGGTTATGTAGCAGTAATTTTTTTTTCACTGTCAATTTTCACTGCTGAGACTTTTTATATATACCGACTGTTTTCCTGATTATGGGCAGTATAATTATATAGTTTTTAGCATATGGATAACCTAACTGAGTGAGATTTATGGACCTATGTTTTTTTTCAGATTGCGCCTCAGAATAATAAAAACCCAGAAATTACCAAAATGAAAGATGTAATTTGTCTCATTGAACACTTTATTATAAAACACAGATCTTCTGCCATCATCTTATCTTAAAACAAAATAACAACTGTACTGTATTTACAGTAACACAAAAACCCTTAAAGTATTCTTATAAAAATCTAATTGCAAGCACAAGACTTGGAAAAAGTACGACAATACACTCAACAAAAATATGCAATATGTTGTGCAAAAATTCAATTATTATTAAAAATACAAACAGAATGGGACAATAAAAAGAGATTGAGGATAATATGGCAAGATCTGATAACAATATCCTACAATTAAAGAATAAGAACGTGTGGTCTAAAACCACTATGAAGCAAATACATTAGGCTCAATCATGAAAACAGAAATATAGGAAAATATCTTTTAAATAACTACCGCATTGGCTGTGCAGTTTTAAAAAAGGGGGCTATGATAAACAAGGGTTTTTTTCCATTACAAAAATCAGGAAAAGCCAACTAATAATCAACCTTCAGCTAAGCAATTGCTGATTTCACAGAAATCCAAAATAAAAGCATATAGGTGTGCCTTATGGCCATTCAATTGAGCAAAAGTCACCATAACCCAGATGGCTAAACAGAACTGTACAAACATAACTGTAATAAAATACAATGACAAGTAAAACCTGACTTGTAAACTGTAAAATGTGTGCGCGATGATAAAATATATAGGAGATATATGCAATAGCTCCTAGATGTACTATATACTACATATTGCAGGGGTCTCAATCTCTAATTTTCTGGTGAACCACTACAATACATGTCATCTTGTGACATTACATTAATAAAATTTGACAAATTAAAATTAACCTAATGCATTTTTTTAAAGTTGATTTTGGATTCAAATAATAGAAAAATTGAATAAAAGGTGGGAAAACTGCTTTCATTGTTCACATGCACACATGCTGACTGAGGAAATGGGAATGCTTATAAATGGTCTCCAGACTGCCACTTTGAGACCTCTGCAGAAATGCATTTCACAAGTGTTTAGAAAAATATTGCCTCAGTTGTAATAGGAAAACACAGAAACACAAAGAAGTACCTCAAATTGCATTACAGTGGTATTTCACCAAAGACTTTTTCTTGGAACTCAGTTTTTAAACACCTGAAACCTTTGCTGTGACATTCACACGGGAACACTTTAGTTTTAGTTCACAACTCAAATATAATCTGTTGTAAAACAACAATGGCTTTTAAGCCATTGTCCGTGAATCAAACCTTTAGATAATGTCCATAACCCACACATTTGATTCCAACACACTGTTCATCTCCGATCTGAAGTCAGGATAGCTGTCATAATTTATCGACAGCTCCAGTTCGTTAAACCCAATGATGATGTTCTTTCCCAGATGTAAATCTGAACCTGTGCAAAACCTGAGGAACAAACACAAATGTTCCTTCTCAGTATTCTTCACATATGTAGTCAGATAATGAGCTTCTGGTGAGCCGTCATTGTTTCAGGGAAAGTGAGACACTTGGGAGCTTTTCTCACAGTTGGTTGGAGGGTTTCATAAACTGAAGATAAATCACAAAGGCTTTCCCATGCAGTGCTGAGTGTTCTTGCCCACTGTTCAATAACATAGGCAGGCTCTTGGACAAGTGTTTTGTGTGCAAGCTCCAATAGGACTTCAGTGGCATTGCAGGCTGTTGGTATCTTTCTGCAGCTGTGGTTATCAAGTATGTCTATAAGTTCTTCTTGGTCCACGGTGCTAAAGTCTGATCGCCACGCCTCTAACACTGTACGCTCAGAGTCAGGCATGAACTTAAAGAAATTCTCCACAATATCACTCTTTACATATCCAAAGGCAGCTTGTTCCAGAATGGCAGGTGCAATTTTCACAGGCAGATATTTCTCTCTAACCCATCCAAATGCAATGATTCTGCACACACTCTCCCACTCCGGTTGCCCAAAATCATGCCTTATGAAGGGCACCTTGTAAACGTTTCCAGTGGTGCACTGGTCATAGAATTCTTTCCAGAATTCTGAAAGACAATCTCTCACAACTCCCCCATCGTCATGGGCCATTTCAGGTGTTCCATCAGGCAGTAAGACCTGGATTTTGATGTCGACATCTTCAAGGTCCTTATCACTAAAATGTGAAATGAGCTCTGACATTACCTGCCCTCTGTGGACCACCACTACTCTCCTCACTGTCTCACTGGATGGACCAGGTTGTGGAGAAAAAATCAGGGTGTCATCCAAATGTATTGGCTCACTGTCAGAAAAGGGGCCAACAAAAATAATGTCACTGCTGTGAGAAGTGTTAGCACTTAGAGACTGCGTGGAAGATTGTGGAAGGTTATCGTTTGGAGTGTCTTCAATGTATGTCACATCATGGCTGATTGTTTCAAATGGAGCAGATGTTTGGACTGTAGTGACAGTAAAAGAAGAGGTTTGGTTTTGAGGACTTCAATTTCTGAAGATGGATGCAAACCTGGGTTGGAGCTCTGAAGGCTGTCATTTTGTTTTTTCTTTGTGGTGAGGTAGAACCTGAGGATATTTAGTTTTGTAACATGATAAAGTTCTCCTACTGTCAATGCATCATGGACTATCATCTCTTGATAATCCTTCAGATCACAGTCAAAATCTGTTAAGGGCCCCTGGAATGTTTCCTCCATCTGGAAAGAACAGGCCTGTTGCAACCTGTAATATGTCCCTTTTCTTGGCATCCTTGCAAATGCCTATTTTTCTTGTTCCTCCTCCTCATCTAGCTCTAACCTGCTTGAAAACCTCAGTGTCTTCATCATAATGCATCCATCCTATTTCTATTTTTCTATTTCTCTTCAGAGCATTTCTTTTTTGGGTTGTTTGGGAATGTTCTTCTTGCCGTGTGCTACTGCCATCCTCTTCAGATAATTTTCTTTTGGACAGTTTGGATTTCAGCCATTCAAAAAGCGCTGACTTGCGGCTGCTGCCCCTACGTCTGCAAAATCCAAATACTGCTAGACGATCACCGTATGATGGCAAATAAGTCTTCAGCTCCTCATCTGTCATTAGACTTATGACACTGGCATCAATCTAAAGATGGAAAAATAATTTGATTTATTAAAAATACCAGCCTTGAAAATACAATCCTATTTTTAACTTAAGAACAATGAGGAAAAGTTGCATTTCAACCAGTATCTTGTTGGAATTAAGTACCTTCTCATTCTCCAAGGTCTGTATAATTTCCTCAGAGACTTCTCTTTGTTTCAAGAATTCAGTCAAGTCTCCCATGCTGTAAGGAAGGATGTAAATTAAAATTACCTATTATAAAGCCACCATATTATCATCAAAGTATCTGTGCTTACCTACATTATGAGCTCTGACTATGGTGGAGAAGTGGGAACTGCATTTTTAAGTGTCCATTTGCACTGTAACTACAATCAGCATCACAATACAGTCAATCCCACATTTTCTCAGTTGTCTGGTTACAGTTTTATTGGTTTTGTTCCTTATTTATATAGTTGTCAGTCATATTCCCTGTTTTGGGTGATTTGTGATTTTGTTTTATATAGTGTTGTACACTTATTACGCATGCTTTCAGCAAAACGTCTGTTTCATCAGACGTAACAGGTGTCATTAGCGTGTAACAGAAACCTTATAGGTACCTTTGGTTAACCCTCACGTTGCATTCTATTCAACTTTGTATGTCACACTGTTTTTGTATACCTTTTATCCAGTTATCATATCCTTCTGGGTAACAAGGAAATGACATCAGCCACATAGATTTCTTATTGGCAGCGCTAACTTGAAATTTTGAGTTAATAACCCGAAATTTAGAGAAAATAACTCGAAATTTCATGGATCTTTTTTTTTTTTTTTTAGTGGCGGAAACAGGCTTCCATATGAAACCGAAAAGTGGATTGAAACCGAAAAAAATGGATTAAAACCAAAAAATGGATTGAAACCGAAAAAAAAAAATGGATTGAAACTGAAAAAAAAAATTGTAAGCGAAAACAAAAAAATTACAGTTTCAATTGATTGTTTTTCACTATCAATTTTTTTTTCCGGTTTCAATACAAGATTTTTCAGTACATTTATTTCAGTTACAATATTTTTTTTCGGTTTCAATATTTTTTTCGGTTTTGTTTCAAGGTGGCATTGTTCTGATTCCATACGTTTATCCCACTGAAAATGTCCAGATGAACAGAATCAACCTTTTGGGATTTACGTACCTGGATGATTAAGCACGTATGAAGATGTTATTTTATTAATATTTTTAAAATGATAGCGGCACACACGAAAATGTTTGCAGCACAAACGTAGCACAAGCCTTTGACATCAATTTTGTTTGATTCCATCAATGTGGAGAGGCTGGTTGAACTCTGATGACCTCTAGAAATTTTTATTAATATCTTTAAAATGATAGCAGCACAAATGAAAATTTTTGCAGCACAAACCAGCACAAACGTAGCACAAACGTTTGATACCACTTTTGTTGGATTTGAAGAAGGGGGGGGGGGGCAACTTCACTCACATGGAGATTTGCACTGAACAAGACTAACTTTTTGGACTATCTGTGTGCCCTGTCAACACACATTACAGCTGGACAGCACTGAGCTTTTCTTTTTCAAATCATTGAAGAGTTGCCAGCAATCCCTTTGTTAGCTTTCATGAACAGTGCATAATCCTCACTGGTAGGTGCCTACCATGGTGGTTTTGGTTATGCTAGTTGCTGGGCTAAAAGCAAGTTAAGTTAAAGAGGCAGATTATGGCTACTCCTAGCTGCTTCAACAGCTGGTACTGACAATGTGTATCTAATGAAGTGTCTGGTGAGTGTATTTAACTGTTTATCTTTAATTCCCTCTTCACAAACAAACAAAAAATTAAAAAGTGCCGTATACATGCAACATGAGACTTAGTGGCTATTTTAGTCTTTGTGTCTCAAACTGATAATGTTTAGGAACACTTCAGGGGTACGTACCTTTAGGAGAAGGAAAGAAAATATTGTCTCAGCATGCGCAGTCTTCCACGTTGTACCTTCACCTCACCGTGATAAATGCAAAAGTGTCTTTTTTGATTGATTGCCTTTTCATTTTAACCTTTCATATTCTTCTGTCACACTGTATAATTTCCTTTCTTTCTGTTCCTTGCTTGGCTGCACAGATGAAATTCTCACACATTACGCCAGCTTGTGCAAAAGGACTGTGGCACACAAAATAGCTTCTTTGATGGAGGTGTATTCAAAATTGTAATTCATGCAAAAAGACAAAAACAACTGTCTACGATAGCAAAGAAAATAAGAAAAATTCTTTTCCTTTTCCACCCTCATAATCACATCTGCCTGTTGATAAATTTATTTGATAATACATTTCATCCAATTTCTTAACCCTTTATCCAGTTCAGGGTCGCAGAGTTTTCAGTCCCTATCCCAGCTGCTAAAGGGTGAGAGGTCAGATACACCATGGACCGGTCACCAGTATGTCACATATTTAAAAATATGAAGGTGTAGAAAGTGGCTTTCCACACCACCACTGCTTTCTAGTGTCCAAAAACACAAATGAAACCATCTATCCATCTTCTTCCGCTTATCTAGGGTCACAGGGGCAGCAGCGTAAGCCAGGGGTGTCCTTTTTGCAAAGAGGGCCAGATTTGGGAAGGTGAGAATGTGTGGGGGCCGACCATTCAGCCTGAAATATTTTGAACCAATAACATTAAATGCAAACGAACGACTTTATAATTTTTTCCCCCTTTTTTCACACACAAATTTTATTATGATTTTTTTTTTATTATGAATCATTTATTATTAAACGTTTTTGCCAAAATCATGTATTTGAAAAACACACAAAATGAAGAAAAATTAAACATCTAAATTCAAAACATGTGAACAGGAAAATAACATTAAGAGTTAACATATTCAAAAGTACAAAACATCAAAACCAAAAATGGATGTGTTTTTTATTATTTCAATTTTTAACTCTGATCAAAGATACGAAATTGAAAAACCGGCTGCCGGACCGAATTTGATTTTATTATTTAATTTGTAGGGTTTAGGAGACCTGGTTTGAGTGTTAATTGAAACAACAACAACGACGAAAAAAGACTAAAAAACTAAACAAATAACTTGCCTGCACTAATGTGAAGGGTGATAATTAAACCTTGACTGAAGTAAATGGCCCAGGTTTAGCCATAGCTGGACTGGCCATCGGGCACACCGGGCATTTGCCCGGTGGGCCGCTGGCGATTTTTTGTTTTTATGGGCCGATGGATTTATTTTTTATTTTATTTTATTTTTTTAGGAAGGGTATATATAATGAAAGGTGTTGGATTGGCCAATTGGTCATGATCGACTCTGGGCTGGACCAATTACAGCCGAGGAGGCCGGATGCACCCTCCCCCTTGTTTAGCAATCACGTGATTTCCGCGCATTGCATGCCGGGAATTAGTGGCAAAACAATCCAAGTACCGCATCAAATGCAAGCATTTGCAGCACCGCAAAACGTTAATTCTCTGGTTCCAATACCTTCTTGTTTTTTCTTTGCCGCACAAAAAAGGAATGCACAAAACAAAAGGAGAACAATGCCGGTCCGTACAAAGACAGACTCGACGAAAAGACAAAGAAAAGATACAAGGAAAAATCAAAGGAGTGAAAGGGTCAGACCCTTACGAGCACACAGAGTGGACAAAAGACGTTAGCGTGCTGCCCAACTTTCACCACGCTCAGATTTATAATTATACGGTTCTTGCAGTGAGTGCATACACTCATGAAGTTTAGTAACTTCAGGTCACTGCAACAAGCCCAGGTACAGTTTACTGACGGATGGGTACAGGACCTTGAAATGCACCGTGTAGAATGAAAGACCATCGTACGAACAAGGCAAGGCAAGGCAAGTTTATTTGTATAGCACAATTCAACAACAAGGTGATTCAAAGTGCTTTACAGAGACATTAGAAACAAGAACAAATAAAAAGCATGATTTAAAATTGATTAAAACAAGCAAATAAACTAACTAACTAATTAACAAACAAACAAACAAACAAACAACAGTATATAAAATCAAAACAGATAAAATCAGAACAGTAGATAAAATCAGTAGTTAAATGTAAGTTTTGAAATTTAAGCTTAAAGTGTGGATTTGGTGCTTTATTCAAATGCAGCTGAGAACAGGTGAGTCTTCAACCTGGATTTAAATAAACTGAGTGTTTCAGCTGATCTGAGGCTTTCTGGGAGTTTGTTCCAGATATAAGGAGCATAAAAGCTGAATGCAGCTTCTCCGTGTCTGGTTCTGACTCTGGGAACTGATAAAAGACCGGATCCAGATGACCTGAGGGATCTGGATGGTTCATACTGGGTCAGGAGGTCATTGATGTATTTTGGTCCTAAACCATTCAGAGCTTTATAGGCCAGCATCAGAACTTTAAAGTCTATCCTCTGACAGACAGGCAGCCAGTGTAAAGACCTCAGAGCTGGACTGATGTGGTCCACTTTTTTGGTCTTAGTGAGGACTCGAGCAGCAGAGTTCTGAATGAGCTGTAGTTGTCTGACTGATTTTTTAGGTAGACCTGTAAAGATGCTGTTACAGTAATCAAGCCTACTAAAGATGAATGCATGGACTAGTTTTTCCAGGTCCTGTTGAGACATCAGATCTTTTATCCTTGATATATTCTTGAGGTGATAGTAAGCTGACTTTGTTATTGTCTTAATGTGTTTTTCTAAGTTTAGGGCTGCATCCATCACTACACCCAAATTTCTCACCTGGTTTGTGGTTTTTAGATGTATAGATTGAAGTTCTCTGGTGACCTGTAATCGTTTTTCTTTGGCGCCAAAGACTATTACCTCAGTTTTGTTTTTGTTTAGCTGGAGAAAATTGTGGCACAACCAGTCATTGATTTCCTCAATGCATTTACCAAGAGCCTGGTCTCCTGGTGACATTGTGATATATATTTGTGTGTCATCTGCATAGCTGTGATAGTTTATTTTGTTGTTCTTTATAATCTGTGCCAGTGGGAGCATGTAGATGTTAAACAGAAGGGGTCCCAAGATGGAACCTTGGGGAACTCCACATGTGATACTTGTCTGCTCAGATGTGAAGTTACCTATTGATACAAAGTATTTCCTGTTTTCTACGTATGTTTTGAACCAGTTTAGTACAGTTCCTGAAAGACCTGTCCAGTTCTCCAGTCGTTTGAGTAATATGTTGTGGTCAACTGTATCAAATGCTGCACTGAGATCCAGTAAAACTAGGACTGACATTTTTCCACTGTCTGTATTCAGACATATGTCATTAAACACTTTGGTCAGAGCGGTTTCAGTGCTGTGGTTCTGTCTAAAACCTGACTGGAAGGCATCGTAGCAATTATTCTGTTTTAAGAAGTAACTGAACTGTTGAGAAACTGGTTTGTCAATGATCTTACTTAAAAACGGGAGATTTGAGATCGGCCTGTAGTTGTTCATTTGTGTCTTGTCAAGATTGTCCTTTTTCAGTATAGGTTTGATTACAGCAGTTTTTAGTGATTCTGGAAACACACCTGATAATAAAGAAAAGTTGACGATCTGTAACAGGTCTGACTCTAAAGTCTTTGAGACCTTTTTGAAAAGACTTGTTGGCAGGACATCTAAACAGCAGGAGGAGGAGTTCAGTTTACCTACGATGTCCTCCAGGTCTTTGCTGTTAATAGGTTGAAACTGTTTCATGGTGTTTAAACAGTTTTTTGGTGGACACAGTACATATCCTGGATCTGCTGTTGATGTACCAATTGCTTGTCTAATTTTTTGGATTTTTTTCAGTGAAGAATTTGGCAAAGTCATTGCAGGCCATGGTCGAATGAAGTTCAGCTGCCACTGACACAGGAGGGTTTGTTAGCCTGTCAACTGTAGAAAATAAGACCCGAGCATTATGGCTGTTTTTAGTGATGATGTCAGAGAAGTAGGACCTCCTTGCATTCCTCAGTTGTAAATTGTAATTGTGAAGTTTCTCTTTATAAATGTCATAATGAACCTGGAGGTTTGTTTTTCTCCATCTGCGCTCAGCTTTCCTACACTCTCTTTTTTCATTTTTCACCAGTGTGGAGTTTCTCCATGGAGACTTTTTCCTTCCAGAGATAACCTTCACCTTAATGGGAGCAATAGTGTCCATTACATTTAACATGTTAGCATTGAAGCTATTGACAAGCTCATTGACTGACCCTCTGGACAGGTCAGGTGTTAATGGGAAGACCTGGTTAAAAATTGCACTACTGTGTTCAGTTATACACCGTTTTGTGATCACTGTTGTTGATATATTTGTGTGGGCTGAGATTTTACTTTCAAAGGTAAGTTTACCAGTCTCACAAATCGTCGTCATAAATACACATTCGTTAACCGTTTATTAATATAACCTTTGAGCTCAACGGTAATTAATTAGTAGTGGAAATAATTTCTGGTACGTGTTACAGAAATGTAGCAGTGACAATAATATTGTATGTTGTAATCGCACTGGACAATTAGTGATACAAAACAACTGTTTTATCCTGTGAATAAAAGTATATGTTTTTGTCAATGTACCATGGTAATAACAGAAGCAAAACGCAATATTGTGTCAGGACAATTCACTATTTATGCACAATAAATAAAGGAGCATAGCGCGACAATTTCTGTTCAGCGCCAGACTTGCTTGTAACCTATATCACCAATTATGTTAAGAAAAATGACGTATTAACTACTACAAAACTCTGACCTTTGTGGGAATGCTTGGAGCAGACTAACATGTGAGCTGGAGTGTTCTGAGACGTTATATTTGGTATATCCAGACCATCCGTCGGTTCTTACTTCGGAAACATGGCTTAAAAAAATTCTCTTCAACAACGTAATCCGATTAAAAAAAAAAAAACGATCTCTTTACCCGTCGGCTTCCCGTGGCTGTCATGCGACCGGCTATTGCAGTTAATAATACAACAGCTTCTTGCCATTTTTTGGGTTTCTTTTTATCGCTTTGTAACTGAGTTCAATTGAAAGCCTGCGTGCGCTAGTACCTCTTGCCACAAGTTCCCAGAATTCTTTGCGGTTTTACCCCTGAATGACGTCACATTTTCAATCTTTATCCTGGTGGGCCGGTCTCTAGTCAAAATGCCCGGGCCGATTTTTTGTCCCAGTCCAGCCTTGGGTTTAGCTCAAAAACAGCGGTTTTGATGAGCAAAATGTCACACAAGTGAGAGTCACTTAAGATAAGATAAGATAAGATAAGATAAGATAGAACTTTATTAATCCCTCGGGTGGGTTCCTCTGGGAAATTCGACTTCCAAAAAGCACAGCAACGACCGAAGTTACAGTTACAGAATTGTTATATATATATATATATATATACACACACACACACACACACACACACACATATAAATACAGAGACAAATATAAATAAAATATACAAAGGGGATAAATAGTATAAATAGGAATAAAAAATAAAAATACAAGTGAATTGCACATTTCAAGTATTGAGTCTATTGCACTGTTGACTATTTACAAAAAGTATTGCACAAGGTATTGTACAGTGAGGTGAAGAGGCACTACAGCTTAGTTGTTCCCCCCTCCTTTGTCCTCCTGTTTCCCCTCCCTCTCCCCTCCAGAGAGGAGTTAAACAGCCTTAATCTCCGCCTCACACGGTTCTTGGTCATTTTCATGACCAAGAATGTCTTCTCGCACAAGCATGCGATACTCGGTGTCACACTGCAGCTCAATGAGTTCCAGCTGCAGCTATTTATCACCGGTTTCATAACATGGTCATATTTTAAATGTTTAGCACAGAGTACTTGTTGGTGAATAATACAGTTGAGTTTTATAGCTCTACCTCCTTATTTGCTGACTTTGTTACAGACTAGGGTTCTTAATCCATTTCTCTCCCCAGCCATGGCAGGTGCGCCATCCGCAATAATAGCAGTGACTTTTTTGCACGGTAGTTTCATGTCATCTACAGCAGAACAAACAGCAGCAAATAAATCTGTTTCTTCTTGTTTGGCCCTTAAGGCTCTGGAGGTCAAGTAGCTCTTCACTCACGTTCATTTTATTGTCCACTCCTCTAAAAAAAAATCTGTGATTGAGTGTTGCATCCATGCTTTTGTCACGTTTTGTTAGTGACCAGAGGTGAGGGTAGGGACGTAGATTGACCGGTAAATCAAGAAAAACCTAGCAAATGAGCAAATGAAACAATTTTAATTCATTAAACAAACATTATTCACATTTTGCCGCGAGGCTGAGCTATAATGTCACAAATGTGAAAGACACGCTAACATTGTGTAGCTAACATTGTGTAGCTAACATTGTGTAGCTAACATTAAAACAAAGATAGTTATGCGCTTTTTTTCTCAGTGTAAAATGCTCAAAGGTTTTCCTGACTGATGTCAGTATGCTAGATTACTTTTCTGTAAAGAACAGAGCCAACGCTAAGGCTTTCTGTTTGTTTGTCTGTTTATCGAAAAGATTAGTAAAAAGCCACAAAGCCAAACTTTGTGAAATTTGGCAGAGACGTGGACTATTTGCAGAAAACCCTTGAAATGTTGGTCCTAGTCTGGATCAGTTTCTTTAAAATTGCAAAACATATCATTCACTTTAGGAAGGAACACGCTCTTGTGGCTTGTGCTGTGAGTTGGAATGTTTTATCAGACACTCGCTGCACTCACCAAAGGCCAACAGAAACTCATCAGGCTACATGGACACACATACAGGTACACATAGAGACCAACACTTAAATCACAAACTGCTAAGGTCACACAAAGCCTCTCTCATACACTCACTCACCATTCTATCACGTACAGTCATGGAAAGGGCAACACTGTCAACCTTTTCCCTCAGATACAGCAAGTGTTGTTTATGCTGCTGTCAGCTGTTCTTTGGGCAGAAACACGCTGCTGAGTGCCTGCAGAGACCCACCAGAAAACTATGCATTATTGATTCGTCCCATCTTCGATTATTTAAAAGTGGAAGTAGGATCAAGTGCAAACTAACTGCTCACTTTGTAGCCTGAATTCTTTATTAAGTTTGGTGCTTTGTCAAATTGAGCTCATGTACCTGTTATTTTTAAACAGACTTCAAGGAAAGCTTTCATCACGTTTGTATTTTTCTGTTATTATTAAGAACCATCATGGAAAAACAGTTCAGTTCTCTTCCAGCCGTGATGATTCTGCCTTCAAGTGCTGCAGAAAATATTGTTGTGATATAGAGAGAACACTCAAAAGGGGAAGGTAGGAATTTATAACAATCCCCTTGGTTGCCAGATTAAAGGCTAAGCATATAAAAGCCCTGCCAGTGAGTGCTGGTAAAAGTGATGAGTGCAACTTTCGGATAAAAAGGTTAAAAATAAAAGTGTGTTTATGTGCACTGCTTCTGCAGCAAAATGGAACTTATGTCTTTTTTTTCTCACTGTTTTGTAGCTTTTTAATTTTGTAAATCAATTCTGACAAATGTTCTATTTTGTTATAGCATCTTTTAAATCAACGATGCAAACTTTTGACACAAAAACTAGTGTCTTGTGGAAAATGTCTGCCTATATGTTGATTTCAGCTCATGTGTCCTTGGGATTTTGTGGCCTTACCACCTAAATTTGATGTGGTTTGATTAAAATGTGTATTTGTGTCCATCATAAATTAGCAATGACAGAATCATTAAGTTCTATCATTAAGTTTTCTGTCACAAAGCAATTCCAGAGTAGAATGTAAAGTGAAGAAACAACATCCAGTGCTAGTGTTTGATGTATTTAATTCACAAAAGCTTCACTGGGTCAGTGAGCACCATGCCATGAACATAAAACAGAGTAGCTTGTCTCTACACTGTCATCATCACACAGCTCAGTGATGGTCCTGGGGTTTTGAGTGGTTTCTGAGGCAGGGACCAACAGTTAATTAAAAACGGAATAAAGCAGGTCGTCATCATGATTGACATTTCTCACTGAAGGCAGTTGTATATGTCCTTCGCATGTTGACAAGTTAAATTGCAGTGTCACTGTCATTCACGGAGGTGAGAAATATGTACAATTTGAGGATGGCTTGTGCAAATGTATTTCCATCACCTCAAAATTCTGGGGATGAAAATTTGCAAACTGCAGGGCAAAATGTCATGTAAATGTCAAAAGATGGAGAAGTGTTTGTGATGAGAAAATTAATGTCTGTCAGGCAACTACAGGCTAATGTGGACAAGAAAATAAAATAAAAGAGACCATAGTAGAGGAACTGCTCCTCTAGAGGCGCCTGTGAGTGTGCTAAACAACTGAGTTGTTGTAAAGGTTTAGTTGGTTGGTTAGTTGGCTGGTTGAGAGGTCATCGGTCGTACCATTTTTCTGAAAGTCACGACATTACGTACAGCATTTAAAGTGCTTTAACGTCACATCCCTACTGTCTGAATAACAGACACAACACAAACCCACTGATTTTCTCCTTACAGCAGGACCATAAAACAAATAGATACTTTTGATGTAAACTCTTTTTTTGTAAACTCTTTTAAGATGCAGAATGTCAGTGCCAAAGGACTTGAAAGAGATGGCACAACTTACATACATAATGTATGAAATATAAGGATAGGTTTGTAGCTTGAACCTATTCGCTGGAACGTTGAAGACAATATAATTACACAGCAAAAGCATTGAACACCAAGTAGGCAAAGTTCTTCGTGTTACTCATGCATGAGGGAGACCTGCCTGGAGCCAAGTATCGTCCCACCACTTGACCTCCGTCAGACTCTCAGCCAGGTTCCCCATAGCACTCCTTTTATTGTGGTTACATGAATATGCATAGGGTCATTAACATATGACGTCTACATACAAACAAAGAGTACCTTGCCTGTGTGTGTGTGTGTGTGTGTGTGTGTGTGTGTGTGGGGTCAGAGTGTGACCCCATAAATGACTTCCCTAAACCTGCTGGTCTGGAAGTCTAGCAGTTCATCTAAACAAAAGGCACTTAGCATAAAACAGATATAGCCACGTTTATCCGACCATAAAACAATAAGACAAGGTACGACCTCTTCCCATGCTCCCAGGATGTAGGTGTGCACACAAAGTTTGCAGACTATTAAGGATCAAACCTCTACCAATCTAAAACTAATTATAAAACTCTAAGCATACATAAGTAAATATTTCTAAGCATAAATGACAATCAACAATACAAAACCTAACATATAACATCTTGCTACACTAACTATTTTGTAAGTTTGTAAAATCCCAGAGGACCAATGCCAAAACCTCTATGCAGAGCAACGGTTACCATTATCCCAGGAAAAGACTCCCCTCCCCCCCCTTGCATTTCCTTACCGCGGTTGTACCTCATTATGTCAGTAGATGGTGCTCTTGCATTGCTGTGCAACTACTGCATGCGCAGTATTTATGTCTGCGCGGTTCAGACATAAATGAGCTCCAGCCTGAGCAAGACGCAAACTGCAGTGTCTTCTCTATTAATCCAGTTTTTTCATCATTGGCTACTTTTATGTTACCAAAGTGGTTCTAAAACTCCCATAAGTTGAGTAACAACTGTTCGACCTCGTTTTGAGATGATTGTGACGATGTCATTTTGTGGTATTTTGTTGTAATGAGTGTCAGTTTTACCGGAAGTTTACTGGAAGCCCTCACACATGGACCAGTACGTCCTCTGTGTTTCAGAGGGTGGTGGGAGTCAAAAACTTGGACTAATCAGGACCTCACAAGACCGGGCAGAAAATGTTCCCTCTAAGTCTGAAGGAAAAAAGAAGGAACACAACAACATAGAAGAGCCACCTTCACGGGACAAGACTCGGCGGTCCATCTGCATCTAAAGGACAAAGGTCACTCTTTCCATTGTGAGCGACCATCTTTGAACAGAGGTGGTGGTTTACGACACCAACTGTCTGCCATCTATAATCCAGTTTTGAGATCCCTTCCCAGACGCCTTAACGCCCATTCACATCCTGGGCCATCTGACCTCAGGAAATCACATGATAGGGTGGGGCTAGGTTTCACAATGAGCTCACCTGAAACCTTGGCTGATTGTGACCTACACCCATTTTCACAACTTGGCTTGTGTGATTAGATAGAGGATCAGTAGGGGGTCAGGCGGCAGAGCAGGTCAGCCACTAATCAGAAGGTCGGTGGTTCGATCCCAGGCTGCCTCCTGACTGCATGCCAAATATCCTTGGGCAAGATACTAACCCCATGTTTGCCTACTGGTGGTGGTCAGAGGGCCCGGTGGCGCCAGTGTCCGGCAGCCTCGCCTCTGTCAGTGCGCCCCAGGGCAGCTGTGGCTACAATGTAGCTTGCCATCGCCTGTGTGTGAATGGGTGAATGACTGAATGTAGTGTGAAGCGCTTTGGAGTCCTTAGGGACTAGAAAAGCGCTATACAAATCCAGGCCATTTACCATTCCATTGTCCCTCTTGGAGGGATATTCCAACAGGGCTTAAATATCCACCATTTGACCGTAGAACTGAAGAAGCTTCTTGAATGAGGTGAAACGTCTTCAAGCAACTTAAAGAAGTCCAGATGTTTTTTTTCTTTCCAAGCTCCTTAGAGCGTCAGTGTATCATCTGCAGAATGCTAGTATGTTAAGTAGCACTATAAGTGTATGTTATGTTAGTGGCAACCTGCACCTTCAGAAAATGTGGTGTAGAATTTGTTCTAGGGTTAGCCAGGCAGTATTGAGTATGGGTGTTATGGCGAAAGATGTAAGTTGGTGAGCGTGGTATTTGCAGTTGTCTGTCGCCATGTTGTGTTATGTTCAGGTTGTCTTGTTTCTTTATGTTGTTGTGGGTTCTTAAGAATGACACCATTAGTTGAAGAGAAGGTATTTTATCGAACTGTGGTTCACATGTAAACAAATCTTCGCCATCACAGTCTACTCCGAGGTAACTCCCTCTGCTCTCTAGCTCCCCCTACAGTCTAGGAGTATTAACAACATAAAACATGATACTAGGCAAATAAGGATTTGCTGTTATCATTACATCTTCCTTCAATAAAATAACATACCTACTTTCACAAACACAAACAGTCTCTATTTGTTGTTTTTACTTGTTAAACCAGGCTTTGTCAAAGTAACGTTAACAACACAACTACACTCTAAGAAATGACACACTGATGTTGGTAGCATTATGTAAATGCTTCATGTTAAAACTAATGCCACCAATTGATTTTTAACTTTAAACACAAGTATGTTGTTTTGAATTTAATTAACAACATAATATTTCAATACAACAAAATGCAGTAAATTAAATCCAATGTAAAAAGTTCATTTAAAATGAAGAGCACTTTAATTTAAAGAGGATTGTCCTAATAGGCTCTCCGTACTTCTGAGTTTGCACATGTGCAGTGTGGAAGTTTGATCATCCGCCATTTTCAACTGAGACTTGCATATGCTTAGCATCCTGGATAGAATCCATCGCCATCTGAGGATTATTTGGTAAGTTCAACAATTTAAGGATGACAAATTTGATTAATGTATACTAACTAATACACATCTGACACTTTCGGGAATACTTTTGCATTTTTTTTAAACAAATGATGCCTGGCAAATTTTTTAACACTCTAGCTTGTATACCTCTCTCACATGTTAGAAGTATGAAAACATTTAACAAATATTGTTGAACCTGCTTCGGTGTAATTTTCCAAAATCTTTTGCGATTCTTGTTAAGATGAGACTTGCCTACTAAGACCGACAGTTTTAAAATTACTCCCATCTACCGCACCTGCTCCCTGACATCAGTAATGACCACTGGGAGCGCCAGCGATCCTGTAGTTTGAAGAATGAAATGAATGTGTAGTGTATTTTAGAAATGTGCATCAATTAAGTTGCTACATTGTTTGAAAGAATTCGACTCCATGTTGATTTCTGGTTTAGTGTCAGAAATCTTCACTGAAGAAGCTTCACTTTTCTTTCCAAGCTCCTTAGACTACGATGACCTGGATGACTGTGAACCTTCACAGACTTATTGTTATCCACAAAATGTCATGATAGGATTTTAAGTCCATATTGCCCAGTTCTAATCTTCTATTTAATTTTAATATTTTTAGGGGCACAATTATTAAATATATTGTTGAACAATCTAGAATTGATTAAAGCAAAAATGAAAGCTTTCACGTAATGTCAAAATTGAAAAGCTTCGATTTTTGGGTTCATATATTTGTTAATCTGACACAGAGGAGTCAGTGCCTTACCAATCATGAACCTCACTGCACATCACTGATGTGAGTTATGAAACATTGCTTAATCACATATCTGCTATGTGTTAATATTTTTGACTTTGTTTTGTAAAGAGGTTGAAAGGAACCAAAATAGGAAACTTCTCTCATATTGAGTTCTTATCTCCACCAGAATCCCAGCGTTGATGTTTGACAGGAATGCATTCTGAAAGCTGTCTGTGTCTACTTAAATGAAAAGCCAGATGACCTGTTCAAGGAATTCTTGGTAAGTTAAAAAAGGAAAACGATCAGTTATTTTCCTTTTTTAAATTTGGGATTGGAAATGGAAGGTGGACTTACTTGTCCATATGTATATGTACGCAATTAACTTATCTTTTTTTTAATTTTTATTTAAAGGATGTGGATCTTGGTGCAAGCAGAGAAACAGAGCAGCTGACTTTGGGAGTCTATGTTGTCAGACATGAGAGCAAACTCTGCAGATACACCTGAGGACATTGGTGTCATCATAGAAGGATGCACTGTGCTGCAAGCTCTTAGTGATGTGGCAAAGGGTTGTGCCCTCCTGCTTGGACTAATCTATAGTCTAAATCTGAGCTACCCAAAGCACCTGAAATACACATTTGAATTTCTTCAGAAGGTGCTGATGGAGTTGGATGGGAACAACCTATCCATGAAGGTGCAGGTTCTGAAAAACAAACTGCTTGAGTGAAACAGCCTGCAGTGAACTATAGAGGACACTGAACTTTAAGGTTCTCGAACCCTTCTCCTTGCACTTCATAAACTGTTCAGTTTGAATTGCCACAAGAACTTCTGCAAGGCCTTTCACTTTTCTGCGTTCTTTGTTCTTGAACCTTTACCAACATCCAACTACACTGAAAAAGACTGCTCCTAACTTTGGACTTCAGTTTAAGTTTTGAAGCAAAGGTTATTTTTCTAAATATGGACAAAAATGACACAAAAGTAATTTCTACCTGCTGTTTGCAGGGCTGTATTGTGGGCTTTTCATTGTAGCCAAATCAAGTTTAAATTAAGTCATGTTAATGTTAAAAATGTTGGAATCACAACACTTTCCAGTTTTAATAATTTCAGTTTAACATGACATTCTGTATCTTGTCTTCCTGCACCTAAAATGCACTTGAATATATGTAAAGATTGTTTGGGGAAAAAGATCTAGAAGCATTTGAATTGCTCAAAGTGTGCTTCAACAAGTTTTACACAAAGTGTTATTAAAGTTAGGTTAACTGAATAAACTTGTGTTCGATTTATTTAATTTACAAACTTAAATAGACTAAGTTGCAATTCTGTTAAAGTGATTTAATCCTATAGTTTCAGTAGAGCGTGTTTTGGGTGAGTAGATTTATCAGATTTACTTAAAATTTGTTGTTCAAATTAAATATATCATACATTTTATATTTCACTAACCCAGTTGTGTGGAACCGGTTGACATAACTGGGTGGAGTAAATACAACATGTTATTTCTCAAAGTAAGTACAGCTTGTTTTGGTTGAGTAGGTTTTATTTAGTCTTCTCAATTTAAATCAACAAGGTTAGTTATATCAACATTATGATATTCAGCTAATACAACATGATTCTTTTGATTTGCATTTAATTATCCAAATCTTATCAGATGTACTTAAAATTTCTTGTTCAAATTAAATGTATCATACATTTTATATTTCACTAACCCAGTTGTGTGGAACCGGTTGACATAACTGGGTGGAGTAAATACAACATTTTATTTCTTAGAGTGTAGTTTTCAACAATTATGGTCCATTCAACACTAGTAACCAAACATAGTGAAACTTGCATAGATACTATGACATCATCTTCCAAACAACATGTCAACACATTACATCTGTTCAATCAGTCTCAAAGGTGGCTTCACTTGTCTTACAGATCTTCTCAGTGTTTGTTCTTGTGTATGCATAGGTGTTTCAGTTGATAGTGTCTCATGTGTGTGTTGGGGTTGTTCAGCAGCCTCCAACCTCTGCTCCACTACTACTGGTCCCTTAAGAAGATCTCGGCGATTTCTTCTCAGCATAGCTCCATCTTCTGTCTGAATGATGTATGATCGTGGTTGGCCTTTCCTTAGAACAGTTGCTTTCTGTGCCCATGTGTTGGTTCTGTCTTTGAATCTCACTTGATCCCCAGCATGCAGTTCAGGTAGGTTTTTTGTTCCTCTGTCATAATAGAACTTCTGCTTTGCTTTTTGTTGCTCCTTAAACTTCTTCACGCTGTTTCCCTCTTTTGTTTTAAGCAGATTATCCTGAATGGGCAGGTTTGATCTCAGGCGTCGTCCCATAAGAAGCTGTGCTGGTGACATACCACACTCAAGTGGCGTTGTGCGGTATACTAGCAGGCTTTGGTAGAAGTCTGCACCACTGTCTCTCGCCTTACTCATCAGCCTCTTCACTGTTTGGACAGACTTTTCCACTAGTCCATTAGATTGTGGGTAGTGCGGGCTTGATGTTGTGTGAACAAAGTCCCTGTGGTGGGGCGTGGTTTGCGGTACCGTGCGGATGCCGTGCAGGTGCGTCCGCACGGCACCGCAAACCACGCCCCACCACATACCCCCATCGCCCGATTGAGGCCGGGGAGCAATCTGGCCGAACCTACTCCCCCCCCCCCCCGCGAACTGGGGCGAGACTCGGCCCAAAACATTGGCACCCCAGCCCAAGCGACGGGGAAGCGTCCATTCTGGTGGCCGCCCGCGCATCCAGCGGCAACGGCGAAGTTGGTCCGGAGGTCGGCCGCGTAGCAAGCGGACACGGCCCCACAGGCATGGCCGTGAGCTCCTGTACCCAGGCGGCTGGGCAGACGTCAGGCGCGCAGAATCGACTGGTGGCAGCGAGGCTGGACTAGCCAGCCCGCCGACCCCCGGCTTAGCGGGGCTGTCCCGCTCCTCTGCCTCCAACTCCGGCTGCGCAGGCTGCCCTGGAGCAGGGACCTCCGTCTCCTCGCACAGCTGCTCCGCCACCGCCTCCGCCACTCCCGTTTGGAGCGGCTCCCCGCACTGCGCCTCCGCCTCCAGCAGGCACAGCCCCTCGTCCACCTCTGGGTGGAGCGACTCCTCTTCCTCCGGCAGGTGTAGACCCTCGCCCGCCTCGTCCTCCGCCTCCGATTGGAGCGGCTCCTCCACCGCTCCACCGCTTCACTGTCCTCGGGACACACTTGTAGGGGTGGCGCCCAGGCCCAGAGCAGCGCCACCAGCTCCCCAATCCTTTCCAGGTGGCGCTCGGACCGGTCCTGCAGCTCTTCCTGCTGGCGACGCACCTCTGCCGCCTGCTCCCGCTGGGCGGCCGCCATTTCGGCCACCCTCCGGGCCAGCTCCTCCATTCCCTGGCTCCGATACGGACCCGCCGTGCCGCCTCCTGGGTTTCGGCACCAATGTGGCGTGAATAAGGCACGGCGGGACCACGGAGCAACGTTCAGAGCCAACTTTATTTAATTCACGTCACACCACACACACACACCAACCCCTGAGTCCCCGTGTTTTAACACGGCGGGCGTGATTGCGGATGCCGTGCAGGTGCGTCCGCACGGCACCGCAAACCACGCCCCACCACAGTCCCATTCTTTGGCAAACTGTCCAAACCTAATATTGGAGAATTGTGGTCCATTGTCTGTGAAAACTTCACTTGGCACACCATGTCGTGCAAATACAGCTTTCATAGAGGTGATTACAGCCTCTGCTGTTGTTGTTTGCAGTCTACTTCCGGATACAAAGAGTAGTAGTCTGTGACCACAATATACAGTGGGGCAAAAAAGTATTTAATCAGCAAATGATTGTGCAAGTTCCCCCACTTAAAATGATGACAAGGATTTATTAAAGGATGTAAAGGATTTATTCGTAAATTAGGGTGGAAAATAAGTATTTGGTCACCTCAAACAAGGAAAATCTCTGGCTCTCACAGACCTGTAACGTCTTCTGTAAGAAGCTTTTCTGTCCCCCACTCGTTACCTGTATGAATGGCACCTGTTTGAACTCATCATCTGTATAAAAGACACCTGTCCACAGCCTCAAACAGTCAGACTCCAAACGCCGCCATGGCCAAGACCAAAGAGCTTTCGAAGGACACCAGGAAAAGTATT
Organism: Mchenga conophoros; assembly: GCF_057382185.1. Lineage (NCBI taxonomy): Eukaryota > Metazoa > Chordata > Actinopteri > Cichliformes > Cichlidae > Mchenga > Mchenga conophoros. The sequence goes on along the minus strand of NC_140527.1, from coordinate 16,862,666 downwards.
GTAGACCTGCACCAGACTGGGAAGAGTGAATCTACAATAGGCAAGCAGCTTGGTGTGAAAAAATCAACTGTGGGAGCAATCATCAGAAAATGGAAGACATACAAGACCACTGATAATCTCCCTCGATCTGGGGCTCCACGCAAGATCTCATCCCGTGGGGTCAAAATGATCATGAGAACGGTGAGCAAAGATCCCAGAACCACACGGGGGGACCTGGTGAATGACCTGCAGAGAGCTGGGACCAAAGTAACAAAGGTCACCATCAGTAACACACTACAACGGCAGGGAATCAAATCCCGCAGTGCCAGACGTGTTCCGCTGCTGAAGCCAGTGCATGTCCAGGCCCGTCTGAAGTTTGCCAGAGAGCACATGGATGATACAGCAGAGGATTGGGAGAATGTCATGTGGTCAGATGAAACCAAAGTAGAACTTTTTGGTATAAACTCAACTCGTCGTGTTTGGAGGAAGAAGAATACTCCTACCATGTGAATTCATGGATTTTTTTTTTTCACATTCTGTCTCTCACAGTTGAAGTGTACCTCTGGTGCAAATTACTGACCTCTGTCATCATTTTAGGTGGGGGAACTTGCACAATCGGTGGCTGACTAAATACTTTTTTGCCCCACTGTAGTCCTTTCCTCCAGACACAAAGAGGTCAGCCCCCACTTTCTGATATGGTCGGTCTGGCACTGGGTGCGGCTTTAGTGGCTCGGCAGGATTGCTTGCTTGATATGTCAGACATGTTGAACAGTTCGACACTTCATTTGTCACATCCTGATTAATCCGTGGCCAGTACATCACCTCACGTGCTCTCCTTTTACATTTTTCCATGCCTAGATGCCCTGCGTGTATCTTTTTGAGCATCTCTCCTCGCATGCTCTTTGGGATGACAATTTTACTTCCCTTGAACACCACATCATCCACTACAGACAGTTCTGCTCTGCAGTTCCAATACTCTTGAATAACAGGTGAGCAGTTTTGCTTACAGCTGGGCCATCCATCTATGATGGTTTTGCGCAGTGCTTGTAACGTTCCACCTTTGCTTGTCTCCGTTCTGATGAGCTCCATCTTCCCTTCTGCAACAGGAAGTGCACTTGTGACCATGTTCACATATGCTCTTACATCATCATCCATCTTGGTGTTTGCTGGCTCATTCGGATCAACAGCTTGGGATAATGTGTCAGCTGTGTACATCAGCTTGCCAGGTGTGTACATCACGTTAAGCGTGTAACGTTGCAGCCGGATCATCATTTTTTGGATTCTCAGCGGACAGTCATTTAGTGGTGTTTGGAACAATGCTATCAGTGGCTTGTGGTCAGTTTCAACACTGATGGCCTGCCCAGACACAAACTGGTGAAATCTCTCACAGGCGTATGTTATGCTGAGCAGTTCTTTTTCAATCTGTGCATATCTTGTCTCTGCGTCTGTCATGGATCGCGATGCATATGCAACAGGCTGCCACTCATCATACTTCTGCAGAACAGCTCCAAGCCCACTCTGTGATGCATCTGATGAGATCTTAATAGGTCTCATTGGATCATAAAACTTCCAAACTGGTTCCTTTGTAAGCAGATCTTTCAAGTCACGCCATGCTTTCTCATGTTCATGATTCCACTCCCATTCGATTCTCTTTTCAGTTAGCTGTCTCAGTGGCGCCATTTTTTCTGAGAGATTGGGGATGAATTTTCCCATGTAGTTTATCATGCCATTAAATCTCTGCACATCTTTCTTGCATTGCGGCCTCGGCATGTTTTCAATTGCAGACACCTTTTGAGGATCTGGTCTGATGCCTTCACTGCTCAGGATATCTCCAACGAATGTCAGTTCCTTCGCCCCAAGCTGACATTTCTCTTTGTTCAGCTTCAGATTGGCTTTTCTGGTTGCTTCAAGAACATTTCTCAGTCTCATGTCATGTTCAGGTTTTGCGCTACCCCACACAATAATGTCATCCATTGATGTGTCTACTCCTTCCAGGTGTTCATAGATCATGTGTATTGTCTTGTGATACACCTCAGGTGCTGAAGCAATGCCAAACGGTAGTCGCCGGAATCTGTACCTGCCAAATGGGCTGTTGAACGTGCACAGTTTTGAACTTGCTTCCAGCTTCCAGCTTCAGTTGCCAAAATCCTGATGAAGCGTCTAGCTTGCTAAAGTACTTCGCTTTTGCAAGCTGTGACATTATCTCTTCTCTTGTAGGTAGTTTGAAATGTTCTCTCTTTATTGCTCTATTCAGATCTCTAGGATCCATGCAAACTCTGAGCTTTCCAGTCTTTTTCTCCACAATAACAAGAGAACTCACCCACTCCGTTGGTTCATCGATCTTTTCAATCACTTCCAGGTTTTCCATCCTGTCCAACTCAGCTTTCATTGGCTTTTGTAGAGCAAATGGTACTTTGCGGCATGGATGAATGACTGGTGTTACACTTTCATCGACTCTGATTGTGTGTTCTCCAGCAAGGCAACCAAGTTCCTGAAATAGGTCACCATATTCCTTCATCAACTCATTATAGTCCATGTCATCATCAGTTTCCACAACGAGCACTCTTTTCACTAGGTTCAGACTCTCACAGGCATGTAACCCTAGTATAGGCTGCACAGTCTTCGGCACCACAATGAATGTTAGCGTGTGCTCCTTGTCTTTGTGTGTCAATTTAACCATGCATTTTCCTTTCACAGGTATTTCTGCACCTGAGTATCCACTCACTTTCACCTTCGTTGCATGCATTTTAGGTCTAGGTCTGATTTTCTTGAACTCTGCTTCTGATATGAGATTCACTTGAGCTCCAGTATCCAGCTTGACTTTCATGAGTGTGTCATTCACTTTGAGTGTCATTATCCAGTCCTTTTCACCTGTCTTATTGTCTGTCACTGCAGCTACATAGAGTTCCTCTGTGTCTTCTTCATCCACAGTAGGGCTGGGCCATATTATACCGTTCACGGTAATACCGGTATAATGTTAGGCAACGATAGGAAAATGAAATATCGCGATAGAATGGGAGTAAAACGCGCATGCGCAGTGCCTTTGTTTTCATACGCACATGGCCGATTGTTGAGTGAAACAGATGAACCAGAATTGGTTTGTAAAAATGGTGCAACTTCCGTGATGTGGAACTGGTTTGGTGTTTGTCCGTCAGATACACAACAAAGCACATTTTTTTGCAGAACATGCAAGCGGCCGTTGTTATTGTCATATTTGTCGGACTAAGATGCTCTTAAATCTGGGAGTAATCTGGGTCCTAAACTCCGTATGCTTCAGGTCAAACAACACTGCAGCATCACTTAGAGTTAAAAACTGTCTAAATTCTTTCATCTTTAATAAAACGATCAGCATTGCTGCTTTACCAGGTGTAACTATAAAGTTTAACTTCCAGGCATCCATGAAAACAAAAGTTATTACATTTAATGGAGTTAGAAGTTAGCAGGAAGCTAGCGGAAGTTAGCTCGCTAGTTTCGCTAGTTACCTAAGCATGATATTGCATGTTCTGACTGAGAGATTTCTGAAAAAAATCAAACGTACAGCTCTGCTATCACTTCCAACATAAATGAAGACAGGAAACTAAACAGCAGTGACGTTTGTAGGGTTACTGAAGTTGGGCTAGCTGGTATATAATGATGTGCTACGTGATCACTAGCGACACAGCTATGTTAGCATAACATAAACAGTGAAGCTGGAGGACGAACACTAACACTTTTCCACTTATAAAAGTTAACGTGAAGGTTCTTCATGGTTAGAGACAAATGCAATCGCATGGCAGGATGCTGTAAACAGACCAAACTTCAGTCAGGAGAACAACTGAGATAATCCATCCACAATACGAGGTTAGTCATTAATATACTGCAACAACATGGGAATAGAGCAGCTGCCAGAGAATTCAACATTAATGAATCAATGGTACAGAAGTGGAGGAAGCAAGAAGAATGAGTTTAATAAAGTTTGATTTATCTGACTGCTTTGTTTCGCTTAATGTGCCTTATAATCCCGTGCACCTTATGGTCCGAAAAATGCGTACTGCACACTGCAGTTTAATGTTGCAAAGCACCTCTTTTTAACTTCAGTGGATATTATACATGGTTATGCTCAGGATATGTCAGCCCATTTCTACTGGAAATGCCTTTTGGTTAAACTTTCAGCAAGGAATTTGCATTTGCACTGTTACATTTTTATAAAGCTTTAATGTACATAAAAACCAGCTTCTTGTTTAAGTGAAAATAAATGGAAGGTTGTCTTTTTGCGCTAGTAATGTTGTGGAGTTGTATTTTGTCTCGCATCAATTATATCGTCGGTTATATCGTTATCGCAAATTTTCAAATATATATCGTGATAAATATTTTTGGCCATATCGCCCTGCTCTAATCCACAGTATGGACTGCACTTTGTTTCAGGGTTTGAGCTTTGCAGCACCTAGTATAATGGTTATTTTTGTTACAATTATTGCATCTTTTCCCATATGCTGGACATTATTTAGGAGGATGTTGCATTCCATTCCACCACAAGTCTTTTCTTTTCTGTCCCTGTTTGCTGGCGATTTCAATTGCAGTTTCATTTCAGCGGCAGCACTCTCCTTTTTGACTCTGTGTGTGTTCTTATTCACAGCATCCACTCTGCAGCTGTCACTAAGTAGTTCTTTAGCTTGTGCCCTCACTGCTTCAGCTGCTCTGCACAGTGTTAATGCTTTTTCCAGGTCAAGATTTTCCTCTCTCAGTAGCCTGTCTCTCAGACCGTTGTCTGGAATCCCGCACACAAGTCTGTCTTTTATCAAAGAGCCTGTCAGTCCTCCAAATTCACATGTTTTACTCCTGTTCTGCAGCTCTGTGACATACTGATCTATTGTCTCCCCTGTCTTCTGTACACATGTGAAGAATCTGTGCCTCTCAAATGTCACATTTCTCTTAGGTATGCAGTAAGCCTCAAACTTCTCCATTATTTTATTCAGCTTCATTCCGTCACCATCAGTAAACATGAAGTTATTATAGACTTCCAGTGCCTCGTCACCCACTATATGCAAAAACACTGACGCTTGCTTTTTATCACTTGCCTCGTCAAGTCCAATCGCTGATAGGTACAATGTGAAACGTTGCTTAAATCTTCTCCAATTTTCAGCCACGTTTCCAGTCAACTGAAGAATCGGTGGTGGGTGTAAGCGTCCATGCTTATGTCGCTAGGTCTCTTTTCTCTCCCTCGGCGAGTTAGCTACACTACGTTCACTGCTAAGCTGATCCTTTGGTACTGCTATATTGTAGTCCGTTACCTTTCTTCAAGTCCATCTTCTGACACCATGTCTTGTTTCTTTATGTTGTGGGTTCTTAAGAATGACACCATTACTTGAAGAGAAGGTATTTTATCGAACTGTGGTTCACATGTAAACAAAGCTTCACCATCACAGTCTACTCCGAGGTAACTCCCTCTGCTCTCTAACTCCCCCTACAGTCTTGGAGTATTAACAACATAAAACATTATCATGTTGTAGACAAATAAGGATTTGCTGTTATCATTACACAGGTGACACCAAATACAAAAGTAATGGTGTATATGGTGCGAATGTGGGGAAAGGTTGTATGATTGTTAGATTAGGGTTGTTTTGGTTTATGCTGTTATGCTTTAGCCGTGAGTGTTTTAAGTGTTTGTTTTAAATTAATTTGTATTTAATTTGCTTTTGAAAGAATGCTTTAACTTTATTTTTGTTTTTGAAATCTGTTATTTTATTGGAAGAATGCATTGTTTAGTGTGAGTTGTATTGTGTATATCTTAAGAAAATAAATGGCAGTGAGAAATAAATGAGCTCCTATTAATCCACAGTTTTTTCATAATTGCCTACTCAGTGCTCTGTAGCCTGTATGCCGCTTGCTGCCAGTCCAGATTTCCCCCAGTTCTGGCACTTTATTCTCTTTGTTTAAACCTGTGGCAAGAATTCGACCCCAAACATAAAATATGTGTGTTTATTTTAGCATAATTAATTTATTGGTTTTCTACTTGGAAACATTAATGGACTAAGCATGGTGGACAACTACACACACAAGATGTTTGAAAACAAAAAGTTCTTTCAGTTTTGATAAAATAATGTGAACACACACACACACACACTAAACACCTGCTGCATGACTAACCCATTCACATGGAGGCATCATTATAACATGTCCTAGGGATAGATGTACGCTCATTCTTCTGTGTATGTGTTTACTTGTGATTGACAGCTCTGCTCAGCTCTCTTGTGACTTTGCCAGCATATGAAGTGTCAGAGAGTTGAAAGGCAGACAGAGTCACAGACAGGCAAAAACTAACTGGAGGGATTCCAGCAGAGAAATCGACAATTATATTTCACCACCCTCTTTTTTGGTATTATGATTCATCCCAATTGCCCTGTATCCAAATCCAAGTACAGGCTCTGACTCACATTCTACTTTTAGAAACTCCAAGAAACACAAGTAAACCTGCAGTCTGAGAATGAAGTGTTCTGTTAGAATAAAAAGGTACTGTTCTGGATAACTGAAAGCTTTTCAGGTTCTTTTCAAGTGACCTGATATTGATAAATTACAGTAGTCAAGCCTGAAAGTATTAAATGCATAAGCTAGCATTTCAGCATAACTCTGAGACAGGATGTTTCAAGTTTTAGTGATATTTCACAAATGAATATATTTGTTTAATGTGCACATTAAATGATGCATTCTGATCAAAAACTACTCCAAGATTTCTCACAGTGCTGCACACTTCTTTTTTTGCAAATGCTTCTTGTAGAACAGAGTTTAGTGTAGAAAAAGTGGCGAAAGGCAGAAAAGCTAAGACAGAAAAATAAAAAAAAAACTTGCTGCAAAATGTGTTGGATTAACTGACATGTTAGGTGTTCCAGCAGCTGCTGCACCATCAGCAGCAGTACCAGCAACAAGTAGTAAGAAACTCTTTATAGTCACTGGAGGCTACTATTGCTAGCACTAATCACAAAGAATTGCTCCTTTGCCTTTCCTGAGCATGGTATCAGGTGCCAGTACTTTTTTGGGCACTTTAGGCTCTGCAACAGTTACCGAGTGGCCGACTTACTTATTTCTGGCCATTGTGGAGAGGACAGTTAGCATCCTTTTAATTCTGGGAACCAGATCGCTGCCAGCCATAACCTCCGTTTGAGTGTCCGGCTCAGTCAAGTTGAGGAAACCGCCTGCAGCAGTCACTATTTTGTGGCCCGTCCTTTGAGAAACTCCTGTCTTGTCTTGTCAACTGTTTTGTTTTGTTTACTGTGTTGTCTACTGTCACGGTCTGGCTGGCAGACCGTGGGGAGGACCCAAACGCCGGACTCTTCAGTGCAACAGTGTTTATTTACAGAGTGGTGAAGTAAGCAACAATAAATTCCCCAGTTTCCCAGACTCCCGTGTTGTGTTTTCTTCCCAGAAAAGTCCCAGTGTCCCTGCACTCCCCGTGCTCACTGCTCCTTCTCGTCCCACATTCCTCCTGAGGGAAAACAATAGAGGCAGCCGTTACACACTTTATCCCAGCAGGCATACACTCACACTTTCTGACTATGCTAGAAGACTGCTGTGAAGTCAAACTCAATAATCCAGCGTCGGTGGAAGCTCCATCGCTCTTCTAAATAGCTCCCCTGACGAGCCCAGATGAGGAGCAGGTGTGTGGCCAGTCCTCAAGCCAGGCCACAAGGTGCCTGTAACATGGCCACAGAAAACAGCAACACACACACACCTGCCTACATACGGATGAGATAGGAGGCAATGCAGACGACACACCAAGTGATAATAATAATGACAATAATAATGATAATAATAATAAGAATAATAAGAATAACAACAGTCATAGTCCCCACTGCCCATGGACCCCGAGTCCCCAGACCCGGGTCCATGACATCTACAGTTCTCTCCTGGCAGGCTGCAGTTCACCTGTGCAGTGTAAAAAGCTATTTGGATTGTGAACCTTTTATTTTCTTTGTTTTAAAAGTGTGTATGTGTGATGTTTGAATATTAGTTTGGTTGGTTTGTATGTGCGATCTTCCTCTTCTCGTGGTCCTCAGCTACTGGTAGGTCTCAAGACTCAATATTGATATATATTAATATATTGGTTGTTTTACTTAATTTAGGACACTACTACATGATAGGCTGTGCTACAGTCAACTTTTATTGTGATCCGTGCTGCAACTGCTTATAATTCCTTTTTTTAAACAAATATATTTAATAAAGGTATTTTATTATTGGAACCAATCTGCCTCAGTAGTGTATTTTTGAACCTGTGTAATCCGTTTTGTTTTTATTTCCTAGGGGTGAAATTCTCTTAGGTGGTATTGTTGCATTCGGATCATAATTCCCCTGACCACCTCGCCATATATGCATACATTATATACATGTTGAGAGACTGAGACAGAGAGAGCGACAGTCCAGCCCTGTTCATAAGACCAATTGTAATACTCATACAGTTGGTAAAATACAATACATAAACTCTCACTGACATGGATGTCTACCTTCTCCATTGTCTTGCACAGTAGCATCAGGAGGTTGCACCAGTCCTCTTTTATGCCATCCAATGTAATGCCATCTATTTTCAGGAGATGCTGAGGAGAATGATCTATTTATATTGTTAATGTTGATATTTGATCTGCTGTGAACAGTGTCTTTGATTTCTCTTTGTAAACTGGAAGCCTTGAGGGCAAACCTCAGCCTGATTATCGGTCAAGCTTTAAAATCAAGGCACATGTGGTTCACTTCCTCTAGCCTCTCTTCCTCTAGTATGTCACAGGAGCACACATCTTTGCTGTGTGCTCCTTTATATACTTTGGTCAAAATTGAAATTTTGACCAAAGTATTCAATTATATATAAACAAAACACCCAGCACGCCCCTGCGGGCAGTTTATCCTTCAAGCTTGGGTCCTCTACCAGAGGCCTGGGAGCTTGAGGGTCCTGCGCAGTATCTTAGCTGTTCCCAGGACTGCGCTCTTCTGGACAGAGATCTCCGATGTTGTTCCCGGGATCTGCTGGAGCCACTCACCTAGCTTGGGAGTCACCGCACCTAGTGCTCCGATTACCACGGGGACCACTGTTACCTTCACCCTCTACATCCTCTCGAGCTCTTCTCTGAGCCCTTGGTATTTCTCCAGCTTCTCGTGTTCCTTCTTCCTGATATTGCTGTCATTCGGAACCGCTACATCGATCACTACGGCTGTCTTCTTCTGTTTGTCTACCACCACTATGTCCGGTTGGTTAGCCACCACCATTTTGTCCATCTGTATCTGGAAGTCCCACAGGATCTTAGCTCGGTCATTCTCCACCACCCTTGGGGGCATCTCCCATTTTGACCTCGGGACTTCCAGGTTATACTCGGCACAGATGTTCCTGTACACTATGCCGGCCACTTGGTTATGGCATTCCATGTATGCCATGCCTGCTAGCATTTTGCACCCTGCTGTTATGTGCTGGATTGTCTCTGGGGCATCTTTACACAGCCTGCACCTGGGGTCTTGCCTGGTGTGATAGACCCCAGCCTCTATGGATCTTGTACTCAGAGCTTGTTCTTGTGCTGCCATGATTAGTGCCTCTGTGCTGTCTTTCAGTCCAGCTTTGTCCAGCCACTGGTAGGATTTCTGGATATCAGCCACCTCCTCTATCTGCCGGTGGTACATACCGTGCAGGGGCCTGTCCTTCCATGATGGTTCCTCGCCTCCCTCCTCTTTCTTAGGTTTCTGCTGCCTGAGGTATTCACTGAGCACTCGGTCAGTTGGGGCCATCTTCCCAATGTATTCTTGGATGTTCGTTGTCTCATCCTGGACTGTGGTGCTGACACTCACCAGTCCCCGGCCCCCTTCCTTCCGCTTAGCGTACAGCCTCAGGGTGCTGGACTTGGGGTCAAACCCTCCATGCATGGTAAGGAGCTTTCTTGTCTTTATGTCAGTGGCTTCTATCTCCTCCTTTGGCCAGCCTATTACTCCAGCAGGGTACCTGATCACGGGCAGGGCGTACGTGTTGATGGCCTGGATCTTGTTCTTACCATTCAGCTGACTCCTCAGGACTTGCCTGACCCTCTGCAGGTACTTGGTGGTTGCAGCTTTCCTAGCGGCCTCTTCATGGTTCCCATTCGCCTGCGGGATCCCCAGGTACTTGTAACTGTCCTCTATGTCTGCAATGTTGCCTTCTGGTAGTTCAATCCCCTCAGTTCTGACTACCTTCCCTCTCTTTGTTACCATCGACTACACTTCTCCAGTCCGAACGACATTCCAATGTCATTGCTGTATAGCCTGGTAGTGTGGATCAGTGAATCGATGTCTCGTTCACTCTTGGCATACAACTTGATGTCATCCATGTACAGGAGGTGGGTGACAACTGCTCCGTTCCGTAGTCGGTATCCGTAGCCAGTCTTGTTAATGATCTCACTGAGGGGGTTCAGACCTATGCAGAACAGCAGTGGGGACAGAGCATCTCCTTGGTAGATCCCGGACTTGATGGTGACTTGTGCTATGGGCTTGGAGTTGGCCTCTAGTGTTGTGCGCCACATCCCCATTGAGTTCCTGATGAAGGCTCTTAGGGTCCCATTGATCTTGTACAATTCTAGGCATTCCAGTATCCAGCTGTGGGGCATTGAGTCATAGGCCTTCTTGTAATCAATCCAGGCAGTGCACAGGTTGGTCAGTCTGGTCTTGCAGTCTCGGCTGACTGTTCAGTCTACCAGTAGCTGGTGTTTTGCGCCTCTGGTATTCTTGCCAATTCCTTTCTGTGTCCCGCTCATGTATTGACCCATGTGCCTGTTCATCTTAGCCGATATGATGCCTGATAGGAGCTTCCATGTGGTACTGAGGCAGGTTATTGGTCGGTAGTGTGTGTGTATATATATATATATATATATATATATATATATATATATATATATAATTTTTTGTTGTTGTTAATCTTCTCCTATGAAGAACTGCTGTTTCATTCAGTGTCACATTTTATATATGATAGATGATTTTAATAAAAGAAATGTTTATAATGCTTTTTAACAAAAAAGCTTCTTATTTGTAATATATATATATATATATATATATATATATATATATATATATATATATAATTTTTTGTTGTTGTTAATCTTCTCCTATGAAGAACTGCTGTTTCATTCAGTGTCACATTTTATATATGATAGATGATTTTAATAAAAGAAATGTTTATAATGCTTTTTAACAAAAAAGCTTCTTATTTGTAATAAAGAATACATAAAGAATACATACACAATAATATGTCCTGCCATCCTTGATTTGTTAGTCACAAATTAAGAATTATAGAAAACAAATACAGCCCTATGTCATAATACCTGATTGCTCCACCCTTGGTGGCAAGAACTGCAAGCATCAGTGATGACTGTCTCTTTCACACTTGTGACCTACTCTTCTTTGCAGAAGTGTTTAGCCATACTGGAGTGTTTTCAAGAATGAATGGTCATGCCAAAGCATCTCAGGACTTTTACTAGGCCACTCTAAAACCATTTAGATTTTGATTGTCATTCAGAGGCTGGTGAGTTTTCAGATGACCTTTTCACATAGGTTTAGGTAGATTTCAAGAGCTAGTCCCCATTAATTAATTAAATCATGATTTTAAAACTGAATTTTGGATTTACTTAAATTCACCTTTGTCTAATGTCACAGTTTGTTGAATGATCTGAAACATTTAGGTGTGTTAAATATGCCCAAAACTTGGAAATCAGGGAGGGGCAAATACTCTTTCAAAGCCGTGTAGTTGATCAAGGTACTCAAGTTGCTGGAGTCTCACTCACACTTCTTTCTGTCACAGGTTAATCGGAACTCATGGCTGCCTGGGTTCACTGAAGCTACAAAAATGAGTATTTAGCACAAGAATTCATTTGTGTATGACCAGGTAAATATTCTTAACAATAGCTCGTTGTACTTCATGTACTTCATATGCTATGTGTCACATTACAGATCTAATCTGATAGATTTCACCAAATATAATATTTAGTCATTTTAAATGCTCCAGACAAACAGAAATGGCAGATACATTTCAGAGGTCCAGTTCAGTGATTTAAATTATGTGAGGTGAAGCCTGACAGGGAGTGCAGCTGCCTGTGTCACACACTGTCAGTCAGTGACAAGCTCTGACACAGCTCATAACCTTACTGGTATCCACTGGCATTTGAATGGATGAGTGAAGAGATTCACCTTTCAACTGTTAAATATTTTATATATCTAAATATACACTATACTGGTCAAAGATTTCTCTTGTCTGCCTTCACATGCGTATGAACTTGAGCAAAATTCCATTCTTAATCCACTGGGTTTAATATGATGTTGACCCACCCTTTGCAGCTATAACAGCTTCAAATCATCTACAGGGAGTGCAGAATTATTAGGCAAATGAGTATTTTGTCCACATCATCCTCTTCATGCATGTTGTCTTACTCCAAGCTGTATAGGCTCGAAAGCCTACTACCAGTTAAGCATATTAGGTGATGTGCATCTCTGTAATGAGAAGGGCTGTGGTCTAATGACATCAACACCCTATATCAGGTGTGCATAATTATTAGGCAACGTCCTTTCCTTTGGCAAAATGGGTCAAAAGAAGGACTTGACAGGCTCAGAAAAGTCAAAAATAGTGAGATATCTTGCAGAGGGATGCAGCAGTCTCAAAGCAAAGCTTCTGAAGCGTGATCATCGAACAATCAAGCATTTCATTCAAAATAGTCAACAGGGTCGCAAGAAGCGTGTGGAAAAACCAAGGCGCAAAATAACTGCCCATGAACTGAGAAAAGTAAAGCGTGCAGCTGCCAAGATGCCACTTGCCACCAGTTTGGCCATATTTCAGAGCTGCAACATCACTGGAGTGCCCAAAAGCACAAGGTGTGCAATACTCAGAGACATGGCCAAGGTAAGAAAGGCTGAAAGACGACCACCACTGAACAAGACACACAAGCTGAAACATCAAGACTGGGCCAAGAAATATCTCAAGACTGGTTTTTCTAAGGTTTTATGGACTGATGAAATGAGAGTGAGTCTTGATGGGCCAGATGGATGGGCCCGTGGCTGGATTGGTAAAGGGCAGAGAGCTCCAGTCCGACTCAGACGCCAGCAAGGTGGAGGTGGAGTACTGGTTTGGGCTGGTATCATCAAAGATGAGCTTGTGGGGCCTTTTCGGGTTGAGGATGGAGTCAAGCTCAACTCCTAGTCCTACTGCCAGTTTCTGGAAGACACCTTCAAGCAGTGGTACAGGAAGAAGTCTGCATCCTTCAAGAAAAACATGATTTTCATGCAGGACAATGCTCCATCACACGCGTCCAAGTACTCCACAGCGTGGCTGGCAAGAAAGGGTATAAAAGAAGAAAAACTAATGACATGGCCACCTTGTTCACCTGATCTGAACCCCATTGAGAACCTGTGGTCCATCATCAAATGTGAGATTTACAAGGAGAGAAAACAGTACACCTCTCTGAAGAACAGTGTCTGGGAGGCTGTGGTTGCTGCTGCACGCAATGTTGATGGTGAACAGATCAAAACACTGACAGAATCCATGGATGGCAGGCTTTTGAGTGTCCTTGCAAAGAAAGGTGGCTATATTGGTCGCTGATTTGTTTTTGTTTTGTTTTTGAATGTCAGAAATGTATATTTGTGAATGTGGAGATGTTATATTGGTTTCACTGGTAAAAATAAATAATTGAAATGGGTATATATTTGTTTTTTGTTAAGTTGCCTAATAATTATGCACAGTAATAGTCACCTGCACACACAGATATCCCCCTAAAATAGCTAAAACTAAAAACAAACTAAAAACTACTTCCAAAAACATTCCGCTTTGATATTAATGAGTTTTTTGGGTTCATTGAGAACATGGTTGTTGCTCAATAATAAAATTATTCCTCAAAAATACAACTTGCCTAATAATTCTGCACTCCCTATAGGAAGGCTTTCCAGAAGGCTTAGGAGTGTGTCATATAAATATCTGTTTACAGTCAACAACTGCCTCTCAAAACTAAGAAAGGACAACTCAAAAGTATTTCAGCAAAGTTTATTACTAATTTTCACAGACAGTACTTAGTGACAGTGAGAAGAAAAACTCCCTTCTAACAGGAAGAAACCTGTGGCAGAAGGCCAGGGAAGGGTGACCATCTTGGGTGACCCTTTTCTCTCTGTTTAAATTCTTTGGATTTGTGCATCTATATCTTAGATTTCTGTTTCCTTATACATTGAGTACCATAAAGATAGAGGAAAAGGCCTCAGGATAAGGCTACTGTAAATACGAGAAAAGTTGTGTAGAGTAAAATAGATACAGTTCATCAAAATCCTGTTTAGAATGGCATCTGGGTCCAGATCTGGACACCAGTCTGCCCATATAGGACCTAGGCTTTAGCAGAGTCACATGTGATACCAGCGTGTCAAATTGACTCATATCAGGCGTAAAAGAGGGTCTACAGCACAGTATTCACTCACTGTCTCTGTACTGTCTCGCTAGCTTAGCTTAGCTCGTAGTCGACTCATTAGCACCATGGCTACTTCACCTCTCCCTCCTGCACTTTCTTGCTCATTGTGTCAGATGTTTAGTTACTCCTCGGCCTCCTTTAGCAGTAATGATATCTGTAACAAATGTAGCATATTTGCAGCGCTGGAGGCCAGGATTACTGAATTGGAGACTCGGCTTCGCACCCTTCATTCACCCGTAGCTAGCCAGGCTTCTGTAGCTGGTGCAGACGAAGATAGCGTAGGCCCCGCTAGCTGTTCCCCGGCAGATCCCAAGCAGCTGGGGAAAGAGGGCGGCTGGGTCACGGTGAGGAGGAAGCATAGTCCTAAACAGAAGCCCCAGGTACACCACCAACCCGTTCATGTGTCTAACCATTTTTCCCCACTCGGCGACACACCCGCCGGGGGTCAAACTCTGGTAATTGGCGATTCTGTTCTCAGACATGTGAAGCTAGAGACACCGGCAACCATAGTCAATTGTCTTCCAGGGGCCAGAGCAGGCGACATTGAAGGAAATTTAAAACTGCTGGCTAAGGGTAAACGTAAATTCAGTAAAATCATAATTCACGTCGGCAGTAATGACACCCGGTTACGCCAATCGGAGGTCACTAAAATCAATATTGAATCGATGTGCAACTTTGCCAAAACAATGTCGGACTCTGTAGTTTTCTCTGGTCCCCTCCCCAATCAGACCAGGAGTGACATGTTTAGCCGCATGTTCTCCTTAAATTGCTGGCTGTCTGAGTGGTGTCCCAGAAACGATGTGGGCTTCATAGATAATTGGCAAACCTTCTGGAGGAAACCTGGTCTTGTTAGGAGAGACGGCATCCATCCCACTTTGGATGGAGCAGCTCTCATTTCTAGAAATATGGACAAATTTATTAAACCCCCCAAAATATGACTATCCAGAGTTGGGACCAGGAAGCAGAGTTGCAGTCTTACACGCCTCTCTGCAGCTTCTCTCCTCCTGCTACCACCCCAAAAAACCCATCTCCATAGAGACTGTGTCAGCTTCCAAAAAGACAAAAAACAAACTAAAAACCAGCAACAAACAACTTAAACATAAACAATTACAAAGTATCCACATCTGAACCAAAGAGTAAAACAGTGAAATGTGGATTATTAAATATTAGGTCTCTCTCCTCCAAGTCTCTGTTAGTACATGACTTAATAATTGATCAACAAATTGATTTACTCTGCCTTACAGAAACCTGGTTGCAGCAGGATGATTATGTTAGTTTAAATGAATCAACACCCCCGAGTCATTCTAACTACCAGAAATCTCGAAGTACAGGCCGAGGGGGCGGTGTGGCAGCAATTTTTCACACCAGCCTATTAATTAATGAAAGACCAAGACAGACTTTTAATTCATTTGAAAGCCTGATGCTTAGCCTCGTCCACCCCAGCTGTGAAACTCAGAAACCAGTCTTACTTGTTATCATCTATCGTCCACCTGGGCCTTACACAGAGTTTCTGTCTGATTTCTCAGACTTTATATCTAATTTAGTTCTGAGCTCAGATAAAATAATTATTGTGGGTGATTTTAACATCCATGTAGATGCTAAAAATGACAGCCTCAACATGGCATTTAACCTGTTATTAGACTCAATTGGCTTCTCTCAAAATGTAAAAGAACCCACCCACCACTTTAATCACACTCTAGATCTTGTTTTAACATATGGCATAGAAACTGAACATTTAACAGTGTTTCCTGAAAACCCTCTCCTGTCTGATCATTTCCTGATAACATTTACTTTTACAATAATTGATTGCACAGCGGTGAAGAGTAGACTTTATCAAAGTAGATGTCTTTCTGAAAGTGCTGTAACTAAGTTTAAGAATATAATCCACCCACTGTTATCATCTCCAATGCCCTGTACCAACACAGAGCAGAGCAGCTATCTGAACGCTACCCCAACAGAGGTCAATTATCTTGTTAATAATGTCACCTCCTCACTACTCTGGATACTGTAGCTCCTGTGAAAACTAAGGCCTCAAATCAGAAGTACCTGACTCCGTGGTATAATTCTCAAACACGTACCCTAAAGCAGATGACTCGTAATCTGGAGAGGAAATGGCGTGTCACAAATCTAGAGGATCATCATTTAGCCTGGAGAAATAGTTTGCTGCTTTATAAGAAAGCCCTCCGCAAAGCCAGAACATCTTACTATTCGTCACTGATTGAAGTAAATAAGAACAACCCCAGGTTTCTCTTCAGCACTGTAGCCAGGCTGACAAAAAGTCAGAGCTCTTTTGAGCCAACCATCCCTTTAAAGTTAACTAGTAATGACTTCATGAACTTCTTCACAAATAAAATTTTTATCATTAGAGAAAAAATTACCAATAATCATCCCACAGATGTAATATTATCTACAGCTACTCTTAGTACCATTGATGTTAAGTTAGACTCTTTTTCTCCAATTGATCTTTCTGAGTTAACTTCAATAATTACTTCCTCCAAACCATCAACCTGTCTTTTAGACCCCATTCCTACAAAACTGCTCAAAGAAGTCCTGCCATTAATTAATTCTTCTATCTTAAATATGATCAACCTATCTCTAATGATCGGCTATGTACCACAGGCCTTCAAGCTGGCTGTAGTTAAACCTTTACTCAAAAAGCCATCTCTAGACCCAGCAGTCTTAGCTAATTATAGGCCAATCTCCAACCTTCCTTTCATATCAAAAATCCTTGAAAGAGTAGTTGTCAAACAGCTAACAGATCATCTGCAGAGGAATGGTTTATTTGAAGAGTTTCAGTCAGGTTTCAGAGCTCAGCACAGCACAGAAACAGCTTTAGTGAAGGTTGCGAATGATCTTCTTATGGCCTCTGACAGTGGACTCATCTCTGTGCTTGTCCTGCTAGACCTTAGTTCAGCATTCGATACTGTCGACCATAATATCCTATTAGAGCGATTAGAACATGCTGTAGGTATTACAGGTACTGCGCTGCAGTGGTTTGTATCATATCTATCTAATAGACTCCAGTTTGTGCATGTAAATGGAGAGTCCTCTTCACACACTGAGGTTAATTATGGAGTTCCACAGGGTTCAGTGCTAGGACCAATTCTGTTTACATTATACATGCTTCCCTTAGGCAGTATCATTAGAAGACATAGCATACATTTTCACTGCTATGCTGATGACACCCAGCTCTATCTGTCCATGAAGCCAGATGACACACACCAATTAGTTAAACTGCAGGAATGTCTTAAAGACATAAAGACCTGGATGGCCGCTAACTTTCTGCTTCTTAATTCAGATAAAACTGAGGTTATTGTACTTGGCCCTGAAAATCTTAGAAATATGGTATCTAATCAGATTCTTACTCTGGATGGCATTACCTTGGCCTCCAGTAACGCGGTGAGGAACCTTGGAGTCATTTTTGACCAGGACATGTCCTTCAACGCACATATTAAACAAATATGTAAGACTGCTTTCTTCCATTTGCGCAACATCTCTAAAATTAGAAATATCCTGTCTCAGAGTGATGCTGAAAAACTAGTTCATGCATTTATTACTTCCAGGCTGGACTACTGTAATTCATTATTTTCAGGATGTCCAAAAACCTCACTGAAAAGCCTTCAGCTAATCCAAAATGCTGCAGCAAGAGTACTGACAGGGACTAGAAAGAGAAAGCATATTTCTCCTGTTTTGGCTTCCCTTCATTGGCTTCCTGTTAAATCCAGAATTGAATTCAAAATCCTGCTCCTCACATACAAGGTCTTAAATAATCAGGCCCCATCTTATCTTAATGACCTTGTAGTACCATATCACCCTATTAGAGCACTTCGCTCTCGCTCTGCAGGCCTACTTGTTGTTCCTAGAGTATTTAAAAGTAGAATGGGAGGGAGAGCCTTCAGTTTTCAGGCCCCTCTTCTGTGGAACCAGCTTCCAGTTTGGATTCGGGAGACAGACACTATCTCTACTTTTAAGATTAGGCTTAAAACTTTCCTTTTTGCTAAAGCATATAGTTAGGGCTGGACCAGGTGACCCTGAATCCTCCCTTAGTTATGCTGCAATAGATGTAGGCTGCCGGGGGATTCCCATGATGCATTGAGTTTTTCCTTTCCAGTCACCTTTCTCACTCACTATGTATTAATAGACCTCTCTGCATTGAATCATATCTGTTATTAACCTCTGTCTCTCTTCCACAGCATGTCTTTATCCTGTCTTCCTTCTCTCACCCCAACCGGTCGCAGCAGATGGCCGCCCCTCCCTGAGCCTGGTTCTGCCGGAGGTTTCTTCCTGTTAAAAGGGAGTTTTTCCTTCCCACTGTCGCCAAAGTGCTTGCTCATAGGGGGTCATATGATTGTTGGGTTTTTCTCTGTATCTATGAAGCGCCTTGAGGCGACTTTTGTTGTGATATTGCGCTATATAAATAAAATTGATTTGAATTGAATTGACAGGTACACTTACTCACTTATGAAAATCCAACATTTATTAAAAAGAAATGTTTTATAACAGAATCAAGAGAACTTGACGTGCAATAACTGCAGATGTAAAGCTTTCTCACTTTTCCCCCAAGGAGCTAGCACCTGTCTATGTACAATTCCAAAGCAATGAATTGCAATATTTCACCCTCAGGCAGGAGCCGATTTAAGACAGGCTGGATCGCAGAGGGCAGACATGAGCAAATATTAGAGGTGACAATTAGAACTGAGTGGGCTGAATGAAACTGAAAGTCAAGCTCAGCATTTACATCACCAAAAACCATGAAAAGAATGAGTCACTGCAAAACCTCCAACACGCACACATTTTTAGTAATGCTATACTACAGTCTACAAACATTCCAGGCTGACTCTGGCATGCCAACATTACCAGCATAGTGTTGAGGCAACGCTGGTCTCTGCGATTCTTTTGGTCCTGGTAGAGATCACGCTGAGATGTTTCCATGTTTTACACAATCCTTTTATTACCCATTATTCTTACAGATGCATCTGGAGATCAGCACACTGCATTCCTATGCAGTCCTATGCTAAAGGCTGATCTAAAGAACTCCACACAACAGTTACAGTTATAACCTCTAGTCTCCTCGACCCTACAGTAAACACCCCCACATTGGAAATACACTAGTACAGTGGCCAAGGGTGCTGACACCCTGACACCCATCTCCTTTTAAGGTAGTGTCCGTTTGCCCTTTGTCTGCCCCTCACTCTCAGTAACTCTTGCTTCCTGGCCTGGGGGTGGGGGTTGATTGTCCTCCTGCCCTGCACCCCAGTTCTTTGTTCCCATTCCAGGCCTTCTTACACCCATTAACAGCCGTATTGTAATATTACAATCAATCCCAAACTATATTCTCTTTAACTCTGATGTATATTAAGGAATCTATTCTCAACAATAGCAAAGTCAACATTTTATGATATCTAAAACTAAAGTCTTAGTTTTAACCATACCTTAAAACTCATTCTCACTCATACTCCAACTGAAAATGTGACTGATATTCAGTATGTAATACTTTACTGAAGGGAAGAAAAGAATGAAAGATGGTAAATCATAGAAGAGCCTCTTTTAGTAAACAAACAGATTTAATGGGTGTTGTCAGCCTTTCTTTGATAGAATAGCAGAGCTGAAGTAAAGAAGATTTCTACTCATGTCACATACTTAGCGACAAGAAATCATTTAAAAGTGTTAATTTGCCCCTGAAGGATTATTCATATACTGATTGTTGAGCATGTCACAGTGTATGTGGGTGGCTGGCATTGACTGATGTGCACCATGTCTGTGTGTTGTCACCCTGTCTTTAAGAACATCTTCTTCAGGCCTCTCGAGACTAACTGAGACAGGTAGACAGGCGGGGAATGAGACAGAAAGAAACAAACTGAGAGTCAGCAGACAGACAGATATATGGATACCAAGCTGAGAGAGGAAATTTCCTAGACAGCCGGCATTTAATCACAGGGCAGATGCTGCAACATGAGACCCAAAGTGGTATTCCATCCAAAATAAATCAAACTCTGTCTCGCTGAGAGCACAGTTAGCTATATTTTGTGTCTCTGTGTAGCCTTTTGCAGACAAAAGTAATGCAGATGATAACGCCAGAGTGGTTTGTGGTGTTTCTACATAAAGCTTTTCTTGTTGCCTCTGAAGGAAACGGCAGAGCCTTCAAGGCACCAGTGAGTGGCTAATTAGCTATATCCTGCCAATAGTATATATCCTTATAGAAGCTCATGGAAACTGAACAAAAAAATGATGTAGTCAAGGAAGACTCATAAAACAAAGTGCCTAAGATTTTCAGCTGCATTTCAATAGCCGTGTCGTGACCCCGCCTTTACATCACGGCTAACAGAGGTTAAAAGACCTTAACATCCAGCCTTATGTGAGTGAATGTGATCGGTCCTAAAAGGGAGTTTTTCTCTGTTTCCTAATAATAATACGGAAGCGTAGAGCTGCCACCCAGGCAAAAGAATATCACATTATAACATGAAAAGTTTATTGTTCTAACAAGATACTTTTCACGTTTGAACAACATAATATCACGTTATTACAATATACATAATTATCACGTTCGTACACACTATATTGGCCCAGTTTATTTTTCTTATCATTGTTGTGAGGAGACCTTAAATAGCATTTGCATTTTCTGTTGTACAGTTCATTTGCTGTTATGGAGTTCTTGTTATGGATAAAAAGTGTCCTTTTTTTGTTATAAAATAGTTGATAACTATGCGCTGATAGCTGCCAACATCTGCGAAAAAATATAATTCTGGGAAGTTGTTCTATATAGTGTGTAACTGTTAATATAGAGCGTTATTAAATTTATTGCTAATGCAATCATATGGCACATTGACGTCTGAGGAAATTTTAGATGGCACTCATTATCAGAAAGGTTGCCAAATAAATAGATGGTAACTTACAAACACAGTTGTAAAAAGTAAAAGAACACATTCCCCTGTATTTGAACTGAAAAGGGATTAATGCTTATTCAATTCAATTCAATTTTATTTATATAGCGCAATATCACAACAAAAGTCGCCTCAAGGCGCTTCATAGATACAGAGAAAAACCCAACAATCATATGACCCCCTATGAGCAAGCACTTTGGCGACAGTGGGAAGGAAAAACTCCCTTTTAACAGGAAGAAACCTCCGGCAGAACCAGGCTCAGGAAGGGGCAGCCATCTGCTGCGACCGGTTGGGGTGAGAGAAGGAAGACAGGATAAAGACATGCTGTGGAAGAGAGACAGAGGTTAATAACAGATATGATTCAATGCAGAGAGGTCTATTAATACATAGTGAGTGAGAAAGGTGACTGGAAAGGAAAAACTCAATGCATCATGGGAATCCCCCGGCAGCCTACGTCTATTGCAGCATAACTAAGGGAGGATTCAGGGTCACCTGGTCCAGCCCTAACTATATGCTTTAGCAAAAAGGAAAGTTTTAGCCTAATCTTAAAAGTAGAGATAGTGTCTGTCTCCCGAATCCAAACTGGAAGCTGGTTCCACAGAAGAGGGGCCTGAAAACTGAAGGCTCTCCCTCCCATTCTACTTTTAAATACTCTAGGAACAACAAGTAGGCCTGCAAAGCGAGAGCGAAGTGCTCTAATAAGGTGATATGGTACTACAAGGTCATTAAGATAAGATGGGGCCTGATTATTTAAGACCTTATATGTGGGGAGCAGGATTTTGAATTCAATTCTGGATTTAACCCTTTAAAGCCGGTCGGAGCGGACACGCTCCATTTTGCGTAACTATTTTTAAATCCCGGTAGCACTGCAACCACCTAAGGTAGCGCAATAATTTTTTTTTCATATGAAACCGGAGGAGTTGTACTTACATCTTATGCCATCAGCTTGTCCTAAGTCACAGTTTCCTTCCACATATAGCTTTGCAAAAACTGCATAAAAAGCACTTGCAGCAACAAAAACATAATATTCCAGAAACACGCTTTGCCGATCCGATCAGCTGTTTGTAACACCTCCTACGTCCATCAGCGTGAACTATCACATGACCGCATGACCTGCCCGAAACCGGAAGTGACATCATTTTGCGGAAATGTAGTTTTTTAGCATTGTGGCCTTATGAGCCTATACTTGTGTTTTTAAAAGTTATGTTTGACTTTATGACTTTCTGTGTCGTTTCTGGGATGCTGAGGACTCATATTGCACTGCTGGAAATATTTTATTTTGATGCATATGCTGTTATTTTGCAAATTTGCACTATAATATATTTTTTCGTTTTTCCTGCAGTATATGAAAATTGGTGTATCTCAAAATTAAAACTATGAAGACACTTAAAATAAATTTCCTTTGGTGGGAAACTAGTTTGTGCAACTTTTTTGTATTTACAGTTTTGAGGGATAAGCCTCTTAAATTTCTCTAACTAGAAATATATGTTAAAAAATCAAAAACGATTTTCAATTTTTTTGTAGTTTATTGCACTTTTTGTCATGGTCTGCGGTGGGTGGCCTGGAATTTCCATAAGGCTCCTGAACTGACCTGGGATCCGCCCCTGGGCAGGGCCAACTCCAGCTCCTGCACACCTGGAGCCTATTGCAGGCAATCAAGACAGAGGGATTTAAACCACACGTTGATGTTCATTCACTGCCAGTTTGTCATCAACACATTTGCTCTATTCACCTTGGCTCACGCTCCACCTCCGGACTCAGGATACCAAGCAATCATTCTGAAAATCTCTCTGTGCCTCACCTGCCTGCCCTCCTGCCATCACACTCCATCTGAAGCCCTGGATCTCAGGCCAGCCTTTCCACGCCACTCAGCCTCCCCTGGATTCTCATCACCCCATGTCCCCTACTGCAAGTAAGAATTGCTACTCTTACAACTGGCCACTTCAGAGCTGCCTCCACTACCTCCCTAACTCCTCTATCTTCTCTCTTCAGTGTGACTGTTCCCTGCTCAGCTCCACTCCGCATCTCAGGCCTCATTCCCTCGCCCTAGCCACGTTCCCCAGGCCACGCCTCGTCAAACTCCACGTCTTATTGTTTTTTTTTTTGTCTTTGCTACATTTTCTTTTTTGCACTTAAACCTAATAAATTGTTACATCATCTGCTGTCTCTGCTCTGGGTTTCTGCACCTGAGTCCTGTTCAGTACAGGCCACGCGGCCCCGTGACAGTACGAACTGGCCAGAAAATGGACTCAGCAGACCCAGTACGTGCAGCAGTCTCCAAGCAGGGAGCCATTTTAGGGGCTCATGAGCAAGCGTTGCAGGCCCTCGACACCCGGTGCCAAGCCATAGGCGAGACTCAGGCTACGATCTTAGCTTCCCTGCAGGAAATTCAGTCAGCTCTTTCCTCTACTCCATGCCCGTCCTCTGCGTCTCCTGCACCCGTGGCAGAACCTCCCCAGTCTTCCCCAGCTCCAACCCCTTCAGGCTCAGTTTTTCGCGATGCTGCATTCCCAGAACCCGAGCCGTACTCCGGGGAGCAGGGTCGCTGTACTGCCTTTCTACTAAAATGTTCTCTCGCGTTCACGCATTCTCCCCGTTCTTTTGCTAGCGATTCAGCTCGGGTAGCATATCTGGTGGCTAAGCTTCAGGGCAAGGCACTGTTATGGGCTGAGGCTTACCTGTTGGCTCATTCGCTCCCAACCTGCTTGTATGATGATTTTCTGTGTGAGTTTAAAAGGACCTTTACTCATCCAGAATCTGAGGGCAGTTCTGATGAAAGGTTGCTTGGGTTACAGCAGGGGAGCCGGAGTGTCGCAGAGTTCATTATTGACTTCCGTACCGCAGCCGCTGAGGCCAATTGGCCCGATCATGCCCTTCGGGGAGTGTTCCGTCGCGCCTTAAACGATGAGCTCAAAGACCAGCTCGCTTCCCGCGATGAGCCCAAGTCTTTTGAAGACCTGGTCTCCCTTTCCCTTAGGATAGATAATCGTCTGAGGGAAAGGGAGGCCGAAAAGAATCAGAAACATCGTAAACCCGCGCCTGATGGCGGAGGAGTTTTCACTTCCTGCGCCATCACGTCCGGTGTCCACATCCGCTCCCGTTTCCATAGAAACGGACGCCGCTCCGGAGCCTATGCAAATCGGCCGCTCTCGTCTCACACCAGAGGAGAGAGAGCAACGGCTTCGGTCGGGTGCATGTTTTTACTGTGGCTCAGTGGAGCATAGGTTAGCACAGTGTTCGGTTCGGCCAAAAGGCTCCGCCCACCGGTAATTTCGGGGATACAGGTGGGCGGATCCTCTTTCAGTTCCAAACCCCGGTTAATTCTACCAGTCACCCTATGTCTAAATCAGGTTTCTCACCCTCTCCATGCTCTTGTTGATTCTGGAGCAGAGCAAAATTTAATAGATTTAGCTCTCTCTAGACGCCTTCAGTTGCCACTCAAGACTCTCAATCCTCCCATCCCTGTTACCGCATTAAACAATCAAATATTTTCTCAGATAACCCATCAGGCTGGCCCCGTAACCCTCGTCACCACTGGAAACCCCCGTGAAGCCATTACTTTGTTCACTTTCTCTTCTTCTGATTCACCACTCATCCTAGGCTACCCCTGGCTAAAGAAACACAACCCTCACATAGACTGGTCTGGGAGTAAAATTGCTAGTTGGAGCCTTTTTTCTCTAGTCCACTGCCTCACGTCTGCCCTACTGCCAGGTACCCCTGACACTAACACCTCAGACACAGACCCGGTTGACCTCACACTCGTCCCACCTGAGTACCATGACTTCCAGGAAGTTTTCAGTAAAGACAAAGCATCATCTTTGCCACCTCACAGACCTTATGACTGTGCTATTGACCTTCTACCTGGTGCTCCGCTTCCCTCTAGCCGGCTATTCAACATCTCCAGACCAGAAAGAGAGTCCATGGAAAAGTATATCCACGAGTCACTAGCTGCAGGTATCATCCGCCCATCCTCCTCTCCAGCGGGCGCCGGCTTCTTTTTTGTGGAAAAGAAGGATAAATCACTCCGTCCATGCATTGACTACAGAGGGTTAAATGACATCACCATTAAAAACAAATATCCTTTACCCCTTATCAGCTCGGCCTTTGAACCCCTCCATGGAGCCACCATATTCACCAAACTGGATCTCCGCAATGCCTACCACCTTGTCCGCATTAGGGAGGGGGACGAATGGTAAACGGCTTTTAATACGCCCCTAGGTCATTTTGAGTATTTGGTCATGCCGTTTGGGTTAACCAACGCCCCCGCTGTCTTTCAGAACCTGGTCAACGACGTGCTCCGTGATTTCCTGAACCAGTTTGTCTTTGTTTATCTTGATGACATACTCATTTTCTCCAAGACCCCCCAGGAACACCATGTCCACGTCCCACCAGTCCTCAAACGCCTCCTGGAAAACCGACTTTACGTCAAAGCCGAGAAATGTGAGTTCCATGCACAATCTGTCACTTTTCTTGGCTATATACTCGCAGGAGGGCAGGTGAAGACTGATCCAGCCAAGATCCGCACGATTCTGGAGTGGCCCACGCCCACGTCACGCAAGCTCCTACAACGTTTCCTCGGCTTTGCCAATTTCTACCGGAGGTTTATTCGCAACTACAGCCAGGTAGCCACTCCTCTCACTACACTCACATCCACCAAAAGACAGTTCATCTGGACACCTGAAGCTGAGGCAGCATTAAGTAGGCTCAAGCGACTATTTACCTTAGCTCCAGTATTGTGTCACCCAGATCACTCCAAGCCATTCGTTCTGGAGGTAGACTCATCCGACGTTGGCGTCGGAGCAGTCCTTTCACAGCATTCAGGTCCCAAGGCCAAGTTACATCCATGCGCCTTTTTTTCGCGTCGACTCTCGTCAGCTGAACGCAACTATGATGTAGGAGACAGAGAGTTGCTGGCTATTAAGTTAGCCCTGGAAGAGTGGCGTCACCTATTGGAAGGAGCTGAACACCCATTCACCATCTTCACAGATCATAAAAACCTTACTTACCTCAAAACGGCTAAGCGTCTAAACGCCCGCCAGGCCCATTGGTCTCTGTTCTTTGATCACTTCAAGTTTGCCATCTCTTTCCGTCCAGGTTCCAAGAACACCAAGCCCGATGCCCTGTCTCGTCTTTACGACCCAGACGCTGAACCCACCGAACCAGCTCCTGTGCTTCCTACCTCCTGCCGCGTAGCGTTTTTATCCTGGGACATAGAGGAATCCATCCAGCGAGCATTACAGGATGAACTAGACCCTGGCACAGGTCCTCCGGGCCGCCGCTTCGTTCCCGCAGCAACCCGTTCGGCTGTAATTAAGTGGGCTCATACCTCCCGGTTTTCCTGCCATCCTGGAATTGGCCGCACCATCGCACTACTACGTCGTCACTTCTGGTGGGCAACTCTGGAACATGATGTGCGGGAATACGTCTCTGCCTGTGACGTGTGCGCCAGGAACAAGACCCGAAATCAGCGACCCTCCGGTCTTCTACAACCTCTGGCCGTACCTTCTCGTCCTTGGTCCCACATTTCCCTGGACTTTGTCACTGGACTGCCTAGGTCAGCAGGTAAAACAAATTCAAATTCAAATTCAAATTCAAATTTTATTTGTCACACACACACAACCATACACAGTATGACATGGGGGTGAAATGCTTGTAGCTGTACAATGCCCGACCATTAAATGACAGAAGAAAAGTTTTACAATATTTACAATTTACTACAAAAATTTACAAATTAACTTAGGAATTTACAGTAAAGAATGTGCAAATAGCAGAAGAGATTATAAAGATAAGGACTATAAATTATAGGAATTATAGGATTATAGGAAATGTGTGGTGGTGCGTGTGGTGACGTGTGTAGTAATACTCTCTGTGATCGACAGGTTTTCTAAAGCAGCTCACTTCATTGCCCTGGAGAAACTACCCACTGCCACGGAAACTGCAAGACTGATGGTTGACCACGTCTTCAAACTCCACGGGATTCCTGCCGAGGTCACTTCTGACAGGGGACCTCAATTTACATCCCAGGTTTGGAAATCTTTCTGCTCTGCCCTAGGTGCACAAGCCAACCTCAGTTCTGGTTACCACCCTCAAACCAATGGACAGACTGAGAGGCTCAACCAAGAACTAGAGTCCATGCTCCGCTGCATGGTTTCCCATAACCCGGCTACTTGGTCAGCACATCTCCCATGGGTAGAGTATGCGCACAATTCACATGTTTCTGCATCCACTGGTCTCTCTCCATTTGAAGTGTCCCTAGGCTATCAGCTCCCCCTCTTCCCTGAGGAAGAGGCTGATTTGGCTGTGCCTTCCATCCAGCACCATCTCCAGCGCTGCCGCCGTGTCTGGACTCGGACTCAGGAGGCACTGAAGAAAGCTGCTGCCCGCCACTGCCGCTATGCAGATCGTCTACGATCTCCAGCTCCTCAGTACACTCCAGGGCAGAAGGTGTGGCTGTCGGCTAAAGATGTTCCCCTTAAGGTTTCCTCCCGCAAGCTGGCTCCTCGGTTTATTGGGCCGTATGTCATCCACTTGGTCATCTCGCCCTCTGTTGTGAAGCTCGAGCTTCCTCCCAGTCTACGGATTCACCCAGTTTTTCATGTTTCCCAAGTCAGACCAGTGCTGTCCAGTGTGCTGTGCCTGCCTTCCGACCCCCCCTCCGCCCGCCCGGCTCATCGATGGTCATCCGGCCTATACGGTTCGGAGGATCGTTGACGTCTGCCGCCGTGGTAGGGGTCGCCAGTTTTTGGTGGACTGGGAGGGGTATGGGCCTGAGGAACGTGCCTGGGTTCCTCGCTCGTTTATCCTTGACCCTGCTCTCGTCTCTAGATTTTTCAGGTCGCGTCGCAGGCTGGGGACCGATCGGCCGCCGGGAGGCATCCCTTGAGGGGGGGGGTATTGTCATTGTCTGCGGTGGGTGGCTGGAATTTCCATAAGGCTCCTGAACTGACCTGGGATCCGCCCCTGGGCAGGGCCAACTCCAGCTCCTGCACACCTGGAGCCTATTGCAGGCAATCAAGACAGAGGGATTTAAACCACACGTTGATGTTCATTCACTGCCAGTTTGTCATCAACACATTTGCTCTATTCACCTTGGCTCACGCTCCACCTCCGGACTCAGGATACCAAGCAATCATTCTGAAAATCTCTCTGTGCCTCACCTGCCTGCCCTCCTGCCATCACACTCCATCTGAAGCCCTGGATCTCAGGCCAGCCTTTCCACGCCACTCAGCCTCCCCTGGATTCTCATCACCCCCCTCTCAACACTCCATGTCCCCTACTGCAAGTAAGAATTGCTACTCTTACAACTGGCCACTTCAGAGCTGCCTCCACTACCTCCCTAACTCCTCTATCTTCTCTCTTCAGTGTGACTGTTCCCTGCTCAGCTCCACTCCGCATCTCAGGCCTCATTCCCTCCCCAGTTTAACTAATTGGTGTGTGTTATCTGGCTTCATGGACAGATAGAGCTGGGTGTCATCTGCATAGCAGTGAAAATGTATGCTATGTCTTCTAATGATGCTGCCTAAGGGAAGCATGTATAATGTAAACAGAATTGGTCCTAGCACTGAACCCTGTGGAACTCCATAATTAACCTCAGTGTGTGAAGAGGACTCTCCATTTACATGTACAAATTGGAATCTAGATAGATATGATACAAACCACTGCAGTGCAGTACCTGTAATACCTACAGCATGTTCTAATCGCTCTAATAGGATATTATGGTCAACAGTATCGAATGCTGCACTAAGGTCTAGCAGGACAAGTACAGAGATGAGTCCACTGTCAGAGGCCATAAGAAGATAATTTTTAACCTTCACTAAAGCTGTTTCTGTGTTGTGATGAACTCTGAAACCTGACTGAAACTCTTCAAATAAACCATTCCTCTGCAGATGATCTGTTAACTGTTTGACAACTACTCTTTCAAGGATTTTTGATATGAAAGGAAGGTTGGAGATTGGCCTATAATTAGCTAAGACTGCTGGGTCTAGAGATGGCTTTTTTGAGTAAAGGTTTAACTGGCTGATGAGCTGAACACGTTTTATGCTCGCTTCGACACCGCAGCAATTAAAACAACAAACAAATTTTTGTAGTAAATTGTAAATTGTAAATATTGTAAAACTTTTCTTCTGTCATTTAATGGTCGGGCATTGTACAGCTACAAGCATTTCACCCCCATGTCATACTGTGTATGGTTGTGTGTGTGTGACAAATAAAATTTGAATTTGGATTTGAACTACAGCCAGCTTGAAGGCCTGTGGTAGAACTACATAAAGTGAATCAAATCCATGTGTGACTGAATGTTTTAATGTGATGTGAATGTGAGTTCTTTATGTTAAGAATAACAAAGAAAATGTAATAATGTAGATAGGGTGTAGGTTGATCATATGATTAAATGTCAGCAGTCCAGAAGATTAGATCTAAGAGCCTCACAATTGAAAATTTCATTTGGTACGCTAAAAGGGGAATCACAGTCCAACCTGTGAATTGATTTCGCAATTTTTGGTTTTTCATCTGCTCATGTTTTGCCCTGTTAGATGTTTAATTCAGAAAGATTTTGGTTTACATTAAACTTCCACTGAAAGCCCAGCTGCTTTCCTGTTCGGTGATTATCATCAACACAGATCTCGGGGATAAGTGCATCTTTAGATCCAGTTGTGCTCATCCTTCCTCCAACCTCTCTCCACCAAAGATAAGAACAAACTCAGCACTAGCTCGGATCAAAAGTAGCCATGGTCTTGGTACAGTTATAATGTGGGAACTCACTGACTTGTCTATTGACCTAAGCCATTACCACCTTTTCAGGGGTAGTAATGGCTGACTGATTTAGATGTTCTCATTGATTTAGATGAGGATATCCAGATAGCAGCTAACAACTAATGATACTCTAGTATTATTATCTTCCAGTGATTCTACTCTGACATACAGGCAATTCTGCAAATGCAGACTCTTAATCCCCTAATTAAACATCTTTCACATTTGGTGTGATGTGACAAAATATGGAAGAGAAAGTCCTTGTCACACTTTGTCCACATCCGCATATAAATCATCGCAATCCTCCTGGCACTTAACAGCGTACACTACAGGGAGTGCAGAATTATTAGGCAAATGAGTATTTTGTCCATATCATCCTCTTCATGCATGTTGTCTTACTCCAAGCTTTATAGGCTCGAAAGCCTACTACCAATTAAGCATATTAGGTGATGTGCATCTCTGTAATGAGAAGGGGTGTGGTCTAATGACATCAACACCCTATATCAGGTGTGCATAATTATTAGACAACTTCCTTTCCTTTGGCAAAATGGGTCAAAAGAAGGACTTGACAGGCTCAGAAAAGTCAAAAATAGTGAGATATCTTGCAGAGGGATGCAGCAGTCTCAAAATTGCAAAGCTTCTGAAGCGTGATCATCGAACAATCAAGCGTTTCATTCAAAATAGTCACCAGGGTCGCAAGAAGTGTGTGGAAAAACCAAGGTGCAAAATAACTGCCCATGAACTGAGAAAAGTAAAGCGTGCAGCTGCCAAGATGCCACTTGCCACCAGTTTGGCCATATTTCAGAGCTGCAACATCACTGGAGTGCCCAAAAGCACAAGGTGTGCAATACTCAGAGACATGGCCAAGGTAAGAAAGGCTGAAAGATGACCACCACTGAATAAGACACACAAGCTGAAACGTCAAGACTGGGCCAAGAAATATCTCAAGACTGATTTTTCTAAGGTTTTATGGACTGATGAAATGAGAGTGCGTCTTGATGGGCCAGATGGATGGGCCCGTGGCTGTGTTGGTAAAGGGCAGAGAGCTCCAGTCCGACTCAGACACCAGCAAGGTGGAGGTGGAGTACTGGTTTAGGCTGGTATCATCAAAGATGAGCTTGTGGGGCCTTTTCGGGTTGAGGATGGAGTCAAGCTCAACTCCCAGTCCTACTGCCAGTTTCTGGAAGACACCTTCTTCAAGCAGTGGTACAGGAAGAAGTCTGCATCCTTCAAGAAAAACATGATTTTCATGCAGGACAATGCTCCATCACACGCGTCCAAGTACTCCACAGCGTGGCTGGCAAGAAAGGGTATAAAAGAAGAAAAACTAATGACATGGCCACCTTGTTCACCTGATCTGAACCCCATTGAGAACCTGTGGTCCATCATCAAATGTGAGATTTACAAGGAGAGAAAACAGTACACCTCTCTGAAGAACAGTGTCTGGGAGGCTGTGGTTGCTGCTGCACGCAATGTTGATGGTGAACAGATCAAAACACTGACAGAATCCATGGATGGCAGGCTTTTGAGTGTCCTTGCAAAGAAAGGTGGCTATATTGGTCGCTGATTTGTTTTTGTTTTGTTTTTGAATGTCAGAAATGTATATTTGTGAATGTGGAGATGTTATATTGGTTTCACTTGTAAAAATGAATAATTGAAATGGGTATATATTTGTTTTTTGTTAAGTTGTCTAATAATTATGCACAGTAATAGTCACCTGCACACACAGATATCCCCCTAAAATAGCTAAAACTAAAAACAAACTAAAAACTACTTCCAAAAACATTCAGCTTTGATATTAATGAGATTTTTGGGTTCATTGAGAACATGGTTGTTGTTCAATAATAAAATTATTCCTCAAAAATACAACTTGCCTAATAATTCTGCACTCCCTGTATATTTCTCTGTTTGTGTCGGGTGACCCGATCCTTGGGATGGACCAATTTTTGGCGCAGCGTGTTTTGGGGTTTGAAAGCCACAGAGACTCTGTGTTTAGAATAAAATGTCTCCCACCTGCAACTCAAATGTGTCTCTACTTTTTAAATTTAGCCAAACCAATTTGCAGTCATTGCCATTTGCAGACAGTCTTTGGCAGAAGGTACACATTACATTAAATGCACAGAATTACAAAGAGAGAGTAGAGGGTGAAGCAGGCAGTATTTTAATATTAAAATCACAACTTGTGTTCAAGCTAAAGTTTTTCTTAACATTTGGTGTTCAAACAGCGCTCGGTGTTCAAAGTATTTGCTCCAGGGTTTATATTTATTGCTTTGTATTATATTTCTCCTGTCAGACCCCTCACCACAGTTAATTGTGACCGTGAAAATACCAGTCTGTTTCGAGCTGCCTTTTTAACTGCAAAGATGGGTCATAAAACTGTGATATCCTCCCAGATAATATCCTCTGATAGCCTCTGTCCCACAACACAGCCGGGCTGTTAGATGACAGCTGGCTCAGAATTAGAACAGATAAAAGGGGAACTTCCCCATCTAGAATATAAAGCATCACTGATGTTGTGTTACAAATAAGCACTGTTGTATGTATGCAGAAGTCCTTGCCAAGAGTCTGGGTAGAGCGTGGCAGGAAGGTGATGGTTTGGCAGCTACCTGCTCTGCTGAAGTGTCCTTGAACAAGATTCCAAGTTGCCTCCTGGTAATGGGGCGATGTACTGTGGCAGCTTCTGATCGCTGTAACCACAGTCATAGCTGAATTTTGTACATTAACATATTGTAGTGTGGGAATAAGGGGTTACAGGATAATGAATCAGTTATGAAATTATCCACAATACTCTGATTGACAAGCGGAGTTGGCTGACCGAATGTGGGCTGAACAATGCTTTCTTTTACTTTCAGTGTCTGCTCTTCCAAAGTCCTAGTACTGACCGTCAGACCCAATTTTACACCCCCTAAAATTTATACCACTGCTTAAGACACCAAAACTATCTTTGGTTTAGGAAATAAAACCACTCAGTTTGGTTTAATAAGCTGTTTAAACATTAGGACCTAGACTCTGAGCAATTAACAATTAGGAATTCTAGCTAAAGTTGGTCTCTAACCATAAAACAATATATAAGGGTCTGTCACATCTACATAAGGTAGACCAGGGAAAAATGTTATTCAGCAAATGTAAGATAAATGGAAGTGCCCTTTCTATCTTAATCTATTCAGATGCTGGTGTTTGCCAGGGCAGCTAGATTCTGACAAATAGGCAGAGCAGCCACAGTCAGATAAATGCAGAGAGAATGGTGAGAGGAGAAAAAATATTTTAGAGACTAATGGAAAACAATGGGGATATCTAAGTGAAGGGACAAAAACGAGCAAATCAAACAAATAGAAAGAAAATATGGAAAATAAAAGATAATCAGTATATTTTATTATACACCACGCAAAGCACAGTTTTTGTGTATAAATGTAATATAAGCTCAGTGCTCCACAGACAAAAAAAACAGATGGAAAATAAAATACACAGTTATCAGGTAACAGTTGAGAACATCTAAATCAGTCAGCAAATGTGTGTGTATACTTGTATTATTGACATGGCAAGCACATAAATCACTTTAACAGCCACACTGGAGATAAAAAAAAAATCCCCATTATATTAATCATTTTAAAGCTAGCCTTAAGGTCAGTTTTAGGTTATGGGAAGGTCACTGTAATGAACTGTGAAGTGATGGGAACATGGAAAAGCTGTGGCATGAAAACCACAGCCACGAGGAGATGATTTACTTCATTTTTTTGGTCATGAGGTGAGAGGCTGTTCTTTTTTAGTCACACTCACACACACAAAAAGTAATGTCTTTCTCTGGTGTCTGCAGGTGGCCATACATCCACTTGATGTGTTGTTATGAGTGAGCACGACTGAGTGAGGTCGAGCCAAAAAAAAAAGAAAAAGAAAAAAAGGTGAAGCCATACAAAGTTTATGGGGCATGCAATGGCCCTGCTGTCAGCACTAATGGGACACTGTAACACAGTGCCCTGAGAGCAGGAGGTGGAAGTGCTGCTGTGGCCAGTACCTGCTGGCTGTTGTATGTCACATAAGTTACGGATGCAGAATCTAACAGCAGTGTGGCTGATAGGGCAGGTGGCTACAGTAGCAATGGATACAGAGGGAGTTGAATGGCAATGAACATCATGTTCAGGTCTGGCAACATAGACCACTACACTGCAGCCAGATCCAACCTGAAGAGATGCATCATAGAGGTGAAGGGGGGCTATAGGAGGAGGATTGAGGACCATCTGGAGAGTAACAACAGCCGGCAGGTGTGGCAGGGCATTCAGCATCTAACAAAGTATAAGATCAACCTCGGAGCTGCGGAAGGTGACCTGGCGCTGGCGGAGGAGCTGAATATCTTCTTTGCCCACTTTGAGGCCATGGTACCGGACATACAGCAGCAACATGCGGCCCACAGCAGCACCACCCTCACCGTGGGAGAACACAAGGTGAGGCGCACTCTGCAGGCCGTTAACCTGAGGAAGGCGGCGGGTCCTGATGGTGTGCCAGGTCGACTATTGAGGGATTGTGCAGAACAGCTGGCTGGGATCTTCACCAGGATCTTCAACAAATCCCTCGCATAGGTGACTGTCCCACTCTGCCTGAAGTCCTCCACCATAGTCCCCTTGCCTAAGAAGCCCCACATAACCAGCCTGAATGACTACAGACCAGTGGCACTCACCCCAGTGGTAATGAAATGCTTTGAGAAGCTGGTCCACAGACACATCACAGCAGCCCTGTCTTGCAGCCTGGATCCACAATACAATACAACTTTATTTATATAGCACATTTAAAAACCAATGGTATACCAAAGTGCTTCACAATAAAACAGCAGGTTAAAACATGAATAATATAAGACCATTAACAAAGTAATGAATATGCTAACAGGTCAATGGCACTAGCTACACAAGAATAAAAGTGAATATCAAATCCTCACATACAAGGTCTTAAATAATCAGGCCCCATCTTATCTTAATGACCTTGTAGTACCATATCACCTTATTAGAGCACTTCGCTCTCACTCTGCAGGCCTACTTGTTGTTCCTAGAGTATTTAAAAGTAGAATGGGAGGGAGAGCCTTCAGTTTTCAGGCCCCTGTTCTGTGGAACCAGCTTCCAGTTTGGATTCGGGAGACAGACACTATCTCTACTTTTAAGATTAGGCTTAAAACTTTCCTTTTTGCTAAAGTATATAGTTAGGGCTGGACCAGGCGACCCTGAATCCTCCCTTAGTTATGCTGCAATAGACGTAGGCTGCCGGGGGATTCCCATGATGCATTGAGTTTTTCCTTTCCAGTCACCTTTCTCACTCACTATGTATTAATAGACCTCTCTGCATTGAATCATATCTGTTATTAACCTCTGTCTCTCTTCCACAGCATGTCTTTTATCCTGTCTTCCTTCTCTCACCCCAACCGGTCCCAGCAGATGGCCGCCCCTCCCTTAGCCTGGTTCTGCCGGAGGTTTCTTCCTGTTAAAAGAGAGTTTTTCCTTCCCACTGTCGCCAAAGTGCTTGCTCATAGGGGGTCATATGATTGTTGGGTTTTTCTCTGTATCTATGAAGCGCCTTGAGGCGACTTTTGTTGTGATATTGCGCTATATAAATAAAATTGAATTGAATTGAATCAAACTTGCTAAAAACACACAGGTTTTAAGTACAAGAAGATATATATAGAAAGATAAAATTGGAATTGAGTATAAAATACAGGCGTTAACCACACCAGTTTGCCTACAGAGCAAACCGGTCCACGGAAGACGCTGTAGCCACAGCACTCCATGCTGCCGTAACACACCTGGAGGGGCTTGGGAGCTATGTGCGGATGCTTTTCGGGGATTACTGCTCAGCTTTTAACACCATCCTTCCACACAAACTGGTGGTAAAGCTACAAGACCTGGGGCTTCCATACAGCACCTGCATGTGGATCAACAGCTTCCTCTCAGGCCGTAGACAGAGAGTGAGAATTGGCCATTGCACATTCTCAGCTCTGAGCTTCAGCACTGGCTCACCCCAGGGCTGTGTGCTCAGTCCACTGCTGTACTCTCTCTACACACACGACTGCACTCCTCTCCACCAGAGCAACATCTTTGTGAAGTTTGCAGATGACACTACCGTGGTGGGGCTCATCTCCAGGGGTGACAAGTCTGCTTATAGAGACAAGGTGGAGCATAAGGCCAATAACCTCCTCCTCAATAATTCAAAGACCAAAGAACTCATAATAGACTTCAGAAGGAAAAAAGCAGAGATCCCACCACTAATCATTAATGGGAACAGTGTAGAAAGGGTGGCAAACTTTCGCTTCCTGGGAGTCAACATAGAGGAACTTTTCCTGGAGTGCGAACACCTCCGAGCTGCTGAAAAAGGCCCAACAGAGACTGCACTTCTTGAGAATTCTCAGGAGGAATAACATCACACAGAGACTACTGGTGTCCTTCTACAGAGCCACCATCAAGAGTGTAATAACCTATTGCATATGCATCTGGTACAGTAGCTGCACAGTGGCTCAGAGTAAAGCACTCCAAGGGATCATTAACACCACCCAAAGGATCAGTAGCTGCCCCCTCCCCACGCTGGAAGATCAACACAATACCTGCTGTCTTAAAAAAGCTCAAAACATTATAAACGATACCTCACACCCTGGCCACTCCCTGTTTGAACTGATGATGCACTGATTGGGGACCACTTTTAATTTCGTTGTACCTGTGACAATGACAGTAAAGACATACTGATTCTGAGATAGTCAGCCAGGAAAAAACCTCCACCAAGGGAGTTCTCTCTCTGAACTCTCTGCAAAGTGCAGGCTTTTGTGATTTGCCCTGCTGAAACCCATTTTAAAATACTAAAATACCAATTTTGAGAGAAATGATTTGTATTTTTGTGGATATAGACAAAGATTGGAAGGATTAGGTTCATGTCAAGAAAACTGAAATAGAATTTTAGTGTGCATTAAAGCATGACAAAAACCCTAACCTTTGCTATACTTACAGTTATAAGGCACTTTTCTATTTGGTTCACTTTTCAGACCCAGAGGTCATACAGGGTTGTAATAAGCACAAATAACCTCTGGTTCACTTACATTGTTCTTCCAGGACAGTCTGTTACTTTAATACATATCAAATGCTGGCAGTTTGTGAAGTACAGAAGATGTTAGCCTGAGCATAATAATGTTGGGGAAGTACAGAAGAAAAATGGGAGGGAGAAAAAGAAAAACCAACAGATCAATGGTGAAAGACCTTGAATTCAACTGGAGCTCAACACAAAATGAAAATAAATACTGAGCAACATTCATGCTTCCACAATCTCCCTGCTGCTTCCTTCCCTCTCAGCTGTAATAATGGCATTGTGGATCTGAGTGGACGTAAACTCCATTGTGATGAATAACAGAATTGATTCAGGCCATTGTTACCATTCTTCTTTGTGGTTCCATTCATGTATTGTTATTTGTTATGAGGGAAGGCCTGCCTCCACTAAACACCACTATCCTTTTACATTTACTGCATCATGGATGATACATGCAAAACATTTATTTATTTGCTACTCTATCTAGGATTTGTTTCCAAGTAACCTTTTGCATAATTTTCTTTCCTTTCATTTACATTTTATATGCCAGAATTTTCCTCCCATTTTTTTGTAGTTTGTCAAAACTTTTGTTCATTCATCCTTTTCCAATTTTTTTTTTTGCCTG
The DNA here is from genome assembly GCF_057382185.1 of Mchenga conophoros. NCBI lineage: Eukaryota > Metazoa > Chordata > Actinopteri > Cichliformes > Cichlidae > Mchenga > Mchenga conophoros. The sequence continues at coordinate 16,824,978 of NC_140527.1, read as the reverse complement.
TCCCATTTGGTTCTTTAGCCATCAGAATTGTTGTCTCATCCTTTTCCAATTTTGAATTCCAAAATTTGGTGTGGCTGTGGCGAGGCAGAAACACCCGAGTGGCATCAGTGATCGTGTCGCACCCGTATAAAAGTCTGAAATGGGTCCTAACTGTTGGTGATGTGTTCGGCTGTGAGCTGCAAAGCTGCAGCCGTGTAGAAATGACAGCAACCGTAAATAAAAGTGTTTGAAAGTGTTGAGATGTGGGTGGTTCCGTCATTCTCCTGTCACATTTGGAAACTATTGTGAAAGTAGCCAAAACATGAGCAACAAGCTATTGCAATAAAATTCTAATTGAACTAAATAGCTCAGAAAGGTAAAGAAAAAAAAAAAACCCTAAACAAACAAACTGTTATGTGTAGGCTGTGTGCGGACAGGAATAGGACCCAAGGTGCAGACTCTGGAGCCAGATGTGAACTCAAAACAGCTTTAATGTTAAACTCAAATATAACATAACTGGAAAAAATCAAAATAAACTTACACCGGAGGCCTGACAGAACACACAGCTAGGTAAACGGTAGATCACAACCCAGACACAAAGAAACACAGGGCTCAAATACACAGAGGGAGCAATCAGGGAATGGGTAACAGGAGGGAAACACAGCTGGGGCAAATCAGGCCTAACGAGACAAGGGGAAGCAAAACCAGACACATTAACATCAGACATGGACTTTCAAAGTAAAACAGGAAACCCATATCACAGACTGAACAAAAGACACAGACTCACATGCAGGCACTACAACAGAGGGAACAGAGACGTGGGACCTGGGCAGACACAGACACTGACTGGACACGGGGATATAGCAACTAAGGATACACAGAGACGCGAACTAGACAAGGGGATACTGCTGACAGGGGAGACAGAGCAACTAGAGAAGACAAAGACATAAACCATAAGACAGAACTCAAAGAAACCAAAGACTAGAAATTATAAATAATATAATAAACTCAAAAACCCTGGGTCAACGACCCAGGCATCCTAACACAAACAAGAAACACAATAACAAAAAGTCTTGATGCATGCTCAATCATCCAGGTAAGTAAATCCCAAAAGGTGGATTCTATTCATCTGGATGCTTCTCCCACTGAAAAAGCTACTTTCAGATGAACAGAATCAACCTTTTGGGACAATAACAAAAGCAAAACAAACGAAAAACATTAGCTTTGAAAGTTCTTCCACTTTTGTTGTTTTCTTGCCTTTGTCTGACCTTTTTCTCTATTATTTCAATTGGTCACTATCACAACTTAACTGAAAAAAGAAAATGTATAATAAAAGCAATTTTGGGGCTCGCTCGGGCCCCTTCGGGGGTGGGGTGCCCCCGGCCTCTCGGCCTGGGGCTCGGTCACTCAGGCACAGCTGGCGGCCGGCGGAGCTCATGGGCGCGTCACTGCAACTCCCCCTGGCTTCTGCTCTGCGGCTGCTGAGTGAACCCTCATCTGGGACTCTCCTCAGCTCTTACTGGAACAGTGGCGCGGCTGCCCCTCTGTTGGTCTTCCATGGTCTCTTGTGTTCTGGGGACCTCCGGATGTCTGGAGTTTTGATCTCCTCCATACCTGCTTCACACCCTGGAGGACGGGGCTGTGGCCCCCCCACACTCCCTAGCAGATCGTTACATGGAGAAACCTTTGGAATACAAGCGCGCTGATCCACACAGGTATGCACACGGGTGTTCACTGCTCGTAGACCCAAATTACACCTTTCTTGGCTTCTACTTCGAAGCACATCTGTCCTGCGTGCTGCACAACAACATTGAATATTTAGTATTTACTGCTGTTTACACTTAGCTAGATTAATGCGATGGTGTTGTGTTTAGTATGTTGCTTTGTTTTTTTTTTTTGTCTTTTTTTTGCTTGTTTTCTATTCTTCTCTCAACAGGTGATCCAGGAGATTTTTATTTTTTTTCTCCCCCCCTTTCTCACTGTCCCTCTCCCCTTCTGTTTTTCCTTTCTTTCCTCTTTCTTTCTCCCTTTCCTATCCCTCACTCATGTCTGTCCCGTCTGTAACATCTGAAAATAAAATATAATAAATAATAACAACAAAGATCGACCAAATGGACCAATACGGCAATGCCACGATGATCCATTTGGCAAAGTAAATCCATTGGGTATCCTTGTTGGTCTTCAGACAACAATTCTGATGGCTAAAGAACCAAATGGGACAGGGGAGAAAAAAATAAAAATAAAAAAAATAAAAATAAAAAATAAATTTTTTTTTTGATTTAGTACTTTTTTGTAAAATATCAAGAGTTGAGCAATTTAGATGCCGGAGACACTTGCTATTATAATTCTTAATAAGTCAGAATGGAGCACAGTGAGATGATATATTATAAATGATGGATTGTGCTTTTACTACTGCACCATTTCCAGCACAGCCAAATGGAAAAATTATAATAAAAAATGTCTCTCAGTGTTTTTACTAAAAATATGCATTGAAACAGGAAGATGGAATAGGCATGCTTTACATCAGGGGTGCCCAATCCCGGTCCTCGAGAGCTACCGTCCTGCAGTTTTTAGATGCATCCCTACTCCAACACAGCTGAATCAAATGGTTTGATTACCTCTTCAGCATGCCATCGTGTTTGGCAAAGGCCTGATAACAAGCCATTCATTTGATTCAGCTGTGTTGGAGTAGGGATGCATCTAAAAGCTGCAGGATAGTAGCTCTCGAGGACTGGGATTGGGCAGCCCTGCTTTACATAAATACATGTAACTGCCAAAATTGTTCAACACAAAGTTATTCGGTGGTGGAATCCAGTCCATTCAAGTAATGTGCCAGAACAGCAGAAAGGAACAAGCTTCTCTCCGTTGTTTAGTTACCAGGGTGACATGATGTTTTGCCCTGTTAACCCTCTGTGATCTAAGCCATCACAGGTGATAATTATTACTACACTGTTAAAAAAACATCCTAAAACAACGGTAATATTCCGGCAGCTGGGGCGCCAAAATACAACCGTGAAATAACAGAAAATAACTCCCGCATAAAAATACGGTTATTTCCAGTAATGAAAATACAATTAGTTGCGCTAATTTGACATGGGATCTCGCCTTTTTCAAGTGGCGCTAAACATTAAATCAGGAACATGTTAATGTGATCAAACAATGAAATCATCTATAAATAGGGAAAAAAAAACATCTTAAAAAAACGGTAATATTCTGCAGCTGGGGTGCGAAAATGCAACCGTAAAATAACAGAAAATAACTGTCCCATAAAAATACGATCATTTTCAGTAATGAAAATAGAGTTTGTTGCGCTAATTTGACATGGGATTCTGCCTTTTCCAGGTGCTTTTAGACATTAAATTAGGAACATTGTTACGTGATCAAACAATGAAATTACCTATAAACAACAATCATAATACGTAAATGTACAGAAATATACAGTTAACAGTTGGTTTAAATAACAATCGATTGCATGCCCTGGGACAGACTGACAGAGGCGAGGCTGCCATATCGCACCATCGGCCCCTTTGGCCATCACTAGTAGGCGGTAGGTGAAGAGTCTTGACCACGGACACAACGACGGAGAGTGTCCGAGCTGGCAATCTTCGGATCACAAGGCGAACTGCCAACTCTTGAGCCACGAACGACTTTTTTTTTTTTTTTTTCTTTTTGCCTGTCCTGTTTGGCTCTTTTGCCATCAGAATTGTTGTCTAAAGGCAAACAAAGATGCCCAACGGATTTACTTTACCAAATTGACCATCCCAGCCTTGCCGTAATGGTCCATTTGATTCACCTTTTATTGTTTATTTTATTTTCACTTACTGAATACGGGACAGACTTGACTGGGGGAAAGAAGGGGAGAAAGAAAGAGGGAAAGAGAAACAGCTGAGAAGAGGGACGGGGGAGAAGGGCAAAAAACATAAACCAACAGAACGGGCAGAGGAAAAAAAAAATGCATATATCGATCACCTGGATCACCTGCTTAGAAAGAAAAAAGAAAACAAGCAGAAGAGAACAAGAGTACTAGAATAAACAACATCACAATGATATATGGGAATATGACAGTAAATACTAAATATTAAACATTATTGTGCAGCACATAAGATCAACAGAACACAGTGTGCTTTGAGGTAGGAGCCAAGAAGGGTGTAGTTTGTGGGTGTGATCACCCGTGTGTACATCTGTGAGCATGGACGGGCTTGTTTTTTGTTTTTTTTAAAAAAGGTTCCTTCATGTAATAATCTGCTAGAGGGTGTGGGGGGGCCACAGCCCCGTCCTCCAGGGTGTGAAGCAGGTATGGAGGAGATCAAAACTCCAGACATCCAGAGGCCCCCAGAACACAAGAGACCAAGGAAGACCAACAGAGGGGCAGCCACGCCACTGTCCCAGAAAGAGCTGAGGAGAGTCCCAGATGAGGGCTCACTCAGCAGCCGCGGAGCAGAAGCCAGGGGGAGTTGCAGTGATGCGCCTGTGAGCTCTGCCAGCAGCCAGCCGTGCCTGAGTGACCGAGCCCCAGGCCGAGAGGCCGGGGGCACCCCACCTCCGAAGTGGCCCGAGCGAGCCCCAGGCTCCAGGCCCCGATAAGCGGCCGCCAAGGAGTGAGCCGGTGTGTACCTGGACGCCCATCCCCGGACACAAAGAACCACCAACGCACCGATGTCTGAGGGAGTCCGCCACTGGCAGGGGAAGTGGTGGTAGGGGGAGATAGGCCTCCAAACCTTGGAGGGCCTGAGATGTCCCCAGAGAGGTGGCGCCTGACACCCAACCTGACATATAGACACAGACATACAGGCACACACAGATACAAACATCCATTCCCACCCTCATGCTCTCATATGCACTTACTCCACACTCAACCAACGTGGAGACAGACATAAAGAGACGCTGTACACACGATCACACTCCCCAAGCGTACTCTACACACCGGGTCTAGGTACCCTTGCCCCTGGAGGGGGAAACTGCACCCAGACCCAGGTGGTGTTACCCTTTTCCCTGCGGTGGGGGGAGGCAGACCGCCCCGACTCCGCAGCAGCAGGAAGGCCCCACACTCCAGACCGCAGTCGGACGGCCAACTCCTCCTCCTAGCCCCCCCGCTCCAGCAGGTCGCAGAGAATGGGGGTGAGAGAAGACTCCAAACCTCCCTCCACCCGCTCATTGTAGTGTTGATGCATGTGTGTTCTAAGGTGCATTTAAAACCCAGGAGGGCATGGAGCTACCTGCCAGAGAGCAGCAGGTAAGCGCATAGTCTCTCCTGCTAGCCCTCAATGTCTACGTGTATTTAAAATTGAGAGGTGGGCAACGACGCCAGGGGTGGGGTGTACACCCTGATGGTACTTTGGATTCCGTGTATCGTGCCCACCCCCAAGATCCTATATGTATGTGTAATGAGAGTGTGAGTAATGTGAATGTCTAAGTTGTGGGATAAAATTGAGGCAGAGGCAGCCAGAAGGGGACGGGGGGGGGGGGGGGGGGGTGGCCTCCTCTGCACCCTGGTGACATACCCCTACTCCAAGGTCCTGCATGTGTGGGTGGTTGTGGTGGAGCGGGAAGAGGGAGGCAGCTGGAGATGGGGAGGGAAGGAAGGGAGGGGCAAGTGACCCCTCCCTGGGGCCAGCTCCCCCGCTGACCCCAGTAGGCACGAACGACCTAACTAGCAATGATAATAATACTTATGTGATGTAACACAAGCTTATAGGGATCATGTTATATACTTTTCCATAGCATTACATTTGAATTCAACAGTTCAATCTTTCAAATAACGGACAGATATTTGTGAAATCATGATACATTTGTGAATTTAATCTAAATATGCATATGTACGGACAGATACATTTAATAATCATTACAATTATGTTGTATTACATTACAGTGATTTAACGTTAATTTACATTCAAAATGTGAAGTCAAAGTCTATTTACGTAATTACCTTGTTGTTGTTAGTTCACATTCACTGGCCAAAGCTTAGCGTCATGTTATTTATATTTTTTGCAACTCCTACCTCTACATTTCTTTTTCAAAATATTTAATTAGCACAGCGTGTCCGTGCAATGCTTTACATTGTGGCATGCAGAGAAATCTTAACAAGGAAGCTCACAGAGAGAGATTGAGCTTGTTATTTAACTCCAAGCTGGTAGGGGGAGTTCTTCAATAAAACACTTGCCAGTGCTACTATGTGCCTCAAGGTTCAACAACAGCACAACAGAAGTTACTCATGGTACAGCACTCTCTCTACGAAACAACAACTGTCAGTGACGCTGCACCACGGCGTAAACACAACATTCAAGATAACAGTTAAAAGTAACGTAACCATAAACAATAAAACAAGAACATCTAAACAGCAGCACATGTCCCAAGGCATGATGGGAGACATTTCTGGACGTATTTTTATGATCTAAATATGCATATGTACAACAAAATATATTTAACAAACAAGTAAATTGTGTTTTATTACATTTACAGTGATGTTATGTTATTTTACATTTGACGTGTCAGATCACAGTCTACTTATGTAAATGTAATGATATTCTAGAAAAACAGTACGCAACTGTAAAACACAGTAAAATAATTTGACATTACTATTTTTTGGAACAGTGTAGGTATTCAACTAACTATACTATGCTATTTAATGATGCAATTTTTGTTCTTTTAAAAATAGTGTCCTGCCACGTCTTTGCATGGAAATGAATCACTGCATATGACACATTATAATCTCTTTACATTTTGTCTTAAAAATAAAAAAGTCATTTTCATTTGTCTTGAAAACATGAGGTTATGGGCATGGTTGGGCTAGTCACCAATGACAACTTATATTTCAAAGAGATAGAGAAGCTTTTGTGAGCTCAACCTTTTCATTCACCTAACCAAGTAGTTTTGTTGCCACAACCTGAAAACTAAATTTAAAAATACTTGCCTTGACTCTCTGGGGTCTAATTTGTCAGTGGTGTTACGGCCCGGCTCTGCTAGGCGGCAGCGGACGTAACATAAACGAGCCCAGAGACCAAGGAGTTAGATAGGACGACAAACATAAGGTTTATTAACACAACTGAAATCCGTTAGTGAAACAACTCACTAGGCAGCAGAGAAACTTTAAACAAACACCACGATTAATAGCACCAGTAGAGCACTGCTCTACTAAACGTCTCGCAGGAGGCAACACAAAACACAGGCAAAAGGCAAAAGGGAGGGACTCTCTGTACAGTCTGTTCAAATCAACAAGTCCCTCGACGAATGAAGACTCCTCAGCCTTTTATACTATCAGGTAACTGCAGTCAGCTGTGTCACTTGTCATAACTGCAGTCAGCTGTGTCACTTGTCCGTCGTACTCCAGGCTCCTGCGGCAGCCAATGGTGTGCGTAGTCAGACAGGCTCGGATCCGCATGAAGTTGGGGCGGGCATATGTCCGGGCCAGCCAATCCGTGAGTCCTGGAGCACTGTAGCTTCCATGGAGGAAGGCGGGGCCACCTGAGGCCAGCGGCCGTAACACCCCTCCCCTTAAAATACCAACTATGTTGGGCTGACGCCAACGTTACAGAGCAAAAACAACAACAAAAGACAAAAGCAGTAAAACATGTTTACAAACGGGACAGACCGTCAGCTAAAACATTTTCAGTCCCCTTTTTGTGGTGGATACTTAAGTTGTATTCCTGCAACAACAAAGCCCAGCGCATAAGGCGCTGGTTGTGATTAAACATACGCGCCAGGAACACAAGTGGGTTGTGGTCTGTGTACACGACAAGAGGCAACATGCTGGACCCCAGGTACACGTGAAAGTGCTGAAGAGCCAACAACAAAGCCAGGGTCTCCTTTTCAATGGTGGAGTAGTTTAACTGATTTTTATTGAACTTGCGGGAAAAGTAACAAACGGGGTGGTTCAAACCCAGCAAGTCTTCTTGCAACAGCACTGCCCCAGCCCCGACAGCACTGGCATCAACCTCGAGTTTGAATGGTCGCGTCAAATCAGGTGCAGCTAACACAGGAGAATGGCAGAGGAGGGCTTTTGCACTCTCAAAAGCATCCTGACACTCACTCGACCAGCTAAACTCAACCTTTGGGCTGAGCAGGTCAGTCAATGTCTTTACTACAGAGGAGAAATTCTTACAAAAGTTCCTGTAGTAGCCCACCATCCCTAGAAACCGACGTAACTCACGCCTGGTGGTAGGCGTGGGAAACTGTTTAATCACTTCCACTTTGGCATCTATGGGCCGGACCTGTCCACGTCCCACCTCCCTGCCTAAGTACGTCACAGTAGCTTTGGCAAACTCACACTTAGCTAAGTTGAGAGTTAGGGTAGCTTGTGCCAAACGGTGAAATACCTTAGACTGAAAGTTCGAGCCCTGGTCGGTTTGTACGACCTTAGGCAAGCCAAACACTGAAAAGAAGGTTGTCAACGCCTTAACGACAGATCTCGCTGTAATTTTATGTAACGGGACAGCCTCGGGGAAGCGGGTAGCGGCACACATTATCGTGAGTAGGTATTGCTTTCCTGATTTTGTTCTAGGTAGTGGACCCACACAGTCTACTATGACATGGTCAAACGGCTGATCCACTACAGGAATGGGACACAACGGAGCCGGGGGTATGACCTGATTGGGTTTACCTGCAATCTGACATACATGGCAACTGTTGCAAAATTTAGAAACATCACGCTTCATACCAGGCCAAAAGAAATGTTTTAATAGTAGCTGGTATGTTTTTGTGATGCCCAAGTGTCCTGACCACTGGCTTTCATGGGCAAGGGCCAGGATCTTCTGCCGGTACGCAGAGGGCACTACAATCTGCTTGACCTTACTCCAATCTGCACCTTCTGCACCTGGTGGAGACCACTGACGCATTAGAACATCATGTTCTATGAAATAGGCTTGTTGCTCCTTTTTGGCTTGCTCAGCACTTACCATACGTTTGAAACAGCTCTTTATTGTTTCATCAGCTAATTGAGCTGCTGACAGCTGGTCTCTAGTCAAAGGCAGTACAGAGTCCTTAGGAAATGGATCAGGCTCCTCGGGCGTCACAGAGTCTGGAGGTGACAGAACATTGTTTCTGTTAGTGGGCACATCATTCTCCCCGGAAAACGAGGACATCAACACAGAATCAGAGAGGGCAATATCAGTATCTTTCCGAGCTTGTGCTCGAGTAATTGCACAGGCTGGATACAGCCCAGGGTGCATAAACACATCAGAAGTTTTCTGATTCAGGGGGTTGTCTAAAACCTCCAGACGAGGGAGCACTACCCCTCCTGCGATGTCGTTGCCCAACAGCATGGCCACACCCTCTATTGGCAAGGCCGGGCAAACGGCAACAGGGAAAAATCCTGTAGCAAGGCTAGATTTAATAAAAATTCTGTGAACTGGTCTAGGAGCGTAACCCATCTCTATCCCCCGCAGAACAGAATTAAAACCACATTCACTTTTAGCAGAAAATGGTAATACACGTGAGAGGATGACAGTTTGAGAACCTCCAGTGTCCCTTAAAATACGCACAGGTTTTAACTCGGATGGATTGTCTGTTAGCGATACTAAGCCATCAAAAATGAATGGTTCGAAACAGGGGTCAAGCACCCTACCACCACACTCATGGTCCTCGTGACGGGTCTCAGCTTTTACAAAACCCACCCCTTTGGGTGGCTGAGCATGTGATGTTTTGCGTTTTAATGCTAAACAGTCAGCAATCACATGTCCGGTTTTATGACAGTAAAAACATTCACGGTGTTCCCTGGACCCAGACTCTTTAGCTGTGTGGCGCTGCTGCACAGGGCTAACCCGTGGCTTCTCACTGTCAGTAAATGAGGCTTTGTGAGTGAGTACAAACTCATCAGCAAGAACAGCAGCAGATGTTAGTGACGTCACTTTCTGTTCATTCAAATACAGCACAATACGCTCAGGAATGCATTTCTTAAAGTCCTCTAACAAAACTAGTTCGCGCAGAGCGTCATAGTCAGTCGCTTTTGACGCAACACACCACCTATCAAAGAGAACCCCCTTTTCTCTTGCAAACTCCACATAAGTCTGCGACAGCAATCTCTTTTGCTGGCGAAACCTCTGCCTATAGGCCTCTGGAACTAGCTCATAGGCCTTCAAGACAGCTGCTTTAACACATGAGTAATCTAAACTGTCCTTTAAAGAAAGAGCAGCCACCACCTCTTGAGCTTTGCCGGACAGTTTGCACTGTAACAAAAGAGGCCAAATCTCACTAGGCCACTGCAGCGCGCCAGCGATTCGTTCAAATGCTGCAAAGTATGTATCCACCTCAGTTTCTCTAAAAGTGGGCACTAAAGAAATGCACTTATCAATTTTAAAAGCAGAAGTGGACGTGGAGGTGGGACCGGAATGGACAGCAGAGGCAGATGAGGCTTGAGACTGTGACTCCAGCTCAAGCTGTCGGAGCCTAACGGCCTTGTCTGCCTCTATTTCCAGCCTCCTTATTTCAAGCTGAACCCGCCGGTTCTGAGCCTTCTCCTCAGCCTCCATCTGGAGACGTGCCAGCCGCACCTTCAGCCGAGCTCCTTCTCTCCCTTCGGAACTCCCAGAAGAGAGTGGATCATAGCGAGGAAGCGTGCGCGGCATTTTTCCCCGCTCATCCCCCTCACCATCCCCACTGGAACCATTTTGGCCCTCTTCAACTACGGCAGCTTGGCTTGGCACACCAGAGACTACAGGCAAAACAGGCGCTTGAAGCACACCAGCTCCCACCAACTTGTCCACCACTAAGGCTTTTATTTCACTCTTACGGAGAGTTTTTGAAACCTGCAGCTGAAAGTGATCCACAATTTGCAGCAAATCATTCTTGCGACAGCTATTAATAATCTCAAGAGACGGGGCAGCTAAAAAGCGCTGTAAACAAAACGCAGCCGACATAGTGCTTAATCTTTAGCCAACTCAATTTCTCTTTTTTTTTTTTTTTTTTGACCCCCACTCCCAGGAACAAAGACCCCCTATGAGAGATCCCGGACGAGCCCCCACTTATGTTACGGCCCGGCTCTGCTAGGCGGCAGCGGACGTAACATAAACGAGCCCAGAGACCAAGGAGTTAGATAGGACGACAAACATAAGGTTTATTAACACAACTGAAATCCGTTAGTGAAACAACTCACTAGGCAGCAGAGAAACTTTAAACAAACACCACGATTAATAGCACCAGTAGAGCACTGCTCTACTAAACGTCTCGCAGGAGGCAACACAAAACACAGGCAAAAGGCAAAAGGGAGGGACTCTCTGTACAGTCTGTTCAAATCAACAAGTCCCTCGACGAATGAAGACTCCTCAGCCTTTTATACTATCAGGTAACTGCAGTCAGCTGTGTCACTTGTCATAACTGCAGTCAGCTGTGTCACTTGTCCGTCGTACTCCAGGCTCCTGCGGCAGCCAATGGTGTGCGTAGTCAGACAGGCTCGGATCCGCATGAAGTTGGGGCGGGCATATGTCCGGGCCAGCCAATCCGTGAGTCCTGGAGCACTGTAGCTTCCATGGAGGAAGGCGGGGCCACCTGAGGCCAGCGGCCGTAACAGTGGTGTTGACCCCAGTCCTAACTCCATATCCCTAGGCAATAAGTATATTTATTTTCTTTTTTTAAATTTCTTGTTTACTGTTCTCCCATGTCTTGGCAGTCAGTGAATAGCATTCTACTTTCTAATCGTTCTGACAAAGACCTAGTGAATAATGATCTGAAAGCACTCCAGTTTTCTGGGTTGTGTTCAGTGTCGGAAAAAACAAAGTGTATTAAATTTATTTAGATGGTCCCACCCTTGGAGGCCAGACTTCTGCTGCTTCCCATCCTCATCGACTGCTTTGTGATCTCCTACCTCCAGATGTTGCTGTTGTTACATTTAGACGGGAATTTGAAAAATGGATTATTTCCAGAAAAGTATATAAGTCTGATTGTAGTAAAATTCACTTTGACAATGCATTTCAAGATTAAAAAAAATTTAGCAATGAGTTCACAAATTCTATGTACACATTTCAAAATATTACATTGTAATGTTATTGCACAGGAGTTGTGTTATGTAGGCTTGTAATCATGTGTGGAGTGTGTGTGTATATATGTATCAGCGTTTATGGATGGCTTTAGAGAAGAAGCTATTTTTCAGTCTTGTGTGTTTTGAGTGTAGTGATCTGTACTCCTGCCTGAAGGGAGAAGTTCACCCCATTAGAGCACTTCGCTCTCACACTACAGGCTTACTTGTTGTTCCTAGAGTATTTAAATTTAGAATGGGAGGCAGAGCCTTCAGTTTTCAGGCCCCTCTTCTGTGGAACTAGTTTCCAGTTTGGATTTGGGAGACAGAAACTATCTCTACTTTTAAGGTTAGGCTTCAATATAGTTAGGGCTGGATCAGGTAACCCTTAATCCTCCCTTAGTTAAGCTGCAGTAGGCGTAAGCTGCTAGGGGATTCCCATGATGCATTGAGTATTTCTTCTTCAGTCACCCTTTTCACTCACTTTGTGTTAATAGACCTTTCTGCATTGAATCATACTTGTTATTAATCTCCGGCTCTATTCTACAGCATGTCTTTTATCCTGTCTTCCTTCTCTCACCCCAACCGGTTGCGGCAGAGAGCATAGCCGTAAACCATAGCTACTCCATGAGCCTCTTTATCACGTCACACTTCCAACCTTGATCAAATGGTGCATGCAGAGCTGTCCTCACGGGTTGGAATAGTTTACTCCAGCTCTTGCTGGATCATGCTTCAGGTGAGGATCTCACACACACTCATACGCACACACTAAACACAGTACCACTGGAAATGGCATTTAAAAGGGACTTATACAAAATCCACTTTATCAATTCCTAACATCATCACTGTACGGGACTAATGACAATGATAATGGAAACTGACGATGGTGATCATTATTTTGTTATTCATAATAGCTTTAATCCATATCTGCTCTTGCTCTTGACGAAGGCGGTCGCACTTTTCTCCTCTCCTCCTCCTCCTCTCCCTTAGCTTCCCTGCTTAGCCTCTTATGTCCTTGTCTAGTCTCGTGTTTTTTGTATTACTTTTCCCTGGAACACTCTCTCACAGTCTGTTCTCTAAAACCTAAAAGAGAATTATGGATTTGATCAACTGGTCTCTGAATGCAATTGACACCCCTTCTCAACGAGAAGTCTGGGCTCGGGTGAGCCTGACTGCTGAAGATATCTACCTCTTTGGAACCATGATAACAGGGTTCTTGCTGATCAGAGCTGGCTTGGCCCTGGCTTATTGAAGAATTAAGGAAGCGGAACCGGCTGTTCAAACCTTTCTCTCATCCTTTACCCTCCCCTGTTGCTTGTCATGTGTTTCTTTGGTGTAAGAGTTTAAGAGTTTTTTTCATGTGCTATGTGCAGAGGTGTTTTTTTTCTGTTCTCAAACTGATCTCCCTGCTGGAGCTCAGTCTGGGGGAGTTATTTTTTTCTCCTTATCTTTCCTCATGTGGTGCATTTTCCATTGTTATACCTCTCTGACCTGTCTTCCCCATGTGATGTTTTGTGTAATGTATGTATGGTCGGAGGGTAAGATGGTGCCGCCATTGCGTGCAATAGGTCGGCAGCCTTATGAAAGGAAATTTCCCCTTGTGGGACTAATAAAGGTATATCAAATCAAATCAAATCATCTGACTGACACTAGCAACACAGGCATGTTTTTGCATGCACACACCCACTGCAGGGCACACTGAAGTGTGCAGAAGAGACAGATGTGATATTTTACATGGAAAAAGCTGATAGTTATTATATTTATAGTTTACTAATTACACACGTTGTTCACTAATTATGGTTTGCTACATCAATCACTATTGAATATCAATGTGCAAAAATTTCTTGGTGGGTTTGGGTTACAGATAGGGAATAGTGCTAGCATCATGATAGAATCCTTTGTTTCCCAATAGCTAAGTCACCATTCACCTGCCAATAGGATGGCAATAAGATGGTATTACTCTGAAGCAAATTGCCCAGTCCTGGTCCACAGCTCTCCTCCCCAGACAACTGCAGATAAACCTCATAAGCACACATCCACTTGTGGCAGCAAGAGTTGCTGTGAGCATGTGCAAAATTATGTACTGTTCCTGTTTGTCACAATAAAACTTACCAGTGGCAAATTAATATGATATCCTATAGACATGTTACTAGCAGAAAGACAATATTTGCAATCAATACTTATACCAAACAATAGAGAAGGCAACTTGTGGGTTGAGACTGTATCTCCCAGCTAAACTAAGAGCAGGTCTTTGGGTCATCCAGGATGACCTGGAAGAATTTGCCAGATACAGGGATGCCTCTGTGTCTCTTCTCTCCCTGTTACTACAGTAACCGTGAAATGGGCTAAGACATTTGGAGGATGAGTGTAATTCTCCTGCTTAGTTAACCTTTTTGGTATTCTGTTTGAATTCATGTAGTACAGTCAACAAAGGAAAAATTATTAGAATTTCATTTTTGTACGGAGAACCACAGACATTGTGAATATTAATATTTTAATCTGAGATTTGTTCTTTTGTTGTGTCATCTTGTAACTTGTCGAGTGTAGTTTGAGATAAGGAACAAGATGTCTCAGACAGGCAGTGACTGGAGTGAATCCAGACTTCAAACTGAGCAGCTGGGAATGTCTATTGAAAACGGTTTGTCCACATGGCAAGAGACACTGCAGAAATGCACATACAGTCAATGGATTGTGTTTCATTTGGAAATACATGGGCTTGTATTTATACTAGCCACACAGGGGCAGTGCCAGATCAGTAATGCTGCTTCAGGCTCTCTGTGCTTGTGCATCATGCCTATCATGTGTATGTTGGTGTGTGTGAGGACAGACTTAAATCAGGAAAATTAACTTCCAAAGGTCACCTTTAATAAATAATCGTTAAACGATCTTTCACCTTCTGTGCATCGATTAAACTGGCTTTATATTTGATTTTCTAGAATTAGTGTTATCTAATCTGAACTATCATGCAGTATAATCTAATATGGCATTAAAATGCAAATACAAACTATATTATAAACCAACTTGTGGTGTGGATCATTGAATCTGCAAACCTTTTACTGACTGCAGAACTTTAAGAGCGGTGTCTCATTGACCACTAATTAACTCTACGTTCTGTTTATATAGTCAAAGTCTGTAGTTGATGCCAGTGTTTATTTGGCTGCAGCTTTCAGTGAACCATTGATTAGAATAGAGCAATGGAAGTAGACTGGAATGAATAGAGTAGAATGGAAAAGACTAAAGCGAATCTGTGGAGTCTATTGTCTGTGCTCTGCAACAGTTCTTATTTTTACAGATATCTTTTAAGAGGTTTGTAGTCCATTGTCAGGGATATTCTGGGTCTCTAGCAGTGAAAAAAAATCACAAGTGTGGTCCTCATGCATTCTTTGGATTTATATTGCAATTACAGCAAAGGGAGGAGTCGTGATCATCTTTGATCACAGAGCAGCTTTCAGAGTGTTTTTTCCAACAGTTCGGTTTGCTTAGATAAATTATAAAACCAAATATTTAAAAAGATATACAATTTAATGTGAAAATTAATACCCGATTGACAGCTAGAGATTCTTTGTGGTTTCTTTTTAGGAGCATCCTTTTTCTTAACTGCTTCAAACAATTAAAATACACAGAACTTGTTGCACCCCGTTGTTGTATTCAGGTCTTTAAAAGCATATTAATGTCAAAATGTAATTTTAAAACTCATGTTGTTAGTTTGCCCTCTTGATGAAATCATGCAATATTTAATTTGATACTGTGTGGACTTCTCGTCTTAGAACAACTAGATGAGCATGATTTTTGGACAGTTTTGCTAATATTAATTGTAATGTCACAATCTGATGCAGCACTAAACGGCATTGCCCCAGTCCACAAAAAGATGCTTAGCTTAGAGGGGGAGCAGGGGGTACTGTGGAGGTGTGTGTAGTTGTTGATTGTGTGCTGTCATTTAAGGGTAGTGCATCAGTTGGTGTTTTGTCTGGTGTCCTTCCCTGCACTGTCTCCTGTGGTTTCTCAGTCTTCTTTTATGTAATGTGTTTTGATGTTCAAGTGATACTTTTTTCTATTTTTTTTTCAGCTTAAGCTGGGATGAGTGATGAGCTACAGTTACCCTTTCCCTGAAGGTGGTTAGTCCAAAGCACTTACAGTCTCTTGTGACCTGCAGTGACCTGGAATGACTGGCTGCTTCATCATGGAAAAGTTGCTGGAGAAGGCAACTTTTCCATGATATGCCTTTATATGCCATTATTTCATCCCACTGCACAAAATTGGGCAGAAATATTTTGGGACTGGGTGCTGCTGTCTTGTGCTCATGATATATATATCTTTAACTGAGTGGCTAGTAATTAGCAATTAAGTCATCCTTTAAAACACAAAGTTATACAATAATAACAGGAAACTGTAGTTTTTACTTATTAATGCATAATAATAACTAATAACAACGTGCCTTTGACCTGTCTTCCTCCCCTCACTCCAACAGCTCTGAGCCTGCCTCTGCTAGGTTTCGTCCTGTTAAAAGGAAATTTTGAGTGTTTGAGGCACATCTGAGTGTTGCTTTTTTAAAAAAAAAAGTATTATTATTCATTGTAGGGTCTTTATCTGACAATATAAAGCACCTTGAGGCAACTGTTGTTGTGATTTGGCACTATTAAAATACAATTAAATTGAACTGACTATCGCACACAGGTCAACACTAAAATAGGAAGATGAAATGTTTGCTCTCTTTTCAAGAAGATCAGTCTACCTGTTTGTTTAGCATAATCTGTATATAAATATTATACAAAAACTCTCTGAAGTCAATTATTCATTTGCTTATAGCTTTGGTTTAACCTCAATCTAAGCATTTTGGCCTCTGCCATCTTGGTACAGTGGAACCCCAGCTTACAAAGACCCCATTTAACAAAAAATTCAAGTTACAAAGGCACTAAACGGCAATATTTTTGCCCATGGTACGACAAAATGCCCGTGTAACGAAATCCGTTTGCCGAAAGGGTTTTGCTGTTCCACGTGAAAGACGTATTGTTGTTGTAGTGCGCTTTCTTGTGTGCTTTTCGTTTGCAATTAGCCTATCGTTCATTCATAATGGGGCCGGCATAAGGCATAAATATGAGCGAGTTTAAAAAAAATGTTAAAAAAATATCATTGCACAGTGTACGTACGTACGTACATTAATTAACGTAAATGTAAGTTTTAGTTTGAATGTTTAGAATTAAATTCCATAATGTTATGTACATGTACACGTACGTGTGTATGCATGCATACGTATGCCTTCTTCAGCCTCCACCAAGAACTTCATCTTCAGCCAACATCGCCTCACTCAAAAGGTGATGGAAAAACGTGCTTCGACTTACGAAAATTTTGACTTACGAAAGACCCTCTGGAACGAATTAATTTCGTAAGTCAGGGTTCCACTGTACTTGGAAACAAGATGTCACAGGTGAGTGGTGGACCTGAATGCAAACTGAGGACAGTAGTGTCTTGTCAATAACAAAGTAGCTGTGCCTATCCTACTAAAATTTTAATGTGTATTCTACCTGTGCCGACCAACTGGCTCCTGTGTTCACCAGACTATTCAACATCTCCCTGACACATGCCACTGTCCCTCACTGCCTGAAATCATCAACAATAGTCCCAGTCCCCAAGTCCACCACCATCAATAGCCTTAGTGACTACAGACCTATCGCACTGACTCCAGTGGTTGCAAAGTGCTTCGAGAAGCTGGTCCTAAAACACATAAAGGACTGCCTCCCCCCCAGCTTCGACCCCCACCAGTTTGCCTATAAGGCAAATAGGTCCACAGAGGATGCAATTTACCACCGCCCTCCACTCCGCTCTGCATCACCTGAAGAATCCTGGGACATCAGCAAGGATGCTCTTCATTGATTTCAGCTCGGCCTTCAATACCATCATCCCAGACATTCTTATAGACAAGCTGGTAAACTTGGACTCCCCCCCCCCCCCCCCCCCCCCATCCACATGTGCATGGATCAAAAACTTCCTCACAGACCGTTCAGAATCGGTCAAGGTTGGCAACCCGCAATCATCCACCCTGTCACTCAACACTGGCTCACCACAGGGATGTGTGCTGAGTCCACTCTTATACACCATCTACACCAGTGACTGCACCCCTACGCACACCTGCAACATCATCATCAAATTTGCAGACGACACCACTCTGATGGGGCTCATCACCAACGATGATGACACTGCCGACAGGGATGAGGTCCAGCGACTATCAGAATGGTGTAACTACAATAACCTCACCCTAAACACCAAGAAAACATAAAAGGTGACTGTGTGGAGAGGGTGTCCTCCTTTAAGTTCCTTGGGTTTTCAGATGGAACAGGCTGCAGACTGAACTCCTAGTGTCCTTCTACCGTGCCACTATCGAGAGTGTGCTGGTGCATGCCATCCCTGTGTTGCACAACAGCTGACAAGAAGAGACTACAGAGGGTCATCAGAACTGCAGAGAACTCCACTTAATTGCCAGCTTAAGATGTCTCTCCAGAGCCAGGGCAATTATAAAGGACCACCTCCATCCTAACCACCACCTCTTCAACATCCTGCTCTCTGGAAAAAGGATCCATCAGGTGCAAAACCAACAGACTAAAGAACAGCTTCTTCCCGTGGGCTGTCAAAACTCTTAATGCAAACTAAAAGTGTGTACAGACTTCCCCAACACATCCACTCTGACACTGCTGTTGATCATCTATGTGCAATATCTCAGTCTTTCCATGTTCTGTGCAATATTTTTGGCTCATGTGCAATATTTTGGTCCCAGTAGTACCATTTCCACCCTAAATGACCATAGCCCCTCCACCCTTATTTATTTATTATATTATATAACTGCCCTTGTATACAGACCCACAATGTTTCTGTTCCAATGTTTCTCACACATACACCATGTATATAGTTTCACTCACATATATGTATACATATACATTGCTTTTAAAAAAATTTATTTATTTATTTATTTCCCCCCCCTTGTTGTATATTGTTTTCTCTTCTTCTTACTTTTGCACCTTTGTGGTCCAGCTACCCAATTTCGCTGTGCAAGAAACTGCACAATGACAATAAAAAGCTCTAAGTCTCTAAGTCTAAGTCTAACTAAACACCTTCCAGTATTTTAATTAGACTTTATATTTGCCATCAGGACATGAGGAAAATGTCTACTGACATCATGTGAGAGGATTTTTATGAAATCAAGTATAATCAAGTGTGCCTTATAATCGAGTGTTCATATATTTTCACATAACCAAGTTTATTGTTAAAGAGAACATAATGCATTCCTTACTTTAGTGTCTGAGATGTTTGACAAGTATACAAGTATGTATTCTTTAACCCAGTGTGTGTGATGTCAGATAAGTGTGATATACTTCTATGTTTTTATTCTTAGTTTGTGTACAGAGGTCAGATAAGCTTAGGTAATGTCTGGCCTTTTCCCTTTCGGTTAAAAGAGGAAGTACTATGTAACCCATTTTGCCTTATAAATAAAGCAACCAGCCTGCGCTGAGTGTGTGTGATTTTGCTGAGAGGCACACACCCATGCGCATGTCTTAATACTCTCTGAGTCGGTCTGCAGTGTCGTATTTCTCTTACTTGTGAACAAATGTCTTAACCCCTGACATTTAATTGGTCCTTCGAGCCGGAGAACTAACTGTTATTTTTAACGTCTAGTTTTCCACAGACGGTCTTCATCGATCCTGACGTCGTGTTGCCTGCGCTGGAAAAAACCTGTGCACAGTAAAGGAGAAAAACCGGGACCATTCGATCTCCGGTCAGCGTCTTATACAGGCCCCACGGCGCCAGGACCAGATGAACCGGATCCAAAACGCAGCGCCACAGTAAGGTGAATATGAAACACTGCACTCCATCAAGCGCTAAAATACGTTGATATTGAGATTTTCCTTTAAAATAGTGTGTAAACCTGGTTAGCGCCGACAGATCTCAGTCCAAGAGGGACTTAGAGACGACAGGCAAGAGCGAGATTCTAGAAATTGCTATTAAAAGTTCCGGTTGCTCTGGGTAGCAGCTGAACGGAACGAGTTCCGGTCGCTCTGGGAGTGGCTGCAACGGAACAGGTAGAAGGTTGCACAACGAAAATACGGAAAATCTCAATAAAAATTATAAAAGCGCGCTCTAATTGTGTTAACTAAGAGGAGTGAGTTGTCATTTACGACCCAATACGCGGTTGAACCGCTTCTCAAGCTGTTTTCCTGTGTACACTCACGAACTGGTTGGAGTGGAGATAAGGTTGTGCATCATCACGTAAAATCAATAACCGCTCTCTCAAATAGTGGGAGAGTAGAAGCCTGTTATTGATAACCTGCCCGCTTCGTCATACCAGAGACAGTGTCACAGTTCTGACGTAATTAGTTCAAAATGGGTAATTCTAAAGCTAAAGTAAAATTAACAGCAGATGAAGAGTGGTTAGAAAAAAAAACTGTTCAAATGCAGGAATAATCAGTGCAAAAAGATGGAGAAATCCACATAAGATATATTGTCCAGCTTGGCAAGGCAAATGCACCCCTGATTCAATAAATGCTTTAAAAACCGCTTTGCAAAAAGAGCTATATGAGGAAAAAAGTCAAAAGAAAGTAAAAAGCAGGACAAAGAAGGGACAAAAGAGAGATTAAATGCTGTAATTGTGGAAAAAAACGGGCACTTTGCTCGAGACTGCAGGAGTGTAATTCAGGAACAGGAAAGTGATGAATGACTAGCACGAGAGGAAGGAAGTGAAACAGATGAAGCGGAGGTTTACAATGTAGAACAACTACTGTTAGGTTCAGAAGACAAGCCAACAGTTGTAATATATGTGAAAGGTGTGCCGTTAAAAAATGTTTTGGGACACAGGAGCTTGTAAAACTGTTTTAACTGTAGAAGTCCCAAATGTAACATTCTCAAAAAACACTATAATTGTGAAATCAGCCTCAGGACATGTGACAAAACAGCATCTAACCGATCCCCTTTTATGTCACATAGAGATAGTGGCCGTGGCTGCAAAAATCAGTGCATTTATGACCCATCATGCCCAGATTGTATGAAATAAATAAAAGGAAATCATTCATATGAAGACCTTTTCTATAAAAAAAAAAAAAAGAGAGAGATGCATAAGGTAGATTAAGGCTGTGTCATTGTTCAGCCAAGGAAAGTGTGTGAAAAGATAAATGTTTCCATCCTGGAGGGTGGGTGAGACTGCAGCTCACTCACAGTCCCTGATGGATACAAAATAAAATATAATAATCTGAAGGTTGATTCTGAGATGAGGCAAACAGAAGACCAGTCTAAAACTAGGCACAAACCTGTTCAGAGAAAAAGCAAATTCGTACAGATTGGATGAACTATAAATTATCTGTTTGCTGAGTAAGATGATCCTAACTATTAAGTTGGCTCAGTAGTAGTATAGTGATATACACTAATAAAATATTGTGATATACTATTGTTATTATATATAGAGAAAAAGATGATAATAATTAATAAAAAATATAATATTAATACTGACAAGAAGTATCTTAGCCAGTATGATGTGAGATGGACAATTGTTATGAAGTAGTCTGCATCAAGCTTAAAGGTTTGCTCAAACTCAGTATAATGAAATATGAGATGAAGAAAATAAAAGCAATATCTAAACCAATTAGGTGCATAGAGGCACTTAACCTGCTTGAAAACCTGTCATTTATCCTAGATAAATATTACTGCGATACAGAGCACATCTATAATAACAACTAATAAGCCAAACCCTGTAGATAATAACTAAACCTACAGGATTATGAAGCTGAATTAAATGTGTGGACACCGCTAAGTTGATAAGCATGTTACACATTTTCTTTTATTTTTTATTTATTGGTTTTTTTTAGAACAGAGGCTGCATGCTATTAAAAGCGAACACATGCAGCTGTCTGTGAGCTCCGTTTCCCCTCACACTTCTGCTCTGTTTCTGGCAGCATTTTTCTTTGTCTTTTTGTATCCTGACTCATGTATGTTTTTGTTTGTTTTTGTTTTTTGATTATTTTGTTGGTTTGGAAACAAATTTGTGCCAATACTTGTGGATTATGGTGACACATAGTGATTAGGCATATGATTTACAAATGCATATGATTTACAATTGCCCAGTTTTAGAACTGTGAGCTATGAACAATGCAAAGTTTAGGAAAAAATATATATATACACAAAACAAAAAACTTCAAAGTTTGAAATATGTAAGATGTGTGAATTCTTTGAAAAACTAGAAGGTATCTAAAAATGCCTCAAGTGAAAATGAGATTCTCTAATGACACTCTGATAGTTAGGTCAGCATCAGGGCCAGAAGGCCTGTGAAACCACAATATCCTTTGAGTGCAGAAGCAAAGGAAGGAATTAGGCCAGTAATAGCAGACATGCAGAAAGCAGGTATTCTCGTGAAAACTAATAAAGCCACGTGTAATACACCAATTTTTCCAGTAAAAAAGGCCAATACTGGAAAATATCGCCTAGTTCATGATCTAAGAGCAATAAATAAGGTCACAGAGCAAATACCTCCAGTGGTTGCAAATCCACATATCATTTTAAATCAAGTAACACCAAAAGAACAATGGTTCTCGGTGATTGACCTCTCAAATGCATTTTTCTCTGTTCCCTTACATAAAGATTCACAGAATCTATTTGGATTTACTTTTGATAATGAAAAATACACATACACGAGGCTACCACAAGGATTTCAAAATAGCCCAACACTGTATGCAGAAGCTCTAAAGAAATCAATGTCACTTTGCTCTCTCTCTGCTCCAGGAAAATTTCTGCTGTATGTAGATGACATATTGATTACAGGCCATACACAAGATGATTGTAAAGAAAACACAATGACGGTTCTGCAACATCTGGCAGAACAAGGCCACAAAGTATCACAACACAAGTTACAACTGTGGAGTGATAAAGTCATCTATTTAGGACATCAGCTAACAGGCCAAGGCCGCACCCTACTAGAGAGCAGAAAGACAGCAGTCCAAAATGCAGCAAAACCAAATAACTAAGCAACAAATGATGAGTTATTTAGGTCTGTGCAATTTCTGTAGGTGCTGGATCCCAGAGTATGCACTGCTGGCCCAGCCACTACAGAACCTAATTTATGGAAAAGACCTAGCATTAAAAGACAAAATACAGTGGACCCTAGAAGCAGAAAAAAAGCCTTCACTGATTTAAAAATAGCATTGCAAACATGTACCGTCTTAGCATTACCAGACTATGAAGAACCTTTTGTTCTCCATGTCGATGGAGTAGCGGGGTACATGAAGGCAGTTTTGACTCAAGCTTTCGGAGACAACTCTCTTATGTAGGTATTCTGCTCTCACACTCACACATTACTATAGAGAAGTGTAATCAGCTAAACCCCAGCACCCTGCTTCCTGCAGAAACAACGATGGCAGAATGGATGACAAAACTGTTTGAGAATAAAGAAGTGATACTAAGCAATCAACTGCTGAGTGATCTATCTCCAGTCTCTTGCAGGTTGAACCCCGGTGATTGGATTCTGATTAAAGTCCTCCAGCGGAAAAACTGGAGTGCTCCGAGGTGGGAGGGGCCCTTCCAGGTGTTGCTTACTACACCGACAGCTTGTAAGATAGCCGAACGACCTTCGTGGATCCATCAAAGCCACGTGAAGAAAGTGTTTGCACCACAATAAGACGCCGGTTCCCCTAGCTTCCAGGTGATCTGCCGGTGGAGGAAGGGCTGATTGGGTATATCCCGCCACTCCACTTTGCTGGCAGTCTACTCACCAGAAGTTTAGATGTACCAGGTCATCCTGAAGAACAGACACATAGTAAAAGAGTGACCTATCCCACCAAGGAGAAGAACCAATAACGACACCAGGGACGCCTGAAGACCAACAAGTTGACTGAGGAAACCAGCCCGATGAATCCAGAAGAAGCACCAGCCCCAGCACCAGCCCCAGCCCCAAAGCTGTTGTGCTTAGGTGCTTGTAAGTTACAACTCTGGACCAACGGCCAGAAGGTAATGCACGCTTTGTTTCCCTGGATCGGAGTAGGAAAGCATGTACTACAAATAGAGACTTTAGACTATCGTTTTGGACTGTTTTTGAATGCTTCCACCCGCATTGACAAAGCACAGAATGAAGAAATTGATGCAATCCGCATCACTGTCATGCAACATCGAGTAGCTTTGGACATTATTCTTGCAGAGAAAGGAGGTCTCTGCGTGTTGTTCAACACCACCTGTTGCACCTACATACCTGACAACATACATTCATTAAACATGACAAATGCTTTGAATGTTCTGAAACAATTGAGAGACGCTCAGCAGCAGGACTACGTAGCCGTTAAGCAAGGCTGGTGGGACTGGTTGCTGAGTGGCTCCTGGAAATCCTTACTGATTAAAGGCCTGTTGGCCCTTTTCAATGAGATGTTACTATTTTGCCTTTTCACTGCTTGTATTATCCCATGTCTGAAAAGCATAATGTCAAACATGTTCAAGCGTATGTTAGGAAACTATGTTTTGGTTCAGAGGAATATGGAGGATCCCTATCGCCAATATGATATGCTGAATATGGAGGAAAGAGTGGAAAATCCCTATTCTAGTCTTTACAGAACTGTTGTTTAAATACTTCACTGAATGACATGCAAGTTGAAAATGTGACTAACAAGTGACTATGCATTGATTAAAACCTGTGAAATATATTAACAACAGGAGGGAAATGTGAGAGGAGTTTTATGAAATCAAGTATAATCAAGTGTGCCTTATAATCGAGTGTTCATATATTTTCACATAACCAAGTTTATTGTTAAAGAGAACATAATGCATTCCTTACTTTAGTGTCTGAGATGTTTGACAAGTATACAAGTATGTATTCTTTAACCCAGTGTGTGTGATGTCAGATAAGTGTGATATACTTCTATGTTTTTATTCTTAGTTTGTGTACAGAGGTCAGATAAGCTTAGGTAATGTCTGGCCTTTTCCCTTTCGGTTAAAAGAGGAAGTACTATGTAACCCATTTTGCCTTATAAATAAAGCAACCAGCCTGCGCTGAGTGTGTGTGATTTTGCTGAGAGGCACACACCCATGCGCATGTCTTAATACTCTCTAAGTCGGTCTGCAGTGTCTTATTTCTCTTACTTGTGAACAAATGTCTTAACCCCTGACACATCATAAATCAAGTGAGGAGCTCTGTTATTTTCACACGGTCTTCTATACAATCTGACTTTGCGACAATGAGAGTCACCGTCAGCTGATCATTAGCATTAATGCCAACTCCCTTCTCTAAAGGTCTAACACTGTTCACAAAAATGTGACTTTTAAGGTGCAGAAACTAATTCATCACTTAAATTATCCCAGTTATCGTCTCAAGATGGCTGCTAGGGTGCAGACACACAGCTTGGCAGGTACTGTGCTTTTGCCAAAAAACCCACCTAAAAAAACATCTAAAAACCTGGATCTTGACATCAACTTGTCTTTTTGATTTTATACATTTTTATATTCTGTGGAGTTCGACATGTCCAAGAAAGCTGGATAATTATACCACTTTCCCAGCCAAATGAAGTCAACATCTTTTGTTCACAAGATTCTTGGATTTTGGTCATGCTAGACCACCCCCAGGTAAACATGAACAATCAAATATACCACAACTATCGCTGGAGATTCTGAAACTTGTTCTGGTGCTACTTTTGGCTGGTGATATAGAACTAAATCCTGGACTTAATTTAAACATCAGTGACTTGGACTGGCTACAACTAATTAGCCTAGTTAGCCTATGGGCACAGCTATCTCTGCATTGCTTTCCACCTCAACTAACTGTGCTACAACCACCGTCCCAGTTAGTAAGGCTACATCTTCAGCTAATAGTGTTTACGCCCCTGTTGTCCGGGCCTCCACTTCTGCTGTTTGGGTTACCACCTCAGCTGCTTGGGTCTCCACCTCATCTGCCTGGGCCTCCATTTCAGCTGCCTGGGCCTCTGCCTCAGTTGCCTGGGTTTCTGCCTCAGCTGCCTGGGCCTCCATCTCAGCTGCCTGGGTTTCCGCCTCAGTTGCCTGGGTTTCTGCCTCAGCTGCCTGGGCTTCCACCTCGGCTGCCTGGGCCTCCACCTCGGCTGCCTGGGCCTTCATTTCAGCTAGCTGGGCTTCCATCTCAACTGCTCAGTCCTCCACCTCGGCTGCCTGGGCCTCCACCTCGGTGGCCTTGGCCACCAACGCGGCTGACTTGGCCACCAACGCGGCTGCCTGGGCCCCCATCTCGGCTGCCTGGTCCTCCACCTCGGCTGCCTGGGCCTCCACCTGCTGTACCCAAACTACAGTCTCCGGACAACAGATGGAAATGCAAAGCCCTTGGCTATAATCTGGCCACCGTGGATCCAGCTGATATCCCCGAGGTGATGGAGGTGATGAGATGGATCCAGGAGAGGGGATTTTTGCTGTCAGGGGGCCTGCATGGTGGCACTGTGGTCGCCAGTTACCCTTTTGATGACTCAGCCTCCCATGAGCAAGAAGGTCACTACAGCCCGTCGGCGGATGATGGTCTGTTTCGCCACCTGGCCCTGGTACATTCCCAGAACCACCCTGTAATGAAGACCGCTTTTTGTCTACATGAGGTGCAGGAAATGTCTGTGGAGCAAGAGACACCATACTTCTTACTCCTCTCAAAGGGAAAGGGGTGGGATTTTACATCTTTTAGAAGTTTCTCAAACGTGATCATCAGCAGAGATCTCATTTCAACTGATTTACAGTGGGGCAAAAAAGTATTTAGTCAGCCACCGATTGTGCAAGTTCCCCCACTTAAAATGATGACAGAGGTCAGTAATTTGCACCAGAGGTACACTTCAACTGTGAGAGACAGAATGTGAAAAAAAAATCCATGAATTCACATGGTAGGATTTGTAAAGAATTTATTCGTAAATCAGGGTGGAAAATAAGTATTTGGTCACCTCAAACAAGGAAAATCTCTGGCTCTCACAGACCTGTAATGTCTTCTGTAAGAAGCTTTTCTGTCCCCCACTCGTTACCTGTATGAATGGCACCTGTTTGAACTCATCATCTGTATAAAAGACACCTGTCCACAGCCTCAAACAGTCAGACTCCAAACTCCGCCATGGCCAAGACCAAAGAGCTTTCGAAGGACACCAGGAAAAGTATTGTAGACCTGCACCAGACTGGGAAGAGTGCATCTACAATAGGCAAGCAGCTTGGTGTGAAAAAATCAACTGTGGGAGCAATCATCAGAAAATGGAAGACATACAAGACCACTGATAATCTCCCTCGATCTGGGGCTCCACGCAAGATCTCATCCCGTGGGGTCAAAATGATCATGAGAACGGTGAGCAAAGATCCCAGAACCACACGGGGGGACCTGGTGAATGACCTGCAGAGAGCTGGGACCAAAGTAACAAACGTCACCATCAGTAACACACTACAACGGCAGGGAATCAAATCCCGCAGTGCCAGACGTGTTCCGCTGCTGAAGCCAGTGCATGTCCAGGCCCGTCTGAAGTTTGCCAGAGAGCACATGGATGATACAGCAGAGGATTGGGAGAATGTCATGTGGTCAGATGAAACCAAAGTAGAACTTTTTGGTATAAACTCAACTCGTCATTGTTGGGTCTGTGTTTCCACAAACCCCGCTAATTCTAGAGACTTATTCATCATGAAGAAAACAAGACAGTCGATCGATCCATTACTTGCACAAGGGAGGCCTCGTCTGTGTCCAGCACGACAAAGAACCCCAAAATGGTGGCCTCCTCTCGCTGCCTTTTATTGACAAACTTCAAACAATAGTTTACAAAGCACCTCCCCTTGCAACCCCCCTTTGGTTACAAAGACAAGGCACTGTATGTAAATGTATACACTGAGTGTGTGTGTGTGTGTGTGTGTGTGTGTGTGTGTGTGTGTGTGTGTGTGTGTGTGTGTGTGAGTGTGTGTGAGAGAGAGAGAGACCTCCTGCTGACCAAAGGGTCATAAACCCAGGAAGCTTACATCAAAAGAAACAGATCTTTCAGATAGGATGTATCTACAATAAAACCTCCCCCAGCACAGAGTGGCTGGAGAGGTGGTCATAATCAAAGGAATGGCTTTGATCCTACTGCTTAAACTAAGACTGTACAAATTTAAGAAACACAATGGCAACATTCAACAATTAGACTTAACATTTCCCTCCTTTTTGTCATTGTTCTTAAATTTCAACTTATGCACCCTTTGTTCAGACAGTGTCAGTGTAGATTTCATTCATGCACAGTAAACTACATCCTGTACATAAGCAAATCAATGTCAACAGTTCAAAAACAGGAATTAATATTTTCAAAAGAAGATGCCACCAAGGACCAGACGGTAACCAAGCTATCCAGCCTTGTGGCGGATCTACTCCTGTCGTGCAATTCATTATGTATTTCTTCAAGTAAACAACTGAATGTCAAAGGTCAAACAAGAAGAATCATCATTCTCAAAAATCATGTGTCACTACAATTCAACTGTATATAGACATAGGTATTTAAATGCATCAGTTGACTTTATTGTTTGTCCATGTGGCTCTCAGCTAACTTCAAAGCTGCAGCAAGTCAACACCCTTCTTTATGACTCCTATCAACCCCCCAAATCTTCTCACTGTAGGCATCCTGTGGGGGTTAGAGTCAACTTGTGAATTATCTGCATTTACAACTCTTCTCCTGTCCTGTTGTCACCGCAGAAAAAGCTTTGTAAAGGAAATTGGATCAAGGTGTTTTGATCTTCTTGGCTCAAAACCTCAAGTGATGTAAATGTAGACAAAAGGCTTCTCTGTTTACATCCTTCTTGCAGAAGACAAAAGAATAGGTGATGTTGCCATGTTCCATGGTTAATCTCCGACTTGGGCTAATCCATTGTCCTTCATACACATAGGCATTTGGCCTGTTTCCAGTTCGTTTAACTGTATAATGTCCTGCAACAAGTCATATTCTTTGAGTCAGACGAGCAGGTCTGTCCTACCAGAGCAGTTCACCTTCCCAGCTACTGGTGAATCAACCTTCCATTCAGGTTCAGAGCAGTTGAAAAGTTGGCAGTGTTCCTGGATGTGTTGCTAAAGCAACCAAACAAACTGTCTCGCTCTCAGTGATGCTACAGGGCCACAGTCCAGAAGAATGTGTAGCCAGTGGCATCACAAGCATAACCATTGGTCTCGTTGTTTATGTGAGCGGTTGTGTTCTTAAACTGCCACCAGTAGTTGTTGAAAACCCATGCGGTTTCCTAGAGTGAGTATAACGACTGCTCATCTCCCTCCTGTTTGAGACATGGTATAGCCAATGGCTCAAAATAGCAGCAGTCTTATACAAATTATTAGGCAGTACTGGTTTATCACACAGATAAAAAAATCATCCTGCAAGCTTGCTCCCTCTGTAAGTCACAACTATTGTCCTGCAGTAGGTGAGTGGGCCTGCATGTCTGCTAATGCTGTACTGATAAAAGGTTAACACCATGTTTAACTAAAGCTGCCTCTTTTGCGATCTTATCTGCAAAAACTTTCCCTAATGCAACCGGATCTTTCCCTCACATGTGTGCTGCACATTTACAAACGGCAATTCCACTGGTTAATAACGCTGCCTCCAGCAGATTTTGCAAGAGTTTGGTGTGTTCTGCAGGTTTCCCTGTAGAGGTTGTCACCCCTCGTCTCACTCACTGCACTACAAAGAAATGTACAGTAGCAAATGTATACTGCCTATCAGTGTATATTGTCTCTCTACAGCTTTACACGCTTCCGTTAAAGCTAGCATCTCTGCTGCCCAAGCAAACATGAAACATGCTAGTTGTCCTACATAGATAACTCTCTCTCACTGTCAGCTACAGTAAAACGTGTTCTAGTCTGTCCCTCTGCTGTTGTAAAACTCAAATCATCAACAAACCAAACCTTTCCCTCAACGAGTGGCACATCTATTAAGTCATCCCTCAGCTTACACTTCTTCTCCTCGCGCTCTCTACTCTCATGAGAAGTGCCCTCCTCCGTTGGCAAAAAGGGTTTGGCAGATTCAGAATTCTGCACCACTTTATGGTAATATGTGTGGTTGTGAGAGTAACAGTAACATTAAAGACAAGTGTCTTGTAGGTGACAGAAATGTAAGTTTAGTCTGCAATAGTAAACATCTACCTCGTGTGGAACTAACAGTGTCAAAGGGTGAAATAAACTATTGAAACATTGTACAGCTTAAGCTGCTGCACATACTGGTCTCACGCATGGAGGTAAAGCACGAGCAACTAGAGCTAATCTTTTAGGATAGTAAGGTACTGGCTTCACTTGTGGAAAAAGTGCTGTTAGTTATTTTACAGTCACCTGGCATTTGTGCTGTTCACAGAACCACAAGTCCATCGCTGGACCTCCTCTGCGCTGTCACTTTTTGGAGCTTGGCACGCTCCCTCAGGTTCCATTTTGTGGGCGATCCTCTCAGTCACTCCTTCTCATCATGGCACCTCATGACATCTACAAATTGAAAAAAATGACACTCCTCTCGCCACACGGCTTTCGCCATGTGTCAACTCCCCAATGAGACATGTACAAGAGTGTTGCACAGTCTCCCTAAAACAATCTCCAGGGTTTGTCCCTTGGAGCAGCTTCACTCCAAGCTGTAACCCTGTGTAAGAACATTAATCAGCACTTAAATGTTCAGCTTGTTTAACTCCCAGCTCCTGTATCACAGAAGACAAAGTCTTAAATTTAAACAACTTCACATTTGCAACCAACTGTAGATCATAAAAGTAATAAAGTATTCAGCATCACAGAGACAAGTATCATTGCGGGTTTATTCTAAACTCATTAAACTTCTACTTTTTCCCATAATTTGTTCCAAATTATTTAACATCTCAACGTCATTCTACATTATAATCAGTGAACTTCACTTATAGGCCATCAAAGCCTCATCTGAACATGGATGCACCACTTGCATAGGTTTAATACTTGTAAATAAACAGCTAATCACACAAATCACTGCAACAATAATAGTAAACATTGTTTAATATTAATTCTGGACCCCACCTCTTGACGCATGGACACTTCTCATGCGTCAACTCACCAAACCTGGATCCCTGTCTTAAAAACTGGCTCCACCAGGAGCCTGCATACACAAAATCTGGAATAAAATCAAACTTCACACGTATAAACAATTATATCAAAAAAGTAATACGCATTCAGCACGGGCGAGACAAGTGTCATGTGCAGGTTTTCTCAAATCATTAAATTACTATCATTACCATAATTCGCCTCAAACATGGATCATCCCATGTGCTCAGTTAACATTAATGTAATCGGTGACTTCTCTTAAGCAAAGTCACTCCACTCATATATTTATTATGGGTCCAAAAGTGGCCAGCAAATGAGCCCATAATAAACTATTCCATAAATATCGTAATCTCTTATTTGTTTTACTCATGTCACTTGTCCGCTTCTGCCGAATCCTCCACAGCATTCTCAGAGAAACAAACATTAGCAATACCCATTGACTGTGGTCAGACGGAGGTCAGACACAGGTCAACAGGTTCCAGAGGTGCCATAAAAACACCATAAAGTTAGCTAACCCTAGCCGTGGAAAGAATGTCATTCACATATAAACCCAGAAATCCTGTAGTGGGAAAGAACATCAACCAGTTGTCCTGGTATAAATCGCATCATCAATTCACATGAAGAACTGGCATGCTGTAAGAAAAGAAAATGCAAATATTAGCGCTGCGCAGGTGTGTGCATACTTTGTCACAGTTATCTCTGTGAGCAACACAAGCCTATGAATAACACACACATGGTAAATTCACAGACACAGAAAAATATAAACTAAAAGGTTAAATTTTCAGAGTTCACATAGTCATGTGACCCAAGTTTCCTCCTGTGGTCTCCTGCTCCTGCAACAGAGACACACACAGAGATACATCCACACCTTTGTCAGGTGGGGGTTAACTTCACACAATGGTGTTAAGTCAGTCAGTCTTGTCAGCTTTTGTCAGTCAGTCAGTTCCCCATTTATTTTAAAATTCTTACTCATTCACTCAGTGATTCCTTCTTTTGCTAATTGTGGAAATTATCGTCGCATTCGTTTCCACGCTCAGCAAAACAACGTCATTTCAAAAAGAAAAATAATTTAGACTGGATTTCCTCGTTGAATCCTTTTGGACAGGAATTTGTTTCCTGATTGTCCCAAATAAGAGCCCATTTTAATTTTGGAGAAGCTCACTTTGCAACAGTTTTCTTGACGACGCTTCGATTCTAATCGTGCAGATCTGCTCAAACAGAGATCATCAAACAAAACTTTCAGTGCACCATGAAAGTAACAAAATAAAAGAAAGAAAATAAAAGAAATCAAAGAAAATAAAGGAAAGATAGGCCTTGTTTAAATCATGACACGTGTTCTTCATGCCAGGGGGATAAATCGTAACAAAAGACAAATCAAACAGCCAGTTTAATCTCAAACATTCATCCAATCAGCCATACACACAACATACAGCATAACCCTGTTGTCTTAGCACATAATCAGTTTTAGTTCTCATGTAACTAAATGTGTGTCATGGTAAAACTTCTTCACACACCAGAAACTCACAATCAGCTCACTCAACTCACTCATTTAAGACCTCTCATCAGCATTCTGTTTCCTCCTCTATGATGCAACCATCTGTCCTCCTATAATATTCAGTCCACTAGTCTATGTATCACTTTCATCTTACTAGTGACTTGGACAAGATGACAAACAGAATCTCATGCTTAAGATGCTGTCTGGTCTCATGAGTATCATTGTATGTGTATATGCATGTGGGGTTAGTATAGTTAATGCATTTTCAGTATGTTTTTGTGTTCATCTCTCACCACACTTCCATTATTCTCATCACTGCTTAAAACAACACACATCTCTCTCTGTTTTTTTTCTTTAACTGTACTTTTCTCCAAAACAGAAAATAGCATTACAGCTGTTTCAGACTGAGAAACACCAAACACTCTTCGTGCCATCATTCATCCACACAACTATTTTATTTCTTTTTGTCCACTGGGCAGGTGACCTGCAGAATCACGTCTGCCCCAGCTGGATACCTTTCACACACACCATGACGTCAGACACTCTCACACTCGCGGAATTGATCAGGAGAAAAACTTTCTTCATCTTTTCTGTCTCCTCTCTTGCCTAGTCTGTCTTGGACTCAATGCTGCTCCTAATATGCCTCTAATCTCTCCTCCACTTCTACCTCTGCTCTCTCACGCTCTTCTCTGACTCTACTTTCTGCTAACATTCTTGCTTTTCCTAATGCTTTTCTACGGTGTTGTTCTAGAGTAGTTGCAGTGGATTGAGCTGTAGTTTCATCCTCAGGTTTCACAACTACTTCTTGCAATATTGCTCTTTTAACATTCTGTGCTTCTCTCCTCTTCTGAGCCTGCTCCAGCCACAACTTAGCAACTGCTAACTGCAATTCCTTCCTCTGCTTCGCTTTACCTGTTTTACCTGCTACACTTACAGATATTCTTTCTACCAGCATTTTACACTTAACTTCCACTAATGTCCCTTCAAATCCACATTTCTTATACCAACAACCTACATACTGCGTGCTGCCTGGTAAAACTTTCTGCATAAATTTTACATCTCCTTCTAAGGCAGACTTACACATTTTATTCTCCATTACAAGACAACAATCAGCCACACTCACGCAGACCACGTCTGGCCCGCACACACACACAACATAGGCCTATCGCTTGCGTCTGCACGCACAGCTAGCGCTCTCTGTTGAAAACTCTCAAACGCCCCATATGGCGGAGAATTCAACCTTCGGACACTCTCCAACGCCCCAAATGGCGGAGATTCCGGACTCTGAACCTAGGTTCTCTCCACGCCCCAAATGGCGGAGAACTCTCTACGCCCCAAATAGCGGAGAAGCCTGCGTCTCTCTCACGCGGCTAGCGCGCTCCCGGACTCACGTTTAACGCACAGCCCGTAGCCGCTCTCTATTGTTTTGGGTCACGTGCGCTCTCGTGACCAGCGCTCCCCGGGACTCAAACGTTTCACGCAGAATCACGGTGACGCGTTTCTAGGATCCCACATTCATTCACGCGGTTATAGAGACGCTCTCTAAGGCCTTCTGTACTCACTGTTTGTTTACGTTCATGGGAAGAGTCTCTGGATCCCGTCAATCGTCATCCATCCCGAGGGGAGGTCAGGCGCAAACTTCCCGGCCTGGTGGCAAGCCAAAAACACCAGGGCTTTACGTCAATCATCCCAGACGTTGCGGTGGCGTCCTCTCCCTCTCCTCGGTGGATGCAATGTGTTAGGCTCCGGCTCCGAAGGACCAAAAAATGTTGGGTCTGTGTTTCCACAAACCCCGCTAATTCTAGAGACTTATTCATCATGAAGAAAACAAGACAGTCGATCGATCCATTACTTGCACAAGGGAGGCCTCGTCTGTGTCCAGCACGACAAAGAACCCCAAAATGGTGGCCTCCTCTCGCTGCCTTTTATTGACAAACTTCAAACAATAGTTTACAAAGCACCTCCCCTTGCAACCCCCCTTTGGTTACAAAGACAAGGCACTGTATGTAAATGTATACACTGAGTGTGTGTGTGTGTGTGTGTGTGTGTGTGTGTGTGTGTGTGTGTGTGTGTGTGTGTGAGAGAGAGAGAGACCTCCTGCTGACCAAAGGGTCATAAACCCAGGAAGCTTACATCAAAAGAAACAGATCTTTCAGATAGGATGTATCTACAATAAAACCTCCCCCAGCACAGAGTGGCTGGAGAGGTGGTCATAATCAAAGGAATGGCTTTGATCCTACTGCTTAAACTAAGACTGTACAAATTTAAGAAACACAATGGCAACATTCAACAATTAGACTTAACAGTCATGTTTGGAGGAAGAAGAATACTGAGTTGCATCCCAAGAACACCATACCTACTGTGAAGCATGGGGGTGGAAACATCATGCTATGGGGCTGTTTTTCTGCCAAGGGGACAGGACGACTGATCCGTGTTAAGGACAGAATGAATGGGGCCATGTATCGTGAGATTTTGAGCCAAAACCTCCTTCCATCAGTGAGAACTTTGAAGATGAAACGAGGCTGGGTCTTCCAACATGACAATGATCCAAAACACACCGCCCGGGCAACAAAGGAGTGGCTCCGTAAGAAGCATTTGAAAGTCCTGGAGTGGCCTAGCCAGTCTCCAGACCTCAACCCCATAGAAAATCTGTGGCGGGAGTTGAAAGTCCGTGTTGCTTGGCAATAGCCCCAAAACATCACTGCTCTCGAGAAGATCTGCATGGAGGAATGGGCCAAAATACCAGCTACTGTGTGTGCAAACCTGGTAAAGACCTATAGTAAACGTTTGACCTCTGTTATTGCCAACAAAGGTTATGTTACAAAGTATTGAGTTGTATTTTTGTTATTGACCAAATACTTATTTTCCACCCTGATTTACGAATAAATTCTTTACAAATCCTACCATGTGGATTCATGGATTTTTTTTTCACATTCTGTCTCTCACAGTTGAAGTGTACCTCTGGTGCAAATTACTGACCTCTGTCATCATTTTAGGTGGGGGAACTTGCACAATCGGTGGCTGACTAAATACTTTTTTGCCCCACTGTAACTGATTTATTCATTCCATATTACTGGTTTATTTTCCAATCTTCTCACCCCCCAAAGAGATTGGGCACTAAGAGAAATCAGTCTGTAATCCTACAAAAAAAATCTGTGAAAAGAAAATGTTTTATTGTTCTTCTGCTTCTTTTATCTGGAAATGTGCAACCTAATCCCGGTCCAGACTGCAAATGCTTAAGTACTCCTTGTGATTTCAAAACTCGAACAGGTCTTGGTATCACTCATTTAAATGTCAGAAGTCTTCTTCCCAAACTTGATTTTGTGAAAATTTGGATGAAAGAGTTAGATACTGATATTCTTATATTATCAGAAACCTGGCTTACTAAATCAATTACTGACAAAGACATTGCAATAACGGGCTATAATCTTTTCCGTTGCGACCGCCCCAGAAAGGGTGGCGGTGTTGCAATTTATGTAAAAAGCAAATTCCATGTTACCGTCGATTCATCGGTATCTGTTTGTAAACAGTTTGAACTTCTTGCCCTCAAGCTCCAACTTTTCAAGGGCTATTTTATTACCATTGTGGGCTGTTAAAGACCCCCCTCAGCTAGTAGTGAGGCTTTAGTTTCACTTAGTGAAAAACTATCTACTTGTGAATGAAATTGTGCTGGCCGGAGATTTCAACTGGGACTGGTTGTCCTCTGCCTCAGACAGTTTTAAATCCATGTGTGATTCATATAATCTCACACAACTAATTTACAGCACAACTCGTCCAAATCTTAAATGCCCAGAAAAGTCATCACTTATTGATTTATTTTTAACTAATATGCCGTATAAAAATTCTCACACTGGGGTTTTTGCAAATGATATCAGTGACCACTGTGTGGTAGCTGTAGTGAGACAATCAAAGCTCCCAAAATCAAGGCCACAGATAGCTTTTAACCCTCCTGCCATCCTTTAAAAAATTCACACCCATCACCCTAGGGACCATTCTCAGCCACGCCATAAAAAGACCGTATATATCCATATTTTATTCCACTTTAAATTAGCCAACCTTGTAAAACTACTTCTCCCTGAAATATTCATGTAAAGTTTTAATTATATTTTCGTTGTTTTAACCCTTCAAATCCCAGTGTTATTACATGAGCGCCCTGTGTTATAAGCCCCAAAAACCAAAAAACGAAACTAAATATTTCCACAAAAAACCAGTTGAAGTAATATGTGATTGTCATTATAAGTAGGCCTTTAGATGGACCAAAGATTGGCACCAACATACATTTTGACCTGCCATTATTTTTTTTGCATTTTTTTTGCAATTTAAAAATTAAAACTTCAAGGCCCTGAGTCTTCATTGACATCCAAGAAAAGAAGAAAAAATAAAATCATATGATGATAATTTGGGGTTGAAAAATAGCGTTTATAATGGAAGTCAATGGGCAGAAAATGGTCCCCAGGGTGATGGGTGTGGGGATTTCTGCTGCTCAGCCATTTTAGGCTGATTTAAGGAATTCACACTGGAATATTAACATTGACAGGTAAAAACTATCCTGTGGCAAGTTTGGTTATATTCCACTGAACACAGTGGAAATGGCAGCCATTTAACACAAAGGTCCCAAGAAGGCAGGAGGGTTAAATGAGATTTTAAGCATTTCTGTGAGCAAGCTTTCTTTCATGATTTATGGGACTATAACTGGAGTAGAATCTACCTGATAACTGATCTTGAGCTGGCATGGAATTATTTTTATGATACTTTTATCAAAATTATAAATAAACATGCCCCTATCCGCAAATTTAGAGTAAAATGCAGAAACAACCCTTGGTTTTCTCTTCAGCTCTCTAGTCTACTCAAAAAAAGGGATGCTGCCTGGGCTAAGGCCAGAAAAACTAAATCCGAAGCGGATTGGCTGATTTTTAGACAGCTCAGAAACTGTTCAACTTCCTTAATTAAAAAGGCCAAATCAGAATTCTATCTTTCAAATACTACTAAACATTTGAACGATCCTAAAAAATTCTGGAAAATAATAAAATCTTCTTATGGGGACATAACTACAAATGAGATGCCAACTTTTGTTGTAAAAGACTCCTGCACTTTAACAGAGAAATGCGACATTCAAAACTGCTTTAATGAGCATTTTGTTTCTTCAGGATCTCTATTTGAATCTTTATATCCAGATTTAAAACAGCTTAATCAACAAGAGGCTCTCTCTGCAACCGCTCAAACTGAATCTGTGGTCCAACCCTTCAGTTTTTCTCCGCTAAATGTTTTTGAGGTCCACAGGGCTTTAAATCTGTTGGATCTAAATAAATCTGCGGGACCAGATCAACTTGATCCCTATTTTCTTAAGTTGGCTGCAGATTTTATAGCAGAACCAGTAACTTACATTTTTAATCTTAGCCTCTCGAACAGTGAGATCCCTGTAATATGGAAATCTGCCTATGTTCTCACTTTGCTGAAAGGAGGTGATCCTTCAGATGTTAATAATTACAGGCCCATATCTAAATTGTGTGTTCTAGCAAAAGTTCTAGAAAAGTTCATTAGTGAACAACTGAAAGACTTTTTGGACAAAAATTCAGTTCTTTCCCAACATCAGTCAGGATTCAGAAAACAACACAGCACAATAACTGCTGCTATTAAAGTGGTTAATGACATTGTTGATTCAATGGACTGCAAAAAATACTGTGCTGCTCTTTTTCTTGACTTGTCAAAGGCTTTTGATACAGTTGACCATGCTAATTTATTAAATAGACTAAACAATATTGGTCTATCTGTAAATGCTGTAAGTTGGTTTTCAAATTACTTGTCAGCAAGAAAACAGTGTGTTCATGCTGCTGGGTCTTCTTCCTCTTTTCTCCCAGTATCCAAAGGAGTTCCGCAGGGTTCCATATTAGGACCATTGCTATTTTCTCTTTACATAAACAACCTTTGTGATAATTTGTCAAATGCAGCATTTCATCTTTATGCAGATGATACAATTATTTATTGTTCATCCCCTTCAGTAGCACAAACCCTGCAATTTCTGCAGTCTGCCTTTGATGTCGTTCAGTCCCATTTAACTCAACTTAAGTTGGTGTTAAATCCAGAGAAATCCAAGTTCGTGTTATTCTCAAATGGCAAAGAGTTGTTAGCTACGTCTCCTAAGATTAAAACAATTCAAGGATCTGAAATTGAAATGGTCACATCTTACAAGTATCTAGGGATCATTATAGATCAGAATTTGTCATTTAAGACTCACATTCAAAGGCTTGTGTCGAAGTTAAAACTAAAACTAGGTTACTTTTTTAGAAACCAATCCTGTTTCTCCCTCCAAGTGAGAAAACATTTGATTCATGCAACCTTTTTACCTTTATTGGATTATGGTGACCTGCTTTTTATGAATGCACCTGCCCACTACCTAAAGAGGTTGGATACTGTGTACCATTGTGCTTTACGTTTTATTACTGGCTGTTAGGATGCCTGGGTCGTTGACCCAGGGTTTTTGAGTGTATGATATTATTTATATTTTCTAGTTTTTTGGTTTCTTTGAGTTCTGTCTCATGGTTTATGTCTCTGTCTTCTTTAGTTGCTCTGTCTCCCCTATCACCTGCATCCCCTTGTCTAGTTTGCATCTATGTGTATCCTTAGTTCCTATATCCCCGTGTCCACTCAGTGTTTGTGTCTGCCCTGGTCCCACGTCTCTGTTCCCTCTGTAGTGCCTACATGTGAGGCTGTGTCTTTGTTCAGTCTGTGTTATGTGTTTCCTGTTTTACTTTGAAGGTCTCTGTCTTTTCTCAGTGTGTTCAGTTTACGCTTCTTTGGTCTCGTCAGTTCTGATTTGTCCCAGCTGTGTTTCCCTCCTGTTACTCATTCCCTGATTGCTCCCTCTGTGTATTTAAGCCCTGTGTTTCTCTGTGTCCGTGTCGCGATCTACCGTTTATTTTGCTGTGTGTTTGCCTGTCCACCGGTGTAAGTTTATTTTGAGTTTTTCTAGTTATGTCATGTTGCGTTCCGCATTAAAGCCTTTTTGAGTTCACGTCTGTCTCCGGAGTCTGCACCTTGGGTCCTATTCCTGACTGCACACAGCCTCACCTAACAGAAGATCGCGACCAGAACATGGACCCTGCAGACTCTTCAGCTTTTGGATTCGATGCTGAGATGGAGCGGATGATTAGGCTCCTTGACCGCATTGCTCAGGCCAATGATTTGAGGACCATGGCAGTTGGGCTAAGTGCTGTGGATGCCATCATTCGGAGCAACCCTCGGCTTACTCAGTTTTCTATCGACACTGTGCTGGGCAGCTCCATAGCTGCCTGGAGGGAGCAAGTCAGGGCTGGCGAGCTTGCTCTCTCTACCTTCACTTCCACTTCTTCACCGCCGCCCCAGGACAACACACACTCACCCCCTGCCTCGTCTCTACCTCTGACTGCCTCTCCTTCCTCACACCAGCCAGGACCTTGTTCGCCTGCCCATTCGCCTGCCTTTTTCCTGGCGGCCATGTGGTCGGATGAGGAGGAGGTCTCCGTATCTCCCCCAGTTTCAGTTCCCTCATCTAGAAGGAAGCGACGCCATCGTCACTCCTCTCTTCTGTCATCCGTCCAGCAATCTGCCTCCGCTGGAGGGTCCGAGGGACTGCTTCAGCCGTCTGTTCCCGCTGGAGGGTCCGAGGGGCCCGTTCAGCCTCCTGTCTCCGCTGGAGGGTCCGAGGGGCCCGTTCAGCCTCCTGTCTCCGCTGGAGGGTCCGAGGGGGGGCCCGTTCAGCCACCTGTCTCTGCTGGAGGCTCCGAGGGGCCCGTTCGGCCACCTGTTTCCGCTGGAGGCTCCGAGGGGCCCGTTCAGCCTCCTGTCTCCGCTGGAGGGTCCGAGGGGCCCGTTCAGCCACCTGTCTCCGCTGGAGGCTCCGAGGGGCCCGTTCGGCCACCTGTCTCCGCTGGAGGGCCCGAGGAGCCCGTTCAGCCACCTGTCTCCGCTGGAGGGCCCGAGGAGCCCGTTCAGCCACCTGTCTCGTCAGCTGGAGGGCCCGAGGAGCCCGTTCAGCCTTCTGTCACGTCAGTTGGAGGGCCCGAGGAGCCCGTTCAGCCACCTGTCTCCGCTGGAGGGCCCGAGGAGCCCGTTCAGCCACCTGTCTCGTCAGCTGGAGGGCCCGAGGAGCCCGTTCAGCCTTCTGCCACGTCAGCTGGAGGGCCCGAGGAGCCCGTTCAGCCTTCTGCCACGTCAGCT
Source organism: Mchenga conophoros (assembly GCF_057382185.1). NCBI lineage: Eukaryota > Metazoa > Chordata > Actinopteri > Cichliformes > Cichlidae > Mchenga > Mchenga conophoros. The sequence continues at coordinate 16,784,379 of NC_140527.1, read as the reverse complement.
GGAGGGCCCGAGGAGCCCGGTCAGCCTTCTGCCTCTGCTACGCCTGGTTCAGCTTCTGCCTCTGCTACGCCTGGTCCAGCTTCTGCCTCTGCAATGCCTGGTCCAGCTTCTGCTTCTGCTCCGCCTGGTCCGGCCTCCGAGTCTGCAGCTCCGCCTGGTCCGGCCTCCGAGTCTGCAGCTTCGCCTGGTCCGGCCTCAGCCTCTGCAGCAGCCTCTGTTCCTGCTTCGCCTCAGCCTGGTCCGGCTTCGGCCTCTGCCGCTCCGCCTGGTTCAGCCTCCGAGTGTTCAGCTTCGTCTGCTCCAGAGGTCTCCATGCTGTCTGTTCCTGCACATCCTGTCCGGCCTGCACGTCCTGTCCGGCCTGCTCGTCCTGCACGTCCTGTCCGGCCTGCTCGTCCTGCACGTCCTGTCCGGCCTGCACGTCCTGTCCGGCCTGCACGTCCTGCACATCTTGTCCGGCCTGCACGTCCTGCTCGTCCCGTCCGGCCTGCTCGTTCTGCACGTCCTCTCCGGCCGATGACTGGACGTCATTGCTGTCATGGACAGCCCCCTGAACTACGTCGCCGTCGGTGTCTCCCGCCCGGCCGGCCTCCTGATCTGCTCCGTCGCCACCGGTGCCTCCCGCCTGGCCGGCCTCCTGAACTGTTTTCTGGGTTCTTGGGCCGTCAGCCTCCGGGCCGCCCCCCTGAACTGCCCGGGTTTGGACTATTGTGCTGTCAGCCTCCGGGCCGGCCCCCTGAACTTTTTGTGAACTGTTTTTCCTGGCTGCCTGCGCCTGTCATGAGCCTGTTTTTTGTTCTGTTGCTTTCCGGGCTCCAGTGTTTGCACTTTTTTTGTTTCTGGCTCAATGTGTTTCATTTGTTTCGAGCCCTCCATCCTGTTTCCCCCGCTGCCCACCCTGGTTGGGTTGTTTTTGTTTTTTTTGATTTTGAGGTTTTGGTTTGGGCTGTCTGGAAGCCAGCCCTTAAGGGGGGGGGGTACTGTTAGGATGCCTGGGTCGTTGACCCAGGGTTTTTGAGTGTATGATATTATTTATATTTTCTAGTTTTTTGGTTTCTTTGAGTTCTGTCTCATGGTTTATGTCTCTGTCTTCTTTAGTTGCTCTGTCTCCCCTATCACCTGCATCCCCTTGTCTAGTTTGCATCTATGTGTATCCTTAGTTCCTATATCCCCGTGTCCACTCAGTGTTTGTGTCTGCCCTGGTCCCACGTCTCTGTTCCCTCTGTAGTGCCTACATGTGAGGCTGTGTCTTTGTTCAGTCTGTGTTATGTGTTTCCTGTTTTACTTTGAAGGTCTCTGTCTTTTCTCAGTGTGTTCAGTTTACGCTTCTTTGGTCTCGTCAGTTCTGATTTGTCCCAGCTGTGTTTCCCTCCTGTTACTCATTCCCTGATTGCTCCCTCTGTGTATTTAAGCCCTGTGTTTCTCTGTGTCCGTGTCGCGATCTACCGTTTATTTTGCTGTGTGTTTGCCTGTCCACCGGTGTAAGTTTATTTTGAGTTTTTCTAGTTATGTCATGTTGCGTTCCGCATTAAAGCCTTTTTGAGTTCACGTCTGTCTCCGGAGTCTGCACCTTGGGTCCTATTCCTGACTGCACACAGCCTCACCTAACACTGGCTATGAAAATCATGTACAGTACATCATTGTTCTTTGTATGCTGCTGCTAAATGTCCATCTTTGCATATTCTCAGACTCTCCCATTGGTTGATCTTTATCTATAAATCTCTCCTTGGGCTGGTTCCATCTTATTTATGTGTTTATATGTGTAAAAACCACAACCAATACAACCTTCGTTCGAAAAAAATCATACAATTGATTGTCCCAAAAATCAGAACAGAATTGGGGAAAAGGGCTTTTAAATACTATGCCCCTGCTTCCTGGAATAATCTGCAGAAGGAACTTAAATTATCAGAATTGGTTACCTTGGGAGAGTTTAAGTCTGTCTTAAAGGAACGATTTTGCGTGATCGTGGATCGTTCGGTTCCCCGAAGCTCATCCGGGACCTGCTGTCATAGCAACAGAGCCGTAAGTGTAAACCTGCTCGGGAGCAGGTTTACTTTATGTAAACAGGATTAGATCGCGGCCACGCAGGTGTGTCCGCTTCATTTATACGAAAGCAACAGCGATATTCCACCACTGTTTCACCATAAATAAATAACATCAATGTAACTGAAGATAATGCAGCACTTGATCCTTTTATTGATTTCACACAGATACATACAGGTCATTTCCTAAAAAAGGGAAATGTACTATTAACATTCTATTACATGTATGTGATTATTACAGATGTAATTCATATTTCAGAGTAGTAATTGTAAATTACTTCGTGTAATCAAGATGAGAGACCACGGCTATAAAAGCGAAGGTGGATTTGGGAAGCCTGTCGCAGCCATGTCCTGTACGTATACGCGAGCAACCCATTGCGGAAGGTGCAAGATTGATAAGGAGAGTCCTCAGAATCCAGCGTATATTGCGGGATAGACAGGATCCTTTAGCTCAGCGTGACAGTGTGCTCATTGAGAGATATCGATTTTCCCGTGAGGGTATTACACTCAACAAAAATATAAACGCAACACCTTTGTTACTGCTCCCATTCCCCATGGGATGGACGTAGAGACCTAAAATTCATTCCAGATACACAATATAACCATCCCTCCCAAACAGTGGTCACAAATCAGTCCAAATGTGTGGTAGTGGGCACATCTGCCATATTGAGATAATCCATCCCACTTCACAGGTGTGCCACATCAGGATGCTGATCTGACATCATGAGTAGTGCACAGGTGTACCTCAGACTGCCCACAACAAAAGGCCACCCTGGAATGTGCAGTTTTGTCTCACAGAAAAATGCCACAGATGCCACAAGCAATGAGGGAGCGTGCAACTGGCATGCTGACAGCAGGAATGTCAACCAGATCTGTCGCCCGTGCATTGAATGTTCATTTCTCAACCATAAGCCGTCTCCACAGGCGTTTCAGAGAATATGGCAGCACATCCAACCGGCCTCACAACCGCAGACCTCGTGTAACCACACCAGCCCAGGACCTCCACATCCAGCAGGTTCACCTCCAAGATCGTCTGAGACCAGCCACCCAGACAGCTGCTGGAACAATTGGTTTGCACAACCAAACAATTTCTGCACAAACTGTCAGAAACCGTCTTAGGGACGCTCAACTGCATGCCCGTCGTCCTCATCGGGGTCTTGACCTGACTCCAGCTCGTCGCCGTAACAGACTTGTGTGGGCAAATGCTCACATTCGATGGTGTCTGGCACGTTGGAGAGGTGTTCTCTTCACGGATGAATCATGGTTCACATTGTTCAGGGCAGATGGCAGCTGAGAATGTCCCAGTTCTTGCATGGCCAGCATACTCACCGGACATGTCACCCATTGAGCATGTTCGGGATGTGCTTGACCGGCGTATACGACAGCGTGTACCAGTTCCCACGAATATCCAACAACCTCGCACAGCCATTGAAGTGGAGTGGACCAACATTCCACAGGCCACAATTGACAATCTGATAGACTCCATGCGACGATGTGTTGCACTGCATGAGGCAAATGGTGGTCACACCAGATACTGACCGGTTCTGGGTCCCCAGACCCCCAATAGCGCAAAAAACTGCACATTCCAGGGTGGCCTTTTGTTGTGGGCAGTCTGAGGTACACCTGTGCACTACTCATGATGTCAGATCAGCATCCTGATGTGGCACACCTGTGAGGTGGGATGGATTATCTCAATATGGCAGATGTGCCCACTACCACACATTTGGACTGATTTGTGACCACTGTTTGGGAGGGATGGTTATATTGTGTATCTGGAATGAATTTTAGGTCTCTACGTCCATCCCATGGGGAATGGGAGGAGTAACAAAGGTGTTGCGTTTATATTTTTGTTGAGTGTATTTACTTAACCAACTTGTTGACGAGGGGGTGCAGGACCACCACCTGTCTTTTTTTGCTCCGCCCTTTTCTTGGTTGCTGTTATGAACAAACAAACAGAGTATTCCAGGGTCTTTTTCTAAAAGACGAAAAGCAATATAAGTGATAAATATTACCATTCTGTAGAATATCCTTATATTTCACTTTTACTTGTTCCCATGTTCTAGTGGGTCCTGTTTTGGCTCTAATGTGAAAGGGGATATAATATAACATATTATAATATAATATAATGCAATATAATATTGGATAATATAGTGTGATATGATAAATCTACCCTACCGCCTACTGGTGTTGGCCAGAGGGGCCGATGGCGCGATATGGCAGCCTGGCTTCTGTCAGTCTGCCCCAGGGCAGCTGTGGCTACAACCGTAGCTGCCTCCACCAGTGTGTGAATGTGAGAGTGACTGAATAGTGGCATTGTCATGCGCTTTGGGTGCCTTGAAAAGCGCTATATAAATCCACTCCATTATTATTGTTATTATTAAATTACTTACGAGTTTAATTTGTCAGCAACTTTCTGCCAGCCCTCTCTCCTTGCTTTTGCAGCCTTTGCAGTGTTCCCTTGCGTTCTGATTAAACTCTGAAACTCCTGAAATCCCTCACTCAAGAGTTCTTGCTCTGCTGCTGAAAAATACCGAGCGCGCTCCTTCAACATTTTCGCCGACCAATCGGAGGGTTGCCGATCAATGTTTCTACTATCGATGCATAGCCCCTTTTACGACACCCAGTGATCTCACATTACTTCATCAAGTATTTCAAGTATTTCAAGTATTTATTTATTTATTGTCATTGTCAAAGAACAATGAAATTGCGTTTGGGGCTTCCGTACAACCCGTAAAAAAGAAAAACAAACATCCAGCTGTACTAATCGTCAACAGCAGGTGTGTTCGGAGAACCGGATTAGCGAGCTCACGGTTAGCACGATGATTTGGTCTTGGATGTGTCATTTGATCTTGGATGTAGTAAGCGGATGTAGTAAGCGACGTACGAAGAACGGGCCCCAGCTCTTTTACTCAGTGTGATTGTTTTTAATGTACTCTTAATTTGATCTGTTATTGTATAGTTTACACATGTTTGTATGGGATATTGTATTTGTTTTAAATGTTATATACCTATGTGGTATGTGACTTTTGTTGCTATGATGCCAGGTCTCTCTTGGAAATGAGATTTTTAATCTCAATGAGATTTTTTACCTGGATAAATAAAGGATTAATAAAAATTGTGCTCACTAACACCAAAAATGACAGGTTTATCACTCATGGCTACTTAAATTTCACTGAATCATTTAAAAATATTACTTGCCTAGGATGTTAAATTGACTGATAGTCACAGTTGGCAACCTTTCAAATCATTGAGTGCAGCACTCTAAAATCAGGGTGAGTTATCAACAAGGTTGATTTCTGTTTTACAGAAGAAACTGGGAAAATACAGAATAAAAATATAGTTAATAAAACATTTGTATGCATTTATAAATTCATTGCGTTTTTAAAGAAGACAGGCAGAAATTAAGTTTGACTCAAAATGTCCTGTCTCAGACTGGTGGAATAACAAGCAGTGGGTTTAGAAAGTAGAAGGCATCTCTTACTCTTGATTCTTGTCAAGGTGCTGGGAGTGCTGAAAGGTTTATACTGGGCTCCGCCACTTTCCTGTTGCCAGTGGTTATTTTGGTAATTAGCTTACAGTGTGTGCATAGCTTTAGAATAAGTAGGGCAGACATTCTGTCTATAACAGATCAACTTTTATTCCTTTTGTCTAAAAGACAGTCACATCTCACTTACCCTTATTTTTCTTTATTACTGAGCTGCAGACCAAGCATCATATTTCTCACTCACTATGTGTTGATAGACCCCTCATATCTGTTATTAACCTCTGTCTCTCTTCCACAGCATGTCTTTTATCCTGTCTTCCTTCTCTCACCCCAATCGGTCGCAGCAGATGGCCGCCCCTCCCTGAGCCTGGTTCTGCCGGAGGTTTCTTCCTGTTAAAAGGGAGTTTTTCCTTCCCACTTTCGCCAAAGTGCTTGCTCATAGGGGGTCATATGATTGTTGGGTCTGTATCTATGAAGCACCTTGAGGCTACTTTTGTTGTGATTTGGCGCTATATAAATAAAATTGAATTGAATTGAATTAAATATACTCATAATAATAGAACCTGCAGAACCATTATGTATGCTTGGGTTGTATTAAAGGCACAAAAGGAAAATTAGACTGAAACCCTAAACTATTTAAATGACACACATAGCCAGGGTGATCGTGGTCTATTTTGAAACAATAAATTGGCTAAATAGATAAATAAATGCCAAGACATATTGATCATATTTTCTCATATTATTAATGAATAACGTATATGTTGTGTAAACATTTTTAATGTGCGTGTGAAGGTTCTCAGTCATCCAAGTGTAACCCATATCAACTACTCCCTGTCACATGACCCACGTCAGCTGATTTGAGGTCCCTCTTTTGATTGGCTCCTCCCACGTCGCGGCAACTCTGAAAACCGGCTGTGGAGGGATACTTCCGGGTTCGACTCCTGCTGTGGCTGTGAGCTTATGGTATTTAGAACGGTGTTGGAAAACAAAGCGTTTTCTCCCCTCAATTCATCTTTAAACTTTAAACTCAGCGGTAAGTGTCCTTAATATCTTTCAACCTTTGGTTGTCAGTAACCAGCCGATCGTTTTCGCGATTTAAAAAATGACTTTGTGCGGCAGCGCTCCCACCGCAAGCAGAACTCCGGTTCAAAAACCGCTGTTTTTGAACACTTTTATTTACTTAAGCATGTTAATGGGCTTACTTTGAAACAAAGTGCGATTGAAAGATTATTGTTATGTGTTGCCTTGAATTCGGCTATGCTGTCTGTTAGACAGTTGTTTTTCTTTATTGTTGTTTTTGTATTGTTTGTAGCGAACGCTACTGGAATGTATAGATTAAGCTACGTAGCCAAGATGATTAATGATTTAACTGTTGTACATTGATTGATGATGATTTATGATTTGCATTGTTACCTAGACTTGCAGAAGAATATATTTGTTTACCGGTACACTGAATCGAACTTGATGTGCTAATGGACATTTTTCTGACCTACAGGTCAGGTTTTTTTCCCCCTTTGAATTGATCTTCTTCATATTGAAGTGGCGAGCCGGTAGGACCATTCTTTGTTTTCCCCTCTTTTCCCCCACTTAGCCGTCTTTGGATTACGGACATATTTCCCCCTTGTATGAAGCTGGACCCTAAGGAGGAATACCTTAAAAGTGAACTTTAAAAAGAAAAGGACCAAAAAAAAGGACTCTTAGCAAAAGGACTCTTGCACAGAAAAATCACAGCACTGATTTATTATTTAATTGTGGACATTTACGTTGTGTGTTGTGTTAATTATTTTGTTCCATTTCCCCTTTCCCCTATTTATTCAATATATTTTTGGTACAAGACATTGCAGTTTTTGGTCTCATCATTCACACCATCTGGGCTCCATAAAGAACTATTTCTTCTGCGCGTCAGTCAGTAAATTCATCCATTGACATAAACTAGTCCTTAAATAACTTAGCGTTACACGTGGCGAGCCAGCCAGGAGCCTGATGGGTGAATGAGTGGGGTTTTTTTGTGTTATTTGATGTAATTTGATATTCAGTATTTTCTGTGGTTTTGATAAGGTCCGCGACAAGAAAAAATGAAGTTTATTCAGGAAAGTGGGGTCAATGTTGCACATTCTGTCATTGTTTCTGGTGCCACGAACACTGAGAAAGATGAGGAAATTCTTGATTATTTGAAACAATACGGTCGTATAAAAACGGTTATTTTCGTGGATGACGCAAATAGTGTTTTTTACAAAAACCTGATCGTTGAATATTGTGATAGTTCTGCGTTAACTGCTCTTAATACGGTTTTCCCATATACTCATCGGTCAAAGAATCACTCGGCTTTGACTTTTTGTGTAAGATCGCTTGCCGCAGAATGCACAGCCACAGGAGGAGTCAGGACCCCTGCAGATTACCTCGGCGAGCTCAAGCAACTTGCACGCTGCAGCGGCAGGGATTTTCCAGATATTCTGTGGGAAATGATGGGACAAATTAGTGAGCATCTGGAAGGAATCGAACAAGACAGTGACTTAGAGGGAGCCTCAGTCCAAATTGTGGAGCCTGCATCATCTCTGCCTGGCCAGCAGGGGTCGTTGTCTGGACACTCCACAATCCCTGAGACAGCTACCAGCAATCCCTCACCTGACCAAAAGGGTCACTGCCACATCCACAAAGATTTTCACTGTCACAGACTGAAATGAACCCCCCAGAAATACAAAAAGTAGTGGTGGAGCATGTTGTAAAAACAGACACCGTACCTGCATTCAGACTTCGTCCTTTCTCTGGGAAGATCCCCAAACCAGCCAACGAAACAGATTATGAGACCTGGAGATCTCACATTGAACTGCTGTTAGCAGATCCAAATTTGGCACCTCTACAGATCACTCGTCGCATCCTTGAAAGTTTGCTACCTCCAGCAGCAGATGTTGTGAAAGGGCTGGGCTCAAACACAATTCCATCCATCTATTTAAAAGTGTTGGATTCTGCTTTTGCTTTAGTACAAGATGGTGAAGAGTTGTTTGCTCAATTCCTGAATACGTTACAGGACCCGGGTGAGAAACCCTCTGCTTTTTTGCAACGTTTACAACTCACATTGAACACTGTGATGAAAAGAGGTGGTATCTTGTCTTCAGACTTCAACAAACATTTACTCAAGCAGTTTTGTCGAGGATGCTGGGATAGCGATATCCTAAACAAACTACAGTTGGAGAACTTGAGGAGCGATCCCCCATATTTTGCAGAGCTCCTCCTACTGCTTCGAACTGAGGAGGGTAGACAGCTGGCCAAGGAGAATCTCATGAAGAAGCACCTAACTGCATCCAAGCCTCGTGCCGCTGTTCATTCGCAGAGCACATGTGCTTGTAGCCATTCAGACACCAAGGCTATTAATGAGCTGAAGCAACAGATGCAGAAACTGCAGAGTCAAATGGCTGCTCTTCTCTCACAGAAATCTCAATTCTCCAAGCCAGCACCACCTCAACTCAGATCAGCACAACCAAGACCCTGCAGCAGTGCAACCAGTTCCCGGCCTAGAGCAGGCTACTGCTTTAAATGTGGAGAGGATGGGCACATGTCAGCAGGATGCGCCAACCCTCCGAACCCGACACTGGTTCTGAAAAAGAAGAAACAACTTGAAAAAAGACAGCAGGCTTGGGACAGCAATCACAAATCGTCAAACTAGAGGCAGTCTCTGTGGAGGGACAGACGGAGGCTGCAGTCGACCCATGTCCCAGTTACAAGCAGGATGGACATTCCATCACATTGCCTAAAGGACTCATTGGAACCAGAAGCACAGCACAGGTCACGATTGGAGGAACTGTATTCAACTGCCTGTTAGACACTGGGTCTCAGGTAACCACCATCTCTCACTCCTTCCACCATGATTATCTTTCTGACCATGAAATACAACCTCTGAAAAATCTCCTGGAGATAGAAGGAGCAAATGGCCAAGCTGTTCCATACCTTGGTTATGTGGAGCTGAACGTCACTTTCCCTCCCGACTTCTTGGGTTCCACCACAGCTCTTGACACACTTGCCCTGGTAGTTCCTGATGTCCAATCAGCTCAACAGCCGTCAATACTGATTGGTACGAACACTCTGGACTTGGCATATGAGAAAGCATTCTCAGACCAACAACCCTCCATTCCAGCGCCACATGGATACAGAGCGGTGCTGAAAATCCTTGAGCAACGATACAGACTGGCCAACAGTAACCATCACGGAATCATCAAGCTGCACACTGACGGACCACAGACCATCCCAGCTGGAAAAACTGTTGCCTTGGAGGGGTTAATTTGCGGACGCTGCCTCCAGGCCGAGAAGGCTGTGTTGGTGGAACATCCAACTTCGTCACCTCTGCCAGGTGGCTTAATGGTCCCGTCTTGTGTCATGGATTTCCCTTCTCACCAGCCATACCACTTACCTGTGGTAATCTGCAACCAGTCTGATCATGATGTAACCCTCCCAGCCAAAGCCATCATTGCGGAGATCAGTGCCATTCAGTCTATTCAGTGTCAGGAAAGGAGTCATGACAGTATGCCTCCTAACCCTGTGACCTCTGGGTTCAACTTCAACTTTGGTAACTCCCCCTTAACACCGGAATGGAAGAGTCATATTACTGAGAAGTTAAACGCCCTCCATGATGTCTTTGCAAAACACGACCTTGACTTTGGGAAAACCAACAAAGTGAAACATCAGATCAAGCTCTCTGACCCTACTCCCTTCAAACAGCGCCCAAGACCAATCCATCCTCAAGATCTGGATGCGGTGCGCCAACACCTGAAGGAGCTGGTTGACTCTGGGGTCATCAGAGAGTCAGAGTCACCTTTTGCATCACCCATTGTCGTGGTGCGAAAGAAGAATGGGAGTGTGCGGCTCTGCATTGATTACCGGAAACTAAATCTGCAGACCATCAAAGATGCATATGCATTGCCAAAGTTGGAGGATACTTTTACAGCTCTCTCTGGATCAGAATGGTTTTCAGTCCTTGACCTTAAATCTGGTTATTATCAGATTGAAATGGAGGAGGAAGACAAGAGCAAAACAGCATTTGTATGTCCACTTGGATTCTATGAGTTCAACAGAATGCCCCAGGGAGTCACAAACGCACCCAGTACCTTCCAACGACTAATGGAAAAGTGCATGGGAGAAATGAACTTGAAAGAAGTCTTGGTCTTCATTGACGACTTGATTATTTTTGCACCAACGCTTGAAGAGCATGAGAGGAGACTACTGAAAGTCCTTCACCGTCTGAAGGAATTTGGACTCAAGCTCTCAGTTGAAAAGTGCATGTTTTTCCAGAAATCCGTTAAATACCTGGGGCATGTTGTGTCAAAGGATGGTGTGCAGACAGATCCAGATAAAATCGAGACACTTAAGTCCTGGCCGATTCCAAAGAATCTTAAAGAACTTCGCTCTTTCCTGGGTTTCGCAGGATATTACCGTAGGTTCATCCAAGGCTACTCTAACATCGTTAAACCTTTGCATGACCTTACTGCTGGATATCCTCCATCACAGCGGAAACTCAGAGCCACCTTCAAGCAAGAGCAATATTTGGATCCTAAGGAACCACTTGCCAGTCGCTGGACTCCTGCATGTCAACAAGTCTTTGACACAATTATCAAAAAACTCACGACAGCACCAGTACTTGCTTTCGCCGATCCCCAGAAGCCTTACCTTCTCCATACAGATGCTAGTTCTACTGGGCTAGGAGCTATTCTGTACCAGGAGCAACAAGGACAAAACCAGGTGATTGCTTATGCGAGTCGGGGTCTGTCGAGGTGTGAGTCCAAATATCCAGCTCACAAACTGGAATTTCTGGCTCTCAAGTGGGCTGTTACGGAGAAGTTTCATGACTATCTCTACGGCACCAACTTCACTGTCATTACTCACAGCAACCCACTCACCTATCTACTTACCTCTGCTAAATTAGATGCCACCAGTTACCGTTGGCTCTCTGCTCTTTCTACATTTTCATTCAAAATCATGTACAGATCTGGTAGGCAAAATCCAGATGCTGATGCTCTCTCTCGCAGGCCACATGGAGAACTCTCCAATGACCAGATGTCCCAAAAGGAGAGGGAGAGAATTCTCCGATTTGCCCAACATCATCTGGATCAGTCTTCCTCAATTTCCATCGATCAACACACAGTCAAGGCCCTTTGTGACCGGCAGCTCGTTTATAGTACGGCTGAAAAGATGTCCACCACCGCACTCATCCAGTCACTAACTGCCCATGCCGACAGTTTGCCTGACAGCTTCGTCAACGACACTCAGTTTGCACCTCCTGTTGTTCCTCAGCTGACGAATGCTGAAATCGCTGAGAGACAGAGGGAAGACCAGACCCTGAGGCATGTCATATTGCTGCTAGAGACTGGGGAAAGCCCACCTCCCGTCTTGCGGGATGAACTCCCAGAACTGCCCCTTCTACTCCGAGACCAACATCGCCTGGAGCTCCAAAACGCCATTCTCGTGAGGAGGAGGCAAGTTGGGGACCAGCTCTATCACCAGTTAGTGTTACCTCAGAAATTTCGGGCTGAAGTACTGTCAGAACTGCATGACCAGATGGGTCATTTGGGCATCGAACGTACTCTTGACCTCGTACGTCGAAGATTCTACTGGCCAAAAATGGCCAATGATGTGTGGAATAAAGTGAAGACATGTGAGAGATGCACCAAACGAAAAGCCTTACCTGAAAGAGCGGCACCCCTGGTGAACATTCGAAGTTATCGACCTCTGGAACTGGTTTGCATGGACTTTTTATCACTGGAACCCGACAGGAGCAGAACCAAAGACATCCTGGTAATAACAGATCACTTTACCAAGTACGCTGTCGCTGTCCCCACTCCAAACCAAAAAGCAAAGACTGTCGCCAAATGTCTCTGGGACAGTTTTCTGGTTCATTATGGTATCCCAGAAAAGCTCCATAGTGATCAAGGACCAGACTTTGAGTCACGCACAATAAAAGAACTCTGCAAAATGGCTGGAATTCACAAAATAAGAACTACACCATACCATCCACGAGGAAATCCAGTCGAGCGCTTTAACAGAACACTCCTGAATATAATCGGAACACTCACCACAGAAGAGAAAACTCACTGGAAAGATTTTGTTAAGCCCTTGGTCCACGCATACAACTGCACCCGGAGTGATGTTACTGGCTACTCACCCTATGAGCTCATGTTTGGTCGACAACCTCGCCTCCCGATTGACCTGGTCTTTGGACTGCCTGTGGACGGCAATCAACTGACTCATTTGCAATATGTCCAGAACCTGAAGTCAAATCTAGAAAAGAGCTACAAAATTGCCATTGGCAATGCGGAGAAGCTCATGGAAAGAAACAAGAGCCGTTTCGACCAACATATCACCCCCTCTGAACTGGACGTTGGTGACAGGGTGCTGGTACGTAATGTGAAACTCCGAGGCAAACACAAAATCGCAGACAAATGGGAACCAGACATCTATGTGGTGGTAAAAAGAGCAGAAAATCTTCCAGTGTACACTGTCCGACCGGAGAACAAATCCAAACCGATTCGTACTCTACACAGAGATCTCCTATTACCATGTGGATTTTTGCCGCATTCCACTCGAACCAACCGAACAACTGTAAAACCAACCAGGAAGCAGTCATTCAACCCTTCTGATGAGGACTGTGCACAACCTCAGTCAGACGATGAGGATGAAATGATACCGCATCAATGGTATGATCCTGTATCAGAGCCTCTGCAATTCACCACTGTCCACAATCTGCCAGAACCGTCATCTGCCGTTCCAGCCACTGAACCTTTACCATCTGATACACCAGTCTGTGAACCTGCTACGCTCCCTTTGCCTCCTCTTGAGCCAGCAGAGAGCGAAACCCCTGACTCAAAAACCCCCGTCAAGGAGGAAGCTCCTGATACTGTGGAATCAGAGGACAGTCTGTCCTCTGCTGAACCTACCAATGTTGAATTGCGGACTGAGTCCAGTATGTCCTCTGCTGCTGATCTACCATCTAACTCTGACACCTCCAGCTCTGAACTAGAACCTCTGAGAACATCAACTCGGATCAGGAAACCTCCGGACCGGTTACAATACTCTACGCTTGGTCAGCCCATCTTGAAGAGTATTCAGGCACTAGTCCATGGCTTAACCACTGCCTTTACTCATGCACTGGAGGATGAAGAGGACCATCTGCTTACTGCCACTGAACAACCTGTCATCCGGACCCAACCACCATGTACAGGGACGTACATGAGATTGAGGGGGGAACCTGTAACCCATATCAACTACTCCCTGTCACATGACCCACGTCAGCTGATTTGAGGTCCCTCTTCTGATTGGCTCCTCCCACGTCGCGGCAACTCTGAAAACCGGCTGTGGAGGGATACTTCCGGGTTCGACTCCTGCTGTGGCTGTGAGCTTATGGTATTTAGAACGGTGTTGGAAAACAAAGCGTTTTCTCCCCTCAATTCATCTTTAAACTTTAAACTCAGCGGTAAGTGTCCTTAATATCTTTCAACCTTTGGTTGTCAGTAACCAGCCGATCGTTTTCGCGATTTAAAAAATGACTTTGTGCGGCAGCGCTCCCACCGCAAGCAGAACTCCGGTTCAAAAACCGCTGTTTTTGAACACTTTTATTTACTTAAGCGTGTTAATGGGCTTACTTTGAAACAAAGTGCGATTGAAAGATTATTGTTATGTGTTGCCTTGAATTCGGCTATGCTGTCTGTTAGACAGTTGTTTTTCTTTATTGTTGTTTTTGTATTGTTTGTAGCGAACGCTACTGGAATGTATAGATTAAGCTACGTAGCCAAGATGATTAATGATTTAACTGTTGTACATTGATTGATGATGATTTATGATTTGCATTGTTACCTAGACTTGCAGAAGAATATATTTGTTTACCGGTACACTGAATCGAACTTGATGTGCTAATGGACATTTTTCTGACCTACAGGTCAGGTTTTTTTCCCCCTTTGAATTGATCTTCTTCATATTGAAGTGGCGAGCCGGTAGGACCATTCTTTGTTTTCCCCTCTTTTCCCCCACTTAGCCGTCTTTGGATTACGGACATATTTCCCCCTTGTATGAAGCTGGACCCTAAGGAGGAATACCTTAAAAGTGAACTTTAAAAAGAAAAGGACCAAAAAAAAGGACTCTTAGCAAAAGGACTCTTGCACAGAAAAATCACAGCACTGATTTATTATTTAATTGTGGACATTTACGTTGTGTGTTGTGTTAATTATTTTGTTCCATTTCCCCTTTCCCCTATTTATTCAATATATTTTTGGTACAAGACATTGCAGTTTTTGGTCTCATCATTCACACCATCTGGGCTCCATAAAGAACTATTTCTTCTGCGCGTCAGTCAGTAAATTCATCCATTGACATAAACTAGTCCTTAAATAACTTAGCGTTACACAAGTCATCGTAGTCTAAGGAGCTTGGAAAGAAAAAAAAAAGCATCTGGACTTCTTTGAGTTGCTTGAAGACGTTTCACCTCTCATCCGTGGTGAAACGAGGGCGATCGTGGCTCAAGAGTTGGGAGTTCGCCTTGTAATTGGAAGGTTGCTGGTTCGAGCCCTGGCTTGGACAGTCTCGGTCGTTGTGTCCTTGGGCAAGACACTTCACCCGTTGCCTACTGGTGGTGGTCAGAGGGCCCGGTGGCGCAAGTGTCCGGCAGCCTCGCCTCTGTCAGTGCGCCCCAGGGTGGCTGTGGCTACTATGTAGCTTGCCATCACCAGTGTGTTAATGTGTGCGTGAATGGGTGGATGACTGGATATGTAAAGCGCTTTGGGGTCCTTAGGGACTAGTAAAGCGCTATATAAATACAGGCCATTTACCATCCGAGAAGCTTCTTCAGTACTAAGGGTCAAATGGTGAGATCCCTTCCAAGACGCCTTAATGCCCACTCACATCCTGGGCCATCTGACCTCAGGAAATCACATGATAGGGTGGGGCCAGGTTTCACAATGAGCTCACCCGAAACCCTGGCTGATTGTGACCCACACCCGGTTTCACACCTTGGCTCATTTGATTAGGTAGAGGATCATCAGGGGGTCATTTGTCCCTCTTTGGGGGGAAACTCCCACTGGGTTTAAATCTGGGACTCTCCACCATTTGACCCTTAGATCTGAAGAAGCTTCTCGAATGAGAGGTGAAACGTCTTCAAGCAACTCAAAGAAGTCCAGACGCTTTTTCTTTCCAAGCTCCTTAGATTTTTAATGTGCATTTTAACTTCAGCATAATGATGCTGTATAATGCCTAGGTAGTGACTTTTGGTTATACGCTATTTTCCTGAGGCATTGTGGGAAACTGATTGGAACCAATTACCATTATAACTCCTGTTCAGGAGGAATGAACATGCCCTTTATCTGCAGTGCATACAGTTCTCAAAGGGTTACAATAAACCAGTGTGATTTTTTTAATCCGTCCTTGAGGTCTTAAACCAGCCACTTGAGGAAGCAGGAGAGTGTACAGTAGAGTTTTCAGTGATACTCACTGCACATTTGGATAACATTACAAATTGTGCTATAAAGTCTATAGTGAGTAATTTTTAATAAGAGCTCATTACATTCTGCTCCATTGCTGTGACTGCTTTATTTATTCATTTACATTATTTCAAATATACTGTGAAAATTTTGAAAAATTCCTCATCACATATTACATAACAAACCGAAACGTATGCATGTAAGCCAAATTTCCTATCATGGGAAAAAAAAATTTAAAAAGGGAAAAAAAACAAACAACAACAACAATTTAAAAAAAGTATCTCAAAAGTGAAGCGACTGAGAAAAACAGACAGATGGGATGTTGGGGGAAAAGTAGGTAGAAATGGGTAAATGTGAGAAATCACGTCTCTGCTGTTGTTTTTCCTCTTTGGCATTCCTTCCAGGCCCCAACTACATTGCACTGGATTAAGGATGACTCTGGCCTATATTGTCCAAGTGTCACCACATATCACAGGGGTTGATGTAGAAATGCACTTTAAGAAGTGTCACTTTTTTTTCTCCAGCAGCATCTGGCCATTTCTAAATGTCAACATGTTTCTAGAAGTGTACAACTTTACCATCAAACCACAAAGAGCAAACAAAGATGCACTCTTTTCATGCAAAATGAGGAGCTTTTGTAAATCTCTCTCTTAAATATTTAATGGATTCTGTAAAAAACAAAAAACAAAACTGTTCCTTATCTGACTACCAACACAGATGATGAAGATCATAGCTGTTGAATGATTTATGAAGTTTATATGAGGAAATTTTGTGACATCAGGAGTATTTAAGAATTCTAAACTAATATTGCAATTTTGTGATAGTAATTACAAGCAATATGTAATTTTCTTCTCCAAA
The DNA here is from genome assembly GCF_057382185.1 of Mchenga conophoros. NCBI lineage: Eukaryota > Metazoa > Chordata > Actinopteri > Cichliformes > Cichlidae > Mchenga > Mchenga conophoros. The sequence continues at coordinate 16,767,541 of NC_140527.1, read as the reverse complement.
GAAAGTGTTGCAGCTAAAGAGCATCTGACAACTGTTTTTTTTTTTTTCTTTTTGGATGGGGGGGACGGGGGGGTGTTGCTAATCATGTTTTTTTTTTAAAATTGAGATTATAGTAACAGCCTATGCTCCCCCATTCTCCAACTAGCAAGGACAACCCACAGCTGCTGCAAGGGTTCATATGATGTATCTAAATGTACTTAAAAAAAAAAAAAAAAATACTAGTCTACTTTTTCACCTTTGGCCTTCTACTATCTACTAGAGATTTCAGCTGTGTTGAGAGTGACTGATGATTGACAACTGCATATAAGGCAGATCAGTAGCAGGGATTTATCAGATTTCATTTATTGAGCTGTATTGTGTATCTGACTTTCTAGCATTTGTTTTACTACATAGTCTGACACAGAACAGAACAAATCAGATTTTTAGTTTAGCATTTATCAACATTAAAAGGAAAAAAATACCCCTCAGCCTGTGAATATGTCTTTTTAGTATACTGAGACTTTGTTGGCAAGACTTTATCCATATTATATAGTAGTGGCATGTAGTTTGTTAAAACAACATGCAAACACCAGAAAATGTTTCAAAAGAAAGTCATTTAAGACTTTTGCTGTCGATGGATTCCACTTCATGTAAGGTTGCAGCATAAAGGGAAGCATGAAGTCTGCTGTAGAAGAGCTTGATGAACAAATCAATGATGATAAATCTGCTTGGTTAGATTTAGGAAAACATTAGGGTTCATGTGAGTAAGTGCATGTAAAATCTTTGACCTGTAAGATTTTTGTGTGGTCACCATCTCTTGGGATGGTAATGGTAGATGTAACATCCAAGCCTGAAAACTGAAGCCAGTGTCTCTTAAATCTGCATAATGAGAAAGAAACCCAGATCTTGGCATCTCTGCTCTGTGATCTCTGTAAACATTTTCTGATAACATTATGGGCTCAGTTTCTAGTCACAGTTTATAAGGAATAAAGGACATGCCTAATTTTTGTATACTCTGGTCATTTTAAGACTCTGGAAGGAGGAGGTTATTTTATCAGTTAATAACTTGTCTATCAGCTCAGCTCAGTAAGAACGAACCCTTGGTCAATGCAAAAGATATGAACAAAATTTATAAAATGTAAAATTTATAAAAACACTTGAGAATAATTAAAATAGATGAAATACATGTTCAGAAATAAAACTGTGATCACATTTGTGCATTTGTGTATGTAGAGGCACCGTCTCTGAGTATGTGGAGTCAAGCAATCACCTTGCCAAAAGGCAGGTTAAAGACACCATCTGATTAGATCTGACTAGACTGCTTCACTTACAACACACACACACACACACACACACACACACACACACACACACACACACACACACACACACAGAGCAAAAGCCAACTGCATCCATATTACACAGAGCAAGAGGGTGCTTCTGATGTGAATAAAATAAATAATAGAAAAGAACAGAATTTATACTGAAGCTGCTTTATTTATGCGGTTGAAATACACCTTTATTTATTGTAATTTGGTAAGTGAATGAACTTTGACAAATGTTGGCATTTTCAGAGTGTGTGTGTGTGTGTGTGTGTGTGTGTGTGTGTGTGTTTATCTCAAGCAATTTGCAAATTGGTTCCAATCAGGCAAATTGCAGAAGGCAGGTGGTCAGCTGAAGACAATCTGTTAACACAGAAACCACTGCACTGTTACTGCTGGGAGACATTTTGTCCAGAACGTATAACAACACATAAAACGTTATCACCAAGACAACCGTGGTTCTGAAATGTAAATCTGGGAGCTCATTACACAGCAACCTATGTATTAACCTCGCAGCAGTGTGTACATATCTGTGCACAAAATAACAACCTCTATTAAAGACAAAACAGAGCTGACACGGACATCCAATCATACCCATGTTAAAAGGTCCCTGCTGCAGGGATCTGCAGGATGTGTGCATGTTGTGTATGTGTTGATGTGTAGCAGGCTGCTTTTTTTTGCTTTTTCAATGCTGTTACTGTAAGTTGGACATTTAAAAACAGGAGGCCTCGAGGATTAAGGGGTGTCCAGAAGTTTTGTTTATGGTCCCTGTATTGCATTTCTGAATATATTGTTTTTGGTAATATATATTCAACATAACACTGATTACATTTTCACCATGCAGAGAGCCAATTTTCTGGCATATCTGTAGATAACACGAGTCAGGAGAGCTATTGGGACATATTTGAATACAACACTTTCAAGGCTAAAAATGACCTGCCTTTTTCAATGTGTAGTCTTTTTTCGATGCACTCTATTCTGGGTGGTAGAGTGGTGCAATGGTTAGCAGTGCTACCCTAGAGCAAGATAATTGTTAATGTGGGTTGTGGTGAACATAAAACACTACATGTATAAAGTCTAATTTACACTATGGAGCCCTGCTCTCAAGAACTAGCATGGATTTAACGCTGTCTGCAAAGCTGGTTTTGAAAAATAAGTGCTTAAAGATTTTAGAACATGTTTAGTGGCATCTTGTGCCAGTACAGAATGTGAGGTCAATAGGTTGGTTGGTTGTGGCCAAAAGACTTACATTAGTTTACATTATTTAAATAGTTACAGAATCGATAACTCTTAGGAAAACAAGGGGACTAAAACTAAAGATCAGTCTAAGGGGAAGTCACTTTGGTACTTCCTCCAGCTGCAACAATGAGTTTTAAGAAATCAAGGATATATTGGCTACTTTCACAATGGCCCTCATTGTTTGGCAAGCTGAAACATAAAAAAACATTAAAAAAAAGCAGCTGGATTAGTTTGTAAGAAGTGATGAAAAGCGAACCCCAAATTTAGGTGAAGAAGACTGTAACATGGAGGGGTTTTTTTTCCTGCATGCATGCTGATAGATATTAGAATTCCTGATTGTGCTTTGGTAAAAAACATAGTTATATTTGTTTTGTGATGTGCATGCAAATCCTTTCATGAGCATGTGAAAACACAGATAATGAGCAGTCTCAAGGTATTCTTGAATTCCCAGAAAAAGTTCCTGAGACTAAAGGTTTCAGTTACTTGAGCTGAAAATACAGTTCTCGTGGTGGTAACAAGCAGCCAAAGACCATACATCTGTAATCTTTACTGCTAAAACCCTGCTGATTAGCAGATGAGAAGGTATGACCCAGAACATCTGCTTGCTCAACACACATTTCTGACATCAGAATTAGGGCAGCTGTCACTTCTGGCACTCATGTCGTACAAACTACAAAGCAAATCCATCATGTCCAAATTAACACTGTCGGATTTGATTTCAACACTATTAAAGTGTCTATATGGGTCCACACCAGAGAGTGTTAATTTAACTCTTTTTGGAGAGTTGGTACGTTAACTCTGATTTAGTGTTAAACACCAAATCTGTCTGGAGTTGATAATTTAACACTTGGTGTTAAGAGTTTATATATTAACTCTCAAAGAGTATTTTAGTTTAACTACGTAAGAGTTATCTTCTAATTCATTCTAAAAAGCGGGAATTTTACTGTTCTGAACTTCTAGAAATTTATTTTGGAAATAAACATTTACTAAAAAGATGCAATGGTTTTTGAAAAACATTTATTCTGAACTGTGCACCACAATTTCAAAACATTTTCTGAAAGATGTAACAGTATACATGTTCTCACTTTCATTAGAATTTTGTTTATCAAAAGGTCTGACATAGGTGAGCTGGTAAATGCAAATAACAGCATTCTCATCACTTATTTCTTCAATACAATATGCATGTCCTTCATTCATCCCTTTGTGGAACTTCAACGCACTTCTGCTCTCCCCCATATTCCATCTTCACAAGCATATCCATATCCTGTGCGGAGATCGAATAAAAATTAGTTGACACTAATTAATGGCACAAATAATCCAGTAAACAATTGCAGCACAGTAAAAAAAAAAAAAAAAGGAATCCTCTTTGAGCCATTACTTGTGTAAAGTATTTTCCCAAAAGACAAAGACACAGGCAACAGGTAATACTGAACTAAATGTAAAACCTCAACCTTTTTCATTTTTACCTAAACTGTGTGCACAAAACTCTGGAGGGATCTAAATGCTAACGTAGAACCCAGTCAGGACGTCAGCTACTGCTGTTTGCTCGCTTTTTTTTTTATTTTTTTTTTTATGGGCGATCGTTTTCAGGCTTCAAGTAGCACCATTATACCAACATTTCACATTCTACACATTGTTTTAGGTGTATTTGACCAAAAGTTTGACTGAAAATTCACATGCAAGCTTTTTTTCAAGGCTGTGGTATTTGCCCGCAAACAATACCTTTCAGCTAGCTAAAACAGAATGTTATGCTATCACCGAGCAACATGGCTAATGCCTTTCACACAGCTTTGTCTCAACTCCAAAGAGCCACAGAAGTAAAAGCTAATAACAATTGAAACAATCTTTGAAAAAATGACTTACCAAGCATGGCAAACAACTCAAATATGTAGAGCAAATGTTCTGAAACGGCTTCACTTCAGCTTCGATTGGAGCCGTGCTGGGGGCGGAGTCTGTGAATTTACTCTGTTGGTGTCATAGCCCCTGTAGGAGTTCAGAGTTAAGAGGTCAGGAGTTAATGTTTCCATTGTAACACCTCCAGATTTGACAGAGAAACACTCATTTTTAACACTCTATTTTAACTACTATCATTTTACACCTCAGAGTTACATTAAAAGAATGTGACTCTGCTTAGAGTAAAATTAACTCTACTTTTGCAAGGAGACTATTAACACCAAAAAATTTAACACTTTTGAATTTGCTGTGTAGGTGTTTAAGCATAACTTGATTTTTAGCAGCATGGAAAACACAACACAGAAGTCCTGATTTAAACTAAAAACAACCCCAAAACAATAATCATTATATATAGTTATATAATCATAGAAACAATTATTTCAGAATCAGAATCAGAATGGGTTTATTGCCAGATGTTGAGGTTTACAACATTAGGAAATTGCTGCGGTGCTTCAGTGCAAACAATAAGAATTAAAGTGCTATGTAGAAAGAAAGATATGTGCATGAGATATACATGAGATATATACATGAGAATAAGAATTATGAGTGCTACGTAGAAAGATATATACATGAGTGCAGGTGGTGATCAGTGCCAGACATGAAATGATGCAGTGACACAGCGTAGGGTCATGTGTTAGTGGCGGGGACAGTCATGTGGTTATTGTTCATGTGTCCAACAGCAGAGGGGAAGAAACTGTTCTTGTGGCGAGAGGTTCTGGTGCGAATGGACCGGAGCCTCCTGCCTGAGGGGAGCAGGTCAAACAGACTGTGTCCAGGGTGAGAAGGGTCAGCTGAGATCCGGGCTGCACGCCGCAGTGTCCTGGAGGTGTACAGGTCCTGCAGAGATGGGAGTCTGCAGCCAATCACCTTCTCAGCAGAGCGCACAACACGCTGTAGTCTCTGTTTGTCCCTGATAGTGGCTCCAGCGTACCACACGGTGATGGAGGAGGTGAGGATGGACTCGATGATTGCAGTGTAGAATTGCATCATCGTCCGTGTTGGCAGGTTGAATTTCTTCAGCTGCCTCAGGAAGTACATCCTCTGCTGGGCTTTCTTGATGACGGAGGTGATGGTGGGCTCCCACTTCAGGTCCTGGGTGATGGTGGTACCCAGGAAGCGGAATGAGTCCACAGAGGTGATGGGGGTGTCAGTCAGGATGATGGGGGGGAGTGGGGCTGTGTGCTTCCTGAAGTCCACAATAATCTCCACTGTCTTCTGGGCATTCAGCACCAGGTTGTTGTGGCTGCACCAAGACACCAGACGTTCAACCTCCCTCCTGTAGGCAGACTCATCCCCGTCAGAGATGAGCCCAATGACGGTGGTGTCATCTGCGAACTTGATTAGCTTGACAGACTGGTGGGTGGAGGTGCAGCAGTTGGTGTACAGGGAGAAGAGCAGAGGAGAAAGAACACAGCCCTGAGGGGAGCCGGTGCTGATGGTCCGGGAGTCCGAGACATTCTTTCCCAGCCTCACGTGCTGCTTCCTGTCCGTCAGGAAGTCAGTGATCCACCGGCAGATGGGATCAGGCACATTCATCTGGGAAAGCTTGCCTCGGAGATGGTCTGGAAGGATGGAGTTGAAGGCAGAGCTGAAGTCCACAAACAGGATCCTGGCGTAGGTTCCTGGGGAGTCCAGATGCTGCAGGATGAAGTGTAGGGCCATGTTGATGGCGTCGTCTACAGACCTGTTGGCTCTATATGCAAACTGCAGGGGGTCCAGGAGGGGGGCCGTGAGGGTCTTGAGATGGGAGAGAACTAGGCGCTCAAAAGACTTCATGACCACAGATGTCAGAGCCACGGGTCTGTAGTCATTTAGTCCAGTGATCCTAGGTTTCTTGGGGACAGGGATTATGGTAGAGGACTTGAAGCAGGCAGGCACATGACATGCCTGCAGTGAGGAGTTGAAGATGCCAGAAAACACTGGGGCCAGCTCGTTTGCACAGTGTCTGAGGGTGGCAGGAGACACACCGTCTGGGCCGGGAGCTTTCCGAGCATTCAGACTCCTAAACTGCTTCCTCACATCTGCTTCATGAATATGAAGAGTTGTGGTCGGAGGAGGTGGTGTGAAATCCTCTTTTGTGTGGGGTGAGGGGGCGGGTGTTGCAGGTGAACAGTTTGAAGGTGGTGATGGCTCTATGGAGGGGGGAGAGGTGGGGGAATGAGTGTCCAAAGTGCCTCTATTGTTGGGGTCGTTGGAGGTGTGAAGGCTGCCTGATGGCTCGTCAAAACGACAGTAGAAGTCGTTGAGGGTGTTGGCCAAGAGCAAGTCATCAGTGGAGTGGGGGGTTTTAGGCTTGTAGTTTGTAATATTCCTAAAACCTTTCCACACAGAGGCCGAGTCATTCTCTGAGATCTGCTGCTGCATCTTCTCAGAGTGCTGATGTTTGGCAATGTCCACTTCTTTAGTGAACCTGTACTTGGCCTCTCTGTAGCAGTCCCTGTCTCCGCTTCTGAATGCCTTTCTCTTTTCCAGCCACAGCTTTTTGAGTTTAGGGGTAAACCAGGGTTTGTCATTGTTATAACTCACCCTGGTGCGTGATGGCACAATGCTGTCCTCACAGAAGTGGATATAGGAGGTGACAGTGTCCGTAAACTCGTCCAAGCTGTTAGAAGCAGCCTTCATTGTGTCCCAGTCTGTGGTCTCCAAACACGTGCGAAGCTCCTCCACAGCCTCGTTGCTCCACAGTTTTTTGGTCCTCACGACAGGTTTGGAGAGCTTCAGCCTCTGTCTGTACGCGGGGATTAGGTGGATCATGACGTGGTCAGAAAGTCCGAGTGAAGCGCGCGGCACCGCGCGATAGGCCCCGCTGATCGTGCTGTAGCAGTGGTCCAATGTCCTCTCCTCTCTGGTCGGGCATTTAATATACTGCTTGTATTTCGGAAGCTCATGGCTCAGATTGGCTTTGTTAAAGTCCCCAAGAGCAATGATGAGAGAGTCCGGGTATGTCCGCTCCGTGTGGAGAATCTGCTCTGCGAGTGCGCACTGAGCTGCTTGCGCATCTGCGTCTGGCGGGATGTAAACAGCGGCCAGGATGAATGAAGCAAACTCCCGCGGAGAATAAAACGGTTTGCAGTGAATAAAAAGATATTCCAGAGAGGGAGAGCAGTGCTGAGCAATCACTGTTACATCTGTGCACCAGCCACTATTGATGTAGAAGCAGACACCTCCACCTTTGGTTTTACCGGAGAGAGCGGCCTGCCGGTCCGCGCGCAGCAGATGAAAGCCCTCCAGCTTGAGCGCGCAGTCCGGGATGTCCTCACTGAGCCACGACTCCATAAAACATAAGACACAGGAGGAGGCAAAGTCTCTGTTCATGCTTCTCATCAGGGCCAGTTCGTCTATCTTATTCCAGAGTGAGCGTACATTAGAAAGGAAGATCCCAGGAAGGGCCGTTCTCAGTCCGCGTTTCCTCAAACGCACGAGTACGCCGGCTCGCTTACCTCTCTTTCGACGTCTCACTTTCCTGATCAGAGTCAGCAGTAAATCTGCCGCAGATGCGACAAATATTGGAAATAAATCCACAGGCGTTGTAGTCCTGCAGTTAAGGAGCTCTTCTCTGGTGTAAGAATATCCAGAGGAGTGCCCAGACACAGAAGAAATGCACAAAAACAAGACAAAAGTAACGCACTGAAGCACCAGGGCATCCATACGCGGCGCCATCTTGGAGATCAATTTCACCCTCTGTTCTGCAATGATTATGAGGTAAACAGTACAATTATTGCTTCATTAATTTACATTCATTATTTAAACAGTGATGAGAACTCCTGCTGGGCTTTCTAAGATGGAAATGAATTTTAATACCCTGATGCTGTACAGGGAGTGCAGAATTATTAGGCAAATGAGTATTTTGTCCACATCATCCTCTTCATGCATGTTGTCTTACTCCAAGCTGTATAGGCTCGAAAGCCTACTACCAATTAAGCATATTAGGTGATGTGCATCTCTGTAATGAGAAGGGGTGTGGTCTAATGACATCAACACCCTATATCAGGTGTGCATAATTATTAGGCAACGTCCTTTCCTTTGGCAAAATGGGTCAAAAGGAGGACTTGACAGGCTCAGAAAAGTCAAAAATAGTGAGATATCTTGCAGAGGGATGCAGCAGTCTCAAAAATGCAAAGCTTCTGAAGTGTGATCATCGAACAATCAAGCGTTTCATTCAAAATAGTCGACAGGGTCGCAAGAAGCATGTGGAAAAACCAAGGTGCAAAATAACTGCCCATGAATTGAGAAAAGTAAAGCGTGCAGCTGCCAAGATGCCACTTGCCACCAGTTTGGCCATATTTCAGAGCTGCAACATCACTGGATTGCCCAAAAGCACAAGGTGTGCAATACTCAGAGACATGGCCAAGGTAAGAAAGGCTGAAAGACGACCACCACTGAACAAGACGCACAAGCTGAAACGTCAAGACTGGGCCAAGAAATATCTCAAGACTGGTTTTCTAAGGTATTAGTCAAGCTCAACTCCCAGTCCTACTGCCAGTTTCTGGAAGACACCTTCAAGCAATGGTACAGGAAGAAGTCTGCATCCTTCAAGAAAAACATGATTTTCATGCAGGACAATGCTCCATCACACGCGTCCAAGTACTCCACAGCGTGGCTGGCAAGAAAGGGTATAAAAGAAGAAAAACTAATGACATGGCCACCTTGTTCACCTGATCTGAACCCCATTGAGAACCTGTGGTCCATCATCAAATGTGAGATTTACAAGGAGGGAAAACAGTACACCTCTCTGAAGAACAGTGTCTGGGAGGCTGTGGTTGTTGCTGCACCAACACGTTCTCACTCCCAACTCGTCAAACGTGTGACGCATGGTCAGGCTCCCTCTGCTGCACTTATGGACGTGCAGGGTACCCCTCTCGCGTCGGGAATTGACGTGAAGGGTCCTCCGATTGAAGAGATTGCTGCGGAAGTGCCTGTTGTCGGTATATTTAGACATTTTCCAAATCACATTGTAGTGACGTATACAGAACACAATAAATTATATAATGTAAACAACTACCTGAAAAACAGGTAGAACAATACTTTTGTAACGTTTGTTGCATTTACGCAGGGAGTGATGTATGCTGGGTAATGGCACAGCTAGCTACTGGGTGACTTTATTCACCCGCTTCGGCTGTTATCAGTCCATACAATGGGCGTTATTAGCACAAATCAGTCCCATAGATATGGGCCATCTCCTGCTAGATTGTTCAGAAGGTTGTTCTCATCCATCCAGATGGAGGATCACTAACAGGAGCGTGGGAAGACTCCAGAATCCACTCTGGCTGGAATCCGGTGGATATGCAGTGTGTACAGGTAAGACCATTTAAACGGACAGCATTTATAGAATGACTATTAAAAGTCAGCGAGTGTCAGTAATGTTAATGTGGTTATCTTAGTAATACACCGAGTGCTAATATAACAGCTTTAAGATGCATTTGTAGATATTATTACGTGTTTTACCGTCTTTATAGTGCTAGCTTAAAGTTACGGTGTAAACGTTAGCTTATATTGGAGTAAAGCTGTTACTGGTTAAACGATGTTAGCACAGAAATATTAGCTTCTGTCATGACTGATGAAGTTACTAGTTAATAAAGTTTCCAGTAAAGTGTTTAATCGCAGCCACAGATTGACAGCAAATATCTCGATTAGCTTCAGTGCATCTATAATAAATATGTGCAAGTTTCAGTGCTTCGTTTAAACTGTATGATACTTATACTGACCCAGGGTCAGTGTAAAATACAATCCTAGCTGTGTGAACAAAGCCTGGCTCCTTTAATCCTGCATGACAAACCTCAGGATGCAGGTTATTATTACTCTTTCCTGCTGGCACACCTGTCACACCTGAGAGTCAGCTAGAAACTTACAGTGACGTGGACATCATGCAAAGACTGCCAGACTCTGTAATACTGCAAATGATCAGTGACTCAGGTTATCACTAAACTTTAAATAGTACCTCTGTATCTCTGTGTGCTGAACATTTAGGATTGAGTCAGGCTGCATCAGCTGAAGCTGTTACTTGTATATTCAGGTGTGGGGAAAATACGTAAGACTGCAGTGAAGCAATGCACCAGATTAATCCCTGGCCAAAGGTATCATACTTAAATCAGACTACTGATCCAGCCACATCAGCCTTTTGTGAGGTCTGTTTAAAGTTGACTAAAAGTGAACTGCAGGTTCCTGAGAGGTGGACTGTGAGCACAGAAACACATGTTCATACATACAGCTGCAGCAAACTTACATTAATTTTAAATAGATTTGTTACTCTGATGTCTGTCTCTGTGTTAGTCCTCTGACAGACTGGTGACCTGTCCAGGTGTGCTCTACCTATGACTACTGGGACAGGCTCTAGCCTCTGTAATAGAAATTTTCTGTTATTCTCATTTAAAGCATTTAAGTGCTTATGCATATGCTTAGTTGTGACACTGTTATAGACTGTTCAGTGAAAGTTTCTAAAACTAGATGAACTTACTTCAGCGTCAGCAGTTTGAGAAAACAACTCCCTTTACAGGTGCTGATAAGGCCAAGGGCACAAAACAGCATAACCATTGATCCGTTAGGTTTCATAGCGAGACACATGAAGTGTGGTAGGATCAGTTTGTAACTTCCTCCCTCTTCCTTGGAATGCATAAAGGAGTAGGAGCACCACTTCTGTGGCAGCGCTGACATGACTGAACTGTGATGTTTGATGTGTGTTGGCGCAGTAATAAATAGCTTGATCACAGCTCTTTCTGTGTTGCAGACTTTATTTAAAAAATTCCACGACACCCCCCCACCCTCCCACTGTGAACATGAATTGAATATTCAGAAGACATTTGTTTAAATAGTTCTACAAATCTGAGCTTTTGGTGTGTCCTTGGATTGTGTGGTAATAATATTAGAGCTAGCAATCTTTCTTACTGAATCTCTACTATGAGTCATGTTACCTGAGATTAATTCGATGTTTACCTGTCAGCCTGGACGAATGTGCTGTGTGAAGGAAATTAAATTAAATCAGATCTGAACTACGTACATTTAAGGAACCTGTTCATATTTAATTGAAATATGAACCAGTGATTTTTTTGATTGCTGATTCCAAGAGAGTCTTTGTGGAAATCCTGTTTGGCTTTTTGTTATTTTAAATCTCTTTTTTCTGTTTTCCAGAACAGTTCTCCACAGCCACTGTCCACATGGGTCAGTGGGACCAAGAAGCACTCTGTTAATGTGGGACTCTGACCAGCAACATCCAGCAAGACCCAGACAGCGTTTTCTATCTCCCAGCTGCAGTTTTTGTTTGTCTGTGACTGGAGAGTCAGATTTTTGTTGAGCTTCACACTTGCAGAGGTAAGTCAGTTTGCAGAGATTCCTCCCACCCTGGCTTTTATGTGCTAGATTTCTTGTCTGAAACAGTAATATTTCAGTGACTGCTGCTTATACCACAGGTTAATACACTCTACTGATCCCTGATGGGAGAATCATCAATTTTGGCAACAAAGAAGCCTGGTGGATGTTTGTTTACAGTCTGATGATGGGACATCTTGCTCTGCATCTTTAAAGTTTGTCTCTTGATTATTATTCATACCCAGTAATGTCAAGTATGCTCATATCTACTATAACGGAACCAACCTGGTGCTCTTCATTTATGGAGGCTGTTGAGTCTGAATGTTGGATGTTGTGTATCTCGTGTTCTCTGGGCTTTGTTGTCCTCAGTCTTTTTGCAGGATCACAAAACAAAACCAGGAGGCGCGTAAATGTTTCTTCTCCATGATGTTTCTTCAAATGTTTCTTCTGGATGATGATAAGACTGTGACACGGGATGCCACCTTTGGTCTTGTGATGAAGCAAAGCTCAGGAAGAAGTGTGATTAAATGGTACCCACATGTGTGCTGCTGAGAAGGATGTACAAGGGCACCTGCAGCCAAATCCAAGCCTCAGGTTAGTTGTAGTTGCAGAACACTATAGACTGAGTGTTAAGAGATTTTCTACATTATACACTATAACCAAATCTCTATAATACAATATAATCAAGTAGGCCTTATATTCTAACCAAGTGTGCCTTATATTGAGTGTGTTCATATATTTTCACATAACCAAGCCTATTGTTGAAGAATCAGCTAACCAAGTTTATTGTTAAAGAGAACATAATGCATTCCTTACTTAAGTGTCTGAAATGTTTGAGATGTTTTGACAGCATGCTATAATGATGCATTCTTTCCTATAATGTCTGTGATGTCAGATAAAGCATGATATACTTCTGTATTTTTAATCCCAGTGTGTGAAAGATCAGATAAGCTGATTTAATGTTTAACCTCTTCCCTGACTGTTAAAAAGAGGAAGTACTATGTAACCCATTTTTGCCTTATAAATAAAGCAGCGAGCCTGTGCTCGGTGTGGTGTCTTCTCAGAGAGACATTCACCCGTGCGCACGTTTTCTAATTACTCTCTGAGTTGGTCTGCAGTTGTCTCATTTCTCTTACTTGTGTTTTGAACAAATGTCTAAACCCCTGACATTTAATTGGTCCTTCGTAGCCGGAGAACTGACTGTTATTTTTAACGTCTAGTTTTCCACAGCGGTCTTCATCGGATCCTGACGTCGTGACGCCTGCGCTGGAAAACAGTCTGTGCACAGCAAAAGAAAATCCGGGAGCGTGAATTCGACCTCCGGTCAGCGTCTTACACAGGCCTTCACGGCTGCAGGACCCGATGAGCACCGGATCACAAAACGCAGCGCCACAGTAAGGTGAATATGAAACACTGCATTCCATCAAGCGTTAAAATACGTTGATATTGAGATTTTCCTTTAAAATAGTGTAAGCCTGGTGAGCGCCGACAGATCTCAGTCCAGAGAGGGACTTAGGAGACAACAGGCAAGAGCGATATTCTAGAAATCGCTATTAAAAGTTCCGGTTGCTCTGGGTAGCAGCTGTAACGGAACGAGTTCCGGTCACTCTAGGAGTGGCTGCAACGGAACAGGTTGAAGGTTACATGAAATAGGCCTATGGAAAATCTCAATAAAAATTATAAAAACGCGCTTTGTTTGTGTTGAAATAGAGGAGTGAGTTGTTTTTACGACCCAATAAGCGGTCGAACCACTTCTCAAACTGTTTTCCTGTGTACACTCACGTATTGGTTAAAGTGGAAAAAGGGTTGTGCGTCATCACGTAAAATCAATAACCGCTCACTCGAATAGCGAGTGAGTAGAAGGCTGTTATTGAAAACCCATTCTCACTTTTTTATGCCAAAGAAGGTGTCACAGTTCTGACGTAATTAGTTCAAAATGGGTAATTCTAAAACTAAAGTAAAATTAACAGCAGATGAAGAAAAGCTTGAGAAAAACTGTCAAAATGCAGGAAAAGTCAGTGCAAATAGGTGGAGAAATCCACATAAAATTTATTGTCCAGCCTGACAACATACACTCATTAAACATGACAAATGCTTTGAATGTTCTGAAACAACTAAGAGACGCTCAGCAACAGGACTACGTAACCGATGAGCAAGGCTGGTGGGACTGGTTGCTGAGCGGCTCCTGGAAATCTTTGCTGATTAAAGGCCTGTTGGCCCTATGTACTGTGATGTTCCTATTTTGCATTTTTGCTGCTTGTATTATCCCTTGTCTGAGACGCATGGTGATGAGTATGTTTAATCGTACTTTAGGAAATTTTGTTTTGATCCAGAGAGATATGGAGGATCCCTTTCGCCAGTATGATATGCTAAATAGAGAGACCAGAGAAGAGAATGTCTATGATAATCTTAACAGAGCTGATGTTTAGATACTTCACTGAATGATATGCAAGTTGAAAATGTGATTTAACAAGTGACTATGCATTGATATAAACATGTGAAATATATTAACAACAGGAGGGAAATGTTAAGAGATTTTCTACATTATACACTATAACCAAATCTCTATAATACAATATAATCAAGTAGGCCTTATATTCTAACCAAGTGTGCCTTATATTGAGTGTGTTCATATATTTTCACATAACCAAGCCTATTGTTGAAGAATCAGCTAACCAAGTTTATTGTTAAAGAGAACATAATGCATTCCTTACTTAAGTGTCTGAAATGTTTGAGATGTTTTGACAGCATGCTATAATGATGCATTCTTTCCTATAATGTCTGTGATGTCAGATAAAGCATGATATACTTCTGTATTTTTAATCCCAGTGTGTGAAAGATCAGATAAGCTGATTTAATGTTTAACCTCTTCCCTGACTGTTAAAAAGAGGAAGTACTATGTAACCCATTTTTGCCTTATAAATAAAGCAGCGAGCCTGTGCTCGGTGTGGTGTCTTCTCAGAGAGACATTCACCCGTGCGCACGTTTTCTAATTACTCTCTGAGTTGGTCTGCAGTTGTCTCATTTCTCTTACTTGTGTTTTGAACAAATGTCTAAACCCCTGACACTGAGACAGCTGAGGCATCAAATGTTTGATTAAACGGATGAAAAAGAGAAGTTTCTTCCCTATAATTATCACTTCTTAAAATCTGTAGCAACTTCAAGTCTGTCAGCGTGCTGAGCATGCTCAGAATGTGACAATATATTTTTGTTCAATATTTAATTTCTTTCAGTTGCAATTGTTAAATGAAGAAAAAAAATATTCTTATAATTTAGCAAACTAATTAATCAAAAAAAAATGTACATATATCTGTATTAGTTTTAATAAATTAATTTGACACCTGTATTGAAAATACCATATTGTATTCATACAGAATCAGTTTGGTATCATTGTTTGTCTGCTCACTGATTGTTGAAGCTAAGAGCTGCTTTGATCTGTTTAGATCTAAAGTATCCAAAGTTGAGCTCTAATGTTTCTTCACCCCTGTGTGTGATATGTGATTCCTACATGCTGGCAGAGCAGCGCGGCAGTTTGTGCTCACAGATGGTGACGGTGTGGAGAGACGGTGGTGTTTCCTCAGAAGAACCAGCAGAGTCACTTGCTGACTGATGTTCGTCTGCACTGCACAGAGGAAATCAACTGACCGAGGTTTGTCCAGTGACGTGTTATGAAATGTATATTTGTTTTATGCTTACAGATATGTTTTTCTTGACAGAGGCTCTGCAGAGGTTAGACAAAGCAGAGAAAACATGTGCTTTACATTTTACTGTGATTTATTGAGATATTTGTTGCCTGATGTTCAGCAGGAATGGAGAAATAGAATCAAAGGGAGATATTTTTGATGCTTTTGTAATGATGTAAGTAAATCTTCAATATTATTTATTTGCTTGGTTATATTAGGAGTGTTTCTGAGTGAGGGGGAGAGGAGTCATCATCCAGGTAAAGTGACGTGGATCAGTGGATACACTTGTCTCCCCTTTAAAGGAGACAATCCAAGTCATCCTTTTTTTTTTTTTTCCTTTTTTGGCCTGTCCCGTTTGGCTCTTTTGCCATCAGAATTGTTGTCTAAAGGCAAAGAAAGATGCCCAACGGATTTACTTTACCAAATTGACCATCCCAGCCTTGCCGTAATGGTCCATTTGATTCACCTTTTATTGTTCATTTTATTTTCACTTACTGAATACGTCCCGTAGACTTGACTGGGGGAAAGAAGGGGAGAAAGAAAGAGGGAAAGAGAAACAGCTGAGAAGAGGGACGGGGGAGAAGGGCAAAAGACAAAAACCAACAGAATGAGCAGAAAAAAAAAAGAAGAAAAAAAATGCATATATCAATCACCTGAGTCACCTGCTGAGAAAGAAAAAAGAAAACAAGCAGGAGAGAACAAGAGTAATAGAATAAACAACATCACAATGATATATGGGAATATGACAGTAAATACTAAATATTAAACATTATTGTGCAGCACATAAGATCAACAGAACACAGTGTGCTTTGAGGTAGGAGCCAAAAAGGGTGTAGTTTGTGGGTGTGATCACCCGTGTGTACACCTGTGAGCATGGACGCGCTTGTTTTTTTTTTTTTTTTAAAGGTTCTTTCATGTAATGATCTGCTAGAGGGTGTGGGGGGGCCACAGCCCCGTCCTCCAGGGCATGAAGCAGGTATGGAGGAGATCAAAACTCCAGACATCCAGAGGCCCCCAGAACACAAGAGATCAAGGAAGACCAACAGAGGGGCAGCCGCGCCACTGTCCCAGAAAGAGCTGAGGAGAGTCCCAGATGAGGGCTCACTCATCAGCCGCGGAGCAGAAGCCAGGGGGAGTTGCAGTGACGCGCCCGTGAGCTCCTCCGGCAGCCAGCCGTGCCTGAGTGACCGAGCCCCAGGCCGAGAGGCCGGGGGCACCCCACCTCCGAAGTGGCCCGAGCGAGCCCCAGGCTCCAGGCCCCGATAAGCGGCCGCCAAGGAGTGAGCCGGTGTGTACCTGGACGCCCATCCCCGGACACAAAGAACCACCAACGCACCGATGTCTGAGGGAGTCCGCCACTGGCAGGGAAGTGGTGGTAGGGGGAGATAGGCCTCCAAACCTTGGAGGGCCTAAGATGTCCCCAGAGAGGTGGCGCCTGACACCCAACCTGACATATAGACACAGACATACAGGCACACACAGATACAAACATCCATTCCCACCCTCATGCTCTCATATGCACTTACTCCACACTCAACCAACGTGGAGACAGACATAAAGAGACGCTGTACACACGATCACACTCCCCAAGCGTACTCTACACACCGGGTCTAGGTACCCTTGCCCCTGGAGGGGGAAACTGCACCCAGACCCAGGTGGTGTTACCCTTTTCCCTGCGGTGGGGGGAGGCAGACCGCCCCGACTCCGCAGCAGCAGGAAGGCCCCACACTCCAGACCGCAGCCGGACGGCCAACTCCTCCTCCTAGCCCCCCCGCTCCAGCAGGTCGCAGAGAACAGGGGTGAGAGAAGACTCCAAACCTCCCTCCACCCGCTCATTGTAGTGTTGATGCATGTGTGTTCTAAGGTGCATTTAAAAAAAAAAAAAAAAAAGGGCTTGGAGCTACCTGCCAGAGAGCAGCAGGTAAGCGCATGGTCCCTCCTGCTAGCCCTCAATGTCTACGTGTATTTAACATTGAGAGGTGGGCAACGACGCCAGGGGTGGGGTGTACACCCTGATGGTACTTTGGATTCCGTGTATCGTGCCCACCCCCAAGATCCTATATGTATGTGTAATGAGAGTGTGAGTAATGTGAATGTCTAAGTTGTGGGATAAAATTGAGGCAGAGGCAGCCAGAAGGGGACGGGGGTGGCCTCCTCTGCACCCTGGTGACATACCCCTACTCCAAGGTCCTGCATGTGTGGGTGGTTGTGGTGGAGCGGGAAGAGGGAGGCAGCTGGAGATGGGGAGGGAAGGAAGGGAGGGGCAAGTGACCCCTCCCTGGGGCCAGCTCCCCCGCTGACCCCAGTAGGCACCCCCATACTCCGCGACCCGCCAGGGAAAGGGGGCCCAGGCCCATCCAGACCGGGGCCCAGCACAGCAGTGCCTCCCGGCCCCACAGAGCCCGGGACAGTCCACCCAACCCCACCACAGAGAAAACTGCACCCACCCCACCATCCACTCTTCTTCCAGACTACATAAGACAATAAACACCCAGGCTGAGATCTTCTTCCACCTCTCCTGTATCTCCCCCTCCTGCAGAGAGAGCCCCTGAGGAGAGGAAAGCTCCTGCAAGATGTGACAATCTTCCCCACCAGTTGAAGAGCCCCCCAGGTGGCTCCATGCACCGGCGGCACCCCGCTCCAGGGCTGGGCCCCCATGCACCCACCCGCCCAAAACCCCGGCAACACACCAACCAGGACCCAAGCCCCCGAGGCCCGGCCCGGGCCCCAGCCCAGAGACGGAGCGCCCCCAGAACCTCACGCCCATCCCGGACCCACCCAGGGGCAGCCAGGCTACCAGGTCAGTAACCCACGTCCATCAGCACAGACCCTCCCCTAGCCCCGCTGCACGCAGCCGCGAGGAAACAGTCACCTGAGAGCCAACAGAGCCCCTAACCGGACATGACCGCTACCCCGGGTTGAGCCCCCCAAGGAAGATGCCTCCGGGGAACCCCCCGACGCCCTAAGCCTGTCCCTACCCGCACACAAATCACAACAGTGAAGGCGGGACCAAACTATGACCCCCCACCCCCACTAGGTGATGGAGCTGATCAAAGGAGCCCAGAGCAATTGATCTGATGTGGTGGCAGAAGCTGTATCAAGACTATCCATCCATCCATCCATTTTCATCCGCTTTGTCCGGAGCCGGGTCGCGGGGGCAGCAGCCTAAGCAAACCCGGCACACAATGCACCCGACCCCTATGGCGCCTCCTGCGGGTGGTGGGCCTGCGGGAGGATGGGCCCATGTCTCCTCTTCGGGCTGTGCCCGGCCGGGCCCCATGGACTAAGGCCCGGCCACCAGACGCTCGCCCTCGGGCACCCTCCCCGGGCCTGGCTCCAGGGCGGGGCCCCGGTAACCCTATCCCGGGCAGGGTAAACTGTTCCCTCGATGTCCTTTTCATAAGGGTCTTCTGTATCAAGACTAATGTAATCTAATAGATAATTTCTATATTGGTTAGAATTAAGATTATTTTTATTTTTCCAGTTCATGAGGACTGTTTTCTTGGCTATGCATAGGGCAGTGAAAACCATATGGGCTATATTCTTTTCTGAAGTGACATTATCTAAGCTGCCCAACAAACACACTAAGGGGGAAGTTGGAATGTTACATTTCAGACACTTCGATAAGTCTTCACATATCTCGCGCCAAAACTTCTGAACTGGTGGACAGAACCAAAGAGCGTGGATATAATTGTCCGGTGAATTGGTTTGGCAGTGTGAGCAGTTGTTGGTAGACGTAAAGCCCATCTTGAACATCCGATGACCTGTATAGTGCACTCTATGTAATATTTTGTATTGAATTAATTGAAGACTGGGATTTCTAATTAGATGAAAGGTTTTTAAGCAAATCTGAGACCAGAAGTTTAGGTCTAAGTTAACTGATAAATCCACTTCCCATTTTGCAATAGGAAGTGATATTGATTCATCTGTTTTAGAAAGCATTCTGTATATTTTGGATAGTAATTTGGGGGTTTTAAGAGTAAGAAATTGAACCACACTTGGTGGTGTTTGTAGTTCAACTTGACCCAGTTTAAATTTCTTTTTTACTATGGATTTAATTTGTTGATATTCTAAAAATCTTTTCTTGTTGATCCCATATTGTGTAACTAGTCCGTCAAATGAAATAAATTCTGTTCCTTCTAGTATATGTTCTAAATATTTGATTCCTTTACCACTCCAATCTGAAAAGTTTATCATATTATTGTTTTGTAATATGTCAGGGTTGTTCCAGATAGGTGTACGTTTGCATGGGATTAATGAAGACGCCGTCAATTTTAGAAACTCCACCATGCTGTCAGAGAAGAGCTGATGTTGATGCTTTTAAAGCATTCATGTCGTTGGATGTTTGAGCTGATAAATGGTAGATCTGAGATCTCTAGATTATTGCAAAGTGCTTGTTCTACATCTAGCCAAGGTTCATCTAAGAGGGTATGTTTTAGCCATCCTGAGATAAACTGAAGCCTGTTGGCTAAGAAGTAGTGCTGAAAGTTAGGCAGTTCTAGTCCTCCTTTATCCTTGGTCTTTTGTAGTGTTTTTAAGCTTATACGTGGGGGTTTATTTTTCCAAAGGAATTTGGACATACATGAATCTAGAGATCTGAACCAATCTTGTGGCGGTTTAGTTGGGATCATTGAGAATAAATAATTTATTTTTGGTAAGACCATCATTTTTATAGCGGCAACCCTTCCCATGAGTGATATGGGTAGACATTTCCATCTAGCCAGATCATCTTCTACCTTCTTTAAAAGTGGGATATGGTTTAATTTAGTTAGATCTGCAAGCTTGGGAGAAACATTAATACCTAAATATTTTATATTTCCCGATTGCAGTGGTGTAGAAGAGGAATTATGGAGGGAGCAATTAATCGGTAGAACTGTAGATTTTGACCAGTTAATTGAGTAATCTGATATTCTTGCAAAAGAGTTTATCAATTCAATCACCCCAGAGATATTGGTTTGTGAATTTTGGAGAAAGAGTAACACATCATCCGCATAAAGGCTGATTTTATGTTCCACGTTCTTGCATTCTATGCCCTTAATTACTGAATTCTGTCTAATTGCTGCTGCTAGTGGTTCAATAAAAATTGCAAACAGTGAAGGGGAGAGTGGGCATCCCTGCCTGGTGCCCCTCAAGAGACAGAAGCTGGAGGATGTCTGGTCATTTGTTCTAACACAAGCTGTTGGGGAATTATATAATATTTTTAACCAGTTTATGAACGAGGATCCAAAACCAAATTTGTGTAAAGTTGCAAATAGAAATTTCCAGTTAACTCTGTCAAATGCTTTTTCTGCGTCTAAAGAGAATATTGTAGTTTCTAGGTTTTTACTGTATGAGTAGTCTATCAAATTAAGTAATCTACGTGTATTTGTTGATGAGTGCCTACCTTTTATGAAACCAGTTTGGTCAGGATGAATTAAGAGGGGGGTTATTTTCTCCAGTCTCTTTGAGAGAGCTTTGCAGATTATTTTAAGGTCTACGTTTATAAGGGATATTGGACGATAGCTTGAGGGATATACAGGGTCTTTGCCTGGTTTTAGCAGGAGATTAATGTTTGCAGAATTCATATTTGATGGAAGTCTGCCCTTTTCTTTAATTTCCAACAACGTTCTGTAGAAAACTGGTGCTAGAATCGACCAGAATTCTTTGTAGAATTCTGCAGGAACCTGGACCTGGAGCCTTATTATTGGGCATACTTATCAGGGCTTCCTGGAGTTCACCTGGTGTCAGTGGTGAATCCAGTGCCATTGCTTGAGTGTCCAATAATTTTGGAAGAGTTATGTTGTCCAAAAACTGATCAATTTCTTTTTTAGATGGGTTTATTTGTGGTGAATACAACGTTTTATAGAAATCCCTGAAAATGTTGTTTATTTGTATCGGATCATATATTGTGTTCCCAGATGAATCTTGAACAGCACATATAGTTGTTTTTTCTTTATTTATTTTTAGCTGGTTTGCTAGAAATTGACCGGATTTATTACCATGTTCATAATTTTGTAGGCGTAGTCTTTGTACTAAGAATTTTGTTTTTTTATCAATTATCTCATTTAATTCTAGTTTTGTTTTGCGTATTTTGTTCAATGTTTCCTGATCTTGGTGGGACGCGTAGGCTTCTTCTAGTGATTTGATGTTTTTTTTCTAATTCCTGAATATTTTTGTTTTCTTTTTTCTTTTTATGTGATGAGAAAGAAATTATTTTACCTCTCATCACAGCTTTCCCTGCTTCCCATAGAACAGAAGCTGATGTTTCGGGAGTGTCATTATAGTCCAAATATGAAGTCCACTCTTTTTTAAAATATTTAATAAAGTCTTCATCTTTAAGTAGTGATATATTAAATCTCCAGTTTTTTCTTGGCGTAGTATTATTCTTGTGCATTAGTGTTAAAGATACAGGACCATGATCGCTGACAGCTATAGGATCAATCTCAGTGTCTGAAATGTCACCCAGTAGTGAGCTGCTGACCAAAAAATAATCCAGACGAGAGTAGGAGTGATGGACATGTGAGAAAAAAGTATATTCCTTACTGGTGGGGTGAAGGGAGCGCCATGCATCGCAAAGACCAAAGTCGCTCATATACTGTTTGATTATATTTATGGACTGCCAATTACGCTGAGTTCCCGCTGTATTGAGCCTATCCATGTCTTCATTTAGTCCAAGGTTGAGGTCGCCTCCAAGAACAAGTGTGCCATCTAAGTGTTCAGAGAGTGCACTGAAAAAACCGTGAAAGAATGAGGGATCATCAACATTTGGACCATATACACTTGCAATACATAGCTTTTTATCAAGTATAGATATTTTAATGATTAAGAATCTGCCCTCTGGATCTATAACTGTATCGAGTACTGTGAAATTAATATTTTTATGTATTAAAATTGCTACTCCCCTTTGTCTAGAATTATAACAAGCTGAGAACACATTAGGAAACTCAGGTGTTTTAAGTTCATTCAAACCTCTAAGAGGTCTGTGGGTCTCTTGTAAAAGGAAAAACATCTGCCTGTAGTTTTTTGAGTTGGTTAAATATTTTTAACCTCTTTACTCTGGAGCCAGCTCCATTTATATTCCATGTAATGAACCTCAGTGTACCCATAGATGTTTGTGTATAACTAGGGATGTATGCTGTGTGCGTCGCTTAGACAGGTGGAGAGAATACGTCACTTGTTCATAAATAAAGAGAAGGAGAGAGAGAAAAAATGTGTGGCGAGATGCTCCCTGAGTCTGACTTTGTGTATGCATAGTTACTAATACGAGTAGGCTTGGCTTAAGTGTGTGTATCCTAAACGACTGTGTGCGCTGTCTGACTGAAGTAAAATGTGCTGCCGTTGAGCGCATGGTTCGTATGTGTCGAAATAAAGGATGTTTGCGGATGAGTGTCGAAGCAGGTGATCGAGGCAGTGAAAGGAATAAAGAAAGAAACCAAGGACAGGGGTGAGCAGCATAAAACCAAGAGGGGGGAAAAGAGAGGGGAAAAAAAAAACGAGAAGAAAAAAAACAGAACAAAACGTAAACATTCCAATTAAATCACTGACGGAGAGTGACGGTGTTAATTCTGCTATGAAATCACACTTTAAGATGTGATTTGATACTGGTAAGTTAAACAGATGTTAATGCAAGTTAGTGTGAGTGGATAAGGAAAGGGTGCAGCTGATTCCTATCTGGTGTGAGGTTAATACAGCCACGGAGTGATGTTGGGGTTGCGGTGGAGCTGTCCGTCCATGTACAGCCGGTCCACAGCGATGACAGCGCGGGAGCCCTTCTGGATGAAGCCGCGTCGGATTGGGAAGAGGACCCTGCGTCGTTCCAAGATCTCTTTGGGGAACTGGTCGTTCACGCTGAAGTCCGTTCCTTTTAATTCCCTGCCGCGGCTTTTCACATGTTGCTTTTGTTTGAAGTGGCCGAATTTGGCCACGATAGGACGTGGTCTCCCGGCCGTAGCCCGAATGGGGCCGAGGCGATGTACCCGATCGAAGACGATGTTCTTCACAGTGTCCTCCGGCAGCTTCAGGTGGGTTTTGATGAAGCTTTTTACCGTGGTCTCCGCGTCCTCTCCAGCGGCTTCTGGAATACCAGAAAATACCAGATTATCACGCATGCTACGAGCTTGTAGATTGATAACTGTTTCTTTTATTTTTTTATTTTCTCTATTGAGCTGGGTAACATTATCTGTGAGACATTTCACCGACTCCCTTAGCGTGGCATTTTCAGCAGCAAGCGTTTCCACCTGCTGCTGGCTGTACTCCAGGGATTCTTGCAAGCATTTAAATTCTCGGTGAAGAATCTCCACCAAGGACAGCCTTGCGTCGAAACTGGACAATCGCTTGTCGATTGACTCCAGTATGTCGGCAATATCTTTGCCGGCTGGCGATGTTGAGCCGGGGGAATCTGCCAGGCGTTGTCTTTTCGACGACGGCGTCTCAGGTTTGGCCGGGGGAGCTGCACACTGGGTCTTCTTCATCACGAGATCCTGAAAGCACTGATCAATATAATCTTGGAGAGTCTCTAAACTCTCCTCGTTGTTCTCCAGGGTGTTGGAGATTATTTAGACAAATAGTGTTAGTTATAAGACAATTGATAAGTGTATTTGGTAATACTGAAGCTTAAATGAATTTGTTCAGATCTAAACTACCATTTGCTTTAATTTTCCGCCAAAATCTCCGGCGTCAGACGTCAGTTACAACATGAGTCGCTTACCTTGTCCGTCACTTCCGTCACTTACCTCCTCACTTCCCCTCCGCCTCCAGGAGGCGCGTAAATGTTTCTTCTCCATGATGTTTCTTCAAATGTTTCTTCTGGATGATGATAAGACTGTGACACGGGATGCCACCTTTGGTCTTGTGATGAAGCAAAGCTCAGGAAGAAGTGTGATTAAATGGTACCCACATGTGTGCTGCTGAGAAGGATGTACAAGGGCACCTGCAGCCAAATCCAAGCCTCAGGTTAGTTGTAGTTGCAGAACGCTATAGACTGAGACAGCTGAGGCATCAAATGTTTAATTAAACAGATGAAAAAGAGAAGTTTCTTCCCTATAATTATCACTTCTTAAAATCTGTAGCAACTTCAAGTCTGTCAGCGTGCTGAGCATGCTCAGAATGTGACAATATATTTTTGTTCAATATTTAATTTCTTTCAGTTGCAATTGTTAAATGAAAATATATATATATATATTCTTATAATTTAGCAAACTAATTTATCAAAAAAAATGTACATATATCTGTATTAGTTTTAATAAATTAATTTGACACCTGTATTGAAAATACCATATTGTATTCATACAGAATCAGTTTGGTATCATTGTTTGTCTGCTCACTGATTGTTGAAGCTAAGAGCTGCTTTGATCTGTTTAGATCTAAAGTATCCAAAGTTGAGCTCTAATGTTTCTTCACCCCTGTGTGTGATATGTGATTCCTACATGCTGGCAGAGCAGCGCGGCAGTTTGTGCTCACAGATGGTGACGGTGTGGAGAGACGGTGGTGTTTCCTCAGAAGAACCAGCAGAGTCACTTGCTGACTGATGTTCGTCTGCACTGCACAGAGGAAATCAACTGACCGAGGTTTGTCCAGTGACGTGTTATAAAATGTATATTTGTTTTATGCTTACAGATATGTTTTTCTTGACAGAGGCTCTGCAGAGGTTAGACAAAGCAGAGAAAACATGTGCTTTACATTTTACTGTGATTTATTGAGATATTTGTTGCCTGATGTTCAGCAGGAATGGAGAAATAGAATCAAAGGGAGATATTTTTGATGCTTTTGTAATGATGTAAGTAAATCTTCAATATTATTTATTTGCTTGGTTATATTAGGAGTGTTTCTGAGTGAGGGGGAGAGGAGTCATCATCCAGGTAAAGTGACGTGGATCAGTGGATACACTTGTCTCCCCTTTAAAGGAGACAATCCAAGTCATCCTTAAATGTTAGTGCTTTCAAATACACAAACATTTTTAAAGGACAAAAATGAACATCCAACTTTGACTGTAATACAAAATAAATCTTTTCATGTATGTTTTCAAACTCTCAGATGGGCAGCATATCAGTCTTGGACTGTCTAACCTGCCGGAGCAGCACTGAATGACCACCACACATGAGCATGTTCCTGCAACATTCAGCATCTGATCCTTCATCTGTGTGCTTCTGCTTTTGGTAAGTAGAGTTACCCAACTCCAGTAACTCTAAACACATGCCATCCATTTCTAACGGCCTGGTTACTTCCTGTCAGTTACTTTAGAAACCATGTGGTCACCTGACCTAACACTGTTTCTTCTTCTTCCCCTTAATGTTCAAGTGTCACATGTCAAACAGCTGGAGAGGAAACTACACCAGTGTACTGAGATGTTTCACCAACACGTGCCAGATGCTGTTCCTTCATGGTGACATCACCAGAGACAGCCCCACCCACCTCAGGACCTCGCCATTGATCATGATGATTATAATGATGACAGCGAGCGGAACTAAGACTGTAAAAATCCACGACCAGAATGTTTCTTTCTAATTATTAATGAATACTGAGAGCCTCGTTCTGTGTTTTGTCTGTTTTGGTTGTGTTTGTTTTACCTCATTTGTTACTAACAAAGTTCACAAACTCACACAGTTTACATTCTGTATGTTTCCATCTTTACCAGCCACACTCTCACTGCATTTAAGAAAATAATCCTTAGAAATCGTCGTTTTTCTCTTTTATAATTGATGATAATTCAGTGAATATACTGTGCTGCTTCCTTTTATTGCGTCACACATTGCTTTATGTTTTTCAGTGTCCAGTTATTTTTTACTGCTGTTTGAATTCTCTGTATGTTTGACCCTGTAGACTGTTTGATGGACTGCTTGTCTTCCTGTTTGTAACTGCCGCCTGTTTTTTAATAAAGATTTGGATTTCTGACTTCAACACAGCCTCTGCGTGTCCTCCCTTTGTGTCCTCTTCCTCTGTGAATGTGTTGCATGTGTCACAGATTCATTTTATTAACAGCTTTCCCACAGTGAGTTGCATCAGCATTCATTCACAGCACATTTCAGAAGGATTCAGATTAATACAGTGATCTTACAGTCAGAATGATCCTGACAGAGTGCCACTGTAAATGATCTTTCATCAGGTCAATTTTAAAGTTCAGTATTTCAAAGCAGGAGTTATGAATAATCATACTGGCATTAGGACTAATAATATGTACTTACAAAGTCAAAGTTTTTTAATTATGCTAGAATATTGGAAGACAATCAACTTTTAGTGTTTTCCGCATATTAATTATTCTGAAATAGAGACGGTGACCCTAACTGTACAGAAGCACTAAACAACTGACAATCTAACAAACATCATTGGCCTGAGCCGTCATGCACAGTGAGTCTGATCCTTTGCTGTGAGAGTCTGACAAGCATGTTTCTGGTCAGTTTGGAAGAAATAATATCACAATGTTGATCTTTTTTTCAATATTCCTTCTCTTTTACAACATAAACTGTGATCAAAGCTACTTATGTTCACAGCATGTAATAATACTGACAGTCCAGGGCATTGTGGTCTGTTGAGCTAGGGTTAGGGTTAGCAATTCAGAAATATGTAATCAATATTAAACGTCTCTGACGTGGGCCACTCTCCGCAGTGTTGGGAAATCCATACCAGGCTGGAACGAGTCAAGGTAGGTGAGCATCCACGAGAAGACACAGCAGATGCATCCTACTAATACTGACAGGACCAGGAGACTCCAGAAACCGAGCATCTTCTCTTCAGTGCCATCCTCTCCTGTCACCCTCTCTACCCGCAGCTCTTTGAGTATGGGGTAGATAAGGGCGCAGAGAAACCCTTATTACTAATTTGTATTATAATTCAATTTTCATGAAATATTCATATTCAGTATTGGTCATTTTATATTAATAACCACGTATCCACCCAGGCTCATGGTGGGGCAGGGCTCTGTCCTGGGATGCTTGAGTACAAGGTAATGTACACCCTGACTAGGTATCCAGTCTGTCAGAATTGTTTTCAATATTTGGTTCAAAAACATGAGTGACAACAAAAATCCAACTAGGATTCTTGCATATGATGAATGAAGTCTGACTTTGACTGTATTGTCCAGCTGATCCATCAAACCCCCAGCAGGTGAACCTTATTCATGACATAACACGGCAACAATGTAAAAAATTAAACAGCAACAGTCTAAATGTAAAGTGCATTCTAAACCCCTCTTCAATAAATCATATGCAAAGAGTCATTAAGGACTGTAAAACGTGAACTACAGAACCCAGAGTCTTCATCATTAAATCTCTGGTTGCTTCATTTTTCTATCCTATATCAGATACTTTAAGGTTAGGTTAGGTAAACTTGCATTCTCATGGTGAGGCAAAGTGCTTTATGTGTGTGTGTGCGTGTCATGAACGGCTATAAAAGGCCTATAATTAAAGAACAAAGCAGGGTTTGAGTTCGAGTTGCGGCAGACGGTCACTACTTGTAAATGGAACGCAGCCTCCCTACGGCGGACAGCTAATAACAGGAATCGGACGCGGTCCACCCAAGTCCACACCAACCACCATAGCAACCGCCTAGCATGACCTTAGAAACATATTCTGTCTTCATAACTATCAAAAACATGGAATGATTTGCAAAGTGTGAAAGTGTTACAGCTGCAGAGAGCTATGGCGGCATCTTTGGAATACGATAACAGACTTACATCATTAAAACATAAAGGACAGGAGATATTTAGATATTTTTATATTTATATTACATTTTATAGCTGACGGATATTACTAAATAGATAGAATTTACTAAATAGCTGGATGAACATGAAAAATATGTCTATAATAACAAATGACCATGAGAGCCAGTAGAATTAATTCAACTGGACACTCAAAAGACGTCCTTAAATGCTCTTTAAGTGGCAGAACAGATGAACAAACAGTTAATTGCTTACGTGAGATGAAATCTGCTCAGCTACTTTGAAAACAGCTTCTAACTGGTTCCTCCTTTAACAGGATGACTGCTCAGGGGTAAGGCCATCATGCAGTCCAGCAACCTTTATGGTTCTGCTTTGATTCACCAGGAACTATTAGGGAAACCTTCCAGCGCCTCCTGTGAAAGACACAGGCATAAACACACAAACATTTATTAACATGTTACACAGTCTTCCAGTTTGATTTTCTCATCCTGTGGACAACAACGTACATGGATGCAGGTTTATTGTTAACTTTTGTAAGGTTTATTTACTGAACATATCCAGCTGCAGCTCCACTGTGATCCTGAACTGGATAAGCACTTAAGAAAATGTGTCAATAAATGGACGTACATCAACTTACTATATTTATCCAAACAGACGGGACCAATAATGCTTCGCTGAGTTAGAGACTTTAACAGACTCTTCTATGTAAGAATGTCTCGTGCTGATATACCTGCAAACTTGACAACAAAGGTTTTTCAGACTACATGTAGCTGTCCTCTATGTCAGCTAACACATTTACATTCATGTCACACTTATTTCTGCTTTCCCATTTTATAATTATTACTTACATTTTGATTAGATACCTTGAGTTTGTAAATGATCAGATTACATAATTGGAGTACAATGTATCCAATTCAGGGTTGCGGGAGGATGAAGCCTATCCCAGCTGATACAGGACAAAGACAGGCTGCCAGTTTATCGCAGGGCTAACACTTAAATGTTTGATATTTCTTATAATAATCATAATTATGACTATTATTTAAAGGTTTCTTTATAAATACATTTTGATTTTTTATAACCTCTAAAATATAAACCTGAGCTGTTTCAGATTCTGACCTCTGACCTCACTGCAGCTCCCTCTTGGAAGTACGTCTGCTTCTTGTCTTCCCCCAGTGTTGACCGCCTGCCCTTGATATCACGTACTGTACCTGAGGAACAAAAAAGGACAAACACTTGCCTTCATTTAAAAGTACATTCATACAGAGGAAATCTATGGAAACACACTAGTTCACCCTTTGGGAGAAATCAGTTCCTGTGAAACATTTCTGTATATGAACATCATGTGGAGAATGAATGAAATGAGTTCTTCAGGTGACTCAGCAGTCCCACACTGACAAATGAAATCTAGTTAAACTATTAAGCATATTTGCTCTTCTGAAATCTGTGTTAAACAACAACAAACATAAATTAGTAACAAAAATACAGCTGAGTAGAGGCTTTACAAACCACCAGCAGCCATAATGCTAAATTTGAATCTTCAAATGTTTCTGAGCCGTCTTCAACCTGCTTTTAACACATTAAAGTCCCACAGTCAATGCAGCCTGACTCAATCCTAAATGTTCAGCACACAGAGACACAGAGGTACTATTTAAAGTTTAGTGATAACCTGAGTCACTGATCATTTGCAGTATTACAGAGTCTGGCAGTCTTTGCATGATGTCCACGTCACTGTAAGTTTCTAGCTGACTCTCAGGTGTGACAGGTGTGCCAGCAGGAAAGAGTAATAATAACCTGCATCCTGAGGTTTGTCATGCAGGATTAAAGGAGCCAGGCTTTGTTCACACAGCTAGGATTGTATTTTACACTGACCCTGGGTCAGTATAAGTATCATACAGTTTAAACGAAGCACTGAAACTTGCACATATTTATTATAGATGCACTGAAGCTAATCGAGATATTTGCTGTCAATCTGTGGCTGCGATTAAACACTTTACTGGAAACTTTATTAACTAGTAACTTCATCAGTCATGACAGAAGCTAATATTTCTGTGCTAACATCGTTTAACCAGTAACAGCTTTACTCCAATATAAGCTAACGTTTACACCGTAACTTTAAGCTAGCACCATAAAGACGGTAAAACACGTAATAATATCTACAAATGCATCTTAAAGCTGTTATATTAGCACTCTGTGTATTACTAAGATAACCACATTAACATTACTGACACTCGCTGACTTTTAATAGTCATTCTATAAATGCTGTCCGTTTAAATGGTCTTACCTGTACACACTGCATATCCACCGGATTCCAGCCAGAGTGGATTCTGGAGTCTTCCCACGCTCCTGTTAGTGATCCTCCATCTGGATGGATGAGAACAACCTTCTGAACAATCTAGCAGGAGATGGCCCATATCTATGGGACTGATTTGTGCTAATAACGCCCATTGTATGGACTGATAACAGCCGAAGCAGGTGAATAAAGTCACCCAGTAGCTAGCTGTGCCATTACCCAGCATACATCACTCCCTCCGTAAATGCAATAAACGATACAAAAGTATTGTTCTACCTGTTTTTCAGGTAGTTGTTTACATTATATAATTTATTGTGTTCTGTATACGTCACTACAATGTGATTTGGAAAATGTCTAAATATACCGACAACAGGCACTTCCGCAGCAATCTCTTCAATCGGAGGACCCTTCACGTCAATTCCCGATGCGAGAGGGGTACCCTGCGCGTCCATAAGTGCAGCAGAGGGAGCCTGACCATGCGTCACACGTTTGACGAGTTGGGAGTGAGAACGTATTGGCTGCACGCAATGTTGATGGTGAACAGATCAAAACACTGACAGAATCCATGGATGACAGGCTTTTGAGTGTCCTTGCAAAGAAAGCTGGCTATATTGGTCGCTGATTTGTTTTTGTTTTGTTTTTGAATGTCAGAAATGTATATTTGTGAATGTGGAGATGTTATATTGGTTTCACTGGTAAAAAATAAATAATTGAAATGGGTATATATTTGTTTTTTGTTAAGTTGCCTAATAATTATGCACAGTAACAGTCACTTGCACACACAGATATCCCCCTAAATTAGCTAAAACTAAAAACAAACTAAAAACTACTTCCAAAAGCATTCAGCTTTGATATTAATGAGTATTTTGGGTTCATTGAGAACATGGTTGTTGTTGTTCAGTAATAAAATTATTCCTCAAAAATACAACTTGCCTAATAATTCTGCACTCCCTGTATAAATAGGGATTTTAAAGTATTGTGAAGGTCAAGAGCCCTGAACTAGAAAGAAGAAATCATGGAGATGATCAGATTGATGCCAGCATGGAAGTGTGTGTGTGTGTGTGTGTGTGTGTGTGTGCGTGTGTGTGCGCACCCAGTGTCCATCTGGACCATATGTGTTGTGAGCCCCTGCAGTTCACAGAGCACACCTTCAGCAGCTTCAGCAGTGCATGTCTTGAATAGATTATAGCACAGTGCAGTCATGTGGAATACTTCACCCCAGAATTCAGCTATGTCTTTATTTGATGCCTTTCACTCTTTCTCCATCACACAGACACACTAAAAGAGAGTATGACAAAATCCTAGTAAGGAAGGAGGATGGAAGCAGTGTTTTACCATCCATATAATACTGAATCCCACACAGTACAGTACCTGTTACAGTTTTAATATGCAGCAATATATTTTATACTGAAATGGTATGACAACAGTTTGAATCCAGCAGACAGAGATGATTACCAGACTTTGCACGTCCACTGAAGAAAAAGGGCTTGGAGAAAATCAACAGATTTGAATGAAGTTTTTTAAAATTTGGATTCATGATTCCAAGACGATGAGCTAGGAAATTGGTTTGAATGACCTCAAAAACTTTTTGGTGAGAATGTTTTTCAGTAATTTCACATGTAAATATAAAAATCTGAGATGCAGATTGGCATGTATGACTGCATGTACCCTGTGGCGCCACCCTCAGGTCAAACACAGGAGCATATTTGTTTGATTCAAGATCTTTTGATTTCTCTCTCTGTGTCCTCATGCTGTGTTGACAGCTGTGCTTGTCTGTTCATGCAGCCTGAGCACTGGCTGAATGAGGAATCATCTGCCAGTCCTCTGTGAGGAATACAAAATGAGTTGTGTGTGTGTGTGTTGTACTAGGGGATACAAGGAGTGCTTCACACAAACATTGTGGAATAAGACATTATATAAAGTCTGACTGTGTCTGTGAGAGGCACTATGTGTGTGTGTTGTTTTGGGGGACACGAGTGCTTCACACAAACACAGTGACATTGTATACATGTTATAAAATAATAATTGCCATTAGGTGCTTTAAAACTAAAATGATCTGACACTTAAACCATCTGATATACACAGCAAGAGAGGTACTGTCGATCGACTGTCAGCTGCTTTCTTTGTGGGCCACCACAGTGGAGCGATGTGTTGTTCACAAACGAGTCGGTTCGAAGAGCAGATTCTTTGTAGAGAACGAGAAGAGTGATTTCCGTTGGGAGAGCAGAATCTTCAGCTGCTGCTGTTCATGCAGGCAGGGACGATGAGCACGCTATATATACTCCAAAGACAGCAAGCGTAGTTGTACAGTCCAGCACAAAGCGACAGAGAGAAAAGGAGGCAAATTTGGCTGGATTTCAGTGATATTGGAGGCAATGAAAATATCCATTAGAGCAAGGTCAACAAAAAACCTGCACAGACACGGAGGACAGCTTACCCTCTCCCTTACACCCACTGATGCTGGAGAAGTGTCCTGTTTTGATCCAAGTATGTCAGCATCCACTGACTTAAAGGAAACTGCAGGTATACCAAAACAAGAACATTTCTTCCAAAACAAATGACCCCAGCCAAACAGCTGAGTCCTGATCAGGCGATAGCTAAGATGATAGCGAATGATTTTTAAGCCATAGTAGTAGTAAATGTATAAAGCTTTTATTTTTTAAGGCTTTTTTAAAGGCTTTTATGAAAACACTAAATAAAAAGTGTGCTTAACAACACAAAAACATTCACATTTGCTAAATTAGGCTAAAATAGAAGGTCTCTTCATCATCTTCATAGCTTCCATCATGTCCTTCTTACCCCTCCTCCACACCTCTCTCTCTCTCTCTCTCTCTTTCTCTTCATTTATACGTTTCTCAAAGTACTTTTTCCAAGAGAGGAATTGTGTATATAAAATATTTTAACAAAAAACTAATTAAAATATCTATCAGCATATTGATATTAAAAGTCAAAACTATAATTGGCAGCATGGCTCTCTTCTGGGAGCTTCCAGCCCTTTCATGTGCATGCATGGAAAGCTGGAGGTGGGAGGAGCAGCGGCAAGATCCCACAGAACAGAGCAAATGACAGTGATATGATTAAATAAGAAACAACATGAAAAGGAAGACATGGCGATATGCAGCTCCACTAAGGCAGCAAGTTTTTTACAGTGGGGCAAAAAAGTATTTAGTCAGCCACCGATTGTGCAAGTTCCCCCACTTAAAATGATGGCAGAGGTCAGTAATTTGCACCAGAGGTACACTTCAACTGTGAGAGACAGAATGTGAAAAAAAAATCCATGAATCCACATGGTAGGATTTGTAAAGAATTTATTCGTAAATCAGGGTGGAAAATAAGTATTTGGTCACCTCAAACAAGGAAAATCTCTGGCTCTCACAGACCTGTAACGTCTTCTGTAAGAAGCTTTTCTGTCCCCCACTCGTTACCTGTATGAATGGCACCTGTTTGAACTCATCATCTGTATAAAAGACACCTGTCCACAGCCTCAAACAGTCAGACTCCAAACTCCGTCATGGCCAAGACCAAAGAGCTTTCGAAGGACACCAGGAAAAGTATTATAGACCTGCACCAGACTGGGAAGAGTGAATCTACAATAGGCAAGCAGCTTGGTGTGAAAAAATCAACTGTGGGAGCAATCATCAGAAAATGGAAGACATACAAGACCACTGATAATCTCCCTCGATCTGGGGCTCCACGGAAGATCTCATCCTGTGGGGTCAAAATGATCATGAGAACGGTGAACAAAGTTCCCAGAACCACACGGGGGGACCTGGTGAATGACCTGCAGAGAGCTGGGACCAAAGTAACAAAGGTCACCATCAGTAACACACTACAACGGCAGGGAATCAAATCCCGCAGTGCCAGACGTGTTCCGCTGCTGAAGCCAGTGCATGTCCAGGCCCGTCTGAAGTTTGCCAGAGAGCACATGGATGATACAGCAGAGGATTGGGAAAATGTCATGTGGTCAGATGAAACCAAAGTATAACTTTTTGGTATAAACTCAACTCGTCGTGTTTGGAGGAAGAAGAATACTGAGTTGCATCCCAAGAACACCATACCTACTGTGAAGCATGGGGGTGGAAACATCATGCTATGGGGCTGTTTTTCTGCCAAGGGGACAGGACAACTGATCAGTGTTAAGGACAGAATGAATGGGGCCATGTATCGTGAGATTTTGAGCCAAAACCTCCTTCCATCAGCGAGAACTTTGAAGATGAAACGAGGCTGGGTCTTCCAACATGACAATGATCCAAAACACACCGCCCGGGCAACAAAGGAGTGGCTCCGTAAGAAGCATTTGAAAGTCCTGGAGTGGCCTAGCCAGTCTCCAGACCTCAACCCCATAGAAAATCTGTGGCGGGAGTTGAAAGTCCGTGTTGCTCGGCGACAGCCCCAAAACATCACTGCTCTCGAGAAGATCTACATGGAGGAATGGGCCAAAATACCAGCTACTGTGTGTGCAAACCTGGTAAAGACCTATAGTAAACGTTTGACCTCTGTTATTGCCAACAAAGGTTATGTTACAAAGTATTGAGTTGTATTTTTGTTATTGACCAAATACTTATTTTCCACATGTATATGTGTGTGTGTGTATATATATATATATATATATATATATATATATATATATATATATATATATATATATATATATATATATATATATATATATATATTATGCACAAATGGAAGTTTTTTCAGGAATGTCAGAATTTGCAAACTTAAGAGGTAGTAGTGCAATGAGTCCTTTCACCCCCTCACAACACAATGAGTTCCATTGATATTGAGCTGTTTATTGTATAGTAGTATTACTGAATGGTTAGGAAATACATCTATTTTACTAAGTTTAGGCAATGAAATTACTTGTGAAATCTTGTGATGGAAAAATTTGCAACATTTTATTACGGTTCCATCCTCCTGTACCATGATTCCAGTGTAGAGCGAACAATGGCAGGTTAAAGCATGCTAGCTTGGTGAAAATTGGAAACTTTAAAGGTTGATTAATTAACTAGATATACATTAGAACAACAGAGTTTGTTTTCTGTCATATATGTGGTAAAATCATTTTTGTGTACAGTGAGTTCAACTCTCATCACATATATGTTTTTATAAAATGTATGTTCTTATTGGCTATCAGCAGTCACTGAGTACATTTCATAATCTATATTAATAAGCAAAATGTAGTCATCTGTCACTTGTCAGGGGAGTCTATAGATATTATCTATTATGCAATTAACATGGACTTTGTTAATTTGGTTTTTGCATGGCACTTTGTCATTATTGGGGGTTTTTTTTGGGTTTTTTTTAAATAATGCTGATGATGGCCTATTATTGAAGTATACTCACTACTCAAAAAAAATTATTTTCACATTTTTATTATTCATTCACGGCACAAACAAAAAACTTACAACATTTACCAAATCCTGACAGAGGATGATTATAATGATACAAGGATAGTAGAAGTGTTTACTCTTCACATCTCTTGCAGCTACACCATATGGTTGTTCTTCACATGGCACACTTGACATGAAATTTTGACACTGCTTGTCACTCGCTGCATATGCTTCCTCCCACCTTCTCCACATTGTCTAGTTATTTCACTGGTGAAAGTATTTCAGGTAACAGTTCAGCTCCTAAAGTCAAATTTATGAACTTTCACTTCCTTATCCTATATCCTTCCTGGGATAGGCTTTGTTGCCAAATTGGATAAGTGGAAGAAAACAGAGGCATGGATAGATAGATGGTTTACTTTTGAACTGAACACCGATAACAAGTCAGAAGGTCTTCCTTTTCAGTTCATACGCAGTGTTTTATAATTATAGCAATTGCTTTGCATGCTTTCTCAGTCAATTTTAAATGAACTTATGCCCAAGTACGTATATCTAGAACATACTGTGTATGATGAGATATTCAAAGTCTTCACAGTGTTATGTTGAAGGACATAATCTTTAGATTTTGTTTTACAATTTGTAAACAGTTTTTTGCTGATTGATAAACCTTTTCCCCTTTCTACTTCTGAGAACCTAAACCCTTTTAAGAAGCTGTTTTTATACCCTGTCCTGACCTGTTGCCAGTGTGTTGATGCCAACAAATTCAAAATGACCTAATTTTCAAAAAATGAAATAGTAAAATGTCTTATTTTAAACATTTCATGTGTTTTCAATGTTCTGTTGTGAATAAAATATGGGTCACTAGTTGTAACCCTGAAGGCATAATGACAAAGAGCATCTGAGCGCTTAAGAGTTGAGTCATAGTCATCTGGATAAATTATTACAGACCAGGACAGACAAGTTGGAGGAAAGTTGTTTTCTTATAACAGTTAACATATGAAATACACAAGCATAATTCGAGAGCGGTGGATAATATAAAATGGAGGTTTATATTTCAGTTATTCTATATATATTTTCATTATGGCAAGTTCACAGAATTGATGTGGATGTTTATTTCACATTTATGATTTTTCTTTCTTTAAAAAAACTAAATAAAAAAAAACTAAATAAAGCATGGTGGCACGGTGGTTAGCACTGTTGCCGCACAGCAAGAAGGTCCTGAGTTCAATTCCACCATCAGGCCGGGGTCTTTCTGTGTGGAGTTTGCATGTTCTCCCCGTGGTTGCGTGGGTTCTCTCTGGGTACTCTGGCTTCCTCCCACTGTCCAAAGACATGCAGCTTGTGGGGATAGGTTAATTGGATAATTCAAATTGCCACTAGGTGTGAATGTGCGAGTGAATGTGAGTGTGAATGGTTGTCTGTCCTTATGTGTTAGCCCTGCGACAGACTGGCGACCTGTCCAGGTTGTACCCCGCCTTTCGCCCTATGACAGCTGGGATAGGCTCCAGCGCCCCCCGCGACCCTGAAAAGGATAAGCGGAAGCAAATGGATGGATAAACTAAATAAAAAATAAATAAATAAAAAATTAAAAAATAAATTTTTTTTATATTATATATATATATATATATATATATATATATATATGTGTGTGTGTGTGTGTGTGTGTGTGTGTGTATATATATATGTGTGTATGTATGCATGTGTGTGTGTGTGTGTGTGTGTGTGTGTGTGTGTGTGTGTGTGTGTGTGTGTGTGTGGATCGACTCAGATGTCGCCTGGATTAACAAGGTCCATGTCAGGTGTTGAGAGGCCAGCACACACTGATGAGAAGTGGCCTACAGGAGCAAGAAGGCATGAGTGGAAAATGGCAAGTGATAAAAATAGGGCGCTGTTAGAATGCTACATGAATAGGATGAGGGACCTATGGAATCTTCCACACCCAGCATCTAGATTGATGGCGAAACAACTAGTAGCTCAGTCTTCTGACATTCAGAAGAAGGAACTGCTCTCACAGGTAGAGATTGACAATGTACAACATAAATGCTACGGGATGGGCTCCCAGGTTATCATCAACCCCACCCGAAATTTGCTGGCTCCAGGTGTAATGGAAGAAGGATCGTTGAATGGGAGAAGAATGGTGCTGAAAGATAGTATCCTGGTGAAGCTTGAAACCTCCTAGCCGGTTACCAAGACTAAGTAAAGTACCCTCTGGGGGATCTATTAGATGATGTGAATGCAGCACTGTGGACAATACCTACTGCGACCATTACTAGCTGATCTACACCACAGCAGCAGTGATCAATGAGATGCTAGACTACAAGTTGAACAGCCACAAAGAGCAGTACCCTCTATGGAGAAGGAAACTAGACACCAAGATCAAGGTAGCAACTATTGGAGCTGCAGAAAGGTGCAATGAAGAAAGTGCCTAGAAGTACAGCAAGCTGTCCACATCTGAGGCCTTGGAAACTGCCAAGCAAAGACTCACAGCCTTGGCCAGTTGCTTGATAGAAATAGAACGCAGGAGAAGCTGTTCTCCACACAACAATCCAAGGTGTACTCTCAGTGGCAGCAGAACAATATGAGAACAGCATCACGAAGGCTGAGCATTGACGTTATGTGTTGCGTCCTTCTCCCATATCATCTTCCAGTATTGCTCAGTGGCTAGTAGATCTAAGAGTAGACCACAGCAACCTCCCAGAGCAGGGTCCACCACGTATGGAGGGTTTCACCCCAAATCCATCACCCTTAGACTGTACACTAAGCTGAAGGAAGGAGGTTGAGGACTGGTGAGGGTTAGTACCACAGTCCAGGATGAGACAACGAACAACCACGTGTACATCAGAAAGATGGCCACCACCGACCGCGTGCTCAGACAGCAGAAACCCAAGAAAGAGGAGCAAGAAGAGGAACCATCATGGAACGACATGCCCCAGCATGGCATGTACCACTACCAAATAGAGGAAGTGACTGACATCCAGAAATCCTACCAGTGGCTGGACGAAGCTGGACTCAAAGACAGCACAGAAGCACTAATCATGGCAGCACAGGAACAAGCTCTAAGCATAATATCCATAGAGGCTGGGGTCTGTCACACCAGGTGTAGGCTGTGTAAAGATGCCCCTGAGACAATCCAGCACATAACAGTGGGATGCAAGATGCTAGCAGGCACGGCATACATAGAATGCCATAACCAAGTATAGTATACAGAAACATCTGTGCTGAGTACGGTCTATGAAGTACCAAGGTCAAAATGGGAGACGCCCCCTAGAGTAGGGGAGAATGACCAAGCTAAGATTCTGTGAGACTTCCAGATACAGACGGACAAAATGATGGTAGCTAACCAACCGGACATAGTAATGGTTGACAAGCAGAGGAAGAGTGATAGATGTAGCGATATTGAATTACAGCAACATCAGGAAGAAGGAACACGAGAAACTGGAGAAGTACCAAGGGCTCAGAGGAGAGCTCCAGAAGATGTGGAGGGTGAAGTGGACCCAGTGGTTATTGGATGCAGTGACCCCCAAGCTAGGCGATTGGCTCCAGGAGATCCCAGGAACAAAATCCAAGATCTCTGTCTAAAAGAGCACAGTCCAAATTATATAGATGTTTGGAGTAATGTTGTAAATGCATGGTGTCTAAGACCTTTTTGGATAATGGAAACTACTCACTATTGGCTCAACTACAAAGAAGTTAGCATCTAACATTTAGGCCTAGAAGGTCACCGGAACCATTTATGGTTGGAGTCAGGGCTGGGTTGTACACTGTATTTCACCAATATGCTAAACAAATACACTTTTTGAACCTAAAATATGTTACCTTTTAAATCAAGTGTTCATTTGGGTATGCCAAAATGTTGAAAATGCTATATAAATTGTGATGTAAATGTAACCCTAACTGGTCATTGCTGAACTGGTGGATGTCAAGAGCTTAATCAAGAGCTTAATCAAGTGTATCCACTTGTTATTATATCACACACATGTATAAGCTGATTCAATGGTCAGTATGGTATTTATACTGACGCTGTGAAATCAGAATCAGAATCAGAATCAGAAAG
Organism: Mchenga conophoros; assembly: GCF_057382185.1. Lineage (NCBI taxonomy): Eukaryota > Metazoa > Chordata > Actinopteri > Cichliformes > Cichlidae > Mchenga > Mchenga conophoros. The sequence goes on along the minus strand of NC_140527.1, from coordinate 16,727,758 downwards.
GGTTTTATTGCCAAATGTTGAGCAGGTTTACAACATTAGGAAATTGCAGCGGTGCTTCAGTGCAAACATACTGTCATAAATTGCGCTTAAATAGACATGAAAAAATAAAAGTAAGAATAACAATTAAAAGTGCTACGTGGAAAGATATATACATGAGTGCAGGTGGTGATCAGTGCCAAAACATGGAATGATGCAGTGAACACAGCATAGGGTCATGTGTTAGTGGTGGGAACAGTCATACGGTTATTGTTCATGTGTCCAACAGCAGAGGGGAAGAAACTGTTCTTATGGCGAGAGGTTCTGGTGCGAATGGACCGGAGCCTCCTGCCTGAGGGGAGCAGGTCAAACAGACTGTATCCAGGGTGAGAAGGGTCAGCTGAGATCCGAGCTGCACGCCGCAGTGTCCTGGAGGTGTACAGGTCCTGCAGAGATGGGAGTCTACAGCCAATCACCTTCTCAGCAGAGCGCACAACACGCTGCAGTCTCTGTTTGTCCCTGATAGTGGCTCCAGCGTACCACACGGTGATGGAGGAGGTGAGGATGGACTCGATGATTGTGGTGTAGAATTGCATCATCGTCCGTGTTGGCAGGTTGAATTTCTTCAGCTGCCTCAGGAAGTACATCCTCTGCTGGGCTTTCTTGATGACGGAGGTGATGGTGGGCTCCCACTTCAGGTCCTGGGTGATGGTGGTACCCAGGAAGCGAAATGAGTCCACAGAGATGATGGGGGGGAGTGGGGCTGTGTGCTTCCTGAAGTCCACAATAATCTCCACTGTCTCCACTGAAATCTTCCTATATATAACAGCAAATTTCTGTGGTTGCTTTTATATGGATAGTCTTGTATACTACATCAACATTTTAAACTTTTTTGTATGTGTGGGTGTGTGCTCTCTTTAGTGTGTGTGCTGCTTCTCTTTAGTGTGCAGCTTGTATTGACCTGTTGACAGATCGTTTGCAACACAGCATTTGGCCGAATACTTGAATACAATTGTTACACCCCGGCCTAGGCAACCGGCGTGCAACACAGGAAAAATAGAAATAAGGGAAATATGCCCCCACACTCACCGCTCTTGAGGAGGGCGAGCCAACAAAAAAGACTAACACGGGTCTCCAAAAAAATCCCAAAAAAACGAAAGTATTGACACAGACTTTCATCAAAGCAAAATAGGCCATCTAATTACATCCAACACCAAACAAATACAACCGGGGGGAAGATCGACATGACAAACGGAAACACAGGGCTTAAATACCTAGAGGGAGCAATCAGGGAAATGGACAACAGGAGGAAAACACAGTTGGGGCAACTCAGAACTGACGAGACAGGGAAATGTAAACAGAACACACTGATATAAAACAGACTTTCAAAATAATGCAGGGAAACACATCACAGTCACGCCTAAAACAGTACACTGCCAACCCCGAATCGTAACACAATACTCGTGTGTTCTGAAGTGGGTTTAAAGGATTAAACAGAAACAAACAATCTGACTTCAGCAGTTTACATCAGTGGTGTACTGTGGAAAACAAATCTCTTCAATCTCTCGTGATCTTTTTCTAGCACTCCACTCCTTACACGATCATTTCATGGTCAGAGAGATATCGAAAACACTCTTTTTTGTAATGTTGCCATTCTCAGAATTTTGGATGGTTTATCTGCTGTAGGACCCACTATATGTAGTTTAGCATATGAGCCCACACACAAACATTAAGCAAAAAAGAAAGCTTTGACCTGATTTAAAGAAAACAAACATGAGATTCTGGAGCAGTGCACTTTAACTGCTGTTGCCTTTTGCTGATGTTATGTCCTCTCAGTGGTGGAGTGGCAGCGATGCTGCAGGTCTGAAGGGTTGCAAAGTGTAGAGAAATGTCAGAGTTGCTTTTTAAAATTTTTTTTCCTGTGTTCTGCTCTCTAGAAACCCTTCTCACGTTTTGAGCTACTGTGAATTTCAATGTTAGATAAACCACCTGAAAACCACACAGAAGTCTGGCATACATGTTCATTAACTTATTTTCAGTGGAGAAGTGGGAGAAAGCCTATGTGTACTCTCAAAAGAAGCCATTTTGTAGCCCTGTGTATGTGTGTGTGTCTGTTTTACGGACTCTTTATAAAAGATTGAAATAGCTTCCAGGTGTGAAGAGGCAAGTCGGTTTGGAAGTTCCTTAGAGCTGCATTCTTTCTTATGGTTAGCAGAGGGTGACTGGTTGCAAAAAGATGCTAGGTTGCGTGGAAGTTTATGGAAAAAATAACCCTCTACTCCCTTGATTTACAGTTCAGCATTTTCCCCATGAGTTTACGATCAAAGTTTTAGGTCTTTTTCAAAGCTGATGTAGCATGCACGCTCCCCAAAAGTTGATTCTGTTCATCTGGAAGTAGTGTTTTCAGTGGGAGAAACGTTTCATCACTCATCCAAGTGACTTCTTCAGTCTCAGCTGACTGCAGGTTTCCCCAAGGAGACAAGGAGGTCATTTACGCGAAAAGGGAAAGGCCATCTCTGAATCGAGGATGGGGCCTAAGGGTATATCTGTCACCATCTTACAATGCTGTGATTGCAGCAATTCCCCAACTCTCTGTGAATGGTACTCATGGCCATTGATCAGTGGTCTTTGATCAGTGGTCTTTGATCAGTGGTTGTTGATCAATGGTCATGGGAATTTGCATAATTATGATGAAGAAACTGACCTCCCAGCCCATTGTTCCTTCAGTGGTGCTAGTTTCAGTCATTATGCAAATGTACTGTTTATAAGATTTGGAAAACCTGCAGTCAGCTCCCACTGAAAACGCTACATCCAGATGAACAGAATCAACTTTGGGGGATTTACTTACCTGGATGATTGAGCATTCATCAAGAAGATAGCATGCCCAATGTTTATCTTGTAAATTACAGCCCCAAAAGAATAAAAAAGGATGGTAACGCAATGTATAGGTTTGGTGGGCCTACCTCAAGAGTAACACACTAGCTCGGTTTGTCAGTCAGAATCCTTGCTTTGGTCATCATATCCAGTCACTCAGATCAAGGACAATCTCACTAATTGATGGGTGATGCCACAGTGGCTATATTATGCTTATGATGAGTCCAAGTATACATCCAGAATTACAAGACTGGGTTTGTGCTTCTGAGTATGTGTTGGTAAGCTGCAGGAAGGTTGGTGAGTTCTGTAGTATGGACCTGTAGAGTCCCACCTAAGTTAAGCAGAGCTAAACAGGATTATTGGTGTGTCTCTGTTTGCTCCCATGTTTGTGTGATAAATGGAATCAAAGTGCCATAAACATGGTTGTATAACTGTAAAATCTATTACAAATGCCTTCCACATAATTATTTTTATTGTAATGAAATTGATACTTATTGTCTTGGTGTTGATGGGAGGGGTCTTAGCCAGAATGAAAGTCAAAGCAGGAGGAAGAACATTAAACCCTCCACTCCATTTGCCATCATGGGGAATGTGACGTCTCTGGTTAATATGATTGATGAGCTGTGGAACCAAAGGGCCACATTGCCAGAGCTGTGGCTTAAGGGAGACCAACATAATTATTATACAGATGGTTTTAATGTTTTGGCTGATCAAACCTACTTTTGCTTTCCCTTTGCTGTGCAACAGTGTAGGATCTGTTCCCAAATATTTTGCATATCTAGTGCCACCTGCCAGCAACTTGTCTGGTCAAAGGTAAGTAGAGGAACTATGGACTGACTTCCTGATCAGATTTTTCAGATTGAGATTTAGAAAGTTACCCTTAGCATTTAATAAAGAATGAGACCAGCTCGTACAGCCTTGCCTTTGAATCTTGGTTGTAAGTGTCATTGCATTGTGAGCATTAATGTGCTCATTACATTGTGAATCCCTTTTCACATATCAGGCACACACAACACCTCCCATCCGGGCTGGGTTACTCCCAGTATGTTCAGCGTACTTCACTGTATATTCTCCCTTTTGGCTATCAGACACTCTCCCTTCAAGTTGAGTCTTCTGTGCTAGAGCCAACATGTAAGGCATACAACATCTAAGGTTTCCCCAAGGTCACATAGTGTTCAACTCTTAAGGTACAGGGGTTATACAGAGTTCGTTCACTATGGCATATAACAACTGTGGTTTTTCTAACCAAGAATTGCTCTCAGGACTGATTGAACTGATTTCAAATTCATAAAGATGACCTTCTTGGTGATAAAACTGTAAGCAGATGGACCTTGTAATTCCTCAGATAAAAAGTCGCCTGAGATGCAGATTTTGGGGACAGCATAATGTGGCAGCACAATAAGTGTAAAAAGTGATCTGTAATTTGGATTCAAAGGTGTCTACCAAGGGTGCAATGCCAAATGGCATGCAGACAAGTGCCAGGGTGCTCTGAGAGCAGTATGTACATTTATTTAATTTACTTAATTACAATTGATGCAGTTTGTCACCTAGGGTAGTGTGTTGTGTGTGTGTCCATTTTTAAAGAGAGAGAGAAAAAAAGGTTTCTGTAATTTTGATATGATTTTACTTGGTATTGTAAGTTTCAGAATATTCACAACTGTAGCTGAAATATTAAATTTAACAGGAGTTTAGACAATGACGTGATAGTTTTTTATTGCTGATTTTTATTTGCAAATATTCCAGAAATTAAGGATTTCCAGTGCCAATTTTGCATTAAATGTTCAGAATTAATGAAAGCATCATCCTTAAATGAATGCAGAAGAAGAGTGATACCTCTGTCTTTTCATTTTGTGAAACTGAATGCACTTTTGTTGATTATAGTGTTTTTGTTGTTCCAGATTGCTGACTGCAGTGTGATGTAACTGTTGAGTTGGTGATTTGAACTGCTTTTCTCCAAGGTGTCAGAGTTTATATGAACTGGGAACACTGATGTTTTTTGATTGACTAATACAAGACAGATCTGTTAACTGTATATCCTTTGAAAGAGCTGGTTCTGCAATTAACCAGGAGGTGACGGATTGAGAATGATTGAGCCATTTAGTTATGTATTTTGCAATATTTCAAGTTTAAAATTTTGAGGTATGTTTTTGACAGGGCAGAATTAAGGGATTTATACGAGGTCGTATTTGGAAAACTTGCCTCGGTGAAAAATAATTGATTTAGGGTAAGACAGATGATCTGATTACTGCAATTCGTTTGTAAATTGATACAGGGAAGTTCAACCAAGTAATTAACTCATCTTGTACTGCTTTTAATATTGGAGTGAAATTTAGGCAAAATAACTATGACAGCTTGGATATTAATATTATTCCTGAGATATTTAATATTGTCTGTGTAATGGGGATAGTGTGATATCAGGTTGCATTAATAAGGAATTGAGAAACATTCTAAAAAGGACAGCTCTTGAAGTAAAAAAACATCATCTGCATAAAGGATGTTTTTGTGTTCTATTGTGTTTCTTTGAATACCTTTAATATTTTAATTATGAGGTCTTAAGATATTACATTTAAAATCATGGCACTTACACAAGGTTTGGCCTTTCACTTAATCGTTAATATTTCAAGATGCCAGTTAATAGAAGCATCGTGCTGTAGCTAGTTTTATTGTTCTCTTACTGTGTTGGTTTAATTATTTTTTGGATTAGATCTATTAACATTGTTTGCATTGTATTCAGTTATTGCATTTCAAGTTTGGAAATAATCTACCCAGGGGCCCTTTAGTGGTGGCTGTAATGCTGGGATTGTTCCTGCTGTTAAGTTGCCAGTGGTGGCTCTGCCTGCACAGAAGATAACATATGCCTGGTTAAAAAGAGGTCAAATAAATGAAATGAGGACAATGTTTTAAATTAAGCTTTGGATAGGTCTTTAAACTGAAGTGTATTGCTCAGGCACATAATATCACACTGCACCCAGCCTTTAATTTTCTATGACAGCGAAGGGACAAGAGCCCAGCAGTCAGTGTTTACAGCAGCAGTGCCAAATGCACCAGCTGAGCCAGGCATGTCCACATGGCCCATCAGCTTGACAAGCAATCCCTTGAGCAGGCCAGCAGAGATAAACAGGGCAGCAGATGCAGACAGACAGCAGCTAGCCCACACATGGCGGCAGCCGTGACTGCACGACAGGCAACACAGAGATAATGGCCCTTTCAGAGCTACTCTCTTTTTTCTGAAGGAACACTTTCCAGGGGCGATGAAGATGAGGACTCATCACTTAATGTAAACTCACGGGTCTGTGCTTCAAAAGTGGAAGATGACGGGATTAAGAAAGAGAAGGGAAAGAGTTGCTTCTAGCATGCATTGTTAAATGACAGAGCACTTTCATACTCACAAGAGACAGGCCAGGGTTGGTTTGTGTACAACAAAGGGCTGTGGTTTTTCTGCTTACCTTGCTGACAACACTCCAGCAAGATAATAGACAGAATTCTGTGAAACACAGACTGCACTCATTTGTCTTTTTATTCTACAGACACGTAAACAGACTGGAACATATATAGCACCTTTTATAGTTAATTCGACTTCTACTACAAGTCTCATTCACCTAAATTCATAAATTTGGCACATCAGGGTTCAGTATCTTGCATAGGCATAGTTTGAGGCATGTACTATGGGAGCTGGGGTTTGAGCCACAAACCTTACAATTTGTATACTGTCTTGTGATTTTGAACTGGAGAAAGATTCCCTCTTTGAGGAGATGGATCTACAACTTTCAAGCAATTATTATTCAGGAGGTGCAAAATGACACTGTTTCATCAAAGCCTGTATCAGTAACACACATGGTTTTAGTGGCAGTTAGAGTTAACAATAATTTCCTGGCTGATAAACCTGGAACTTGTGCCAATGTCTGCCCTCAAACAACAATTATGCAGACTTGGTTAGTGGCCTTGACACACCAGCTGTGGGTAAAAACCTGCAAACACCAGCTTGTCTGTAATTGTGAGACAGAGGTGGCAAGTTCTGATAAGACAACATTATAAGATGCCTGTGCATAAGAACATCTCAAAACTGTACAGCACAAGTACAATACTAAAAACAAAGGCCCTTATTTTGGGTCTGTGACTGCCAGATCCAAAAGCACCACAATTTTGCCAAAAGAGAACTATCAGAAAATGAGCAATTGAGCCTATCAGATGATATCACTAAACAACTTACTCTGTGGGTAATTTTCCTGATCCATTAATAAACAGGTCAACCATGAAAACCTTTCTCACTCACTATGTATTAATAGACCTCTCTGCATTGAATTATACGTGTTATTAATCTCTGGCCCTCTTCCACAGCATGTCTTTTGTCCTGTCTTCCTTCTCTCTCCCCATCTGGTCACGGCAGATGACCCCGCCCCTCCCTGAGCCTGGTTCTGCTGGAGGTTTCGTCCTGTCAAAAGGCAGTTTTTCCTTCCCACTGTCGCCAAAGTGCTTGCTTATAGGGGGTCATATGATTGTTGTGTTTTTCTCTGTATATATTATTGTCAGTGTTGGGGAGTAGTGGAATACATGTTACGCATTTAAAATACAAAATACGAGTAACTTTATTTCATTACAGTTACTGTTTAAAAAGGTTGTATCCAGAATACAGTTAATTTGTTGAAATAAAGGGATTACACGGCAGTCTTTTCCTGTCTCATATGTTAGGCTATGCCCTCTCTTTTTTTGATAATTCTACGCCGGTGTAAACCCAAACAAAACACGCATTAAAAGGCTCTAATGTCTGTGTCTCAATCTCTTTTTAAAAATTATTGTTCAAAAAATTATTTAATATGAAGGTAATAGACAAAGTGTTACAGGCGTAGCCCTAAAGAATGTAGCCTCATGGGCAGTGTAGCTAAGTAAGTAAGCTATTAAGACTCGACTGTACACTGTGTTCGTGTTTTTCTCCAAAACTAGAGCAGCTTTTCAACGCTTCTTTCTGTCTCTCGCTAGCAAAGTTGACCCAGACAACAAAGTAAAGCTAGTTTTCGGCTACGAGCCCGACACAGAACCCAATGTATTAGCCAGAGGTCACTACGGTTGTCACGGCTGCTGAGGCGGGCTGTGTGGAGTTGGAAGAAGGACCCAAGATGCAGACAGTGGATGAGATGCTGGTGAGGTTTATTTACAGAGGTGTAGTGGCAAACAAGCAGTGAGGCATAACAAATAATGGAAGACACCTAAACTGGGAGAACTAAAAAATAACAGACCTGGGAGCATACGACAATGGGATGAGAAGCAGAGAGACGCAGACGAGGAACAGGACACCGTGGAACACAGGGTAACACAGACTGACACGGAGTAATACAGACGAACCGGCAACAGGCAGGAAAACACACAGGGCTTAAATACACACACCAGTAATCAGGGGATGAGAGACAAGAGGGCAACACAGCTTGGAGAAATCAGAGCTGACGGGACAAGGGAAATGTAAACTGAACACACATCAGACAGAGACCTTCACAATAAAACAGGAAACTCAGACACGGGGAACCAAACAAGACAGATCTAAACAGACAGCTTCACAAACAGATGGGGTGACACCATAGACAGACAGAGACACAGACTCAAAGGCAGACCGAATATAACACATAGAACTCAAACAATAATAATCATCATCATAATAAACTAGAAAATGATAATAAACTAAAAGCGCTGGGTCACCGACCCAGGACCATGACAGTACCCCCCCCCCTCAAGGGCTGGCACCAGACAGCCCAGCAGAAACACAAAAACCGACCAAAACAAAACAGAAAACGACCCGACCAGGGCGGGCGGAGGGGGCCCAGGACGGAGGGACAGAGTCCAAAAAGGCCCAGATGGTCAAGTTCAGGGGGCCGACCCGGAGGCCGACAGCGCAGGAGGCCAAAACAGTTCAGTTTCGGAGGCCGACCATGCGAATGGCAGCGGCAGCGGGGCAGGTCCGGGGGCCGGCCACGCAGAAGGCAGTGGTGCAGAAACAGTTCTGGGAGCCGACCGTGTGGACGGCAATGGCAGCAGCAATTCAAGTCCGGAGGCCGGCCACGCGGAAGGCAGTGGCGGCGTTCAGGAGGGCGTCCACTGTGGCGAAGATGCCCAACAAGCGGCCTCCCAGATGACCGACGATGTGGAGGTGGTAGTAGGGGACCTGAAGGCTGCGTGGCCCCTGCAGCACCAGGCGAAGCGAAGGTTGGACCAGACGAGGCAGAGGCTGAAGCCGAAGCTGGGCCAGGCGACGCTGAAGCGAATGCGGAGGCTGAATCAGGCGAGGCTGAAGCTGGACCAGGCGAAGACGAAGCTGATGCAGAGGCTGGGCCAAACGAAGCTGGTGAAGCTGAAGAGGAGGCCACTGCAGGCGACGCTGTAGGTGATGCGGGAGCTGGACCAGACGAGGATGAAGACGCAGGAGCTGGACCAGACGAGGATGAAGCGGAGGCTGGACCAGACGAGAGTGAAGCAGTGGCTGGACCAGGCGAGGCTGAAGCGGATGCGGAGGCAGGACCAGGCGAGGCTGAAGCGGATGCGGAGGCAGGACCAGGCGAAGCGGATGAAGCTGAAGCAGAGGCTGGACCAGGCGAAGCTGAAGCTGAGGCAGAGGCTGGACCAGGAGAAGCTGAAGCTGAGGCAGAGGCTGGACCAGGCGAAGCTGAAGCTGAGGCAGAGGCTGGACCAGGCGAAGCTGAGGCAGAGGCTGGACCAGGCGACGTTGATGATGCTGATGAAGAGACTGCTGCAGGCGACGGCGTGGGTGATGCTGAAGCTGGACCAGGCGAGGATGAAGCCGGAGCCGGACCAGGCGTGGGTGATGCTGAGGCTGGACCAGGCGACGGCGTGTAGGATGCAGCAGAGGCCGGGCCAGGCGACGAGGATGCAGCTGACGAGGATGAAGACACGGAGGCTGCAGCTGGCGGCGGCATGGAAGCTGGAGACGGTGGCACTGCAGCAGGCGGCGGCATGGATGAAACTGCTGCTGCAAGCGTGAATGAGGCTGCTGGTGGAGCAGCTGGTGGCTGGACGGGCTCCTCGGGCCCCCCAGCTGATGAGGCAGGAGGCTGGACGAGCTCCTCAGGCCCCCCAGCTGACGAGGAAGGAGGCTGGACGGGCTCCTCGGGCCCTCCAGCTGACGATGCAAAAGGCTAGACGGGCTCCTCGGGCCCTCCAGCGAGAACAGTCTCAGGACCAGTGGGCACAGGGGCCCCTGGAACACACAGGACAAAACCAGCAGGTGCGGGGACCTCTGGCAGGAACAGATCAGAACCAGCAGGCACACGGGCCTCTGGCAGGGACAGATCAGAACCAGCAGGCACGGTGGCCTCTGGCAGGAACAGATCAGAACCAGCAGGCATGGTGGCTTCTGGCAAACACATAGCAGGCTGCAGCTGCACAGAGCATCGACTCTGCTCAGGCAGCGACAGCCGGGTGCGGTCCTCAGCTGGCTTCTTAACCTCCAGGGGTCCAGAGTCTGCTGGGGGCTGAAACCCAGCCGCTGGAGTGCATCACAGTCTCAGAACTGGTCAGCTGTTGAGGGATGATTACATTATTATTAGATTTGTCTCTCTGCTTGGAATGGATGGGCGAGGAACAGTGTCTTTCGGGTTGAATTGACTTGTATTGTTTTACAGGTGGAGCAACTGACACAGGATGCAGGGCTAGTGGCTGCTGAACAGGAGGCTGAACTGAGGGTGACTGACATAATCGTTGTGATGACAACGGTGGTGGAGTGGGAGACTGACCGGATGATAAGGCTGATGATTCTTCTGCCAACTGGGCTATTGACTGGGCTATGGATTGCAACATAGTCTGCAGTAAGTCTGGCTGTGACTGTAACTGAGCTTCTGGCCGGGCGGCTAACTGAGCTTCCAGTAGATAGTGTTCCTTATTTTCAACTTTCAGATTAAAAACCCTGGTTAGCATAACACAGGACTTGGAAGAGGCAGAATGAAAGCAGTCCTTTAAATCCTCAGAGCAGGTGTTAACGGACCTTGGAGTATCTGACAAAGAATTAACTGTTTCTGAATTACTCTTTTCACATTTGAATAACCCTGAGTTAACTGGCATTGAATTACTAGACTCAGGAATAACTGACAGTGTTCATGAATGCAGGCTCAGATGGAGCAGAAAAAACACTGCGTTCCTGACTCACAGAATCTGTCGGTAACTGACGGCCGCGTGGACGTTGCTTCCGCCTGGGAGAAGGGGCGAGAGCGGCAGGGGAAGCGGGCGGTGATATGAGGCAGCTCTGAAGTGGCTGCTCCTGCTGTGGGGTGGATGGGCTGGGTGGAATGAGGATGATTCCCAGTGCTTTGTAAAAAGCCTGGGCTGGTGTGAGCTGGCCACTGGGGGGCTGCATGTACATGAAACAGTCACTCTCACTGACCCCGAGAGCTTGCTTGGCGAGCGAAGGATGGTTAGGGGTTTAGCCCGGAAGGAGGGAGAAGCCAACTGATCGGGCAGCATTTTGTCCGACTGAGAGTCCTCTGGTGGACTGGGGAGAGAATCTTCCGGTAAGCCAGACAGGTCAGCTGTCCCAGTTGGGGGGTTAAGGTGAAGCGTGTTGAGGATGAAGTCCTGTAGGAGTGGGTGAAGTGAATCCAGCAGCCAATTTTTTTTTTATATTTTATTCCTCCGTAGTTAAATTTACCCTTTTTAATTTTTCATATTTATTTCCTATCTTATTCATAGCCTTTTCCTTTTTTTTTCTTTAGGTCACGATCAGTTGTCTAAGCATATCACTGCATATCGTACTGTGTATGACTGTGTACGTGACAAATAAATTTGAATTTGAAGCTTGATAATATATTAAGTTGGTCAGAAGGTTCCTTTGTAAGTGCGCATGCGCCATTAGCGTGCTGCCTGCTGTAACCCTAATTTCCTTTGGGATTAATAAAGTATTCTGATTCTGTTTCTGAAGTAATCCAAAGTATTCAGAATAGTTTACTCTTATTGAGTAACTTAACGGAATACGTCACAAAATACATTTTGGGGCATGTATTCTGTAATCTGTAGTGGAATACATTTTAAAAGTAACCTTCCCAACACTGATTATGTAGGGTCTACCTTACAATATAACGCACCTTAAGGTGACTGTTGTTGTGATTTGGTGCTGTATAAATAAAGTTGAACTGAATTGAATTGAAAAGACAGCAATAATGCCTCTGGTTGGTACCCACTTTTCTGGAAGTTTCAAGTGGTGCTACTGAGAGGGTGTGTTGCCCTAAAGCAAAAGTTGAAACCCAAAAGCAGGGGTGTCGAATTCCAGGCCTCGAGGGCCAGTGTCCTGCAGGTTTTAGATGACACCCTGGGTCAACACACCTGAATCAAATAATTAGTATATTACCAGGCCTCTGGAGAACTTCAAGACATGTTGAGGATGTCATTTAGCCATTTAAATCAGCTGTGTTGGATCAAGGACACATTTAAAACCAGCAGAACAGTGGCCCTCGAGGCCTGTAGTTCGACACCTGTGCCCTAAAGCAACATATGACCAGTGTTGGTCAAGTTACTTGAAAAAAGTAATCAGTAACTAATTACTGATTACTTCCCCCCAAAAGTAATCCAGTTACTTTACTGATTACTTATTTTCAAAAGTAATTAATTACTTAGTTACTTAGTTACTTTTGAAAAACACGATTTACAACCTGAATAGGTGATAAAGCGATAGATCTTTCAGCCCAGTTCAATTCCACCATCAGGCCGGGGTCTTTCTGTGTGGAGTTTGCATGTTCTCCCCGTGTTTGCGTGGGTTCTCTCCGGGTACTCCGGCTTCCTCCCACCGTCCAAAGACATGCAACTTGTGGGGATAGGTTAATTGGATAATCCAAATTGCCACTAGGTGTGAATGTGCGAGTGAATGTGAGAGCGAATGGTTGTCTGTCCCTGTGTGTTGGCCCTGCGACAGACTGGCGACCTGTCCAGGGTGTACCCCGCCTCTCGCCCCATGACAGCTGGGATAGGCTCCAGCGCCCCCCGCGACCCTGGAAAGGATAAGCAGAAGCGAATGGATGGATGGAAAAATAAGTTTTCTTCCCACGCACAGCGGACGCTAATGTTTTTGTCACTTTTTATGGAATCAAACTCAAAGTAAGGTCAGTACTTCCACGCTTTAAACGCTGCACGCTCATACTATGTGAGTGAAGTTGGCCCCCCCACCTTCTTCAAATCCAACAAAAGTGGTATCAAACGTTTGTGCTACGTTTGTGCTGGTTTGTGCTGCAAAAATTTTCGTTTGTGCTACTATCATTTTAAAGAGCAAGATGGCGCCGAGTATGGCAGCCTCGTCGCGAGCTCCCCCAAGCAACGGCTTTCTTCTGTGTTTAATTTTACTTTTCCTTTATTTTTTCACGAGCAGCACTTGTCTCCTTGTGTACGACCGACAAACCTTACTGGACATAAAAGACGGTCTTTCTTATAACTTTCCGGAGTTCAAGTTTTGCAACACAGACGCTCCGTTTGCAGACCCCCCATTCATCTCACCTGAGATGCCTTTGTTCTCTGGCCCTGGAGGCCGCAAACGCCGACGCAGAGGGAGAAGATCTGGCGTTCTGGTTCGACTGAGACGGCGCACTTACAGACCACCGTTACCCAGTTTATTACTGGCTAATATGCAGTCTCTGGAGAACAAGCTGTGCGAGCTTCGGGCACGGATCTCATTCCAGCGAGAGATGCGGGACTGCTGCGTGATCTGCCTCACAGAAACCTGGCTATCGGACAAAGTACCGGACTCCGCAATACAACTGCCAGGGTTCTCTGTGCACCGCGCGGACAGGTCACAGGATCTTACTGGGAAAAGCAGAGGCGGTGGTGTGTGTTTCATGATCAACAACAGCTGGTGTGATTATGCGAACGTGCACCCGGTCAAATCCTTCTGCTCACCGGACCTGGAGTACCTGATGATTAAGTGCCGGCCATTCTGGCTACCGAGGGAATTTACAGCTGTGATTATTACGGCTGTTTACATTCCCCCACAAGCCGACACTGACCGTGCACTCAGGGAACTGTACAGCGCGATCAGCAGCGAGGAAACCGCACACCCAGAGGCAGCGTTTATCACAGCCGGAGACTTTAATAAGGGAAACCTGAAGAAAGTCTCACCAAAACTCCATCAACACATCCTTTTCAACACACGTGGAAACCGGCAACTCGACCACTGTTACACCTCTTTCCGGGATGCGTACAAAGCCCTCCCCCACGCCCCATTTGGCCAATCAGATCACTGCTCCATCCTGCTCCTGCCCGCCTACAGGCAGAAGCTGAAACAGGAAGCTCCAACCCGGAGGGCGGTGCACTGTTGGACGGACCAATCGGATAGCAGCACAAACGAAAATTTTTGCAGCACAAACCAGCACAAACGTAGCACAAACGTTTGATACCACTTTTGTTGGATTTGGGTAATGTGGGGGGGCTGGTTGACCTCTGATGACCTCTAGAAATTTTTATTAATATCTTTAAAATGATAGCAGCACAAACGAAAATTTTTGCAGCACAAACCAGCACAAACGTAGCACAAACGTTTGACATCAATTTTGTTTGATTTGGGTAATGTGGGGGGGCTGGTTGACCTTTTGACCTTTACATTTTCATTAATATCTTTAAAACAGAAGCAGCACAAACGAAAATTTTAGCAGCACAAACCAGCGTAGCACAGTTGATTGACACCCATTTAGTTTGATTTAATTAATGTGGGGGGGCTGGTTGACCTCTGATGACCTCTAGAAATTTTTATTAATATCTTTAAAATGATAGTAGCACAAACGAAAATTTTTGCAGCACAAACCAGCACAAACGTAGCACAAACGTTTGATACCACTTTTGTTGGATTTGAAGAAGGTGGGGGGGCCAACTTCACTCACATGCTTACGTCACTGTCGTGAGACATTTTCGCAAAAAAATCACGGTTTTAGTAACGCAGTAACGCAGCGTTCCTACGGGAAAGTAACGGTAATCTAATTACCGTTTTTGCAATAGTAATCTCTTACTTTACTCGTTACTTGAAAAAAGTAATCAGATTACAGTAACGCGTTACAAGTAACGCGTTACTGCCCATCTCTGGTTTACACTCAGTCTTTCAAATAGATGCAAGTAAAACACAGCGGAAAATAAATAAAGTCAAAGACTAGCGGTCCTTTTGCTCTATTTTCACCTGTAAAGCAGGAGCGGGGTAGGCGGAGGTTTATCCTGGTGCAGGTGTGCCTCAGCAGTCAGTTGAAGAATCCGCGAGTTTCTCTGTGAGTTTCCCATTACGTGGTAGCGAACTCGGTGCTTGCTTGGACGTTTAGGGGGGTTTTTTCGCAGTAAAAATAAGTTTTCTTCCCACGCACAATGCTAATGGACGCTAATGTTTTTGTCACTTTTTATGGAATCAAACTCAAAGTAAGGTGAGTACTTCCACACTTTAAACGCTGCACGCTCATAGTGCCCGCACTCGATATATGATCCACTGTTGATCTGCACACAGCTGTTGTCACGAACGTCGCACTTGCTTACGTCACTGTCATGAGACATTCTCGCAAAAAAATCATGGTTTTAGTAACGCAGTAACGCAGCGTTCCTATGGCAAAGTAACGGTAATCTAATTACCATTTTTGCAATAGTAATCCCTTACTTTACTCGTTACTTGAAAAAAGTAATCGGATTACAGTAACGCGAGATCACAAGTAACGCGTTACTGCCCATCTCTGCATATGACCTGTCCTGTATCAAAACACCGGCAACCTCACTTTTCTGTTTAAATTCATGATACCCTCATCATACCATCACCATATCCTAATCAGTTCTCTCATGCTATCAGAATTTGCCATTTAACTGCCGTTGTTCTCCTAAGTTTTGTAAGGAAGGGACAAAAATATTTTTACACAAATAAAAAAATACTTCCAAAAAAAGAGCCCATTTTGCTTGTTAGCAGGGTAAGCGTTTGGGGTTAAGGTCATCACTGGTATCAAATGATACTTCTTCCTTTTTTATCTATCAAAGCATTAGGGACAGCTGTGGGATGTGCTGTGATCATGTTATTGCAAGATAGAAAAAATAATAAAAGGTTCTTTCATGTCCAAATCTTTTTGCTGCTTTCAGTCTGCACCCAGCATAGCTACCATAGCTATCATTTCAGCGAGGATGATTAGATAATGTATCTGTGTGTGATAATGTGTCTATCGAGCGAAATGTTCTCCCAATAACATTTTTGTTCAACTTATTTCCTGGATTGTATTCCTTGTTTGAGTTGTGGCTCCACCCACATTTTTTTCCCAGCTTTGATAGAAGCAACAAGTGAAGTACGTAAAGATGTCCTTTGGCTAAACAGATTTACATAATGAATTCATTGAAAGCAGTCAGACAGACTGCGACTGGGAATCTGACAAACCCAACTCATTCATCACTCCCACTATTTTCGCTGAAGAGAGGCATAGCAATGACTGTCACGACTTCAGCTGAAACTAGCACTTTTACCAGACCTCTGCCTGGCATAAGCTGTCTTCTGTGCTAAGCACAAGCTAGTAAAGGAAACCTATTTTCCTCCACTCAGTGGGTCAGTGTAAGTGTTGAAGCATTGCCATTCCTCAATATCCTCACATCATCAGTATCAACAATGTGTAGTATCCTACCACTGAATCATGAGTTGGTAGACCAACAAATGAACAAATTAACTTTCCCTGGGAGATGAAATAAAAAAAAAGAAATGCGCCACTTACATTAACGCACATTAACGCTTTATGCTGCCTGCAATTTGTTCTATTTAGTATTTATTCTTGAAAGCTGTTCTGAGCCTAGTGATCTTTAAAATCAACAAAATACACTGCATGTTTGAAAATTTCATGCTTAGAAATGGCAAAGTTGACCTTAGAAAAATACAAGCTGTTGTGACCAGTGGAGTGAAATTAATTCCTCAGTACAAGTTCTTATCTTTGCTTCATCCAACCAAAGCGATAGGGAGTGAACCCAGCTGAACTGTAATGTAGAAGTCCTTAAAGCTGTAGGAAGCAGAGATGTAGAAATGGCTTTTTGCTCTTCAGACTACTTTACCCACCCATCTGGGCTGACGTTTTATATTTGTACAAATATTTTTATATGGTGGATATGAGTTTGCTTGTTCTCCTGTAGTACAAGGTTATGCTCTTGCTTGATGGTGTAATATAGATTGTCTTAAAAAAATCTAAAACAAATACTAAAGAGAGAAGGAAAATGGGAGATGCTTTCTGTCATGACATATATTATGTTTTATTGCAACCAAATTCACAAAATAGGTATTATGTCTTCCATATTTTTATATTTCTTACATTACAGTACAGCAGTAATATAACTAGCACTCAACCTAACTGTTGTGTTGTACTGTATTTTTGTAAATGTTCAGAACAGTAACAATGGCAAAGGCAGTTTTATTTATTAGTTATAAAAACAACTGTCATTGCCACGTTAAGTACACTAACTAAAAAAAACAAACCCAACTGAAATCAAAATCCGTGCTATGACTTATTGTTCCTCTTGTTGTCCAAAATATTGTAATAAAGCTTTTATATTAACATTATATCATTTATATCAAACTGTAAACTGTTATATAAACAAATATTTATTCATTATGTAAAATATTTGTACATAATTCCTAAAAAGTTTCAGATAATTTTTTAGTTGGATTTTTAAAAAAATAAATAAATAAATTCATAATCTCTCAAATAATGAATTCATTTAAAGTAAGTTTTAGAATATATCAAAAGCTGTGCATTCACATTTTCTTTACACCATCCGAGTTTTTCAAACTGAATTTCCTCCTCATTAGAAGACACTTTCTGTTGTGTGTGTGCGTGCGTGTGTGTGTGTGTGCGTGTGTGTGTGAGTGAGTGAGTGGGAGTGAGTGAACGTGCACATCAGCCCAGACCCGTGCTCTTATGTAATCAGTTCAAAGCCTTCCTCTTCCTCCCTCTGAATTTGTGCCAAGGAAGGCATTTCTGAAGGAAATGGGCATTTAGCACTGCCAAGTGGAAGAGAGAAGTTGCTTGGCGTGGAAACAGTGTTAAAAAGAAAGGAGTATTGATGCATGGAGCCACTGGTTGTTGCTGGAAGTGTGGGGAAGGGCACCTAGTTCCATGATTTACCTGATTTTTAGGATATTTATTTATTCAGCCCACATTTAGGGGGGTGCTTGCAAGTTTGGGGTGAGAAAATTGAATATGCATTTAGTTGTACTTGTCTTCAAATGCAAAGAAACTGTGCTAGTTAACCTGTTTGTATGCCTTGACTGTAATCAATGAGGACATACAATAGCACTCATTGGCAGAGTGTTGACTTTGTACATATTTAACCACGATCTCTGTGAAATATCACACCACATGACATCATGTTAAAGAATAATTCCAGTTCGCTTCACTTTAATACTACTACTACCACTAATAATAATAAAAATAACTTAACAGTAAGATAACAATTACTTTGATTTGTATAATGTCTTTCAAGAAACCAGAGGATGCTTTACAGAAGAGTACCAAAAAAAGGTTAAAGGCTAAAGGTTTTGTTGAGGAGGTGAGTTTTGAGAAGTTGTTTCAAAGACTCAAGTGATCAGGCATTGCAAAGCTCATACAGAAGAGAGTGGGGACCAGAGGGTGGGGGCCGCCACACTTAAGACTGTTTACCTAAAGGTATGAAGGTTTTTGCGAGGGATAGGAAGAAGACCGGTGATTGAGGACTGTAGCACCCGAAACTGTGTGTATAGCAGGTCAGAGAGATTCAAATTCAAATTCAAATTCAGATTCAAATTCAAATTTTATTTGTCACACACACACAACCATACACAGTATGACATGGGGGTGAAATGCTTGTAGCTGTACAATGCCTGACCATTAAATGACAGAAAAAAGTTTTACAGTATTTACAATTTACAGGTTACTACAAAATTTACAAATTAACTTAGGAATTTACAGTAAAAAATGTGCAAACAGCAGAAAGAGATTATAAAATTATAAATTATAGGAAATGTGTGGTGGTGCGTGTGGTGATGTGATGTGTGTGAGAGTCCAGTCTTATAGTGATGTGTGTGGGAGAGTCCAGTCCTACACCTGGTTCAGGGCCCGAATAGCCTGGGGGAAGAAGCTCCTCCTCATTCTCTCTGTTTTGGCCTTAAGGGAGCGGAAGCGCTTCCCAGACCTCAACAGTGAGAAGAGTCCATTGTTGGGATGGGAGAGGTCCATCATAACCTTCCTAGCTTTGGACTTGCACTGCTTGGTGTAGATGGACAGCAGGTCAGGGAGCTCTGATTGAATGATGCGTTCGGCTGAGCGCACCACTCTTTGCAGATCTTGTCTGTCCTGTTTGGTGCTGTTCCCAAACCAGGTGCAAATGTTTGCCGTCAGGACACTCTCGATGGTGCAGGAGTAGAAGTTCTTGAGAACCTTCAGTGGCAGATGGAAATCTCTAAGTCTTCTGAGGAAGAAGAGACGCTGACGAGCTTTCTTAAGGGTGTTGATGTGACAGGACCATGACAGATCCTGAGTGATGTGGACACCCAGGTATCAGAAACTGTCCACGCTCTCCACTGGCGTGCCACTGATGATGAGGGGTTTGTAATTCCTCGCCTGCTTTGTAGTGAAGTTCACGATCAGCTCCTTAGTCTTGCTGATGTTTAGGAGGAGGTTATTCTCCTGGCACCAGGTCTCCAGGTTCCTAATCTCCTCCAGGTAGGCCGTCTCAATGTTGTCGGAGATCAGGCCTACAACAACAGTGTCGTCAGAAAACTTGACAATGGAGGTGGTGTCTGATGTGGCTACACATAAAGTGTACAGTGAGTACAGTGAGTACAGCAGGGGGCTTAAAACCCTCCATCTCACTCAGAGATGGAGGAGGAGACTTGTTTTCCCACCCTCACTGATTGGGGTCTGTCTGTGAGGAAGTTGAGGATCCACTGACACAGTGATGAGCTGAGTCCTAGATCCGTCAACTTGGTGAAAAGCTTAGAGGGAATTATTGTGTTGAATGCTGAACTGTAGTCCACGAACAACATCCTAACATAATTCCCTCTGCCAGTGTCCAGGTGACTCAGGGATGTGTGGAGCAGGTGAGATATGGCATCGTCTGTGGAACGATTAGTCCGGTAAACAAACTGAAGTGAGTTGATGGTGGCAGGAAGTGAAGAAGTGATGTGATCTCTCATCAGTCTTTCAAAACACCTCATTACAATTGAAGTCAGTGCTACTGGACAGTAGTCATTGTGGCAAGCGGGCTGTTGTTTCTTTGGAACAGGGACAATGATGGACTGTTTGAAGCATGTGGGAACCACTGCTTGGGCCAGGGAGAGGTTGAAGATCCCCGTGAACACCGGTGCTAGCTGGTCAGCGTAGGCTCTCAGGACCCGGCCAGGGATAGCATCTGGTCCTGCTGCCTTCCTGGTGTTCACCCTCCTGAAGGTGTTCCTCATGCCATGCTCTGTGATGATGAATGCATTTTCTTCACTGGTGCACTCCGAGCGCGCGCAGCCGTTTGTTGTTTTAATTGCTGCTGAGTCGAAGCGAGCATAAAACGTGTTCAGCTCATCAGCCAGTGAAGCATCGGCATTCATCATTGAAGAAGCTGGTCGTTTATAGTCCATTATAGTCCGCAGTCCTTTCCACAGGCTCCTAGAGTCACACTGTCATAGCTGTGACTCTAGTTTTTCCCCGTAGCTCCGCTTTGCCTTTCTGACTGCGCTGCGCACGTTGTAGGACGCAGCCTTGTATAGGTCCATATTACCGGAGACGAGCCCTTCATTGTAGACAGCGGTGCGTGATCTCAGAGCGTCGCGGATGTTTTTATCCACCCACGGCTTCTGGTTGGGAAATGTTCGGATGATTGTTCTTTCTGCTGTGTCGTCCGCTAGTTTCCAGATAAATCCCACAACCGCTTCCGTAAACATGTTGATGTCATCAGAGCTGCGCCAAAACATGTCCCAGTGCCAAAACATGCCAAAACATCCAGTGCGTCCTGCAGCACGGCCACTGATTGGTCCGTCCAGCGAGCGACCTCCCTCCTGATTGGTGGTTGCTGCTTTAGCCTTTGTTTGTAAGCAGGCATGAGGAAGCTGGCGGCATGGTCCGATTTTCCAAATACCAGCAGGGGCTGAGCCTTGTAACAGTTCTTGAACGGGGTGTAGCAGTGGTCTAATGTCCTAGTGCCCCGGGTGGGGCAGTTGATGTGCTGGTGAATGTTTTGAAATGTCCGTTTGAGATTCACTCTGTTAAAATCTCCCATAACAATGAGTGCGACATCTTGGTGAAGTGTTTGTTGATGTGTGAGAGCCTCATGTAACTCACATAAGGCTGTGTCCGAGTCCGCGTGAGGTGGAATGTAAACAGTGCAGGCAATGACCGCAGTGAATTCCCGAGGGAGATAGAAAGGGCGACATTTAACGATCAAAAGTTCCAGATTGGGCGAGCAAGAGCGTGTCAGTGGGGAGATGTTTGTGCTGTCGCACCATCTGTTGTTCACCATCAAACACACTCCACCACCTCTTTTCTTCCCCGACTCCATTGTCCTGTCCATGCGGTAAACCACGGCGTGGTCTGGTATTGCTGGGTTCAGCCAAGTCTCGGTGAAGCAGAGATGTTGCAGTCCTGAAAGTCTCTCTGGAACTTGATTCTGGCTCTGAGGTCATCAAGCTTGTTCTTGATGGATTGAACGTTGGCTAGCAGGATACTGGGCATGGGTGCACGGTGTGCGCGGTGTGCGCGAGCCCGTAGCCTGTTCCTGATGCCGGCTCATTTCCCTCGAGGTCGCATCCTTTGTTCTCTCTCAGGATCTCCTTTGGCCAGGTTGGGTCCGGAGTTAAACATGGTGAAATGTTCGTGTATTGTAGACCAATAGAAACCAGAGTGTCTCTACTGTAGAGAATTTGTGTGTTTTGCATGATGCCCATGCAAGATTATGGCAGATATAGCAAAAAGTGATGAAAAACTGCAAAAAGTGGAGAAGTTGGGGCAGAGCATCCAGCACGGCAGTCGACCTCACCGGTGCCATTTCGTTATGTTGCTACTAAGATACTAAGAGGCTAGGGCATGGAGGGATTTGCAAGTGAGAAGAAGGATCTTGTAAGTAATGCATGACTTGACTGGGCACCAGTGGAGATTTATGAGGGGGGTGATATGTTCCCAGAGCTTAGTGCCTGTTAGAAGGTTGGCGACTGAGTTCTGGACATACTGGGCCTATCCAGGGCCTTAGTGGAAATCCCACAAAGGACCCCATTGGAGCGATCCAGTGGTGATAAATGTATGGATGAGAGTCTCTGCTGCAGAGTCAGTTAGTGATGGCCAAAGTTGAGAGATGTTCTTTAGATGAAAAAAGTGTGTTTTGGTGACAAAATTTGACATGAGCAGAGAATGAAAGAATGGAGACAAAATGTCTGTGAAGGTTCTCAGTCATCCAGGTCATCGTAGTCAAAGGAGCTTGCTGCACTGTACAGCAATGTGGTGTATGCTGTACAGTGCAGCGAGGAATGCTCAGAC
The DNA here is from genome assembly GCF_057382185.1 of Mchenga conophoros. Lineage (NCBI taxonomy): Eukaryota > Metazoa > Chordata > Actinopteri > Cichliformes > Cichlidae > Mchenga > Mchenga conophoros. The sequence continues at coordinate 16,705,451 of NC_140527.1, read as the reverse complement.
CTCTACATTGGAGAGACCAAACAGCCACTTCACAAGTGCATGGCACAACACAGAAGAGCCACCTCCACAGGACAAGACTCAGCAGTCCATCTGCATCTTAAGGATAAAGATGCCAATGTTCACATTTTGGACAGAGAGGACAGATGGTTTGAAAGAGGAGTGAAAGAAGCCATCTATGTCCACTGTGAGCGACCATCTTTGAACAGAGGCGGGGGTTTACGACACCAACTCTCTGCCATCTATAATCCAGTTTTGAGATCCCTTCCCAGACGCCTTAACGCCCACTCACATCCTGGGCCAGCTGACCTCAGGAATTCGCATGATAAGGTGGGGCCAGGTTTCACAATGAACACACCCGAAACTCTGGCTGATTGGGACCCACGCCCAGTTTCACACCTTGGCTCAGGCGATTAGAGGATCATCAGGGGGTCCTTTTGTCCCTCTGTGGGGGGTTACTCCCACTAGGTTTATATCTGGGACTCTCCACCATTTGACCTTAGAACTGAAGAAGCTTCTCGGAAGAGAGGTGAAACGTCTTCAAGCAACTTAAAGACGTCCAGACGCTTTTCTTTGCAAGCTCCTTTGACAATGGAGACAAAAATGACACCCAGACCACAAAAGTCTGCAAAGATGAGTTGAGGCAGCTGTCTATGTGAAGTAGGAGTAGGGCTTTCGGGGCCACAACCAAGAGCTTTGTTTTGTTACCTTTGAGCTTGAGTAGGTTATTTGACATCCATATTTTAATTTCATGCAATCAGTTGACAAGTGATTGTGGGGGGAGCAGGGTGGGAGGTTTGCACTGAGATAAAGTTGTGTATATTAAACATAGGAAAGGAAGCAGAGACTATGGCGATGGCTGATCTGACCAAGGGGGAGCCTAAAAATGGTGAAGAGAAAGGGTCCAAGCAAAGAACATTGGGGCACACTGTAGTTAACTGGAGCAGAGGTGGAGAAGGAGTGTCCCATGGTGACAAATCTCTGTTGGAGAGGTACGACTGAAACCAGGAGAGTACAGTACAAGTGAGGCCAAGATAGTTGGTTAGGCAGGAGAGAATGATGGTGTGAAAAACAGTGTCGAAGGTTGCAGAAAGGTCGAGGAGGATGAGGATACTGATGTGGCCAGAGTTAGCTGCAACTGCAGCTGCTGTTGGTGAACGAGGGAAGAGTAATAAGAAGCTTTGGCCTGAGAGAGAGCTTCTTTATGGGGTCTCACGTGATATTTATAAACCTTGTGGTTCTTATGTAGAGCCTCTAATGTCGGTGGCCACTCAACTTTAGGTCATGGAGATACATAGTAAACCATGGGGCAGGGCAGGTAAAAGAGGCAGTCCAAGTTTTGAGGGTGGGAGAGAGAGTAGAGGATGCTAGATATGGCTGCATTATAATAGTCAACAAGCATGTTAATCATGGTGTTGGGTGGGTCTGAGGCAAAGTGGATTTCTATCACATTGTTCAGAGCCAATGTACTGAAAACAGAGCCTTGTTTCTGGTTCCTGTATGCAATGATATGTTTAGTGTGCAGCCTAGAAACAGGAACAGGAAAGCAGACAGTGAAATAGTCAGAAACAGGAAGGTCCAGGCACTTCATGGAGGGGTAGTGCCAGTGGAGAAAACCAGATCCAGCATGTGACCTCGGACATCGACAGACATTTAACATGGTGTGTGAAATTGAGACAGTCCGCTAGTGACAAGAATTCCGTGGCAAATGAAGACCTACTGGAGTTAGCATGAATATTAAAGTCACCAAGTTGGACTGTGGCTGGAAACAAGGAGCAAATGGAGGTGAGAAGCTCAGACAACTCTGACATGATGACACTATAGATTTTAGGGGTGTGGTAGATGAGGAAGACCTGGAGCTGTGTTGACTCAGCCAACGTTGCAGTAAGGCACTCAAAAGAGGGGAAACTGGGCACTGGCAGTACTTTGACCAGGATATCGGCTTGGTATAATTTAGCTAACCAAAACAAACAAATCCTGGGGGAGTGGCTTGATTAAGTGGCATAAAGTCCTGCGGATTTTGCCATACCTCTGTTCGGTAAAGAAAATTTATTTTCCTGTCAGTAATGATATTTTGGATTAGTATTGCTTTATTGCAAGCGAGCATTCAGTAGCATAAAAGATGCACTCTTGGTAGGTGAAGTTGAGGCATCGCGGCTGTACCTTATAGAACCGCAAACATGAGAAGAGTCGTATCAGTGCCGCTGTAAGTAGCAAGGCCAGGATGGGGAGACAGAACCAGAAGAATACAGCATGGACAAATCCTGGCATTGATATGTCCCACTGAAGGCCAGGAAGGATTGAGTGAAGTCAGATGGGAGAGCCAGAAAATTGTTTGCTAGCTGCACTAGGCTATCAACTGTTTGACAGACAGTCAACTGCTCAGTGGCATCCAGGTAACAGCTGATCGGCCAGGAAGGTGAGTGCACGAAGATACATGGAGGCAGGACAAACAGTCAAGAGATGGAGAGACAAGATAACCAGGTCCAATGTGCAGTGAAAATCAGGCTGATTCACACAGAAAGCAAAGTTTTATCACAAAATGAGAGGAGGCAACTTGCCAGCATGCTCTCAATCCAGAAGAGTAGATGTAACACTTTAGGCATGTAGTGCTCTGTAAAACTTTTCACACATTATTATGTGTGAAAATAAGAAGGAAAAAGTAATGTTCCACAGTATTATATATAATAGGGATGGGAATCGAGAACCATGTCTTGTAGAGAACCAGTTCCCAGTAGTCCAGTTTCTTGGAATTGTTATTCTGCCTGCCTATAAATCCCGCTTATCTGTTTTTGCACTCACTTTATAATTAACTGACTTCAGTTTGTGTAGTGGACGAGGAAAATAGTGGGACAATGTACAGTGTGGATCTCGACATGCTCTCATTATACAGGGAGTGCAGAATTCCGAATCAGAATCAGAATACTTTATTCATCCCGAGGGAAATTAGGGTTACAGCAGGCATCACGCTAATGGCGCATGCGCACTTACAAAGGAACCTTCTGACCAACTTTACACAAACATCACATTGGGCAGACATGTCAGAAGGTAGGCTGATAGGAAAAACAACGAAAATACACTACATGAGGTAAGAGGAGGAGAAAAAAAACTCCACTCAGACTGAGCTCCTAGTGGGAGAACAGTTTGATAACAGAAAAAACACCTCAGCACAAAAGCACATGACTATCAATACACCATACAAAGACAAGACAAGCAACAGGGGCGGGTAAAGGGTAAGAGAGAGCCGGTGTAGACAGCGCATCCGGTCCTGCAGTATATCTGCGCTGGTCCAGTTGACTGCTATCTTCCCCGGTAGGGCACAAGCATCGAAGGCGTTGGAAAGGGAGGGGGGATGAGTGAATTATTAGGCAAATGAGTATTTTGTCCACATCATCCTCTTCATGCATGTTGTCTTACTCCAAGCTGTACAGGCTCGAAAGCCTACTACCAATTAAGCATATTAGGTGATATGCATCTCTGTAATGAGAAGGGGTGTGGTCTAATGACATCAACACCCTATATCAGGTGTGCATAATTATTAGGCAACGTCCTTTCCTTTGGCAAAATGGGTCAAAAGGAGGACTTGACAGGCGCAGAAAAGTCAAAAATAGTGAGATATCTTGCAGAGGGATGCAGCAGTCTCAAAAATGCAAAGCTTCTGAAGCGTGATCATCGAACAATCAAGCGTTTCATTCAAAATAGTCAACAGGGTCGCAAGAAGCGTGTGGAAAAACCAAGGCGCAAAATAACTGCCCATGAACTGAGAAAAGCCAAGCGTGCAGCTGCCAAGATGCCACTTGCCACCAGTTTGGCCATATTTCAGAGCTGCAACATCACTGGAGTGCCCAAAAGCACAAGGTGTGCAATACTCAGAGACATGGCCAAGGTAAGAAAGGCTGAAAGACGACCACCACTGAACAAGACACACAAGCTGAAATGTCAAGACTGGGCCAAGAAATATCTCAAGACTGGTTTTTCTAAGGTTTTATGGACTGATGAAATGAGAGTGCGTCTTGATGGGCCAGATGGATGGGCCCGTGGCTGGATTGGTAAAGGGCAGAGAGCTCCAGTCCGACTCAGACGCCAGCAAGGTGGAGGTGGAGTACTGGTATGGGCTGGTATCATCAAAGATGAGCTTGTGGGGCCTTTTCGGGTTGAGGATGGAGTCAAGCTCAACTCCCAGTCCTACTGACAGTTTCTGGAAGACACCTTCTTCAAGCAGTGGTACAGGAAGAAGTCTGCATCCTTCAAGAAAAACATGATTTTCATGCAGGACAATGCTCCATCACACTCCCCCTTTTGATCTCTGAAAGAGATCACTTATAACATGCACTCCAGCATTTGCAAGGTCCAGGTCTTCTTGATCCTGAGGCCCTCTGTCCCCTTTAACGGGTGGACCATCTGTGGGATGACCTCTGTGTTCACGCAGTTCAGATGCAAGCAAAGTTAGATTTACAACCATAACAGCAGTTACAGATGACACTCCCATCACTCCCCAATTCTCCCACAGCTTTATTTTGGTGCTCCAGTTTTCCACTCCCATTTTAATGCCCCCTTATACCTTTCAAATGTACTTAGACTAGAACCTCTGTCTAAGGAGCTTTTAACCTTCATTTTTATTGCTGCAGCTACCAGTGTCTTCCAGTTGGGTGATTCTCAGCTTCTTTCTTCGACCTCCGGGGTTAGACCACCCTTTAGTCATTGCACAGTTCTGGGGATTATTCTGCCCCGATTTCAAACAAAGATCTATGTGTTTTGGGGTCACCGGTGTGTCCCCCTTTTTGCCAAGAGCCTCTCGAACCTCGTTGGTATGGTGTTCCTGGTTCTCGCCAACCCCTTCATGGTTATTGCTGTGTTTGTGGGATCCATCTTCTCCAGGAGCCCAAACGTCATGACACCTGACCCCAGTTGCTGTCTCGGCAGTCCCTACATCTGTCTCTGCCGTGAAGGGTCCTCATATCTCCGGGTCCCCGTCTGGTGTCTGTTCCTTTCTCTGCAAGAGACAGAAAACCAAAACACCTCTCTCCCTAGCCTTGATAATCTAATATTGTTATCCATTGTTCTTCTAATGATTCAAATTTGGTTCAAAATATTATGTTCAGGACTTATTCTAATCATAATCTATGTGTGTGTAAAAGTAATCAAAAATTAATGAACCATCTCTAAGTCTAACACATTATATGCTTAAGTTTTACCATAGCTACATTATTAAACACAAAAATAAACTCATAGAAATTTTCATATCACCATTGTTTGATGTTCAAACTCAACTTCCACTTCCCCCTTTTTTGACACACTCCCATGTGTCAATTCACCGGAGCTAGACACTTAAAAGAGAAGGTTAGTGACATCATAGCTCAGAAAGTATCTTCAATCCTGGACATTTCCCTTCTCCTTATGTAATAAAGTCTGTCATCCTTCCATGCCCTGGTAACTGGTCCATCCAGAGCTGTAACATTTTGAAATGTACATACAACAAGCCAAACCACACCTTGGTCACACCAACCCTTTTTCTGCCCTGAAGATGTCCAACGCCATCTTAGTCTGGACCAGGGTTGTAATAGTTTTGCAGTTTTCATTAGTTTTTATTTTTATTTAGCTTCTACTTCAGATTTTCAATTTTATATCAGTTTTAATCAGTTTTTACCAATTGTTTGCTAGTTTAGTTTAGTTTTGATTAGTTTCAGTTATAGTTTTAGTTGTGTCTGCAATAACTAAGTGTAGCAAAATCCCAGTCCCTTCATATCAGTCATGCTCTTGTGCTTATCCTTGGGTATTGTGACTATTAACTCTTGCAGCACCGGGTGCTCCTAATTTTGGTTCAAGTGAATTTATAAACTTTGTGCACCCTGGAATAAACATAATCAACCTGATCCACATTTTACTGCGTGTTATTTCACCATCTTATTGATTCAAATGCTCCATCCTTATGTGGTTTGCGACATTATGTTTATCCACTTTGTCTCTAAATGTTTGAAGAATTTTCAAGTTTGGGGTCAAATTTTAAGAATTTGACCATAAGTGAAAGTTATGGTGTCATCACCCCCTTCGGGGCTTACCTTTCCCAGTTTTGATGATATTCCTCCCACAAATATTCGCAATTACCCTCCTTTGGTGTGAAAACTGTTGGTGTGGTCAAGTGGGTGCTATAGAAACAAAAGCTCAGGACAGAACAGTTATCAGTCATGTACTTCCTACAAATTTTGCATATGTTTTATTCCATATCGATCCTCTGAGTGTAATGGTACATTTTAATTTGAATTTATCCAAACTAAACACAATATTTTCTTTATTTACTTTGCTCTTGTTCTTTTGCAGTACCACATCCTATCAAATGTCCCTGTCAATTATATTCTACATCTAATAACTTACTATTTCAAGTGAGAACCTAAATCACGTGGACCAATGTTTATTATTGCATATCTCTATTCTGAATGTGGCCAGTCATTCATAGGTATTGTTAAAGTTTTGGCGATTTTCCTCTATAAAATTTAATTGACTTTTTTACAGTGGCCTGCTACGGTTAATAGTAACATATTCCAGTCATGAGTGATATCAAACGTTTTTCTCCACTGTAGCATTTGGCATTCCCAATAATATAACATGATACCTTAATCAAAACACAGCTAATATAGCACAGTTTTCTTAATGCAAACATCAGTAACTCAGACTCAGCAACCAAAGTGTTAAGTCTGCAGTTCATACTTATGTGAAGCTAGAGTCTCCTCCTCCAGTCTCTCTTATCCTCCTGCTCCTGCAAAAACAAAACAAAACAAAGCGAAGCATCCACCCTTCTCTTGTCGGCTGGGTGAATTGTTTATTGGCATTTACTAATCCTAAAGTGGGTGCAGTCATTGTCTCAGTATCAAGTCAGTCAAAGCTTTTAGTCGTCAGTCCATCACAGTCCATTCACATGCATACCTCCACACACATTCATACCAGATGTTGCTGATAACGGAGTCTCTATTCGCGCATCCATCACCAGCAAGATGACGTCATCATTTTAAAGGAAAACAATTCCTTGTTGTTTTTTGGGCCGGATTGACTCGGTGCAATCCTTTTAGACTCAGAACTTCTCAGTGTTCCCTATAAGTGAATTTCTCCCAAGCCAATTACAATCATGGAGAAGCACACTTTGCAACTGTTTACAGTAATAATATTTCATAGCGCTTTAAATCTCAATCTTTCAGGCCTGGTTTAAAGAGCTGATTGTTAAATCATGAACTCACAAAATATCACCATATCACCACCGGTGGATCACACCTCTCAGATGTTTTTTCTTCAGTGCACTGTAACAAAAACGAAAACAGACGTAACCAACAAAACACTACTAACAATAACACAAACTAGGGCCCGTTGCAGACATGTCCAAGCATAAACTATCCCTCTCTCGCTTACGAGAAAGAACACAAGCTAAAGCTCACTGATAAAATCAAGCTAGCGCTAAGCAAAACCAAACAATCAACCAGAAATTCACAGGAACATTTTGCTTCCTGCCGGTACAATATTGTGTGGGAATGAGAACCTCAGGTGCCGTAACACCTTTCGTTCCTCCTTGAATCAAATCTCAATCACAAAAAATGCCGTACTCCGACCTAAAACTTACACTATTAATTCATCATTTTCACTCTGTGCCACTGTTCCTCATCAGGGCTGTGTGGAGCACAGCAAAGAATTCAGTCAAGGCCTTGAGCCATAAACAGACATCACGCACAGACATTGTTTTCATAACCAAACCGTTTTAGAGCTTATTCCTAAAATCTACATAAATGCCTTCTAGGTGACATACAACACATTCTAAGTAATCAATGGCTCCTCATACAAATTATGCATTGGGATGTTTGTGTGCAGCATTTTGCATATCAGCATAAGCAAAGCATTCTTCATTGCATCAGCGTGTATGTGTGTGTGCGTGTGGATCACTCTTCATTGCACAAGCGTGTGCATGTGTATGTGTGCATCACTTCTCAGTGAATCAGCATTCCAGTGTGTGTGTGTGTGTGTGTATGTGTGTGTGTGTGTCATTTCTCACTCACTCAACGAGTGCACGTGTTCATGTGTGTATTTCACTTCATTCTGAATCTGTGTGTTTGGAGACGTGTGTGTGTGTGTGTTTGTTTCTCTTCATTCTGAGTCAGTGCATGTAGATGTGTATGTAGATGTGCAGCATTTGGTCAGGGTCACGTATGGGGGAGAGCAGGAGTCCAGTCAGCCTCGGCTTTCAGGGCCGGCAAAGCAGCCTGTAATTAAATATGTATAGAAAAAACAAAAACAAAACAAAACAAAAACAAACAAAAAACAAAAACAAACGAACAGGAAAATGATGTTGTGTTGGCTGTGTTATTCAGAGGGGAGAAACACCGGGACCAGGCCCTGTGTCAGCCTTCTCTCCCCCTTTTTTTTGTTTTTTCTCACCATATAATCCACTCATAACCCACCAAGCTGACAGGACAACACAGGTACATGTTAAAATTCTTAAGATCATGTTTAAAAGCCCAAAAAAGGAACTTTCTTTCATTCAGTAATCACTTTTATTAATCAATCAACAGAAAACATGTCACAATTTGAATCTTTTAACCACTAAATTTGTTGTGTCTTGCCTGGTTGGTTAGACCAGTGTCCCCTTTTTTTTAAGTTAAATTGTTGTCCTGCAACCCAGAGGGTTTCTTTGTCAGTAATGTATAGACTTCATCATTTAAGTATGTTAAATTTTTCTTTAACTTTGCTGGAAAATCTTCACATGTTCATGAGTGTAAGCTGTTTCTTCATTGCGTGTATGTGCATTTGTAGGCAGGCAGGTTAATTTTATCTTTTCTCAAACTAGGCGTTACCTTAAAAGGAGCCTTTCTCTCAGATTTCTCTGCTTGTGTGTGTTTTTGTTTCACCTTTTTGTTGTGATGCTCCGGACGCCTTCCCAACCTCCACAAGTCCGTTGGCCCCAATTTTATGTTTTAAAACTTCTCTTAATTTCTCCTCTAATTCTCTCCTTGCTGCTGTCTGTTTCACAGCTGCTGATTCTTACTGGGTGTGGTTCCCATTACCTATAATTTTGCTTCGGCCGCTGTGCTTGTGGGGGCAGTTGGTCCAGGTCCGCAGCTTCCTGTATTAACACACTAAGAGATTTATTTTAATTTCATTTTCATCACTTTTAAACCGATAAGCAGGCAACACGCCTACCTTGACAGCATAAACTGCACGCCAGTCTCCCAACACATTCCTCTCTCTACTCCTCCATAATTCTCCACTACACACCTCTTACTATCTCTCTTTTTTATTTTATTTTATTTTTTTTTATTACACCACAGAGTAATACACCCAATTATGCCCGTCTATCTCTATGTGGCTCCAAATTCCCTCTTTATTTAATTTCACACTCGTCAGGGGACAGGCACACAACAATTTTAACCACTGAAACGAGGAATTTAACCTTTTTATTTCTTTACTAATCTAGACTCAACCTTTGTTCGCAAAATGTGTCTTGTTCTAGTCCGGAATAAATGTGAACCCGTGATTACACGGCCGTTCCAGTGTTATTTCCGTAGCTAATGCGGGAGTCCTCAGTTCCCAAGTTGCCACCTTGGCATCCAGACGCCGCTGGGCCTGGCCGCGCGTCCACGACCAGGAGGGTCGCCACACCTTGAACAAAATTATTTCCACAGGTACACTAGGCATCAACCTTTGATCCTAAAATGTGTCTTTGCTCTAGCGTCCTCCTAATCAAACACATCAACCGTCACTGTCACTGTGTTCAGACTTCACACACACAAAAAGCACACTCAGAGCGCGCCCCACCCACAGCCAGAGCGCGCCTTACACACACAGCGCGTTTCACCATCAGTGAGACACACAGAGAGCGCTCTTCATCAGCAGAAATTTGCACAGAAACCTCTGAGCTCAACTATTAGATCTTCTGAAGCACACTGCACCATAGACCAAAATACCCCTTTCTCTGCGCTTATGACCGCCAAAACGGGGCAAAGTCGCATCATAAAAGTGATGCTTGCATCCCAGAAGTTATACCTGACATCATAAACCAGGTTTTGCTCTATGTACTTAAAATTTTACTTTGTATTATGACCGCAGCCCTTAAAACTCGACTGACGCCACAAACCCCCGTCAAACCTCTATCCAATGTACTAAAACTAGCACCAACCACTACTGCACTTCACGGCCGCACCACCGGAACACGGCCGTATCATAAACCAAACCTACGGACGTGTTTCGCTCTCGCGTTGCCAGCGTTCAACTGCACCGTGAAGCCAGCATCTGCTTTTCCTTAAATCAACTTCTATTTCATAGCCGGCAAAAGCCAGGACGTCACTGACACCATAAACAAAATAAACAAACCTCGACTTCAATGTACTGGACTAATGGCCGCGTCTTCAGAAGAAATTCTAACGTATTATTGCTACAGAAGCCAGTATTAGACAAAATTAAATGTGGAAGGTAAAGTGGCTGCAACTAGCTCAACGTAGTATCTTATTAGTATCTCGGTAGAAGCAGTTTACTGCAACTAGCTCAACGTAGTGTCTTATTAGTTTCTCGGTAGAAGCAGTTTATTTAACACACTGGAATTCAGCCTCAACTTATGTTGTTAGTATCTTGCGCCAAAAACCAGACACCGACAAATTTACTGTGAAAATACGTGTAACTCAGTGAACAGATTAATTTGGAAAGCCCAATATGCACATTTGGTATTTATAATACAACAGGCTGTGCTTACCTTTTTATATTTGGACCGGTCCTCTGTTCACCTCGCCTCACGATCTCACCAAAAGCCAAATCTGCACTTCCTCAGCACACCAAAGATCCGGGTCACGGCACCAAGTTGTTGAAATCTCCCAATTCTTTGAATCTTTGGGCTGAAGGAAGGACAATACTCGGTGTATTTATGCTCAATCAACAATCATTTATTTTCATACAATTCAACACTTAAGAGCATAAGGACCATCATGATGGGGAGACATGCCTGAAGAGGGTCACAGCAAGTCTCAAAATGGTGACGGGTTGCTCAGCTTTTTATACTCTCTAGTGGCCCCCAGCTAGTCGTAAAAGCCAAAACATCACATTCTTTCTCTGTTACAGCGCCTAAGTTATGACCTCGGCTCCCTGTCTTTCTCTGCTTTCTGTAAGGTGGGGGTGTGGAATGTGGTCTATCTATCTCCCCTGTCTTTAGACACAGAGTCTCCTGCTTACAACCTTCTCTTCATGATTCAACAATAGAACATGTCAAGAAAACAGTGTAAAACATTCCCAGCAGATCAAGGATACAGAGTGATGCACATTTATCTAATGAACTAATATGTGAATATGTTCTGTTAACTCAAAAGTATAACGAGAACTAAACTACATACAGCTCACACACTCTATATTAAAGGGTATAATATGATCTACAGCAGTTAACATAATTCAACTATTTTGATTACAAAACTAATGACATGGCCACCTTGTTCACCTGATCTGAACCCCATTGAGAACCTGTGGTCCATCATCAAATGTGAGATTTACAAGGAGGGAAAACAGTACACCTCTCTGAACAGTGTCTGGGAGGCTGTGGTTGCTGCTGCACGCAATGTTGATGGTGAACAGATCAAAACACTGACAGAATCCATGGATGGCAGGCTTTTGAGTGTCCTTGCAAAGAAAGGTGGCTAATATTGGTAGCTGATTTGTTTTTGTTTTGTTTTTGAATGTCAGAAATGTATATTTGTGAATGTGGAGATGTTATATTGGTTTCACTGGTAAAAATAATTAATTGAAATGGGTATATATTTGTTTTTTGTTGAGTTGCCGAATAATTATGCACAGTAATAGTCACCTGCACACACAGATATCCCGCTAAAATAGCTAAAACTAAAAACAAACTAAAAACTACTTCCAAAAACATTCAGCTTTGATATTAATGAGTTTTTTGGGTTCATTGAGAACATGGTTGTTGTTCAATAATAAAATTATTCCTCAAAAATACAACTTGCCTAATAATTCTGCACTCCCTGTAATTGCACAAAAGGGTGAGAGCAAGATGGTAAAGTGGAGACTTCATCCAGGACAGAAACAGCTACATTATGCTGCTAAAACAACTTCAGCTCTTAGCAAGCACCTGCACAGACAGCAGACTTTAAAACCACAGTTCAGAATAATAGTTGGAAGGTTGTAAAGCTGCAATAGCTATCATGTTTTATCCACTTAAAATCATAAAATACTTAAGCTTAAGTTGTCTGCTACTGATTGCAGGCTAAAATGAATGTACTTAAATAAAACCCTAATTATAACCCGCAATAGCTTGATTACCACAAGGCCAAAATGAAAAGTCAAGACACAAACAAATAAAAAGAAACTTTTTGAAGTAGGAAGCCAATGCTGGTGGGGATGCAGGGCCGTGCAGAGAGGTTTAAAGGGGCGGGTGCTCAAAGTTAAAAAGGGGCACATTGAACCAGGCTGAATAACAACAACACACATTCATCAAGAATCTAATATGGGCAACAAGGCAAAGCAAACGTAGCCAATGTTTTAGCTGTTGAGGGGTTGCTGCTGATAGTGCTGGAGGGCAGGGCTGTGTTGATCTGAGACTGTAGACACTAAAAAGTCCATAGGAGAGATGGTAGCTGATTAAACAAGTGTCATGAGATAATAACAAAATGCAAAGATTGGTGACAGCGCTTGGAACCATAAGGACACAAAAAACTGTGAGAAATAATTTAGGCTCTGCCTGTGAATCACTCTTTGCTTCTCTTCTTCCTTCCATCCCATCATTTCATATATCATTGTCCACTTGCTATGTGAGAACAAGGCACAACTTGCTATTGCAATAAACTATAATCTAATTATCCACACCTAACAACTCTTGCACTTAATCTATAATAAAATGATGACAGAAAAATGTTATAGCATTGCCTTTAGTAGCCTCACACAGCTCCTGCTTTTTCCTCCTCATGTCCTTACCAGCCATGTCTGGACAATGTTATATCAGGAGTAATATTTTTTTTAAAAATCCATCTAAATAAAACACACACATGCACGCACACACAGTGACATTTTAGACCTTCTTCAGTATACTGTATATACTATGGGCATCATGGTGCTGATCCAGAATCCTTACATTATTATTTATTACTAGAGCTACAATAATAAAGCAATGAGGAGGGGGAAGTAATAAATATGAAATAATGTCATTATGATGATTCCATTTGTTTCACTATCCACTCTGTGCAGGGGCAAAGCTTATTACATTTTTAAACTGTAGAGATACAATAATTTTACTGCTGTAAAATCCAAATTTTGTCTTATTTAAAATATAAATCTAATATAATCTGCTTCTTAATGTATGTTCTTTAAAATACAGCGTGTGTTTTTAAATATATTATAATTATAATAATTATTATGTGGACATGCATATTAGATCGTTTTTTAGTGAAATATAATCCCTCCAGAAAGGCAGGAAATGCTCTGTAACTTGCTTTAAAGCTAAATATGTTCCCTAAAACGGTGACAGAGCTACAGACCCATGACAGCCTTACACAGGTAGCCAGCAGCTATGACCAGCACTACATGTGCAGTTAATAAAAGGACAGATAATGTTTGTCGCGCTGTTGCACACACAGCACGCTCGTTTGTTTCAGTTCGTCAGCTGCCACAAGACAGCTTACCAACGTGTACGTAATAAGCCAATACTCCTGGGTGCTACACACTACAGTGTACGCTGTACACCTACTTACTGGTTTTGTCGCATCAGTCTGTGTCTCTGAGTTAACTTGTGTTTCTCCTACAGCTCCGGACCGCTAAAAATGCGCGTGCTCTTTGTGAGCTCGTTCCTGGCTCGTAACCAGCGCGTTCTGCCGTCAAGGGCGATCATTGGTTAAATGTGATCATGTGACTGATGCAAGCCAGATCCTTTTATTTAGCAAAACTGTGATTAATAGTTAAATATTATTGTTGAGGGGCACAGACAGGACTCCGCACGCACACACACACACATAAAAAAAATAATAATACATTTTTTTTTAAAAAGTTGCCTCAACAAAAGGGCACTTTGGGCACCCATCAGGAAAGGGGCGGGTGCTCAAGCCCCTCTAGCCCCCCCCTCTGCACGTGCCTGTGGGGATGGATGTTTTAGGAGCATGAGGCATGAGTTGTATGGCAGCTTTTCATCCGCACACGACTTCCAGTGTTTTTTCCTTCATCACAACAGCTTTCAACAACTTGCCAAGAAGGACCTTCAGAAATGTTCTTTTGTCCCCAAGAGTATCTTGTGATGCTGCATTGTTTGAAGTGGGTACAAACAAACCAAAGTGGGACTCGTGACTGTCAACTTGTTTATTCTGTCAGTGCTTCTGTGGAACATTTTTGCCATTCTAGTTGGTGTAACAACACAAATTGTTGCATCTTTACTTGTGTTGCATAATATGCTTTCTCCTCTGACAGCACACTGTTTCAAGGTCCAAATCAATCTTGAAATTTCAAGATATCCTTGGAAATTTCCATATTTTATGTTACTGCTAAAAGCTCACAATACTGTACAAATTTGGATGTAAATGAGTTACGACTTTATTTACCCATTTTAACTCCAATGTGTGTGAAATCAGGAAAACTGGGGCTTAATCAATCAATCAATCAATCAAGGCTTTATTCGCCACGTGCAGGTTGCTCTGCAGTGAAATAGGGTTACAGAAAAATCACTGAAATATACACTACAATGGGAAAGTACAAGAGGAAAAAAAGAGACCTCTACTCATGCTGGGCTCCTGGGAGGACAGCATGAGAACAGGAAACAAAAAAACTCCTCTTCACAAAAAAGCACATAAATGTCCACAGCACAACATTATGGAACATGTGACAAGCCACAGGGTCGGGTGGGGGGTGAGGAGTAATCTGAAGCAAACACAGCAGCCATCCTGCCCAGCGCTACCATTCCAGCGCGGGCTCAGACCCGCCGTGTTCCCAGGAGGGAACAAGCATCGAAGGCATTTAGAAAGGGAGGGGGGATAAGTGTGTGCATATCAGTGTATATGTATGTGTGTGCGTGTCCAGAGGTCAGCTGAGACAGTGTCCTTCGCCCTGCTAGGCTAAGTAAACAGTCTTCCTGCCAATATAGGTGGCCTTGCATGGAATGGGAAGGAACAGTCTAGACACAGTCGTTATCAGGGTGTTTTTGTTGGACTCCAGCCTTGCGACCACAGCTGGCGCCGAAAGGGTATCCGGATGAAGTGATGGTGCTTTTTACTTTAGTGCGAACAGCTCATATGAATTTCAAAGCTGTTCTAACAGTCCAACATTGGTCTCTCAATCTAACCCTTATATAAAGTCTAAGCTTGTGTCTTGTATTGTTGCAATTGCATAAGAGGGAATGAAAGAGTCGCTATTTTCATTCTCATGTCCCCATTGTAAGCCTGCAAATGTCCCTTGCATTTTAAGTTGGATGTTAAATGCATACGGATAGTTTGAGGAGAAAAAGGCTGACAAAAGAAAAAAGAATGCACTGCCTCACATGTTGAATAATAATGCACAGAGGTCATTACTTATCTTTACTTGTTATGTGATGTTTGCATATGGGATGTGTGCAATGATTGAACTTTGGAATTTGGTTTGCATGTTGCATGCAACCCGTTATTACTCAGCAGGAGAAAGACATTTATATGGAAATGAATTGTATGGGGTAATCAGCTTGGCATTTGTGTAATTGTGGCTCGGCTGCTAAAACATTTTTTACCATCACTTGATGCCACAGCTTTCATCTAGAATGCATTCACCTTTTATAAGTAGATCTCATCCAATTTGAAATATATAGGAAGCCTTATCCGTTTGGATTGATTTCTGCCATGGGAAACCTAACTGCTGACATTTCTAATTAAATCACAGCCTGTAATAAATCTAGTTTGTCTTAATCCAAATGACAGTGAAAGAAGATAAACTTCAAACCTCAGGACAATAAAAATGAGAACATTTAAATTAGGGTGGCAACATGTCCTGGTTTACAGGCCTGCTTTTAAATGGAGCCTCCTTGTGTCCGAAGAAATCAGTGAAATATATCAAAATGTCCTGGTTTCAGCTGTCGGGTTGTCATATTTGTCAATTTCCTCACACAGCACTGACCACACAGGCAAAAGAAATCAATGCAATATTATGTTATTGAAGACCTGTCTCCATTTCTTTTGCAATTTACTGGATAGGAAAAAATATTCAGTAAACTCAACAGTTTCCTGTTGGTTTTCTCTCACTTCTTCCAACTTATCATTTCATGAATGTCTCTATAGTTTCTTGTTTTCACATCTGTTCTTACGAAAATTGTAAAAAATAAATAAATAAATAAATAAATAAATATCTGAATGTTGGGGCTCCAGAAAAGTACCACAAAATAACAGAAATTTACCAAAACGTAAAAATATGGAAATATTCTATATTTAAAGTATGAAAAATTCAGTGTTTTTACAAGCTTAAGATTAAAATAAATTTCTGTAGCTTGAAGAAACCACAAGAAACAAAATCCTACCTACTCTTTGATCTGAATGCCAAAGACATGCCAATGTCTGGAGAAAAACAGGACTCATCATCTGGCCTCTACCATCCCTATGGTGAAGCATAGCAGCAGTATCATGTTGTGGGGATGTTGTCTGGCAGCAGGAACTGGCAGGCCTGAAAACCAGTACAAGGGAAAGATGCAATATACAGAGACATCCTTCATGATAACAAGAGCGCTCTGGAACTTAGACAACCCTAAGCACACATCCAAGATAACAAAGGAGTCGCTTCTGGAGCACTCTGTGAATGTTATCAAGAGGCCCAGCCGAATTCCAGACTTGAACTCAACTGAACATCTGTGGAGAGATCTGAAAATGGCTGTGCAGCAACACTTCCAATCCAACCCAATGTAGCTTGAGAGGTTTAAAAGTCTTTGATGAAGACTGTGAATACTTATATACATGTTTTATTTTTGTTTGTTTTTTTAATTTATAATTATTGCTAAAATATCAAGAAAACTTTATTTACTTTGTCATTAAGAGTTATTGCATTTAGAATCTTGAGATGAACTGAATCCATCTTGGAATAAGGCTTTAGCATGACAAAATGTGAAACAAGTCAAATACTGTAAACACTTTCCAGATGCACTGTAAGTGGCTTTCTTGTTACAACAAATGTAAATAAAAAACACCAAATGTGTATAATTTGTGGGGTTTTTAATGCCTTTTTTTATAACAAAGGCATTAAAAACCCCACAACCCCACAACTCCTCTGTTTGCCACAATAAAGGATCCACACGGAGGTTGAGACTACTATTCCACCCCAAACAGAAAGGTTAAGCTCTTTATTGAACAGTTTCATCTGGAAACTTACCCTGGATCCAGATGAAACCATGGTGTCCTTTGATATAGTCTCTCTCTTCACTTGCATACCCACCACAGAGGCAGTGGAGACTGTCAGAAAACGACTACAAGAAGACAGCTCCTTGGAGGACAGGACCAACTTCACACCCGATCAGATTTGCACACTGTTAGACCTCTGCCTCACCACTACATATTTCAAATACAACGAAGGCTTTTACAGACAAAAACATGGCTGTGCCATGGGCTCCCCCGTGTCACCTATTGTAGCCAACCTTTACATGGAGGAAGTGGAAAGGAAAGCTCTTGGCTCTTTCAAAGGAAGAGTACCCAGCCACTGGTACAGATATGTAGACGACACCTGGGTCAAAATCAAGACACAAGAAGTGGAATCCTTCACTGCGCACATTAACGCTGTGGATAAAAACATCAAGTTCACCAGGGAAGACACAAACTGTTTGCCTTTCCTGGACTGCGCTGTGCACATTGAAGAGAATGGCAACCTCAACATCAAAGTTTACTGGAAGCCCACACACATGGACCAGTACCTCCTGTTTGACTCCCATCACCCTCTGGAACACAAACTTGGAGTAATTAGGACCCTACACCACCGGGCAGAACATGTTCACTCTAAGCCTGAAGGAAAAAAGAAGGAACACACACATGTAAAGGAAGCACTCAAAACTATCCTAAATGGGCGTTTTTAAAGTCAGCAAAGAGGCACAGAAAAGAAGATCAGACACCAGCGAGGGAGGATAAGAAGGACAAACGCAACAACATTGTCATCCCCTATGTAGCTGGTGTATCAGAAAAACTCAGGCGGGTTTTCTCCAATCATGACCCAGCAATACGCTCAGACAAAAACTGGTTCACCCGAAAGACAAAACGCCAAAACACAGACTTAACAATGTGGTGTATGCTGTACAGTGCAGCGAGGAATGCCCAGACCTCTACATTGGAGAGACCAAACAGCCACTTCACAAGCTGTTAATAGGAAAATTGTACTTAGTAGTCAGTATAATCTTTCAGTGATATAAGTTTGCATATGGTAGAATGCTGCATGTAATTATTTGCGTGTAGAAGTATATAGTTGGTGGCATATTGAAAGATTGTCTCATCCTAGGAGGTCTGTAACATTCTAGGGTGTTCACCCCCACATCCTAGGAGCATGAGAGAGTCGTACCTTGTCTTATTGTTTTACGGTAGGATTAACGTAGCTATATCTGTTTTAGTCTAAGTGCTTTTGGTTTGATGAACTGCTGGACTTCGAGACCAGCAGGTTTAGGGAAGTCTTTATGGGGTCACACTCTGACCCCCCCCCCCCCCCCCCCCCCACACACACACACACACACACACACACACACAAGCACCCACTGAAGTATAAATAAAAGATCGGGGCAGTTTCTCGGCGCGAGTCTCTCAGTCTGGAGGCTGCCCTTGCTAGCAAGAAGTTCTGTGTGTTTCTGTTCTCTGAATCTTTACTGAAGAAGTGTTTTAGAATATATTTCTTAACATTATTTGGTCCTTCGTAGCCGGATCAGAAAATATCAGAACTGTTATCTTTGACTCTGTTCCAGGATCCAGCACTGATTTCTGACGCCGTGGGGAGCCAGCACCGAAGCCTGTGCACAGCCCTCTTGGATGAGGAGAGAGCCCCAGGTCGTTAAATTCGGGTCTGGGCCGGTGTTATAATCTGGTCCACGGCGGTGGGATTCAGTCCGATGATCTGAACCACCAGTGAGACGTCGGAGAGTGAGAAACACTATTTTGGTATATAAGACGGCCACAAAAGTTTAAAGAAATGTGATAAAAAAGGTCTAAGTTCACCAAAAGGAACTGTGTTTCGACTAGTTTTAGAGGTAGCTGAAATTATCTTGTGACAAATTAGGTTTAAGTTCGCCAAAAGGAACTGTATTTTGACTAGTTTTAGAGGTAGCTGAAATTACTTCATGACAAATTAAAATATGTTTAAGTAAATAAAAACAAGTATAAAACGGCCGCAAAGATTTAAAGTAACGTAACAAATTAGATTTAAGTTCGCCAAAAGGAACTGTGTTTTGACTAGTTTTAGAGGTAGCTGAAATTATCTCGTGACAAATTAGGTTTAAGTTCGCCAAAAGGAACTGTGTTTTGACTAGTTTTAGAGGTAGCTGAAATTATCTCGTGACAAATTAACGCGCAACTGTCTATGTGTGTGTATGTGTCTGGAAGTAAGTTGATTTTACAGCACAATACGCTGCTGAACTACTTCCATTTTTGTTTTCTTTGCTGAGGCTCACGTACTGGTGACAAAGGAGAACGGTTGAGTTTCATCTCACAAAACTGATACCGCTTCACCGTTAGGGTGAAGTCGAAGGCCGTATCAGTAAACCACTCTGAAGTCAAGCGTGCCAGCGACGGCCCAGCAAAATCTTTGAAAATGGGGAATAAACAAGAAAAATTAACACCTGATGAGGAATGGTTAGAAAAACAACAAACCGGAGCAGGTAAAATAAGTGCAAATAGGTGGAGAAATCCACAAAAAGCAAAAAAAACAAAAAACAAAACAAAAAAACGCAGATTCTTTAGATTGCCCTGATCAACAACAGCCGGTGCACCAGACCATTAATTTAACCAGTTGTTAATAGAAATCTGCATTAAGCTTAGGGTTGCTCAAATTCAGTATAATGACATATGAGATGAAGTAAAATAGGTAAATATTTAAACTAATGATGTGCATAGAGGCATTTGACCTGTTTGAAAGACTGTCGTCTTATTATGAGCCATGGTCGAGATATAGAGCACACCTGTGAAAACAACTAATATGTTGAACCCTGCATGAAACATCTAAAGGTACATGATGGAGAAGCTGAATTGAATATGAAAGTGCAAGACTTTGCCACTGTGTGGGGCAAAGCACGCGACCACTGTGAAGTTGCGTTACGGTCTCTTCTGAGCTGATGAGCAAGCTACACATCATCAGATCGAGAGCTGTCTGAGAACTCCTCAAAGAGAGGGAAACAGAACTGTGATAACTAGAGTGTGCAGCGTTTCCGTGAGCAGTTTTTCTGCATCTTGACTCATGTGTAGAGTGTACATAGCATCAGCATTATGTTTTTGTTTATTTGTTTTGTTGGGTGGAAAAATAGTTAAATAAACTGGTGATCATATTTATGGATATGGCACATATCATCAGCCATGTGATTTATTTATGCAGATGAAAAAGTGAGTGTGAATGTGTCTGATGTCACAGTGCTTCTGTGCGCTGTGTAAAAGTAATTGCCTTTGATTGTGAGAGCGGTGATTCTGCAGGTCACCAGCTATTTTTAAAAAAAAAGAGTGAAGAAGAGACAAAATTTACATTGTAGATGAAAAATAATCATAGGAAAAGGGTTTTGTGTTGATCAGCCAAGAACAACTACAATCTCATTTTCTGCTTTTAAGAAAGGACTGTTCACAAAAACAGAGAGAGAGAGAGAGATGAAGCAGTGATAATAATAATGAAAATGTCTTAGTTTGTCACTTTCAGGTGCAAAGCAGACCTGAATCAATTTTCCACATGCAGCGGTCGGAAGAAAGTCATAGTTTAACATCATTGGAAACATTCAGGCCAAGTTTCTGGTTAACTTATTTACAGCACCATGTGTCTCTCAAACTCACAAGCAAACTCTCACTCCTCCCTGAAGACAAGGAATGCAGCTCCAAAGAGCAATAACATGGCAGATAAAGAGACAGCAGTAAAGTCCTGAACAAAGAGTCCCAACAAGCAGCAGCAATGTGGACAAACAGCATCAGAGAAGAAGAGCAAACCCATCATCCTGCCTGATCGGATGAATGGCACTGTGTTTCCAACAAGCTGCAACTTCACTATGCATGTGAAGAAAACTTTTGAGGAGAACTGAGGAGACTGTTGGAGTTTGACATTTGCCACCTTTGGAGAAGATGGCAAGAAGAGACAGTGGAACACAGGACAAAGCTGAAGGAGAACTGCCGGCTATTGGACTGTTGAAGTGGGAGAGGACAACAGAGTGAGAGGACACAGGGTGAGTAAGTAGAACACAGAGGAGTGCTGGTGTTAAATGTGGGGAAATCAAAATTTGGGTTAGCAAACCTGGGAAAAACAAAACTGACTGCTTAAGTTGGAAAATTGAGAAGGAGTCTGAAACACTGTAAAAAAGAAACATACAAAATCACACACACAAGCAGAACATGCATTAACCCTACTAACACTTCCAAACACAAGAGAACTCATGAAGATTAGACAACATCTTAAACATGTGAGTCTGTTTATCATCTTGTCCAAGTCACTTAGTGTGATGCAAAGACCAATGGACTCATAGCACATCAGTTACAAAATGATCAAATAATAGCAGAGAAGTCTGTAGGACAGGCAGCTTTAA
Organism: Mchenga conophoros; assembly: GCF_057382185.1. Taxonomy (NCBI): domain Eukaryota; kingdom Metazoa; phylum Chordata; class Actinopteri; order Cichliformes; family Cichlidae; genus Mchenga; species Mchenga conophoros. The sequence continues at coordinate 16,683,760 of NC_140527.1, read as the reverse complement.
GAACATGCCCTGCTGGAGATGCAGCTCCACAGACATTGATTAAACCTGCCTAATAACACAAACACACATGCAATGAAAATCAGCTTGTTATCTCTCATCAGTGTTAAAATAGTGTCAATTTAGCAGACACTTGTTATCAAATACTGAATTTGACTCTCTAGGTTGCAGGACAACAGTTTAACTTTGTGGGAAAAAAGATTCTGGTTTGACCAACCAGTGATCAGACAATAAATTTAGTTGTTAATATAGTAAATTGGGAGATGCTTGCTGCTTGATTGATGCAGCACAAGTAATTTACTGTATGAGGGAAATTCTATTTTTGTGATACTATTTTGAACATACATTTCTGTCGTCCTGTCAACTTAGTGGGTTAATAGCTGATATGCAAATTAGTTGATTGTTCTTAGATTAATGAAAGGTGACTGAATTCTAGCACGAGTGACTGGGATGTTTGGAGTTTGTTGAGTGGAGACTCTAAAACACTGAGTTTCCTGTTTTGATGTGCGAGTGAATCCTGTATCTAGATACACAACTCTGAATACATAAGAACAAACTTCTTTTGTGAAGTGCATGACAACATGTCACATGTTTTATGATGAAGGGAAAAAAGGAAAATTGAATAAAATAGATCTGTGGCTTAAATGAGTGAAAAGCACAGACCTGGGGATTAAACTCATAGCTAATAGGACATTAGGATTATGTTGTGTGTTGTGCAGCTGATGGTTGGTTTGGAGTGAATCTAGCTGATGATTTCTTTTGTTGTGAAGTTGAGCCTGCCAATTAGTATGATGGTATGATAAACCATGCTAATGGTATGATTTACCCTCCTGAGCTTGTGTCATGACTTAACAAGGCCTTTTTATTTTGATACTTTCACAGTGCACTGAAAGTTTTGTTTGATAATTTCTGTTATTTTTCATTTTTCATTTTTTGAACAGGCACTGATTTCTGTTTGTCAATTTCTTTTCTTTAAGCAGATCTGTACGTCGGGAATTAAAAGCGCTATACGACATGTCGAGAAAACCGTTACAAGTGAGTTTCTCCACATTAAAATGGGCTCTGGAGAAAGCCACTTATTTGGGACAATTAGAAAATGAGAGTCCCTTCCTAAAAAGGATTCAGCGAGGAAATCTGATCTAAAAGTTCTTCTTTTTCTTTTGAAATGATGTCATTTTGCTGAAAGTGGAAACTAAATGCGACGATGGTTTCCACTATCAGCAAAGAATGAATGAATGAATGAATGAATGAATGGAAATAAAAAACAAACAAACTGACTGACTGGTAAAAGCTGACAAGACTTGACCACAACTCAAGGTTAACCTCCACCTAGACAGGACAAAGGGTGGATGAATTTATGTTTCCTGTTACAGGAGCAGAAAGATGACAGCAACATTCGAGGTTGCGTGATGGTTTTACCTTTTAAATGCCATTTTCTGTGTCTGTGCATCTACCAGGGGTGTTATTCACTACCTTGTGTTGCTCACAGAGGAAACTGTGAGAAAGTGTGTATACGCCTGCGCAGCGCTAACATTTGTATTTTCTTTTCTACAGCATCACAGTTTTTCAGTTTTGATCATGTGATTTATAAGAGGATTAGTTAATGTTTTTCTACTACAGGATTTCTGGGTTTATGTGTGAAGGAAACTGTGTTTACAGGTTATGAGTTGGTGATGCTTTTACACTGTGTTTTTGGGAAAATGTGAAGGTTACTTTGATGATGTGAATGACATTTTTTCCACAGCTATGGATGGCTAACTTTATGGTCTTTTTATGGCACCTCTGGAACCTGTCGACCTGCGTTTGACCTGTGTCTGACCACCGTCTGACCACAGTCAATGTGTATTGCTAATGTTTGTTTTTCTAAGAATGCATGTAGAAGATTCAGCAGAAGCGGACAAGTGACATGAGAAAAGCAAATAAGGGATGCAGTGTTTATGGAATAGTTGAAGATGGGCTACTGAGCTCATAGTGATTGATGAGTTGAGTGACTTTGCTAAGAGAAGTCACTGATTACATTAATGTTGACTGGGTACATGGGATGATCCATGTCTGAGGCAAATTATGGAAATAATTGTAGTTTACTGAGAAAACCTGCACATGACACTTGTCTTGCTAGTGCTGAATGCTTATTATTTTTATGATATAATTGTTTATAAGTGTGAAGTTTGATTTCACTTCCAGATCTTGTTTTCCAGGCCATGATGGTGTGTATGCAGGCTCCTAGCGGAGCCAGTCTTTAAGCAAATTTAATATGCAAAACACACTAACATTTTTATTGCAGGATTATAGGTCCAGGGTGGTGCTGCTCCAGGGGAGGAGATGCCCTGATGTTACCTGGGATATGATCTAGCTAATCTTTTTCTTTAAAGACAGGAATCTGATTTTGATGAGTTGACTCATGGGAGTGTCCATGTGTCAAGATGAGGGATCCAGGATTAATATGAAACAATGAATTAACATAAAATTTTGGAATTAACATTAAATTTTGTTTTATATGATTTTTGCAGCGATTTGTGTGATTAACAGTTCATTCAACGGGTATTAAACCTATGCAAGTGATGCATCCGTGTTTAGATGAGGCTTTGATGGCCTATAAGTGAAGTTCACTGAACTAAAGAATGTGGTTTGATGATTGCTGACATGCTCTCCAAATAGAAGTTTTTCCTCCTAGCAAGGAAATACAGGTGCAGCAGTAATCTCCTGAGAAAGAGATTCCTGTGCCTGGAAGAACCATTCCAGGCACAGCTGACAGCCCCAACCAGCTTGAGGTCAAAGGTCAAGCTGGTTGGGGCCCATCATGAGATCAGACTTTGGAGCCACAGCAAAGACCATGAAGCTGCGTTGGAATGAGAGCTGTGCCAAAGGGGGCTTTCCAGAGACCAACAGAGGAGATTGTGGACAACAGACGGGCACCTGAAGGATGAGGGGAGCGTGCCAAGCTCCATCGACAGCGCAGAGGGAGTCTAAGGATGACATCATGATTCTGTGAAAGCACAGGAACCGGAAGCTATGGTGGTGATGACAGCAGTTTCCTATGAACATCACCTAATGCTGTGTCACTATACTGTGCATACCCTGACACACTGAAGACTGCTGGGATCATAACAGCAGTAAGATAACTGGACCCAGCACCCTTTTCCACAAAGGGGTTTTTCTGCAGAGGATGGACAGTAGAAGAGTCATAAGTATTCCTACCGCAGGATGAAGGCCTGAAGTGAGGTGATGGGGGTTGATAGAGGTCAATTCAAGTGCTTCTGACCATTTCAACTACCTGCAAAATGGCGGAGAGACCCTCCTGGATATATCAGAGCCACTGCAAAAAGGTTGAGGTCCCAGGAAACCCCGGCACCCCCAAGACAGCACAATAGAGAAATCTCACACTTGGTTGTTTCAGTGGTGAGGGTGGAGTGCTGATTGAGCCCCCGTAGGGTAAGCTCGCACTTCAACCTCCAGCCTCTGATCAACTCTAGGGCAACCAAGTGCGAGGTGAGCAACCAGGACCCTCTTGGTTACCTTGACTAAGACGCTCACCCTTACAGGACCCCAGCTGATGCAAACAACAGCTGAACCAGGAGAAAGGCAGAAAAGATGGACACACGACAACTCTCACCTAAGAGACATGATGCAAGACCACATCCATCCGTGGATGAACAATGCCTGGTACCGTTATATTCACGACAGAACAAAAGCAGAATCGGCAAATAGAGACTATTATGTCTGTTCCCATCTACCCAGCACGGCAACATACCCCACACTATATATGTTCCTGGACCAACTCCCAGGGAAGAACTACTCTATGATATCAGCAGAGAAAGGGGACTTTGTGTCCTCTTCACCAACACATGCTGCACTTACATACTGGACGATGTACACTCATTAAACATGACTGATGCCCTGAATGCTTTGAGACAGATCCAGCAGGCCCAAAATCAGGACTATGTAAGTGATACAAGTGACTGGTTTTCTTAGCTTCACACTGGCTCCTGGTTACAGGTGCTAAAAAGACTATTCATCAGAATTGGGATATTTTTACTTTTATTTTGTGTCTTTGTAACGTGTATATTGCCATGTCTAACACTCATGATTAACCGCATAATGTTTTCTACTGTTGCTGCTGACAAGTGATGATGATGACCCCGACCTGTTGGAACATGAAGACTTTGTGTGATTAATGACGGTGTGACAGAAAATGTACAACAAGATGTTACAAACTGGTATCCCACTTAAAGTTTTACTGACAACAGGAGGGAATGTTAATAGGAAAATTGTACTCAGTAGTCAGTATAATCTTTCAGTGATATAAGTTTGCATATGGTAGAATGCTGCATGTAATTATTTGTGTGTAGAAGTATATAGTTGGTGGCATATTGAAAGATTGTGAACACCCTAGGAGGTCTGTAACATTCTAGGGTGTTCACCCCCACATCCTAGGAGCATGAGAGAGGTCGTACCTTGTTTTACGGTAGGATTAACGCAGCTATATCTGTTTTAGTCTAAGTGCTTTTGGTTTGATGAACTGCTGGACTTCGAGACCAGCAGGTTTAGGGAAGTCTTTATGGGGTCACACTCTGACCCCCCCCCCCCACACACACACACACACACACACACCCACTGAAGTATAAATAAAAGACCGGGGCAGTTTCTCGGCGCGAGTCTCTCAGTCTGGAGGCTGCCCTTGCTAGCAAGAAGTTCTGTGTGTTTCTCTTCTCTGAGTCTTTACTGAAGAAGTGTTTTAGAATATATTTCTTAACACAAGCGCATGGCACAACACAGAAGAGCCACCTCCACAGGACAAGACTCAGCTGTCCATCTGCATCTTAAGGATAAAGGACACTCTTTTGAGGATGCCAATGTTCACATTTTGGACAGAGAGGACAGATGGTTTGAAAGAGGAGTGAAAGAAGCCATCTATGTCCACTGTGAACGACCATCTTTGAACAGAGGCGGGGGTTTACAACACCAACTCTCTGCCATCTATAATCCAGTTTTGAGATCCCTTCCCAGACACTTTAACGCCCACTCACATCCTGGGCCAGCTGATCTCAGGAATTCGCATGATAAGGTGGGGCCAGGTTTCACAATGAACTCACCCGAAACTCTGGCTGATTGGGACCCACACCCAGTTTCACACCTTGGCTCAGGCGATTAGAGGATCATCAGGGGGTCCTTTTGTCCCTCTGTGGGGGGATACTCCCACTAGGTTTATATCTGGGACTCTCCACCATTTGACCTTAGAACTGAAGAAGCTTCTAGGATGAGAGGTGAAACGTTTACAAGTAACTTAAATGTAACCCACCTAAAATTTGCCTCATGAAAATGAACTGCTGTTCCCAAAGAATGTCAGTAGGTGGCACTATGAGATTGTTTAGTGCTTGTGAACTTGAGTTGAGAACTCTAGAGAAGGAGAATAGTGCTAAGGCTACGTATGCTGGTCGGAGCTACTCACTGAGTTTTTCTTTAATCCTTGTTCAAGAAAACGGTTATGTGTGAAGACACAAATTGGATTTTACTTTTCCGCTTGTTGGGAAACGCGGACACTTTTTGTTGATGCCGATGTACCTCCGTTTTTGTGTTTTTTGTCCGGTGAGTTGACTAACTGCGCTAGCATAGCAAGCTAATCGTTAGCTAATCATTAGCTTAGTATAATGTAAATTTCATGTATTCCTTTTTAGTGCTGTATTATCTTTTTATTTCTTCCCTTGTGAATGTTTTAAACCAATCGGAAATATTTCTTTGGAAGCTAGTAGGTAAGTTTTATTTATTGTAATGAGATGATAAATATGAGCAGTCTTTGGCTAAATAGTACTGCGACCACGTTTTGCACTTTCCTCGTGCATCAGTAATGTACATTCTCTCAATTCATTGGATTGATGTGACTGCTGTTCACAAAATATGAGATTTGAGTTAAATTTGTATGATGTGGTAATTGTTTTAAGGTTCTTTGATTAATTTTATTATTAATTGCATTAATTCGTTATATACAAAGAGTGAGAGACATTTGATCACTAGTGTTGATTAAGTTGTTATATGATATTCATGTAAAATATGTTCATTGCCCTGTGCAGGTTGGTTTTTTTGTTGGAGTCTAAAGTTGCGAGCCAGGATGCCGGATCCCCAGCTGCGATGCAGGAAAGATTTCCAGCCTACTTAGAAGTGACAACTGCGTTACTTCTTGACAGATAAGCTTATGAGATCTCAGAACAATACACTACCTGGGTAGTACTACTAACATTAACACTATACACACACACTCACACACCTGAACTGAAAAGACTGAAAAGAACTCTGAACACTGAACTCTGAACTCTAAAACTGAATACACAGACTGACAAATATCGACAACTGGAACTGTTGTGAACTGTTGAATGACTGTTTTTCGTTTTGTTTTGAATAAATGTTGACTGTTCTTTTAGCTGTGTGTCATTCGCTCCTTAGTCGATTCCTAGAGAACATAAGCCCAAGATCCTAACTTTCTCTACATTCAGTAGTGGTAAAGTATCGTGTGTTACATAAAGAGGTCCAGACGGTTTTCTTTGCAAGCTCCTTTGATCTTCTTCACATTCCAACCACACTTAAAATTAAGAGTGTATAACCTGCACAGCCACTATCGCAGTGGCCTGTTCTCAGAACTTCTGTTTTGTCTGTGTCTTTCACCTACGTTCTCTGGCCTCTGGTCTACGCTGTAAAGTTTGTCAATTTTGTTTGTCTCTCTTTGTTATCCTGCCTACAGCATTTGCTTCCAGTGAACTGCCAAAAATGGATAAAACTTAAAGGGTTAGGGTTACAGGATCACAGAAACTGTTTTTTATCAATCTCCAATGGAAACCTAAAAAAAACACTATTCGTTTCGGCAGCAAAAATATATAGTGTAACAGTTTGGAAATAGATATCAAAGAAGCCGTACTACAAAATAAGTCAGCACTCCAGAACACTGATATTGTGGGGTACGTTCAGTGAAGAACAGAGCTGCGTCTATGTTCAGATAGACCCTTGTGGACAAAGGTAACTCCAAGAAAGCTGGTAGTCCTGGAAGTCCAATGGCAGGAGATCTGCTAAGATGGTCTCAAAAGGCCTACAGCGACAGTGAATGAAATGGGAGAAGATCAAAAAAGCAAAACTCAACTCCTAAATATGATAAAATAATACAAATAATACGTTAACATCAAAATCTGAGCTTTAAAATGTTTGAAACACAGGCAATGACCAAGTGTCACCCTAGCCTAATCAATAAAACAGAGCTGTGGCGTATGGCTCTTTTTGGAACAGCTGAAAACCATGTCATGTCATTCTGAATTTTTTACCCATGAGTAAGTAGTTAAAGAGCTTCTACTTGTCTGACAGTAAACAAAAGTTGTCACACATTCAAGTGCTTTAGTGTGGAAATGTTAAGAAACAAGAACAAAATGTGTTTTTTATTTTTCATAACTGTTGTGTTCTGGGATGTGCACTGTGAGGATTCATGACAGATCCCAAATGGCCATGGAAATGGAAACACTTTTACTAGTTTTGCTCCATCGCCTTTGTGTGCAAAAAGCATTGACACTGATTGAAAGAGTTACTCTGATATTACCATTGTCTTACTAATGCAGGTTCATATAAAAAGCACCTTCATTATTATGAAGGAATTTTTTTGCCATGTTTAATGTAACATGTCTACAGAAGAAGACTTTCTTTGATAATTTTTGGACAGTAGCTTAGTTGAACAGAACAGCTACCAGGGAGGAGGCAGCACACCTCCAAGCCCTCACACTGTGTCGTCTTGATGCATGCTCAATCATCCAGGTAAGTAAATCTCCAAAAGTTGATTCTGTTCATCTGGACGTAGCATTTTGTGGGAGAAAAGTTTCGTCACTCATCCAAGTGGCTTCTTCAGTCTCAGCTGACTGCAGGTTTCCCTAATCTTATAAACAGTACATTGCATAATGACTGATACCAGCCCAGTGAAGGAACAATGGGCTGGGAGGTCAGTTCCTTAATCTGGTTTCTACCAGCCTGGGACGCACTGACAGAGGCGAGGCTGCCGGACACTGGCGCCACCAGGCCCTCTGACCACCACCATTAGGCAACGGGTGAAGTGTCTTGCCCAAGGACACAACGACCGAGACTGTCCAAGCCGGGGCTCGAACCGGCAACCTTCTGATACAAGGCGAACTCCCAACTCTTTCGTCACTCATCCATGATCACCCACATTTGTTACTGTGGGCGATCGTGGATGATTGATGAAACGTTTCTCCCACAAAACGCTACATTCAGATGAACAGAATCACCTTTTGGAGGCTCACACTGTGTCATGCTTAGGGATTAGTGATGTGTCGGTCGTGAACGAAACGGCTCCTAGAGCCAACTCTTTGAAGTGAGTCGGCTCTATATACCACTGTATATATTTATATATAAACATATATAAATAAAACCACGGGTTTTTTTTTTTTACATTAGTAATTCCTTTTGTGCATAATTTTATATTGTTGTTAATAATAAATGAATTAAAGCAACAAAACAACCTGAAGAGCCGAAAGTGCCGGATCTTTTTAGTGAGCCGAGCTGAAAGAGCCGGTTCTCTAAAAAGAGCTGGAAATCCCATCACTATTAACCCTTTAAGACCTACCATAGAACCAAGTCCGCCAGAGCTACATGAAACATAAGAACATCATGGAGGCATCAGCTGTTGATGTTGTGCAGCTGGATGGAACCAAGTCAAAGGAGGCGCTGTTCAACTTTGTCTATGGCGACATCCTGAATAACATCCAGAAGTCTCTCTAACAAAAATCATCTGTTTTTACATGGTGTGGTGCCAGTTTTGGGAGCATTTCAAGTTGCTATACATCAATACAACAATTATAGCCCAGATTTTAATAATACGTATTCATTAGGTGCATAGTAATTACATAAATTGCAAAAAAGTGCAATAAACTACAAAAAAATTGAAAATCGTTTTTGCTTTTTTAACATATATTTCTAGTTAGAGAAATTTAAGAGGCTTATCCCTCAAAACTGTAAATACAAAAAAGTTGCACAAAATAGTTTCCTACCACAGGAAATTTATTTTGAGTGTCTTCATAGTTTTATTTTTGAAATACACCAATTTTTATATACTGCAGGAAAAACGAAAATAAATATTATATTGCAAATTTGCAAAAAAGCAGCATATGCATCAAAATAAACTATTTCCAGCAGTGCAATATGAGTCCTAAGCATCCCAGAAACGACACAGAAAGTCGTAAAGTCAAAGATAACTTTTAAAAACACCAGTATAGGCCCTGAGGCCCTGATGGGAAAAAAAACTACATTTCCGCGAAAATGACGTCACTTCCGGTTTCTGGCAGGTAATGGCGGACATGCAAAAGTTTGCGCTGACGTCTATTCCAACGTAGGAAGTGTTATGAAAGCGTGTTTCTGGAATATTATGTTTTTGTTGCTGCAAGTGCTTTTTATGCAGTTTTTGCAAAGCTATATGTGGAAGGAAACTGTGACCTAGGACAAGCTGATGGCGTAAGATGTAAGTGCAACTCCTCCAGTTTCATATGAAAAAAAAATGATTGCGCTAGCTTACGTGGTTGCAGAGCTACCGGGATTTAAAAATAGTTACGCAAAACAGAGCGTGCCCGCTCCGACCGGCTTTAAAGGGTTAAGGATGGAAAGTGATAAGAATTTAGCAATTCCAATGCTGTTATCATTATCACTTTTCAAATTGATTCCTTTGACTCATCTGTTTTCTCCTGAATTCTCAGTGGGTTCTGTGGATCAGGGAAATTATTTTACTGCTATTGGTAAATAATCATCATCATTACTATTGCATTAATAATATAATCGGCAGCATTGATATTGCATTCAGATGTTTAAACAGTGTGTGTGTCTTTCAGAAAGACTAAGTTGCAGGCAGGAGTTGACAGGAAGTTGCAGAGAGTTTGCAGAAGTGAAAGCAGAGTCTAAGTTATTCTGAGGTTAGACGAGGCTATTTGAATTACTAGGTTATTCAAATTGTCTGTTATACTTTTATATTCTTTTATTAAGCTTTTAGTAGAGGTTCTTGATTAAAACATTTATTCAACATAGTACATATAGTTTCAGTTAGGTTATTGTATCTAAGGATGAGCCTCGGTTCTGGTGAAAGGTCAGAAGTGCAACGGGTGAATTGAGAGAGCATTTGAGGACGACACACACACACACACACACACACACACTCAGTTAGAGAGAATCATTTATAGGTGAGAAATTGGTCATGTTTGTCTCTGGAAAGAGGAACAGCATCTGGCAGGATGTGGGGCTCGTGTTCCAGATGAGATAGAAGACAATGTTCTTTTAAACCGTGTTAAAAGTCATTGTGGTTTTGATTTGACGTATGTATATATTCTGTCTGTGACGTATGAAGGGGCGTCATTAATTCAAACCCTGATGCTATAAAAATCTGTGTATGCTTTGATTAAGTCGAAGATCAATCCCTGTCTGCGTACAGACTGGTCTTCCCACGTGTGTATTCATTAAAATCAATTGTTTGACCAAGCTCTTCTGGACCAATGGTTGTTTGTACTCTCCTTCCTCAATATGTGAAACCTTAACAGTTCTCATTGGCTCCGCTTTGAGAATTACCACCATAGCTAAGCAGCATATCAAAGTCATTACATTTGTGCAAACAAGTTGCATGTTGTGTGGTTAAATGTTTGTGCATATTGGAGGTATTTCTCCCTTTTTGTAAAGTTATGTATCACATATGTTATACAGAAAACTTTTCTTTAAAAAGTAATACAGTACATTACTCCGAGGAGAAAGTAATTTGTCATGCTACTTGTTACAATTGCACTTGTCTGTAAGATGACCTGAAGTGCATTGTCTCGTAATTACCTTTTAACAATATAAACCTATAAGCTACATTCTCAGACACCAACACAAATTCCTGCCCTAATGAGGACACAAATACGATCTTTGTCTTTGTGTTCAGGTATCAACATAAGGTTGACAGCACAAACCAAAGATGAAGACCAACTTCTGTTTTCCGTCAAGGGAGTAAGGTGTGTTGGCCACTAGCACCTGCCTAACTTTTTTAAAATTTTACTTTCTGAGCCCCATTTTGCTGTTAGACACAAACTTTTCGGGTCATTTATGAGTGTCACATTGGAGGGATGTCCAAGGGAAGGAGACAAACCGAGAAAAACCTTACTGCCGAGAGTTGTGCTAACACTGGCGCAGCAGAGGATGCTAGTGCAGCCCTGAACCCGGCGCTTGTCGCCCTGCTCAAATAGCACAGAACAGCCATAGCCGCAGCCATAGCCTACATCGGATGTAAGCTGGACAAGATTCAAGCGGAAGTTGCAAATCAAGAACTACGTATTGCTGAGCTTGAAGCGAACGCAGCGGATGTTGTTCAGCGTTTGGCAGCGCTCGAAACTAAGTATAATTCACTACAGGAGGAAAACAAACTTTTCAAAACTAAACTTTCCGAGCTGGAGAGTAGAAGCAGAAGGTAGAACATCCATCTGGTGGGTTTGCCGGAATCAGTGGAGCCGGGTCCACGGCCAACTGAGTTCTTTTTCCGGCTGCTGGTGGAGATCTTCGGCGCACAAACTTTGCCACCCCCACGCCCCATCCCCAGAGCTTGACAGAGCCTACCGTAGCCTTATGCCCAAACCGGGCCCTGATGGGAGGCCGCACTCAGTCATTATCCGCTTCAACTGCTTCCAGATTAAGGAGCTGCTGATGAGGGAAGCATGGAGACGCTGAGGGACGTTGGAGTACTGCGGACATAAACTCCAGTTTTATGAGGATTACAACGCCGACATCCAGAAGCAGCGAGCCCAGCATAAGGATGTTATGGCCGAGTTATACCGGAGAGGCCTCCGTCCTTCCCTCCTCTTCCCCGCCAGGCTCCGCATTACTCTTCCAGATGGGAAAATCCGGCGATTGGAGTCAGTTGAGGAGGCCTCTCACTTCATTCAAACCATGGAAGAAAACCAAAGCTCTCCATCCTGAGTTGGACACTGTAGCCCGTTAGAGCACTCACCCTAATTTACAACTATAACGGGTCAGACTAGCCTAAGTGGCGTCCTCGTTCTGACTGACACTATACAGCCGCGTTGTTGGCATAGCAATGTGTTCTTTGCTGTTCATTTTAAGGTAAAACTGGTTCGTTGTTTGGCTGAATTGTTTTTGTTCTTTCTTCTTTCTCTTCTCCGTGTCCTGAAAACTGAGACCCTGGCTCGAGTTTAGTGGCTAATGTTCAAGGGTGCAGGTATGATGCTAGTGGTTCGGGGAGTTCTTGATTAATATGGGAAGAAAGCAGGGGCTCACGCGGTTTCTTTTTAATGCAATCTGCTGGGGTGATATTGGTGGGTGGTATTGTTTTAGTTTTTTTTTACACAGTGATATGTTATTGTATTGCATTTTCTTTCTGGGGTGGGGTTGGTTGTCATGTTTTTTGTTGTTGTTTCCCTACCCTCCCTACCCTCCTTGGGCAACTCTGCACATAAAAATGTGGGACTTCCTTGATGAGTGGTAACCTTACCTTTGTTAGCTGGAATGTGAGGGGGGGGGGGTTGAACCACCCAATAAAGCGAAAGAGAGTCTTATCACGCCTGAAGCAATTTAAGCCCGAGGTAGTTTTTTTGCAAGAGACTCACTTGCAGGATTCGGATCACTCACACTTGGCAAAATGTTGGTCAGGACAGTTGTTTCACTCTAATTTTAAAGCAAAGGCTAGGGGTACAGTTATTCTTATCGATCGGAACATCCCATTTGTTCCATCTACTGTTGTGTCAGACAAAAATGGACGGTTTATAATAGTGTCTGGCAAACTCTGCGACAGGTCTGTGACTTTGGCCAATCTTTATGCACCCAATTTTGATTATGTGCAATTTTTTCAACGCCTGTTTTCACACCTCCCAGACTTAAATACTCACTCATTGATTCTTGGGGGCGATTTTAATCTTTATTTGGATGCGGTTTTAGATCGCTCATCCCCCAAACCTGCTACTCTTAATAAATCTGCAACTTATATCAAGTTTTTTCTGGAAGATTGTAGTCTCACGGATCCCTGGCGGTTTTAGGGAATACTGGTAGACATTATTCTTTCTTCTCACATGTACACCACACCTACACTAAATAGATTATTTTTTATTGACAATTTGCTAATTAATAGTATTAGATCCTGCAGCTATGAAAGTATTACTGTCTCTGATCATGCCCCCCTTGTGCTCAAAATAGCTTTTCAGGGCTGCGACTCTGTGAGAAAGCTCTGGAGATTGGATCCATTGCTGCTCACGGATGAACAATTTGTTTCTAACATCTCTTCTAAAGTTAAAAATTTTCTTAACGAGAATAGAAAACCTGGTATACCAAACAGGACGGTGTGGGAGGCTCTGAAGGCATTTCTGAGAGGAGAAATCATCTCAGTGGCAGCATTTAAAAGACAGTGTGCACAGCGGGAACAGAGGCTTATTTCAGACCAGATTTTAAACATCGACAGGCAGTACGCTCAGTCACCATCACCGGCGCTATATAAAGAATGCTTAAGTTTACAAACCAAACTCAATCTACTTTCCACTCGACAAGTGGAAGGATGTCTGATTAGGAACAAGAGCGATTTTTATGAACATGGTGGAAAGACCGGTAAGCTTTTGGCCACCCATCTGCGTGGTATTAGGGCTAAACAAATCATAACTGGCGTGAAGGCGGACAATGGAGTGGTGACTAGGGATCAGAAGGCGATTAATGACATTTTTTCTTTGTTTTACTCTAAGTTATATACATCAGAGTCTACTGTTAATGTAAGAAATTTACATGGTTTCTTTGACTCCATTGATATGCCCTTGCTCTCCCCAGAGCTTAGACTCTGGAAGCCCCTATCTCAAAGGCGGAAATTCAGGCGGCAATAGCATCTATGCAATCTGGGAAATCTCCAGGTCCTGATGGATTTTCTGCAGACTTTTATAAAAAATTCTCGGACGATTTGGCTCCCTTCCTTCGCGAAGTTTTTACAGAGTCGCTAGACTCTGGGGCACTTCCTTCATCATGCTACCAGGCTTGTATCACAGTGTTACGGCAAGGACCCGACTGACTGTGCTTCTTATAGGCCTATATCTCTGTTAAACACGGATGTTAAAATTCTGTCTAAGTTACTGTCGCACAGGCTGGAAAAAATTCTTCCTGCTATAATATCTCCCGACCAAACTGGCTTTATAAAAAATCGACACGCCTTCTTTAACATACAGCGACTTTTTAATATTATCTATGCCCCCAGCCATGCTGTGCCTGAATGCCTCATTGCTATGGACGCGGAAAAAGCTTTTGATAGGGTGGAGTGGGAATATTTGTTTTTTACTTTAGAAAGGTTTGCAATGGGCCCCTTATTTTGCTCATGGATCAAACTTCTTTACGCAAGCCCCACGGCTTCAGTGCTAACTAACTGTCACTACTCTGACCATTTTAAGCTCCACTGCGGAATGAGACAGGACTGCCCTTTAAAGTCCTTTGCTTTTTGCCCTTGCAATTGAGCCATTAGCAATTGCAGTCCGTGGTAGTGGGGACATAAAAGGCATATGGAGGGGGGGATTGAGCACAGAGTTTCACTGTATGCCGATGACCTTCTTCTATTTCTTTCTAACCCACTTACCTCCTTACCCGCTGCACTTAATATACTGAATGGTTTTAGTCAGCTCTCTGGATACAAAATTAATATGAATAAGAGTGAACTGTTTTTGATTAACGAGAGGGCTCAAAATCTGGATTTGGTAAATGTTCCCTTTAAAATAGTCACAGATCACTTTGATTACTTTGGGATATGTGTCATAAAGCAATTTAATTTTTTGTTTAAGAAGAATCTCCTCCCCCTGCTGGAACAGTGCAAGCACATGCTGTCCAGATGGTCCGCATTATCCTTATCTTTAATAGGTAGGATTAACTCAGTGAAAATGATGCTACTTCCAAAATTCTTATATGTTTTTCAATGCCTCCCTATCCTGATTCCAAAATCCTTTTTTAAATCTCTAGACTCACTAATCACTTCATTATTACTAAATGCCATTGAGGGCATTATCTGCCCTTTTCATATCTGGCATAGAAAGGGCCTAAAATCCCTTGCAGACTTATATGAAGATGGACAATTTGCAAGTTTCTCTCAAATATCCACCAAATTTGGCATAGCTGCAGCTCAGTTTTTTCGTTTCTTACAGGCCAGTCACTACATGCAGAGTGTGACAGCAAAATTCCCCCAGATACCTCCATACAATCCAGTAGATGATTTTTTAATGGTCAACCCAACCTCAAGGGGCATAATATCAGCCTTGTACAGTTTAATTTACAATTTACAATGGTCTTCAGTAGCTGCTATCAAATCTAAATGGGAAGAGGACCTTACTTTTCATATTACGGATAAACTGTGGGACTCTATGCTTGGCCAGGTTCACAATATATCAATGTGTGCTCAGCATCAGCCAGCGCATATTAGGAATGGCATAGGCACAGATCGGTTTTCTATCACCCATTTGCTGGGAGTAAGGGCGCCCTCCGTTTGCGAGGTGTGCCTGCTGCTTGCGGCACAGGGAGGAGAGGGTGGGTCGGCGGAGGATTCACTGGCTGGCTGGAGCAGCATCTAATAACCAACTCGCAAAATAAAACAAAATAAAAACAAAACAACAAACACGAAAACACCAGACATTATGATACAGACTTATAATTTGCACTGATGTTTTTTCAAAATTCTATACGCGAAAAGTGAGCGTGAGAGCCCTCGGTATGCCTGCTTGCTGCTGAAGTCAAAGTAAACCTTATTGTCATCTCCGTTACATACAGTCCAGTATATAGAGAGACAAGATGACGAGGCTCCAGTTACAGCAGTGCAAGTAAACAAACAATAAATATAAGAAGTGTAAGAAAATAAATATACACTTTAGGACCAGGGGTAAAGGGATCAATAACAATTGAAAAATTATAATTTACAGTTTGATGATTTAAAGTCTCACACACAACCCGTCGAAAGGGGAGGGGGCCGGCTGCTTCCAAATAGATCACATTTCATTCATAATATTGTCAATCCATGCCCATTATCTATTCATGATTTGAATCCTGGGTTGTGCAAAATCCCAGAAATAAACCCTAGACCAGGGGTGCCCAATCCCGGTCCTCGAGAGCTACCGTCCTGCAGCTTTTAGATGCATCCTTGTTCCCACACACCCGAATCAAATGAATGGCTTGTTATCAGGCCTTTGCCAAACATGATGGCATGCTGAAGAGGTAATCAAACCATTTGATTCAGCTGTGTTGGAGTAGGGATGCATCTAAAAGCTGCAGGATAGTAGCTCTTGAGGACTGGGATTGGGCAGCCCTGCCCTAGACGAAGTGAATCTGTGAACTAAGGTGTAGGTCTGTTAGGCTATGTTGTGGTGATCCTCGGGTTGGGGGATTTGTGTTCATACTGGAGTGCAAAATTAAAACCAAGATGGACAAGAAAAGTTCAAAGCCATCAGGTCCTCAGTTTAGAAAAAATAGAAAAGAAGAGGAGGAGAAATGAGCAAAAGATACAGGTAAGCAGATGTGTCACTGGATAATGGCAGGTCAATGGTAAAAATAGTAACAGTGTAGACTAAACTCCAAACAATACATTATGTTACAGATTTTAATATTAATTAGTCATTGTCAATTGTTTATTTGTCCTGTTCTCATTGTATGACGAATTATGATGGCTGTTTGGTAGCCGTTTGCATACAATGCATACTCTCTCTCTCTTCATACAGCGGGGAAAATAAGTATTTGACACATCAGCATTTTTATCAGTAAGGGGATTTCCAAGTGGACTATTGACACAACATTTCCACCAGATGTTGCCATCAAGCCAAATATTGAAGTCATACAATCAAATCAGAACATATAAGTATACAAGTTAAACCATAATAAATAAAGTGAAATGACACAGGGAATAAGTATTGAACACACTTTATTCAATACTTTGTAGAAAAGCCTTTGTTGGTGATTACAGCTTCTAGACGCCTCTTGTATGGATAGACCAGTCGTCTGCATTGCTCAGGAGTGATTCTGGCCCATTCTTCCACACAAACGGTCTTTAAATCTTGAAGGTTCCTTGGGCCTCTTTTATGAACTTTAATCTTCAGTTCTCTCCATAGATTTTCTATGGGATTTAGGTCAGGTGATTGACTGGGCCATTCAAGCAACTTGATTTTCTTTCTTTGAAACCACTTCATTGTTTCCTTGGCCTTGTGTTTGGGATC
Organism: Mchenga conophoros; assembly: GCF_057382185.1. Lineage (NCBI taxonomy): Eukaryota > Metazoa > Chordata > Actinopteri > Cichliformes > Cichlidae > Mchenga > Mchenga conophoros. The sequence continues at coordinate 16,666,547 of NC_140527.1, read as the reverse complement.
ATTGTCTTGCTGAAATGTCCACCCTCTTTTCATTTTTAGCTTCCTGGTAGATGGCAGCAGATTTTTATCCAGAATGTCCCGGTACATCTCTCCATTCATCCTGCCTTCAATAATATGAAGTCTGCCAGTACCCCTTGCTGAAAAGCAGCCCCAAACCATGATGCTTCCACCCCCAAACTTGACTGTTGGTATGGTGTTCTTGGGGTGGTGAGCAGTGCCATTTCTTCTCCAAACATGGTGTGTAGAATGACTGCCAAAAAGTTCAATTTTGCTTTCATCTGACCATACTATAGTCGTCCAATAATCCACAGGCTTCTCCAAATGCTGTTGCGCAAATTTTAACCGAGCCTTGACATGCTTTTTGTTCAGCAATGGAGTCTTGCGTGGTGAGCGTGCATGGATGCCATGGCGGTTCAGTGCATTGCTTATAGTTTTCTTTGAAACAACAGTACCTGCTGATGCAAGGTCTTCCTGAAGTTCTGGCCGAGTGGTTCTTGGCTCTTGGAGAACCCTCCTGATTATTCTTTGGACTCCTCGGACAGGGATCTTGCGTGGAGCACCTGATCGTGGCAGGTTTATGGTGAACTGATGCACTTTCCATTTCCGGATAATGGCCCCCACAGTGCTCACAGGAACATTCAGCATTCTGGAAATGCACCTATAACCATTCCCATCAAAATGCTTTTCAACGATAAGATTACGAAGATCTTGAGAGAGTTCTTTGCTTTTACCCATCATGAAGTCTTTCCTGTGTGCCTTCTGGGTAATGAGGAGCCTTTATAGGCCATCAATTAGGACTAAAGCAGCTGATATCAATTAGTACTGATAGGGGACAGGATTTCTCTATCAATACTGACAGATTTCAGGTGATCTCCTGGCTTTCTATGTCATTTTGCCCCTTGTTATCTCCATGTATTCAATACTTATTCCCTGTGTCATTTCACTTTATTTATTGTGGTTTAACTTGTATACTTATATGTTCTGATTTGTTTGTATGACGTCAATATTTGGCTTGATGGCAACATCTGGTGGAAATGTTGTGTCAATGGTCCACTTGGAAATCCCCTTACTGATAAAAATGCTGATGTGTCAAATACTTATTTTCCCCGCTGTATGTGTGTGTGTGTGTTTCTCTGGCGAAATTCAGTATGGTTCCGACAACAGTTTTATGCTAATGTATAATCCTTAATATGTTTTATGTGTATGTGTGGGGTGCGCGCGCCAGAGGGAGTGTTCGCCCCGGGCGCCAAGCGGGCTCGGACCGCCACTACTCAGAACAAAATATCATTATACTTTAAGATAAGATAAGATAAGATAAGATAAAACTTTATTAATCCCTCGGGTGGGTTCCTCTGGGAAATTCGGTTAGGACTCAACGACAGAGGGAAAATAAGAATACTCACTCAAAATGTTGGAGACAGTGCGGATCATCAGAAACTAATCACTATCATATATTTTGGGGATGCCCAAACCTAGATTTTTACTAGAGGGACATACACAACGCACTTAATACAGGATATAGACCTGTATTACACTAGAGTTTGAAAACCTCTACCTAGTATTTGTGGCCTGAAACTGAGGAGAGATACAAAGGTGCTGCAAGCGCTTCTGGCTGCCAGTAAAAAGTGTATAATCAGAACATGACAAAATTCAACACAGTTACAGTGTAAGATTGGTGTCGGATTGTACTGAGAGCATTTGAAAGGAAAAAACTGATATACTATCAGAGAAATTCTACCAAATTTGGAATGACTGGACTGAATTCTTAAACTCAATCAGAGCAGACTCTGTATGAGTTACTAAGGTTTCATATCGACCTCTACCTCCTTGAATGGGAGACCATAAACAGGGATTCCAACAGTACCTAGTTTATTGCCATGAAGCAGTGTCACTACAAAGAAATATTTAAACACAAATTTCTTTACTCTTTGTGCTATATTCACAAAGAAATACACGATAGCCAGGACAGCTAAAAATACATACAAATTTAAGAAAAGACATCAGTACAAAAACATAAATCGTTTTCAAGTGTCTGCTTTCACTCTAGAGAGAACCATACAACAGCTGCCTTCCTTGGTTAGTAATTTGAGCTGAGTGAACTGTTGTCACTTGTACTGCTCACACTCTGAAACATGCAGCTTTGTTCTGAGAGTCGCTACAATTTCCCAGTGTCACTTGAATTACAGTGTGAAGCAAATGGACTCTGAAACAGACTGGCAGAAGACTAATGATAGTTATCTCAGCACCCCTAAACGTGTATTTGTATGTGGTGATACTGATGTGTGAACTTCCTCGTTTGTCATGTTTGGATAGTCAATATGGGTTTATCTGGCTACTTGTGTAAAGCAGTACCATGCGTGTCTTGTTAGTTGTGACACTTCTTTGGCAGAAAGATGCTGCAAAAAGCTCCCAGCTGTTACATCTGAAGGTGAAGCTATGGTACTTTACAGAGTTACTGCAGAATATTTCACTGTTGAATGAAAGTATTCCTTTTCCCCCCACTCCTTTTGGACAGTATGGGAATATACAGTCGTTTATACCCAGACTGAACTCACCCACATTTGCCGGTTTACCTTTAGTGTTTCACAACAACAGCCATCTAAAAGATTAAATTCAACACAACACACTTGTTGTTAGGATTTTCCATGATGGATAACAGTCTATTCCACCACAGCCCCAAGCATGTTCAGTTTGTAGCCAACCGCAGAGCCTGATGCTGATCAGTTTATTCATTATGTTTATGTCACCATAAAGAGCAGACTGTTAGAAACTCTCCAGCATTTCTTTTGACACACTTTGACAACAGTTCTGTAGTAAAAATGAAGACCTAATATTACAGTTAGTTAGGTGTGGGTTCAAGGAGTAAGGCATTAGTCTTCCAGAAAAAAGATCATCAATTCAGTCCACATTAATGCCTTTCTGAAATTACCATGTGCTTTCTTTTACTTCCAATACAGTAAATATATTTAATATAGTAAATATAGATTCAGGTCCTAGATTCAGGTGTTCAGTAAGTCCTTTCTTACCCTTCACAACTGTGTGTGCCACACACAATCAGGTTTCCAAGACTTGAAGGCATATTTCTTAAAGATTGCCCTAACCTAATATTAACTCAACCCTAAACAAATACTTGCTTTATGTCTCTAAGCTGAGACAAGTGCGCGACCACAGAGCAATTTATGTTGCTACAGCAATTCAAGTATTCAAACACACAGGCACGATCTATGTTTTGTTTTGTTTTTTTTGGGTTTTTTTTTGGGGGGGGGGGGGGGTATTAGTGGTCTTCTGTGTCTCAGCAGAAAAAAGGTGATGCCAGGACATGTTCGGTTATTAGACAATTAATCTTTGCTGTGACCCTGACGACGAGGTAGGAGTGAAGTCACTGAGGTCCGATAACAGTTTTACAATTCTCGTAAGTTAGCAGAACATATGTGTGTATGTGCTTGTTTGTGTCATTTATGCTGTTCACTCAGTGTCGTGTTTGTGTGTGTGTGTGTGTGTGTGTGTGTGTGCTTCTTCTTTCTCTTTTACAATTAACCTCTACTTAGACCCTGAAAATAATGCTGGCTGAAAAGAAATTGAACTAAGCAGTAAAACAGGACCTGCTTGCAATAAAATGTTAAATGACTGGAAATTTGTATTAAAGTTAAAGTGTTGCACCTGTCCAAATTGGATAGATGGAAAGAAAATGAGTCAATTCACACAAATTAGTTCATTTGCAACTGCATTCCATCCTATATACAGCTTTAAAATTTATAAAGATCTGATACTTCTGTGAACAGATGCAGTTGTAAATGAAATTAAAAGTACCTCAAGACTTGAACAAGTATCAGTGATCTTCACAAGAGAAAAATGACACAGGCAAAGCACAAAGAGATGCAGAACATAGAGATATTTATTCACCGATGCAAACATAAACCTCAGGTTTGCACAACACTGAGGACCAGAGTCTAAGTTTGTAAGAGAAGAGAAAAATACACCGAGCAGTCAGAGTCACAGTAAGGCTTCACTTAAATATACTGAAGCTTCTTTATTTTAAATTAAATCTGAAGCAAATCAAGAGTAAAGATTTCACAAACAAACATAAATACTATAAACACAGTGTCCATCATATTAAACACATATTGCAGGAAAATGTCTCTGGAATATTAATGTATAAAGTGCTTTGAGTCCCCCGGGAGTGTAGAAAAGCATTATTTGAAAAATCATCCCACCTGAAGCTGCCGCCCCACCTGAAGCTGCCGGAGGACACGGTGAAGAACATCGCCTTTGACAGAGTGCATCGCATCGGCCCCATGCGGGCAGCGGCCGGGAGACCACGTCCTATTGTGGCCAAATTCGGCCACTTCAAAGAAAAGGAACAGGTGAAAAGTTGCGGCAGGGAATTAAAAGGAATGGACTTCAGTGTAAACGACCAGTTCCCAAAAGAGATCCTGGAACGACGCAGGGTCCTCTTCCCAATCCGACACGGCTTCATCGAGAAGGGCTCCTGCGCTGTCATCGCTGTGGACCGGCTGTACGTGGACGGACAGCTTTACCACGACCCCGACATCACTCCGTGGCTATATTAACTTCACACGAGATAAGAATCCGCTACACCCTTTCCCTATCTACTCACACTAACTTGCATTAACATCTGTTTAACTTACCAGTATCAAATTGCATCTTAAGTGTAATATCATAGCAAAATTTACACCGTCACTCTCCGTCAATGGTTTAATTGGAATGTTTCCAGGGTTTTTTTTCCTTCTCGTTTTTTTCTCTCTCTTTTTCCCCCTCTTGTTTTTATGCTGCTCACCCTTGTCCTTGGTTTCTTTCTTTTTTTATTTTCTTTCACTGCTTCGATCACCTGCTTCCACACAGCACGATCGCGCACAATCATGTGCTCAACGGCAGCACATTTACATCAGTCAGACAGCGCACACAGACGTACAGGATACACACACTTAAGCCAAGCGTACTCATATTAGTAAATATGCACACACATAGTCAGACTCAGGGAACATCTCGCCACACATTTTTTTCTCTCTCTCCTTCTCTTTATCTACAAACAAGTGATATATTCTCTCCACCTGTCTAAGCAACACACACAGCGTACACCCCTAGTTATACACAGTCATCTATGGGTGCACTAAGGTTTGTTACATGGAATGTAAATGGAGCTGGCTTAAAAATATTTAACCAACTCAAAAAACTACAGGCAGATGTTGTCCTTTTACAAGAGACCCACAGACCTCTTAGAGGTTTGAATGAATTTAAAACACCTGAGTTTCCTAATGTGTTCTCAGCTTGTTATAATTCTAGGCAAAGGGGAGTAGCAATTTTAATCCATAAAAATATTAATTTCACAGTACTCGATACAGTTATAGATCCAGAGGGCAGATTCTTAATCATTAAACTATCTATACTTGATAAAAAGCTATGTATCGTAAGTGTATATGGTCCAAATGTTGATGATCCCTCATTCTTTCACGGTTTTTTCAGTGCAGATGGCACACTTGTTCTTGGAGGCGACCTCAACCTTGGACTAAATGCATAAATGGATAGGCTCAATACAGCAGGAACTCAGCGTAATTGGCAGTCCACAAATATAATCAAACAGTATATGAGCGACTTTGGTCTTTGCGATGCATGGCGCTCCCTTCACCCCAACAGTAAGGAATACACTTTTTTCTCACATGTTCATCACTCCTACTCTCATCTGGATTATTTTTTGGTCAGCAGCTCACTACTGAGTGACATTTCAGACACTGAGATTCACCCTATAGCTGTCAGCGATCATGCTCCTGTATCTTCAACACTAATGCACAAGAATAATATTATGCCAAGTAAAAACTGGAGATTTAATACATCACTACTTAAAGATGAAGACTTTATTAAATATTTAAAAAAAGAATGGACTTCATATTTAGACTTCAATGACACTCCCGGAACATTAGCTTCTGTTCTCTGGGAAGCAGGGAAAGCTGTGATGAGAGGTAAAATCAGTTCTTTCTCATCACATAAAAAGAAAGAAGAAAACAAAAATATTCAGAAATTAGAAAAAAACCCATCAAATCCCTAGAAGAAGCCTACGCGTCCCACCAAGATCAGGAAACATTGAACAAAATACGCAAAACAAAACTAGAATTAAATGAGATAATTGATCCAAAAAAACCCCAAAATGCTTAGTACAAAGACTACGCTTACAAAATTATGAACATGGTAATAAATCCGGTCAATTTCTAGCAAATCATAAAAATTATGAACAGAATCTGTGACAAAGGGCAGCCCTGGCGGAGCCCATCACCCACTAGGAATGAGTCCGACTTATTGCCGGCTATGCAGACCAAGCTCTTGCAACGCTCGTATAAGGACTGAATGGCCCGTAGCAATAGGCCAGACACCCCATACTCAGCACCCCCCACAGGACACCCCGAGGGACACGGTTGAATGCCTTCTCCAAGTCCACAAAATACATGTAGACTGGTTGGGCAAACTCCCATGCACCTTCGAGTGTCCTCGAGAGGATCAAGAGCTGGTTCAGTGTTCCACGACCAGGACGAAAACCGCATTGTTCCTCCTGTATCCGAGGTTCGACTAACGGACAAACTCTCCTCTCCAGCACCATGGCATAGACTTTCCCAGGGAGGCTGAGGAGTGTGATTCCCATGTAATTGGAACACACCCTCCGGTCCCCTTTCTTAAAGATGGGGACCACCACCCCGGTCTGCCAGTCGAGGGTTACTGCACCTGATCTCCACGCAACATTGCAGAGACGTGTCAACCAAGACAGCCTTACAACATCCAGAGCCTTTAGGAACTCAGGGCGGACCTCATCCACCCCAGGGGCTTTGCCACCAAGGAGCTGTTTAACTGCCTCAGTGACTTCGCCCCCAGAGATTGGTGGATCATCCCCTTCGTCCCCAGACTCTGCTTCCGCCACGGAAGACGTGCCAGTGGGATTGAGGAGGTCCTCGAAGTATTCCTTCCACCGCCTGACGATTTTCTCAGTCGAAGTCAGCACACTATACACAGTGCAGGTGGAACACCGCTTTCCCCTCCAGAGTCGCCTGATGGTTTGCCAGAATCGTCAGGCGACTCAGAATACACAGAACACTTTTCTTAAAAGTAATGCAGTATGTTACTTAATTACACCCAGGATAAAGACATTCAATATACTATTACTTTATGTTCATATTAATCTCTAAAATTATCTGAAACACACTGTCTCATAATTACCAATTAACAATATACACCTACAGGCTGCAGTCCCACACACCAACACAAATCCCTGTCCTAATGAGGACACACACATATACTCTATATCTTTCTCTTAGTATTAGTTATGAACACAAAGATGACAACATAGAGCAAAGATAAAAACCAGCACAAAGAGACTTCAAAGCGGTTATCACTGTGATACTACTATAGAAACATGAACAGGTAGAGACGATGCAGCCTGACTGCTTATTCGGTTGCAGCAGATGGCTGCCCCCATCAAGCATTTTCTTAACAGGGAAAACTGTTGAAAACACATTGAAAACAATTCAGCAATGTGAAAACACATTGCTGAATTATCACAATAAACAATTATTCATTCTTCGTTAAGATTTAGGGATGATCATCACTGGCTTTGAATTTTTAATCAGGTATATTTGAGGTATGGTGCCAAGAGTCATACTGGATGTAGTGCATGTATGTGTGCTTTGTGTATTTTCTTGCCTTCTCTAAAAGTAAGTACAGACTAGACTCCCAGTTCCCGCTACCGAAAACCGTCCCCACAGCATGATACTTCCACAAAAGATCTCTCCATTCTAACATATATACCATGTTCGAGATTATTAAATACCAGGTGCATTCATTGATCTGTGTACATCAGTGGAAATTCCAGCAGACGTCTGTGTTTACCATAACAATACATACAAGCCAGTAACTGTTGGCCTGTGTGTATCAACCCACTCCTGTAAACATTTTGTGAATAACAATCTGTCATCATCGCAACCCTCTGCCTGAGTGGGGGTTCCTTCATGGTACAGTATGGATAGCGGGTGCTTCCTGCAACTGTGTATTGGACAAAATGTGCTGCCTTAGGTATTCTCAATGACGAACAAAACAGAAACAGATGAACAATAATATGTTTAATGGTGCAATGAAGGCAAATCTGTCAGTTTTTATCTAAAGACGTTGATATTGTTGAATAAGTCAATGATTTTCCATAGGTCTGCAAGACCAACACAAACATGTTACTAAAATACATCCTTGATGTGATTTGGGCAGATTATGAAAACAACAGTTTTTAACTGATTCAGAGAAAACCAGTGGACATCACAAACTTGCTGCATTGCTGGATGTCTTATTACTCCTATAAACCACAGCTGTTTTTAACCCTCTGGGCTCTATCCTGGCCATTTGTAGCCACTTCACTTTTCTTTTTTCAACCATTTTCGTTCTGTCAATGCAAATGGAATGAAACTTCCAAAAGGTTTGTATGTTTTTCAGATTTTTTAATTTTCAACATCAGCTCCTTAATAATATCAATAAATAATATTCAATAATATCAATAATAATTGAAGCACATGCTAAAAGCACTTTTACTCTTGTATTTTTCATAAAAAGATACCATACCCAAAACATTAACTCTAGAAACAAAAACAAAAACAAAACAAAAAAACAATCACAGGACATTTTCCAGAGTTCAAAACTGCAGCTGCACCTGCAGCGCAAACAACAACAAACACTGTTTGTAAACGTGTCCTGGAGTTTATGCAGGTGCAGACAGTGCTACTGCTGTAAGTAAGCCTAACAGCTTCCAGATCATTTATTCTGGCAATATGGCAAGAAGGTCATCACTGCTTCAAGCACTGCCTATATGATCTGGTCAGAGAGCAAGGACAGCAAGCAGCTCCTCCAGTTGCAACAGAGGAAGATTTTGTTGTCTGTCTTTGGCTTCACTACCACGGCGATATCCCTCATGCCAAAGCAACGGAGGAATGTGCTTCTTTTGACAGCAACACACAGGGAACCAGTCAGTGTTGGGGAATCAAGGATGCGTGAAAGCAAGAAGCAATCCTGGACTACAATAGGCACAAATATTGCTTGGGTAACTTAGAGAGGATGTTGGCACCTTGAGTTGTAGAAGGAAAACTAACTGATGGCTGCTGGCTCTTTTCTCCAATCTCCTGGATGTCTTGGAATACGATGCCTTTGTCCCGCCGGAAACAACTTCACTGAAGTGGGGGAGTCCTTTACAACCTACAAATGAAGAGTGATCCTGGGAGAGCTGGGGCACATGCTGGCAGGGATGGGTATTGATAAGATTTTCATGATTCCGATTCCAGTTTCGATTCTGTTTAACGATTTGATTCTTTTTTCTTTTCTTTTTTAAAAAAAAGTAGAACACTAAGGTTGATTAGCTTAGAACATTGTTTTATATCTTCTCTTTGAACAAGGTAGAAATTTAGGAGTAAGCCTTACAAACCCAACACCTAAAAGGCTGGCAAATGGTGACTAAAAGGCTGGCAAATGGGTGCCAGCCTTTTAGTCACTGCTCGGTGACATTCGTCTATCCTGGCCTGAAAGGAGATGCTGCCGGTAGACTGCAGTGAGAACTGCCAGCATCTGAGCCAGCCAGACTCTGTCTGTCTCTGTCATCATGGTCACCTAAATGCACAGTAATAGCAGGTTTTGTAATAAGGCAGATCGCACTAACATAATATGCACTGTTAGTTGATTATTTACCTGCCGCATTAACGGGAGAGGATGTGCAAACATTACCGCTGCTGCTGGGTTGAGATTCACGAGTCCGGAGCGGAATTAAAAACACGACATTCATTTAAGGTCATCGTGTGTTTTGTGAGCAAATGCTTTTCACTAGCATGGCGGCCCAGATTCGGCCTTCCCCTTCAGCCGTTTCACCTCCTCAGATGGCTAGGACCCAGTCCACACCCACACCAGTGCCAGCTCCCAGGAGGAGGGCAGCTGCGACCCAGTCTACCTCCACACCTGCTTCTGTTTCTCGGGTGGGGGTGACTGGTGTCCAGCCACCTCCCGTGCCTGTCCCAGGCTGAGGACAGCCAGAACCCAGCCTGACCCCCCTAGAGGCTTGGAAGAGCTAACCGGTTCACCTGCTACTTCACCACTTCATCCACCTCCTGACCCAGCCTTTCACGCCCTCGCACTATCCCTAGTTAGATTAGCTGACCTGTCCCCTGCCCAGGCACCAGCCTTACTAGCCCAAGCTGTAGCTTTATCACTAGCTCAGTCTGTAGCTCAGCCATTAGCCACACCAACCTCAGCTCCGTCGTCATGATTTTTTTTGTTTTCTTCTTTCTTTTTATGTGATGAGAAAGAGATTATTTTACCTCTCATCACGGCTTTCCCTGCTTCCCAGAGGACAGATGCTGATGTTCGAGGAATGTCATTAAAGCCTAAATATAGAGTCCATTCTTTTTTTAAAGTATTTGATAAACTCTTCGTCTTTGAGCAGTGATGTATTAAATCTCCAGTTTTTTCTTGGTGTAGTATTATACATCTGTCTTAGTGTTAAAGATACAGGAGCATGATCGCTGACAGCTATAGGATGAATCTCAGTGTCTGAAATGTTACTCAGCAGTGAGCTGCTGACTAGAAAATAATCCAGACGAGAGTAGGAGTGATGGACATGTGAGAAGAAAGAATATTCCTTACTGTTGGGGTGAAGGGAGCGCCATGCATCGCAAAGACCAAAGTCGCTCATATACTGTTTGATTATATTTGTGGACTGCCAATTACGCTGAGTTCCTGCTGTATTGAGCCTATCTATTTCTTCATTTAGTCCCAGGTTGAGGTCTCCCCCAAGAACAATTGTGCAATCTAGATGTTCGGAGAGTGTACTAAAAAAACCGTGGAAGAATGAGGGTTCATCAACATTTGGACCTTACAATACTTACAATACCTAGCTTTTGGTTAAGTATAGATAGTTTGACAACTAGGAATCTGCCCTCCGGATCTATAACTGTATCGAGTACTGTGAAATTAATATTTTTATGTATTAGAATTGCTACTCCTCTTTGTCTAGAATTATAACAGGCTGAGAACACATTAGGAAACTATTATTATTGTTACTACTATGATGATGAAGATGATGACGACAGAGACTTCCTCCTCTTCTGGGTAGGGATGGGTACCGGGTTCTGACATAAACGGTAGTAACCAGACCGAAAATCAGCGCACATTTCGGTGCTTTATTTCAGTGCTTTTTTTTCCTGAGATGTCATACACTTTGGATTCTAGCCAATCATTTTACCTTTCCAAGGATAGTAGGCTGGGCCAGGTACATACGTTCTTTTAGAGCAGAGCTACAGATTAAAAATGCCCAAGGCAAAGTGGTCAAAAGTCTGGCTGTACTTCACAGCAAAAGATGCAAACTCAGCAGCCTGCAACAAGTGCTTTAAAGTGATACTGTGCAAAGGAGGTGTGGAGCAGGGAAATTATTTTACTGCTATTGTTAAATAATTGTCATCATTACCATTGCATTAATAATATAATCTGGAGTTTATATTGCATTCAGGGGTTGAACAGTGTGTGTCTTTCAGAAAGGCTAAAAGTAACAGGACAGGAAACAGGCTTGGAGAGTTTTGCAGAAGTGAAAGTTATTTTGAGCAGCAGGCTAAGACGAGGCTTTAACAATGTAACAGATAGCTTTAAGAAGGCCTTAAGATGTTATGCATACAGTTATTATGTTGACCTTGTATTTCAGGTGCAGTTATGACTATTTTATACACAATGCATATCTGTGCTTATTAAAGAGTTGGAGCTCGGTCAATTAATTGGGGGTCGGAAGCTTTGTTCGGCGCGATGTTCGGACAATCTATTGTGCAAGTGACTTGGAGCCATAGAAGGAATTGCAATACATGCTTACAAAACACTTATATCAGGTCATTTTATATTAAGCTTTTAAGTAGAAGTTCTTGGTTAAAACATTTATTTAGTAGAAGACATACACATAGTCTCAGTGAGCCTCTGTCCTGGTGAAAGGTCAGAAGTGCAACAGGTGAACTGAGAAAGAGCATGTGAGGTCGTGACACACACACATGAGTTAAATTTATTTAGAGGAGAGATTAGTCATGTCTGGTTGTAACTGCAAAAGTGTCTCGGTAAAAGAGGAACCGTCCTTGCTGTCTCGGCAAGAAAGAGGAACAATTTACTTTAAGACAAGAACGGAAAGTACCAGCCATGAAAATAGAAGATGATCTTCTGGGTGAAAGGCCATTGTGGTGTTGATCTGATCTATGTATAAAATGTATCTGTGACGCATGAAGGGGCGTCAGTAAATCAAACCCTGATGCTATAAAATATCTGTTTATGCTTTGATTAAGTTGGAGATCACTTGCTGTCGGCGTACAGAGTATCTTCCCACACGTGTGTTCATTAAAATCATTGTTTGACCAAGACCTTCTGGACCATGGGTGGTTTGTACTCTCCCTCCTCAATTGTGAACCTTAACAGAGGTAACGCCTCAAATCTGATGAAACACCTGGCGACACATAGTGTTTTTTAAAAAGCCAAGAAATCCACCGTATTTGATAGCTTGCTGACCCGGAGTTAGCAACATCCCCCAAGAACCCGAAGAGGAGAGTGCTAGCCCTAGCCCTGCCAGTGTAGCAGAAATGATGACGGATGATGATGGCAGCAGCAGCCGTTCTTCTCTGCGTGAGTAGCTTAATGTTGTTCGTGTGTAATTTACGTTGAGTGGGCTAACCACGTTATTAAATTAATGCATGTAAGGTGAACTAGCAAACACTGTCGTAGTTACATGCGGCTGTCTTCTTGTTTGATGACAGATACTCCCTTCACCCTTGCCAAAATGGCTAAAATGACCAAAGAAAAAGTGGAAAAAAGATAAGAATGAGAGGTTTTTGAACAGAATTTGTGTTTTTTCCATTGTTTAAGCACTGCTTCCAGCCAATTGACACCATATATGCCCTATAGCTGCAGAAAAGGTTAATATTGTTTTTTACAAAAAAACAGCTAAACACGAGAGGTTTTTTGACAAAGTTTGTGTTCTCCATTCTTTAAGCGCTGGTTCGAGCACAGTTTAAGCACCGGCACCGTTTGGCACCAGTATCAGATAAAACCTAAACGATACCCATCCCTACTGCTGGGACCCCTTACATCACTGTCGACTCAAATTTCTACAAGGTACTAGGTACTTGTAACTACATAATAATCACAAAAGGTTGATCTGGACGTTTCGTCACTCATCCAAGTGACTTCTTCAGTCTCAGATACTGTTTGCTCATACTGACGTACAAGCTTTAGACAGTCCTTGCCAAAGTTTGTTGAAATGTTTTGATGCAAGATCAATTATCCAGGAAAGTAAATCCCAAAAGGTTGAATCTTTTGGGATTTACTTACCTGGATGATTGAGCAAGCATCAAGATACATAATAAGCAGTTTTCAGATCTGTTGAAATCTGCTTGCCGAACAGCTGACAACTAAGAATTTCATCCTGTGGTCCAAATATGACAAATACCGGCCTTAAAACCAAGATTTGTGCGGACTTGACCTAAATTTGCTCATTAACTGTTATTTCACAGTCAAATAAGAGAGAAAACAGCACACAATAATAAAGTAATAAAATGAATGCAATAAAAGAGAGAAAGAAAAGGTGAAATTCTCATCAAAGTTAACATTTTGAAACCCAGTGGCTTGCATTGCATACCGTTTCCTGTTTATTCCCTAGTCATGCTCTGCCTTTTGATGTCTGTCTCTAAGGAGAGTGCCTGTGTGTGCATAAACTGCAAGTTAAATGTGTGTTGCTGTGAGGAGATCAGGCAAACTGGCTTGTAGCTCATGTTCACAGACAGTACCTGTCACTGTGAGGCCTGTTCATTAGCAGGAACACACTGAAAATTATCCATAAATTAGCATTAGCCCTCTCACAGCTGCAACATAAAAAAACAACAAACTTTTATTTGTTTGTTTTCTGTTTTCTTCCATCTAATACTCTCATGTTCCCCCCAAAGTCACATCTCCTATGTTCTTCTTCAAGCCCCTCCTGATCTTCCTTTGTGTAATAGCATTCATTTTTGGACAAAAGATTTAGCCATGCTTTATTATGATAAGATTGCAGAGTTCAGAAGTTCAGTGCTTTAACAAAATCGATAGGCCTCACTGGGCTTTTTCAGCCAGTATTGGCATCATGCTGTTGTGTTTTGGTGTTGAGTGCAATGAGAAGTCGACTGTGTTCTTTTTCAAAAACAAAAAACAAAACAAAAAACAAAATCACTAATGATACGTTAGACCTCAGAAGGATAATAAGGTAAAATATGTATAAAGTATATCTGACTTCTTGCCAATGTTTCATGTATTGACAACACTCTAGTGCACAGGTTCCAAACTCCAGGCCTAAAGGGCAGGTTTTAGATGTGTCCTTGATCCAACACAGCTGATACAAATTGCTAAATGACCTCCTCAATATGTCTTGAAGTTCTCCAGAGGCCTAACTAATTATGTGGTCCAGAGGTAATGAACTAATCATGTAATTTAGGTGTGTTGACCCAGCATGAGATCTAAAACCTGCAGGACACCTGCCCTCGAGGCCTGGAGTTCGACACCCCTGCTCTAGTTACTAAGGCTCAGCTTCAAGCTACATAGTGTACTTTGAATTTCGTAGACTTCGGGCATTAAATAGTTTGTGGCATCTGGAATTACCTTTGGACCAGAAGCATGTGCAGTTATCTGACCCACTGGATTTTTCATTGGCAGTAGTTTAATTAGAAATTAGCTACAGTTAGACTTTATGTTCAGTGAGTATTGACTTATATATTTTGTATATTTTTCCAAGATCATTCTACAACTAAAAGCTCTTCCACAATTCAACATTACAGGTTGCTCTTACATTAACAGTACTACGTGTAGGCTGTCTTGTTCAGAGTTTGGAGGTTTTTTTGTAGTTAATCCCTGTTTATTTTGTATTTAATTCGATTAATTTTTTTATATATAGTGCCAAATCACGACAACATGCATCTGAAAGTGCTTTATATTGTAAGGTCTTCACAAAAGATAATGCTAAACACCCATCTCTCAAGCACAGTGGTAGAGGGGTAATGGCTTGTTGCAGTCACTGAGTTGTCTATGAACTCCTCTGTGTACCAAGTTAATCCCTGCTGAAGTGGTTAGCACTGCAGAAAGAAGGTCCCATGTTCAAATCTTATATCTGGCCGGGTCCTTTCTGTGTGGGGTTTGGATGTTCTTCCCATGTCTGCCTGGGTTCTCTGGGTACTTTGGCTTCCTCCCACAGTTCATAGACAGTGGGTTTAGGTTAATTGGTGATTCTAAATTGCCCATGGTGGGAATGTGAGTGCAAATGGTTGTCTCTCTGTGTTTGCCCTGCAGCAGATTGGTGACTTGTCCAGGGTGTACCCTGGCCTGTGGCCCTATGGCAGCTGGGAGAGCCTCCAGGCACCACATGAATACTGCACTGGGTAAGTGGAAGAGAATGGATGGATGGCTGAATAGATGTTTGCTGCTGTAGTGTTTTGGAGCATGTAGAAAAATGAGTCTTCTTGTGTGTTCTGGCTGTCCTAATGATACATCACACTGAGGAGTGATAATTACATTCCAGACTTTTCAACTGTATGCAGAATATTCTGTACAGATGGCTGAAGGTAATGATGGCTGCATTCTGTCCTTTATACTACATCATACAGTTTAGGTGATTAAAGAATATTACTGGGGAGACATTTGTCTGCTTTATGCTTTAATATTTACAAAACAACAAGGTGATAGAAAGATTTAGCAGTAAACATTAATGAAATTACTTATATATACTTAGTGATGATTAAAATGTAATATTTTAAACTTTGTTGCATTGCACAGCTGTCTACTGTAGTTCAGAGTTAATTTTACATTAGGGGGTGGCTGTATCTCAGGGCAAAGAATAAGTGATCCACTAATCGGTGGGTGGTTAAATCCCATATCAGTCTGCAGGCCATTTATCCTAGGGCAAGAAACTGAACCCGAAGTTTCTCTCCAAAGTGTTTGTTGGAGTGCAAATGTTAGATAAAAAGCACTTAGATATAGAAAAACAAAGTGCTGGTGTGAATGAGGCAGTTCTTTTGATTAAAGTACATCTATAAATGTTCTCTTTGAGTGTTCAAGCAGAGTGGAAAAGGACAGTACTAACATAAGGTAGCGACTCAACATTTCTCCTCTATACCCATAGGCCATAAATTACAATTATTAAATGAATCACAATCTCATAGCATTAGATTAAAAAAAAAATGCAGATATCAGAATGTTTTTTGTTGACCTTGTTGTTCACAATGTGGTCACCAGTGACTTGTTTAGATTTAGGCTTAAGTTAGACATCTTCTCTTATTTGGAAAACCCAGCTTGAAATTTTCTAACAGAAGGTCAAATGGAAGAAAGAGACATTTTTTTTTTTTTTTTTTTAAATCATGAGGCTAAAATCCAACCTAATCCTAAGGCTCACCACTTCACTTGTGGTTGATAAGAGCTATAAATCACACATAAATTTTTGGGGTGCTAGCCAAAGTTCTCTGTTAAAGAAAAAAAAACTTGGTGGCTGGGTCATCCCCCACTTGGATTAATGAATTCAATAACTCACACCCCTCCAGGGCTCGCAAAATTTCAAAATCCCTGGTAGCCCTTTGGGCAGGGACTCTTCAGTTTTTGGTAGCCCAAAATAAATTTAAGTAGCCCGAATAAAAAAGAGCAATTTTTTGATTGATGTTTTGTTTCCTGTTTTGTTTCCTTTATAATATTAGACATTAAAGTATAATATTGTAACGGAAACAAAACATTAATCAAAAAATTGTTGAAACACAAATTATAAAAAATAAAATTACAAACATTAACTCAAATACTTGGTTCTAATTGAACAGAAATTTCTATGAACTTGTAAGAACTGTGTAGAACATGAATCAGTCTGTGTCAGATCCTGAATTTGAAATTTCCACTGAAGTCACGGGTAAGAGGCAAGTGGAACCAAGATCTAGGCCATTTGCTTTTTGAAGTTTGCAAAGACTGCTAAATTGTGCCAGTGGTAGTTCACTCTTTGCAACATAGTACGCTGTTCTAAACAGATTTTTCAGGTTCATTTTTAGTATGTTATTTGCAATTGGTGTTTTTTTCTGGGAAAGATATTGCAGACTGACCAGTAATGCATTTCTTGCATTTCTCATGGGTTCTAATGGGGGCCTTTCTTAAAATGACTGGTCCCAGTAACAAAGGCGCTTGTCGACTCAGAAATCGAGGGAAAACCAACAACACACCCGGCAGAACATTATGTTATTTACACGGGTGGACAAAAGTGGTCCGCATGTGCGCATTCGCTGTCAAAATAAAAGACGCGCACCAGATAAGAAGTTGCCACGCGCGTTTGCGTCCATATAAAAGGCACTGTTTTTGTCTAGAATAGGATTTTCACGGCACATTCTGAACTAAATCTCTGTGCGTTCATCATTTGTTTGAAGCCAGCTCACCTCCTGCAACCACTTTTCCGAGAATACGCGC
Source organism: Mchenga conophoros (assembly GCF_057382185.1). Classification (NCBI taxonomy): domain Eukaryota; kingdom Metazoa; phylum Chordata; class Actinopteri; order Cichliformes; family Cichlidae; genus Mchenga; species Mchenga conophoros. The sequence goes on along the minus strand of NC_140527.1, from coordinate 16,649,045 downwards.
TTCTTTTGCGGTTCGGACTCCTTCTGACATTTTTTTGGAGGTGGAGGAACACCAAAGTAATTGCTTAAAGGATTTTGCTTCTTCGACATTTTTAAGAGTTCTAAACTTATGTCTGTCCTCCTCCAGAAAATCCTATGTACGCAAACACGCGTTGCAACTTCTTATCTTGTGCGCGTTTTTTATTTTGACAGCGAATGCGCACCTGTGGACCACTTATGTGCACCCCTGGTTATTTAGCTTGTCATATTGCAGCCACAGGAATTCTTTTGTCCATGAAACCATAAAGCTGCACTTTCTTTTTGCCTTAAAGTCTGATTTGTCATAACTTTTCCGTTTTGTGGTAAGCTTTTCTTTGGCTGTCACTTCTTCACCCTGACCTGTCTTATTTGGCTCAGCAGAACTAAAATATATATCCTGCTGCTTTTACACACGCACTCACATAACGCTCAGCGATTCTCTGCGCGATCAACCTCTCACACGTTTAAGCTTGCTGCGGGAGATTTCACTTGTCATGTTTGCATAGTAAGCTAACGATTGATAAGATGATGTCAGAGGAATTGGTGTGCAAATTATCGTCACTCACCAATCAGTACTGTCACTCTCTATACACAGTTCGCGTGATTGCAAAGTGAAAGCAAAAAACAAACGCAAATTCAAATAGGATTTCAATATGTCACATATTGACAGTGGCTCACCGATGCCAATGACATAATTACCCAGCTACATTTCCGAAAGAATGCAAAAGCATTGACATATATTTTTCCTTCCTATGACAGCCCGACGGACAGGGCAGAGACAGATTTTGGTAGCCCGACTGGAAAAATCGCTAGCTCGACGTCCCGGGGCTAGCGATTTTGCGAGCCCTGCCCTCCTAAACTGACTTATTTCAAACCAACTCAAATTAAAGTTTAAAAGCACATATATGTCCATATAAAACTGCATAATATGACCGCAAACCCATCAAATTATAAATATCCTCAAAAAAGGGGTTTGAGCACCAAAAGAAATTAAAAAAAAAAGTCAAAGTTCAAGAAAAATGTTTGTTCCCAGCGATGCGAAACACAAACAAATACAACCCAGAGTAAGTCCTCCTCCCTCAACCAACAATCAAGATCAAATCTCCCACAGTGAATAAATATAAGATGGATGACGATTCCTTTATTTTTCATATACTTAGGCATTGTACACTAACATTTTCACTCCTGCATTCATTCCACAGTATAAAATAGTGAATATAATAAAATGGTGAATATAAAGGTTTAAATACACATAAAATACAGTTCATCTAAAAGTAAGCATATTCCACTTGTCGGTAGGTCCTGTTCTCAGAGACCTTTACTACAATTAACCCTTGTGCGCCCTGGACCAAAAAAAAAGAAAAGAAGGGGGGGCAGCACTTTAGCGGGTCTCGTCACAGCGTCAGACAAAGGCACCTAATTGGTTGTAACCCTCCATCGGTCGCGTAAGTTACAATGGCAAACCTTGGGGTCTGGAGGGACCCCAAAGCGCCATGGCAACAACTCTCAACTTCACATCATCATCATCATCATCATCGTCTCCTTCTCGAGAGTGTTCGCGTACACCGCCCTCAGTGAGGACCTCGGACTCTCAGTTCCTCGTCGACCTCCTTCCTCCTTCTCCTGCTCCTCGCAGGTGAGCGCTTAGCCGGATGGGCTCCGGGTTACGCGTAAACCGGCCCAAGTGGGGACCGCGGGCGCTCCGTGCTCCGTGGGTACTCTGTGACCCCTTAGTGATCATGATGGGGTATTTCGCCACCCCACCCCACATTCGTAAGTTACGATGGCAAATACTGGGGTCTGGAGGGACCCCGAACCACCGGAGCAAACATCTCTCAACTTCACATAATCATCATCATCATCATCAATGCTCAGCTTTACAGAGGGTAGTCTTCACATAAACCGGCCCTCTCCTCAGTTCTCCTGGGCCTCGCTGTTGGACGCTTGGCTTTACAGAGGGCAGAGTTTGCGTAAACCGCCCTCCTTGTGGGCCTCAGACTCTCCCTGCCACCTTCCTACCTCCTTCTCTTCCATTCTCCTGCTCCTCGCAGGCAAGCGCTTAGCCGGGTGGGCCCCAAGTTACGCGTAAACCGGCCTTCGCGAGGACTGGGGGTGCTCTCTACTCCGTGGATACACTGTGACCCCTTAGTAATGGCGATGGGGTATTTCGCAACCCCAATGCACATTCGTAAGTTACGATGACAAACACTGGGGTCTGGAGGGACCCCGAAACGTCGGAGGAAACAACTCTCAACTTCAGATCATCATCATCATCATCATCATCATCATCATCATCATCATCGTCTCCTTCTTGGCAGTCTTCGCGTAAACCGGCCTAAGTGAGGACCTCGGACACTACCTGCCTCCTAGTCCTCCCTCCTTCTCCTCGGTTCTCCTGTGCCTCGTTGTCGGACGCTTAGCTTTGCAGAGGGCAGTGTTCGCGTAAACTGGCCTCGATGAGGACCTCGGACGCCCCCTGCATCCTTGTCCTCCTACCTCCTGCTCCTCGGTTCTCCTGCTCCTCGCAGGGGAGGGCTTAGCCGGACGGGCCCAGGTTACACGTAAACCGGCATAAGTGAGGACCTCGGACTCTCCCTGCCTCCTAGTCCTCCTTCCTCCTTCTGCTCCGTTCTCCTGCTCCTCGAAGGCGAGCACCTTGCCGGATCAGCCCCGGGTTACGCATAGACCGGCCTAAGCGAGGACCTCGGACTCTCTCTGACTCCCTGTCCTCTTTCCTCCTTCTGCTCCGTTCTGCTGCGCCTTGCAGGTGAGCGCTTTGCCGGATGAGCCCCGAGTTACGCGTAAACAGGCCTAACTCGGGACCTCAGGCGCTCTGGACTTGGGGTGCTTTCTACTCCGTGAGTACACTGTGACCCCTTAGGAATTGCGATGGGGTATTTCGCAACCCCAATGCACATTCGTAAGTTACGATGGCAAACACTGGGGTCTGGAGGGACCCCGAAACGTCGGAGGAAACAACTCTCAACTTCACATCATCATCATCATCAATGTCTCCTTCTTGGTGGTGTTCGCGTAAACCACCCTAAACGAGGACTTTGGACTCTCCCTGCCTCTTCCTCTTTCTGCTCCGTTCTCCTGCTCTTCGTAGGAGAGCGCTTAACCAGATGGGCCCCAGGTTATGCGTAAACTGGCCTAAGTGAGGACCTCAGAATCTCCCTGCCTCAGCGTCCTCCTTCCTCCTTCTCCTCGGTTCTCCTGCTCCTCGTTGTCGGACGCTTAGCTTTGCAAAGGGCAGTGTTCACGTAAACCGGCCTCCATGAGGACCTCGGACTCCCCCTGCGTCCTTGTCCTCCTATCTCCTTCTGCTCTGTTCTCCTGCTCCTCGAAGGCCAGCACTTAGCTGGATGAGCCCCGGGTTACACGTAAACCAGCCTAAGCAGGGACCTCAAACTCTCCCTGCCTCCTCGTCCTCCTACCTCCTTCTGTTCCAGTCTCCTGCTCCTCGCAGGTGAGCGCTTAGCTGCTGGGCCCCGGGTTACCCGTAAACCGGCCTTTGCGAGGACTGGGGGTGCTTTCTACTCCGTGAGTACACTGTGACCCCTTAGTAATCGCGATGGGGTATTTCGCAACCCCAATGCACATTCGTAAGTTACGATGGCTAACACTGGGGTCTGGAGGGACCCCGAACCGCTGGAGGAAACAACTCTCAACTTCACATCATCATCATCATTGTCTCCTTTTCGGCAGTGTTTGCATAAACGGGCCTCAGTGAGGACCTCGGACTCTCCCTGCCTCAGCTTCCTCCTTCTTCGTTCTGCTCCGTTCTCCTGCTCCTCGCAGGTGAGCGCTTAGCCGGATGGGCCCCAGGTTACGCAAAAACAGGCCTCCGTGAGGACCTCGGACTCCCCCTTTCTTCTAGTCCTCCTACCTCCTTCTGTTCCTTTCTCCTGCTCCTCACAGCGGAGCACTTAGCCAGGTGGGCCCCGGGTTACGCGTAAACCGGCCTTCGCGAGGACCGGGGGTGCTCTCTGCTCTGCAATTACTAAGGGGTCAACGTGTACCCACGATGGGGTATTTCGCAACCCCAATGCACATTCGTAAGTTACGATGGCAAACACTGGGGTATGGGGGGACCCCGAACCGCCGGAGGAAACAACTCTCAACTTCACATCATCAACATCATCGTCTCCTTCTCGGCAGTGTTTGCGTAAACGGGCCTAAGTGAGGACCTCGGACTCTCCCTGCGTCCTAGTCCTCCTTCCTCCTTCTGCTCTGTTCTCCTGCTCCTCGCAGGTGAGTGCTTAGCTTTACGGTTCTCGGGTTACGCGTAAACCAGCCTTCGCGAGGACCGGGGATGCTCTCTACTCCACGATTACTATGGGGTCAAAGTGTACCCACGATGGGGTATTTCGCAACCCCAATGGACATTCGCAAGTTACGATGGCAAACACTGGGGTCTGGAGGGACCCCCAAGCACCACGGCAACAACTCTCAACTTCACATCATCATCATCATCGTCTCCTTCTCGGCAGTGTTTGCGTAAACGGGCCTAAGTGCGGACCTCGGACTCTCCCTGCGTCCTAGTCCTCCTTCCTCCTTCTGCTCTGTTCTCCTGCTCCTCGCAGGTGAGTGCTTAGCTTTACGGTTCTCGGGTTACGCGTAAACCAGCCTTCGCGAGGACCGGGGATGCTCTCTACTCCACGATTACTATGGGGTCAAAGTGTACCCACGATGGGGTATTTCGCAACCCCAATGGACATTCGCAAGTTACGATGGCAAACACTGGGGTCTGGAGGGACCCCCAAGCACCACGGCAACAACTCTCAACTTCACATCATCATCATCATCATCATCATCGTCTCCTTCTCAAGAGTGTTCGCGTAAACCAACCTAAGTGAGGACCTCGGCCTCTCCCTGAGTCCCTGTCCTCCTTGCTCCTTCTCCTCGGTTCTCCTGTGCCTCGCTGTCGGATGCTTAGCTTTGCAGAGGGCAGTGTTCGCGTAAACTTGCCTCCATGAGGACCTCGGACGCCTCCAACATCCCAGTCCTCCTACCTCCTGCTCCTCGGTTCTCCTGCTCCTCGCAGGGGAGGGCTTAGCTGGACGGGCCCCGGGTTACGCGTAAACCGGCCTATGAGAGAAGCTCGGACTCTCCCTGCCTCCTAGTCCTCCTTCCTCCTTCTGCTCCATTCTCCTGCTCCTCGCAGGCAAACGCTTAGCCGAATGGGCCCCGAGTTACGTGTAAACCGGCCTTCATGAGGACCGGGGGTGCTCTCTGCTCCGTGGGTACACTGTGACCCCTTTGTAATCGCGATGGGGTAATTCGCAACCCCAATGCACACTCGTAAGTTACGATGGCAAACACTGGGGTCTGGAGGGACCCCGAACTGCTGGAGCAAACAACCCTCAACTTCACATCATCATCATCATCAATGTCTCCTTCTCGGCAGTGTTCACGTAAACCGGCCTAAGTGAGGACTTCGGACTCTCCCTGCCTCCCGGTCCTGCGACCTCCTTCTGCTCTGTTTTCCTACTCCTCGCAGGTGAGCGCTTTGCCGGATGGGCCTTGGGTTACACGTAAATGGGCTCCATCGTTCTCCTGCGCCTCGCTAGTGAAAGAGCAGCTGCTTGGCCTGCCTATTACGCGAACACCGCCCTCCAGTTGGACCTCAGGCTCTCCGTGTCAGGGCTCTGTGTGCAGGCGGATGGAGAGGAGGATCCAAATGCGAGACTCTGAGACTGAATTGAAACTGAGAACCTTAACTTTATTGCTGGTGATAAACGACAACGTGAACTGAACAATGACACTGAGAACTGAACACACAGGCATAATTCTGAGGGTACGACGCGACACTGAGCACAGGAAAACGCAGGGCTAATATACACAGGGTGGTAATCAGTGAATGGGCAACAGGAGGGAGACACAGCTGGGAGAGATCAGGGTTAACGAGACGGGGGGAACCAAGCTGCACACACTAACATAAGACCAAGACTTTCACAATAAAACAGGACACATGAATTACTAAACAAGCATGCAGACTTTACACTGAGAGACAGACAGAGAGTGACACATGGAACCTGAACTAAACTAAACGTGAGATATAACCGAGAACAAATCCTTAAGCACGGATAAACAGAAACAAGAAATAATCATCATCACTACGAGAATAAGAAAACAATCCATGAAGCAGAATTAAACTGAAATATAATAAACTCAAAATACTGGGTCCAACAGACCCAGAACCGTGACACTCCGAGCCTCCTCGTCCTCCTTGCTCCCTCTACATCCTTGTCACGCTCCTCGCTAGAGTACGCTTAGGTTTGCAGAGGGTGGGTTTTGCGAAAACCGCCGTCGGTGAGGACATCGAGCTCTTCGTTGCTCTTCGTCCTCCTTGCTCCTTCTCCATCGTTCTCCTGCGCCTCGCTAGTGAAAGAGCAGCTGCTTGGCCTGCCTATTACGTGAACACCGCCCTCCAGTTGGACCTCGGGCTCTGCCTTGCTTCTCGTACTCCTTGCTCCCTCTCCATCATTCTCAAGTGCCTCGCTAGTGAAAGAGCAGCCATTTTCCCTGCCCATTATGCGAACACCGCCCTCCGTTTATGCTCCTCGCTAGCGTACGCTTAGGTCTGCAGAGGGCCGGTTTCGTGAACACCCCCTTCGGTGAGGACCTCGGGATCTCTGTTGCTCCTCGTCCTCCTTGCTCCTTCTCCTTCGTTTTCATGCGCCTCGCTAGTGTAAAAGCAGCTGTGTGGCCTGCCTATTACATGAACACCACCCTCCAGTTGGACCTCGGGCTCTCCATGCCTCCTCGTCCTTCTTGCTCCCTCTTCATCGCTCTCATGCTCCTTGTATGGTTTTTACTAAGTTAACTACCTTTAATTTAGCAAACTCCCACCGTAAGGGTGTGTTTTAACTGATGAAACTGTGTCGTACTCAGGCTCGGACATCTGATTGCTGCCTTTTATAAGTTTTATTGCACAAGCATAAACTAACACCAGTACAGTAACCGTGCCTTTACAGAAGCCAGGTAATCAACTGAAAGACACAAAATAAAACAACCATACAACATTAACAAAGCAGCACTATTAATGACAGTACAGTTTAGTAATAGTCATATTTATAGCTTTAACACGTTACTTGGTTAACACAGAAACTCACCAGCTCAGCTTCATCAGTCATAACAGCGATATCAATGAAAAGAAGATCTGGCAGGTAGGATCTATGAGCGGCCGTTAACACGTACCATCCCAGACTTAGATAAATCACTCCGTCATAAATAAATTTGTCATTTAAAGCAAATATGGGTCTGGCTGATAATAAATCACAACAAACAAATTGGCATGTTAGTAATATGGGAAAAAACCACACTCCTCGCTAGTGAAAGAGAAGCTGTTTGGCCTACCTATTACGCAAACACCACCCTCCAGTTGGACCTCGGGCTCTCCGTTGCTCCTCATCCTCCTTGCTCCCTCTACATCGTTCTCAAGTGCCTCGCTAGTGAAAGAGAAGCTGTTTGGCCTGTCTATTACACGAACACCGCTGTTACGAGTTCAAAATATTGGGGATGGACACCAGAGGAAAAACCCACAATAACAACACTGGTCCGGTCGGGTTGAGTCAAACGATGATTTAATAATCACACACGTGGGAGATGGACACTGTATGCAGACAGCCTCAGATCTCGTCTCAAAAAACACATCACCATAGTTTTATGAAATCAGGGTATTAGAACGCCCCTTCATGCGTAGTGACAGGTGTAATACAATCAATGTTGACAATTTTATTTAACACAAAGAATAACATTGTCTCCTTCCCGAGGGCAGACGCTGACTGCCCCCATCTCCTGGAACCGTCTGTACCCTGCTAAGACACAACATGGCAGCTACAAGGACTCTTTCATTTGTTAAGACCATCAGTGTGTATTGCTCTAAATCAAGTATATAATATTAAATGAATATTGCTGGATCAGCTACTTCTACTTAAAACATATTAGAACATGACTAAGCACAAAATCACCAAGAATAACATCTTATAAGTGCTGTGTAAGCGCGTGCGGCCTTCCAAGCTCAAAGCCTTTGCCCTCCATAGATCAGCCAGACTCGCGCTGGCTGTAGCTTTTAACCTTTAATTAACTTGAGCACAACTCTAGAATAAGCAACAAACTGCAATGTGTATGGATTGATCATGGTTACATCTGCAATGGAAAATCATGTTATTATTCTGGTACCTGTAAGAAAAGATCAAACTAAAGTTATAACAATCACTGTAATGCAAAGGATAATGTAAGGTCAAAAACTTCAATTTATGTTTAATGCAAAGCTGGTTATATACTTCTGATGAACTAATAATGCCATATTAAAATAATAAATGATAATGAGAAAAACATCCCCTCCTTATTCTACAGTTCCCTCTGTTGACCTCTGGAGAATCCAGAGGTCACAAACAGTTGTGTCCCTCCTTGGCCTACACATTCAGTTCTACATGCATCATTGGCATCATGGACATTGGAGTAATGACTCCAGGGTCCACTGCCCTCACAGACATACTTTTGACCATTCTTCTGGCACAAGGGATGATACAACAACAACAAATAACCATAATACCCACCACAATAGACAAAGAAAACATGACCGAAGCGATAACCCCCTTCCACCGTCCGAACACTGAGGTCAGCCAGCCTTCCACCGGGTTATCAACACTTGAGTGATCATGCATAGTTTCAGAAAGGCTCTTTAGGCCCTCCAGAGCCTTGGTTACCGACCCATCTGGAGCAGTGTTATTTGGAATAAAGGTGCAACACTGATCGGGAAACATAGAACAAACGCCCCCTTTTTCCGCTAACAACATATCAAGGGCCATTCTATTCTGCACTCCCATTAACGAGGATTTTACCTTATTTCCGATTAGCATAAGTGGCGCTCCTAGTCTCACCATCGCGCACGTCCCCACGCTCCCAAGAGGAACTCTGACCAGTAGAGTCCTGTGCCCGCAATAGTAATACAGCCCGCTCCTAGCCCAAGTCCCAATTAGGGTGGCTGCATCACTCACATTGTTGGTGGTCCTCCCCGTCTGGGTGACCGAACACCAACTGGGGTCAATTTCCCCCAACCGATATTTAACTTTATCTGTGGAAAACTTAAAGCACGTATAATTATCTTTCCGGGGCATAAACGGCCCTACTTGCGTGAGCTTGCCAATAGGGGGAAATAGACTGGACAACACAGTACAGTTCCCCGTATTCACAGCTCCTCTAGTCATTCGCAGCATACAATCATAGCCCCACTGATCCTCTGGATGCAGAGGTGCAGGCTCTATAAATAAACGCGGCCTTGCAGAAGCGCAAGCTACACAATTAGCCACTTTTTGTTCTCTAGCATTTTGGGCTATCCAGTCCAGCCAGATGTTACTGTCACTGAACCCGGTAGCGCGTTCAATCAAATCCTGAGGTTTCAAGGTGGTGTAGTCCACCGACACTACTCGCCTCTCCCTTGGTTCGTGCTCCTCTGGTGTAGCTTCCGACGACCCGCTCCCCTCCTGCCCTGTAAAAGATGCAACAGAGCTGGTGGGACTGGAAATCACACGAGTTGTCATGTCTTCTCTACCTGACGGTACGCGATTAGTTTTTTCTAGGAAATTAACTTTAATTAACCCTTTTGGATCAACCCCCGCTGTTTCCACCCCCAGAACCAAATACATAGATTGTTTGCGATGCCAATTCCCCAATGATAAGGTTAACGCGTTTCCAGAGGGGCTAAAATCCCTCTGTAGTTTAAGCTCGTTTTCTGATCCTAGTTCTAACGGTTCCCAATTTTGCCCAATTGGGACCCTTACCTGGTCCCAATTACGGCACCAGCTGTCATATGGACGATTTCCCCTCTCGCAGTGCGTACTCACTGAATAATCCCAACAGAGCCACACATTATATCCCCTCCAGGAACTGCCGACGTCCCTACAATTAACAACATCACATAGATCAAACATAAAAGAAGTTGTGGAGCCAATAACATAATCTAATTCTTTTGGGGAACCCATAACGGGGACTGTAATGATTGATTAAACATTTAATGACAGTCTTAGCATCCTCCTTTTTTGTAGCCCAGGCCTCTGGCCAGCCGGTCAGAGCATCTACACACACTAACAAATATCTTACACCGCCAGGCCCGGAATCAATCATATCAGTGAAATCAATAACAATCTCCTCTCCCGGCCTCTCAGGGGGCCGAAACTTTACCCACTTCCGGTTTTACTGCTGGCTTAGGATTGTGTGCCCCACAGATTAAGCACATCCTGGCCTTCTCCCTTATCATTCCTCGCAGCTCAGGATGCCACCAATGACACAAGTTTCTCTCCATCTGGGCTATCCCCACGTGGGCGAGTCCGTGGGCTTCATCCACCTTCTGTTCTGCCATTTTGGCTGTCAGCACGGGGCGCCCGTCTGGCCCCCTCCACAAATGTCCATCCTGCCAGGCTCCTTTGTTTTTCCACACCCCCTTTTCCTCTGGGGATGCCTCCTCCTGGGCCTGTTTGACTTCCTCAATCAGGTCAACAGATATCTCCTCTTCTGAAGTTACCTGTATCATTTGTCTCCGTCCTTTGTAGCCTGCGGCCTCCTTTGCGGCTTCGTCCGCTCTCTGGTTTCCTTTTTCCACCATGCTGGTTCCTTGGGAGTGAGCTTTGCATTTTATAATACTCACCTCCTCTGGGTCAGCCAAGGCCTTTTCCAGTTCCTCCATTTCATGTTTGTGGGAAATAGGTGCATTGGTTGCTGTTCTGAATCCTGCTTTTCCACTGAGGCAGCTCCACATGCGCTGCTCCAAACGCATATGCCGAATCGGTGTAGATGTTCACTCTCCTGTTCTTGGCTAGTCTCAAAGCTCGAGCTAGGGCTATCACTTCAGCTCTCTGGGCCGACTGCTTTCCCTCAATCCTTCCTGAACTCTGACCTGATAATCTCCTTCTACTCTGCAAACCACCGCATACCCTGCTTTCAGTCCTCCTTCGTCTCGGTGGCAACATCCATCGGTGAACCAGTCCTCAGCTCCCGGTATGGGTTCGGCCTTCAGGTCCTCTCTAATCTTTTCCTCAATCTGTGCTCTTTTGGCGCAGTCATGTGGTTCCCCTACTCCCATTAAATCTGCCATGTTAATTCCTTCATGTGTAAATGTCAAATTTGGGGCCTCTAAGACTTTGCTCAGTCTCTCTTGTGCCCGTGGTGACATACAAAATGCTTGTGAATTCACGTATGCCACTATGCTATGTGTAGTGAGTATTTTTAGTGGGTGTTCTCTCACTACATGTGCTGTTTTTTGGATAATTCTAGCGACCCCTGCTGCATATTGTGTGCATGTAGGATGCTTTGCTTCTGTTGGATGTAGTTTTACACTAACATACATGAGCACATCTCTACCCCCCCCCCCCCCCTTTTTTTTTCTGAAACAACACTCCATTTACAACTGAGTTTGTTTCAGAAACATCCAAATAGAATGGCTCATCATAATTGGGTGTAGCTAAATCTGAGGCCCTTGACAAATCCTGTTTCACCCTAATGAATGCGACTTCAGCTTCAGGCGTCCAAGGCAGCTCAGCCTTAAGGTTTCGAACGCCAACTTGCTTCATTAGGCCCCTTAAAGGGGCAGTTTTGCCTGCATAATCCGGAATGAACTGCCTGCTGTAACCTGTTAAACCAAGAAAAGAAAGCATTTCTCTCACAGTTCGCGGTTTTGGGTGTGTCAGAATTTGGTCTCTGTGTGTTTTCATCAAACCCACTGATTTGTGTGCGATTACCCGGCCCAAAAAGGTCACTTCAGGGCGAACTAACTGCAGCTTGTCTTTACTTACTTTAAAGCCGCATTCCGCCAACCTATTCAACACAACGAGCGACGCCGCTGTACAATCCGCTGCTGACAGGGCTGCAATGAGAAGATCATCAACATATTGTATTAATGTACAATCATCAGGCAAATTACATGACGACAGGGCTTCTTTAAGCACCTGATTGAAAATGCCTGGAGAAAGTGCAAAGCCTTGTGGCAACCGTGTGTATCTGAGTTGTTGGCCTCTGTATGTGAATGAAAAAATGTCTCTGAGTGACTCATGCAGAGGAAGACAAAAGAATGCATTTGCCAGGTCAATGCACGTGAACCACTTTTGGTCACATGTGATAGCTGATAAAGCTGTGTATGGATTTGGTACTGGTGCAGTGGTAGAGAGCAATATTTCATTAATGGCTCTTAAGTCATGTGCCATGCGGTATTTTCCTGTTCCATGTTTCTCCACTGGTAGAATTGGTGTGTTCCACAGTGAGTGAGAGGGCTCTAACACCCCGGCCCTTAACGGGCCTTCTATTGTTTCTGTAATTCCTTCCTCTGCTTCAGGTTTGTGTTTATACTGTGGTCTATTGATTGGTGTGTTTGATTTCAGCTGGAACAAGACAGGAGGACACTTAGCTAGGCCAACATCCGTGGGCCCTTTTGACCATAGACTGTCAGGGAGATTCGACAATCTAGCAACTGCATCAGAATGGTCTACTCTCTCCTCACCATGTGTTTTTGAAATTTCTTTATGTTCCAAGATCACTGTATCCTCACAGGCACAAGTTATGCGATAGGTTTTACAATTTGGAGCATAAGATAAGTTAGGAATTTGGGTTCTTTGCCACCCTGTGTCGTCCAGTGCTCGCCTGACCATTGGACCTAGATCACCTGCACCATGACCTTGGTGGACCGCCAATGTAATGTGAGGGGTTGAATTTTCTTCCACATTGTACCAAGGCAGTTGTTCATCAGTTAATTTCACAGCCGCGGCTACACCTTCTGGTCCGATGTAGATGTCATGTGTTTGCACATTCCATGTCTGACCCTCAAGATCAGACTGAAATAATTCACGATAGGTGTCGTCACTATCTTTATCATAAAACAGATTGACGTGGTAGGGTTCGCGCGGAGGGAGGTAAACTGCCAAGCTCATTATCCAGGGTCTCCACAGCTGAAATTGCCTCAGAACATCCTCTTTCACTAGTCTCCCCCAGTAGATGTCGGCTTTTGCTCTTTCACAGTCTTGAAGCAGATATTGAGTCTTTGAATTTGTTCCCAGGCACGGAAAATGCTGGCCCCCTGGCAGAGTCACAGATAATCCATCTGCTGAACATGTGATTGTGGCGCCCAACTTCACGAGCAGGTCCCTGCCCATGAGATTTACTGGCGCTTGCGATGACACCACATACAGTGGGGCAAAAAAGTATTTAGTCGGCCACCGATTGTGCAAATTCCCCCACTTAAAATGATGACAGAGGTCAGTAATTTGGACCAGAGGTACACTTCAACTGTGAGAGACAGAATGTGAAAAAAAAATCCATGAATTCACATGGTAGGATTTGTAAAGAATTTATTCGTAAATCAGGGTGGAAAATAAGTATTTGGTCACCTCAAACAAGGAAAATCTCTGGCTCTCACAGACCTGTAACGTCTTCTGTAAGAAGCTTTTCTGTCCCCCACTTGTTACCTGTATGAATGGCACCTGTTTGAACTCATCATCTGTATAAAAGACTCCGCCATGGCCAAGACCAAAGAGCTTTCGAAGGACACCAGGAAAAGTATCGTAGACCTGCACCAGACTGGGAAGAGTGAATCTACAATAGGCAAGCAGCTTGGTGTGAAAAAAATCAACTGTGGGAGCAATCATCAGAAAATGGAAGACATACAAGACCACTGATAATATCCCTCGATCTGGGGCTCCACGCAAGATCTCATCTCGTGGGGTCAAAATGATCATGAGAAGGGTGAGCAAAGATCCCAGAACCACACGGGGGGACCTGGTGAATGACCTGCAGAGAGCTGGGACCAAAGTAACAAAGGTCACCATCAGTAACACACTACAACGGCAGGGAATCAAATCCCGCAGTGCCAGACGTGTTCCGCTGCTGAAGCCAGTACATGTCCAGGCCCGTCTGAAGTTTGCCAGAGAGCACATGGATGATACTGCAGAGGATTGGGAGAATGTCATGTGGTCAGATGAAACCAAAGTAGAACTTTTTGGTATAAACTCAACTCGTCGTGTTTGGAGGAAGAAGAATACTGAGTTGCATCCCAAGAACACCATACCTACTGTGAAGCATGGGGGTGGAAACATCATGCTATGGGGCTGTTTTTCTGCCAAGGGGACAGGATGACTGATCCGTGTTAAGGACAGAATGAATGGGGCCATGTATCGTGAGATTTTGAGCCCTTCTACAGTCATTGACAGCATGGGATCTGCCATACCCATGCTGTTTGGTCCCTCCGGGTCCCTTCAGTACTGGTCCTCCCTCCAGTCAGCCACTGGATACTGTGCGGCTGGTGCTGCACTCGGGTTTGGGGCCTGATATGCTCCCCTATAGCCATCTCTTGCTCTGGGAGCTCCACGTGCCTGGGGTTGGTAACCTCTTCTTTGATTGTTCTGACGACGTTCTGGGCAATATTTGCTCCAATGACCCTCTGCTCCACACCTCCAACAGACATTCCAAGGCACACTGCTGAGATTCCCCGTGTCACGAGCTCTTTGTACTCCCCCCGCTGAGCCACCACGCCCTCTGTACGATCCACCGGTTCCCCAATTCCCTGTGGGTTGGTTCTGCCTTGGTTCATTGGCGGGCCATCCGTCCTTAGTGCAGGGACCCGGGCCACTATCTGGCCATTCAGGCCCAGGACCAGGCTGGGTCGCAACTATCATCATTTTTTCTGTTTTTTCTTTTTCCTCTTTTTTCTTTTCGCAGGCTTTGTTTCTGGCCTCCGCCAACTGTAGTTTGAGCAGAGACGCTTGTGCCTCCTCCAACTCTTTTTTCTGCTTGTTCGCCCTGTCCTGCTCCAGCTGTAAACGATGTGAGACGTGTCTTTCCCACTGCACAGAATCTGCTACGGCAAAATCTGGATTTTTCTGTAGATCTTCTATGACCTGGTTTGGCAGCCCTGCCAGCACCGCTGAGCGAAACCACGCCCGATGCTCACCTTCCCTACCCGGATGGGTACCTGTTTCTAACAACCACTGATCTCTGGCTTTTTCTAAAAACTCTCTAGGTGTGTTTTGGGGGTCCCAAATTATTTTAGGTATGGCCCCTGTGTTAGGGGTTGGGTACTTTTCACGGACTGCGTCAGACAAAGCACATTGCACTTCATGATAAGGCAAATCATTTGCATAGCGAGTTGTGCGAGCTATGGCCTTTACATCTGCTAGCCCACCACCGAGCATACACCGTGCAGAAATGGCGCGGAAATCACCAATCGCAAGCTCTTCTCCTTCTGTTAGCCTGCCTAATTCACGCAACCACCTTGCTCCTCCTCCAGTTATAGGTGGAAGCTGTTTAACCAATGCCTCCAAATCTCTTACTTTGTATGCGCGGTACACTGGTTCATTTTTTTGCACCAGCCACTAAAGGCAAATTATAATGAGTGCCTGTAGCTTTTACTGTTTTGGTCACTGATTTACCCTGTCTCAAGTTTCCCTTACTTTTTAAGCTCTTAAAAATGGGCCTCCTCTGTCCCTGCTCTTTTTTCACCTGTCTCGACCTAAGATTCCTGGCTATACTTGGTTCTGACGCGACTCCTCCTCTGTCTTTGTTTTCATCATCATCTTCCTCCTCTGAGGTAGATGAATCATTGTCGCTCTCCTCTTCTGCCATGCTTTTGGTCATTTTGTCCTTTACGGTCTTCAGCGTATTTAATACTTCCAATAGCCCTTGGGGGGCTTCAAGCATTCGTCCGAATACTTCTCCTGCCCATGTGTCTGACTTGGCCGTTGCTTTGGAGTGTTTTGACCTGCTGGTATGGGCCTGCTCTTCTCTTGCTGGTGTTGGAAGCTCGATAAAAGCCGGTTGTGCTATCCTTTCCACCGGTGAAATCATTTCCTCGTTTGTTGGGGTCCGATCCGCTTCTCCAGTCTGGTCTGGCAGGCTCTCTCTTGATGCTTCGTCTTCTGGCCTGTCTCCTCTCTCCTGTGAACAGGAAGGCGAAGTCAAGCCTTCATCTGCGGCTGATGTTATCACTTTCCCTCCCCCACTCAGGGACTGACATTTAACTGTCATAGGCCCTTCATTATGAAACACCAGTGGTGCCCTGGTGTATTCAACATCAGCTACTCCTCCTACAACCGCTGCCGTCTGTCCATCTGGGCCCTGAACTTGTCCTCCCCTAAGGGTCATTACAGGCATGACATGTTGTCGTCCTACGGCATTAGATGTTAATGTGGCCCAAGGAAGTATCTCTGCTGTGTGATACTTGTTAGCATCTCCTGGTTTTGGAATCCAGTTCTTCATTTGGTCTTCCAGCTTCTTATTTTGCTTTTTCAGTTGTTTCAAAGCCTCCACTATGCTCTCCATATCTTCTGTGTCATCCTCCTCCATCCAGGAAGATGCTCCGTTCCACAAGAACATCCACTTGCAACACTTTGCATGAATTTGCTGTATTTTCTTGATTTGTTGGTTAATTCTCCAGTTAATTGAACGTTTCTCTGCCTCGGTTTGCAGTTGTTCCAGTTGCTGCTCACATCTCTCTCCTTCTATTTTGAGCACAAGACTTAGGGCTATTTTGTCATCCAGCCCTCTCTGTTGGGAAGCAATAAGCTTGCTTAGCTCAGCTTCCATTGCTTTGCATTCCTTCTCAGCTAACTTTGATGATCCAGGAGAAGCCAGGCGAATGGCTCTTTTTAGCTGTTCCAGCTGCTCCTTCAGAGGCTTATAGCCTCTGTGACCAGTAGGTGTCATGCTCGGGCCGTCAGCCATTATCCTAGAACACAGGCTTACCTCCCTTTTTGTGACGTTATACGGCTCCTCCTCTTGGGTCACCCCACAGCGTCTGCCTGTTAACTTTCAGAATTACTTTCACTCCTCCAAGGGTCACTGCCTCCTTGTGATCTGCTTGGTAAGACACACAGCCAACGCAGTGTGTCAAGACTTAACCAAGCCTCTTTCAATATTCACTTTTAATGACTACTTTTCACTCTGTAACATAAATGTTATAAACTCATACACACTGCATGTTAACTTTGGGGCACAAAACAATAACACAGCTCGAATGCATTCACACAGCCTTAAATTTTTCTCAGAAAATTGCCCCAAAGCAATATCATGTTTGCTCACAAACTGACAAATACACCCTGTTATTTACCGAGCGAGGGAGCAATGGACCAATTAAATCCAAACTCCTCAATAATTAGCTGTATAGCTCGCTCTACTTCAATATCAAACCATAATACTGTGATTAGCTTTATTCAAATCAAACCTATGTTTCAAAGCCTTTCAAACACACACCCACACACACAATTTCTACCACGCACTTTCAAGCACACATTTGTCTCCTTTAAATCTACTAATCGCTTGGAGACATCTCCACAGATAATTAACATTATTTCCTAAGCAAGCATATCAAAATCAAAACCGTCTACTACAGACTCTACCATAGCCTGAGCAAAGTGGGCCGCCTCTGTGGGCTCCCAATTTGGATCATTTTCATTCTCAGTTATCTCCTTTAAGCCTCGAAATAGGAATAGGCAACGTTGTATATAGGCATTTAGCTCATGCAGCTCAATCTCGGACCACACTGTCATCTCATAAGGTGAAACACCTTCCTCAGTCACTATGTGACATTTACAGGTCACCTCCAGCCGACCCTCTTCCTCTGCAATTTGTATGTTACAGGTTGCAAAATAGAGCACTGGCATGTTTGCTTGTATTCTATTTAAACAACGATTTAACAGTATTAAATGGGACTGTTTAGTGCATGGGACTCAAACTAATTCTTTATTGTTGAAAGGACAAATATCAATGGGGTTCTAACAGGTCCACTTTATTGCGTGCTCATAAATTATTGTTATCTGGGTCACTCACTCAATGTGCTTTATTGTTTGAAGTTATTAATTATGTCACGCTTATTAGTGGCTCATATTTATTTACGGCCTATGTTTGAACTTGACTACAAAGGCAGAGCATCATTTCATCCTTTCAGGGTGAAACACTCCACTTTCTCTGTGTCATGGCAGCTCAGAAAACTTCATGAACTTTACTTATTCAAGGTATGGCTTAAAATCAGTTGTGTTATCAGTATAAAATATTTAAGATTTAATTAAATTGTTTTCAATTGACTTACAGCAGCTCACTCTGATCTAGGAACACTCTCTTATCCTCCTCAAAAACTGAAGTTACTCAGTCTTAAATGCTTTTTACATTACATAAATCAACAAACAAGTGAGTTCATAAAGCACATATTCACAACAATAAATCAAAAGCCATTTATATTGTTATAACATCAAAACCAGCAGCTTATTTACAGGGTCTCAGCAATAATACGCCTTCTGCTTGTAAGGCTCACACACACTCTGGGCAGGAAGTGAAAAAGCTCCGTTCTCCTCCCAGCCACCAGCTCATTTGCATGTTCACACACTGTCTAAAAATAGCTCGCAGCGCTGCAGTGCGCTCTCGTCACACAGAGGGTCACACAAAGCTCAGACAAAACTCTATTATTTTATATTACAAAGACGTCTTATATTTACAATCACTGACAGGCCTGACAGATTCAGCACCAAACAAATTTTGACAAATTTAAAATAACGAGTCTCACCGAAGAAAGTCTCACTTTTTGTAATCAATTAACCAGTATCTGTTTCCTCCAGAACAGCCTATGGCCTGATTTCTAAAGAACCTAAACAATTTCGACAAATTTACCATCTCACCGAAGAAAGATAACTTTTTTGTAATCAATTAACCAGTATCTGTTTCCTCCAGAACAGCCAATGGCCTGATTTCTAAAATCCCTAACTCAATTTAACTGTGTCCAAAAAAGCACATGACACCGTTTAAAACGGTGAGGAGACTCTAACTCCTAGCTTGCTTCCGGGATGCCCTGTACCCCATAGTTAAGCCAAACTGAACTAACCCTGTTCGCCGACAGGTCAAGACCGCGCTCCAGTTGGACCACAGGGTTTCCGTTACTCCTCATCCTCCTTGCTCCCTCTTATCGTTCTCAAGTGCCTCGCTAGTGAAAGACCAGCTATGTGGCCTGCCTATTACATGAACACCACCCTCTGTTTGGACTTCAGGCACTCCTTGCCTCCTCCTCATCCTTGCTTCCTCTACATTGTTCTCAAGAGCCTCGCTAGCGTACGCTTAGGTCTGCGGAGGGCAGGTTACCTGAACACAGCCTTCCGTTTAGACCTCGGACCTCGGACCCTCAGTGTCTCCTCATCTAGCCTGGAGAAATAGTTTGCTGCTTTATAAGAAAGCCCTCCGCAAAGCCAGAACATCTTACTATTCGTCACTGATTGAAGAAAATAAGAACAACCCCAGGTTTCTCTTCAGCACTGTAGCCAGGCTGACAAAAAGTCAGAGCTCTTTTGAGCCAACAATCCCTTTAACGTTAACTAGTAATGACTTCATGAACTTCTTCACAAATAAAATTTTTATCATTAGAGAAAAAATTACCAGTAATCATCCCACAGATGTAATATTATCTACAGCTACTCTTAGTACCATTGATGTTAAGTTAGACTCTTTTTCTCCAATTGATCTTTCTGAGTTAACTTCAATAATTACTTCCTCCAAGCCATCAACGTGTCTTTTAGACCCCATTCCTACAAAACTGCTCAAAGAAGTCCTGCCATTAATTAATGCTTCGATCTTAAATATGATCAACCTATCTCTAATGATCGGCTATGTACCACAGGCCTTCAAGCTAGCTGTAGTTAAACCTTTACTCAAAAAGCCATCTCTAGACCCAGCAGTCTTAGCTAATTATAGGCCAATCTCCAACCTTGCTTTCATATCAAAAATCCTTGAAAGAGTAGTTGTCAAACAGCTAACAGATCATCTGCAGAGGAATGGTTTATTTGAAGAGTTTCAGTCAGGTTTCAGAGCTCAGCACAGCACAGAAACAGCTTTAGTGAAGGTTGCAAATGATCTTCTTATGGCCTCTGACAGTGGACTCATCTCTGTGCTTGTCCTGCTAGACCTTAGTGCAGCATTCGATACTGTTGACCATAATATCCTATTAGAGCGATTAGAACATGCTGTAGGTATTACAGGTACTGCACTGCAGTGGTTTGTATCATATCTATCTAATAGACTCCAGTTTGTTCATGTAAATGGAGAGTCCTCTTCACACACTGAGGTTAATTATGGAGTTCCACAGGGTTCAGTGCTAGGACCAATTCTGTTTACATTATACATGCTTCCCTTAGGCAGTATCATTAGAAGACATAGCATACATTTTCACTGCTATGCAGATGACACCCAGCTCTATCTGTCCATGAAGCCAGATAACACACACCAATTAGTTAAACTGCAGGAATGTCTTAAAGACATAAAGACCTGGATGGCCGCTAACTTTCTGCTTCTTAATTCAGATAAAACTGAGGTTATTGTACTCGGCCCTGAAAAGCCTAGAAATATGGTATCTAACCAGATTCTTACTCTGGATGGCATTACCTTGGCCTCCAGTAACACTGTGAGGAACCTTGGAGTCATTTTTGACCAGGACATGTCCTTCAATGCACATATTAAACAAATATGTAAGACTGCGTTCTTCCATTTGCGCAACATCTCTAAAATTAGAAATATCCTGTCTCAGAGTGACGCTGAAAAACTAGTTCATGCATTTATTACTTCCAGGCTGGACTACTGTAATTCATTATTATCAGGATGTCCAAAAAACTCACTGAAAAGCCTTCAGCTAATCCAAAATGCTGCAGCAAGAGTCCTGACAGGGACTAGAAAGAGAGAGCATATTTCTCCTGTTTTGGTTTCCCTTCATTGGCTTCCTGTTAAATCCAGAATTGAATTCAAAATCCTGCTCCTCACATACAAGGTCTTAAATAATCAGGCCCCATCTTTTCTCAATGACCTTGTAGTACCATATCACCCTATTAGAGCACTTCGCTCTTGCTCTGCAGGCCTACTTGTTGTTCCTAGAGTATTTAAAAGTAGAATGGGAGGGAGAGCCTTCAGTTTTCAGGCCCCTCTTCTGTGGAACCAGCTTCCAGTTTGGATTCGGGAGACAGACACTATCTCTACTTTTAAGATTAGGCTTAAAACTTTCCTTTTTGCTAAAGCATATAGTTAGGGCTGGACCAGGTGACCCTGAATCCTCCCTTAGTTATGCTGCAATAGACATAGGCTGCCGGGGGATTCACATGATGCATTGAGTTTTTCCTTTCCAGTCACCTTTCTCACTCACTATGTGCTAACAGACCTCTCTGCATTGAATCATATCTGTTATTAACCTCTGTCTCTCTTCCACAGCATGTCTTTTATCCTGTCTTCCTTCTCTCACCCCAACTGGTCGCAGCAGATGGCCGCCCCTCCCTGAGCCTGGTTCTGCCAGAGGTTTCTTCCTGTTAAAAGGGAGTTTTCCCTTCCCACTGTTGCCAAAGTGCTTGCTCATAGGGGGTCATATGATTGTTGGGGTTTTTTCTCTGTATCTATGAAGCGCCTTGAGGCGACTTATGTTGTGATTTGGCGCTATATAAATAAAATTGAATTGAATTGAATTGAATTCATCCTCCTTTCCCTTTTTTAAAACATTTTCCTCGCTCTCACGCGCCTCGCTGGCGAGCCCTTAGCTTTGGGGAGGGTGGGTTTCGCGAACACCACCGTCTGTGAGGAACCCAGTACCGCCTACACACACACACACACACACACACACATACAGGAGGCAGTGAGGAGTAGAAGGAGGTTGTTGCTATGCCTGTGTCATGAAACCAGGGCTCATTGTGTGTGCGCCCGGAGCAGCTACGGGGGAAACACATGGGACAACCGACCAGTTTGGGGCCATGGTTTATTCAACGTGTATTTTCAGTGTGGTTTAACTTGCTAATCTGATCTGAAATACTTTCCTTGAATGTGCCTTAATTTCACCTCTTTTTTCTTTCTTCTTTTCTTAGCTTACTGAAAATGTTGGCGACCAAAGGCCGGATCCAGGGATGTGTGCTGCTTGTGCTACTGGCGTTATGTGAGCAAGCTGCTCGCTGTCAACATCGATACAAAGGTAAAGTGCAATCCCAGGGTTGTGTGCTGCTTGTGGTACTCGCTTTATGTGGACAAACTGCTTGCTGTTAACATCAATACAAAGATAACAAAAGAATAGCCTAGTGTAACATAGTGTTTTATTTTTTATTTTTTCTAGAATGATTCAAATGTTACTATCATTTCCCCAACCCCGCAGGCTCTGCGACCCGTGAAGAACTGAGACTCCTTCTGGTCGGTAAAACAGGATCAGGAAAGAGTGCATCCGGAAACACCATCCTGGGGAATGCGAACACTTTCAAAGAAGACGTTTCGCCTGAGTATGTCACCGACGGCGTTCTCAGAAAAGAGGCAGAGGGCGAAGACGGAAGAAATATCACTGTGATCGACACTCTGGGGCTGTCTTTTGGATGAAATAGATGAAATGGTGGATTTCAATGGAGGAAACCACTACACCAACGAGATGTAAAGGCGGCCCAGAAGAAACTCGAAGGAGAAAGGCTGAAGAGGAGAAAGGAGGAAGAACAAAAAAAAAGGGAAGAAGAGGAGAGGATCAAATTGAAGGAGCGGTGTAAATGCTTCCCCCTCGCTTCCCTGGGATTATTTGGCACAGGAGCGTACTTTACATCTTATGTTCTCATGGGGCTCGGTGGAGCTCTTGGATATTCTCAGTTAAAGACGCCGAGCTTGACGGTTGGGCGTCTTCTTTATTCGTCGATACCGTGAAAACTGCGTAGGTGTATCATCTACTCGACCTAGTGATCAACGAGTACCGCACCGAAGCACGCAACGGGTGCAAGACCGATCACCCCTGCCAGAGACAACACGAGTGTCTGCGAGTCTTGGTGTCAGGGTCCCTGTGCCTACCCGGTCGGCTCAGTATGGCTACATATGTTTTTCATTTTGTTCCTGCTCTCTCCCTTCCTCTCTTTCCCTCCTCCCTCTGTCAGGGCGGAGCTCACCCGTGGGCTTCTGCCCTTGGTCCACGCACCTGGTCACCATCACTCACCTGTGGCTCGTTACGAGAGTGTTCCAGCTCCTTTATAAGACGGCAGCTCTTTGTTTCTCGTCGCTGGACCGTTGCCGACCCGCATTCCCTGGACCAACCCCTGTGTTTCCTGAGTGATTGAGTGTGCGAGGAGTGGAGTACGTCATCGTGTTTTCTGTGGAGTGTGGATAGGAGCGTGAGGAGTGGACGGAGTGCGTGTGGACTTTCAGCGTCTTTTCCCTTTGTGTGTGGACTCCCGGAGCCCAGCTTCCCCCTCACCTCTGTAAATAGACCACCTGGTGTGCTGTAATAAAGATTCTTGTGTTTCCCAACTCAGAGCCTGCGCGTGTGTCCGTTCCATCCCGCTGTGACACTTGGAGGATGACTTTTACGCTGAACATTATTACAGCATCAGGAAAAGACTCCTCACGCCGTGTTTCATTCCTTCCATTCAACGTCTCCTGATCATGTATTCACAGCCACCGAAGGCGCTGTACAGCACCGAGCACCTGAAACACGGACAGTTTGTTGATATTGTAATCAGAAATACAGCCCCGGGGGGCATTTTAAAAACGCACCCTCCCTATTGCGCATGTCCCTAAAAGGTATGGCCTTCCAGATTGCCTCAGTTGTATCGTGAATGTAATTACAAATAAAATAAAACTCAGAAGCGTCTGTGTGTTGTATTCTTCTTCTTCTTCTTATTATTATTATTATTATTATTAGCATTATTATCATTATTGTGATTATGCTTCATTTTTATGTACTGGGGTATCAATGACCCCCACACTGCCGCAGCAGCTTCTGTGCGTGGCCCCCAAGTGCTACGTTTT
This sequence comes from Mchenga conophoros, assembly GCF_057382185.1. Lineage (NCBI taxonomy): Eukaryota > Metazoa > Chordata > Actinopteri > Cichliformes > Cichlidae > Mchenga > Mchenga conophoros. Next base: position 16,625,265 of record NC_140527.1, on the reverse strand, counting down.
CTTTCCCGATCCCCTGATGAACCCATTAGAATCGCTCTGGGGCACTCTTTGACCCCAAATGATCGTTCTGGTTTTTTTTTTCATTTTCATTCACCTGTCTCTACGGAGGGTGGGGTACTTTGGGACCGCCTGGGTCTGGGGCTGCCCCAAAGGGGAGCACAAGGGTTAAAGACAGAATACAGTGGAGAAAGAACGGTGGTGCAGTGGTTAGCACTATTGCCTCACAGAAAGAAGGTCTCCACTCTTTCTGGGTGACCACTGACAGCATTTTCTGTTTCTTTCACTAGAACTAAGGGGCCGACCCCAACTTCTGAAAAACAACATCAGAGCACCTGGTCTCCTTTCCATCTGTTTGTGTGGCAGGTCTCATTTGTAGGCAGTGGAGAGTTGGTGTGGCTTGTTATCAGCAGTGGCACTGGCAACACCTGGACCCAATGCAATGTGTTGTCTAATAGCCCTTTTCCATTTGTACCTACTTGACTTTGTAATGTAAAACGTTCAAAAGCCATCGAGTAGCACTTAATGTGCGTGGAGCTGTGGAGCAATGCGGATGAAAGTCCTGTGACTGCATTTGTATGCGACACAAACACCACAGGAATGGAGGACTTTGAAGTAATATACAGTGGAACCCCAACTTACGAATACCCCACTTAACGGCAATATTGCTGCCCGTGTTACGGCAAACTAATGAAATAAATTAGCAATTAGCCTATAGCCTATTGTTCACTCAAAAGGCGCGATGGGTGCTTCGACTTACGAAAATGTTCGACTTACGAAAGACCATCGTGAATAAATTAATTTCGTAAGTCAGGGTTCCACTGTATCTGCTGCTCGGTGTATGGCTTTTTGTCAAATGTGGGGATCACAGTGTTGCTTTTGGGGTAGAGGTTTCCAGGTTCTACCACCTAATGGAAAACCCTAACTACCAGCTCGAATCAAGCCAAACCAAAGCGACTAGGTACAAGTGGAAAAAGAGCTACAAGAGTTTCTTTTTTTCCTAAACCCCCTTTGTTTTAACAAGAAAAATTCCCCTACACGTGCGCACGCACAAACACATCCTCCAACCGCACACACACCCATATTTTGCTCCATTGTGGCTTATTTCACATCTCAAACATTTAGTAAACAATTAAGCAAATATTGCAGCAAGTAAGCTGCTATAAATTAAAGGAAGTCATAAAATAAACTGCTACAGTGGGGCAAAAAAGTATTTAGTCAGCCACCGATTGTGCAAGTTCCCCACCTAAAATGATGACAGAGGTCAGTAATTTGCACCAGAGGTACACTTCAACTGTGAGAGACAGAATGTGAAAAAAAAAATCCATGAATCCACATGGTAGGATTTGTAAAGAATTTATTCGTAAATCAGGGTGGAAAATAAGTATTTGGTCAATAACAAAAATACAACTCAATACTTTGTAACATAACCTTTGTTGGCAATAACAGAGGTCAAACGTTTACTATAGGTCTTTACCAGGTTTGCACACACAGTAGCTGGTATTTTGGCCCATTCCTCCATGCAGATCTTCTCGAGAGCAGTGATGTTTTGGGGCTGTCGCCGAGCAACACGGACTTTCAACTCCCGCCACAGATTTTCTATGGGGTTGAGGTCTGGAGACTGGCTAGGCCACTCCAGGACTTTCAAATGCTTCTTACGGAGCCACTCCTTTGTTGCCCGGGCGGTGTGTTTCGGATCATTGTCATGTTGGAAGACCCAGCCTCGTTTCATCTTCAAAGTTCTCACTGATGGAAGGAGGTTTTGGCTCAAAATCTCACGATACATGGCCCCATTCATTCTGTCCTTAACACGGATCAGTCGTCCTGTCCCCTTGGCAGAAAAACAGCCCCATAGCATGATGTTTCCATCCCCATGCTTCACAGTAGGTATGGTGTTCTTGGGATGCAACTCAGTATTCTTCTTCCTCCAAACACGACGAGTTGAGTTTATACCAAAAAGTTCTACTTTGGTTTCATCTGACCACATGACATTCTCCCAATCCTCTGCTGTATCATCCATGTGCTCTCTGGCAAACTTCAGACGGGCCTGGACATGCACTGGCTTCAGCAGCGGAACACGTCTGGCACTGCGGGATTTGATTCCCTGCCGTTGTAGTGTGTTACTGATGGTGACCTTTGTTACTTTGGTCCCAGCTCTCTGCAGGTCATTCACCAGGTCCCCCCGTGTGGTTCTGGGATCTTTGCTCACCGTTCTCATGATCATTTTGACCCCACGGGATGAGATCTTGCGTGGAGCCCCAGATCGAGGGAGATTATCAGTGGTCTTGTATGTCTTCCATTTTCTGATGATTGCTCCCACAGTTGATTTTTTCACACCAAGCTGCTTGCCTATTGTAGATTCACTCTTCCCAGTCTGGTGCAGGTCTACAATATTTTTCCTGGTGTCCTTCGAAAGCTCTTTGGTCTTGGCCATGGCGGAGTTTGGAGTCTGACTGTTTGAGGCTGTGGACAGGTGTCTTTTATACAGATGATGAGTTCAAACAAGTTCATACAGATAACGAGTGGGGGACAGAAAAGCTTCTTACAGAAGACGTTACAGGTCTGTGAGAGCCAGAGATTTTCCTTGTTTGAGGTGACCAAATACTTATTTTCCACCCTAATTTACGAATAAATTCTTTACAAATCCTACCATGTGGATTCATGGATTTTTTTTTCACATTCTGTCTCTCACAGTTGAAGTGTACCTCTGGTGCAAATTACTGACCTCTGTCATCATTTTAAGTGGGGGAACTTGCACAATCGGTGGCTGACTAAATACTTTTTTGCCCCACTGTAAGTCTTTTGTGCTATGTCCACATCTACACGGGTATTTTTGAAAACGCAGCTGTTTCTATGCATTTGGACCTTTCGTCCACACGTAAACGGCGTTTCAAATCACTGAAAATGGAGATTTTTTAAAACTCCTTTTTTGTGTTTACGTGTGGACGAGGAATACAGAGTTCGTCACGCAACGTCAAAGGTATGTGCCTTTTTTCACGTCATGCTATGCGCACGTTATTGTTTACATGAGATGAATTGCAGAATGGCAGATAGAGACAAAATACTGTTACTGTTAATCTGTCTTCAGGTTTTACACACTTACACTGCCCTGTCACACCTGGAGAAGAGAGACACGTATGTGAGGATGCTGTTTGTAGATTACAGCTCAGCATTCAATACCATCGTTCCCTCGAAGCTGGACAGGAAACTGCAGGATCTAGGACTGAGCAGCTCCCTCTGCAGCTGGATCCTTAGCTTCCTGTCTGACAGACGCCAGGTGGTCAGACTAGGCAGCATCACCTCATCCCCCATCACACTGAACACTGGTGCTCCACAGGGGTGTGTACTGAGCCCTCTCCTGTACTCACTCTACACCTACGACTGCACAGCCACTAACAGCTCCAACATCATTGTGAAGTTTGCGGACGACACTACAGTGGTGGGTCTTATCACCAACGGTGATGAGACGGCTTACAGGGAGGAGGTCAGCGCCCTGACCCACTGGTGTCAAGACAACCATCTCACCCTCAACGTCGCAAAGACAAAGGAGTTGATAGTGGACTTCCGGAGGTGCAGAGAAGTACACACCCCATCACCATCAACGGCGCTGCTGTGGAGAGAGTGAGCAGCTTCCGGTTCCTTGGAGTACATCTGGCTGAGGATCTTACGTGGTCAGTACACACAAACAAAACAGTGAAGAAGGCGCAGCAGCGCCTCTTCTTTCTCAGGAGACTGAAAAGATTCGGCATGAGCCCCCGCATCCTCAGGACCTTCTATCACTGTGCCATTGAGAGCATCCTCACTGGATGCATCACCACCTGGTATGGCAACAGCACCGCCTACAACTGCAAAGCTCTCCAGTGAGTAGTGCGGTGCTCTGAACGGATAATTGGAGGTGAGCTTCCCTCCCTCCAAGACATCTACAGGAAGCGCTGCCTGAGGAAAGCGGGGAGGATCATCAAGGACTCCAGTCACCCCAGCCATAAACTGTTCAGACTGCTTCCATCAGGAAGGAGGTTCTGCAGCATCCGGTCCCGTACCAGCAGACTGAGAGACAGCTTTTTCCATCAGGCCATCAGACTGCTGAACACGTCATAGACACCTCAGCTTCACTACTGGAACTTCAACATTTTCACTCCACACTGTATATAAATGCCACTTGTTTTGCACATATTCAACTCTGTATATTTTATATATTTTATTATTATTATTATTTTTATTATTATTATTTTTATTTTTTTTTTACTATTTAATTTGTAAAAATGTGTATACAGACACACACACACACACACACACACACACACGTAGGAAAATATTTAGTATACACATCCAGAAATGCATACACTATTATATATTGTACATATATTTATTAGTTTCAGGTTGGCCATTCTTGTATTTTGCTCGTTTGTGTTGTTGTGTTTGCACATCTCTGTTGCTTGTGGGGCTCGCACACAAGAATTTCACTCGCATGTGCTGTGCCAGTGTGCGTGCACATGTGATGTGACAATAAAAGTGATTTGATTTGATTTGATTTGACATATAAACACGCAGTTACTGTCCCTCCATTTAGAAAGGCAGAGGCGTCACGGTGTAATTATTTTACGTGTAGTTGTTTTTTTCCTGTGTAATAATATTCAACATCGAATATTAACATCGATACATTTTTCAAAACATGCCTCTCTGTGCGAAATGGGTTTAAAAACATAAACAACTGTAGGATACTGTTAGTCCGTGATTTGAACCGAGGGAAGAAATTGTGGCAGGATCAGCCTGATATTATTTGTATCCCACTGTAACTTTACTGTATAAAGAGCTAACATCTCCAAAATGTCAGGAGTAGTTAGTCATTACAAGAAGTGTTTATGAACTAAAAATCAAGGCTGTGGGACACTGTTTGTCTGTGATTTGAAGATCCCAACGCGTGCTCCCGATGAAGGGAAAATCAATTATGCAGGGGAGATCTACCTCCGCACTTGTGCAGGTGAAACCATATTTTCTAGTCTTTGGCTTAGAATGAAGTTGGTTTGGAAACATATTCAGTGATGCTTCATCTCCTGCTTTGCGTTTGTGTGGGAGCCCATGCTAGCAGTGTCCCCCCCTTTTCACACCGTGCCCCCCCTACAATGCCCCACACTTGCTCTGTCTTAATGCATGCTCAATTATCCAGGGAAGGGAATTTCAAAAATTTAATTTTGTTCATCTGGATGTAGCGTTTTCAGTGGGAGAAACATTTAGTCATGCATTCAAATGACTCAACTGACTGCAGGTATCCCTCAACCTACAGTCAGCTGTGACTAAAGATGTCACTTGGATGAGTTACAAAACGTTGGCTGAAATGTTGCCTGTCTGTCTTTGGACGCTCGGCTCGACTTTATGGTTTATACCTTTATGGTTTGTGCCTTGCATCTTGGCTTGTGACAGCTGGAATAGGCACAAGCCCTGCCTCCACCACTAGTGTGGGGAGCAGTCAATGGTATCAGTTCCTTCATCCTCTAGGAACTGTCTGCATACTCTCAACACATGGGCAAGGGGATTGTCATGCACCACTCTACCATCCCACTTCACCAGGATAGGATTTGACATTGTGCCTGTAGAGGTACATGCATTCCTCCATGGATATACCTCCTCAGACCATCACTGACCCACCACCAAACCGGTCATGCTGAAAAATGTTACAAGCAGCATAACGTTCACCATGGCTTTCCCAGACCCTTTCACAGTTCACTATGACAAACGCCAGTCTGGCTCCACAGGACCTGGCAGTCAGCACAAGACACACTAAAGGACTTTGGTCCCTTTATTTCTGTTAACAGTGTATGTCATTGCATTCTATGTTTATTTACATTTTACACAGCACATTGGCCACTAGACTACAATCACTTGCCCCCTGCTGTTCAAAATATGGTTAATTAAAATTGTGTGAATGAATGGCACAATAAATTCATGGTTAAAAAAAGTAAAAGCTTGGAGGTAAGCATAAAAAAATAATTATTATAAGCTTTGTGCCATTGAACATTTGCATAAGAAGAATTTTTTTACTTTGATAAGCTCTTAATGGGCTTAATTGCCTAGTGCAGATCTATGGAAAATTAATCAGTGAGCCTCTTTCATCATCTGCTGTGAATATTAATGACCAGCCCCACAAGTGTATCATTTCTGCTAATCTGGCTGATAAACAACAGAAAAGTGTTAATGATGAATGGGACCAGCTTCCATTCTATTCAGTGTTTTTGAAGTGTGCTGTTTCTTTTCAGGGAAGAACTGTGTATATCTATCTTCTGCCTCTTTTCTGTCAGTCATCACTCCTCTGCTTCACCTTTGTAAAATGTCACTGAGCAGAGAGGCCATGGGCTATTACTGGCATTCACCACTGACAAGAGGAACTCACACACAAACACGCATGCACACACACATGCACGCACACACACATGACCATATTGCTGTGGACAAATGTCGTGGCATATATGCAGGCAGGAAGATGGGTTATTTTTTGATTGATACTGACAGTATAATCCAGTTTCACACAGATCTAAGAAAACACACACACACACACACACACACACACACACACACACACACACACACACACACACACACACACAAATAGAACACATTTGGCAGAGCCAGAGCAGAAGCAGGCTGGATATTGAGTCAGCCTCATTTTATGATGTGGGTGATTAATCTAGAATATGTGCATAATGCTGTGTGTGTGTTGTTTTCAAAGCTTTAAAAGTGTCTCTCTGCGCTCTTTTAGAACAGCTTTCACTCTTCCCAAAGCCAGAATCTGACAGAAAAAGTGTTTTACTAGATTTTACCATTTTCAACAGAATTTTAACGGCGACTTACATCAGTCCAACTTAAAACATTTAAACCACTTAAAATGTTACTCTGCTGAAGGATGATCCAGTAGCTCAACTAATATTTAATTAAGCCACAACAAAATAACTTCATTATACCACCAGTGGTATAATTAACATCATTCACTTTACCAGTGTGCTCCACTGATCAGCTGTGCATCTGCAGTCCTTTAGATCCAGATACGCAGCTGAGTCTTCTTGTTGTGCCATGCGTTTATGGAGTGGCTGTTTGGTTTCTAGAAAGTAGAGGTCAGAGCACTCCTCAATACATTGCGCTGCATGCAGTATGTTGTTTAGTTTGTGTTTAGGAGTCCTTAGGATGAACCAGCTTTTGTCTGTGTGTGGCTGGGTTTAAACTGGACTGCGACATCATACTTGGAGAAAATTATCCTGAGTTTCCCTGACAAACCTCCTACATAAGTGATGACTATTCTGATATTTGTCATTCAGTCTGACCTTTACTGTGCATCTTTGCTGATTTGATGAAAGCCCAATTGTTTTAAGAGTTTTCTTTACATGTTTGTGTTCCCTTTTCTTTCCCTTCTGCCTTAGAAGGAAACATTTTCTGCCTGGTGGTGCAGGCTGCTGATCATTCCAAGCTTGTGTTCCAGAGGGTGGTGGGAGTCGAAGAGTAGGTGCTGATCTGTGTGTGTGGGTTTCTTTAATGTTAATGCTTCCATCCTCCTCAATGCATGCAGCACAATCTAGAAATGGCAAACTATTATACTTTGGCTATTCCCTGGTGATCTTCTATCCACTAAGTTGATGAGAACAGTGAAGGCTTTTACTTCTTGGGTTTTGATTTTGAACCATGCACCATCCACACTTCTGGTACTGGAGCTTCTCACCCTCATTATCAAGTACATTCATGACAAAGACACACACATACACTCACACCATAAGAAGATTGTTGATTTATGTATCTGTCCATTTTCATATTTTTCTGTTACAGGTGCAGAAGTGGTACATCATGCTTCATCATTTCATTTTATTTTCTCCAATTTTCCCCCCTTCCTTTTTTCTCTGCCTCTCAGCTTAGGCATAGTCATACTACACATATACTGTAATAACTACAATAACACTAATAGAAATGAATAAATAAACAGATAAAAGAAACACACGGACACGAGGAGCCTGCAGAGAATTTATAGAGCTCATCTTGGAAAAGCAAAATGTGTTTGGTGCGAATTCTTCTGAAAGCTGCCAGACAAGACAGTTTAAAAAATGTGTTTGCATAGAAAGCTTCTACTCTATTCTAGAAATGTATTTTTGAGTGTGACATGGAGTTGAATCATTCACTATTCAAATGTAGCAATGGTCATAGGCTGCTGAACATGCAGAGGACTTTTCCAACATGCTGCTAGGTAGTGTGATATTAGCATTTTGCTCAAAAACTTACAGAGCAGTAAACCTTTAGCACTGTTCATAAGTGGAAAGCAGGATGTTATTTATAATGTAGAACTCTCTACTATATTTTAGAAAAAGCTCACAGCTATTACTGTCAGTAACTTTATGGAATCTCTCGAAGAGCTTCTATCAATTCAAAACTGCTGCTGTGGCATTTATATTAAAGTTATACTTAAAAATAGTATAGTATGTATAGTATGTATTCTGTCATCCTTGATCCTTTAACTAACAAAGTGGCATCTTCTCATTGAAGCCAAATAAACCAGTGAATTAACTTTGTTGGAGCTTAAACCTCATTTACCTCTGTCAGATATTTCCTCCATGTCCTAATCCTGCTAGCATCAGTCCTCTGTGGCTGCTCTTGTATTCAGCATGCCATTCATCTTTATCTTCCTCTCTTCACATAGTGGCATGTCTTTTAACAGGGGACCTTATTAGGCAGCTCAGGGATGAATTCCCTTCCTGCGTGATTATATACTTTTCTTCCACACTGGAATGAATCTGCAAATCCTTGCCTCAGTTTTCCTCTCTTTCATCTTTTGCCTTTTCCCTATGTCCTTTTATTTCTCTGACCCTCAGTGCTGTTTTGCTCTCATCCTCAATCTGTTTCCTTCTTCCTCATGTCATTCTTGTGCTTGGATTTTTCTCCTTCCTTCTTTGCCTGTCTTTGCCCTTAGCCATGTTGCCATCCAACTGTCAAATGAATTTTTGAGCAAACTTTTGAAATGGAGCCCAAACTAAAAAGTAAATTAATGTGTGACTATCAGCTCCTTCAGTTGAAGCAACTAAATACGTTTTTTAATGTACAGTGGGGCCATTCAGCAGAATAGAAATGAAAGCCAAATCATAGATTTTGAGGAGAGTAATGGATCAAATTAAATCAGCATCCAGTGATCATTTTCATGTGGAAAATAAGTACTCTGTTGCACCTTTTAAAAGTACACAGCTGAGGTGCTGCAGTTGTATACTTGTGGTTTGTACTGCATGGAAACTATGCTTAAACCGTTGGTCACAATTTTGCACCTCGATACACAAAAACGGACCTTTTAAAAAGGTGCAAAATTACTGTAGTTATTATTATTGTAAGGGCTTCACCTTACAATATAAAGTGCCTTATAATAATATAATTGAGCTGTCTGTATATTTTAGAGCTATTTAATTATATTTCTTAACTTAAATAAAAAAAATCAAATAAAAACTTTGGGTTATTTTATTCAGTTTAGTCAGTTAGTGATCTTACTGTCTTGGAGCAACTGTGACCACATAATTTCCTCAGGGATTAATAAAGTGTTTTCATTCTGATTGAGGCAACTGTTGTTGTGATCTGGCTTTTGAATGAATGAATTGAAATTGAGGTACAGTATTGGGGTTGGAGGGAATTAGCAGAAGCTACTTTCCTGCTGTAGTTCCAGGTAAACTGCACGTTTATTTAATCATTGAATTGAATTGAATTGAATGAATGCTTTATTGGCCATATGCAGGTTGCCCCGCAGAGGAATAGGACCCCCCCCGACTTACACACACAACAAAGACATCACATGGGAATACAGTCGGAGATCGGCAGCGTTGCAGAGAAAAACACTGAAAAATTACACAACAATGGGAAAAAGTACAAGAGGAAAAAAAGAGACCTCTTCTCACGCTGGGCACCTATGGGAGGACAGCATGAGAACAGGAAACAAAAAAAACTCCTCTGCAAAGAGAGCACATTAATGTCCATTAACCCGCCGTCTTCCCCCGCAGGAAACAAGCATCGAAGGCGTTTGGAAAGGGAGGGGGATGAGTGCATGCTTATCAGTGTAAGTGTATGTGTGTGCGTGTCCAGAGTTCAGCTGAGACAGTGTCCTTCGCCCTATCAGGCTAAGTAAACAGTCCGCCAGCCAACCTAGGTGGCCTTGCATGGGATGGGAAGAATAGTCATCACACAGTCGTTATCAGGGAGTTGTTTTGGTGGGCTCCAGCCTTGGGCCTGAGCAGCTGGCGCCGTGGTGTCCATATGTTGAATATTGTTGATTTCTCCTTTATGCGAGCAGCTCCGAATTTAGCACTCTGACACTGGTCTCTCGATCTCCCGTTGGAGAGCCGCGAGCCTCCCCATGATGGTATCAAACTTCTGTTCCGTGGTGTTGTCATTCTTTTGATTCTGAGACCCCACAGCTGCAGTGAGCCGTTCTGCGATGTGTTCCAACTTTCGCTCAAGGGTGTCATTGTGAGCAGGCCCCTCTCTGATGTATCCAATCATACGCTCTCTTATTTCTCCGATAGGTCAGGGCCAAGCCAGCTCCAATCAGCAAGAACCCTGTTATCATGGTTCCGAATAGGTAGATGTCTTCAGCGTCCTCGATAGACAGTCCCGCCAGGCACAAGATCCTCCGGGTCTGCCACCCATCCATCGTGTATCCGGCAGGGAAAGTCCCTCCAGGGCACTCAGGCTCTCCCGAGCCCAGACTTCTCGTTGAGAAGAGGGTGTCAATAGCATTCAGAGACCAGTTGATCAAATCCATAATTCTCTTTTAGGTTTTAGAGAACGACAGTGAGAGACTGTTCCAGGGAAAGTAATGCACATGAGACAAGACAAGGACACAAGAGGCTAAGCAGGGAAGATAAGGGGAAGGAGGAGAGGAGAAAAAGTGCGACCGCCTTCACCGAGAGCCAAGAAAGAAGTGGTGCTGTTCCAGCTAAACGATGAGCCCTAGGTGTTCAGGCTCAAAGCTAATTTAAATGATCTTCAATATGCTGCAGTACGCTTACACTGTCAGCTTCAGGCACGTCACTCTGGCTTCTAGTTAGAGATCAAATCCACTGACTCATATACAGGGAGTTTGTTTTTAGCTAAATGCTTCAGCTAGCACCTCTGTCCCAGCAGATGTGAAAGTTTGCTGGTTTCCCAGTTACTTCATACATTTTATATTTTGACGGAGCTCCAATAGTAGCTACTTATTACCAGTGTTGGTCAAGTTACTTGAAAAAAATAATCAGTAACTAATTACCAATTACTTCCCCAAAAAAGTAATCCCGTTACTTTACTGATTACTTATTTTCTAAAGTAATTAATTACTTAGTTACTTTTTAAAAACACGATTTACAACCTGAATAGGTGATAAAGTGATAGATCTTTCAGCCCAATTCTACTTTTTCTGCATAATCCATCATACGAAATGTAATCAACTGGAAGAGTCTCTTTTTAAAACTTGTCTTATTAGTTTTAACCTTTTAACTTTATGCATCAAGCAAAAATTTAATTATATGCAACATTCTCTGACTGGAAGAAATTTGTTTAACATTTTCTGCACATTCCAGCACATTATATATATATATATATATATATATATATATATATATATATATATATATATATATATATATTACCGACACTAACAAGCTGATCTACAATACGGCAACAGTGATCAGTGAGATGCTTGGCTACAAGTTGAACAGCGACAAGGGGCAGTACCCTCCATGGAGAAGGAGGCTAGAGGGCAAGATCAAAGTAGCACGGAGGGAGGTTAGCCAACTAACGGAGTTGCAGAAAGGTGCGACAAATAAGGTGCCTAAGAAATACAGCAAGCTGTCCATACCTGAGGCCTTGGAAACTGCCAAGCAAAGACTCACAGCCTTGGCCAGCCGCTTGAGGAGGTACACCAGAGAGATAGAAGGCAGGAGAATAAACCAGCTGTTCTCCACAGAACCAGCAAAGGTGTACTCTCAGTGGCAAGGGAACAATAAGAGAACAGCACCACCAAGGCTGGAGACGGAGCAATACTGGAAGAGCATATGGGAGAAGGATGCAACCCATAACGGCAATGCTCAGTGGCTAGAGGATCTGAGGGCTGACCACAGCGACCTCCCTGAACAGGGTCCAGTAACCATCACAGTGGCAGATATCCAAGAAAGGGTCTCCAGTATGAAGAGTTGGACAGCACCAGGGCCCGACATGGTTCACGCCTACTGGCTGAAGAAGCTGACTGCACTCCACGAGCGTCTGGCAGCACAAATGAACCAGCTGCTAGTTAACGAGAGACACCCGGAAAAGCTGGGCGACTTGTAACTCATGACTTGGATTTTCATTGATTTGAGCAAGGCTTTCCAAACATTAATGTCTCCTACACTTAAAGATTTATTTAAAAAATTAGAAATCTTATTACACACACACATTGTGATCGGAGTATATACACACAGATTTCTGTATCTGCACACAAATGTACACACAAATCACACACCATCCACCCATTAGTACATCAGGCGGCTGAGCAAAGAAGTCTCGGCACAGACTAATTAGCAGTGAACAAACTGTATATACAAAACAATATGCCACACCAGAGATTCCAGAGGTTTTATGACAGTGTGATTAACACATAGGCAGAAAATGTCCAAGACTGGTAATACAACAATTTAAAACAACAGTTTCTTAAATTCAGTCTCTGCCATAGAATCATCTATACATCTGTTTATTGATATAATAAGTTAATTAAAACTGGTAGGAGCTGGTTAGTTTGTGATATTGGCTATTACTGTTAAGAAGCAGGCATGTGGCAGGCAGAGGGAGGACCCAGATGCAGGACTCATATGACAGTTTAAACACCCCAGCTTTATTTGTTGGAACAAGTGAAGCAACAAAACAGGACCTAAACTCATTCAAGGCTCACAGAAAGCCAAAAGCTCACATACCATGAAGGAGACTGCGATAGCCAACAGAGGAAGATGCAGACATTAAATACACAAAAGGCCAAACAAGTGAACAGACTTGGGAGCACAGCTGACACAAATCCGGACCAATGATGCAAAGGGAGCAAAACTGAACATGATGCTCACAGGATGGGAGACTATACAGGAAGAAACAGACACTGAGACCCAGGCTGAGACACACTGGCTCAACACTGGGACAGTGACAGACATGAACTGACCAGAAATCAAGAATTCTAAATACCAACACAGAGGCCCTGAAAGGTGACATGTTCAGAAACGAGGAAAAAAAACAAAGGACAGAAGCTCAAACCCAAAACTTACGATAGCCTAGAAAATAACATATTCTGGAGCCCAACGTCATTCTCTTAAACTATACAAAAATAAGTCCAGAACAAAAGCACGGTATTGTGACAATTACTCTGACCACTCTTGTATAGAAGTTTGTGTCCCAGTTCCAGGTGGGTGACACACTGGATTTAACATTTTTCTGGGTAGCATTGACAATTTATGGCCAACAGACCGTGTTGTTTTTTAAAGAAATGTTTCAAGGATCCGTTTATTTTGTATTTTTTTTTAATGGGAGGCAGAGCCTTCAGGCCCATTTTCTGTGGAACCCGCTCCCAGTTTGGATTCAGGAGACAAACCCCTTTCTAGAATAGAACAGAACAAAATAGAACAGAATAGAATGGCCCTTTATTGTCATGGAACATGTACAATGAAATTATTTCTACATTTGAGATTGTGTTTAAAATGTGCAAAATCTTTTTGATAAAACTTATAGTTAGTGCTGAATCAGGTGACCCTGAATCCCCCCTTAGTTATGCTGAGCCTCGTTCTGCCAGAGATTTCTTCCTATTAAAAGGGAGCTTTTCCTTCCCACCATTGCCAAAGTGCTTCCTCATAGGGGGCCATATGATTGTTTGGGTTTTCTCGGTATTATTGTAGGGTCCTTACATTACAAGATAAAGCTCCTTGAGGCAACTGTTGTTGTGATTTGGCGCTATATAAATAAAACTGAATTGAATTTAAGACTGAGTGGGCCCCAAAGGGATTTTCTGATTTATAAATGGGCCACACCACTCTTGACTTTGGGAATGACTGCTGTAAAATTAAAATCTAGGCCTACGCTTTCATTTCTAAGTTTTGGGCCATACATTGGTATATGGTGCTTGTGATTGTTACCCATTTAAAATGTCACATTAAGTTCAGCTTAAACAGACAACCATCGCTGATATTATTCAGCCAGTCTTTGCTGTGATGCAGAACTCAAAGTTTGATAAATGACTGAAAGCCTCAGAATCCATAAGACAGTAGAGGAACCCAAAATCATAGCATTTCCACCAGCATGCTACATAGTTTGCACAAGGATTGATTATAATGGATTGATTATATCCACATATACTGTAGTCAAAAAGGCCTATCCTTGATTCTTTTGTCTAAAGCACATTCCATAAGGTCTTTGCTTTTGCTCTATAGTTTAGCACTGAAGGTACAGATGGTTTTTTGGTGCGTCTTCCTTGCAGGCTTGTGCAATCTGAATTTGTAAGCATGCACTTTGACTGAATAAAGTTTAAATATCTAGAAAAGTCAACAATTTCTAGTGATATACTTTTTATTCATATGTGCAGATTCTATCTCTGAATCACATACTAGTTTATAGTAAATTTAATGGACAGTGATTTGTGATGCTTTAGATACACTTTTTTCTTTCCAAATCGGCATTTCTTATGCTAGAGACGTACAGCTTCTGTCTATTTTGCACTGGTTCCCTCTTTTTTGACTTTTACTTTTTAAACCCTCTCATTATTTATTCTCTTTATTCACAAAAATGTGTGTGAGAGGAAAGACCTATTATTATTGTGTGACATAAATGCAGTTGGCAAGTTAATGAAAAAGAACTTGGTCTAGACTTGGTTGGGTTATTGATTAGGGGGGTGCAGTGGATTTTCATTTACCATCTGAAATACTTCATTAGATTTGGCTAAAACTTGACAAGACACACTTGGAGTTATACAATTCATTTTACAGTAGTACAGAGGATTGGTTACAAGAATGTAAACTGCTTTTTCTAAAGTCATGCAGTCATTATTTTGGAGAAGAATATTCTACACACACCTAGTTTATAAGCATTGTAAATGACAATTATGCTACAGCAGCAGAATTCTTTGTCCATCACAGAATGAGTTAAAGATTCAAGTGTCATACTTGAATCTTTAACTTTAACTCAATTGCCATTTTCTCCTCTGACTTTATATAACAATTTCCAGATCCAAAAGTCCATATTGTGATTGCATTGATTACCATAACTCTGACTCCTAATTACAACCCTATGCAGAACCCACAGTTTGTTGGCATACATAAACAAAATGATGGGGGTTTGATAGGAAATGAGAAAAGATGGAATATCTATATTCCTGGGCTATGGAAGTGTCTGGAATTATAGTGTGTTGTTAGTCCATAGATGCTACGCTGAGTTTTGACTCATATCTGAGTATACTGTCACCAAGAGCAATAATCATTTGGCAACGTGGGCTACTTGTTTAACTTTTTGCTGTTTGGTCCTTTAGCTCTGTAGAATTAAAAATGAATAACGAGCTTCTTTGTAGTTTGTAGTGCACTTTCAACAGCTGGGCCTACTGTGCCCAGATCAGCCAATAGACACATGACAGTTATCTTTGAATTGGCTAATAGGTGGAGGCTTGACACCTGAAAGACAAGAGCAACAGAAAAACAGAGCAATGTACAGTGGAGCAAAAAAGTATTTAGTCAGCCACCGATTATGCAAGTTCCCCTACTTAAAATGATGATAGAGGTCAGTAATTTGCACCAGAGGTACACTTCAACTGTGAGAGACAGAATGTGAAAAAAAAAAATCCATGAATTCACATGGTAGGATTTGTAAAGGATTTATTCGTAAATTAGGGTGGAAAATAAGTATTTGGTCACCTCAAACAAGGAAAATCTCTGGCTCTCACAGACCTGTAACGTCTTCTGTAAGAAGCTTTTCTGTCCCCCACTCGTTACCTGTATGAATGGCACCTGTTTGAACTCATCATCTGTATAAAAGACACCTGTCCACAGCCTCAAACAGTCAGACTCCAAACTCCGCCATGGCCAAGACCAAAGAGCTTTCGAAGGACACCAGGAAAAGTATTGTAGACCTGCACCAGACTGGGAAGAGTGAATCTACAATAGGCAAGCAGCTTGGTGTGAAAAAATCAACTGTGGGAGCAATCATCAGAAAATGGAAGACATACAAGACCACTGATAATCTCCCTCGATCTGGGGCTCCACGCAAGATCTCATCCCGTGGGGTCAAAATGATCATGAGAACGGTGAGCAAAGATCCCAGAACCACACGGGGGGACCTGGTGAATGACCTGCAGAGAGCTGGGACCAAAGTAACAAAGGTCACCATCAGTAACACACTACAACGGCAGGGAATCAAATCCCGCAGTGCCAGACGTGTTCCGCTGCTGAAGCCAGTGCATGTCCAGGCCCATCTGAAGTTTGCCAGAGAGCACATGGATGATACAGCAGAGGATTGGGAGAATGTCATGTGGTCAGATGAAGCCAAAGTAGAACTTTTTGGTATAAACTCAACTCGTCGTGTTTGGAGGAAGAAGAATACTGAGTTGCATCCCAAGAACACCATACCTACTGTGAAGCATGGGGGTGGAAACATCATGCTATGGGGCTGTTTTTCTGCCAAGGGGACAGGACGACTGATCCGTGTTAAGGACAGAATGAATGGGGCCATGTAACGTGAGATTTTGAGCCAAAACCTCCTTCCATCAGTGAGAACTTTGAAGATGAAACGAGGCTGGGTCGTCCAACATGACAATGATCCGAAACACACCGCCCGGGCAACAAAGGAGTGGCTCCGTAAGAAGCATTTGAAAGTCCTGGAGTGGCCTAGCCAGTCTCCAGACCTCAACCCCATAGAAAATCTGTGGCGGGAGTTGAAAGTCTGTGTTGCTCGGCGACAGCCCCAAAACATCACTGCTCTCGAGAAGATCTGCATGGAGGAATGGGCCAAAATACCAGCTACTGTGTGTGCAAACCTGGTAAAGACCTATAGTAAACGTTTGACCTCTGTTATTGCCCACAAAGGTTATGTTACAAAGTATTGAGCTGTATTTTTGTTATTGACCAAATACTTATTTTCCACCCTGATTTACGAATAAATTCTTTACAAATCCTACCATGTGAATTCATGGATTTTTTTTTCACATTCTGTCTCTCACAGTTGAAGTGTACCTCTGGTGCAAATTAATGACCTCTGCCATCATTTTAGGTGGGGGAACTTGCACAATCGGTGGCTGACTAAATACTTTTTTGCCCCACTGTATCTTGGTATGTTATCAACAATCAAGTTGTAAAAAACAATGAGGAGTCACTGCTGTTTTCTGGCTATTGTCTGCTCTTTTTTTTTAATGTTTTCTTACTGAGCTGGAAACATAAGGAATCAACAACTAAGAGCAGCTAAGATTAGTGAGTTCTTTGTAGTTAGCTCCTCCATTCACAGTCTCCGCTTAAGAGTTATTCTGGACTAATGAGGGAAACTAATAAGAACACAACACAAAACACAAAAGGAGAGACAAATAGACCAATGTGATATCAGTGTGTTTGATTACCACTGTAAAGGATGAAAGAGGTGTTGTAATGGCAGACCTTTTCCTAAATGGTTACTAAAAATGAAAGGTCAAGATGCAAACCTTAAATGCTGTTATTTGTATCTTGGATAGCCTAAATCCAATTTGATAGATGATAGATAGATGAGCTTACATTTATACATAAGCTTACATTTATATGGTGGTCCTACCTACAACGTAAAATGCTTTTGGAACCATATCAACATAGGGCAGGCATATATAAAGATTTATCACCTTGAGGTAGCTGTTAAAGAAACTCAATTAAATTTTTAAGGTGGCATAAGTGACTACAAGTTAAATTGATCTTAAACAGCTGAGAGCATTTACTTTCTTGGGTATCCACCACTCAATCAAAAGTTTATTTGTCCTTCACCTTTCATACAGCTTTGCAGGTCAGAGTGCTTTACAGAACAATAATAACCAATAGTAAAAAAAGCCCCAGCACAGTTGCTCTTTTTCACTCTCTCTTACACACCTACACGCAGAGACAAAAATATCACTACTGAGCCCACCATATAAAACATTAAAAACTTACATGAAGAAGTGCTATCAGTGAGGAAAAATCAAGCACTGGGAAAAAATCCTAAATAAATAAAAACACAAGAAACCAAAGAACAGTATATAAATAAAACAGTGTAAGAAACACCATAAATAAGCTAGCAGCAACACGTAAGAGAACGGTTGCTAATATGGGATGTCTTGATAAAACGAGCAGATATTTGAAGTTTACACACCTACCTACATTCTCGCCTGAAAATATCTTAAAAGTTTATTTTGTGACGTAGAAACACTAATAAAAGACATATAAAACAAAGTGGTGGCCGCCATTGTTTGACTCTGTAGAGGCGTGCTATGAATTGTGGGATATGGAGTGTTCCACCAAGCATACACCCTTGCGGTTACCATAACTATTCAATGGTTCGCGCAACCTTCAAAATTCCAATGGTTCCTGAAAGCAGCGACGCTGTGCGCGCCGTTGATATTGTCATCATTACGGTGATGCAAATACGGGTAGACAGGCCGTACCACTCCCGGCATACCACTAGAGAGAGGCAACACACCACAAATGAAGTTTGAAATTTGTTTCAGTGGGACCAAAAGATGGAGCCAACACATCACAAATGAAGTCTGTTTCTATGGGGCCAAAGGATGAATCTTTCTCATGGGCCTAGAAAAGGGCCTAAATGTGCACTAAAATCTAAATATTTAAAAAACTATAGTCATAAACACCAAAAGTCATAGCATACTAGTCCAGATCCAGCCGCACAAAATGATATAACATATGTAACCCTTGTGTCAAAAATGTGCGGCAGAAAAGCGCGGGAAAATTTGCACAAAAATATTAATATTTATAAAACTATAGAAGTCATAAACACCAAAAGTCATAGCACACCGATCCAGAACCAGCCGCACAAAATGATATAACATATATGAAGCTTGTCTCAAAACTGCGGGGTGACTTACGCGGCGAAATTTTATTTATTTATTTATTTTATTTTATTTTTTTTTTCTTAAATGACATCAGAAACAGCAGTATGCGACATTACGTGATGGCAGAGCTTCAGTTCATCCTTTGTCATTTTTTTTTTTTTTTTTTTTTTAATAAATAGGACAGGGGGAATGAATGAGAGAGAGAGGGGGAGAGAAAGAAAGAAAACCCAAGGGGAGAAGAGACGGTGAGAAGGGGGGGGAAGAGAGACAAAAAAAAAAACAAAAAAAAAACAAAAAAAAAAAAAACAAAAAACTCCTGGGTCACCTGTATGGAGAAAAAACAAACAAACAAACAAAAAAACAAACAGAGGAGACAGCAAACAACAAAGAGCAACATAATAATAGAGAAAACAAAGCACCATCACAATAAACTAGCTAGTCATAGATATCAGTATTTACTAAGTAATAAACGATATTGTGCAGCACGCAAGATAGACAGCGCACAGTGTGCTTTGAGGCAGCAGCCAAGAAAGCTTTAGTCCGCGTCTGTGAATACCCATGTGTGCATACCTGTGTGGATCAGCATGCTTGCATTCCAAAGGTTTCTCCATGTAATGATCTGCTAGGGAGTGTGGGGGGGCCACAGCCCCGTCCTCCAGGGTGTGAAGCGGGTATGGAGGAGATCAAAACTCCAGACATCCAGAGGCCCCCAGAACACAAGAGACCATGGAAGACCAACAGAGGGGCAGCCGCGCCACTGTTCCAGTAAGAGCTGAGGAGAGTCCCAGATGAGGGCTCACTCAGCAGCCGCGGAGCAGAAGCCAGGGGGGGTTGCAGTGACGCGCCCGTGAGCTCCGCCGGCCCCCAGCTGCGCCTGAGTGACCGAGCCCCAGGCCGAGAGGCCGGGGGCACCCCACCTCCAAAGGGGCCCGAGCGAGCCCCAGGCCCCAGGCCCCGACAAGCGGCCGCCAAGGAGTGAGCCGGTGTGTACCCGGACGCCCACCCGCAGACACAAAGAACCACCAACACACCGACACCTGAGGGAGTCCGCCACCGGCAGGGGAAGTGGTGGTGGGTGGAGATAGGCCTCCAAACCTTGGAGGGCCTGAGGTGTCCCCAGAGAGGTGGCGTCTGATACCCAACCTGACATATAGACACAGACATACAGGCACACACAGACACAAACATCCATTCCCACCCTCATGCTCTCATATGCACTCACTCCACACTCAACCAACGTGGAGACAGACATAAAGAGACGCTGTACACACAATCACACTCCCCAAGCGTACTCTACAAATCGGGTCTAGGTACCCTTGCCCCTGGAGGGGGGAATTGCACCCAGACCCAGGTGGTGTTACCCTTTTCCCTGCGGTGGGGAGAGGCAGACCACCCCGACTCCGCAGCAGCAGGGAGGCCCCACACCCCAGACCGCAGTCGGACGGCCAACTCCTCCTACTAGCCCTCCCGCTCCAGCAGGCCGCAGAGAATGGGGGTGGGAGAAGACTCCAAACCTCCCTCCACCCGCTCATTGTAGTGTTGATGCATATGTGTTCTAAGGTGCAATTAAAACCCAGGAGGGCATGGGGCTACCTGCCAAGGAGCAGCAGGTAAGCGCATAGTCCCTCCTGCTAACCCTCAATGACTAAGTGTATTTAAAATTGAGAGGTGGGCAACGACGTCAGGGGTGAGGTATACACCCTGATGGTGATTTGGACTCCGTGATTGTGCCCACCCCCAAGATCCTATATGTATGTGTAATGAGAGTGTGAATAATGTGAATGTCTAAGTTGTGGGATAAAATTGAGGCAGAGGCAGCCAGAAGGGGACAGGGGGGGTAGCCTCCTCTGCACCCTGGTGACATACCCCCACTCCAAGGCCCTGCATGTGTGGGTGGTTGTGGAGGAGCGGGAAGAGGGAGGCAGCTGGAGATGGGGAGGGAAGGAAGGGAGGGGCAGGTAACCCCTCCCTGGGGCCAGCTCCCCCGCTGACCCCAGTAGGCACTCCCACCCTCCGCGACCCGCCAGGGAAGGGGGGCCCAGGCCCATCAGACCGGGGCCCAGTGCAGTAGCGCCCCCCGGCTCCACAGAGCCCTGGACAGTCCACCCAACCCCACCACAGAGAAAACTGCACCCACCCCATCAACCACACATCTTCCAGACTACATAAGACGGTAAACGCCCAGGCTGAGATCTTCCTCCACCTCTCCTGTATCTCCCCCTCCTGCAGAGAGTTCCTGCGGCGAAATTTTAGGCGGAAGATTGAGAATAACTAGAAAAATTTGCATTTCCTGCGAAAATGCAGTGTGGATGCTTTAAAGCTGAAGCTGCCTGCAAAAACTAGCTGAAAAAGCTGAAAAGTTGCAGAAATTGTAAAAACTTTGCAGAAGCAAAGGAACTTTGCTAAAAGGGAATAACTTAGCAGAACTGCAATATCTTAGAGGAAACATAATACTTGACAGAAATACAATAGCATAGCAGAACTTAGCAGAAATATTGTAACTTACCAGAAACACGATAACTTCTCAAAAATACAAGAATTTAGGAGAAATAGTATAAGATAACAGAAAGAATATATTTAGCCAAAAATACTTAAGCATTACAGAAACACTATGATTTAGAAAAATAGTATAACAGAGCAGAAATACTGTCATTTACCAGAGACACTGTGATGAACTATGAATATTGTAATTTTAAATCAATACTATGTTTTAGCACAAATACTATATTTTGACAGAAATACTATCATTTGGCAGAAATACTATGTTTCAGCACAAATACTCTGGTTTAGCACAAATATTATAACATAGCAGAAATACAATTATATAGCAGAAATGCTATATTTAGAAAGAAAAATATAATATAGTAGAAATAGTATGATTTAGCAGAAATACTACAATATAGCATAATAACAATGATTTAGAACAAATACTATGATTGAGCAGAATAGTAATAACTTAAGTGAAAATACTGGAAAAGTAAAATGACAAGCTTAAAAAAAAGGAACATGGTTAACCTTCCTGCCTTCTTGGGACCTTTTTGTGCCACTGCTATGTGTTAAATGGCTGCCATTTCCACTGTGTTCAGTGGAATATAACCAAACTTGCCACAGGATAGTTTTTACCTGTCAATGTTAATATTCCAGTGTGAATTCCTTAAATCAGCCTAAAATGGCTGAGCAGCAGAAATCCCCACACCCATCACCCTGGGGACCATTTTCTGCCCATTGACTTCCATTATAAACGCTATTTTTCAACCCCAAATTATCATCATATGATTTTATTTTTTCTTCTTTTCTTGGATGTCAATGAAGACTCAGGGCCTTGAAGTTTTAATTTTTAAATTGCAAAAAAAATGCAAAAAAAATAATGGCAGGTCAAAATGTATGTTGGTGCCAATCTTTGGTCCATCTAAAGGCCTACTTATAATGACAATCACATATTACTTCAACTGGTTTTTTGTGGAAATATTTAGTTTCGTTTTTTGGTTTTTGGGGCTTATAACACAGGGCGCTCATGTAATAACACTGGGATTTGAAGGGTTAAAACAACGAAAATATAATTAAAACTTTACATGAATATTTCAGGGAGAAGTAGTTTTACAAGGTTGGCTAATTTAAAGTGGAATAAAATATGGATATATGGTCTTTTTATGGCGTGGCTGAGAATGGTCCCTAGGGTGATGGGTGTGAGTTTTTTAAAGGATGGCAGGAGGGTTAAGTTCCCTCAAAACTAATTGTTGTTCACCTGTGGAAAAAAAGTAAAGAAATAAAAATAAATTTAAAAAACAAGAAGGAACAGCCAACAGATACACACTAAATCAAATATGTATACACAAATGCACAGAGAGAGAGATGCCAGTCAACCAGTCTGAACATATTATATTTTTTTCCAACAATGAGATGCTGCCCTAAAGAGGGTCTCTCTCTCTCTCTCTCTCTCTCTCTCTCTCTCGCTCTCTCTCTCACACACACACACACACACACACACACACACACACACACACACACACACACACACACACACACACAGGGAGAGAGAAGCATGTTTTCAGTCAAGCAGCCTGGGAGCTGCTGAATTTGAATCCACAGAGGCTGTGTACTTTTTCCCGCCAGCACAGAGAGACACAGGATTTTTGCAGTCTATTTCTCATAGTGAGGACTCCCCTCAAACAAATGACCATAATTTCCTAACTGTATTGGCCAGAACGGTCATTCTTACACCGTTTTGTTCAGAAGAGATGGGGGAATCGTCAAGTGTTGACAATTTATCATTAAAATATGAATTTTTAGAGATATATGACATCGATGACTTGTTGGCTTAGAAGCCACGAAGGCCCCAATATGAAAATTTGAATGCCTCAGCCCACATATATGATTGGCTGGCTGGGAAGCCGTCCAGGCCCTGATTTGTAAATTTGAATGTCTCATCCCTAAGATATGATTGGCTGGCTGGGAAGCCGTGCAGGCCCTGATATGTAAATTTGAATGTCTCAGGCCTCACAGAGGATTGGCTGCCTGGGGACCTGGCAGAAATATATAGAAATACTATGATTAAGCATAAATACTACATTTAGCAGAAATACTATATTAAGCACAAATCCTATAATAAGCAGAAATACTATATTAAGCATACTATACTATATTACTATATTATCTTTTTATCCTATAAAAATCCTATAAAAAGCAAAAATACTGTACTATGATTTAGCAGAAATACTATATTTAGCACAAATCTTATAAAATAGCAGAAATAGTATGATTTAGCACAATAGTAATAACTTAAACAGAAAAATTGGAAAAGCAAATTGGACAGCTGAAAAAATGCTGAACATGCTGAGGGTCCCTCAAATATACTTGTTAAATGAAAAAAATCGGCAAAAAAAATATATAACAGCCACACAATCACAAATATGTACACATATGGACACACATGCACAGAGAGACACACACACAAGATCCAATTCAGTCAACCAGTCTAAATATATTGAATTTGAATCTTACAATAAGATCATCCCATAAAAAGGCTCTCTCTCTCTCTCTCTCTCTCTGTCACACACACACACACACACACACACACACACACACACACACACACACACACATACGGGTCTATGTGGTATGGAGGGACTATCCTACGTCAATCCGCCCGGTGGTGGTTTAAGTGGACTACCCTTTTCAAAGGACTTAGAGCCAAGGGAGCGAGGTTAAAGTGTTCGAAAAAATCTGAAAAAAATTTGGGTCACTTCAGACCTCATACACTCCCTATAGAAGTCTAGATACACTGATACACACCAACCAGACTCTATTGTGTTTTCTGGAGACATTGTCCACTTGACAACAATGTGTTTTATGAGGTCCAAAAAAACCCAATATTGGGTCTTTAAAGGGACAATGATGTAATATTTAAATAGCTCATCATTACCATGAATACACATCTGACAAGACACAGGATTACTGGAACATCATTTTATTAGTGTTCTTGGATCTGAACATTAATTTTAACCATAAATTAAAAAAGAAATCTATGGACAAAAATGCCCACGCTTCCCACAGAAATATAAAAACCCGTCAAAAAAAACCCTAAATAAATTAAATGTAAAAATTATGAAATACAAACATTTAACAAGAACTTTTTTTTCTTTAAACAGAACATCAGTGTTAACAACAATTGGCAATCTGACCAAGATGTAAAACCACATCTGGCTAAACAGTTATTTTAGTTCATTTTTTTCTGCCTTTTTGCAGTTAATCCTCTGTTTCTTACAAAATCTCTTATGTTTTGAACTGTTCTTCCTGCCAACACCGGATCTTCTACCAATTTGCAATGACTGCATTCATTTTTGGTGGCTAGTTTCCCTTCGTTTATGTGGTCTTTAAAATGCCTCATCACTGCAGCAACCTCAGCCTTGGACCACATGTTTTTGGGAGCTCTTCGGGAATTGTGGGATTGAGCAGCATTTTTCTCTGGAAGATATATAAAGTAGTAGTAGTTAAAACAAACAAAAAAACAAACAAAAAAAACAAAAAACATTTGCTTGCTAAAAGAATGGATGCTACCCTGTACTAACTTCTGAAATGTGTTGCTACCATCAATATCAAAACGAGCTAAAATTCTCTTTGAAAATTTATCAAATTTCTAAAATGAGACAACATTTAGCGTTCCACTGTGAATAAAAGACTGAATAAAAAGTTGAATAAAAGTCTCTTGATGCATGCTCAATCATCCAGGTAAGTAAATCCCAAAACGTTGATTCTGTTAATCTGGACGTAGCGTTTTCAGTGGGAGAAACATTTTGTCACTCATCCAAGGGACTTTTTGCCACCACTCTGCAGTTTGCCATATGTTGCAAAGTGATGAAACAATAATAAGCTTAGAGAACCAACTGCACCCCTTACCTTCAGAGGGAGCAGCAGTCTCACTTGCTGCAGGCATTGTGAGTGGTCCTTCATCTGCTGATTACACAATTTGATTAAGTTTTAATATTTGTACAAACATTTTATCCACAGAAACCAAGCTAGTGGTAACTTACCACAATCTACAGTGTCTTGGAGCTGCGCTGTGTTTGTGGAATCAGCTACTGCATGTACAGGCTCACTGGTGCCACACGCCGACATTGTGAGTGCTGTGTCATCATCATCTGATTCACTCTCACTGTCCTTTGTTTCAGCATCACTTAATGCAATTTCATCTGAGAAATTGTGTGGGAGGGACGAGATATGACAAAAAACAGAGCAAATATTGGAAATTATAGTACATAGTTTTACTATTTAAGGCCTGCTGCTGGGTTGTTGCCCTCCTATGGCCTACTCAACATCCAGGTAGCACCTCCATGCTCTGGACACTACACTAACAGACACAGCAAACCTTCTTGCCACAGCTCACATTGATCTGCTACGCTAGATGAGCTGCACTACCTGAGCCACTTGTGTGGGTTGTAGACTGTCTCATGCTACCACTAAAATGAAATCACCGCTAGCATTCAAAAGTGACCATAACATCAGCCAGAAAGAATAAGTGCTGAGAAGTGGTCTGTGGTCACCACCTGCAGAACCAGTCCTTTATTATGGTGAATTGACTATAATTTCCACTTGTTGTCTACTCTATTTGCAAAACAGCATGTGAAACTGGTTGTCAGTGTTACTTCCTAAGTGAACAGTTTGATATAACAGAAGTGTGACTGACTTGGAGTAACATCGCATTGTTTAAGTGTTCCCTTTATTATTTTGAGCAGTTTATGTTATGGAATGGGGAATTGAGGACAATCCCAAGTATACCATTTTTACAAGGTCCTGCACCAATGAGGTAATACTACATTTCTTTAATTAGACGTGACCACCCATTAATTAAAAAGGGAGCAGTGTTGATTTCAGCTAGTCTTAACTTGTTGAACTCCATTAACCCTTTAAGACCTACCATAGAACCAAGTCCGCCAGAGCTTATATTATATTTTTACATGCTGTGGAGCCATTTTTGGGAGCATTTCAAGTTGCTATACATCAATACAACCATTATAGCCCAGATTTTAATAATATGTATTCATTAAGTGCATAGTAATTACATAAATTGCAAAAAAGTGCAATAAACTACAAAAAAATTGAAAATCGTTTTTGCTTTTTTAACATATATTTGTAGTTAGAGAAATTTAAGAGGCTTATCCCTCAAAACTGTAAATACAAAAAAGTTGCACAAAATAGTTTCCCACCACAGGAAATTTATTTTGAGTGTCTTCATAGTTTTATTTTTGAAATACACCAATTTTTATACACTGCAGGAAAAACGAAAATAAATATTATACTGCAAATTTGCAAAAAAGCAGCATATGCATCAAAATAAACTATTTCCAGCAGTGCAATATGAGTCCTAAGCATCCCAGAAACGACACAGAAAGTCATAAAGTCAAAGATAACTTTTAAAAAGACGAGTATAGGCCCTGAGGCCCTGATAGTAAAAAAGACTACATTTCCGCGAAAATGACGTCACTTCTGGTTTCGGGCAGGTAATGGCGGAAATGCAAAAGTTCGCGCTGACGTCTATTCCAACGTAGGAAGTGTTATGACCAGCTGATTGGATCGGTAAAGCGTGTTTCTGGAATATTATGTTTTTGTTCCTGCAAGCGCTTTTTATGCAGTTTTTGCAAAGCTTTATGTGGAAGGAAACCGTGACCTAGGACAAGCTGATGGCATCAGATGTAAGTACAACTCCTCTGGTTTCATATGCAAAAAAATTTTTGCGCTAGCTTACGGGATTTAAAAATAGTTACGCAAAACAGAGCGTGCCCGCTCCGATCGGCTGTAAAGGGTTAATGCTTTTTACTATATACTGTACCTATTCACTAAATGTCTCACCTTTGCACTTATAGCCAAGCCACTTGAGGGAGGAAACCAGTCCCACACACTGAATGCACTTGTCCAAAGATGATATTGTTGTGCACACCAGACGATGATTGTGACACTGTTAGCAAAATATTGCAACATTTATTTGTTTTGGACAGTTGGAAAGGTGAGGTGTTTTCAATTCAGTTGCAGATATCAACTAATAAACGTCGTCCATGTAAATCACATCTCACCCAGGTGACTGCCAAACACACACACACAGCATCCATAAAGAATGATGATAGATTAAATTATTAGTTCATTAAGTGGTACACTGGATTATATTTACCCTTTCAGGCTCTGGATGTTTCAGGTCCAGATCATTGTTTGGAAAGCTGTTTGGTTGCGTCTTTAGGCAGCTCACAGTCTTCTGAATCTGGCTGGTCTCAGTCTTCGTGTGTAACAGATAGAAAATGAAAATACAGTGCATTTTTGAAGACTCTTTTGAAACATTAAATAGCGATAATAACAAATAGCGTAAGGTACACATCGTGCATGAGAAACATTCATTAAAATCTGTCCTAGGTCAATGTTACCTCTTCAAAATCTTGCACTGAAGAAGAATGCATGGCTTCTGAGCCTTGCTGAGGCATTTCTTCATCAAGATCCTGCAACAAAGAAAAGATGGCACAAAGATTAGACCAAGTGCTCTTCTTGCAACTGTACTGGGAAGGCCTGAGCTTCTGTTTTTATTTTGCATGTGTGTTTGTGTGTGTTTGTGTGTGTGTGTGTGTGTGTGTGGGGGGGGGGGGGCTTTTCACTCAAGAAATGTTTTCTTCTGAAAAAAATACTGCCTACAATAATTAACAACTGATTCCTTTGCAATCATCCATCCTCTTCCACTTATCCTTATCAGGATTGTGGGGTAGCAGGTTTGGGGCCTATACCAGCTACCATAGGGCAGTACAACCTGGACAGATCACCAGTCTAACATGGAAGGACAAGCATTTGCATTCACACCAAAGGGCAGTTTTGAATCACCAGTAGAGCAGGGCGATATGGCCAAAAATATTTATCACGATATATATTTGACAATTTGCGATAACGATATAACTGACGATATAATTGATGCGAGACAAAATACTCCACAACATTACTAGCGCAAAAAGACAACCTTCCATTTATTTTCACTTAAACAAGAAGCTGGTTTTTATGTACATTAAAGCTTTATAAAAATGTAACAGTGCAAATGCAAATTCCTTGCTGAAAGTTTAACCAAAAGGCATTTCCAGTAGAAATGGGCTGACATATCCTGAGCATAACCATGTATAATATCCACTGAAGTTAAAAAGAGGTGCTTTGCAACATTAAACTGCAGTGTGCAGTATGCATTTTTCGGACCATAAGGTGCACGGGATTATAAGGCACATTAAGCGAAACAAAGCAGTCAGATAAATCAAACTTTATTAAACTCATTCTTCTTGCTTCCTCCACTCCTGTACCATTGATTCATTAATGTTGAATTCTCTGGCAGCTGCTCTATTCCCATGTTGTTGCAGTATATTAATGACTAACCTTGTATTGTGGATGGATTATCTCAGTTGTTCTCCTGACTGAAGTTTGGTCTGTTTACAGCATCCTGCCATGCGATTGCATTTGTCTCTAACCATGAGGAACCTTCACGTTAACTTTTATAAGTGGAAAAGTGTTAGTGTTCGTCCTCCAGCTTCACTGTTTATGTTATGCTAACATAGCTGTGTCGCTAGCAATCACGTAGCACATCATTATATACCAGCTAGCCCAACTTCAGTAACTCTACAAACGTCACTGCTGTTTAGTTTCCTGTCTTCATTTATGTTGGAAGTGATAGCAGAGCTGTACGTTTGAATTTTTTCAGAAATCTCTCAGTCAGAACATGCTATATCACGCTTAGGTAACTAGCAAAACTAGCGAGCTAACTTCCGCTAGCTTTCTGCTAACTTCTAACTCGTTAAATGTAATAACTTTGGTTTTCATGGATGCCTGGAAGTTAAACTTTATAGTTACACCTGGTAAAGCAGCAATGCTGATCGTTTTATTAAAGATGAAAGAATTTAGACAGTTTTTAACTCTCAGTGATGCTGCAGTGTTGTTTGACCTGAAGAATACAGAGTTTAGGACCCAGATTACTCCCAGATTTAAGAGCATCTTAGTCCGACAAATATGACAATAACAACGGCCGCTTGCATGTTCTGCAAAAAAAATGTGCTTTGTCGTGTATCTGACGGACAAACACCAAACCAGTTCCACATCACGGAAGTTGCACCATTTTTACAAACCAATTCTGGTTTATCTGTTTCACTCAACAATCGGCCATGTGCGTATGAAAACAAAGGCACTGCGCATGCGCGTTTTACTCCCATTCTATCGCGATATTTCATTTTCCTATCGTTGCCTAACATTATACCGGTATTACCGTGAACGGTATAATATGGCCCAGCCCTAATCACCAGTTAACCTGACCCCATAAGCTACATCTTTGGACTGTGGGAAGAAGCCAGAGTACACAGCCAGAGAGAACCCATGCACTACAGCAGTAAAAAGTGCCTAAAACAAGTTAAGAAGTTGTATAGTACTATCTATCTTAATGTTCAAGCCTGAGTTTCAAACCATTTCAACATAGAAACAAAGCACATGCAGTCAGTTCTGCATGCTGTAGGTCAAACTGTCAAAAAATACAAGAAGACCCCTCCTAAAACCAGAGTGATGTCACCATGAAGCAAACTTTGACGGAGTCTCCCAATAACAGTGTGGTCCTCCTAAGTCACATTTGGGTGGTTAACACACACACACACACACACACTCAGATGTTATCCAGACTTGCACTTTGAAACAATGAAAAGGACCTACAAGCCACGGTCCATGTAAATCACATCTCACCCAGGTGACTGCCAAACACACACACACAGCATCCATAAAGAATGATGATAGATTAAATTATTAGTTCATTAAGTGGTACACTGGATTATATTTACCCTTTCAGGCTCTGGATGTTTCAGGTCCAGATCATTGTTTGGAAAGCTGTTTGGTTGCGGCTTTAGGCAGCTCACAGTCTTCTGAATCTGGCTGGTCTCAGTCTTCATGTGTAACAGATAGAAAATGAAAATACAGTGCATTTTTGAAGACGCTTTTGAAACATTAAATAGCGATAATAACAAATAGCGTAAGGTACACATCGTGCATGAGAAACATTCATTAAAATCTGTCCTAGGTCAATGTTACCTCTTCAAAGTCTTGCACTGAAGAAGAATGCATGGCTTCTGAGCCTTGCTGAGGCATTTCTTCATCAAGATCCTGCAACAAAGAAAAGATGGCACAAAGATTAGACCAAGTGCTCTTCTTGCAACTGTACTGGGAAGGCCTGAGCTTCTGTTTTTATTTTGCATGTGTGTGTGTGTGTGTGTATGTGTGTGTGTGTGTGGGGGGGGGGGGGGGGGGGCTTTTCACTCAAGAAATGTTTTCTTCTGAAAAAAATACTGCCTACAATAATTAACAACTGATTCCTTTGCAATCATCCATCCTCTTCCACTTATCCTTATCAGGATTGTGGGGTAGCAGGTTTGGGGCCTATACCAGCTACCATAGGGCAGTACAACCTGGACAGATCACCAGTCTAACATGGAAGGACAAGCATTTGCATTCACACCAAAGGGCAGTTTTGAATCACCAGTTAACCTAACCCCATAAGCTACATCTTTGGACTGTGGGAAGAAGCCAGAGTACACAGCCAGAGAGAACCCATGCACTACAGCAGTAAAAAGTGCCTAAAACAAGTTAAGAAGTTGTATAGTACTATCTATCTTAATGTTCAAGCCTGAGTTTCAAACCATTTCAACATAGAAACAAAGCACATGCAGTCAGTTCTGCATGCTGTAGGTCAAACTGTCAAAAAATACAAGAAGACCCCTCCTAAAACCAGAGTGATGTCACCATGAAGCAAACTTTGACGGAGTCTCCCAATAACAGTGTGGTCCTCCTAAGTCACATTTGGGTGGTTAACACACACACACACACACACACTCAGATGTTATCCAGACTTGCACTTTGAAACAATGAAAAGGACCTACAAGCCACGGTCCATGTAAATCACATCTCACCCAGGTGACTGCCAAACACACACACACAGCATCCATAAAGAATGATGATAGATTAAATTATTAGTTCATTAAGTGGTACACTGGATTATATTTACCCTTTCAGGCTCTGGATGTTTCAGGTCCAGATCATTGTTTGGAAAGCTGTTTGGTTGCGGCTTTAGGCAGCTCACAGTCTTCTGAATCTGGCTGGTCTCAGTCTTCGTGTGTAACAGATAGAAAATGAAAATACAGTGCATTTTTGAAGAGGCTTTTGACACATTAACCCTTTAAGACCTACCATAGAACCAAGTCTGCCAGAGCTTATATTATATTTTTACATGCTGTAGTGCCATTTTTGGGAGCATTTCAAGTTGATATACATCAATACAACCATTATAGCCCAAATTTTAATAATATGTCTGCATTAAGTGCATAGTAATTACATAAATTGCAATAAAGTGCAATAAACTACAAAAATTGTTTAAATCATTTTTGTTTTTTTAACATATATTTCTAGTTAGAGAAATTTAAGAGGCTTATCCCTCAAAACTGTAAATACAAAAAAGTTGCACAAACTAGTTTCCCACCACAGGAAATTTATTTTAAGTGTCTTCATAGTTTTATTTTTGAAATACACCAATTTTTATATACTGCAGGAAAAACGAAAATAAATATTATAATGCAAATTTGCAAAAAACAGCATATGCATCAAAATAAACTATTTCCAGCAGTGCAATATGAGTCCTAAGCATCCCAGAAACGACACAGAAAGTCATAAAGTCAAACATAACTTTTAAAAACACCAGTATAGGCTCAGAAGGCCCTGATGGTAAAAAACTACATTTCCGCAAAATGATGTCACTTCCGGTTTCGGGCAGGTCATGGCGGACATGCGATAGTTCCCGCTTATGGACGTAGGAAGTGTTACAAACAGCTGATCGGATCGGCAAAGCGTGTTTCTGGAATATTATGTTTTTGTTGCTGCAAGTGCTTTTTATGAAGATTTTGCATATGTGGAAGGAAACTGTGACTTAGGACAAGCTGATGGCATAAGATGTAAGTACAACTCCTCCGGTTTCATATGCAAAAAAAATTATTGCGCTAGCTTACGTGGTTGCAGTGCTACCGGGATTTACAAATAGTTACGCAAAACAGAGCGTGCCCGCTCCTGTTATATTCTGGTCTCATTCACGACAGACTCCAGAATATCTATTTCCTACCCAACGGGGTAGTAAGTTTTATTAACAAGTCATGCGATTCAGATTGGTCCTCTGCCATGTACATCAGCAACATACAGCCTAACAATCCTTACTCGTGTGACACTCTAAAACGTCCGTGCAGCAACACACTCTATTGTGGAACAAACCATCTTGTAAACAATAATTCACATTATTACATCCTTTCTCTTTTTTTTTTTTTTTTTTTTGTCCTTCTTCTCACTGAGGGAGCAAACAATATGAAACACTCAAAGAATACAAAAGCATTCCACTTATTCAAACATGTACATTTCTGTAAGCTGTAGTGAACATCAATATCCACAGAATACACAACTCTTCCCCTCAAACAATAAACAATAAATCCTCATTATGTAACATAGTCTTTGTACCTAAGTGGTGGAACCACTTTGCGGCCTGACCTTGTCCTGACACCCCCTGATACCTCGTCAGTCTTGATCTGCCGCTCACGAGTGTCTGCAGGAGCTGTGACTGAGCTGGTCAGTGCCCCGGTGGACTGTTATGCCATTTTCCTGATCCATCACGCCTGCATGTCTCAGGTGCCTCCGATTCCTCCTCAGGACACTTCCAGAGTCCAACTGAACCTCATAGGACCTCGGGTCAACAGTCCCAATCACCACTCCCCTGCTCCAAGTGGAATGGCGGTCAAAAGGCTGAACTCTGACACTGTCCCCTAGCTTCAAAGAGTCCATGTCTCGTGCTGATCGGTCATAGCACAGTTTTTGGCGCTTCTGTTTCATCTCCAACTCCCGCCGGGCTGGAATGACTTTTGGCCTTAGCAGGCTTGTCCTGGTTGGCAAAAGCGTCTGTGTCCTCCTGCTGAGCAGCCTCTGAGCTGGGCTGGTCTCCAGGCCTTGTGATGGTGTGTTGCGATGGTCCAGAATCGCAAGATACGGGTCTTGCCCCACCATTTTTGCCTTCAGCAGCAGCCTCTTTGCTGTCTTCACTGCTGATTCAGCCTTCCCGTTACTCTGAGGGTAACCTGGCGAAGATGTTTTATGCTGGAAACTCCACAGTCGACTAAATCTCAGAAACTCACCGGACGTATACTGTGGTCCATTATCTGAAACAACAATGTCCGGGATGCCCTGTCTGGCAAAGTGAGCCTTCAGCTTTCTAATCACTGTGGTGGACTTAGTGTCCGGGAGATAGTCAATTTCCCAGAAGTTTGAATAGTAGTCCACGGTGATAAGGTAGTCCTTGTTGTCAAACATAAACAGGTCTGAGCCCACCTTAGCCCATGGTCTAGTCGGGATCTCATGTGGGACCAAGGTCTCTTTCTGCTGTCTGTAGTCAACTGACCTGCAGATGCCACACTTAGTCACATAAGTCTTAATTTGTTCGTTCATGCCTGGCCAATACACACACTCTCTGGCTCTCCTTAGACAACCTTCTACACCTAGGTGTGTCGAGTGTAGTCTAGTTATGATCTCCTGTCTCATGGTAGTCGGGACAACAACACGTTCACCTCTAAACACAAGTCCATCCTGACTACTCAGTTCATCCTGGAATGAGAAGTATGGTCTGATGTCACCGTCAGTGTCTCTTTTGTCTGTCGGCCAACCTCTGTGAATTGTATCTATGAGGATCTGTAGTGCTTTGTCGTCTTGTGTAGCAGTCCTTATGCTGTTTAGTCTGTCAGGTGAGATGGGTGCATGAGTGACCATGTTAATGCTCTCTATTTCCTCCTCAATGGAGCCCTGTGGTGAGCACTCTGGAAGATATGCCCTGCTCAATGTGTCTGCTAATAACATGTCTTTGCCTGGCACATACACCACATCTATGTCATATTTCTGAATGCGCATAAGCATCCTTTGCAACCGTTTGGGTGCGCTCAGCAGTGGTTTTCTTACTATGGTCTCTAAGGGTTTGTGATCACTGTGTACCACCACTTTACGACCATATCTGTACTGATGAAACTTCTCCATGCTGAAAACTACAGCCAAAAGCTCCTTTTCGATCTGGGCATAACCCTGCTCTGTACGTGTAAGTGCTCTACTCGCAAAAGCCACAGGCTTACCCGTCTGCATGAGTGCTGCACCTAACCCTTTGTCAGAAGCGTCACATTGTACTGTCAGCTCCTCCTCTGGGCAGTAGTATTTCAGGACTGGAGCCTCTGCTATAGTCTTTTTCAGTCTCTGGAATGCGTCTTCATGTCGAGTTGTCCAGTTCCACTCACTGTCTTTGTGTGTCAGTTGTCTCAGTAAGTCGCAATGGTCAGACAGATGTGGGCAAAACTTTGCTAAGTAGTTCACCATACCTAACAGTCTCTGTACTGCCTTCACGTCTGTAGGTCTGGGCATTTTTTCTATAGCCCTAACCTTCTCTGGGTCTATTTTCAGACCGTTGCATGTCAGCTGATGTCCAATGTATGTAGTCTCCTTCTGTTTAAGTTTGAACTTGTCTGCGTTCAACTTAATGTTTTTCTGCCTGCAACGGGTCAAAAACTGTCTCAACTTCTCGTCATGGTCACGTACTGCTTCAGCATCTGTGTCCCCCTGACCCGTGATCAGCACATCATCTGCAATGATGTAGATCCCTGCCAGTCCATCCAAAGCTTGTGTGAGCTTCCTCTGGAACACTTCCGGAGCTGGGCTTATCCCCATTGGCATCCTCAGCCATCTGTAGCGTCCAAATGGAGTCGAAAATGTTGTTAGGTAGCTCGACTCCTCCTCCAGTTTCACGTGCCAGAATCCACTCTTCACATCGCAGACAGAGAACACTTTAGCCTTTGACAGATCTGGCAAAATGTCCTCAATGGTGGGCAATGGGAAGTGGCTCCGTTGTAGGGCTTTGTTTAAGGGTTTTGGATCTATGCACACTCTTAAATCCCCACTCTGCTTTTGGACCACAACCATCCCACTGATCCAGTCTGTGCTGCATTCTACTGGTGTAATGATCCCTCTGCGCTGAAGATCTTGGAGCTCCTTTTTTAACGGCTTTATCATTGCAATAGGGACACGCCGCTTTGGTAACTGCACTGGTTTCACAGTTTCATCCACCTCGAGCCTTAACTCTCCCTCCAAACAGCCATCTCCCGTGAAGACATCGGCATACTCTGTTTTAATCTGATCCATGTTCCACTCATTGGCTGTTGGGTGCTCTGAAGTAACGATGCTGTCCAGTTTCAAGATGTTTTCATAGTGTACTTTTATGAGTTTCATGGCTTCGCTGGCTCTCTTGCCCAGCAGTGGTACTTTACAGTCTTTGTCAACCACTTGAAACTCCAACCGATACAGTTTCTGATTTCTTGGGTTACGTAGCTTAACTTTGCATTTTCCCAACGGCTTTATCTTACTTTTGTTGTACATCATCAACACTGTCTGTGTGTCCTCCAACTGTGTGTTCGGGCTTAGCATGTGGATTGGCATTACATTACAACTGGCACCACAGTCAATCTGAAAATTTACAATCTCTTTGCCCATCAGCATGCCTGCAAAGAGTTGAGTGCCTCTCACTTTGTCATGTTCTTTGTAGTTGAAGCATGTGTGTTTGCCTCTGTAGCACAGAGAACGTCCTCATACTCATCACTCTCTTTTTTTTTTTTTTTTTTTTTTTTGGCCTGTCCCGTTTGGCTCTTTTGCCCTCAGAATTGTTGTCTAAAGGCAAAGAAAGATGCCCAACAGATTTACTTTACCAAACTGACCATCCCAGCCTTGCCGTAATGGTCCATTTGATTCACCTTCTATTGTTTATTTTATTTTCACTTACTGAATACGGGACAGACTTGACTGGGGGAAAGAAGGGGAGAAAGAAAGAGGGAAAGAGAAACAGCTGAGAAGAGGGACGGAGGAGAAGGGCAAAAGACAAAAACCAACAGAACGGGCAGAGGAAAAAAAATGCATATATCAATCACCTGAGTCACCTGCTGAGAAAGAAAAAAGAAAGCAAGCAGAAGAGAACAAGAGTAATAGAATAAACAACATCACAATGATATATGGGAATATGACAGTAAATACTAAATGTTAAACATTATTGTGCAGCACATAAGATCAACAGAACACAGTTTGCTTTGAGGTAGGAGCCAAAAAGGGTGTAGTTTGTGGGTGTGATCACCCGTGTGTACACCTGTGAGCATGGACGCGCTTGTTTTTTGTTTTTTTAAAAGGTTCCTTCATGTAATAATCTGCTAGAGGGTGTGGGGGGGCCACAGCCCCGTCCTCCAGGGCATGAAGCAGGTGTGGAGGAGATCAAAACTCGAGACATCCAGAGGCCCCCAGAACACAAGAGACCAAGGAAGACCAACAGAGGGGCAGCTGCGCCACTGTCCCGGAAAGAGCTGAGGAGAGTCCCAGATGAGGGCTCACTCAGCAGCCGCGGAGCAGAAGCCAGGGGGAGTTGCAGTGACGCGCCTGTGAGCTCCGCCGGCAGCCAGCTGCGCCTGAGTGACCGAGCCCCAGGCCGAGAGGCCGGGGGCACCCCACCTCCGAAGTGGCCCGAGCGAGCCCCAGGCTCCAGGCCCCGATAAGCAGCCGCCAAGGAGTGAGCCGGTGTGTACCTGGACGCCCATCCCTGGACACAAAGAACCACCAACGCACCGATGTCTGAGGGGGTCCGCCACTGGCAGGGGAAGTGGTGGTAGGGGGAGATAGGCCTCCAAACCTTGGAGGGCCTGAGATGTCCCCAGAGAGGTGGCGCCTGACACCCAACCTGACATATAGACACAGACATACAGGCACACACAGATACAAACATCCATTCCCACCCTCATGCTCTCATATGCACTTACTCCACACTCAACCAACGTGGAGACAGACATGAAGAGACGTTGTACACACGATCACACTCCCCAAGCGTACTCTACAAACCGGGTCTAGGTGCCCCCGCCCCTGGAGGGGGGAACTGCACCCAGACCCAGGTGGTGTTTCCCTTTTCCCTGCGGTGGGGGGAGGCAGACCGCCCCGACTCCGCAGCAGCAGGAAGGCTCCACACTCCAGACCGCAGTCGGACGGCCAACTCCTCCTCCTAGCCCCCCTGCTCCAGCAGGTCGCAGAGAATGGGGGTGAGAGAAGACTCCAAACCTCCCTCCACCCGCTCATTGTAGTGTTGATGCATGTGTGTTTTAAGGTGCATTTAAAACCCAGGAGGGCTTGGAGCTACCTGCCAGAGAGCAGCAGGTAAGCGCATGGTCCCTCCTGCTAGCCCTCAATGTCTATGTGTATTTAAAATTGAGAGGTGGGCAACGATGCCAGGGGTGGGGTGTACACCCTGATGGTACTTTGGACTCCGTGTATCGTGCCCACCCCCAAGATCCTATATGTATGTGTAATGAGAGTGTGAGTAATGTGAATGTCTAAGTTGTGGGATAAAATTGAGGCAGAGGCAGCCAGAAGGGGACAGAGGGGGGGTAGCCTCCTCTGCACCCTGGTGACATACCCCTACTCTAAGGCCCTGCATGTGTGGGTGGTTGTGGTGGAGCGGGAAGAGGGAGGCAGCTGGAGATGGGGAGGGAAGGAAGGGAGGGGCAAGTGACCCCTCCCTGGGGCCAGCTCCCCCGCTGACCCCAGTAGGCACCCCCACACTCCGCGACCCACCAGGGAAAGGGGGCCCAGGCCCATCCAGACCGGGGCCCAGTGCAGCAGCGCCGCCCGGCCCCACAGAGCCCGGGACAGTCCACCCAACCCCACCACAGAGAAAACTGCACCCACCCCACCATCCACTCATCTTCCAGACTACATAAGACAATAAACACCCAGGCTGAGATCTTCCTCCACCTCTCCTGTATCTCCCCCTCCTGCAGAGGGAGCTCCTGAGGAGAGGAAAGCTCCTGCAAGATGTGACAATCTCCCCCACCAGTTGAAGAGCCCCCCAGGTGGCTCGATGCACCGGCGGCACCCTGCTCCAGGGCTGGGCCCACCCGCCCACAACCCCGGCAACACACCAACCAGGACCCAAGCCCCCGAGGCCCGGTCCGGGTCCCAGCCCAGAGACGGAGCGCCCCCAGAACCTCACGCCCATCCCGGACCCACCCAGGGGCAGCCAGGCTACCAGGTCAGTAACCCACGTCCGTCAGCACAGACCCTCCCCTAGCCCCGCTGCACGCAGCCGTGAGGAAACAGTCACCTGAGAGCCAACAGAGCCCCTAACCGGACATGACCGCTACCCCGGGTTGAGCCCCCCAAGGAAGATGCCTCCGGGGAACCCACCGACGCCCTAAGCCTGTCCCTACCCCCACACCAATCACAACAGTGAAGGCGGGACCAAACTATGACCCCCCACCCCCACTAGGTGATGGAGCTGATCAAAGGAGCCCAGAGCAATTGATCTGATGTGGTGGCAGAGGCTGTATCAAGACTAATGTAATCTAATAGATAATTTCTATATTGGTTAGAATTAAGATTATTTTTATTTTTCCAGTTCATGAGGACTGTTTTCTTGGCTATGCATAGGGCAGTGAAAACCATATGGGCTATATTCTTTTCTGAAGTGACATTATCTAAGCTGCCCAACAAACACACTAAGGGGGAAGTTGGAATGTTACATTTCAGACACTTCGATAAGTCTTCACATATCTCGCGCCAAAACTTCTGAACTGGTGGACAGAACCAAAGAGCGTGGATATAATTGTCCGGTGAATTGGTTTGGCAGTGTGAGCAGTTGTTGGTAGACGTAAAGCCCATCTTGAACATCCGATGACCTGTATAGTGCACTCTATGTAATATTTTGTATTGAATTAATTGAAGACTGGGATTTCTAATTAGATGAAAGGTTTTTAAGCAAATCTGAGACCAGAAGTTTAGGTCTAAGTTAACTGATAAATCCACTTCCCATTTTGCAATAGGAAGTGATATTGATTCATCTGTTTTAGAAAGCATTCTGTATATTTTGGATAGTAATTTGGGGGTTTTAAGAGTAAGAAATTGAACCACACTTGGTGGTGTTTGTAGTTCAACTTGACCCGGTTTAAATTTCTTTTTTACTATGGATTTAATTTGTTGATATTCTAAAAATCTTTTCTTGTTGATCCCATATTGTGTAACTAGTCCGTCAAATGAAATAAATTCTGTTCCTTCTAGTATATGTTCTAAATATTTGATTCCTTTATCACTCCAATCTGAAAAGTTTATCATATTATTGTTTTGTAATATGTCAGGGTTGTTCCAGATAGGTGTACGTTTGCATGGGATTAATGAAGACGCCGTCAATTTTAGAAACTCCCACCATGCTGTCAGAGAAGAGCTGATGTTGATGCTTTTAAAGCATTCATGTCGTTGGATGTTTGAGCTGATAAATGGTAGGTCTGAGATCTCTAGATTATTGCAGAGTGCTTGTTCTACATCTAGCCAAGGTTCATCTAAGAGGGTGTGTTTTAGCCATCCTGAGATAAACTGAAGCCTGTTGGCTAAGAAGTAGTGCTGAAAGTTAGGCAGTTCTAGTCCTCCTTTATCCTTGGTCTTTTGTAGTGTTTTTAAGCTTATACGTGGGGGTTTATTTTTCCAAAGGAATTTGGACATACATGAATCTAGAGATCTGAACCAATCTTGTGGCGGTTTAGTTGGGATCATTGAGAATAAATAATTTATTTTTGGTAAGACCATCATTTTTATAGCGGCAACCCTTCCCATGAGTGATATGGGTAGACATTTCCATCTAGCCAGATCATCTTCTACCTTCTTTAAAAGTGGGATATGGTTTAATTTAGTTAGATCTGCAAGCTTGGGAGAAACATTAATACCTAAATATTTTATATTTCCCGATTGCAGCGGTGTAGAAGAGGAATTATGGAAGGAGCAATTAATCGGTAGGACTGTAGATTTTGACCAGTTAATTGAGTAATCTGATATTCTTGCAAAAGAGTTTATCAATTCAATCACCCCAGAGATATTGGTTTGTGAATTTTGGAGAAAGAGTAACACATCATCCGCATAAAGGCTGATTTTATGTTCCACGTTCTTGCATTTTATGCCCTTAATTACTGAATTCTGTCTAATTGCTGCTGCTAGTGGTTCAATAAAAATTGCAAACAGTGAAGGGGAGAGTGGGCATCCCTGCCTGGTGCCCCTCAAGAGACAGAAGCTGGAGGATGTCTGGTCATTTGTTCTAACACAAGCTGTTGGGGAATTATATAATATTTTTAACCAGTTTATGAAAGAGGATCCAAAACCAAATTTGTGTAAAGTTGCAAATAGAAATTTCCAGTTAACTCTGTCAAATGCTTTTTCTGCGTCTAAAGAGAATATTGTAGTTTCTAGGTTTTTACTGTATGAGTAGTCTATCAAATTAAGTAATCTACGTGTATTTGTTGATGAGTGCCTACCTTTTATGAAACCAGTTTGGTCAGGATGAATTAAGAGGGGGGTTATTTTCTCCAGTCTCTTTGAGAGAGCTTTGCAGATTATTTTAAGGTCTACATTTATAAGGGATATTGGACGATAGCTTGAGGGATATACAGGGTCTTTGCCTGGTTTTAGCAGGAGATTAATGTTTGCAGAATTCATATTTGATGGAAGTCTGCCCTTTTCTTTAATTTCCAACAACGTTCTGTAGAAAACTGGTGCTAGAATCGACCAGAATTCTTTGTAGAATTCTGCAGGAAAGCCATCTGGACCTGGAGCCTTATTATTGTGCATACTTATCAGGGCTTCCTGGAGTTCACCTGGTGTCAGTGGTGAATCCAGTGCCATTGCTTGATTGTCCAATAATTTTGGAAGAGTTATGTTGTCCAAAAACTGATCAATTTCTTTTTTAGATGGGTTTATTTGTGGTGAATACAACGTTTTATAGAAATCCCTGAAAATGTTGTTTATTTGTATCGGTTCATATAATGTGTTCCCAGATGAATCTTGAACAGCACATATAGTTGTTTTTTCTTTATTTATTTTTAGCTGGTTTGCTAGAAATTGACCGGATTTATTACCATGTTCGTAATTTTGTAGGCGTAGTCTTTGTACTAAGAATTTTGTTTTTTTTTATCAATTATCTCATTTAATTCTAGTTTTGTTTTGCGTATTTTGTTCAATGTTTCCTGATCTTGGTGGGACGCGTAGGCTTCTTCTAGTGATTTGATGCTGTCACATGCTGTCACGTTGTGTACATTCGTCCTTCTCTTCTGCTCTGAATGTGCCATGCATTTAACTGCAAAGTGGTTTTCTCTGCCACACTTTTTACATTTCTTCCTGTATGCTGGACATTTTTCTTTCTTTTTTTCATGTGTTCTGCCACAAAACTTACAGTCCACTGCGTCGCCGATCCGTTTCTGGCGCGCAGCTCCACGCACAGCATGCACCTCCTCCACTGCAGCTCCCGAAATGGTTTTGCTGTTTTCCCGCGACAGCTCCGCGGCTCTGCAGTGCTGTATGCATGCATCCAGTGTCATGTTTTTCTCACGCAGCAGTCTCTCCCTCAAACTCGGGTTGTGAAGTCCACATACAATCCTGTCACGAATCAGTGAGTCCCTTATTACTCCAAAATTGCACGTTTTTGTCAGCAGCTTTAACTCCGTCACATAGCTGTCGATTGTCTCACTGGCGCCTTGGTTTCTTGTGAAGAACCGATAACGCTCCACAGTTTCATTAACTACAGGATTGCAATGATTGTCAAACTTCTCAATAATGTCCTTAACTGTCCACCGATCTCTCGCCGTGTCGCCCATTAGCGTGTCTAGCAGCTCCCTGCCGCTCTCACCAACGAGATAACTGAACAAGCTTACTTTTTTCTGTTCGCCGTCTGAGTCCATGGTCAGCTCCACATAGAGCATAAACTCGTCCCTCCAGGTCTTCCATGTCCGTGATAGGTTACTGGAGTCCAATACCAGCGTCGGCAGCGATTTAAGGCCCTCCATGCCTCGCGGCGGTGCTAACTCGATTAGCCGCTAGTTGCTCACCGCTCCGACAGGCGTCTCTCGGGGGTTTACTCCAGCCGTGCAGCTTGCTCCGCTGTCCGCTCCGCTGCCCGCTCCGCTGCCACCATGTTATATTCTGGTCTCATTCACGACAGACTCCAGAATATCTATTTCCTACCCAACGGGGTAGTAAGTTTTATTAACAAGTCATGCGACTCAGATTGGTCCTCTGCCATGTACAACAGCAACATACAGCCTAACAATCCTTACTTGTGTGACACTCTAAAACGTCCGTGCAGCAACACACTCTATTGTGGAACAAACCATCTTGTAAACAATAATTCACATTATTACAGCTCCGACCGGCTTCAAAGGGTTAATGGGCATATTTATGTGGTTGCTGACTAGAGTTGGATGTCTCGAGACCGGTCTTGGTCTCGAGACCGGTCTCGAGACCACTTTCTTGGTCTCATCTTGGTCTCGACAGACTTTTGTCTTGGTCTTGTCTTGGTCTTGTCTTGGTCTCGATACCCTCTGGTCTTGGTCTTGTCTTGGTCTCGGATTAGGCGGTCTTGACTACAAGTCTAGGTGGATGCCACAGTCGTCCAATGATGAGTTGGTAAGGAGATGGTAGGGAGTTTTTTCTTTACTGAACACTTGCTGCAGATCATGATACAGAAGACAGACCAGATGAGTAAGATTGTAAGGATTTGTGGTTGTGGAGGAATGGCAGGCTGTAAGCAGTTGGGAGGCAAAAGGCTCCAAGGAGCTATCCATATACAGTGGGGCAAAAAAGTATTTAGTCAGCCACAGATTGTGCAAGTTCCCCACCTAAAATGATGACAGAGGTCAGTAATTTGCACCAGAGGTACACTTCAACTGTGAGAGACAGAATGTGAAAAAAAAATCCATGAATCCACATGGTAGGATTTGTAAAGAATTTATTCGTAAATCAGGGTGGAAAATAAGTATTTGGTCAATAACAAAAATACAACTCAATACTTTGTAACATAACCTTTGTTGGCAATAACAGAGGTCAAACGTTTACTATAGGTCTTTACCAGGTTTGCACACACAGTAGCTGGTATTTTGGCCCATTCCTCCATGCAGATCTTCTCGAGAGCAGTGATGTTTTGGGGCTGTCGCCGAGCAACACGGACTTTCAACTCCCGCCACAGATTTTCTATGGGGTTGAGGTCTGGAGACTGGCTAGGCCACTCCAGGACTTTCAAATGCTTCTTACGGAGCCGCTCCTTTGTTGCCCGGGCGGTGTGTTTCGGATCATTGTCATGTTGGAAGACCCAGCCTCGTTTCATCTTCAAAGTTCTCACTGATGGAAGGAGGTTTTGGCTCAAAATCTCACGATACATGGCCCCATTCATTCTGTCCTTAACACGGATCAGTCGTCCTGTCCCCTTGGCAGAAAAACAGCCCCATAACATGATGTTTCCACCCCCATGCTTCACAGTAGGTATGGTGTTCTTGGGATGCAACTCAGTATTCTTCTTCCTCCAAACACGACGAGTTGAGTTTATACCAAAAAGTTCTACTTTGGTTTCATCTGACCACATGACATTCTCCCAATCCTCTGCTGTATCATCCATGTGCTCTCTGGCAAACTTCAGACGGGCCTGGACATGCACTGGCTTCAGCAGCGGAACACGTCTGGCACTGCGGGATTTGATTCCCTGCCGTTGTAGTGTGTTACTGATGGTGACCTTTGTTACTTTGGTCCCAGCTCTCTGCAGGTCATTCACCAGGTCCCCCCGTGTGGTTCTGGGATCTTTGCTCACCGTTCTCATGATCATTTTGACCCCACGGGATGAGATCTTGCGTGGAGCCCCAGATCGAGGGAGATTATCAGTGGTCTTGTATGTCTTCCATTTTCTGATGATTGCTCCCACAGTTGATTTTTTCACACCAAGCTGCTTGCCTATTGTAGATTCACTCTTCCCAGTCTGGTGCAGGTCTACAATACTTTTCCTGGTGTCCTTCGAAAGCTCTTTGGTCTTGGCCATGGCGGAGTTTGGAGTCTGACTGTTTGAGGCTGTGGACAGGTGTCTTTTATACAGATGATGAGTTCAAACAGGTGCCATTCATACAGGTAACGAGTGGGGGACAGAAAAGCTTCTTACAGAAGACGTTACAGGTCTGTGAGAGCCAGAGATTTTCCTTGTTTGAGGTGACCAAATACTTATTTTCCACCCTAATTTACGAATAAATTCTTTACAAATCCTACCATGTGGATTCCTGGGTAGTCTGAATTCAACCTCTTTGAAACAGAAAGTGTTAGGATTTACAGGAAACAAGACTGACCAGTGTAAGCTATAATTCCAGAACTTCCGCATATATTTGGCTGAGACGCCCTATTGTCATCC
Source organism: Mchenga conophoros (assembly GCF_057382185.1). Lineage (NCBI taxonomy): Eukaryota > Metazoa > Chordata > Actinopteri > Cichliformes > Cichlidae > Mchenga > Mchenga conophoros. Next base: position 16,580,410 of record NC_140527.1, on the reverse strand, counting down.
AATGTTTCCTTATACATCAGCTAAAAAGATCCCACGTAGTCCTTCACTTTAGATCTAGCAGTAATTTCTCTATGAATATTTGATGAAAGGGAAAAATTATTCACCTGTTTCATAATGGAACATATATTCCATTTGTGTGTGTGTGTGTGTGTGTGTGTGTGTGTGTGTGTGTGTCATTACTCTGTCTAAACATTATTGGCTCTCTTCACTGACAACGCCATTACATTTGACCTTCCCAGTCCTCCTGCCAGCTGTAACTGATAGCACTAACAGACTTAATAGCCACTGAAGTCCACTGAACCAACAGTACATAAATCAAAGTTTTCAGCTTGTAAAAAGGGTCCCAGACCAGTGCGACCACAGTCTCAATCCAGCATGTAAAACAAGTGTAAAACAGACAAAGCAGATTCCACAGTGATCAGAGAAGTCCAACTGACTAAAATCCTTTTAACCAGAGAACAGTTTCCTATCACCTGTTATGTTGCCCCTGTTTTATCCTTTGGGCCAGTTTCCCCCTTGTTTAACTTAAGCATCTCTGAAACTGTGATTATACAGAAGATGTGACCAAATCAGTGCCTCTGTGCTGTCTTTCTGTTCAGCTTTGTCCAATGTTACAACCTGTCTAGAGACAGGTCATAGCATTCAATTCAATTCAATTCAATTTTATTTATATAGCGCCAAATCACAACATAAGTCGCCTCAAGGCGCTTCATAGATACAGAGAAAAAAACCCAACAATCATATGACCCCCTATGAGCAAGCACTTTGGCAACAGTGGGAAGGAAAAACTCCCTTTTAACAGGAAGAAACCTCCGGCAGAACCAGGCTCAGGGAGGGGCGGCCATCTGCTGCGACCGGTTGGGGTGAGAGAAGGAAGACAGGATAAAAGACATGCTGTGGAAGAGAGACAGAGGTTAATAACAGATATGATTCAATGCAGAGAGGTCTGTTAATACATAGTGAGTGAGAAAGGTGACTGGAAAGGAAAAACTCAATGCATCATGGGAATCCCCCGGCAGCCTACGTTTATTGCAGCACAACTAAGGGAGGATTCAGGGTCACCTGGTCCAGCCCTAACTATATGCTTTAGCAAAAAGGAAAGTTTTAAGCCTAATCTTAAAAGTAGAGATAGTGTCTGTCTCCCGAATCCAAACTGGAAGCTGGTTCCACAGAAGAGGGGCCTGAAAACTGAAGGCTCTGCCTCCCATTCTACTTTTAAATACTCTAGGAACAACAAGTAGGCCTGCAGAGCAAGAGCGAAGTGCTCTAATAGTATCATGGTTGCTAGGCAACCTGGGAAGCGCGACGGAGACTAGACCGTCCCATACAGACAAACTTGCCGTTTATTTTGCAAATCGAGCTCAACACTGCCCCTAGCGTCCTGGAGCACTTCCGTTGTGTTTTGGAATTTGCATGTGTTTTTGAGTTTGCAAGTGTTTTGGAGTTTGCATGTGTTTTGGAGTTTGCAAGTGTTTTGGAGTTTGTATGTGCTTTGTCTCTAGGGGCCACCGTAGGGTCCCACACTTGAGTACTGAATCACCACGGTATTAAATCTGACAGTTATAATAAAAGTCCATCATCTCATATTTCCAGGCTTTTCCTAAAATTGGTTTATTTGTCAAATACAGAATTTTTGGGTCCATGGGCTCAAAAACCAAAAAAGATATGACCACTTTTAGCTAGAATTGCCACCTATGTCATTTTGAGCTCTTAAAATTAATGTAAAACCACTTCTGTGCCACGCCAGGCAACACAATTGCTTAGTCCCTAACCTTTTCTGCGCTACGGACCAGTTTATGTCCGACAATATGTTCACGGACTGGGCTTTAAGGTGTCGCGGATAAATACAACAAAATAAAATCAGTACCGGTACCAAAAAAAAGAAGATTTATTCATAACACATGGGAAAAGATCCAGGGAAACCAAGTTAATGATAAAAAATAATGATAAAAAAAACGATAAAAACCCTGGAAACCATAAATTTCACACCTAAGCCTCAACTCTCATGGCCTGGTACCAAACAACTTGGAGGCCGCTGGTTTAAATGCATTTTGATGCAAAGGTTGGCATAACATGATCCAAAGCCAGTTAGATGTGATTGATAAATAAAGATCGGGGAAACCATAGGTGACATGAGAGGATTGTTCACAATGTGGAGAACTAATCTGAGCCAATAAAGAGTGACATCCAGAACAGAACAGCCAATTTGGACAGGCAGACATTTGAGATTCAATATTTGCTTCTTCAGCATTTTCTGTCTCCAATTTCCCTACTTTTGGATGTATAGATTCCATGTTTGCCAGATCCCCAAGGTGGTCAAAGCATAATGGAAAGCTCCAATTCAGCCTCTGACTAATGTATCATCACCATCATAACTCTGCATTATTGTTTCCTTTTGTCCCTTTTAGTTTGTTTTTCTGCTCTTTCATGACTTTTCTGTCTTCCCGTAGACAAGCTACTTTATTGCTTCCTTTTTGTTCCATTTTCCTTCCATCTACTTTAGTACATCTGTCGCTGGGTTGGGTTTGAGAACAAAGAGGTACATTAATGTCCTTTGGTACCTAGAAATAAACTAAGATACTTTTTAACACCAGTTTTTCAAAACAATTTAGATGCATTTTGATGCATCTAAGCACTTTGTGCTTTTACTCCTTAATCAGTGGCCAAATCTTCTGTTTGTTTACTATAGAACACATCAAATACAGGGAGCATACAAGGATAAGCATACAACAAATGTCATACAACAAACATCGTACAAATCAATGCCAAAATAGAAAATTGACTCATACGAGTATACAAATATACTTTATGAAAATAATTTTATATTAATGGTTGATGGCAGGAAAACCTACTAGAAGCAGAAACAAAGCATTATTGGACAAGAAACAGGGTAACTATGTGCGAATGCTGTTTGTTGATTACAGTTCAGCGTTTAACACAATAGTGCCCTGCAGACTGTTCACAAAGCTCAGGGATCTGGGACTTAACAGCCGTCTGTGTGCATGGGTGTTGGACTTCCTCACTGGCAGAACTCAGGTGGTGAGGGTGGGTAGATGCATCTCTAACAGCATCACCATCAACACAGGAGCACCTCAGGGATGTGTCCTCTCGTCACTGCTCTACTCCCTCTACACTTCAGACTGTGTGGCCACCCATGGCTCCAACACCATTGTAAAGTTTGCTAACGATACAGTGGTGTTGGGTGCCATCTCCAACAACGATGAGGCGGCCTACATGGATGAAGTGAAGAATCTGGCATCATGGTGCCAGGACAACCACCTCCAGCTGAACGTCGGCAAGACCAAGGAGCTGGTGGTGGACTTCAGAAGGAGTCAGCACACAGACTACAAGCCCATTATCATCAATGGAGCTCCAGTGGAGAGGGTGCAGTCCTTCAAGTATCTTGGTGTCCACATCTCCTCAGACCTGACATGGGCTGCCCACATTCAGGTCCAGACCAAAAAGGCTAGGCAGCGCCTGTATCACCTACGACAACTGAGGAAGTTCAGGGTCTCTCCAAAGATTCTCAGGATTTTCTATACAGGCGCTGTGGAGAGCATCCTCACACAGAACATGACATCGTGGTTTGGGAACAGCTGTGTGAAGGACCAAAAAGCTCTCCAGAGAGTGATCCGTACAGCAGAACGCTGCTGCAGGATTGCTCTCCCCCCGCTTCAGGACACCTACACCAGGAGATGCCGGAGTAGAGCAGCGCAGATACTGAAGGACCCGTCCCATCCTCCCATCCTGGCAACAAACTGTTCTTCTGCAATCTGGTAGAAGGTTCCGCATCATCCGGGCAAGGACAGAGAGACTCAAGAGGAGCTTCTATCCCCAAGCCATCCGGGCCCTAAACACACACACCCGGCCTCTCACATCATCCATAATTGACTCTCTTCCAGACACTCTAAACCCAGGCACAATGTACATTCCAAATTCCTTTAATTTTAAATATGTTTATATTGTCTATTCTGTAAAATAGTCAGAAGTCCATTCATATTAATGTACAGAATTCACCTGCTTGCTGCTACTACTGCACATTCACCCAATGTATATATATATATATATATATATATATATATATATATATATATATATATATATATATATATATATATATATATATATAATGTTCTTCCTCTACCCCCCCCCCCCCCCCCCCCATTTTGGCACACGTCGAGGAGCGTGTCAGGCTACATTTCACTGTGTGTTATACTTGTATAACTATGCATGTGACAAATAAAGAACCTTGAACCTTGAAAGCATTATGTGGAATACTTCTTAAAATGACCAACCTTTCATTTTAATGGTAGAAGGGAACTCTTTTTTTCTCTAAAGAAAGAAGATGCTTACTAATCTGTGTAATTGTTTTAATAGCTCTCAATTGCACCCACTATGGGTGGGCCATAATTTAATCAAAGTAGGTGCAAATATCTCTACTGCTACGTGCATTACTACCTTTCAAACACATTTTTTGGATCCTTTTTTTCAGATTGGATATTTTTGTATTTTGTGCCTCTGGGCATAGAATCTTGAAAGCTAGTGTAGCTCATTTAGAATGGACATATGCACAGTTTTGTGATGATGTGCCCTGAGGCATTCATTTCATTGCCAGGTTTGCTGAGGCATCAAAGTGGCTAGAACGGGCAGATTTTCCAGGTCAGGGTGCCCAGAGGAAATCTGACATTTGTTTGAAAATAAGGGAGGCAGGATATTGTTATTGACACATGCTTCAAATAAAATATCAAGGTCTTTTCTAGTGACACCATTATCTTAATAATCACAATCCACAGTGTAACCAACATGCCTGCTTTGACAGCACTTGAAAAAAAAAAGATATGTTGGTTTTAGAGATGTCAACATCAACCTTACCTTGCCTTTGTGCTCTTTCATCTTATAGACATGACCAAACACTCCATAATAATTCATCTAGTTATGTAATATTTTGAATCAGCAGCTTAAACTCTAATATTTTGCTTGTGAGTTATGCTGATCCGGTCTTCCATATATAAGCAAGGGGCACAAATAACAAGTGCATTCAAAGTAATTATGATGGACTACAGTAGCAAAGTGAGCATGCAACTTAACACACTAATTACCTAAACACTTCAGCCCTCCTCCTGTTGGCTGCTTGCCTTTAAAACATCAATGGATTCCACACTGCTCGAAAGCTTCTATGCACTGAACTTGCAAGAACACATCAGGATGACAAAGAAGTTTTCACAGGTAGCTTTTAGTTGTGTAACAACAAAGGATTTCTATCTCTTCAAACCTCAGGAGATACAACAATTGAGAATAATTGATGAATAACCATTCAAATTAGTGGTTCCAGCACTAGGACACAGTTGTGGCCCTTTAGACACTGCAACCAGCCTTCTTTCAGTTGCAGTGGATGGAACCATGGATTACTTTGGAAAAATACTTAAAGAGTAGAAGACAAATTAACTTTCATTCTCAGAAATGCATGCAACGGTAATGGTACCAGTTACCAATATACAACCAAGGCTGTTTATTCCTGTAGATGGTCCACTGGAACCTTATTAACGATAAGAAATATATGTTGTACACACCCACAGATGTAAACAAAAAGACAATGCTTGGATGCATGGTAACAGATACACTGTGTAAGAATACATATATACAAGAAAGATAAACACACAAAAAAAAAGCCCAGTTAGGCAGGTCCTTTGTTGGAATGGATTGGAAAGCATTTTCCTATTAAAGTAATACCTTCATTCAAGGTTTCAAAGGAATTAAGGCATTTTTTCATAGCAATGATATTTTACTATCCACTAAAGTATTAATGTACAATGCAAGTTAATGTTTAGTATTATAGCCCAGAGCATGGCCACAAACTAAGAGGGAAAAAAAACTGGTGGATGTGACAGTTCAAAAAAGGCTGAAATTCCAGGGTTTTTGGAATGTCTGGAACATATCAGCATAATCTGGCACCAATTCAAGCTAGCCAAAACCAAGACGGGTGGCCTTCATACTGTCTTTCTTAACCTGGCAAATGCTTTTGGCACTGCTCCTCACAGCGTCACCTGGACCGCTTTCAACTTCTTTACACTACCAGAACATGTCACAAATTTGGCCTATTTCTAGCACCTGCAGTTTTGCTTCATCAGACCAGATTTCACCGCCATGTGGCAAAACCTTTGAATTGGAATTGTGGCTGGTTGCACGATATTCCCATTAGCTTTCATCATGGCAATATCAACTTTAAAATGGGTGGTGTTATCTGGAATCCGGTTAACACCAATCAGGGCCTTCATAAGGGCCTTTAAGCAGTGCTAACTGAACATTGTGCTATATTAATGTAATAACAAAATAATAAGTAGATGGGAATAAAAACTTTATTTGAGTCTATATTTTAATTCTAACTAGAAAATGCATTTCCTGAAGAAAATGCAGTGCGGATGGTGAGGCATTAATATTTTTTAGCTGAAATCCTGTAATTGCTGAAATATTTGGAAAACTTGTTAAATTTAACTGAAACATACCAAATCAGTCACCTATAAGCCAAAGTGCAGAACTGTTGAAAACTAAAGTTCACACGGACGACAAAGTTTCAAAGTTGAAAAATAGCTGAAAATCTAGAAAATCTATATAACCAAAGAAAATTTAGAGTCAGAAAAAATCTGAATGAATATTGAAATCTCGTATTCTTTAAGCCACTTCAAGCGTAAAATTTTGTATTTTAAATATTAAACTGTTAAACACACAAAACATCTGCTCTGTGTGCGAGTATCAGTGTGTGAGTGAATTACAAAGTAAGTGGGACATTTGACCAATTGAGCAGGTAAACAGTATTTTACTTGTTTTTTTAAAATGTCCAGATGTCTTACTGCAGTGTTCAAACAATGGGTGTGTTAACTATGAATATATTTGTCAGAACTGACCCCCAGCATTTGCATAACTACCATATGCTGTAAGGCTTCAAATTTATTTATAGTCCCCTCCACAGTCCAGTGTTTTGTAAGCCATTGTTTTTCTGCTCAAGTTCACATCTACAGTAAGAAACCAACAAGTTCAGAGTTTTATATGTTTACATTTCAAATTATGCAATTTCTGGAGAGTATAATCTCTAATTTTATTTATAGACTGCAATGACGATGGAGTTCCGTAGACTTCAGCAGGAAAACAAAATCCCATCACACTTCACTGCTGAAGATCTGAGAGATTCTTTGGTGGAGAAGAGCAAACAGACACTCAGAGAGAAGTGAGTTACTGTGACACCTACAGACCATCCACCTCAGACCTGAAAGTATTAGTGATGGGATTTCCGGCTCTTTTTAGAGAACCGGCTTGGCTCTAGTGATGTGCGGATTGATCCTGAAATATCGATTCCTCCAGTACCAATCATTTATGTTCTAGAATCGATTCTCACATTAAAATATCGATATTTTAGTAATTTAGGGTAAATTTGTAGTTTATCATTAACAGGAAACACAGTGGAAAGAAACTATAACATTCGGATTGTCTACATTCGAAGGAATTACTTCCTCTTCCGCCTTTCATAGTCATGTGTGAAATACAGCTGTATAAATGTGTCGCAGCCCCTTGGCGTGCGCACTCACAAGAATGGCTGAGCGTAATTGGAGTCATGTGCGGACGTATTTTACCTCCACAAACAGCTGAGGCATGGTTTGCGATACATGTGGCAAAAAAGTGAGGTGTTGTGGCAACACCACTGACCTTGTCAAACACCTCAGAGTAAATCATATCACAGAATATGACGAGCGTATGTTGAGGCGAACTGAAGAGCAGGAGTGGACAGGTGCTGCTAGGGCGAGACAGACGTCTCTCACGGAGTCCTTTAGTGCTGCGGGCAGGCAAGGTGTTCAAATAGCGCAAAACTTCAGCATTTTTATTTCTATATGATGAACTCTGCATTATTAAGTGATAAGAACAAGTAATCTGATGTCCTGTAATCATTATGATGCTATAATTTGAGATACAATAAATTAAATATGTTTTTGTATAGGGTATCGGTATCGGATCAGTATCGTCGATACCACCCTGAATTTTACTTGGTATCGGCTCCGAAAGGAAATCAGTGGTATCGCACATCACTATTCGGCTCCCAACCGGCTCTTCAGGATGTTTTGTTGCTTTAATTAATTTATTATTAACAACAATATGAAACTATGCACAAAAGGAATTACTAATGTAAAAAAAACAAACAGTGGTTTTATTTATAGATGTTTATATATAAATATATACGGTGGCCCCACAAATTCTAAAGCACATACAAACTCCAAGGCACGTACAAACTCCAAAGCATGTACAAACTCCAAAACACACTGCTAGCGTTAACTGAACTTCCATAACAGAGCTACCTAGATGACTTAAATTACACAATTGAAAGCATATGTATATTGTTTGTGTATTTATACAAAGGCACCCATATATATTCCAATAATTTTAAAAAAATGTTCATTTACCTGTTACTACCACACACCAAATCCGGTGGTCGGTGTAGGCACTAGGTAACAAAAGCTCAACAATACCCCTACCATCCTGGAGCACTTCTTTTGTGTTTTGTACTTGTTTTGGAGTTTGTACGTGCTTTGTAGCTTTTACGTGCTATGGAGTTTTTACGTCTTTTGGAGTTTGTACGTGCTTTGGGGTTTGTACGTGCTTCGGAGTTTGTACGTGTTTTGGAATTTGTATGTGCTTTGTCTCTAGGGGCCACTGTAAATATACTTTTATATATTAACTCCACGTAAAATGTAACAAATAAATTATATAATACAAAAACCAACTATTTACATTTCAACTTTTAACTATTAAAATTTTCAGCTTCTTCCTTTTAAACAAATTTAAAGTGAAACAACACAAAACACTGCAAACCACAACACAATTAAATATAAATATGAAAAAATATTAAAACAAAAAGAAGATGCACATTCTCTGTCATATGGGCCTGCATGAATAAACTTTCTGAGTCCTTTATCATCCGCAACTGAAAATAGTTGTGGATGATTACTATACCTTTCTAATGTGATGTTGTTGTCGCTGGCTCTCTTTCTCTCTCTTTTCCTCCTGCTCTGTTCGTGTGCTACTGCAAGTGTCACTACTGCCCCTCCCCCCTCTACCCAGGGCAAAGCACAAGGCTCGCGTGCGGAGTGAAGCGGAAAAAAAGTGCGAGAGAGAGGGTGAGGGAAAGAAATTTAAAAAACCCACGGTTTCCAATAAGGAGCCGGCTCGGGTCGTTCACTTCAAACAGTCGGCTCTAACGGTGTATTCCCACCGAACGCGATGGACGCGAACAAAGCGCCCCAAACGCCCCTAATTTGATGCGTGCACATTCGCGTCTCAACGCGTGTCCAAGAAAAATCCATCGACGTGCGTGAACCAGAAATGTGGGCGGAATGTGGGAGGAAGTTGTGCCAGACCGGTATCTTTGCAAGATGGCCGCTGTCGAGCTAGCGCTTGAAGAGAGGGTCTCCCTTCTTTATGTACTGTGGAGAGCAGAGCAGCGGCGTAAAAGACGTCCTCGCCGTACCTGGGTCCATCAGGTCCTCCAGAGGCGTGAGCAGTTTGGTGAGTTTCACCATTTGCTCCAGGAGCTGCGCCTGGATGACGGCCGATTCCAGCGCTATCACCGTCGGCCAGTTTGAGGACCTGCTTTCCCTCGTCGGTCCCAGCATCGCCCGCCTAGACACCAATAGAGATTGAAAATGTGACGTCACTCAGGGGTAAAACCGCAAAGAATTCTGGGAACTCGTGGCAAGACGTACTAGCGCACGCAGGCTTTCAATTGAAATCAGTTATACAGCGATAAAAAGAAACACAAAAAATGGCAAGAAGCTGTTGTATTATTAACTGCAATAGCCGGTCGCATGACAGCCACAGGAAGCCGACGGGTAAAGAGATCGGTTGTTATCGGATTACGTCGTTGAAGAGAAATTGTTCGAGCCATGTTTCCGAAGTAACAAAGAGGCAACTGGATTGCAGCCATTCAAAGACCAAATATAACGTCCCAGAACCCTCCAGCTCACAGGTTAGTCTGCTCCAAGCATTCCCACAAAGGTCAGTCTGCTGTTGTAGTTACTGCGTCATTTTTCTTAACATAATTAGTGATATAGGTTACAAGCAAGTCTGGCGTTGAACAGAAATTGTCGCGCTATGCTCCTTTGTTTATTGTGAATAAATTGTGAATTGTCCTGACACAATATTGCGTTTCGCTTCTGTTATTATGGTGCATTGACAAAAACATATACTTTTATTCACAGGATAAAACAGTTGTTTTGTATCACTAATTGCCCAGTGCGATTACAGCATACAATATTATTGTCACTGCTACATTTCTGTAATGCGTACCAGAAATTATTTCCACTACTAATTAATTACCATTGAGCTCAAAGGTCCTATTAATAAACGGTTAACGAATGTGTATTTATGACGACGATTTGTGAGACTGGTAAACTTATGATACGTACGATGGTATTTACTTTCTACACGGTGCATTTCAAGGTCCTGTACCCATCCGTCGGTAAACTGTTCCTGGGCTTGTTGCAGTGACCTGAAGTTACTAAACTTCATGAGTGTATGCACTCACTCCAAGAACGTATAATTATAAATATGAGCGTGGTAAAGTTGGGCAGCACGCTAACGTAATTTGTCCCTCTGTATGCTCATAAGGGTCTGACCCTTTCACTGGTTTGATTTTTTTCCTCGTATCTTTTCTTTGACTTTTCATCAAGTCTGTCTTTGTACGGACCGGCATTGTTCTCCTTCGTTTTGTACATACCTTTTTGGGGGGCAAAGAAAAAGCAAGAATTTATTGGAACCGAAGAATGAACGTTTTGCGGTGCTGCAAATGCTTGCATTTGATGCGGTACTTGGATTGCTTTGCCACGAGTTCCAGGCATGCAATGCGCGAAAGTCACGTGGTCTGTCAATCTCTATTACAGGTGCTCAATCCCACCTGCAGAGCGCCTGTCCGTCTGCCTGAGGTTAGTAAAATTATTTAATACGGTAGTCCTTTATTGATACTTGTGCTAATATGCTAAACCATCCATTTATACACTGCTAACATGGATGGCAGCCTCGTCGTATGGCAGCCTCGTCGCGAGCTCCCCCAAGCAACAGCTTTTTTCTGTGTTTAATTTTACTTTTCCTTTATTTTTTCACGACTAGCACATGTCTCCTTGTGTACGACCGACAAACCTTACTGGACATAAAAGACGGTCTTTCTTATAACTTTCCGGAGTTCAAGTTTTGCAACACGGACGCTCCGTTTGCAGACCCCCCATTCATCTCACCTGAGACGCCTTTGTTCTCTGGCCCTGGAGGCCGCAAACGCCGAAGCAGAGGGAGAAGATCTGGCGTTCTGGTTCGACTGAGACGGCGCACTAACAGACCACCGTTACCCAGTTTATTACTGGCTAATGTGCAGTCTCTGGAGAACAAGCTGTGCGAGCTTCGGGCACGGATCTCATTCCAGCGAGAGATGCGGGACTGCTGCGTGATCTGCCTCACAGAAACCTGGCTATCGGACAAGGTACCGGACTCCGCAATACAACTACCGGGGTTCTCCGTGCATTGCGTGGACAGGTCACAGGATCTTACTGGGAAAAGCAGAGGCAGTGGTGTGTGTTTCATGATCAACAACAGCTGGTGTGATTATGCGAACGTCCACCCGGTCAAATCCTTCTGCTTACCGGACCTGGAGTACCTGATGATTAAGTGCCGGCCATTCTGGCTACCGAGGGAATTTACAGCAGTGATTATTACGGCTGTTTACATTCCCCCACAAGCCGACACTGACCGAGCACTCAGGGAACTGTACAGCGCGATCAGCAGCGAGGAAACCGCACACCCAGAGGCAGCGTTTATCACAGCCGGAGACTTTAATAAGGGAAACCTGAAGAAAGTCTCACCCAAACTCCACCAACACATCCATTTTAACACTCGTGGAGACCGGCTACTCGACCACTGCTACACCTCTTTCCGGGATGCGTACAAAGCCCTCCCCCGCGCCCCATTCGGCCAATCAGATCACCGCTCCATCCTGCTCCTGCCCGCCTACAGGCAGAAGCTGGAACAGGAAGCTCCAACCCGGAGGGTGGTGCACTGTTGGACGGACCAATCGGAGTCTATGCTGTGGGACTGTTTTGATCACGCAGACTGGGAAATGTTTCACGTGGCTGCTAGGGACATTGATGAGTACACAGACTCAGTCTGCGGATTTATCAGGAAATGCGTGGAAGATGTTGTCCCATCCAGAACAGTTAAATCCTTCCCAAATCGTCGGAAGACGATCAAAGCAGCCAAACGTGAGTACAGGGACAGGGTGGAGCAACAGTTTGACAAAACTCGGAGTATGTGGCAGGGACTAAACACGATCACAGACTTTAGAGGGAAAACCAGCACACCGCAGACCACGGCCTCTCTGTGTGAGGATCTAAACGTATTCTACGCTAGATTCGACACAGCGAACACCATGAGACCGGACAGTGTGCGCACCGCGGATGACGTCAGTGCGCACACTGTGTCTGAGGAGGATGTGCGGAAGTGCTTCAGGAAGGTGAACGCACGCAAAGCTACTGGTCCGGACGGGATTCCCGGCCGCGTCCTCAAGTCATGCGCGGCTCAGCTGGCTGGAGTGTTCACACACATCTTCAACCTTTCCCTCTCTCTGTCTGTAGTCCCAGCCTGCTTCAAAATGGCCACCATCGTCCCTGTACCCAAATCCTCCACCGTCTCCTCATTGAACGACTGGCGACCTGTAGCCCTGACCCCCATCGTAAGCAAATGCTTCGAGAAGCTGGTCAGGGACTTCATCTGCTCTGCACTACCCGACTCACTGGACCCTCTACAGTTCGCATACCACCACAACAGGTCCACTGATGATGCCATAGCCCTGACACTACACACTGCCCTGTCACACCTGGAGAAGAGAGACACGTATGTGAGAATGCTGTTTGTAGATTACAGCTCAGCATTCAATACCATCGTTCCCTCGAAGCTGGACAGGAAACTGCAGGATCTAGGACTGAGCAGCTCCCTCTGCAGCTGGATCCTTAGCTTCCTGTCTGACAGACGCCAAGTGGTCAGACTGGGCAGCATCACCTCATCCCCCATCACACTGAACACTGGTGCTCCACAGGGGTGTGTACTGAGCCCTCTCCTGTACTCACTCTACACCTACGACTGCACGGCCACTAACAACTCCAACATCATTGTGAAGTTTGCGGACGACACTACAGTGGTGGGTCTTATCACCAATGAAGATGAGACGGCTTACAGGGAGGAGGTCAGCGCCCTGACCCACTGGTGTCAAGACAACCATCTCACCCTCAACGTCGCAAAGACAAAGGAGTTGATAGTGGACTTCCGGAGGTGCAGAGAAGTACACACCCCCATCACCATCAACGGCGCTGCTGTGGAGAGAGTGAGCAGCTTCCGGTTCCTTGGTGTACATCTGGCTGAGGATCTTACGTGGTCAGTACACATAAACAAAACAGTGAAGAAGGCGCAGCAGCGCCTCTTCTTTCTCAGGAGACTGAAAAGATTCGGCATGAGCCCCCGCATCCTCAGGACCTTCTATCACTGTGCCATTGAGAGCATCCTCACTGGATGCATCACCACCTGGTATGGCAACACCACCGCCTACAACTGCAAAGCTCTCCAGCGAGTAGTGCGGTGCTCTGAACGGATAATTGGAGGTGAGCTTCCCTCCCTCCAAGACATCTACAGGAAGCGCTGCCTGAGGAAAGCGGGGAGGATCATCAAGGACTCCAGTCACTCCAGCCATAAACTGTTCAGACTACTTCCATCAGGAAGGAGGTTCTGCAGCATCCGGTCCCGTACCAGCAGACTGAGAGACAGCTTCTTCCACCAGGCCATCAGACTGCTGAACACGTCATAGACACCTCACCTTCACTACTGGAACTTTAACATTATGCACTCCATACTGTACAGTAATGCCACTGTTTTGCACATGTCTCAACTCTGTATATTTTTATATATTTTATTTATTGTTTACTCTATTTAATTTGTAAAATATGTGTACACACACGTAGAAAAATATTTAGTATACACATCCAGAAATGCATATACTATTATATATTGTACATATATTTATTAGTTTCAGATGTAGCCATTCTTGTATTTTGCTTGTTTACATTATTGTATTTTGCACAACTCTGTTGCTTGTGAAGCTCGCACACAAGAATTTCACTCACATGTGCTGTACCAATGTACCTGCACATGTGATGTGACAATAAAAGTGATTTGATTTGATTTGATGTGCTATGCTAACAGTGAATGCTGTCGGTGTTTACTGATAGCAAACTGTGGTACAGAGACGACTGTTTATAATATTTCTAGTGATACTCAGAAGGTCTCATCAAGTCCCAATTTAATTCGATTTACGCTGTTATCAGTGTTTGCAATATAGCATGGCTGTGGTGTCACATCAATGTATGCGCTCGGTGTTTTCTGATATCAAACTGTAGCATTAGGACCACTGAGCTAACCTTTGTAGTGATACTCACTCTTTTTTATTTAGACCTGGTTTAATTCTGGGATAGTTGAATATTTGTATATAATCCCTGCAGCTGTCAGACTCTATAACAGGGGTCACCAGCCTTTATTAAAACAGAGTTAGATAAAACTGAACAGTTTGGTTCATCTTTAGTTACATAGTTCTATCTTGATAAGCTATGTCTTATCACAGATTCATTTTTCAAAAATATTAATGATTTAAGCAAGGAAAGGGCTACATGTCAACATACAACTCTTTATTTCTATTAATGTCTTACTTCATTCCTACCTGATTGACATGTTTAGGAATTATGAGTGATTGGCACACTGTAGTGGCAAAAGTTGCTACCAGTCAAATTATGATATGTTAAAGTTAAAACAAAACACACCTGTTTTAGATATGATCTAATATACATTTTGTAATTATCCTTATAATTACAAAATGTTTTATGTAAGATTTAAGTTTTGTGATTTAAATCTGACATCACAAAAGTATTTTGGAATCTGAATAATGTATTTTGTAACTGCAGTACACATAATACTAATTTTGAACAATTTTGTCCAGGTTCCTTGTCACCGGGGACTCCTTCAGGACCAAGCGCTCAGTTACAGTCGGTGTGTTCACGGTGAGCCAGATCACCCCCCAGGAAGCGACGTCCATCTGGGACTGTCTAGTGGACGACTCCATGGCTGTGCCTTCACCTGGAGACTGGCGGTCCATCACAGAGGGATTCCAGGAGCGCTGGAACTTTCCTCTGTGCTGTGCAGCTCTGGATGGGAAGCACGTCCAGACAAAGGTATATATCATATAGGAGACACACACATCGATATACACTAAATATTTATTTCATTTCTTTTGAGTGGTGCCCAAATTTATGCACCTGCTTGATTTTGTTTAAACAATTACTGCACACTTTCTGTAAATCCAGTAAACTTCTTTTCACTTCTCAAATATCACTGTGTGTGTCTCCTGTATGATATTTAACTGACATTTTTTATTGTAACAACCAACGATTTATACAGGAAAATAATGTCTATTAACAAGGTTGCCCAAACTTTTGCATCCCACTGTATCAGTATATTTTGTCATTAGTATAATATGAAATAAATTCTACATGTGTCAAGTCGGGTGCCAACATTTGCTGTGTAGTAGAAAAGAGACATTTGTCATTATAAATGTTTATTTGATAAAATATTTAAATTCAGTAACAAAAACATTAAACATAAATATATGAAATTTAACTATTTACAGAGAGACAGGAATAAAAAGGACCCAGCTTGGAGTGGAAGAGCCTCAGGGAAAAGGAGGAGAAGAATAAGCACATTGTTTCTGCCCTGGAGAGCTGCTGCCTCATCAGAAAACTACTGACCATTAGGGTCCAATGTTTCCAAATTTAACACAGCTGTGCTGTTTTCAAAAACTAATTTATAAATTTGAAATTTCACGAATTCTCGTGTCTGAGGCGGCATGCTCTCCAGCGCAGGAACAAGGCTGAGGAGGAAATGCTCTGTTGGAGACGGGCGTGGCCTCTTTAGGGACTCCAGGATAGCCAGCTCCACCGCTGATGGACCGTCCTGGGACCTGTCCCTCGCCCACCTTTGAGCTGTCCTCCTCTGTGGGCCTGTAAAACACAGCACAAAAAACCACAAAGTAATGAGAAGGCTGCTACTAGATTTTCATTTTCAAAATTGAAAAAAAAAAACAGGATATGAACAGTATGCTGTCTTCACTAAAGTTTGTTGCAGGCAACGTAATTTCAGCTATACAGCTAGCTTAACAATCTTTATTCCCAGCACTTCATCCTCCAAGAAACAGGCCGCTTGTTGTGTTTGGCAGGATTTAATGATGAAAATAAATTCTCTCTCTCTCTCTTTTTTGTAAAACTGTACAAAGAAATGGAATACAAAATACACAATGAAGACATGTTCCATTACACTGGGAGAATAACATTGCTCTAGTGAAAAACACACGACCACAGATAAAGCATCTGCTGACAAAATACAAGCATCTACCTGCCTCCATATGATTTAACTCAAAACAGTGTCAAAACTTACTAATACACATTAAATGTATAGGAACTTACGGATGAAGCCGATATTGTGGACTTTAACACCAGGATTGCAGAGATTGCCATCAGATTACAAATGTTGTCACTGCAGCAGCTAAAGAGCACACTACTTCCTGTATACCACTTCCTCTACAAAACAGACATTCTGCTTAGTTACCACTAGGTGGTAGTAACACTTCTTAAACAACTATAATATGTCCGTTCCATGACAAACAGATTGGTCGTAGATATTTAGTAAAGGTGATCACAAGGGGATTCAAGCAAGTAAAAAGCTATCAGTGCTTGATGTTCATACCTGTGGGTGCAGCAGCAGGAGTGGAGGGACCAGGGACTGGGGAGCCAGGAGAAGCAACAGGGGAGGACTCTGCTGCATGATTACTTGACTCTATCAAGACAATATTAAATGTTAACAGGTTGAAGACAATAGTCATAGAGAATATTATATTATTATATACTTATTATTATATACAGTGGTCTCTAATTTATTGCAGCACATGAACAGTAGTCACAGTTCTCACAACTTGATTCTCAAAGTGCAAACCATTGTCGATTTTAAAACGTAAAAGTATTATGCCGTGCTTTTTCTCCGTCTGCAGCGCCACTTTTGAGCACCTTTTTCGCTCCCGGTGCAGGTGTCTATTTCCGAATGAGGGTCATAGTTAAGAGTGTTTTTGTGCTGTTTTTTTCTATTGGACATGATGGTTATCAAAACCAAACATGATAAGTTTGGCAAGCGCAGGAGACACGACACGGAGGAGATTTGTCATTTGGGCTGCAGAATGCAATGCGCATTGTTGAAAGCTGTACGGTGCAATAAAAAAAAAATCAGCGAAAAGGCGAGGCAGTGATGGATGAACAGCGGGACTACTGTATACTGTTTATTAATAAACAAAATATATTCCTGTATGACAACACGCATAAATTAACTGCCTACATTAATTCATTGTAAACATACCTTCTGACTGACACTCCCCTGCTGCCTCTTCGGGCTGTCCCTGGTCCTCGGGGGAGAAGTTCTCCACGGTCCGCACCATATTTCCGCTAGTCTCCCGCGGGGTGAGGAAGGGGTCCAGAAACCCCATGACCGCGAAGAACTTCCATCTGCTGCAGACCCACTCCTCTTCTCCTTCTCTGTCCTCTTCTCCTTATTATAGGTGTCCCTGAGGCTCTTCCATTTTCTCCTGCAGATGTCCTCTGAATAAACGCATTATCTGGTTAGCGGAAAGGTATTTGTACAACAGTGGGAAAATCGCGGGACAGTAGGCGGGCTTGCTAGCTTTTGCGCGGCTTCATCGGGTCTGTCTCGGTAGAAATAGTAGCTGGCATCATACAGCTCGGGGTGATTAGCCACAGCACTGATTAGCTTTTCCTCCATACTGAATGAAGAATGAAGGACTTTGGCTGGATCTGCCCCTTTGACCTCAGTCAGAGCCACGTCACCAGGCTCCTGATTGGTTGTCGCGGCGCGATATGACGCTGGAGTTTAGATTTTTCCAACTCGAGCGGTAGACGTGAAACGCGCGTATGCACAAAATGCAACACAAAAACTCACGCGCGTGGTTTTATTTGCGCGTCAAACGCGCCAGACGCGCTACACTGACGCGCGTTTCACGCATTTTGGCGTTTTCGCGACGCAAATCTGCTTCCGAATTTTCGCGGGACCCGCAATCGCGTGTCATCGCGCCTTTCCATTGACTTTACATGTAAACCTGACGCTCTATTCGCGTCCATCGCGTTCGGTGTGAACACATCGTAAGAGCCGTTTCGTTCACGACCGACACATCACTAGAAAGTATGTTTGTGATGAAATGTGAACGCTGAGAGAAAACCTGTGTTTAGTTTTCTTTTGAAGGCTTTGGAAGTTTGAATTTGAGGAAAAAGAAGCCAAACCTCTCCTGAAACTGGTAAGACTAGAAAAATCACAAGACTCAATAATTTAGTAATTTGAAGATTTATTTTTTCACGTAACATCTAAACAACACTGCACTGTAAATGTGTTTTCTGTTTCAGGATGTGATCCTGGATGCTCTTTAAATGTCCAGACGCCATACCCTAAATTTCAATCAGTCACATCTGCTGTACAATTATCAGTGTTGGGTAAGTTACTTTTTATTAATAAGTAACTTAGTTACATTACTAGTTACTTTTATCAAACGTAACTCAGTTACTTCAAGTTACTTGTTACTTTCAAAGTAACGAGTTACTAGGGAAAGTAACTTTAGTTTTACCCAGAATTCTCTTGTTATGTGTTGCTTCCGTAACTGGATACCCAGCAAGATTGCCAGTCTTCTAGCTTGCTTACGTAACACTGGTTAACATAGCTGTCAATAAATAAAAGCCTGTTAGTAAAAAAAGTCATAAGAAATATATTGCAGGTGATAAATAGTCAATAAATAGATCACAATGGTTAAAAAATTCATTAAAAACATCAGCAATGATATAATTCATGGTATAGGATTTCATTTGTGTTTAAAAACATGTTAAAAGGGTAAAGAACTTGCCAATTCATGGTGTTTTATGTTAATTCAGGTAAAATGGCTAAAATATGTGTTCAGACTCTTATTGTGAAAGGGCAAGCTGCAGCGTGACTCCTGTGACCAGCCACACCCAATCGGGTTGTTCCTTCTTTTTGATGCTGGAGAGGGAGAAATGCAGACAGTCCTTGCGGAGCTGCTGCCTAAACGAGTGAAAAAAATATTAAAAAACAAGCCAGAAGTCTACATAAGGCCATTTTTGTACTCTGGAATATATTTTTGTTTTTCCGACCGGTCCTTTCCTTGATGACGTTGTGAACACAACGGGACGAACGGGACTTGGCCATTAAGGTTTGGATTGGGAAATGCCGAGCTAGAATCGGAGTTTGATCCGCTGAGCGAGAAACAAGATGGCGAGCCACCCATGGACCCATTGAACTGTACCTAGCAAGAAAAGGGAAAACCGCCCCCTGCTGGACGTTGAGCTCTTTCGCTGAAAAAACTGGTAGGATTAATCCAGTTTTGCAAGCAAAGTTTTTTGCTGCTGTTTGCCTAAAAATGCAGCCAAGGCATTTTTTTAAATAAACATTTTAAAATATTTACAGAACAATCAGGTGTTCTGCATCAAATTTGGTGCCACACAAATTATTTGTGCCACTCCAAAAAATAATTTCTGTCCAATATTAGATAAACGAAAACATCACAAGCCTGATACCTGCAGGCCTGACAACAGGAGATATATCACTCCTGTAACACCTGTAATATTGAGCAGTCGCCTCATTGTTCTGACACACATAACAAAACTATTGACTACACTGCACACTAACTACACAAGACTACTAAACATTGCAAATCTCTCACATCTCAAATCACCGCCGTCACTCCTAAAATTTCCCCCTTCCTAAACAACTAAATGCCATGTTGCCATATAATTTTTATTTTATTTTATTTTATTTTTTGTGTCCCGTTTGGATCTTTAGCCATCAGAATTGTTGTCTTAAGGCCAAGAAAGATGCCAAGCGGATTTATTTTACCAAGTGGATCATCATGGCCTTGCCATATTGGTCCATTTGATTGACCTTTATAATAATTATGAATTTATTTTATTTTCAGTTCCTACAAACGGGACAGACATGACTGGGGGATAGGACAGGGAGAAAGAATGAAAGAAAGAGAGGGAGAGAAAGAAAACCAAAGGGGAGAAGAGACGGTGAGAAGGGGGGGAAGAAAGACAAAAAAAAAACAAACAACAAAAAAAAAAACCCACCTGGGTCACCTGTATGGAGAAAAAAAAAAAGAAGAGAAAGCAAACAACAAAGAGCAACATAATAAAAAAACGGCACCATCACAATAAACTAGCTAGCAGTAAATATCAGTAGATACTAAGTAATAAACGATATTGTGCAGCACGCAAGATAGACAGGGCACAATGTGCTTTGAGGCCAAGAAAGCTGTAGTCCGCGTCTGTGAATACCCGTGTGTACACCTGTGTGCATACCTGTGTGCATACCTGTGTGGATCAGCATGCTTGCATTCCAAAGGTTTCTCCATGTAACGATCTGCTAGGGAGTGTGGGGAGCCACAGCCCCGTCCTCCAGGGTATGAAGCAGGTATGGAGGAGATCAAAACTCCAGACATCCAGAGGCCCCCAGAACACAAGAGGCCAAGGAAGACCAACAGAGGGGCAGCCGCGCCACTGTCTCAGTAAGAGCTGAGGAGAGTCCCAGATGAGGGCTCACTCAGCAGCCGCGGAGCAAAAGCCAGGGGGAGTTGCAGTGACGCGCCCGTGAGCTCCGCCGGCAGCCAGCTGTGCCTGAGTGACCGAGCCCCAGACCGAGAGGCCGGGGGCACCCCACCTCCGAAGTGGCCCGAGCGAGCCCCAGGCTCCAGGCCCTGATAAGCGGCCGCCAAGGAGTGAGCCGGTGTGTACCCGGACGCCCACCCCCAGACACAAAGAACCACCAACGCACCGACACCTGAGGGAGTCCGCCACTGGCAGGGGAAGTGGTGGTGGGTGGAGATAGGCCTCCAAACCTTGGAGGGCCTGAGATGTCCCCAGAGAGGTGGCGTCTGATACCCAACCTGACATATAGACACAGACATACAGGCACACACAGATACAAACATCCATTCCCACCCTCATGCTCTCATATGCACTTACTCCACACTCAACCAATGTGGAGACAGACATAAAGAGACGCTGTACACACGATCACACTCCCCAAGCGTACTCTACGAACCGGGTCTAGGTACCCTTGCCCCTGGAGGGGGGAACTGCACCCAGACCCAGGTGGTGTTACCCTTTTCCCTGCGGTGGGGAGAGGCAGACCGCCCCGACTCCGCAGCAGCAGGGAGGCCCCACATTCCAGACCGCAGTCGGACGGCCAACTCCTCCTAGCCCCCCCGCTCCAGCAGGCCGCAGAGAACGGGAGTGAGAGAAGACTCCAAACCTCCCTCCAGCCGCTCATTGTAGTGTTGATGCATGTGTGTTCTAAGGTGCAATTAAAACCCAGGAGGGCTTGGAGCTACCTGCCAGAGAGCAGCAGGTAAGCGCATAGTCCCTCCTGCTAGCCCTCAATGTCTACGTGTATTCAAAATTGAGAGGTGGGCAACGACGCCAGGGGTGAGGTGTACACCCTGATGGTAATTTGGACTCCGTGTATCGTGCCCACCCCCAAGATCCTATATGTATGTGTAATGAGAGTGTGAGTAATGTGAATGTCTAAGTTGTGGGATAAAATTGAGGCAGAGGCAGCCAGAAGGGGACAGAGGGGGGGGGGGGGGTAGCCTCCTCTGCACCCTGGTGACATGTGTGGGTGGTTGTGGTGGAGCGGGAGGAGGGAGGAAGCTGGAGATGGGGAGGGAAGGAAGGGAGGGGCAGGTGACCCCTCCCTGGGGCCAGCTCCCCCGCTGACCCCAGTAGGCACCCCCATACTCCGCGACCCGCCAGGGAAAGGGGGCCCAGGCCCATCCAGACCGGGGCCCAGCGCAGCAGCGCCCCCCGGCCCCACAGAGCCCGGGACAGTCCACCCAACCCCACCACAGAGAAAACTGCACCCACCCCACCATCCACTCATCTTCCAGACTACATGAGACAATAGACGCCCAGGCTGAGATCTTCCTCCACCTCTCCTGTATCTCCCCCTCCTGCAGAGAATTCCTGGGGAGAGGAAAGCTCCTGCTAGGTGTGACAATCTCCCCCACCAGTTGAAGAGCCCCCCAGGTGGCTCGACGCACCGGCGGCACCCTGCGCCAGGGATGGGCCCCCATGCACCCACCCGCCCACAACCCCAGCAACACACAAACCAGGACCCAAGGCCCCGAGGCCCGGCCAGGGCCCCAGCCCAGAGACGGAGCGCCCCCAGAACCTCACGCCCATCCCGGACCCACCCAGGGGCAGACAGGCTACCAGGTCAGTAACCCACGTCCGTCAGCACAGACCCTCCCCTAGCCCAGCTGCACGCAGCCACGAGGAAACAGTCACCCGAGAGCCAAAAGAGCCCCCAACCGGACATGACCGCTACCCCGGGTTGAGCCCCCGAAGGAATATGCCTCCGGGGAACCCCCCGACGCCCTAAGCCTGTCCCTACCCCCACACCAATCACAACAGTGAAGGCGGGACCAAACTATGACCCCCCACCCCCACTAGGTGATGGAGCTGATCAAAGGATCCCAGAGCAATTGATCTGATGTGGTGGCAGAGGCTGTATCAAGACTAATGTAATCTAATATATAATTTCTATATTGGTTAGAATTAAGATTGTTTTTATTTTTCCTGTTCATGAGGACAGTTTTCTTGGCTATGCATAGGGCAGTGAAAACCATATGGGCTATATTCTTTTCTGAAGTGACATTATCTAAGCTGCCCAACAAACACACTAAGGGGGAAGTTGGAATGTTACATTTCAGACACTTTGATAAGTCTTCACATATCTCGCGCCAAAACTTCTGCACTGGTGGACAGAACCAAAGAGCGTGAATGTAATTGTCTGGTGTATTGCCTTGACAGTGTGAGCAGTTGTTGGAAGATATAAAGCCCATCTTGAACATCCGATGACCTGTATAGTGCACTCTATGTAGTATTTTGTATTGTATTAATTGCAGATTGGGATTTTTAATCAATTTAAAGGTTTTTAAGCATACCTGAGACCAGAAGTTTTGGTCTAAACTGACTGATAGATCTGCTTCCCACTTTGCAATAGGAAGGGATATTGATTCATCTAATTTAGAAAGTGTTCTGTATATTTTAGATAATAATTTGGGGGATTTAAGAGTAAGGAAATGTGCCGCACTTGGTGGTGTTTGTAGTTCAACTTGACTGAGGTTAAATTTCTTTTTTACTATGGATTTAATTTGTTGATATTCTAAAAATCTTTTCTTGTTGATCCCATATTGTGCAACTAGTCTGTCAAATGGAATAAATTCTGTTCCCTCTAATATATGTTCTAAGTATTTAATTGCTTTACAACTCCATTCTGGGAAATTAATCATATTATTGTTTTGTAATATGTCAGGGTTATTCCAGATAGGTGTACGTTTGCATGGGATTAATGAAGACTCCGTTATTTTTAGAAACTCCCACCATGCTGTCAGAGAGAAGCTGATGTTGATACTTTTAAAGCATTCATGTCTTTTGATGTTTGAGCTAATAAATGGTAGGTCTGAAATCTCTAGATCCTTGCATAGTGCCTGTTCAACATCTAGCCAGGGCTCATCTAAGAAGGTATGTTTTGACCATTCTGAGATGAACTGAAGCCTGTTGGCTAAGAAGTATTGGTGAAAATTAGGCAGATCTAATCCTCCTCTATCCTTGGTTCTTTGTAACGTTTTTAAGCTGATATGCGGGGGTTTATCTTTCCAAAGGAATTTGGAAATATATGAATCCAGAGATCTGAACCAATCTTGTGATGGTTTGTTAGGGATCATCAAAAATAAGTAATTTATTTTTGGCAAGATCATCATTTTTATAGTGGCGACCCTTCCCATGAGTGATATGGGTAAAGATTTCCATCTAGTCAGATCGCCTTCTACTTTCTTTAGAAGTGGGATGTGGTTTAATTTAGTTAAGTCTGAAAGCTTAGGAGAAACATTAATACCTAAATATTTAATATTTCCGGATTGCAGTGGGGCAGAGGAAGAATTATGGAAGGAGCAGTTAATGGGGAGAACTGTAGATTTTGGCCAGTTAATTGAATAATCTGAAACTCTTGAAAACCAGTTTATTAGAGTAATTACCTCAGAGAGGTTGGTTTGTGTGTTTTGCAGAAAAAGCAACACATCATCCACATAGAGACTGATTTTATGTTCTATGTTCTTACATTTTATGCCCTTAATTGTTGTAGCCTGTCTAAATGCTGCTGCTAGAGGTTCGATAAAAATTGCAAGAAGTGAAGGGGAGAGTGGGCATCCCTGTCTGGTGCCCCTCAGGAGACAGAAGCTGGAGGATGTCTGGTCATTTGTTCTGATACGAGCTGTTGGGGAGTTGTATAATATTCTTATCCAGTTTATGAAAGAGTTTCCAAAACCAAATTTGTGTAAAGTTGCGAATAAAAATTTCCAGTTAACTCTGTCAAATGCTTTTTCTGCATCTAGAGATAATATTATGGTTTCGATGTTTTTATTGTATGAGTAGTCTATTAAATTAAGTAACCTACGAGTGTTTGTTGAGGAGTGCCGACCTTTTATGAAACCAGTTTGGTCAGGATGAATTAAGAGGGGGGTTATTTTCTCTAATCTCTTTGAGAGAGCTTTGCAGATTATTTTAAGGTCTACATTTAAAAGAGAAATTGGACGATAGCTTGAGGGAAATAAAGGGTCTTTGCCTGGTTTTAGCAGGAGACTAAGGCTACGTTCACATTGCAGGTCTTAATGCTCAATTCCGATTTTTTGATCAAATCCGATTTTTTTGTCTGCTTGTTCACACTATAAATAAAATGCGACAGCAAACGCGCTCTAGTGTGAATGCTCAAAGCGGCCCGCATGCGCAAAAGAAGACGTCACACACAACGAACTCCGTTTATACCCTGAGCAAACAATATTGTTTGACTGATGACCGTTAATATAAAGACTTCCGACTTTACGTTTCCCAATTTTTGCTTTAAGTTATTTTGTTATTTACATAATAATGTAAATAACCTAATAATTATCCTTATTGCTGTTTTAGAGGAGCAGTGCTTCAAAGGATAGTTGCAGATTTATGTCAGAATCTACAGATTATACAGAACAAATAAAATGTTCACGTTTCTCCAACGTTGTCTTCCCAACAGTTTCACTGACATCTACACTGGATGGCCAGGAAGCGTTCGCGATGTCTTCTCCGGCGCTGATAATTGGCGTCTGTCTTGTGTCAGTGACGTAAAAGACGGATTTAATGCGACATGACCATTCACACAGCAGTCGCTTTCTGAAACATCGGATATGTATCGAATTCAGTACCACATACGAAAGTGACCCAGATCGGATGTGAAAATATCGGATTTGTGCCGTTCACACTGTCATACCATTATCGGATATGGGTCGCATAGGGTCAAAAAAATCGGATTTGATGCGCTTTCGCCTGCAGTGTGAACGTAGCCTAATGTTGGCAGAATTCATATTTGGTGGTAGTCTGCCATTTTCCTCGATTTCCTGCATCATTCCGTGGAATACTGGTGCCAGAATTGTCCAGAATTCTTTGTAGAATTCTGCAGGGAAGCCATCTGGACCTGGAGCCTTATTATTAGGCATACTTATCAGGGCTTCCTGGAGTTCACTTGGCGTCAGTGGCGAATCCAGTTCCATTGCTTGACTGTCTAGTAATTTTGGAAGAGTTACGTTGTCAAGAAACAGATCAATTTCATTTTTAGATGGGTTTATTTGTGGTGAGTATAAAGTTTCATAGAAATCCCTAAAAATGTTTTTTATTCTTCCAGGGTCATATATTGTGTTCCCCGATAAATCTTTAGCAGCACATTTAGTTGTTTTTTCTTTATTTATTTTTCACTGGTTAGCTAGAAATCGACCTGATTTGTTACTGTGTTCAAAATTCTGCAAGCGAAGTCTTTGTATAAGGAATTGTGTTTTTTTATTAATAGTTTCATTTAATTCTAGTTTTGTCTTGCGTATTTTGTTCAATGTTTCCTGATCTTGGTCGCACGTGTAGGCTTCTTCTAGTGATTTGATGGTTTTTTCTAATTCCTGAATATTTTTGTTTTCTTCTTTCTTTTTGTGTGATGAGAAAGAAATTATTTTACCTCTCATCACAGCTTTCCCTGCTTCCCATAGAACAGAAGCAGATATTCCGGGAGTGTCATTAAAGTCTAAATATGAAGTCCATTCCTTTTTAAAATATTTAATAAAGTCTTCATCTTTAAGCAATGATGTATTAAATCTCCAGTTTTTACTTGGCGTAGTATTATTCTTGTGCATTAGTGTTAAAGATACAGGAGCATGATCGTTGACAGCTATAGGATGAATCTCAGTGTCTGAAATGTCACTCAGCAGTGAGCTGCTGACCAGAAAATAATCCAGACGAGAGTAAGAGTGATGAACATGCGAGAAAAAAGTATATTCCTTAGTGTTTGGGTGAAGGGAGCGCCATGCATCGCGAAGGCCAAAGTCGCTTATATACTGTTTGATTATATTTGTGGATTGCCAATTGCGCTGAGTTCCTGTTGTGTTGAGCCCATCCATTTCTTCATTTAGTCCAAGGTTGAGGTCACCGCCAAGAATGAGTGTGCATTCGAGGTGTTCAGAGAGTGCACTAAAAAATCCGTGGAAGAATGAGGGTTCATCAACATTTGGACCATATATACTTACAATACATAGTTTTTTGTTCAATATTGATAGTTTAATAATTAGAAATCTACCCTCTGGATCTATAACTGTATCGAGTACTGTAAAATTAACATTTTTATGTATTAAAATTGCTACTCCCCGTTGTCTAGAATTATAACAGGCTGCAAACACGTTAGGAAACTCAGGTGTTTTAAGTTTGTTTAAACCTGTAACAGGTCTGTGAGTTTCTTGTAATAAAACAACATCTGCCTGTAGTTTTTTAAGCTGGTTAAATATCTTTAACCTCTTTCCTCTGGTGCCAGCTCCATTTACATTCCATGTGACAAACCTCAGCATGCCCATAATTGTGTGTGTATGTCTAATGATGTACGCTGGGTGTTTCGTTTAGACAGGTGGAGAGAATGTGGAAACATCCCTTGTTTGTCAATAGAAAGAGAGAGAGAAAAAAAAAGTGTGGTGAGAGGCTCCATAAGTCTGACTATGTGTGTGAATATTCACTAATATGAACAAGCGTGGCTTGTGTTATGTGTCCTGCAAGTCTGTGCAGGACACATAACACAAGGCTGTTGTGAATATGCTGCCGTTGAGCGGATGTGTTTGCGTGATCGTGGTGTGAAAATATGGAGAAATAGAGGGTGTTGTTTGTAGGTGAGTGGGGAAGTAGGTGATCACAGCAGTGAAAGACAAGAGAAAGAAAGAAACCACATGAACTGTGAGCAACAACAACAACAAAAAAAGAAACGAAACGGAAACATTCCAATTAAAGTAATGACGGAGGGTTACGGTGTTATATCTGCTATGACATTATACTGATATTACTAGGTTAAACCCATGTTAAAGGAGAAAGTGTGAATGAATAAGAAAAGAGTGTAGCGGGTTCTTATCTGGAGTGCAGTCAATATAACCACGGTGTGGTGCCGGGGTCGCGGTACAGCTGTCCGTCCACGGCGATGACAGCACGGGAGCCTTTCTGGATGAAGCTACGTCGAACTGGGAACAGGACCTTGCGTCGTTCCAGGATCTCTTTGGGGAACTGGTCGTTCACGCTGAAGTCCGTTCCTTTCAGCTCTCTGCCGCGACTCTTCAACTGTTCCTTCTGTTTCAATTGACCGAATTTGGCCACAATAGTACGTGGTCTCCCGGTCCGCGACCTCACGCCCCCCAAGCGATGTACTCTATCGAAGTCGATGTTCTTTACGGTGTCCTCCGGCAGCTTCAGGTGGATTTTGATGAAGCTTTTCACCGTTGCCTCCGCGTCCTCTCCGGCAGATTCTGGAATACCAGAAAACACAAGATTATCTCTCATGCTACGGGCTTGTAGATCGATAACGGACTCTTTTATTTTTTTATTTTCAATGTTTAGCTGGGTCACGTTATCGGTGAGAGATTTGACCGACTCCCGTAGCGTGGTATTTTCAGCGGCAAGCGTTTCCACCTGCTGCTGGCTGAATTCCAGGGATTCTCTCAGAGATTTAAATTCCTGGTGTAAAATCTCCACCAGGGACAGCCTCGCATCGAAACTGGACAATCGCTTGTCGATTGACTCCAGGATGTCTGCAATGTCTTTGCCGGCAGGCGATGTTGTACCGAGGGAGTCTGCCGTGACATCTCTTCGATGACGGCGTCTCAATTTTGGCCGGGGAGGATGCACTCTGGGCCTTCATTACTAAATCTTGAAAACAGCGGTCGATGTAATCTTGGAGAGCGTCTAAACTCTCCCCGTTGTCCTCCAGGGTGTTAGAGGTGATAAAACAGATGTAGTTAGTTATATGACAATTGATTAGTATATTTGGTAATACTGAAGCTTGAAAAACCTTTGTTAAACTCTATGCTACCATTTGCTTTTTTTCCGCCAATTTTCCGGCGTCTGACGTCACCTACAACATGGGTCGCTTACCTTACTCGTCACTTCCGTCACTTACCGTCCACCTACCTCACTTTGATGCATATAATTTTTTGATTGGTCGACATGGTACATTTTTCCACCAATAGGAAAGGCTGGAGGGGGGGTTGGTTTTGTTTTTGCTTACAGGCGGAGAGTGCTTTTGAGCGTTTTCCTTATAAAATGCAGTTTTTACCGTTTCTTCCAGCAGTAAATATAAACAATGATAGTATTCCGGAAAAAAACAAAAACAAACTTTACATATATTTTTATCATAACTCTGGTTTTTACGTGGCCTATCAACACAATTTAAAAACTGGTATAAAGTCCACACTTTTTTCCGTCAGTTGTTCCGTCTGTCCTGCCCACATCTCCAATAGTTGTACACATTGTCATTAACGTGGCTTCACTCCACATCAGCCACGCCGCTTTGCTAGCTAAAACACCGGTGTCGGCACATAAGGACGCTGTCATAGCCTGTCAACGACGTTGATTAGCTGCATATATACGAATGTGAATCGCATCATTGGCTGGACTATGGGATAAGGTGGCATCGTTCTGATCCCATAGCCAGTCACTTACTGACTAACACTGCAAAACAGAGTTGATAATGTATTTATTTTAATTTCAACTCAGGTTAGATTTTTTTTTTTTTTTGTGCAAAACGCATATTTTCTGTGTGCAGAGAGTGCCAGCAGTGTGTAATTGTGCACACGCGCAGCTTAGAGGGAACATTGGTCCAGACCATCCTGAGGAAGATAGAGAGAAAAATCCACACTGGAGTTCACTAAGCTCCAGAGGGTGACGCACTTGTGGCAAAATACTCTGCAGTCTTCTGCCACAAACATCACGACAGAAAAATGTAAGTAAGAAATATATGCAACAAAAATAAGAATTTACATTTAAAATCAGTACAAAGAATTGTCTGGGGGACCAACTGCTGTATCACAAGTTTTTTCAAGTGATTTACTGAACAGCATTCTAGATGGAGTCATCTCAGCTTCTGGGTTGTTTTGGACTTTGGACCTGTTTCTGGGCCCAGTAACAGAACTGTTTTGACTCTGATTCAGCTTACTTTCTGTGGCACGTGTTGACCAAAATTTGGGAAACTTGGGAACAACTTTCCCAAATCATGTAATGGAAATTTCTTTTACATGTATATGTTAAGGATAACATCATACATGTGTTTTATACTTTATTCCACACAGTAAAGTATTGTAGAGTAGTTTTTGAAATAGACTGCTACACATGGACACCGTTAGTCAGTAGAGAGAGAGGGCCCCTCTCTAAAGAATTTGAGGGGGAGGGTTGCTTCACTAGTGGAGGCATTGGAAGGCATATCTTTGTGAGCCTTAGGCTACATCCACACGTACACGGGTAACTGAGGACACTGAGATTTTTTGTTTTTTTTTAACACTTGTGCGCCCGCCTGTTCTCGGGGCGTGGGTCGTGGTGACCCCCAAGGGCCGTGTTTGTTATTATGATGATGATGGTGATAGGGTGGAGGGTCGTAGTGACCCCTTCGGGGCATATTTGTTATGACGATGATAGGATGGGGGATCGCTAGGACCCCCGAGGGGCGCTTGTGTTATTACGATGTTGGCGGCGTCTGGGGAGCAGCAGTGCGGGAAGCGGCGCAGTTGGGACAGCAGTTGGTGCACACGTACACTCGGCACTCGTGGCACAGGATCTTGGTCTTGACGTCTTTGCTCCTGGGACACACGCGGCGATTGTAATGCAGCACCAAGGGAGGTTTTCCACCGCCGCTGCTGCTGCTGATGCGGCGGCTAGGCTGGGCTGGGGCTCTTCTTGGTCACATAGTAGAGGATGATCGTGTTGGGCCCTCTTCCTCCTCCTCCCCCTCCGGGTTCTCCTCTTAGAATAGAATTAGAATAGAATTCAACTTTATTGTCATTGCACATGTACAGGTAAAGGGCAACGTTGGTCTTGGTCTTGGTCTTCCTCGACTCCTGGCCCTCGATAGTGAAATGCGGCTGTTCGCAACAACGGAGCGACCGGAGCCGACCCCGCGTACGCCAAACGCACTGACGATGGTGATGGCGATGGTGATGACCATGGTGATGATGACACCGCCGGCGAAAGCGATCCACCTGTACCGACCTTAGTGCTCTTTGGCTCCCACAGTCTAGTGCGTGACATTGTCTTCTTCTTTCTCGTTGGCACCTTGTTGTTGTTGTACAGCGCACGCCCGGACAGCACCTCTGTAACCAAACCCCAACATGCTTAGTACCCGCCATCCACGCTCTTATCATCTCGTCGCGCGACACACTGTGCTTTCTCCGGGGTGTTTCTCGACCCCCCCCACACCCCCTCCTCTCTCTCTCTCTCTCTTCCTCTTCTCTGTCTCCCATCCCCTTGGGCGGATTTCGCGACCCCTGCATATTTCCTCCTCCCATCCCCTCCCCGAGGGGGGATTTCGTGACTCCCGCCTCTTCCCCCCTGCCATCCCCTTGGGGGAGGGGGATTTCGCGACCCCGGCCTATTCTGTCCCTTCTCTCTCTCTCTCTCTCCCATCCCCTCGGGAGATTTCGCGACCCCAACCGCCTTCCTCCGTCCGCAGGGGGACCCACATCCCCCGACCCCGCCGCTCCCCCTGGCGGGAGCAGTGTTAAAAAAAATTAGCCTAACCACATGTAAATGCAAAAAACAAAGTCAAATGCTTTCAAGAACATGCCGAATCCTAAAATCTAGAAGCCTGGAAGGGAAAGAGTAAACAGGGTTGCGTGCTGTGCGATATGTAAGTGCTGTGGAATGTTCTTTGTCCCTATCTGTATTAAAGGAAGCCTGTGCCGCTCTCCACTCCAGAGGAAAGGGAAACATCTCCTGGGTCTGGGGGTGGATGGCCCCTCTGGGGTTGAGGGTACTTCGGTACCTTTATGCCTGGCGCTCGGTCAGCTCTGGTGTAGCTGGCTGCCAGTGGAGCCTGCGTGCATGTCGCAACAGCCCCCTGTGGCTTCCACACCATGGCTGCTGCTATTGCTATCATACTACTGATGAGTCCCCTAGATCCTGGGTTCAAATCCACCATCTGGTCGGGGCCTTTCTGTGGGTTTTAACCAGGAGCTTCAGCTTTCTCCCATGGTTGAAAGATATGCAGTTAGTGGGACTAGGTAATTGCCCATAGGTGTGAATGTGAGTGCAAATTGTTGTCTGTCTTTCTGTGTTTGCCCTGCAACAGACTGGCAGAGCTAAAAGCGAAAGGGTGAGTGTACACACCGTATGACGGCTAGGAGAGGCTCCAGCCCCCTGGCATATTGTAACTCTAAAATCACAGGCTTTAAAAAAGATGAATGTAGCTTCTAAACATAAATATACAAGTGCCTAAACCAGCATTCTGTTTTTTATTAGCTAGCAGGCAGTAGTCCTTTGGTTGCTTAAAATGAATCTGATTGTATATAATCATAAACTGACTCTTTTGCGCCTTTGCTCTATGACCTCAGTAAAAAACATTTCTAATACGTTCATAGCCTCAGTCGCTAGTTTTAGATCTTTTTGAACATTTGGAAAAAAACTAAAGTCAAAAGGACAGTAAACAGGGTATGCTTAACCCTTTAAAACCGGGCAGAGCGGGCACGCTCCGTTTTGCGTAACTATTTTTAAATCCCGGTAGCACTGCAACCACATAAGCTAGCGCAATAAATTTTTTTTGCATATGAAACCGGAGGAGTTGTACTTACATCTTATGTCATCAGCTTGTCCTAGGTCACAGTTTCCTTCCACATATAGCTTTGCAAAAACTGCATAAAAAGCGCTTGCAGCAACAAAAACATAATATTCCAGAAACTCGCTTTGCCGATCCGATCAGCTGTTCATAACACTTCCTACGTCCATCAGCGTGAACTATCGCATGTCCACCATGACCTGCCCGAAACCGGAAGTGATGTCAAGTTTCGCGGAAATGTAGTTTTTTATCATCAAGGCCTCATGAGCTTATACTTGTGTTTTTAAAAGTTATGTTTGACTTTATGACTTTCTGTGTCGTTTCTGGGATGCTTAGAAGTTGAATTGCACTGCTGGAAATAGTTTATTTTGATGCATATGCTGCTTTTTTGCTAATTTGCACTATAATATTTATTTCCGTTCTTCCTGCAGTATATAAAAATTGGTGTATTTCAAAAATAAAACTGAAGACACTCAAAATAAATTTCCTGTGGTGGGAAACTATTTTTGTGCAACTTTTTTGTATTTACAGTTTTGAGGGATAAGCCTCTTAAATTTCTCTAACTAGAAATATATGTTAAAAAACAAAAACCATTTTAAATTTTTTTGTAGTTTATTGCACTTTTTTGCAATGTATGTAATTACTATGCACTTAATGCATGCATATTATTAAAATTTAGGCTGTAATGGTTGTATTGATGTATAGCAACTTGAAATGCTCCCAAAAATGGCTCTACAACATGTAAAAATATAATATAAGCTCTGGCGGACTTGGTTCTATGGTAGGTCTTAAAGGGTTAAGGTTGTACCTACCATGTGGTTGACACGTCACGACCATATGGGCAGCATTGGGATCATGATTCAAAAAGAGCACTGTGTTACACATTACTTAGTACTATTCCTAAAAGTAATTAGTAATGTGTTTAATTACTTGCTGGACAAAGTAATTTGTTACACTACTCATTACATCAGTTTCTCTTTACTCTGTAAAATGATCTGAAATGCATTGTTATGCATTGTTACCAGTTACCATTTACAGGCTACAGTCCCACACACAAACGCAAATGGCTATTTTAATGAGGACACAGATATGATATGATTCTTTTTTATTTTTTGGTATTTATATATGAACATAAGGCTGATAACACAAAGGAAAGATGAAAAACAGTTCAAAGAACTTTCAAAGCGATTACCACAGTGACTGACTGTCAACAGGTAACAAAGGCAGTGATGAGCAGTGAGCAGGTTTGAAAACTCTGTTTCTACCTGTTCAGAGTCTAGCTTCTGGGCTGTGGGATGCATTCACTCTGCTTTATCATCACTCTGCATTTGTGGCTAAGTTTGTGTTACCATGCTGTCTGTGCAGATGCTTGAAAAAAGCTGAAGTTCTGTTAGCAGCTTAATGAAGTTGTTTCTGTCTTGAATACATATTGCACTTTACTATTTGGCTCTTTTACATATCTCTGCTCCTAAAAAATTGTAGACTGCATGTTTTCTCTTTCATACACAAACTGAAATCATCTGAGTGTAGCTGAAGTGCAAAGAAAGAAAAAAAAAAGAATGTTTATTTGATTTTTTTTCTTCCTATCCCTCTGGCATGCAAATAACAAATGGCCTGTATTTATATAGCACTTTACTAGTCCCTAAGGACCCCAAAGCGCTTTACATATCCAGTCATCCACCCATTCACACACACAGATGATGGTAACTACATTGTAGCCACAGCCACCCTGGGGCGCACTGACAGAGGTGAGGCTGCCGGACACTGGCGCCACTGGGCCCTCTGACCACCACCAGTAGGCAACGGGTGAAGTGTCTTGCCCAAGGACACAACGACCGAGACTGTCCAAGCCGGGGCTCGAACCGGCAACCTTCCGATTACAAGGCGAACTCCCAACTCTTGAGCCACAATCGCCCTTAAAAAACAAAAAGCATTTGTAATCCAAATAACTGTTATGCATAACTGTAACTGTAATGTAATTGCTGAATTTAGTACAGTAGCACGTTACATTACTGCACAACTGAAAAAATGCATTGTGTTTTAATTTGTAATGCATTACAACAAACATTGTTAGACTGCAGGATCATTTGTGGTTTAGCTTTGTTTTCTTCTGACCTCTTGTCAACAAGATTTTTCTGTCTGCAGAAGTGAGCAAAGTCTGGAGACTGTTCAAATCAACAGGTACAGATGTATGGTATACCATGTTTACATCTGAACTGTACAGCTTTTATTACATTAATTGTTTATGTTAACCCTTTACAGCCGATCGGAGCGGGCACGCTCTGTTTTGCGTAACTATTTTTAAATCCCGGTAGCTCTGCAACCAAGTAAGCTAGCGCAATAATTTTTTTTGCATATGAAACTGGAGGAGTTGTACTTACATCTTATGCCATCAGCTTGTCCTAGGTCACAGTTTCCTTCCACATATAGCTTTGCAAAAACTGCATAAAAATCACTTGCAGCAACAAAAACATGATATTCCAGAAACACGCTTCGCCGATCCATCAGCTGTTTGTAACACTTCCTACGTCCATCAGCGCGAACTATCACATGACCGCATGACCTGCCCGAAACCGGAAGTGACGTCATTTTGCGGAAATGTAGTTTTTTACGATCGGGGCCTTATGAGCTTGTGTTTTACTTGTTATGTGTTTTAAAAAGTTATGTTTGACTTTATGACTTTCTGTGTCGTTTCTGGGATGCTTAAGACTCATATTGCACTGCTGGAAATAGTTTATTTTGATGCATATGCTGTTATTTTGCAAATTTGCACTATAATATTTATTTTCGTTTTTCCTGCAGTATATAAAAATTGGTGTATTTCAAAAATAAAACTATGAAGACACTCAAAATAAATTTCCTGTGGTGGGAAACTAGTTTGTGTAACTTTTTTGTATTTACAGTTTTGAGGGATAAGCCTCTTAAATTTCTCTAACTAGAAATATATGTTAAAAAAACAAAAACGATTTTCAATTTTTTTGTAGTTTATTGCACTTTTTTGCAATTTATGTAATTACTATGCACCTAATGCAGACATATTATTAAAGTTTGGGCTATAATGGTTGTATTGATGTATAGCAACTTGAAATGGTCCCAAAAATGGCTCCACAGCATGTAAAAATATAATATAAGCTCTGGCGAACTTGGTTCTATGGTAGGTCTTAAAGGGTTAATACAGTTGTCTCCTGTGGGAAAAATGTGCTGGTCCCAGAGCACTCTGTGACATTAAAAATCAAAAAGATACTTTGAAAACAATGCCAGAGATCACCAATGTAGCTGCTGTTTACAGTGAAAACATAGCAGCATGACACAACGGCCTCTCAAAACTCAAACTGCCTTTTCTTAACCAATCAAGCTGCTTGTTTCAATAGAGAAAGTAAGTCTGCTATTCTGTGATGCATTTCAAATTGAGATTGTTTCATGTACTGGTGGTCTTCAGCATAGGTGAACAAATTTCATACATTGTTGGATTGTCATTTATGCTTAGAAATATGCTTAGATTTTTATAATCGATTGCATAATGATAGAGGTCTGATCCTTAGCAGTCTGCAAAGACTCTGTGTGCCTCCCAGAGCACTCTGGCATACACACATATCTTAAGGTCATGAGGTCGTACCTTCTCTTACTGATTTATGGTATAGGAGGACACCTACTCTGTATCTGTTTAATTATAAGAGCCCTTTGTTTAGGTGGAGGCTGCTGCACTCCTGGCACCAACATTTGGGGAGTCTTCACAGGGTCACATCTTGCCCCCCCCCCCCCACACACACACACATACATATCTATACGTACACGCAGACAAGGAACTCTTTGTTCACATGTATGCCTGTGTAAGACGTCATATGTTAATGAACTTATGCATAGTCATGTAACTGCAATAAAGAGCAGTGTTATGAGGGGGCAGACGAGAGCGACTGGGGTTCGAGCGGAAGGAACGGTGCTCGTCACAGTTCTCTCCCTACAATTTTCAAATGTAATGTTTCTATCAACTCAACCAACATCATTGTACACAACGGGGCTGACGCGATGTCACTGGTATGTATGAATTAAGTAAAAAGTCCAATAACTCCAGCAGTACTTATCTTGTCCTTTTTGGTCTTTATTCCCATATCATCTTAACATAACAGCACAGCAGTCAAAAACTGTTTGCCTTCTTACAATTAATGACACACCTGACCCAGATTACGTGCATCTACCTTAAATACCTTTACATGATCAAAACAGAAAAAAGGTGACCTCTTGCGACCACATAAGGTATTAACCCAAGAATGGCTCCTACACCCCGGCCCCTAATTGCAATGGCTATCAGACATGGCAATTCTAATCACAAAGAAAATAAGGAGCCACTAATACAGTCTACTTTAAACATATACATTCATATAAATAAACTTAAGTAATATAGCACTTAAACACACTTTTAGATTACAGTCTCATGTAACAAGCAAAGTTTAGTTACAGGTCTTTCCAGAATATTAGCCTTTGTTTTTAAATGTGCAGATCGCACAAGTCCTTTTTTGTCACGAATGGTTTCCAGAACTCTTCCAAGTGGCCAGGAACCACGTGGTGCAGAAGAATCCATTATTATGACTATATCTCCAGGTTTTAGATTCTTCTTCTTTTGGTTCCATTTTTGTCTCTCCTGTAAAAAAGGCAGGTATTCGCGTATCCATTGTTTCCAAAAAAGATCTGAGATGTACTGAGCCTGTTTCCATCTTCTCTTCAGATACATATCCTGAGGGTCAAATAGTCCGGGTGGTAAAGATGGTTTTCCTTTCATCAGGAGGATGTGATTTGGTGTAAGTGGCTCTAGGTCTTTTGGATCATCAGAAAGCTTTGTGATGGGTCTGTCATTTAAAATTGCAACAATTTCACATAGAACCGTATTTAATCCA
This sequence comes from Mchenga conophoros, assembly GCF_057382185.1. Taxonomy (NCBI): domain Eukaryota; kingdom Metazoa; phylum Chordata; class Actinopteri; order Cichliformes; family Cichlidae; genus Mchenga; species Mchenga conophoros. Next base: position 16,543,136 of record NC_140527.1, on the reverse strand, counting down.
TCGTCGTCCAACAGTTGTTGCTGAAGAACGGATCTCAGAATCTTTCTGATCATACGAATTATCCGTTCCCAATTTCCACTATGATGTGATGCTCCAGGCAGATTAAAACTCCATTTTATTCCAATGTGTCGCAAAGCATCCGCTATTTGGGTATGATTCAAGAGCCTCCCTTAACTCTCTGTCTGCTCCAACAAAGTTGGTTCCATTGTCCGATTGGATGTGAGCGACTTGCCCTCTTCGACTCACAAAATGGCGCAAAGCATTAATGCAGGCATCTGTGCTTAGAGAGCTAGCCACTTCCAAGTGCACTGCTCGGCTGGCTAAACTGGCTAAAATAACTCCATAACGTTTAGCTGTACCTCGTCCTCTTTTCACTTCAATAGGTCCAAAGTAATCAACTCCGACGTTGGTGAATGGTGGGTTCTTTCTTTGGGTAAATCTGCCATCTTTTGCTCCAAGGCTTTTCCATGATATTTTCTGTAAAAATTACATTCTGCGATAACCTTCCTTACAGCTACAGTGGGGCAAAAAAGTATTTAGTCAGCCACCGATTGTGCAAGTTCCCCCACCTAAAATGATGACAGAGGTCAGTAATTTGCACCAGAGGTACACTTCAACTGTGAGAGACAGAATGTGAAAAAAAATCCATGAATCCACATGGTAGGATTTGTAAAGAATTTATTCGTAAATCAGGGTGGAAAATAAGTATTTGGTCAATAACAAAAATACAACTCAATACTTTGTAACATAACCTTTGTTGGCAATAACAGAGGTCAAACGTTTACTATAGGTCTTTACCAGGTTTGCACACACAGTAGCTGGTATTTTGGCCCATTCCTCCATGCAGATCTTCTCGAGAGAAGTGATGTTTTGGGGCTGTCGCCGAGCAACACGGACTTTCAACTCCCGCCACAGATTTTCTATGGGGTTGAGGTCTGGAGACTGGCTAGGCCACTCCAGGACTTTCAAATGCTTCTTACGGAGCCACTCCTTTGTTGCCCGGGCGGTGTGTTTTGGATCATTGTCATGTTGGAAGACCCAGCCTCGTTTCATCTTCAAAGTTCTCACTGATGGAAGGAGGTTTTGGCTCAAAATCTCACGATACATGGCCCCATTCATTCTGTCCTTAACACGGATCAGTCGTCCTGTCCCCTTGGCAGAAAAACAGCCCCATAGCATGATGTTTCCACCCCCATGCTTCACAGTAGGTATGGTGTTCTTGGGATGCAACTCAGTATTCTTCTTCCTCCAAACACGACGAGTTGAGTTTATACCAAAAAGTTCTACTTTGGTTTCATCTGACCACATGACATTCTCCCAATCCTCTGCTGTATCATCCATGTGCTCTCTGGCAAACTTCAGATGGGCCTGGACATGCACTGGCTTCAGCAGCGGAACACGTCTGGCACTGCGGGATTTGATTCCCTGCCGTTGTAGTGTGTTACTGATGGTGACCTTTGTTACTTTGGTCCCAGCTCTCTGCAGGTCATTCACCAGGTCCCCCCGTGTGGTTCTGGGATCTTTGCTCACCGTTCTCATGATCATTTTGACCCCACGGGATGAGATCTTGCGTGGAGCCCCAGATCGAGGGAGATTATCAGTGGTCTTGTATGTCTTCCATTTTCTGATGATTGCTCCCACAGTTGATTTTTTCACACCAAGCTGCTTGCCTATTGTAGATTCACTCTTCCCAGTCTGGTGCAGGTCTACAATACTTTTCCTGGTGTCCTTCGAAAGCTCTTTGGTCTTGGCCATGGCGGAGTTTGGAGTCTGACTGTTTGAGGCTGTGGACAGGTGTCTTTTATACAGATGATGAGTTCAAACAGGTGCCATTCATACAGGTAACGAGTGGGGGACAGAAAAGCTTCTTACAGAAGACGTTACAGGTCTGTGAGAGCCAGAGATTTTCCTTGTTTGAGGTGACCAAATACTTATTTTCCACCCTGATTTACAAATAAATTCTTTACAAATCCTACCATGGGGATTCATGGATTTTTTTTCACATTCTGTCTCTCACAGTTGAAGTGTACCTCTGGTGCAAATTACTGACCTCTGTCATCATTTTAAGTGGGGGAACTTGCACAATCGGTGGCTGACTAAATACTTTTTTGCCCCACTGTAAGTTGGCCTTTGTGATCCAGTATTTTCTCCTTAGTGTGGATAAGTTGTGGTTACGACCGCTATGACCATTCTGTTGATGAATGTGCTTTAGGATGAGACTCCTCTTAAGATGGCGCCGGTGAGGTCGGCTGCCGTCACGACTGCTCCGACCACTTTTTCTTTGTCTTTGCTTTTTAAGTTAGTTTTCAGCGTTTCTAAATCGGCAAAATCATCACCATTGGGTACATTAGGTATGACAGTGACACTCTTGTTTCTATTGGTATACAATGTACTCACAATTCGAAGTTTTTAACTCCGGATCCGAGCTGGCCGAGTGAGATCTCGAGGGAGAACAAAGGGAAGCGGCGGCGGCCTAGAGGGAAGCGAGCCGGCGTCAGGAACAGGCTGAGAGCTCGTGCACACCGCACACCTCTGCCTAGCATCCTGCTCGCCAACGTCCAGTCACTGGAGAACAAGCTTGACGACCTCAGGGCCAGGATAAAGTTCCAGAGAGACATTCGGGACTGCAATCTCCTCTGCTTCACCGAGACATGGCTGAACCCAGCGGTGCCGGACCACGCCATCCAGCCGGCCGAGTTCTTCTCGGTTCACCGCATGGACAGGACACGGGACTCGGGGAAGTCAAGGGGAGGCGGCGTGTGTTTAATGGTGAACAACAACTGGTGCAACAGTGCGAACGTTGTTCCTCTCACACGCTCCTGCACACCAAATCTGGAACTACTGTCCATCATGTGTCGTCCTTTTTATCTACCTCGGGAATTTACATCGGTCATTGTAAGTGCCGTTTATATTCCACCACAAGCGGACACGGTCACCGCCTTATGCGAGCTGCATGAGGCACTCACACAGCACCAGACACAACACCGGGACGCTGCGCTTATTGTGACGGGGGACTTTAATAGCGCCAACCTCAAACGCGCAGCGCCGAACTTTTATCAACACATCACCTGCCCCACCAGGGGTGAAAGGACACTGGACCACTGCTACACTACGGTCAAGGACGGCTACAAGGCACAATCCCGCCCCCCGTTTGGCAAATCTGATCACGCCGCCATCTTCCTCATGCCAAAATACAAACAAAGGCTGAAACAGGAAGTTCCGGTTCAGAGGAAGGTCGCGCGCTGGACGGATCAATCGGTGGCCGCGTTACAGGACGCACTCGATGACGCAGACTGGGGCATGTTCAGAAACAGCTCCGACGATGACGTCAACGTGTTTACGGAAGCGGTTGTGGGATTCATCGGGAAACTAGCGGATGATACCGTGGAGACAAAGACTATCACAACGTTTCCCAACCAGAAGCCGTGGGTGGATAAAACCATCCGCGACGCTCTGAGATCCCGCACCGCTGCCTACAACACGGGACTCATGACGGGGGACATGGACCCGTACAAAGCCGCGTCATATAACGTGCGGAGGGCGGTGAAAGAGGCGAAGCAGCGCTACGGGAGGAAACTAGAGTCACAACTCCAACAGAGTGACTCTAGGAGCCTGTGGCGGGGACTAAGGACAATAACGGACTATAAAGCACCAACAACCGGTATGACGAACGCGGCCGTGACTCTGGCAGACGAGCTGAACACTTTCTATGCTCGCTTCGAGGCTGCAGCTAAGGTCTCCAACAATGCTAGTGTTAGCGGCGCTAACGGCTGCAGACAGGAAGATACTGCCAGCACCGGAAACGTGCTCGTCATCTCCGAGCATGAAGTAAGGAGAGCCTTCAAGAGAGTGAACACCAGGAAAGCAGCAGGACCAGACGGCATCCCAGGTCGTATCCTAAGAGACTGCGCATACCAGCTAGCTCCTGTGTTCACTGAGATATTCAACATCTCTTTATCTCAGTCGGTGATCCCCACATGCTTCAAAGAGTCCATCATTGTTCCTGTCCCGAAGAAACCCCACCCTGCTTCTCTCAATGACTATCGCCCTGTAGCCCTCACCTCAGTAGTGATGAAGTGCTTTGAACGCCTGGTCAGAGACTTCATCATTTCTTCACTACCAGACACACTGGACCCACTACAGTTCGCTTACCGTCCAAATCGTTCCACAGACGATGCCATCTCTCAGCTCCTCCACACATCACTCACTCACTTGGACACTAGAAGGGGGAATTATGTTAAAATGCTCTTCATAGACTACAGCTCTGCATTTAACACCATAATTCCCTCCACACTCACCACCAAGCTGGAGCATCTGGGACTCAGCTCATCTATGTGTCAGTGGATCTCCAACTTCCTAACTGGCAGACCACAGGCAGTAAGGATGGGCGGACATGTCTCAGCCTCCACCACTCTCAGCACTGGAGCCCCCCAGGGGTGTGTTCTGAGCCCCCTGCTGTACTCTTTGTACACATATGACTGTGTGGCCACTACCAGCTCCACCACCATCATCAAGTTTGCTGACGACACCGTCGTGGTGGGCCTGATCTCTGATAACAACGAGACGGCCTACCTGAAGGAGATTAGGAATCTGGAGAACTGGTGCCAGAGGAACAACCTCCTTCTAAACGTCAGTAAGACAAAGGAGCTGATAGTGGACTTCAGCACTAAGCAGGAGAGGAACTACCAGACCCCCGTCATCAACGAGTGCCCAGTGGAGAGAGTGGACAGCTTCAAATACCTCGGAGTTCACATCACGCAGGACCTGTCATGGTCCTGTCACATCAACACTGTGGTGAAAAAGGCCCGACAGCGTCTCTACCACCTCAGACGCTTGAGAGACTTCCAACTGCCCTCCAAGGTGCTCAGGAACTTTTACTCGTGCACCATAGAGAGCATCCTGGCGGGAAACATCTTAACCTGGTTCGGGAACAGCACCATGCAGGACAGACGAGCTCTACAGAGGGTTGTGCGGTCAGCTGAGCGCACCATCCGCTCCGAGCTCCCTGACCTGCACTCAATCTACAGCAGGCGGTGCTGGACCAAGGCCAGGAAGATCGTGAAGGACCTCAGCCATCCCAACAACAGACTGTTCTCTCTGTTGAGGTCAGGAAAGCGATTCCGCTCCCTGAAGACCAACACAGAGAGACTGAGGAGGAGCTTCTTCCCGCAGGCGATACGGTCTCTCAATCACACCACCACACAGTACTGACCCACACATATGGTTCTTACACACACACTGGACTTTGGTTTTGCACAACACTGGTCACTATATTCTTCATTTCCGGTTAATACTTGTACAGCTGCTGTTATTGTGTATATATTTATTTATATTTAGATTTCTTCATACATTCTTATATAGTTCTATATTGTGTATTTTGTTGTACAGTTATTTTATTTTCAACTTTAATTTATATATTTTATCTTATTCTTCCCAGTTAAATTTACCCTTCATTCTAATTTGTGTTGTACAGTTATTTCATTTTTAACCTTAATTTATATTTTATTCCTTCCTAGTTAAATTTACCCTTTTTAATTTTTCATATTTATTTCCTATCTTATTCATAGCCTTTTCCTTTTTTGTTTTCTTTAGGTCACGAGCAGTTGTCCAAGCATTTCACTACATATCGTACTGTGTATGACTGTGTACGTGACAAATAAATTTGAATTTGAATTTGAAATTTGACTTGCTACATGTTGATCAAGAACAAAGGGATGCTTCATTTCTTCTGGTAAGGAGTCCTTTGTCAGTCGTCCCCCAACTCTTAAGAGGCCTTCATCATCAAGATAAGGATCTAATCTATAAATTGAGCTGTGCCTGCTCACAGAACCTTTCACACTTGACAACGTAGCAATCTCCTCTCCAAATCTTTGCTGCCGGCAAAATCTAATAATGGCAAGCTCACCTTCCAAAAGATCATTTGAAGATAGTCTATACAGTTGTGTTTTCTTTACTTTCTCCTTTGTAGTACCTTTACAAATTGGGTTATCTGAGTTAGGTTGCGGTCTTCTTTTCTTATCTCTCATTGAACGAAGGATTGCCTTCAGTCTGAGGAGCCAAGCAACAGCAACCTTGAGCCTTCTCCAGTCTGAGAAGTACACCATCAATTGACATGTAGCATCAAGCAAGTCTTTTACTCGAGTAACATTCACTGCGTCCTCACCTTTGACTTCAGGGTCCTCTGGTTCTAAGGAACATTCCATTAGATTGGTTGGCCAATCACATTCTGGCTTCTGCAGAAAGCTTGGTCCTTCGATCCAGCGGCTGCTATGAACAATATTCCCAGCCTTGAGCCCTCTTGTAGCATCATCTGCTGGATTTTCCTTTGAGCTTACATATCTCCATTGTGATTGTTTAGTTGCAGTTGCAATGAATGAGACTCTGTTTGCCACAAAGATAAGGATTTGAGTACAGATGTACTATCTGTCCAAAATACAGATTGCTCGAGTTTCATTTTCAACTGAGCCCTTAACATGAGATCCACTCGGACGGCAACTACAGCAGCTGTTAGTTCCAGACGTGGAATAGTGACAGGTTTTAGAGGTGTTACCCTTGCCTTGCCCATCAAGAATGCTGCATGGATGGATTTCCTATTGTCTTGCATGCGCAGATATGACACAGTTCCATATCCAGATTCACCGGCATCTGAAAAATAGTGTAGTTGTGCATGTGAGAGAGGTCCAAACTCTCTTGGTTGTATACACCTTTTAACCTTGAAATGGGAAAGCATTTGCAAATCACTGAGCCAACTTTTCCACTTTTGCAACATGGTTTGGGGTATTGGTTCATCCCATCCCAGTTTCCTTTTGCAAAGCTCCTGCTGCATTCTTTTGGCAGGCAGCAGGACTGGTGCAAGAAATCCCAATGGATCATAAATAGAACTTGATATTGTGTTGGGGGAAAACTCTGTAAAAAACCCAGGAGAAATAAAGACACAATGAGACAAAGTTACTTTCTTTGCTAAACGTGTACACGGGTGAGCTGCTGAGAACAACTCACGTCGTGAACAGAGGCTTGGCACTTTTTATAGGAAAGACAGTGAGAACAGGATAAGAAAATAATAAACAGATAAAATAAACAACTCCATATGTGGCGCTAGTCTCGTCAGCAGAGAGCTGGGAGAAAGCTGTGAGAGATAAAACAATCTAAAACAATATGTCTTTGCTGGGAAAGTCTAAAAGGATAATTCTAAACTAATCTAACCATAGACAAAGGGCATCTTTGTACATTTAAAAGAAGGTAAAGAAACATAGAATCATTTTTCCTGTAACATATTCCCTCCTGTTTTAACTTATTTTAAATGTACACAACAATTGTCTGTGAAGGTTATTTATCAAGTATCCTTAGCAATTTTTTAATTGTCAAAATGTCAGCATAGCAGAAATGTAAATCATGTGGGCTAAAGAATGAAACAAATAAAAGAATAAAAGAATTAAGGAAAATACAGTAAAAGAAAGTATAAAAGTAATAATGAAGAAAAATAATAAAACTAAAACTACAAAAAATAAAAGAAAATAAAAGAATAAGAAAACCTTATGTTGTACCTGTATAAACTACTAATGTGTTAATCAGTGCATGATCACTTGACAAGTCATTTTTAATCACCACGTCATTTATTAGCAGCTATTACAAGTTCCTCTAACAGAATTGCAACGGGATGCTGTTCTTCTTGAGGCACGGCAACATAAGCAGTCATTGTAGTTGTTATCATCTTTGAAATCATTACTCTTAGACATGGCAACACACACAACACTAATATGAGCAGTGCTATCATGATGAGACCTAGAAGGACAAACGGTTTTGCTACAGCAGCCAGCCATGAACCGCCGAACAGCCAGTCCAGCCAGCCTTGTGCTGTAGCTGCTCCAGGTGTGTGGTCAGTGAGATATTGTTGCAGAACGGTCAAATTCTGCAAAGCTTCATAAATGTCTCCTCCAGCTTCGTATCCATCAGGGATAAAAGTGCAACATGTCTCCCCGATCAGCTTGCAAACTCCTCCTTGTGATGCTGTTAGCAGGTCTAGAGTCAGTCTGTTCTGCAGTACCATCGTTCTGATGGCCTGCTGTTCTCCTGCTAAAGCCGGTCCCAGGGTCTTTGTCAAAGTTGATGTTTCGTAGCAGAGCATATCGGTTGACCTCCACATGATCCCGCACCTCGGCAGCTCCAATGCCGGGGATCAAGCTCTGTAAGAATTTCACTCCTCCTCAGATGCGAAACTCTGGTTCCTTTACTGCTTGGTGCCATCCGTGCACATCCTGTCTGGTACTGAGTCTTTGTTTGTAGTGGCATCCGGTAGATAGGTGAGTAGGCAGCTCCCCCACTGCCCGCGATCCATTGTTCATCACACATACTGGCAGTTGCGCTGCGTTCAGCTTGTTCAGTAGAATTACATCAGGCAGTGGGTCTGAGACTTGGGGCCAGGTCAGTAGGTAGGTCTGTCCGGAACAGTTCACATTTGTGGGTGATGATGACCTCCAGGTTGCTTTTGCTGGGATGCTGTAGTTGGCCTTGGACCAAAGAGTACCGTAGCCTGGATGTGTTGCCAGGCCCAACAGGCACCAACTGCGATCTTCAGGTATGCTGTACAGACGTCTGCGAGGATAGGGGCATATGGGTACATGCATAGCAGTCGGTTTTATTATTCAAGTGAGCTGTAGTGTTCATAAACTGCCACCAGAAGTTAGTAGCGTAGCCATAGGGAAGCTTGGTGTACTTTCCTTTGTCATACAGTGTCTGCCTTTTCTTCATATAGCGTGACTTGTTGTCCCTCACGGAAGCAAAGATGAGGAGCCCGGCCAGGGTCAGGGCCGCTGCAGTTATTAGGAGCCACCACCTCATGACAACAGGACACACCCTCCTGTCGTGAGCAGACCCCCCGGCCAGAAAGGCTGTTCCCTCCACCGGGCGAGATCACGACAATTGGGCGAGCCTGTGTCGGCTGAGTTTAGATGGCTTCACTTACTCGCCTGCAATGGCTCTGATGGATCCAAGATGGTCGTTCCGCTATTTTGCAAGCGGTGGGCGTGGCGAGGAGAACCTGATGTGGTCCCTCCCACCTGGGTGCGCTCCAGTTTTTCCTTTGGAGCACCTTGATCAGAACCCAGACACCGGGCTGTAATCTGCAAGACACTTGATAGACATCATTACATTCTTCGTTATTTACAATCATCTCTTTATTTTCCTACAACTTAGACATACATTTTGCTACTGAAATTGTATCTGCCTTTTTCACTGGGTAGATTTCTGGCCACTTTGAGAATACATCTATAACCACTAGGGCGTATTTTTACCCTTGGCATTCATTTAGCTCAATAAAGTCCATGTGGATTGTGTGAAAAAGATAAGGTGGTGTGGGAAAACGGCCTCTTTTTGGTCTTAGATTATCCCTGAGCATTATTTCTCTGTGGCCTACTCCTACAATCTCGTGTGAAGTGACCTTCCTCTCCACAGTTCTAGCAGGCGTTGTCTCTATGTTATCTGCTGTTTCTGCGTGGCTGTCTGCAGCCTTGGTGTTTGTGACTTTGCTCGCCTCTCTGTTCCTGATAGCCACCTGCGGATTAGTGCTTTAGTCTATTGTCAACACGTCAGCCTTATTTTTAAGTTACAGAATGCTTCTTCTTTTTTCTCTTCTCTATAGATGCAACACTACATTTTCACTTAAGGCATTTTTAAATAATTTCTAGTTTTTCAAACAAATCATGCATCTCATACATTTCAAACTTTGAAGTTAGGGTTGTTTCCCATTTATACATACATATATATATATTTAAACTTTGCATTGCTCACAGCTCTAAACCTAGGCATTTTTCAATCATATGCCTAATCACCATGTGTCAAGTATTGTCACAAGTTCGTTTAAATTTATTTCCAAAACCAACAAAATAATCAAACAAAAACAAAAACATAAACGTGTCAGGACACAAAAGAAAAAAGAAAAATGCTGCCATCCGAACAAGGCAGAAGTCTGCATATGTTGGCTTTTAATAGCATGCAGCTTGTAACATGGTAGACTAATGTGCCTGTGTTAATTCAGCTCCATATTATTGTGTGAAGTTGCACTGGGTTGGGAGTGGTTTTGTGTGTGTCACATTTTTGGTGAGCCAATGGCTGGAATGGGGTTGGACTAATTAGAGGCAGGTGTACTTGATTGCACTGACACACTGGTCTACTTATAGCCCACACTACAAACACTGCTGTGTCGTTTTGTCTCTCTGTGCAGGTATGTAATGTGATGAAATCAGATATGTTTGGGATGGATGGGTTTTGCGCTATGAATTTTATATTAAGTGTGTCGTTTTGTCTCTCTGTGCAGTCCAGGGCCTATTATATGCCACAGCCTAAAGGCAGCAGGGTTGCAGAGGCTTGAGTGACCACTGACTATATGCTTGCAGGGTGGTGGGTCTCCAAGGACAACTTCTAACCCTGTTAAAGGCAACATGTGGAGTGTAACTTGGCCATGTGGCATAGCTGGCTCTGGCCTTGGGACTGTGTGTTTTTATACAATTCATAAGTGGGACACTGGACTGTTTTATTTTTTTATCTCTTGATATATTTTTCGTCAATAAATTATCTTTTAGAATTTTATTAACTGTCATCTTTTTGCCCACGACTGAGACGGTTGGTCAGACCTAGAGTCTTTCTTTGGGTGTGTTACAGCAGCTTCTGCTCTTAAAGAAACAAAAAAGAAAAGAAAATGTGTAACATGCTCATCAGCTTAGCAGTGTCTACATATTTAATTCAGCTTCTCAATCCTGTAGTTTTAGCTGTTGTCTACAGGGTTTTGCTTATTGGTTGTTATTATAGGTGTGCTCTATCTCAGCAATGTGTCATTCTAGGATGATAGGTTTCAAGCTGGTCAAGTGCCTCTATGCACTTCATTAGTTTAGTTATTCTGTATTGTCTTCATCTCACATGTCGTTACACTGAGTTTCAGCAAACCTTAAGCTTGATGCAGACTACTGCTTAACAATTATCCACCTTACATCATAACCGACTAAGGTGCCTCTTCATATTAATATTATGTCATTGTTAATATTATCCTCTTTGTCTTATATAACAGCAATAGCATATTATACTATTTTATTAGTGTGTACCATTATACTACTACTGAGCCAATTTGTTAGTTAGGATCATCTTATTCAGCAAACAGATAATTTAGAATTCACCCAATCTGCGGTCACATTTGTTCTCTCTGTTGCATGGCGGACCAGGCAGTTCTATTATAATATATTATTTATATTTTATTTTGTATCCATCAAGGGCTTCAGATGACCTGCAGTATCATCCTTTTCCCAAGGTGGAGACAGTTACCTTTTCACACACTGTCCTTGGCTGAACAGTGACACAGCCTTAATATACCTTATTTATGTTATTAAAATATTTTTGTGTGAATTATTTGCTTTATATCCATTTTATACATTGTGGGCATGGTCATCATGCCAACTGTGTTTCATTGTTAATATCACTTTACAGGTTGTTATCCTTGCTATTATTAATTTCAAATACTCTAAAGATAATTTCTACTGTAATTTTCCCTTTGTTTATCTTTATTTCGTACTTTTTATATTTATATCTACTCAGTGGGGTCTGTTTTCAACCCTTTTAAACTACCTCAAACTACTTTGATCTCTAGTTCTCACGTAATAAGGGATTATTATGTTCTTCCTGATATGGGTGGTGCTGCAGATGCGGCTGCAGGAATGGGTGTTGGTTTACTAAAAGGATTGTGGGCACTGCACAGTGTCTCGTCTTCTGGTTTTACTAAACTGGCAGTTGAGTTCTGTTCTTCTGACTGTTTATATTTTGATTTCTTAAATTTCTCAATTTACAGACATTGTTTTTTCCGGCCCCTGGACTTTTCTTTTCTCACCACTGCTCGTCAGCAGGAGTGAGTTTTAATTTCACTTGCTTGATTACCCATCTTATTTGTGTATTTACTTATTTTTGTTTAAGTAATGTATACACGATACAGCTGCTATCACCTTCGCTGGTATTAGAGACGAGAGTGGTTGTTCACACGCCCTTCTACTTTCGGACTAGTTCCGAAAGCGGTGTGAACTTTACGAGACGGAACTCGACCGTTCTCTCAACTCACCAGCACGTCAGTGAATAGCAGTAAAAGAAAAACACAGTAGGAGCAGCTCAGTCTCTTATTGGACCGTGAAAATTCAGCTTGCTCCGTTAATTAAAACAATACACACACACATTCACACCTATTCGCGCGATCGGAACCCTTATCATAAGGGGAGCTGCCAGTCTTTCTATAGACGAGCTACTTATTCCCTAGACCCTGTCTAGACCCAGCTGGGGGAGCTACCCAGAGCTCCAAACCTAACCCACAGAAGTGGGGAGCTTCCAGTCGACGAGCTCCAAGCTACCAGTCGACGAGCTACTTCCGCTATTTTAAATTCCCTGAATTTAAAATACGCTTTTACGCAAGATTGTGTCAGTGTGTCTGTATCTACCTGGTCAGTGTCGCCGGGTCTGGTCCACCTCGATCGGGCCCCACCACCGTGGGTCGCTTTCTAAAACGTTGGCCAAGACCCGAATTAAACGCTCTTGGTCTTTTTCCACACACCTGGTGTGTGGGCTGTCGACAGGCGAACAACGTGGACTGGTCACGGAGATGGGACACAATGGAGGCGCTCCGGCTCGAAGGACCAAGAAATGTTGGGGGAAAACTCTGTAAAAAAACCCAGGAGAAATAAAGACACAATGAGACAAAGTTACTTTCTTTGCTAAACGTGTACACGGGTGAGCTGCTGAGAACAACTCACGTCGTGAACAGAGGCTTGGCACTTTTTATAGGAAAGACAGTGAGAACAGGATAAGAAAATAATAAACAGATAAAATAAACAACTCCATATGTGGCGCTAGTCTCGTCAGCAGAGAGCTGGGAGAAAGCTGTGAGAGATAAAACAATCTAAAACAATATGTCTTTGCTGGGAAAGTCTAAAAGGATAATTCTAAACTAATCTAACCATAGACAAAGGGCATCTTTGTACATTTAAAAGAAGGTAAAGAAACATAGAATCATTTTTCCTGTAACATATTGATAACATTCCACGCTTTGTGACAAAGTGGCTAGAACGGAATTAATTTGCCATTTGTCACTTGCATATATTGTTATTTTGTGTTCTGTTATTTTACAGTCAGCCATAATGCTTTAATTTAGACATTGCTGGTGTAACTTCTCTTAACACACAATATCCCGGGTTTTGTTTGTGGTAGCAGTAGTTACATTCTTTACATCTATGCATGTGTTTTAAAGCAAACACTACTAACCATCAGATCATCTGAATTCTCTTCTGTTTACAGGCACATGTCTGGTAAATTATGTTTCTTTATGTTGCTTTGGTTATACTTACCATGGTGTCCATGTTGTGCATTCAGGTCCTATATGTGAGACAGATGTATGGGAAGGGCCGCCCACTACTTCCTGTTTATATAGGGTCATGAGGTCAATGATTGCATCACTGGGTGTAACCAAATGGAGGGTTTTTCATTTTGTATAGTATTGTTTGTTTTCTTTAAAGTAGCCTTTTGAGTTATATTGTATGCAGTGTTTTACTTTACAAACTATTTAGTTGAGTAAATGAGTTTGTCAGTTTCATGCATGACTTTATTCCTGTTCTTTGTTTAGAATTGTATTATTTGGTTTGACCTATTTTGTTTCAATGGTAGGGACTAACGAGGTCAGGTGTGGGCAAAGTCTTGTATAAAGCCAGTGGGATTTTTGCATGCCTGATTGATTGTTTTATGGTAAAAGGGAGATGCTAGCAATAAAATATGCTTAAAAGAACTTCAATCATCTGCTAATGCTATTTACTAGTGATGGGCAGATGAAGCCCCATGAAGCACTGGAGCTTTTCATCCAATTGGTTCACCCCAACGCGAAGCTTCATGAAGCTTCATTTGCTCTAGCAGGACACCTACTGGACGTAAAAATAATAGCTGGCATGAATTTGAAGAGTGTGGCATTTTGCACACAGCCTGTAAATGTCAACAACAAAAGGAGTGTGTAAAACATGTATATTGTAGTGATGGCAGTATACTGTGTATATTTATGCTGGCAGTATGGAAAATGATTATTTGCGGCAAAGTTCGAACCGCTTCATGAACCAGTCACGTGGTACAGCCGGGCAGCGAGGCTTCGGACGTCATCATTTTCAGCTCCTCCCATAAATGAAGCAAGCCTCGATACGCGCTTCGCGGAAACGCCCCCTCCATTACTCGACACACGCTCCGAAGCCTCGATACAGAATAGGGGTTGGTTTTTATAATCGATTCATCGATTAAAATCAATTCTGGCTTGGATAACGTAAAATCGATTCATTAAAATCCTGAATCGATTTTTTAATATAAATTTATTTTGTCCGAAATGCCAGAATCTCTGGTGACATCTCACAAAATTTCAAGAACCACCAAACAGTAAATGAGAGCAGGTACAGGGATTCTGCACATAGACTTAAACACACAGCGCGACCCGCGGATCAGAATCAGTTAGATGTCGCCTTTCTCACAGTCGGGGCTGAAAGCCGACAGCTCGCTGATCCGGGTCCGCGCTTTGTGTTCACGCCCTTTATGCGCTGATTCTAAAGCTGTTAGTTTGATCTCTCTCCAAACAATATTGACCGAATCAGCAGCAAAAGAAGATCCAAACGCTTCACATAAACATCGTCATGAATTCACTCTTTTACTGTTTTGCTTCCATTGCGATGCGCAGCTCTCTCTCTCTCCCTCTCTCCCTCCTTCCCCCCCCTCTCTTGAACAGTTTCGCTTTCTTCATTATTCGCTTGCTTGTTACACAAGTCTACTGTTGCTTACAGCGCTGTCGGCCGCTGTTTTTTCCCCTTTTACATTCTTCCGAAAAGAAAACCTCATTTCTGCTGTTCAATACTGAACAAATTGAAACTTTTTAAAATTATTCAAAATGCAAAATGCTTAGCCATGTCTCTAATAAAACCGCTGTAACGTCAGAGGTAATGTTGATTAATTAATGGTTTTCTTTCGTTTTTGATGTACTGCAGAATATTTTTATAAAATCCCAGGCCAGGAAAATCACCTACATGTTTTTCTGTGTTTTATCTTCAGCTACTTTGACACAAAGGCATCTGCTGTGATGCTCACACCTTGGATAAAGTCTTGAGAGTGTCAGCTTCCTTTTTATAGATACAAACATGTGTAAATGTCCTGATCTGAATTATATCTCTGACTGTCAAAATTTCCCAGATTTAAATCGAATCGAATCGAATTAAATCGAATCGTGGATCGAATCGATTCGGGACCTTGTGAATCGGAATTGAATCGATTCTAGAAATCAGTGACGATACCCAGCCCTAATACAGAACGTCCCATCACTACTATTTACTTATCACCTTCCTTGCTGCTTAAGTTATGCTACATCACACGCTTAGTACAGGATTTTTGAGGAACATCCATTTTGAAATTGAATGTATCATTTTCCACACACCACTGCAAGCCCAGAGCTCTTTCTACCGGAAGTTTGTCTCTGTCAAGATTTAATTCTTTCAAGTCTTTAGCCCTTTGCTCCTCTGAGATACTTTGCAACAGGGTGCGATTGTTACTGACCCACTTGGTCAGTGTAAATCCTCCCCTTTGACAGAGTGCTGAAAGATCTTTGACCAAATCAACAGCATCTGAGGTGGAGGCCACACTCTTTAAACAGTCGTCCACATAGAAGTTCTCTTTTAGCGTTTCACATACCTTGTCTAGGAATTCAGTTTGATTGTCCTCAGCCGTTTTTCTCAACCGAAACTGGCGCAGCTCGGGGAAGATACTGCACCGAACAGATGAACGGTCATTCGAAACTCAGTTATGTCCTTGCTCAGATCTCCATCTGGCCACCACAAAAAATGCAGAAAGTCTCTGTCCTCTTTGGCAACTTTAACTTGATAAAACCTTGCCTTTATGTCACCCATAAATGCGACTGGATCCTGTCGAAATCTAAGCAAAACCCCAAGCAATGTACTTGTGAGATTAGGACCCTGTAAGAGCTGCTTGTGTAATGATGTCCCCTGGAATGATGCCCCATAGTCAAATACAATTCTTATAGATCGTTTTCTGGGATGATAAACTGCGTAATGAGGAATATATCACTTCTTTCCATTTTCGCAAGACAGCTGGTGTGAAGGTATTTGCTCTGCATATCCATTACTTATCATCTTGTCCATAAAGTTTTTATATTCTTTATGCAACTGTTCATTGTTGAGAATTTTTCGGTTTTTTTCCACTGAGACCCTTATACTCTCTTTTAAATTATTAGCTTTATTTAATTTAGTTTTTCTATCACGTTGCAGTCTGTCCAGTCTCTCTGCAAGTGCCTTAGCAGTCAATTTCACCACTCGTTTTTCCTTTTCTGGATGCGTCCCAGCCTTGTTGGCGTTGCTACTTTGCACAGCTGATTCTGCAGCAGGCTCAGGGGGCCTGTCAGCAGCTTTATTTGTGACCATAGTTCAAATATTCCAAAACTCAAATATTTACCAAGTATTGAGGGTTTATGTTTATAAATCAGATTTATTATGTTTCACCACCAATGCATTAGAATTACGTCTTCTTGAATAAGTGTGCACACTTTTTATAAATGGCCATTTATTAGTAGCGCTACTCATACCTTGCGTTGGGTGCTGTACTGATTCCGATGAAGAATTCTGAGTCCTCTCCAACATCCACGGAACAGTCGCCAGGAATTCCACGTCGTCAGCTGATAGAGCGATAGTCCAGCTGTCCGCTCCTCGTGAACCCTCCACGGTAACTTTTTCCAAATGGCATTCAGCTCTCCACGACGATCGATCACTCAGATTTAATTGTCCTGTTTGCGCCAAGTCCCCAAAACACGCGGCACAGTTGGCACAAACTTTTCCCCAAAGAAAAGCGAGTTTGTGACTCTAATGTAGAGGCTAAGCCTACGCTTGAAACCACTGAGGTGGTCGTTAACGGGGGTGATGCGATGTCACTGGTATGTATGAATTAAGTAAAATGTCCAATAACTCCAGCAGTACTTATCTTGTCCTTTTTGGTCTTTATCCCCATATCATCTTAACATAACAGCGCAGCGGTCACAAACTGTTTGCCTTCTTACAATCAATGACACACCTGACCCCGATTACGTGCGTCTACCTTAAATACCTTTACATGATCAAAACAGAAAAAGGTGACCTCTAGCGACCACATAAGGTATTAACCCAAGAATGGCTCCTACAGTACATGTACTGTAGGAGCTGGACTTTCTATTCTATTCTCTAGTTGTTATCTTCCAGTTGCGTTGTCTTTTTCCTTCAACTTTTGTTCACTGTAATGTTGTAGTATCCTACACGAACATTTCTTTTTTGACCTTTGTCATCACAATTTGTTCCTTGTCAAACTCTCTCTCAAGTCCTTTCGCTTGCTCATTTTTCCTCCTTCTAACATTAATTTTGAGAACAAAATATTCACATGCTTCCCAGGTGCCATGATGAAGAGATAATCATTGTTATTCACTTTATCTGTCAGTGGTCCTAATATTATGCCTGATGTACCACGAGTTCAGATTGTTAGACTTCAGAAAAATAAGTAAAACTTACTCTGCATTCATACTTTATTAATCTTTTCCTTCGGGATTAATAAAGTATTCTGATTCTGATCTTTCAAACATTGACAAACATAGACAAATAACCTTCAGAGATCTGACTTTTTTCTGTCTTCAAATAAACCAGGGGCTTAAACATATCAAAAGGATAGTAGTCTGCCTGTGTGAACCATGCAATTCTATGCAATTGCTAGTCATATTCTATCTTCTCTGAAAAGAATTGTTCTCCAATTAAAGTCAGCAGACCACCTTTGATATATGACTATTGGAATTGCTTTGGCACCATGAATTTCTTCACCACTTAAAGTTTTGTTACTGTGTGGGAGCACATTACTTATATCTGCTCCTATTCCTTTTAACACCCACATGGGCACCGATTCAAATTTCAGTTGAATGCAAATACACTGAAGGGAGGCTAACTGTTAAAACCCAACAGTATCTTTGAGTAATTCTCGACCTTGAGCTTTGAAGGAGTAAGGGAGGGAAAGACATTGTAGGTGATGGGTGGAGGTGGAAAGAAATAGAAAAGCAGGGTACTACGTGGGGAAACTGATTTTCCTGTTTTGAATTATTCTCCTTTGACCATTGTTGACCTTTTAACTTTTTCTATTTTTGACCGAGTTTAAAGGGTACATAGTGATATGGAGTTTAAGGCTTCCAAAAATCAAAGTGCATTATCATCATCATTAAAACTTCAATAAATTCAGGCTGTTTTCTTTATAAATCAGACATTTCTGCAAGGTTTTCCCCTTTCAGTTATGAAGGTTACAGAAGACATTGGGGATCACTAGCAAAGCAGAGGCTGTGCTGTTAATGGGAAACAAACTGTGCTGGAGTAGAATTATTTCTGGAGGAACAACTGGCCTTGAAGTGTGAAAAAACAAAATTTGACTTTGGGGAAGTAAGACAGCAGAGATGGAGACTTAAAAAAATGCGCATGTGTGTGAGTGTAGGTGTGTGTGTGTGAGAGAGAGAGTGTCTGCAGGGAGGGTGGGAGTGGGAAATATTTGAGATGTGATGTAGACAGAAAAGGACAAGAAGGATAAAGGTCCACTGAGGATATGGTAAGAGGTTCCCTTTTCACTTGTACTTTAGCACTGAACCAAAAGGGCGATGTGTGTAAAGTGATGAAGAGTTAGAAGAAAGAAGATAGGACATTTTTAGGTTAAAGGTAAGGACAAACACAGGTGACAGAAGTGAAAGACGAATATGGAGGGTTGGGTATCGTCACTGATTTGATTCCATTCCAATTCACAAGGTCCCGATTCGATCCATGATTCGATCGGTTCTATTTGAATCGGGGAAATTTTCCTCAGACAGTCAATAATATTATAATTCTGATCATTTATCAATACATATCCATATTTGTATATCAATAAAAAGAAAGCTGACACTTGTGAGACTTTATCAGGGGTGTAAGCATCACAGCAGATGCCTTTGTGTCAAAGTAACAGAGCATAAAACACAGGACAACATGAAGGAGATTTTAAAAATAAAAACAGAAGGACCAAGGATAAAGGAGGATTAGATCTGCCTAATTTTAATCACTATTTTTTTAGCCAACAGGCTTCAGTTCATCGCTAGATGGTTTAAACACACCCTCTTAGATGAGCCTTGGATAGATGTAGAACAGGCACTATGTAATAACCTAGAAATTTCAGACCTACCATTTATCAGCTCAAACATCAAACGACATGAATGCTCTAAAAGCATCAATATTAGCTGTTCTCTGACAGCATGGTGGGAGTTTCTAAAAATGACAGTCTTCATTAATCCCATGCAAACGTACACCTATCTGGAACAATCCGGACATACAGTATTACAAAACAATAATATGATAAACTTTCCAGATTGGAGTTGCAAAGGATACTTGGAACATATGTGGGAAGGAACAGACTTTATTTCGTTTGACAGACTAGTTACACAATATGGGATCAACAAGAAAAGATTTTTGGAATATCAACAAATTAAATCCATAGTAAAAAAGAAATGTAATCCCAGTGAAGCTGAATTACAAACACCACCAAGTGTGGTACAACTTTTTTAGTCTAAAACCCCCAAAATTATTATCTTAAATATGCAGAACACTTTCTAAAATAGATGAATCAATATCCCTTCCTATTGCAAAATGGAAGCAGATTTATCAATCAACTTAGACCCAATCCTTTGGTCTCAGATATGCTTAAAAACCTTTCAATGCATCAGAAATCCCAGTTTGCAATTAATACAATACAAATTATTACACAGAGTGCACTATACTGGTCATAGGATGTTCAAGATGGGCTATACGCCTTCCAACAACTGCTCACACTGCACAGCAAATGCACCGGACAATTACATCCACGCTCTTTGGTTCTGTCCACCAGTTCAGAAATTCTGGCGTGAGATATGTGAAGACTTATCAAAGTGTCTGAAATGTAACATTCCAGCCTCCCCTTTAGTATCCTTGCTGGGCAACTTGGATGAGGTCACTGCAGAAATAAACACAGCCCACGTTGTTTTTACGGCCCTATGCATTGCCAAGAAAATGGTCCTCATTAACTGGAAAAATAAAAATAATCTTAATTCTAACCAATATAGAAACCATCTAATAGATCACATTAGTCTTGATACAACATCTGCCATCACATTTGATCAATCCCTTTGGGCTCCTTTGATCGGCTTCATCACCTAGTGGGGGTGGGGGTCATGGTTTGGTCCTGCCTTCGCTATTGTGGTTGATATGGGGGTAGGGACGGCCTTAGGGCGTCTGGGGCGTCCCTAGGGACGTTTCCCTACAGGGACTAACCTGGGGGATGTGGCCATGACCTGGTTAGGAGCTCTGGGGCTCTTGGATGGTGTTTTCCTTGTGGCTGCGTACAGCAGAGATGGGGGAGGGTCTGTGCTGGCGGACGTTGCTTACTGGCCTGGTAGCCTGGCTGCCCCTGGGAGGGTCCGGGACGGGCGTGGAGGCTTGGGGGTCTGGGGGTGCTCCGCCCCCCGGCCTGGGGTGCTGGCCGGGCCTTGGGGGCTTGGGTCCTGGCTGTTGTGTTGCCGGAGCAGTGGGCGGGTGGGTGCAGGGGGGCTCAGCCCCAGTGCAGGGGACCTCTGGTGCATCGGCCCTACTAGGGGGCTCTCTAACTGGTGGGGAGGTTGTTATATCTTTGCAGGTGGTCTCCTCACTACAGGAGCTCACTCTGCAGGTGGGGCGAGAGATATAGGAGAGGTGGAGAATGAACTCAACCTGGGTGTCTATTGTCTTGTGTAGTTTGGGAGATGATTGGATGATGGGGTGGGTGCAGTTTTCTCTGGGATGGAGTCGGGTGGGCTGCCCCGGACTCTGTGGGGCTGGGCGGTGCTGCTGCTGCTGCGGGCCCCGGTCCGGATGGGCCTGGGCCCCCTCGGTGGGTTCCAGAGTGTGGAGGTGCCTACTGGGGGTCAGCGGGGGAGCTGGCCCCAGGGAGGGGCCGCTTGCCCCTGCCTTTCTTCCCTCCCCATCCTCAGCTGCCTCCCTATTTCCGCTCTACCACACCAACCCACACACGCAGGGCTTGGGGTGCAGGTATGTCACCAGGGTGCAGGGGAGGCACTCCCCCTCTGTCCCCTTCTGGCCGCCTGTGCCTCAGTTTTATTCTGCAACCTAGACATCCACATTACTCACACTCTCACATAACACATACATATAGGGCCTTGTGGGTGGGCACGATTTACAGCATCCAGAGGATGGTCGGTGTACTCCAACCCACCTCTGGCACTGGTGCCCTACCCTCAATTTTAAATGCATTTAGACACTAAGGGTTTTCGGGAGGAGCCGTGCTGCTCTCTGAGAGGAAGCTAGTACCATGCTCTCCTGAGTTTTAAATGCACTTTAGAACAGCACACAGCAACACTACATATGAGCGGGCGTAGGGAGGTTTGAGGTCTTCACTCAGCCGGTTCTGTTAGCCGTCAGGGCTGGGGGGCTGGGAGGAGGTGCTGGCCGTCAGACTGGGGTCTGGGATGCGGGGCCTCCCCGCTACTGCAGATAAGGAGGTGGTCCGCTTGCCTCCACCCCAGAGAGAAGGGTTACATGTCCTGGGTCTAGGTGCGGCTTGCCCCTCTGAGGGCGGGGGTACCTGGACCTGGGATATAGAGTATGTTTGGGGAGTGCGACTGTCTGTGCAGTGTCTATTTGTGTCTGTCTACACGTTGGGTGAGTGCCGAGTATTTGGTGGTCCATATGGGGTGGGAATGCATGTCTGTGTCCCCGTGTGCCTGTTCGTCTGTGTCTATATGTCAGGTTGGGTCTTAGACTCAACCTCTCTGGGTACATCTCAGGCCCTTTAAAGTACGGAGGCCTATCTCCCCTCACCACACTCCCTGCTGGTGGTTGATGCCCTCAGACGTTGGTGTGTTGGTGGTCCTTGTCGTCTGGGGCTGGGCGCTCATGTATGTACCGGCTCACTCCTGGTGGCTCATTGGCTGGGCCAGGTGCCTGTGGCCCGGCTGGGCTCCTTCCGGGGGGTGGGATGCCCTCAGGCCTCTGGCCTCTGGGCCTGAATCTCGGTTCGCTCTGGCACAGCTGGCTGCCGGCAGAGCCCGCGGGCACGCCACTGCAACCCCCTCTGGCCTCTGATCCGTAGCTGCGGGGTGACCTCTCCTTTGGGGCTCTACTCAGCTCTTCCCAGGAGGGTGGCACGGTTCCCCCCCTTTGGTGGTCCTCCTCGGGTCCTTGTACTCTGGGGCCTCTGGATATCTGGGGCCTGGATCTCCTCCATACCTGCTTCATACCCTGGTGGACGGGGCTATGGCTCCCCACATGGCGGCCTACATGGATGAAGTGAAGAATCTGGCATCGTGGTGCCAGGACAACCACCTCCAGCTGAACGTCAGCAAGACCAAGGAGCTGGTGACTACAAGCCCATTATCATCAATGGAGCTCCAGTGGAGAGGGTGCAGTCCTTCAAGTATCTTGGTGTCCACATCTCCTCAGACCTGACATGGGCTGCCCACATTCAGGTCCAGACCAAAAAGGCTAGGCAGCGCCTGTATCACCTACGACAACTGAGGAAGTTCAGGGTCTCTCCAAAGATCCTCAGGATTTTCTATACAGGCGCTGTGGAGAGCATCCTCACACAGAACATGACATCGTGGTTTGGGAACAGCTGTGTGAAGGACCAAAAAGCTCTCCAGAGAGTGATCCGTACAGCAGAACGCTGCTGCAGGATTGCTCTCCCCCCGCTTCAGGACACCTACACCAGGAGATGCCGGACTAGAGCAGCGCAGATACTGAAGGACCCGTCCCATCCAGGCAACAAACTGTTCCAACTTCTGCAATCTGGTAGAAGGTTCCGCATCTTCCGGGCAAGGTCAGAGAGACTCAAGAGGAGCTTCTATCCCCAAGCCATCCGGGCCCTAAACACACACACCCGCCCTCTCACATCATCTATAATTGACTGAGACAGGACTCTCTTCCAGACACTCTAAACCAAGGCACAATGTACATTTCAATTCCTTTAATTTTAAATATGTTTATATGGTCTATCCTGTAAAATAGTCAGATGTCTATTCATATTAATGTATAGAATTCACCTGCTTGCTGCTACTACTGCACATTCACCCAGTGTATATACTATATATATATATATATATATATATATATATATATATATATATATATATATATATAATGTTCTTCCTCTACACCCCCCCCCCCAATTTTTGCACATGTCGAGGAGCGTGTCAGGCTACATTTCACTGCGTGTTATACTTGTATAACTATGCATGTGACAAATAAAGAACCTTGAACCTTGAACACTCCCTAGCAGATCATTACATGGAGAAACCTTCGGAATACAAGCATGCTGATCAACACAGGTGTGCACACGGTTGTTCACAGACGCGGACTACACCTTTCTTGGCTGCTGCCTCAAAGCACATTGTGGGCTGTCTATCTTGCGTGCTGCACAATATCGTTTATTATTTAATATCTACTGTTATCTACTGCTAGCTAGTTTATTGTGAAGGTGCTGTTTTTTTATTATGTTGCTCTTTGCTCTCTCTTCTGTTTTTTTTCTCCATACAGGTGATCCAGGTGTTTTGTTTGTGTTTTTTTTTCTTTCTCCCCCCCCCCCCCCCTTCTCACCGTCTCTTCTCCCCTTTGGTTTTCTTTCTCTCCCTCTCTTTCTTTCATTCTTTCTCCCTGTCCTGTCCCCCAGTCATGTCTGTCCCGTTTGTAGCAACTGAAATAAAATAAATACATAATTATAATAAAGGTCAATCAAATGGACCAATATGGCAAGGCCATGATGATCCACTTGGTAAAATAAATCCACTTGGCATCTTTCTTGGCCTTAAGACAACAATTCTGATGGCTAAAGATTCAAATGGAACACAAAAGAAGAAAAAAAACAAAAAAAAACAGAAGAAAACCATGAATCAACATATGAACATTACCTGATGTTGCTGTAGTGAAGGAAAGCAAAGTTACAGAGGTTTCAGTAGAGACACAGCTAAGCATTTTGCAATTTTGCATAATTTTAAAAAGTTTGCATTTCTTCAGTATTGAACAGCAGAAATGAGGCTTTCTGCTCTGAAATCAGTTAGATTAAAAAAAAAAAGCACAGCAGTCGACAGCGCTATACAAAATGGTAGACTTGTGGGTGATAAGTAAGCGAATAATGCGGAAAACAGAGATTTTTAGATGGGAAACTGTTCTTGAAGTACTGTGGTGGAAGCAAACAGCAAAAGTAAGAGGGATTTCATGACAATGTTTATGTGAAGTGAAATGTGAAGCGTAGTTTGGATCTTCTTTTGCTGCTGGTTCAGTCAATCTTGGTTGGAGACAGACAAAACTGCAATTTCAGAATCTAGCGCAAAGAAAAAACACGCAAACACAAAGCACAGACCCACCGATGCATCGGAGTCTCTGAGCTGTCAGCTTTCAGCCCCGACGGCATGTCCGACCGCCTACAGCTCTAAGATGGAGGCTGATTAGAAGCAGCTGGCAGGGTAAACAAGCGCAGGTGAATCGACAGCCGTGTGGAGGAGCCTCCGTCCTTGCCACGCCCTCTCCTGAAGCGTGAACTTCCATAAAAAACAAACCCCACGGCTGGGAGAGAGGAGAAACAGGAGAAAAAACACACCAAAACCCAAGTCGCCTAGGGAGGACCGTCCGACCGTGACAACGTGACTATATAATTAATTACCAACTTGCACCCTATAGTGTATTCTGGTGCCAGACACACGTTCGAACATGGTGTTCATTATGGACTAGCTGTGGCTAGCAGAATAATGTCCAGGGGTGCAGGGGTAGGCAGGGTACAAGCCATCCTGCAAGCAGGAACAGGCCGAGAGACAGGTTCTGGGACGAATACAGGATGAGAGAAGTGATCAGATTTGGAGGTGTAAGTGTCTATAATGACAGTTTTTATTGAAGTTGGTTGATAATAAACAGTCGTAGGTTTTGCTGGGCTAATGGAATGTTGAATAGTCAGCAGACTGAACAGCAGTCTTTGGCTTGTGATAAGCAGGATGGAAAAAATCTGACTCACCCTGGGGAACTGTTCCACATGAGAAGAGTGGCGATGATCGGAGCCTCACCTCCTCTTGGCGGAGACAGTGGAGTGACTGGATGACTGAGCCACCAACAAGCCGAGATAGGAGGCTGAGCTGCTAAGCTACACCGAGACAGAAGAGCTGGTGAGTGAGGAGGCAGGTGGACAAGTGAAGACTGGAGAGGCGGGAGAGTGATCAGCCGGAGATCAGCAAGGAGGCTCGCATGCAGACGGAGCAGCAGGAGGAGGAGTATGGTGCCTTTAAGGAACCCCCAGAGCCAGCCGACTACCTTCGAAGATGTGCTGATACTCAGGGATTAGATATGGCTTTATGCATTATGCTTTGTGCATTATGTTTATTATAAAGACAGGATGGATAGAACATGAAAGGTTGAACTAAACTGAACAATCGGACTGGACCGAAAACACACATATGAAATTGATAATGACGAGACAAGGAACTGAGGGAAACTAAGGGCTTAAATACACTGGATAATGATGATGAATGGAAAAAGGTGAGAACACGGCTGAACAAAGTCTGATGACACAGGAAGTAGAACTAAACATATTGCACACAGACAGATGACCAACACAATAAAACAGGAAACATACATGTGAAAATAAACAGTGACAAAATGTCCAGAACTGAAAACACTCTTTATCCTCTCGAGGATACTCGAGGGCGCATAGGAGTTTGCCCAACCAGTCTACATGTGTTTTGTGGACTTGGGGAAGGCATTCGACCGTGTCCCTTGTGGGGGGTCCTGTGGGGGGTGCTTCGGGGGGTATGGGGTGTCTGGCCCATTGCTACGGGCCATTCAGTCCTTATACGACTGTTGCAAGAGCTTGGTCCACATAGCCGGCAATAAGTCGGACTCGTTCCTGGTGGGTGATGGGTT
This sequence comes from Mchenga conophoros, assembly GCF_057382185.1. Taxonomy (NCBI): domain Eukaryota; kingdom Metazoa; phylum Chordata; class Actinopteri; order Cichliformes; family Cichlidae; genus Mchenga; species Mchenga conophoros. Next base: position 16,517,136 of record NC_140527.1, on the reverse strand, counting down.
CCGCCAGGGCTGCCCTTTATCACCGATTCTTTTCATAATTTTTATAGACAGAATTTCTAGGCATAGCCAAGTGGCGGAAGGCTTTCTCATCTCTGCTTTTCGCAGATGATGTGGTCCTGTTGGCTTCATCAGGTGATGGCCTCCAGCTCGCCTTGGAACAGTTCTCAGCTGAGTGTGAAGCGGTGGGAATGAGAATCAGCACCTCCAAATCTGACGCCATGGTCCTCAGCCGGAAAAGGGTGGAGTTCCCAGTCTGTGTCAGGGATGAGACCCTGCCCCAAGTGGAAGAGTTTAAGTATCTGAGGATCTTGTTCAGTGATGCGGACGCTGTACCGGTCTGTAGTGGTGAAGAGAGAGCTGAGCGTAAAAGCGAAGCTCTCAATTTACCGGTCAATCTACGTCCCTACCCTCACCTATGGTCATGAGCTGTGGGTAGTGACCGAAAGAACAAGATCGCGAATACAAACGGCGGAAATGGGTTTCCTCCGAAGGGTGGCTGGCCTCTCCCTTAGAGATAGGGTGAGAAGTTTGGCCATTCGGGAGGGGCTCAGAGTAGAGCCTCTGCTCCTCCACATCGAAAGGAGCCAGTTGAGGTGGTTCGGGCATCTGACAAGGATGCCCCCTGGGCGCTTCTTGGCTGAGGTTTTCCAGGCAGGCGGGAGGAGGCCCCTGGGTCTGCCCCGGGGCCTCCTCCCGGTGTCCCACCGGGAGGAGGCCCCGGGGCAGACCCAGGACACGTTGCAGAGATTATATCTCTCAGCTGGCCTGGGAACACCTCGGTGTTCCCCTGGATAAGCTGAAGAAAATGGATGGATGAATAGATTAAAACACTAGGTCAACGAGCCAGGAACCCTGACACTAATTAGTTGTAATTTAGCTGTTTTCTTTTAGTTCCAATTGCTTTCTCAATCTATTATTGTCCCATGCCAACTTTTTTGAAGCTGTTGCTGCAAACTCAAAAGTGGCTTTTTTTGTTAATATGGTATGTTTTCTCAGTTTAAACATATTCATTTTTTTCTGCGTTTTATTGTGACTTAAATATCTAAACATGGTATTGAGTTTTTGTTTTTTTGTTTTGTTTTCAACATTTCAACATTCAACAGCATCCCAGTTTTTGGAATACAAAACCTTGAATTTGTTAAGCAGAAGAGAATGGATGGATAGATGGATGGAAAGTTGTAAACCAAGTTAATTATGTGATATCCTATGACAGAAAATAGGGAACACCTTAATTGGTCAACTTAATGGATTAAGAAAAACATGATGTTTTGAGCATCAAGGAGAAAAAGAGAGGAAATAAGGTTTGCAGGATGGTAAGCAAGCTCAGAGGCAATCTGATTAAACCCTGCTGCATTATTCATCAATAAACCCAGAGTCCATAATACATGACATGTCATGACCATTTTCATTAAGGTAGGGAACTCTATATGTGTAAAAGCACTCAATCAGATACATCTGAGCCAGCTCTTCTCAGACCTGGAAGCAGAAAAAGCAGATGTGTTTTATCACAGTTACACTTGTTCACTTGGCCAGGTCCCTATGCTGTCCTGTTTCACTCTGAGGGCAGAGATAAGGCAGTTTCTGGCAGTGAAAAAACTGCCAGATGAAGAGACTGTGACCCAGATGGCCTTCTAGATTTGGCGCTGTTTAACTAATCTACTGGCCATTTGAATGCAGTCAACACAGAGAGGTCTGCATAGAGGCAAGGCAGAGGTCTTGTGGACATGTTAGCTGTGATTAACTAGGAACTTACCTCAGAATTATTATTTTTTGACAGAATCTGATAAGTGCAAACAATTTAGTTTTGTTAAATGAGACATATTGAATCAATTGATTTAGTTGATTAAGTGTCACATTTTTAAGGTTAGATTTCCTGTCAGAGTGGTGCAAAGTGGTTAAATCAAGTCAATAATAAAATGTATCATTTTTATTTTTATTATTTAAAGAAAACATATACTTCCATTCCATTTTAGGGGTTCACTGGGTTAAACAGAGCACACCTTAAACTTTTTAACCTTTTTAGGCTCACTCGTCTTTTTCAATGAAGCATTAGCTTACAACATCTATATCTACAGTGCCATGAAAAATAATCTGTCAGCTGGTCTGCACATTCTCTGAGCACTCTTCCAGAAGGACCATCATTGAAAAGAGGGGGTGGCTTATGATGCCAACTCTCTGCTACCTATAATGCAGTTTTGAGATCCCTTCCCAGGTGCCTCAACTCACATGCACACCTTGCTTCAGTTGACCTCAATAGCCCACATGATAGAGCGAACCAAAGTCTCACAGTGTTTTCACCAGAAACCTCCCTTTTTCACACCTTGGCTCATGTGACGAGACACATGTTTGATGGTTGACCCTCTCAAGGAACAGCCACCACTGGAGTTTAAATACCCGAGCCTTTCCAACACTTGATTTTGGACCTGAAGAAGCCTCCTGGGCAGGATATGAAATGTCTTCAAAAAAGTTGTGTGATGGTCCTTGGTCTTTGACCCAGGTTTGTTATGTTTTTATTTCTTAGTTCCTGTTTGTTTTGTCACTCTCTCTGTTCATCAGAGAGAGTGATGTTCTTTGTTTTCCTAGTCTTGTCTCTGTCTCCTCCCTCCTTTCCCTATTGTGACAGTCTCTTGTCTCATGTGCATTATGTTCAGCTTTGCTTCCCCTGTTTTATTATGCCTATTTGCTCCAGCTGTGTATCCATGTGTCTCCACTTTTCCTAACCACACTATACACTGTGTATATATTGTTTCAGTCTCCCCCTTGTGTTCCTGTTTTCTAGCATCTCTACTTTTATTTTTTTTTAGTTCAGGTTTCTTAGGGGTTTCCTATTTCCCTTTGTTTTTGTGTGATTGTCTTAGTTTTGTTTTGGACATCAGCCCTAATAAATTTGACTTGTTTTGCATTATCACTGCCAGCCGGGGAGTCTGAGTTCATTGTCATGATCTGTGTTCCTACATGACCAGTGCAAACTGCGCATGATCTGATATCCTCGTGTCGGTATTGTTCCCACATCATCATAATAAATGTTGTTCCAGGTTCAACATTGCAAGTGACCAATCACATTGTTGTGACGTCATACTGTTGCAACTTTGGAAAAAAAACGCCTTTTTCCCCCCAAAAAATCTACTTAACTTGCAAGAAACCGCCTCTGTCCGCCAATCCAGCAATTTGAATTCATTGCATTTCAGGAACTTAGTTCTGTCATAAACGGTAAGCATTATACAGGGAGTGCAAAATTATTAGGCAAGTTGTATTTTTGAGGAATAATTTTATTATTGAACAACAACCATGTTCTCAATGAACCCAAAAAACTCATTAATATCAAAGCTGAATGTTTTTGGAAGTAGTTTTTAGTTTGTTTTTAGTTTTAGCTATTTTAGGGGGATATCTGTGTGTGCAGGTGACTATTACTGTGCATAATTATTAGGCAACTTAACAAAAAACAAATATATACCCATTTCAATTATTTCTTTTTACCAGTGAAACCAATATAACATCTCCACATTCACAAATATACATTTCTGACATTCAAAAACAAAACAAAAACAAATCAGCGACCAATATAGCCACCTTTCTTTGCAAGGACACTCAAAAGCCTGCTATCCATGGATTCTGTCAGTGTTTTGATCTGTTCACCATCAACATTGCGTGCAGCAGCAACCACAGCCTCCCAGACACTGTTCAGAGAGGTGTACTGTTTTCCCTCCTTGTAAATCTCACATTTGATGATGGACCACAGGTTCTCAATGGGGTTCAGATCAGGTGAACAAGGTGGCCATGTCATTAGTTTTTCTTCTTTCATACCCTTTCTTGCCAGCCACACTGTGGAGTACTTGGATGCATGTGATGGAGCATTGTCCTGCATGAAAATCATGTTTTTCTTGAAGGATGCAGACTGCTTCCTGTACCACTGCTTGAAGAAGGTGTCTTCCAGAAACTGGCAGTAGGACTGGGAGTTGAGCTTGACTCCATCCTCAACCCAAAAAGGCCCCACAAGCTCATCTTTGATGATACCAGCCCAAACCAGTACTCCACCTCCACCTTGCTGGCGTCTCAGTCGGACTGGAGCTCTCTGCCCTTTACCAATCCAGCCACGGGCCCATCCATCTGGCCCATCAAGATTCACTCTCATTTCATCAGTCCATAAAACCTTAGAAAAATCAGTCTTGAGATATTTCTTGGCCTAGTCTTGACGTTTCAGCTTGTGTGTCTTGTTCAGTGGTGGTCGTCTTTCAGCCTTTCTTACCTTGGCCATGTCTCTGAGTATTGCACACCTTGTGCTTTTGGGCACTCCAGTGATGTTGCAGCTCTGAAATATGGCCAAACTGGTGGCAAGTGGCATCTTGGCAGCTGCACGCTTGACTTTTCTCAGTTCATGGGCAGTTATTTTGCGCCTTGGTTTTTCCACACGCTTCTTGCGACCCTGTTGACTATTTTGAATGAAACGCTTGATTGTTCGATGATCACACTTCAGAAGCTTTGCAATTTTGAGACTGCTGCATCCCTCTGCAAGATATCTCACTATTTTTGACTTTTCTGAGCCTGTCAATTCCTTCTTTTGACCCATTTTGCCAAAGGAAAGGACGTTGCCTAATAGTTATGCACACCTGATATAGGGTGTTGATGTCATTAGACCATACCCCTTCTCATTGCAGAGATGCACATCACCTAATATGCTTAATTGGTAGTAGGTTTTCGAGCCTATACAGCTTGGAGTAAGACAACATGCATGAAGAGGATGATGTGGACAAAATACTCATTTTCCTAATAATTCTGCACTCCCTGTACATATTGTCCTTGCAACATTGGAATTTCATAAATGAATGAATCGCTTGGCTTGCAAAAGTATGATGTCACAACAATGTGATTGGTCACTTGCAATGTTGAACCTGGAACAACATTTATTATGATGACGTGGGAACAACATCGACACGAGGATATTAGATCATCCGCAAACTCCAGTCACTTTCTACCATGACCTGAATAACTGAGAACATGCACAGAAAACACTTCCCCGAGTTCCAACAACTGAAATCTGCACTAGAATCAAAGATGAATGTAGTAAATAGCCAGTTGCTTTTGAAATAAAGAAAATCATGCACCTCCGAAATTAACCACCAGACTTTATAAAGTTTCCACTTTCAAATATTGAGGTAATAACAATGCTACTGATAAAAAAAAAATTGAAAAAATGGCTCTACTCATCTTGTTAAAAGTTCATTTGTTAGCCCTCGGAAAACTATCAAGGAAAATTTATAATTTTTTTTTGTGTTTTTATTTAATTGACTTATTTTACTTGGTTCCCATAAATAAAACAAGTGTTCCTGTTTCAACTTGCTTACCTGTGTGTGTGTGTGTGTGTGTGTGTGTGTGTGTGTGTGTGTGTGTGTGTGTGTGTGTGTGTGTGTGTGTGTGTAACATGTAAGCATTCTGCTGTGCCTTTGTGTGCCAGTTTTCTTATACCAGCTCCTTTGTCAGCAAAAACAAATCCATTAGTTTGTATAAAAGCTGGCTAGCACTGCTCTTTGAAGCTTTTTGTGTCAATGCATGCATGGAGAAATGTAATTCCTCTGAGTTCAGTATACAGTCCACGCATGTCTAATTGAAATGTTTTTACAAAAACAATAAAGTGATGGAGAGAGGGTAAAATCCAATTTAAAAAGTTGATGAGGATGGGCTTTTCTGGCTGGAATAATTCCTAACACTTCAAGGGTTCAGGTTAATTTCAGTAGCATTTTGTTATACACACACACACACACACACACACACACACACACACACACACACACACGTGGACACACACACTCACACTAGTGGCACATTTTAAAGTAGTAAAAATTCAAAACCTAGCACTCTCATTAAAACTGTCATGTTCTTATAGTCGTGTACTTTTCATGCAGATAGGGCAAGACTCTGTACATTAAGAGATGAGGAAAAAGGAAGCAATTTCTATTACCTGGTTTAGAGGCGAGTAGGGCAGTGGAGTCTCTTGGTAACAAACTTTGCTGTTTTATAGAGTTGCTGATGATCTGTTAACCAAATGTGTTTTATCATTAGCGCCTCGTTGCAAATTACCCTCTTAATTCTTATGGAAATGAAAGCAATATACTTACAGAGTTAACTTATTTCTTCACGCACTGCTTGGCTTTTGTTAGCATTTTTGTTAAATAATGACATAAATTAAAAAAATCAGGTAAATACAACATAAAATGTTGTATTTACCTGATTTTAAGGCCTGCTAAAATGCCAGATTTAACAAAAGTTAAACTTAATAATTGAAATAGGGCATATACCTTCTTTCTAATAAAACTGTATGGAGAATGGGAAAGAGGCAGATTCCTTTCCAGGACACTACAGCTCACTTCCCTGACCTGTGTTTTTTTTTTCACTTTCTTTTTGTTTAGACATTCTTTTTTTGTTAAAATATTTTTTAAGTACTGTAACAAAAGAAAGAAAAATGCCAAAACGTTCTAAATAAACACATTCGACATGTGTTTGTTGTGAACGTTTCTATCTGTACAGCCCCCAATCTATCTCCTTATCAGTTATGACTATGCACAATTAATGCTGACCACTCATTACATAATGTGCTTCAAAGCTACACCCTTACACTGATAGTATGATAGTATGATTAGCTTATCATTCACAATTGTTGTTTAACCATAAAAAAGACAGGATGAATTTATTATAGTGTGCCTTCAGTAAACATTCATGACTTTATGCAAAATTCAAAACTGGTTTGAACTAGCGTCACTCTAGTCCCATCAGTATTGATGAGTATTGATTTGAATTTACCAGTGCCTCATTAATCTCTGATCAATATTTATGTATAACAGAGACCTTTATCTGACCTGGACTTGAATTTCCAATTTTAACCTCAGACTTAAAAGCCTTTAACACTGTGAACTTTTGAGGACAGAATTACCCGTCAGACTTGCACCAAGAAACTCAAGTTTGTTGGAATGAAGACATGGATTCACAGTGGGGATTTTTTTCTCAGAGTCTGACCTGGCTATGAACTCTTCTCTCTTTGGATGTATGTGTATGTGTGGTGACAAATGACATGTCAGAAGGACTTTGATGGTTTTTTCCTGTGTATTTTAGACAGACACCACCTGACCAGATTTCTTTCTTTTTATCTTTCTCTCTTTCTAGCTATCAAAAAAGATCATTACAGATGGTGAGGCGACTGCATCTAGTCTAACTATCTGTAATGATCTCATACTTCACATGCGATCTAATAATATTTAAAAGTTCCTTTAAAAGATGAGCTCATTATATAAAAGCCTTTTAGTGTTTTCTCTGCAATAACTTTTGATATGCATCCCAGGCTGATTGAAGTTTGTGTATATGCTCCCAAGCCAGTTTAATGTAACCTCATTGTCTTTTAAACATGTTTAATGACAGAACATGACCTCTACAGATGAAAAGAAAGAAATGGTAATTGTTCATGCTTTCTGCTTGTTTCCCACTGACTGTCTTCGTGTGATAGAAAAAAAATGTTATACAGCATTTAGAATGACTATACCTTGCTACCATCATGTGCCATTTACCATGAAAAGTAGTTCCTGTTGAATGCATTATTCCATTGAATAACTCAGGTTTAAAACACCAGTACACCAATAGGCACTTCTCTAATGATGTGCCACCATAACAAGAGACCTCTTTTCAATAATCTTTTGAGGCAGGTTATAGTGAAATTGTGCATATGCAAAATTTCAACACACTGGGGTACAATCAATCTGTCTGCTTCATCTCATTAAAGTACTGAGCATATGTCATGCTCCCAGCACAGATGTAAATTGTAAATTGTCAAACACAGAAAATGTAACTATGAATGCCATGTACTTTTCTCCTCCTCCTCCTCCTCTCCCTTAGCTTCCCTGCTTAGCCTCTTGTGTCCTTGTCTAGTCTTGTGTTTTTTGTATTACTTTTCCCTGGAACACTCTCTCACAGTCTGTTCTCTAAAACCTAAAAGAGGAATTATGGATTTGATCAACTGGTCCCTGAATGCAATTGACAGCCTTTTCTCAACGAGAAGTCTGGGCTCAGGTGAGCCTGAGTGTCCTGGAGGTACTTTCCCAGCCGGATACACGATGGACGGGTGGCATAACTGGAGGGTCGTGTGCCTGGCGGGACTGTTGATCAAAGATTCTGAAGATATCTACCTATTTGGAACCATGATAACAGGGTTCTTGCTGATCGGAGCTGGCTTTGCACTGGCTTATCGAAGAATTAAGAATGTGGAACCGGCTGTTGAAACCCCGACAAAGCTGCCCACTCTGATTGAAACGATGGGACGAGGCATGAGTTCTCAAAATGGGCTCATTGAGTGCAGCACGGATAAGATGTTGGAGAAGCTTGCGGCTGCCGTGAACACTCAAAATAAGACCTCTGAGCGCAAATTGGATCACATCTTGGAGAAGCTCACTGCGGTCGTGCATTCTCAGAATCTGCTCTTTGAGCACAAGAATGACAACATCACGGAGTGTAAGTTTGATAACATCATGGAGACCTCCAACCTCTCCAACGGGAGATTGAGAGACCAGTGTCGGACTGTTAGAACAGCTTTGAAATTCATATGAGTTGTTCACACTAAAGTAAAAACCACCATCATTTCATGCGGCTACCACTTCGGCGCCAGCTGTGATCTCAAGGCTGGAGCTGAACAAAAACACCCTGATAACAGACTGTGCTTAGACTGTTCCTCCCCTATGCAAGGCCACCTGGGTTGGCTGGAAGACTGTTTACTTAGCCTGGCAGGGTGAAGGACACTGTTTCAGCTGAACTCTGGACACACACACACATACACATACACTGATACACACTCATCCCCCCCTCCCTTTCCAAACGCCTTTGATGCTTGTCCCCTCCTGGGGAAGATGGCGGTCGACTGGACCAGTGCAGACATGCTGCAGGACCGGATGCGCTGTCTACACCCGTCCCTGTTGCTTGCCTTGTGTTTCTATGGTGTATTGATAGTCATGTGCTTTTTGTATGCACTGAGGTGTAATTTCTTCTGTTCTCAAACTGATCTCCCTGTTGGAGCTCAGTCTGGGGGGAGTTCTTTTTTCTCCTCGTCTTTCCTCATGTTGTTTATTTTCCATTGTTATACCTCTCTGACCTGTCTTCCCCATGTGATGTTTGTGTAATGTATGTATGGTCGGAAGGGTAAGATGGCGCTGGCACGTCTGGCAACCTTAACCCAATTTCCCTCGGGATGAATAAAGTATGATCAATCAATCAATCAATCAATGAAATCAAAAATAAAACAAAAATATGAAATAAATCTAAAATGCTAACTTAATAATAATTTAGTTTCTCGTCTCCAAAACATGAGCTTCTCTACACTCTCTGATGCAACAGATCGTGCTCTCCAACAAAACAATACTGCCTATGGAACATTGGTTTTAGCAGCTCTTCAAATTGTGGATTATTTCCCCAGAAAGACAACAACACACACTTACACACACCAAGATGATGGAGTAAACCTAAACTTTTTATTTCACTTTCTTACAGTTTATCACTCAATCCACATATCCCACAATCCCCACATGACTCCTACTCATAATCCCCTTGGAGGTAGCTGTCAATCACTTTCCTCCTCTCTCCGTTTGAATTAGCAGTCTAAATTTTAATCTGCTCCACTTCCTTTGCCTTCCTCCTGTCATTGAAGCCAACAGAGAAACTAAACACTGCACTCCATCTACTTGTTCTCTCATGTACACATTTCCACTCTAACATTATCTCTTCTACTGACACTCGTTTTCTTCCACTCTGCCTAAGGCTTTGGCATTTTTCTCACACTTACACGTTTCAGATCACAGAAATGTTAAATTCACAAAGTAAAAAGCTATCCAAAACTACCTGGCCCCAACTGAATAAGTGAACTTGTGAGACTAACTATGTTATCTATGTGTGTGTGTGTTATCTATGTGTAGAGATACACATAGATATGGTCAGTTTAGAGTCACCAATTAACCTGTCTTTTAACTGAGGGAGGCCACTGAGGCATGGAAAGACCATGCAAACCCCACACAGTCTGGGCCATGGAAGAAATTAGATTCACTAGCTTTTCAGTGTGCAGTATTCTTGGCTTTTAAGTCAGATCCATGCCTTACTCATTACATCTGGTTTCAAAATGATAAGAGAGCAATGTTAAAAATGCTTGCTTGAGAATTCACAACAGTGCTCTGCTTACCAGTGAGCATGACAGTGGAGTTTTTTTTATAAACATGTAGCCTCTAGGAAGGTTTTTATAAACATGATGTAGCCCCTAGGTCATTCTGTTGACCAAACACAGTGACCTAGGAGCTACATTAAGGCACAGTATGAGGAAAAACAATTTTTGTTCATGCAAAGCAACTCTAGTAGCGTGCAAGAATAAAAATAAGGAGAAGGAAATGAGCTTACACAGCCTACTGTATTTAACAAGCACCAGGACGGTTTTTCCCTTTGCAGAACACTTCTGTGCATTCCTCTCTTTACCTGCTGGTTAAAACCTAATCTATGCTTTCATTATATCCATATTTAACTACTGCAATAGCATCCACAAAATCCAAAGTAATTCCAGACAGTTCACCTGCTCACAAGCCTTCACTAGGTCCCTGTTCCTTAAATCATCAAAGTCAAGGTCATTTTCATCTCTGACAAAGCTCTCCATAACTAGTTCCCTCCACCTGACAGACAGTCCATCACTGCGCTTTTCAATGTCATTTAGGTTCATATGACACACCGACCTTCCACATTAAATGAAAGACTCCTCTGTTTTTAGTGTGTGTATATTTCCACTATTTTCTCATCTAATTTTTTTTTGTCGAAAAAGCTCTTAAAATAAAATATATTTTGATCATTTTTTGACATGCATGGACACTGATAAAGATAGTATTTCATCTCTTCATTCACATAAAAACATGTACAAGATGACATGTGAAGGAGAGCCTGACATTTTAGCCGATTCGTGGAAGCAGTAGTTCGTCATTCCATCATTCATCAAACATTCCACACTTGATGGGTATCACAAAGCTGAAGGTGGGTAAAATGAAGAGAGACACATGAATGAAACAGAGTGAGGTTAGTACAGAAAATGTGACAAATCAAGACAGCATCATTCCCAGGCACATGAAAGCAAACATGGCACAATGGTAGATTTGTCAAATGAAATGTGTAATTTGCGCTATTTGTGTATGCTGACATGCTGTCCTCTGCTGTCTGTGTCTTTTTGATTTGGGTAATTTTCATTTTAAATGTCGGAGCTCGTCAATGACAAACTGTCTCTTCATTCTATAATACTAATCCACGCTTGCCTCATAACATGAGGAGAGGTAACAGTGAATAAATACCACCTATTACCAGCTTACCAATAGTGGGCTGTTCTTTTACATGAGCTAAAGGCTTCAGGTCAGTGTGAAGAACAAAAGTATGGTAAATGGTAAATGGCCTGTATTTGTATAGCGCTTTACTTAGTCCCTAGGACCCCAAAACGCTTTACACTACATTCAGTCATTCACCCATTCACACACACATTCACACACACAAAAGTATGTCTGTTTCCTTTGCATAACTTCAAGTATGAAACCCTGACAATGTATAACTTTAAATACACTATAATCGGACAGACTGTGCATCTGCAAATACTTTCAAAATGTAACCTCAACTTATTGACAATGAAACTCTAGAGCTGGATACATTTAATGTACAATGCAACCAGACAGAACAGGGAACCAAAAGCATTTTCAATTAGTCAAGGTTTTTAGTTTTTCTTTTGTAAAACAACTGATTACTTCAAGTGAAAAATGTAATTGTTGCATTATGTTATGTTGTTTTTTGTTTTCTTTTTAAAGTTTGAGTTTCACTGTCCCGAGTGTGGTGCTTACCACGGGGACTACTGTTGCCTTCATTCTCCACAGGCTCTGGTATTTTTTGATCATCCTTAGGGTGATCCTTACCAAATGAAAGCAACCTGGTGTAGCTTTCATTTGGTATTACTACATCTACACTATGACCTTATTCCTTCTCTGCTATGTCCATTTGGTTGCCCAGTTTGTCCGTCTCTATCTGGAAGTCCCACAGAATTTTAGACTGGTCTGCTGACAATCCTGCACAGTGCTGTTATGTGCTGGGTTGAAGTGTTTTTTTTCTACTGACTAAAGAGCTTTTTTTCTTCCTTCCTTGTGTTTATGTACAAGACAGAGGTGGAGTCTCTTGTTTCTGATGCAGCACCAGTCTGGAACTGTCTGTCCTTTAATGGCTGGGTGAGGGAAGTGGCAAACACACACACACACACTGTAGCAAAGAGTATTTACCTGAGTTTGCCCCCATCATCTGTTGGCTATTTTATTTCTCTCATGGGTCACATCTTTTTCAGCAAAGGGTGAATTCCTAAGAGCAGGGGGAGCAGATAGAGAAAAAGTGGCCACGTAAAATAAAAGTGAAGAGCAGAATGTGGACAGTCTCACAGAATATTTGGTCCTAATTTTGGAAAGCCAAGGAAAAATATGCAAACTTAAGTCTTGGTAGAACACAGAATTCTAGTATAACACTAATATGGCTAAACACTATAATATGTGGTAAGATTAGATGTTCAGGCTACATTTACATTTGATTTAATAAAGGTTTGTATTTTACTGTCATTCAAAATAGTGTACACTCTTGAGATCAGGCATTGTTGTCAAAGCTTTCCTGAAAAGGGTTCTTTAAATTAGCCTTTAGATCACCTGTAGATAATAAATGACCCACAATTTCAAATTAGCTAGTAGTACCTAAACTGCTGTAAAGCAGACCCTTTTCCTGGGATATATTATTGTAGGGTCTACCTTACAATATTAAGCGTCTTGAGGTGACTGTTGCTGTGGTTTGGTGCTGTATAAAAAAAATGAAATTGAAATTGAAGGATGCATCAGATATACAGTATGCTTTGCAGCCCACCCAATCCCAGGATTTATTGCAAGCCAATCACAGCAGATTTTTTTCCCAAAACATGGTGAAGTGAAGCAGCCAAGAAATAAAGTATTGGGTGTAATCCCTTTTCATGACTGCATCCTTGCTGCGGACACGTACAATACAGAATACAAAAAAATGTGTGTAATGCAAACACAGAATGTTGTTTTCTTTTTTGACACTTCGTCAGTTGATCAGCTACTTTAATCTGGAATAAAGGTTGCCACATTATTTAGTACCAGAGGCTGAGTTTTACGATTATTACATTTAATGAGCAGCTGTCCTAATTGAGTCTTTTGAGTTGATGTAATAGGATAAAATTGGAATCTCCTTAATACCTGAACAAGCTGAAATTAGAAAATGAATTAGAAAGGTTACATTTTCTGAAATTTAGTATACTTATAAAAATAAGCATTTAAGTACTAGAAAAGGCAATCAAATCAATCAGTGTATTGTGAAAGCTAGCTAAACACTGAAATGTAATAGTAGAAGTGATACATAGAACAAGATTAGTCTTTTTAAACCTTTGACACTCAGGTTGTCATGGATCGCTGTGTGGCAGGCAGGAGGAGGACCCAAATTGCAAAACTCACAGACTCGGGGATGAACTCAAAAATCACAGCTTTAATGCTGGAGAGGCAGAACGTAGGAAATACAAAACTAAACTGGGAAAACTAAATACAAAGCTCGCCAAGGAACAGGGAGGAACACACACAACATGAGGGAGAACGCGACACAGAACTGAGGGAGACGCAGACATAATTACACAGAGGGTTAACGAGGGAAGTGGGAGCACACAGGAAACACAGGTGACACTGATAATCATAACAAGACACGGCAGGAGTGAACACCACACTGACGGGGGATGGGCAAAGTAAAACAGGAAGTACAGAGGTTCAGACAGGAGGAGAGAGCACGGGGAAAACACAGACATAACGGGCTGGGGAAAACATAGAATAAAACACAAGGAGAGACGAGGGCTCACAGATACACAGGGGCACACAGGAGGTAACCAAATAAGGAACATCTTAACTAAATAACCAAGGCATAACTAGGGAATAAAATACAAAACACACAAAAACTGAGAATACTGGGCCCACATGGCCCAGGACCATGACATCACCCCCCCCCCCCCCCCCCCCTCCCTCAAGGGCTGGCTCCCGACAGCCCAAACCCGTGAACCAAAACACGACAAACAGAAAACAACCCACCCAGGGCGGGAGGCGGGGGACCAGGACGGAGGGCCCAGAACAGGAAACAAAACAGCCGACAGAAAACACAGGAGCACAGTCCAAGCAAAGTTCAGGGGGTCGGCCTGGAGGGCGGCAATACAACAGGCCACGCCCTCTCACATCAGGAGGCCGACCCGGAGCCCGCAGGCACAAGAGTTCAAGGGTCATATGGTCGGGGGGCCGACCAGGCGGGTGACACAGGTGATAGAGCCGGTCTGGAGGCCAGCCGTGCGGAAGGCAACGGCGGCGATAACATAGAGACAGGTCAGGGGGCTGGCCGCGCGGAAGGCAGCGGCGGCGGCGAAGGAGACGACGGAGCAGTTCAGGGGACCGACCGCGCGGAAGGCAGCGGCGGCGGCGAAGGAGACGGAGCAGTTCAGGGGGCCGGCCGCGCGGAAGGCAGCGGCGGCTCTCCAGTGTCAGGCGTACTGGCCGAGGCCCGGTGGGCACAGGACCAGTCGAGGCTGGACCAGACGAGGCAGGACCAGATGGTGGCGTGGCAGCCACAGGCGACGCTGAAGCAGATGCAGAGGCTGGACCAGGCGACGCTGAAGCAGATGCAGGGGCTGGACCAGGCGATGCTGAAGCAGATGCAGGGGCTGTACCAGGCGACGGCGTGGGTGGAGACTCCGAGGATGCAGCTGGTGAGGGTGGAGACTCCGAGGCTGCAGCAGGTGGCGGCGTGGATGACACTGCTGCTAACACGGATGAGGTTGCTGGTGGGGCAGCGGGTGGCTGGACGGGCCCCTCGGACCCTCCAGCGGAGACAGGCGGCTGAACGGGCCCCTCGGACCCTCCAGCGAAGACAGGCGGCTGAATGGGCCCCTCGGACCCTCTAGCGGAGACAGGAGGCTGGACAGGCCCCTCGGACCCTCCAGCGGAGACAGGAGGCTGAACGGGCCCCTCGGACCCTCCAGCGGAGACAGGGAGCTGGGCTGCGAACTGGACAAGGAACTGAGCAGTAAACTGAGCTAGTGACTGAACAGGCAATGGAGCAAGAAACTGAGGTGGTAACAGAGCGGATGACTGAGCGGGTAATGGAGCTGCTAACTGTGCTAAAGACTGAACTGGTGACAAAAGAAGAAACTGTGCTAATAACTGAGCTACTGACTGCATTATGGACAGAAATGCCAGTTGTAGTGGTAGTTGCGCTTGTGGTTGAGCAGGTGTCTGACTCTGGGCTGCTCTCCTTCTGGGAACAGGAACAGGTGCTAGGCCTAGCTGAACACCAGCCATCCCCACCCGAGGAACAGATACGGGTGCAGGAACGAGCTGGGCTCTGGCTGCCTTTACCCTGGGGGCCGGTGTAGGTGCAGGAGCTAGCTGGACCTCTGCTGCTCCCACCCGAGGGACTGAGACGGGTGCAGGAGTCGGCAGGGTCATGGCTGACCTCACCCAGGGAACTGGAACAGGCACAGGCGATGGCTGGATGTCCATCAACCCCACCCGAGGAGCAGGTACTGTCATGGTCTCCGTGCCTGCCCGGTCGGCCCCACAAGGCTACAATTTCTGTTTCTGTTTTCTCCCTCTCTGCCTGGGCGGAGCTCACTGTGGGCTCCCACCCTTGGCCCACACACACACACCTGACAACACTCACCCATCATCACCGGGAGCACTATTTGAGGCTGGAACACAGATCCTCTCGTCGCTGGATGATTGTACCCCTAACGTTAGTGTTCTCACAGCTCTTGTGCTTCATGTTCGTGATTTGTGATTAGTTGGTGACCTGCCTTCTCGTCTGCCTCAGATTTCCCCCCCGGACCTGCGACCTCCCTGCTGCGGGAACGTGTGTGAGTGTGAGCGAAGAAGACGTGAGCGAGTTACCCTGTGATTCCCCCCGGAGTTTTGGATCCCTTCACTGTACATTTATTGCACTGGCACTGTAAATAAACTACACCTTGGAGATACCTTACCGCTCTGTGTTTGAATCTCTGTACCAGATCGTGACAGGTACGGGTGCCGGGATGAATGGAGCCTCTGCCAGGCTGGGGACAGAAGCAGGGACCACCTGGACCTCAGCCACCCTCTCCCGAGGAACTGATACGGGTGCGAGGGAAAGCTGGGCCCGCGCTGCCCTGGGTACAGGAAGTGGAGGTGGAGAGCGAAGCACAGGAACAGTAACAGACACTGGGAAAACCAAGTTAGTGGAGCCAAACACAGTTTTAGCAAACAGAGACTTATGGCTGGCCACGTTTAGCAACTCCGCTGTTCTTAAGCTGTCCATGCTAGAAGTAGCAGTCTTTAAAACAGTCACAGTACAGAAGGATCCCGGCTTAGCAAAGTCAGGGTCCAAAATTCTTGGCTCAGGAGGAGCGGTTGTAGAAATAGAAGCATTCCTATAGGCTGTTTCCAAATACGCTGGTTGGAGAGCAGCATAGTCCAGGAGTGAAGAAACACCATCCACAGTCTTATACTCAGCAGGTATAGGAGTAGGGGAGTTAACACAGGTGGTGTCTGAGGCAACTGGGTGCGAAACTAACCCAGGAATAGTCAACCTGGGCTCCCTTAGCAGTTTACACATGACGGACGATAACTTGTTGCCCTTAACCTTAACAACTGTGATTGAATGCACAGTCTTAGTGTTTTCACAACCTGAGTTAACAGACATCGCATCAGCTATAGTAAACTCGAGAGGAGCGACATTCTTTATCCCTGGAGAAACAGAGTCAGAGCTAACAGACAAGGCAGGAAAAGCTAAATGTGACAGAGGGTCGACAGTAACCTGAGGAATAGAAAGTGCAGCCTTTGAAGGTTGGAAGACACACAGGTCAGTTTCCAGGTGGTCCCCTCTGGTTTCAGCAGGAACAGGAACCACAGGACTGTTTGTTTTAATATTCGGTTCACAAGTATGCCACTCAAAATTAGTCTTTTGCTTCTCTAAGGTGAGATTATCAGTCTGTGTGTTAATTACTGCTGACCTGGGAGGAGCAGTCACTCTCAAACATGGGCGTGAGGGTAGGTAATGCAGGCTCTGGATTAACCGACCCAGAATCACCAGACACAGAGTTAATGGCTTCTGGGGTGACGCCCATGGAGCTTACAGTGCCAGAATCTTTTAATTCAGCGTGAACAGCAGTCTCTAGGGGGGCAATGAACTCAGTCTCGTGCTTAAACAAACAAACAAAGGCTGAAAAAGGAAGTTCCGGTTCAGAGGAAGGTCGCGCGCTGGACGGATCAATCGGTGGCCGCGTTACAGGATGCACTCGATGGGCATGTTCAGAAACAGCTCCGATGATGATGTCAACGTGTTTACGGAAGCGGTTGTGGGATTCATCGGGAAACTAGCGGATGATACCGTGGAGACAAAGACTATCACAACGTTTCCCAACCAGAAGCCGTGGGTGGATAAAACCATCCGCGACGCTCTGAGATCCCGCACCGCTGCCTACAACACGGGACTCATGACGGGGGACATGGACCGCGTCATATAACGTGCGGAGGGCGGTGAAAGAGGCGAAGCAGCGCTACGGGAGGAAACTAGAGTCACAACTCCAACAGAGTGACTCTAGGAGCCTGTGGCGGGGACTAAGGACAATAATGGACTATAAAGCACCAACAACCGGTATGACGAACGCGGCCGTGACTCTGGCAGACGAGCTGAACACTTTCTATGCTCGCTTCGAGGCTGCAGCTAAGGACTCCAACAATGCTAGTGTTAGCGGCGCTAACGGCTGCAGACAGGAAGATACTGCCAGCACCGGAAACGTGCTCGTCATCTCCGAGCATGAAGTAAGGAGAGCCTTCAAGAGAGTGAACACCAGGACAGCAGCAGGACCAGACGGCATCCCAGGTCGTATCCTAAGAGACTGCGCATACCAGCTAGCTCCTGTGTTCACTGAGATATTCAACATCTCTCTATCTCAGTCGGTGATCCCCACATGCTTCAAAGAGTCCATCATTGTTCCTGTCCCGAAGAAACCCCACCCTGCTTCTCTCAATGACTATCGCCCTGTAGCCCTCACCTCAGTAGTGATGAAGTGTTTTGAACGCCTGGTCAGAGACTTCATCATTTCTTCACTACCAGACACACTGGACCCACTACAGTTCGCTTACCGTCCAAATCGTTCCACAGACGATGCCATCTCTCATCTCCTCCACACATCACTCACTCACTTGGACACTAGAAGGGGGAATTATGTTAAAATGCTCTTCATAGACTACAGCTCTGCATTTAACACCATAATTCCCTCCACACTCACCACCAAGCTGGAGCATCTGGGACTCAGCTCATCTATGTGTCTGTGGATCTCCAACTTCCTAACTGGCAGACCACAGGCAGTAAGGATGGGCGGACATGTCTCAGCCTCCACCACTCTCAGCACTGGAGCCCCCCAGGGGTGTGTTCTGAGCCCCCTGCTGTACTCTTTGTACACATATGACTGTGTGGCCACTACCAGCTCCACCACCATCATCAAGTTTGCTGACGACACCGTCGTGGTGGGCCTGATCTCTGATAACAACGAGACGGCCTACCTGAAGGAGATTAGGAATCTGGAGAACTGGTGCCAGAGGAACAACCTCCTTCTAAACGTCAGTAAGACAAAGGAGCTGATAGTGGACTTCAGCACTAAGCAGGAGAGGAACTACCAGACCCCTGTCATCAACGAGTGCCCAGTGGAGAGAGTGGACAGCTTCAAATACCTCGGAGTTCACATCACGCAGGACCTGTCATGGTCCTGTCACATCAACACCGTGGTGAAAAGGCCCGTCAGCGTCTCTACCACCTCAGACGCTTGAGAGACTTCCAACTGCCCTCCAAGGTGCTCAGGAACTTTTACTCCTGCACCATAGAGAGCATCCTGACGGGAAACATCTTAACCTGGTTCGGGAACAACACCATGCAGGACAGACGAGCTCTACAGAGGGTTGTGCGGTCAGCTGAGCGCACCATCCGCTCCGAGCTCCCTGACCTGCACTCAATCTACAGCAGGCGGTGCTGGACCAAGGCCAGGAAGATCGTGAAGGACCTCAGCCATCCCAACAACAGACTGTTCTCTCTGTTGAGGTCAGGAAAGCGATTCCGCTCCCTGAAGACCAACACAGAGAGACTGAGGAGGAGCTTCTTCCCGCAGGCGATACGGTCTCTCAATCACACCACCACACAGTACTGACCCACATATATAGTTCTTACACACACTGGACATTCTGGACATTGTTTTCACTTCATTACTTAAATCACGCTGCTGTTATTGTGTATATGCTGCTGTTATTGTGTATATATTTATTTATATTTCTTCATACATTCTTATATAGTTCTATATGGGGCAGGGATAGCTCAGTAGGTAAAGTGGTCGCCCCATGATCGGAAGGTCGGTGGTTCGAATCCACTTAACGGCTACCCTGAGGTACCCCTGAGCAAGGTACCGTCCCTACACACTGCTCCCCGGGCGCCTGCTTAGTGGGCTGCCCACTGCTTCACTGAGTGAATGGGTCAAATGCAGAGAAAAACAAGTAATTTCCCCATGGGGATCAATAAAGTATCTATTATTATTATTATTATATTGTGTATTTTGTTGTACAGTTATTTTATTTTCAACTTTAAATTATATATTTTATCTTATTCTCCCAGGTTATTTTTAACCTTAATTTATATTTTATTCCTTCCTAGTTAAATTTACCCTTTTTAATTTTTCATATTTATTTCCTATCTTATTCATAGCCTTTTCCTTTTTTGTTTTCTTTAGGTCACGAGCAGTTGTCCAAGCATTTCACTACATATCGTACTGTGTATGACTGTGTACGTGACAAATAAAATTTGAATTTGAATTTAATAGGTGCGGAGGTGAACTTTGAAACATTATGAGGCCTGGAAACACAGTCATATTCAAACTTATTATTCGTTTCTGATGTATTACGGACCTTAAAAACGGCGGGCTCAGGAGCAGGATATTGTCCGAGTCGGTCTGACTTGGAAGTAGCATCGAAGAAACGGTCAGAGTCACTCACCACTGGAGTTTGCTCAGAAACTTTAGGGCGGCGGCGTGAGCGCCGTTCTTTCCAGGGAACTGTGCCGTGAGTTCCCGAGGCTATAGGAGCAGGCACCTCGGAGATGTCGGCTGGCTGAGGCGATGACGGACCGGGCCGCATTGAAGTGACAGGGAGCTTGTGCAGCTCCGAGCGTGGAAGTCCCAGGAAGAGCGCAAAGGACTGCAGCAGGGATAGGCTGCTTGTCGGAGACACGGAATCTCTCCTCGGCCGCCGAGTAACCCTCTTCTTTGCGCAGGACGTGGGCGGCGACTGGGGAGGTGAACCGGAGGAGTTGTGGCAGGCGATAGGCTGAATCCTCCAACTCTTATCACCGTGGGACGATGTGGGGAAAAGGCAGCAGCGTTTGCAGTTTGGAGGCTGCGCGGCCCACCTAGAGCCAATCGAGTCCCATAAAAGGCGGACTCGTGCTCCCGGGCATGCCGAGCCTCCTGCCTTCTCCTCTCGTTAGGGAAGGCGGAGTCTGCCCGCTGCCAGTAATGGACCCGGAGTTTGCTGGGTCCATTACTGGTCGCGTTCTTCTGTCATGGATCGCTGTGTGGCAGGCAGGAGGAGGACCCAAATTGCAAAACTCACAGACTCGGGGATGAACTCAGAAATCACAGCTTTAATGCTGGAGAGGCAGAACGTAGGAAATACAAAACTAAACTGGGAAAACTAAATACAAAGCTCGCCAAGGAACAGGGAGGAACACACAACATGAGGGAGAACGCGACACAGAAGTGAGGGAGACGCAGACATAAATACACAGAGGGTTAACGAGGGAAGTGGGAGCACACGGGGAACACAGGTGACACTGATAATCATAACAAGACACGGCAGGAGTGAACACCACACTGACGGGAGACGGGCAAAGTAAAACAGGAAGTACAGAGGTTCAGACAGGAGGAGAGAGAGCACGGGGAAAACACAGACACAACGGGCTGGGGAAAACATAGAATAAAACACAAGGAGAGACGAGGGCTCACAGATACACAGGGGCACACAGGAGGTAACCAAATAAGGAACATCTTAACTAAATAATCCTAGGAACCAAGGCATAACTAGGGAATAAAATACAAAACACACAAAAACTGAGAATACTGGGCCCACATGGCCCAGGACCATGACAAGGTATAACACAGTAAAATGAGCAGTGGTAACACAAGCCTAAAATAATCCATTTCAACGAAGAGCCAGTGAACATATGGTCCAGCCCCGTACAGTGTAAAAGTTACACTGATCTCTATGTTGAATTTTCAGAGTCAGTTTTACTCTGATTAGAATTAAATTCAGTTATAGAGTAAACTGTCATTAACACTCACAATTGTTACTATATTTTCACTCTAAGAGATGAGTAATTGTCATGGAGAATTGGGTTAAAGGACTCAGGTGCGAGACTCCTTGCAGAGTGACAGTGAATTTATTCACAGTGAAAAGGTGAGCCAACAGTTCGAGTCTGTAATCCAGAAAGGGCAGTGCAGAGACTTCTGACTTCTCCCTGCGGTGACAGTGCAGTGACAATCCAAAACAACTCCTTGTGCCTGCTCCTCCTCCGATCCCTGAATCCTGGAGGCAGATGAGAAAAGCACACGCACAGTAACAAAAACGTTCTCTCCTTCACAAACTGGGTATGCTAGCCGCGACTACGCTACCCGGTTTAGTTCAACATTCCAGCGTTGGTTGTGACTCGACCGCACCGTTAAATAGGTCTGCTTCAGATTAGTTGTAGCCGGCGAAGTGATTACGCACAGGTGCGACGATTCCAGCTCAGGACACTCCCCTCGGGTCAGCTGCCGTTCCGTGCCACGGCTTCCGGAGGTACATGTTCCAGCAGAAAAACACATGCACAGGATGGAGAGGAGAACACGACACAGTACACACAAACACCACCAAAAATTGGCAAGGCGATCGGTGAGGACCGTCTAGCCGTGACAGTACCCCCTCATTAACGGGAGCCTCCCAGCGACCGACCAAACTTGTCAGGGTGCCGGCGGCGGAATTCCTTCACCATAGCATCATCCAGAATCGCAGACCGCGGCACCCAAGCACGCTCTTCCGGACCGTACCCCTCCCAATCCACCAAAAACTGGAAGCCCCTACCGCGACGCCTGGCATCCATAACTTCGCTGTATGGGCCCAGTGTATAACTCTGCTCCGGACCGTTGTGGGGACGAACAGCCGTCCATCAGGGCCCGTCCCTGGGTCTGGTTCCTGTTGCTGGGCCTCTTTGACTATCCTCTCGATCTCCCATGTGATAGCTCCCACGATGCATGTGGCGGGCAGAATGGGTTTCTGCTTCTCTCCGTCGTCCGTGTGTGGTGCAAATTGGCGTGACAGAGCATCGGGTTTTGTGTTGCGTGATCCTTGTCTGTATAACCTGTAAATTGTAAATACTGTAAAACCACTGTCATTTAATGGTCGGGCATTGCATTGCACAGCTACAAGCATTTCACCTCATGTCAAACTGTGTATGGTTGTGTGTGTGACAAATAAAATTTGAATTTGAATTTATGATCTTTGAGTCTGACCTGTAGCCTTTCCTGCATGTCTTCTCCTGCTTTACTGTCAAATAAAGCCAAAAGTCCCCAAAATAAATCTTAAAAAGAAAGAAAGAAATATTTTGGGCTCAGATCTAAACACTCTGAGGACTAAATAAAGAGTGCCAGGACAGAACCATAGTTTTGGCACTGCGCTTTGAGCCATCCTCCAATGCCAATTAAGCATACATTCTGTTTAACATTTCCCTGTCTTATTCCAAATAAATGAACACTCCCAGCAGCAACTATCACACACATAACTATCACACTTATATCAGGTTCAAAACAATAAATGCTTTTCAGCATTAAATTTGTGTAACTTCCGTCCCTTTGGGTGAAGCTCAGAGCCTTTCCACTCCCCGGCAGGTTCACCTGTGCCTCATTGGTGCCATCAGCTGCGGTACAAAGTGTCCAGCTCTGCCAGCCCGTCTCCGCCAGTCTGTTTTTCTAGTGTGATAACCAGGCTGTTTAGTTGCTCTTCATGTTACCATTTCCCCTTTGTGTACTAATGTCATTATTCCTTGCCTCCAGTGTTGATTCCTCCTTTGGCTGTGGGAGTGGTTCTCAGTTTTTACATTTCCTTCCTTCTTCTAGAAGTTCTGATCTTCCTCTTATCAGATGCCAGATTTTGTCCTGTCTTACTCCCCTCATTCTGTTAAGAGCTTTTCCTTCCCACTGTCTCCAAAGCACTTGCTCATCTGACTGTGGGGGTTTTCTCTGTATCATTGTATCATTGTAACACCGCTTTATATTATCCCTTACAATATAAAGCGCCTAGAGGCGTGTAATTAAGCTTTTTATTTCCATCCCCTACTGTTTCTGTTTGGATCATGAACTTGAGTTGTGCTAGGTTAGCCAGTTCATGACATCCAAACCTATTACTAGACTTTGACAGACCCTTTCCATTTTACTCTTTGCTACTTTTCTTGTCTTTCTGGTAAAGTTATTTTAATCTGCACAGCCTTTTCCTTTATCTTTATAATATTCAGTGTATGCTCACAGGAAACACACAGACCAATTGCATGCATTGTAACTCACACGTGACGCTTCTCAGCCAGTCAAATCCTTTATTCATTCAGCGTGTGAAAACGGAAAACTCCAGATGGAGATGGAGACGTAAATCAAAAGGTCTTTATTTCTTTGTCAAAAGGTGTTTCATTTTTTAATACAAACCTTATTTTAGTTAAAATGAGAAAATAACAGCTGGCTTAATTTTTGTTTGTTTTTCAACATAAATATTCATCAGATGTCACAGAATGTAATGTTCATCCATGATAGGAACCCAGGGCATTTATGATTTATGTGAATGTTGGACTGAAGTGTCATTGTGTTTCAGCCATCTGTATTTTTTCCAATTGAAAGCTGGGACAGTGACAGAGAAAAGAGTGGTGGTGGTGTACTGTAACACACATATTTAATACTTTTGGTAAATTATATCCCTTTAAAGTTTTTATGAATGCCTTTGTTTTACACTTGTATGAATAATTTAAACTGAGAAAATTAAAGCATTTATAAATGAAGTTGAATGCTGAGGGAATTGTTGCCCTCAGAAATGTAATGAACCATGATATGGGCTGATTTACTTTACTGGGATTGTTAGAAGCACTTTTTTCATTTTGTAAAATAATGTTTAAACAAAAGCAAATAAGCTGCTAAAACAGCTGAAGAAAATTGGAAAAGAAGGGTAGATAGGAATACACGTGTTGAACTTGATGTGCAATATTTATGAGGGTGGTGATGTGTTTCAAATAAAAATCAATTTAAATCCCAATGTTTCCCAACACAACACAGTGGTCTGATGAGATGATCAATAGGATTCAGCTGCCACCAGGTCCAGTGTTGTGGCACATCCGTGTGTCTTTGTCTTTTGAAACATTTTGACAGGTACTTTTATTACTGAATTAGTCAAGTCAAACTCAAAGTCAGCTTTATTGTCATCCGCAATATGCTTTGTCGGTATAAAGAGTCTGTACCAGGTCCTGTCAGATATTGTTGTTGGTGATGTGTTTGTCTGGCGGCTGGAAAGCTGCAGCCATGTGTGTAAAACAGCAACCAGAAGAATAAAGATGCTGAAAAGCATGCAAACGTCATCAGGTCTGCTGTGGTTCATTTACAAACACAAATGATAAAAAGATAAAAATCTTATATAGAGTACAATACAATTTTATGTACACAACAGTGTCCAACACAGTCCAAATGTTTCGTGTGCAAGTGGAGTGGGGGAATCAGTGAAGGGCAATGGTGGAGGTTAAGAGTTTTGTATGTCTGGGGGGTATAGTCGAGAAGGACAGAGCAGGGAAAGAACTCAGCATCCTGACAGCCTGG
Organism: Mchenga conophoros; assembly: GCF_057382185.1. Lineage (NCBI taxonomy): Eukaryota > Metazoa > Chordata > Actinopteri > Cichliformes > Cichlidae > Mchenga > Mchenga conophoros. Next base: position 16,492,136 of record NC_140527.1, on the reverse strand, counting down.
TGGACAAAGCTTTCTCTCAGTGTGTTGGTTGTAGCCCGGAGGCTCTTCAGTCTCCTTGCAGATGGCAGCAAAATGAAAAAGCTTGTTGAGTAGATGAGTGGAATCACCAGAGATTCAGAGGGCTTTTCGGGTGAGGCAGGTGAAGTAGATGTCCTGGTGGGAGGAAGAAAAAACACGATCCTCTCCGCTGCTGTCATTGTTAGTTGTAGCTTTTTCCGGCAAGTCACAGTGCAGGATTCATACCACAAGGTGATGCAGCTGGTGAGGATACTCTCAACGGTGTCTCTGTAGAAGGTGCTCATAATGGGAGTCGAGTCTCTTCCTCTCCTCAGTTTGCGGAGGAAGTAGTGTCATTGTTGGGTTTTCCTGACCAGTGATGTCATGTTCTTTAACCAGGAGAGATCTTCTGAGATGTGCACACTTAGAAACTTGGTGCTGCTTACCCTCTCCACAGTAGCACCATAGATGGTTTGTTGAGTGTGCAGAGTGTGATCTCTCCTGAAGTGTATCAGAATCGGAATCAGAATACTTTATTGATCCCTGGGGGAAATTATTTTTTTGTTACAGTGCGCCATTATAAACCAACATAAACCAACATTAAGACAAGACAGACAATACGCTAACTAAGAATAGTACAATATATACATATTGTCATGGTCCTGGGCCATGTTGGCCCAGTGTTCTTAGTTTCCTTGTATGTTTGTATTTTATTCCATGCTTCCCCTGCCCATTATGTCTAAGTTCTCCCTGTGCTCTCTCTTCCCCCTGTGTGCCTTCTATGTATTTATGAGCCCTCGTCCCCTTTCGTGTTTATTCCATGTCTCCCCTGCCTGTTACGTTGGTGTTCTACTCGTGCTCTCTCTCCTCCTGTACTTCCTGTTTCACCTCTCCCGTCAGTGTTCAGTTCACCCCGCCCTGTCTCGTTATGATTATCAGTGTCACCTGTGTTCCCCGTGTGTTCCCACTTCCCTCGTTAACCCTCTGTGTATTTCTGTCTGCGTCTCCCTCTGTTCAGTGTGACGTCGTCCCTCATGTTGTGTGGATCTCCCTGTGTCTCTCTGCGTATGTTAGTTTACTTTTCCCAGTTTAGTTTTGTATTTCCTATGTTCTGCCATTCCAGCATTAAAGCTGGGATTTTGAGTTCATCCCCGTGTCTGTGAGTTTTGCGTTTGGGTCCTCCTCCTGCCTGCCACACAGCCGAGCCTTGACACATATACAGTGGGGCAAAAAAGTATTTAGTCAGCCACCGATTGTGCAAGTTCCCCCACCTAAAATGATGACAGAGGTCAGTAATTTGCACCAGAGGTACACTTCAACTGTGAGAGACAGAATGTGAAAAAAAAAATCCATGAATCCACATGGTAGGATTTGTAAAAAATTTATTCGTAAATCAGGGTGGAAAATAAGCATTTGGTCAATAACAAAAATACAACTCAATACTTTGTAACATAACCTTTGTTGGCAATAACAGAGGTCAAACTTTCACTATAGGTCTTTACCAGGTTTGCACACACAGTAGCTGGTATTTTGGCCCATTCCTCCATGCAGATCTTCTCGAGAGCAGTGATGTTTTGGGCTGTCGCCGAGCAACACGGACTTTCAACTCCCGCCACAGATTTTCTATGGGGTTGAGGTCTGGAGACTGGCTAGGCCACTCCAGGACTTTCAAATGCTTCTTACGGAGCCACTCCTTTGTTGCCCGGGCGGTGTGTTTTGGATCATTGTCATGTTGGAAGACCCAGCCTCGTTTCATCTTCAAAGTTCTCACTGATGGAAGGAGGTTTTGGCTCAAAATCTCACGATACATGGCCCCATTCATTCTGTCCTTAACACGGATCAGTCGTCCTGTCCCCTTGGCAGAAAAACAGCCCCATAGCATGATGTTTCCACCCCCATGCTTCACAGTAGGTATGGTGTTCTTGGGATGCAACTCAGTATTCTTCTTCCTCCAAACACGACGAGTTGAGTTTATACCAAAAAGTTCTACTTTGGCTTCATCTGACCACATGACATTCTCCCAATCCTCTGCTGTATCATCCATGTGCTCTCTGGCAAACTTCAGACGGGCCTGGACATGCACTGGCTTCAGCAGCGGAACACGTCTGGCACTGCGGGATTTGATTCCCTGCCGTTGTAGTGTGTTACTGATGGTGACCTTTGTTACTTTGGTCCCAGCTCTCTGCAGGTCATTCACCAGGTCCCCCCGTGTGGTTCTGGGATCTTTGCTCACCATTCTCATGATCATTTTGACCCCACGGGATGAGATCTTGCGTGGAGCCCCAGATCGAGGGAGATTATCAGTGGTCTTGTATGTCTTCCATTTTCTGATGATTGCTCCCACAGTTGATTTTTTCACACCAAGCTGCTTGCCTATTGTAGATTCACTCTTCCCAGTCTGGTGCACGTCTACAATACTTTTCCTGGTGTCCTTCGAAAGCTCTTTGGTCTTGGCCATGGCGGAGTTTGGAGTCTGACTGTTTGAGGCTGTGGACAGGTGTCTTTTATACAGATGATGAGTTCAAACAGGTGCCATTCATACAGGTAACGAGTGGGGGACAGAAAAGCTTCTTACAGAAGACGTTACAGGTCTGTGAGAGCCAGAGATTTTCCTTGTTTGAGGTGACCAAATACTTATTTTCCACCCTAATTTACGAATAAATTCTTTACAAATCCTACCATGTGAATTCATGGATTTTTTTTTTTCACATTCTGTCTCTCACAGTTGAAGTGTACCTCTGGTGCAAATTACTGACCTCTGTCATCATTTTAAGTGGGGGAACTTGCACAATCGGTGGCTGACTAAATACTTTTTTGCCCCACTGTATATATATACATATACATAAGTCACTCATTAATAAATAGCTGGAAAAGAAACGTGTAGTTGTAGCAGTAACCAGTGTGTTAAGTGGATGCGTTGTACAGGGAGATGGCCACAGGCAGGAAAGATTTCCTGTGTCGTTCAGTGGTGCTTTTCGGTAATCTCAGTCTCTCACTGAACGTGCTCCTGTGACTGACCAGCATGTCATGGAGTGGGTGGGAGGTGTTATCCAACATTGTCTTTATCTTGGACAGCATCCGCCTCTCCGACACCACCTTGAGGGAGTCCAGCTCCATCCCCACAACATTACTGGCCTTACGGATTAGTTTATTAAGTCTGTTGGCATCTGCTACCCTCAGCCTGCTCCCCCAGCATGCAACAGCATAGAGGATCGCACTGGCCACAACAGACTCATAGAAAATCTTGAGCATTTTCTGGCAGATGTTGAAGGACCTCAGTCGCCTCAAAAAATAGAGACGACTCTGGCCCTTCCTGTAAAGTGCTGTGGTGTTTTTAGCCCAGTCCAGTTTATTGTCAATGTGTACTCCAAGGTATTTATAGTCCTCCACAATGTCAACACTGCCCCCCTGGATTGAAACTAGAGATGGCACAATACCACTTTTTTATGTCCGATACCGATACCGATATCATAAATTTGGATATCTGCCGATACCGATATGAATCCGATATAGTGTTTTTTTTAATCAACAAAACTGTTTTTTTTAAATATCTTGCTGCATTTTCTATAAGTTCATACTCAAGTTTAAAACAACAACTACACTAAAGCTATTCTGTTATACCTGTATGCAAAAAAAATTTTTAATAGTTCAGCAATACTGATCAATCTAATAAACTTAAACCTACACCATCCTCCCAATTCTGGTATTTTAAAGAGTACTTAGCGTAAATATTAAGCAACCTAACTAATAGGGTTCCAACTCCCAGCAACAACAAAAATAAATAAATAAAAAATAGGGAACCACCCCTCACGCTCCACCTCATGATGCTTAATCGACGTACTCAACCTTAATTTGATGCAGTGTGAAAAAAAATGCACAGAAATCAATTATTTTTCAAGAAATATTAAATAGATTCAACATCTTTCTTCAACAAAATTACAGACTGCACAGATGGTACCTGTCACGGCTGCCGGCGTGAGCCGTGTGGTGTAGGAGGAAAAGGACCCAAAATGCAGGCAGTTGACTGGTGATGAGAATGAAGTTTTATTTGCAGAAGTGGAGCGACTGAACAGGTAGTGAGACAAGACGAATGACTGAAAAAACCTAGACTGGGAAAACTAAATAACAAACCTAAGCATGAAACGGGGAGCGGAGAATGCAGAGAGACGTAGTTACACTGAGAAACACAGACGATCCGACGATGAACAGAAGCCAACACACACTATAAATACACACTAGGTAATGAGGAGATGACATGCAGGGGTGGACACAGCTGATACTAATGGACATGATGAGAGGCAGACCTACAAAGTAAAACCGGAAACACCCAGACTGTTTTGCAACAAAAACACAGGGACTTGAACGGAGCACAGAGGGGAGACACAGGTAGGGATAATAAACACGACAACCAACCCAAAGAATTAATACAGAATAAGAATAAACACCAAACACAAGATCAACCCAAAAAGAAACACAAAACGCTGGGTCAACGACCCAGGATCATGACAGTACCTTCCCAAAGGAAAAAGTACTATAGCTTACTAGGGTATATATATTAGACTTAATAGTTACTATATACAGTAATTGACTTCTATTCATTTTACATCAAATTAAAACTTTGGGTGTAAGATTTGGATAATTATTTATTAAAAGCTAGACATTTTAAATGAGAATAAGAAAGAAAAGTATGTCTTTGTGCCCCCTTTTCCCTGTTAATGCACTATCGGCCCCCCTGGCTAAACTTTGCTAGTTCCGCCCCTGCACAGTTACCAGCTGTCAGCTAAGTAGAAAAAGATCCTCGAGTAGAAAGTAATATTAAATAAATTCTAACAACAGCTTATCAAGCTTAAACGTGCTGGTGTTGTTCAGCCGCTGGTTTCCTCTTTCTTGGTGCAAAGTGGGCCAAAAACAAACAAGAGAGACGGGCTCGCGACAGAAAAGCCGATCAGCTGATCATTAAGCAGTTTCATGATTGAAGTAGCAGCAAGAAGAGGCAGTCGCTTGTTAAGCTTAACGCAGGAATGCTTTACAAACATTCAGAGATGGACTTACACACTTGCTTTACTTCTCTCGGGATAACTTTGTCGGAGATGAAATGCCGGGTTGCTAGCGAAGCTCCAAATGCTATCCAGACCACCGACAGGTCCCGCATGCCACAGCCGCTCTATCACGTGATGCATACTGCTGCAACGTGCTAACGTTCTGAGGTGAGTTACGGCGTGTTGCAAGTTTTGTGAGGTGCTTTCGTGATATTTAATGGATTGGATTACATTTTTTATTTTTCTCCGATATCCGATCCAGTAATTTAGGTCAGTATCAGACCGATACCGATACGTAATATTGGATCGGTCCATCTCTAATTGAAACAGGGGTCAAGTGTTTCCTGGTCTTCCTGAAGTCCACGATCAGCTCCTTGGTCTTTGCCACGTTGAGCTGCAGATGATTCTGCTCACACCACGTGACAAAGGAGTCGACCACAGCCCGGTACTCTGTCTCATCATCCCTGCTGATACATCCAACCACCGCAGAGTCATCAGAAAACTTCTGAAGATGGCAGGTCTCTGTGCAGTGGCTGAAGTCTGTGGTGTAGAGGGTGAAGAGGAAGGGGGGGAGGACAGTCCCCTGTGGTGCCTCTGTGTTGCTGATTACCTTGTCAGACACACACTGTGGGAGACGTACATATTGTGGTCTTCCTGTCAGGTAATCAACAATCCAGGACACCAGAGAAGCATCCACCTGCATCGCTGCTAACTTATCACCCAGGAGGGTCGGCCTGATGGTATTGAAAGCACTAGAAAAGTCAAAAAACATGACCCTCACAGTGCTCGCCGGCTGGTCCAGATGGGTGTAGACACGATTGAGCAGTTAGATGATGGCGTCCTCTGAACTGAAGGGGATCCAGATGTGGTTTTACTATGGGTCGCAGCTGGTCCAGGATGAGCCTTTCCAGGGTATTAATGATGTGGTGGAGGTCAGTGCCACGGGCCTGTAATCCTGGGGGCCACTGGGACGTGGCGTCTTTGGTACAAGGACGAGGCATGATGTCTTCCACATCACTGGTACCCTCTGCAGACTCAAACTCAGCATAAACAGTTTATGAAAGACTCCACACAGCTGGGGGGCACAGGCCTTGAGGACGAGGGGACTCACTCCGTCTGGTCCAGCAGACTTGCCTGAGTGAAGTCTCCTCATTTACATCTCAACCTGGTATTGAGTGAAGGTGATGGGTGGGGGAGGGGTGTCAGGAATCTCACAGGAGGCAACAGCGCCATGTGAAGAGAGAGGCTGGCTCAGTGGTGTGGCTCTGGATTCCAGGCTGACTACAGGTGAGGTTGTGGGGGTGGGAGCAGACACTGTGGTGTCGAATCTATTGAAAAACAGATTCAACTCGTTAGCTCTATTCTCACCTCCCTCAGCTCCCCTGCTGTTGGTTGGCCTGAATCCAGTGATGGTCTTCATGCCCTTCGACACCTCTCTCATGCTGTTCTGCTGGAGTTTCCACTCCAGCTTCCTCCTGTAATTGTCCTTAGCCTCTCTGAGCTTGTCCTTTAGTAACACCTGGACCTTCCTCACCTCCTCTTTATTGCCCCCTCTGAAAGCCCTCTTCTTGTTGTTGAGGAGGGCTTTGATGTCCTTAGTCACCCATGGCTTGTTATTTGGGTAACAATGAACAGTCTGAGCTGGAACAATGGAGTCGGTGCAGAAAGTTATGTCGTCTGTGATACACTCAGTAAGCCCATTGATGTCCTCGGCGTGAGGCTCACAGAGTGTTTCCCAGTTGGTCACCTCGAAACAGCCCTGTAGTTCTGCTAAGGCCTCCTCTGACCACCTTCTAACAGTCCTGGTGGTCACAGGTTCCCTCCTCACAATTGGCACATAGCGGGGGTGAGGTGAATCAGGTTATGATCTGACCTACTAAGTGGGGGAAGGGAGGAGGAGCTGTATGCATCCTTGACATACAGTAGGTCTAGAATTTTTTCTCCCCTGGTCGGACAGTCCACATATTGTCTGAATGTTGGTAGTGTATTGTCCAGTGATACATGGTTGAAGTCACCCGAGATTCCAATAAAGACACTCGGGTGCTGAGTCTGTAACAGAGTCTATGGCAGAGTGGATAGTGTCACATGCAGCTGTGGGGTTAGCAGAGGGAGGAACATAAACAGCCACCAAGATGACGTGAGAGAATTCCCTGGGTAAATAATACGGCCTGAGTCCAACAGCACACAGTTCAATGTCTGGGCAACAAATCCTTTCTTTGATTGTTATGTTGGCAGGGTTACACCACTGGTTGTTAACTAAAACAGCAAGCCCACCTCCTTTCCGCTTACCGCTAGCGATGCTGTCCCTGTCCGCCCGAACAGTGTGGAAGCCTTCCACGGAAGCATTCTCATTGGGAATGTCCTGGTGTATCCATGATTCGGTGAAACATAACAGGCTACACTCTCGGTATTCCCTCTGACTCCATACCAGTGCTGAGAGCTCGTCGATATTATTCGCTAACGATCGCACATTTCCCATCACGATAGATGGCAGACACGGTTTATACCTCCTCCTCGCTTTGAGCCTCCGCTGTCTCACCGTCTCCTTCTTTCTTCTCTTCTGTCCTTGACTTCTGCATCCCCGATGTGTTTTCCTCCAAATTTCAGCTGGTACTTCTGAGGGCCTGGCCAGCGAGCCGGCCGGCATCAGGGTGATCAGCTGATCTCTGGAGTAAACAGTCCATGAGTGTAGGAGATGTGGCGCGGTCGAGTTGAATGTCGCTGTCGGGAATGTTATTGTTAAGCCATGTTTCCACAAACTTACTTACCCCTCTTCTATTTTCTGTTGCACCACCTGAGACGTATCCACTGTGGGGGAGATCTTGTAGTGGGGGTCGCATTATGGTAAATGCCTCCAAAGCAGTCCTCAGTTCCTTAGTGTAACTCGTAGCGCTTCCATGTATGAAATGTTTATCAATTTATTCCATGCTGATTTTGAGCAGGAGCTCACAACCGCTGTGTGTCCACGCCACCGTTTTTAAAATTTTTCTGAATTACTGAAATTCTGAATTACTGAAAATTTACAGACCTGTGAAAGGATGTCTAGTATTGTCCAGCATGTTTGAACAGTGATAAAAGCAATGTCTTTTTTTGATACTGATATATTAAGACCAGTATTATTAGTGAAAAAAGGGAAATGTTATTGTGGCTCTTTTCGCATACTCTTTTCCCCCCTATTGGTGCTCTATTGCAATTCCAGCTCATTTACACACCTTTTATTGCTTCATAGCTTCCACTTGCACATTGCTTCCACTTTTGTGTCACTGCAGCTGGTTCCCTACCTCACTGGGAGAGACACACTTCACACAACAAACACACTAATTTAGGCAGAGTCACAAACACAGGTGCAGTTAGCCATTGTTACCTTGTAAAGAACTTCTTAATTACAATACCAGTTTGTTTTCTGCTCTTCACATCCCTCCTACTTCTCTTTGTTATGGTAGATTGCCACTGTGGTCTGCACCTTGACCTGCAGGTATACCTGCTGTTGAGGATAGCAAGATTGAGTCACTCCAGATTGATAGTTGGTTTAAATTTCAAGATATTTATTTATATAGTATTTGCTTCTATAGCATCCAGTTGTTTTGTTTTTGTTGCTTTTTACAAACTAGTATGAAATATATCACTGACATTAATCTGCACTGGTTTAGCCAACGTAATGCTTTAACCAGCCTTTGCCAAACTTCTGCTTAGACGATCCCTCAAGCTTATTCTGGAAAGAAAATCTATCACATCAACGCAGTAATGTACTGTAATGTTTTTACAGCGCTCAGTTTTGTTGCCCTGAACTTCTCGTAAACTCTGAGAAGGCTGAGAATGCAAAAAGAGGAGGTGCTCAAGAAACTACCTGGTACCAGACCCACCTGGCCTTTTTGACGGCCACGTCTGGCCCATGTACCTGAAACATAAGAACATCAGCTGTTACGGGGGAGGGCGTCACTGAAGATCTGTGTGCCTGGTACTCATGAGTGAGGATGACAAACAGATAAAATGTGTGAGAACTAAATCAACAACTAGCAGGTGTATGAGGTGTGTAGATCTTTCTAGACATATAATGGGAAGCAGAGTGTTTGAGCTGTGTTACAGAGAAATTATCTATAATATAGTATTAAGATTAAGGATAGGTCACATTCTACTTCATGTCATCATTTCACTCTTTCAGTATTCAACAATCTGTCTACCCTAGATGTGAGCTAAGTTATTAGACTGTCCAAAGTATGATTTTGCTCTGATTATAAGCAACTGGAAGGCAAATCAGCTGTGAGTTTGGGGACTTCAGTTCTGTTTCAAGAAGAATATTTCTATCTGTGTATCTAAAAATACACAGACATGAAAAAAGTGCATCACCAATAATGAGTTGTTACAAAGAAGTGAGTTTACCAGACTGCTGCAGGCTCCATAGCTGCTAATTGCATGACACAATTGGAGATTATGTATCGGAATTTCAGGAGCCGGACCGCACCTCCAAACACGCTCCTTCCAGTTGTCATCTATATAGGTTCCCCCAGTTCTGCAAGCTGTTCATTCTCATTTACATGCCCCACCCTCCCTCCCTCATTGTTTTCAATTCTTTAACTTCTTCACTTCTATTTATGGTAAATGGTAAATGGCCCGTATTTGTATAGCACTTTACTAGTCCCTAAGGACCCCAAAGCTCTTTACACATCCAGTCATCCACCCATCCACACACACATTCACACACTGGTGATGGCAAGCTACATTGTAGCCACAGCCACCCTGGGGTGCACTGACAGAGGCGATTTTTTCTCTCTCATCTCTCATCTCCATCTCTCATCTCTCTCAACCATCTCTCATCTCCTCCACACATCACTCACTCGGACATTAGAAGGGGGAATTATGTTAAAATGCTCTTCATAGACTACAGCTCTGCATTTAACACCATAATTCCCTCCACACTCACCACCAAGCTGGAGCATCTGGGACTCAGCTCATCTATGTGTCAGTGGATCTCCAACTTCCTAACTGGCAGACCACAGGCAGTAAGGATGGGCGGACATGTCTCAGCCTCCACCACTCTCAGCACTGGAGCCCCCCAGGGGTGTGTTCTGAGCCCCCTGCTGTACTCTTTGTACACATATGACTGTGTGGCCACTACCAGCTCCACCACCATCATCAAGTTTGCTGACGACACCGTTGTGGTGGGCCTGATCTCTGATAACAACGAGACGGCCTACCTGAAGGAGATTAGGAATCTGGAGAACTGGTGCCAGAGGAACAACCTCCTTCTAAACGTCAGTAAGACAAAGGAGCTGATAGTGGACTTCAGCACTAAGCAGGAGAGGAACTACCAGACCCCCGTCATCAACGAGTGCCCAGTGGAGAGAGTGGACAGCTTCAAATACCTCGGAGTTCACATCACGCAGGACCTGTCATGGTCCTGTCACATCAACACCATGGTGAAAAAGGCCCGTCAGCATCTCTACCACCTCAGATGCTTGAGAGACTTCCAACTGCCCTCCAAGGTGCTCAGGAACTTTTACTCGTGCACCATAGAGAGCATCCTGACGGGAAACATCTTAACCTGGTTCGGGAACAGCACCATGCAGGACAGATGAGCTCTACAGAGGGTTGTGCGATCAGCTGAGCGCACCATCCGCTCCGAGCTCCCTGACCTGCACTCAATCTACAGCAGGCGGTGCTGGACCAAGGCCAGGAAGATCGTGAAGGACCTCAGCCATCCCAACAACAGACTGTTCTCTCTGTTGAGGTCAGGAAAGCGATTCCGCTCCCTGAAGACCAACACAGAGAGACTGAGGAGGAGCTTCTTCCCGCAGGCGATACGGTCTCTCAATCACACCACCACACAATACTGACCCACACATATAGTTCTTACACACACACTGGACATTCTGGACATTGTTTTCACTTCATCACTTAAATCACTTTAAGCATATTTGCACTGCACAAGACATAATGTGGATTGCACAACACTGGACATTATATTCTTCATTTCCAGTTAATACTTGTACAGCTGCTGTTATTGTGTATATATTTATTTATATTTCTTCATACATTCTTATATAGTTCTATATTGTGTATTTTGTTGTACAGTTATTTTATTTTCAACTTTAATTTATATATTTTATCTTATTCTTTCCCAGTTAAATTTACCCTTCATTCTCATTTGTGTTGTACAGTTATTTCATTTTTAACCTTAATTTATATTTTATTCCTTCCTAGTTAAATTTACCCTTTTTAATTTTTCATATTTATTTCCTATCTTATTCATAGCCTTTTCCTTTTTGTTTTCTTTAGGTCACGAGCAGTTGTCCAAGCATTTCACTACATATCGTACTGTGTATGACTGTGTACGTGACAAATAAAATTTGAATTTGAATTTGAATTTGAATTTGAACTGATATTTAGTGCATGGGGATCTGCCAGGCCCGGGAGCCGTCTCCAGTGCCCTTCGAGGCCATCCCCAAACTGCAGCTCAATTCATGTCCAAGCATTCATCTTTCCCTACTAAAACGCTGTCAAACCTAAAATGAGGACGTGGGCCCAGCTAGTGAATTGAGCACTGACTGTCAATAGTGGCAATACACATTGGATAATACTAGCACCAGATTTTTATAAGGAATATCAGTTCGTGGAATTGGAAAAAATAAGGCAAGGGCTCCAATTTGGCAACTTAGCTATGATGATGAAGCCTGTGCCCTGTGAGCCAAATGCTGTTACAGGAGACAATGTTAAATCAGCATATTACTCTTAATTGGCCATGAACTTAATGCCAAAATCCCTGTGTTTTCATGTCCCTGTCACGTCCCTATCAACATCTTTTTATTTAGCTATTGGTTTACAAACACCTTCTCTGTTATATTAGAGTCAAAATAATTATTTTTTTATTTGTGTATTTTCAGTTGGAGAACAAAATACAAAAGTTGAGAACACTTAACCAGAGTCCCGAATTCAGTTATCTACAGTAAAACACAAAAGAAATTGTTTATATCAAAAGCAATTACAAACTACGTAACAACAAAAAAGAACTTCTGTTCTTGTGGATTTGTAAAACATCATCAGTTGCAGCCCAAGTATGGTTCCCATTCAAAGTTTACATCAATAGTTCTTGCTCTGCTCATTCTATCAAAGATGACGAGTTCCTGGTGCAGCCAACAATCCCAGAATGCATTTTGCCTGAAATTCAAAAGTGATAATAGTGGAGGAGAGAATCAAAAGTGGTCAGTAATGTTTGAAATATTAGTTTTTCTGTGACACAAAATAAAGTTTTAAGATGTTTTTAGGCAAGAATATAGATGTGTAAGCTTCAAATGTATGTTCGATTTATCAAGACAATACCTTTTTGCAAAAGTGCTGCGACATTTTTGGAGGCTAACAGCCAGCTCCTCTCACCAGCTGTTAACTGACGGGGCTGTTGAGACTCACGATACCCAGGGAACAAGCCTGATAATTTTCAAAACCCCTGCTGGCCTTGACCACTGAGTGGAGGTATATATAATTCACTTTGAAATTAAATTAAACATTAAACGTTACAAATCATCCAAGTGAATTATATCCATGTTTTATTTGTTCCTGAGTAAATAAGTTTGGCTGAGATAAAATCTCAGTTTCATAACTGGATAGTTTTATTCAACTTTAATGAGGTAAGTGATGAGGTAAGTGATGTTGTAGGTGACGTCAGACGCCGGAGATTTTGGCGGAGAAAAAGCAAATGGTAGCATAGAGTTTAACAAAGGTTTTTCCAAGCTTCAGTATTACCAAATATACTAATCAATTGTCATATAACTAACAACATCTGTTTTATCATCTCTAACACCCTGGAGGACAACGGGGAGAGTTTAGACGCTCTCCAAGATTACATCGACCGCTGTTTTCAAGATTTAGTAATGCATAAGGCCCAGAGTGCATCTTCCCCGGCCAAAATCGAGACGCCGTCATCGAAGAGAAGTCGCCAGGCAGACTCCCCCGGTACAACATCGCCTGCCGGCAAAGACATCGCAGAAATCCTGGAGTCAATCGACAAGCGATTGTCCAGTTTCGATGCGAGGCTGTCCCTGGTGGAGATCTTACACCGGGAATTTAAATCTCTGAGAGAATCCCTGGAATTCAGCCAGCGGCAGGTGGAAACGCTTGCCGCTGAAAATGCCACGCTACGGGAGTCGGTTAAATCTCTCACCGATAACGTGACCCAGCTAAACATTGAAAATAAAAAAATAAAAGAGTCCGTTATCGATCTACAAGCCCGTAGCATGAGAGATAATCTTGTGTTTTCTGGTATTCCAGAAACTGCCGGAGAGGACGCAGAGGCAACGGTGAAAAACTTCATTAAAATCCACCTGAAGCTGCCAGAGGACACCGTAAAGAACATCGACTTCGATAGAGTACATCGCTTGGGGGGCGCGCGGTCGCGGACCGGGAGACCACGTACTATTGTGGCCAAATTCGGTCAATTGAAACAGAAGGAACAGTTGAAGAGTCGCGGCAGAGAGCTGAAAGGAACGGACTTCAGCGTGAACGACCAGTTCCCCAAAGAGATCCTGGAACGACGCAAGGTCCTGTTCCCAGTTCGACGTAGCTTCATCCAGAAAGGCTCCCGTGCTGTCATCGCCGTGGACGGACAGCTGTACCGCGACCCCGGCACCACACCGTGGTTATATTGACTGCACTCCAGATAAGAACCCGCTACACTCTTTTCTTATTCATTCACACTTTCTCCTTTAAAATGGGTTTAACCTAGTAATATCAATATGATGTCATAGCAGATATAACACCGTCACCCTCCGTCATTGCTTTAATTGGAATGTTTCCGTTTCGTTTCCTTTTTTTTGTTGTCGCTCACAGTTCATGTGGTTTCTTTCTTTCTCTTGTCTTTCACTGCTGTGGTCACCTACTTCCCCACTCACCTACAAACAACACCCTCTATTTCTCCATATTTTCACAACACGATCACGCAAACACATCAGCTCAACGGCAGCACATTCACAACAGCCTCACAGCACGCACAGACTTGCAGGACACATAAGCAAGCCACGCTTGTTCATATTAGTGAATATTCACACACATAGTCAGACTTATGGAGTCTCTCACCACACTTCTTTTTCTCTTTCTATTTACAAACAAGGGATGTTTCCATATTCTCTCCACCTGTCTAAACGAAACACCCAGCATACATCATTAAACATACACGCATAATTAAGGGAATGCTGAGGTTTGTCACATGGAATGTAAATGGAGCTGGCACCAGAGGAAAGAGGTTAAAAATATTTAACCAGCTTAAAAAACTACAGGCAGATGTTGTTTTATTACAAGAAACTCACAAACCTGTCACAGGTTTAAATTAACTTAAAACACCTGAGTTTCCTAACGTGTTTGCAGCCGGTTATAATTCTAGACAACGGGGAGTAGCAATTTTAATACATAAAAATGTTAATTTTACAGTACTCGATACAGTTATAGATCCAGAGGGTAGATTTCTAATTATTAAACTATCAATATTGAACAAAAAACTATGTATTGTTAGTATATATGGTCCAAATGTTGATGAACCCTCATTCTTCCACGGTTTTTTTAGTGCACTCTCTGAACACCTTGATTGCACACTCATTCTTGGCGGTGACCTCAACCTTGGACTAAATGAAGAAATGGATAGGCTCAACACAACAGGAACTCAGCGTAATTGGCAGTCCACAAATATAATCAAACAGTATATGAACGACTTTGGTCTTTGCGATGCATGGCGCTCTCTTCACCCCACCAGTAAGGAATATACTTTTTTCTCGCATGTTCATCACTCTTACTCTCGTCTGGATTATTTTTTGGTCAGCAGCTCACTGCTGTGTGACATTTCAGACACTGAGATTCATCCTATAGCTGTCAGCGATCATGCTCCTGTATCTTTAACACTAATGCACAAGAATAATACTACGCCAAGTAAAAACTGGAGATTTAATATATCACTACTTAAAGATGAAGACTTTATTAAATACTTTAAAAAGGAATGGACTTCATATTTAGACTTTAATGACACTCCCGGAATATCTGCTTCTGTTCTATGGGAAGCAGGGAAAGCTGTGATGAGAGGTAAAATAATTTCTTTCTCATCACACAAAAAGAAAGAAGAAAACAAAAATATTCAGGAATTAGAAAAAAACATCAAATCACTAGAAGAAGCCTACACGTGCGACCAAGATCAGGAAACATTGAACAAAATATGCAAAACAAAACTAGAATTAAATGAAACTATTAATAAAAAAACACAATTCCTTATACAAAGACTTCGCTTGCAGAATTTTGAACACAGTAACAAATCAGGTCGATTTCTAGCTAACCAGCTAAAAATAAATAAAGAAAAAACAACTATATGTGCTGCTAAAGATTTATCGGGGAACACAATATATGATCCTGGAAGAATAAACAACATTTTTAGGGATTTCTATGAAACTTTATACTCACCACAAATAAACCCATCTAAAAATGAAATTGATCTGTTTCTTGACAAAGTAACTCTTCCAAAATTACTAGACAGTCAAGCAATGGAATTGGATTCGCCACTGACGCCAAGTGAACTCCAGGAAGCCCTGATAAGTATGCCCAATAATAAGGCTCCAGGTCCAGACGGCTTCCCTGCAGAATTCTACAAAGAATTCTGGACAATTTTGGCACCAGTATTCCACAGCATGTTGCAGGAAATCGAGGAAAAGGGCAGACTACCACCAAATATGAATTCTGCCAACATTAGTCTCCTGCTAAAACCAGGCAAAGACCCTTTATTTCCCTCAAGCTATCGTCCAATTTCTCTTTTAAATGTAGACCTTAAAATAATCTGCAAAGCTCTCTCAAAGAGATTAGAGAAAATGACCCCCCTCTTAATTCATCCTGACCAAACTGGTTTCATAAAAGGTCGGCACTCCTCAACAAACACTCGTAGATTACTTAATTTAATAGACTACTCATACGATAAAAACATCGAAGCCATAATATTATCTCTAGATGCAGAAAAAGCATTTGACAGAGTTAATTGGAAATTTTTATTCGCAACTTTACACAAATTTGGTTTTGGAAACTCTTTCATAAACTGGATAAGAATATTATACAATTCCCCAACGGCTCGTATCAGAACAAATGACCAGACATCCTCCAGCTTCTGTCTCCTGAGGGGCACCAGACAGGGATGCCCACTCTCCCCCTCACTTTTTGCAATTTTTATCGAACCTCTAGCAGCAGCATTTAGACAGGCTACAACAATTAAGGGCATAAAATGTAAGAACATAGAACATAAAATCAGTCTCTATGCGGATGATGTGTTGCTTTTTCTGCAAAACACACAAACCAACCTCTCTGAGGTAATTACTTTAATAAACTGGTTTTCAAGAGTTTCAGATTATTCAATTAACTGGCCAAAATCTACAGTTCTCCCCATTAACTGCTCCTTCCATAATTCTTCCTCTGCCCCACTGCAATCCGGAAATATTAAATATTTAGGTATTAATATCTCTCCTAAGCTTTCAGACTTAACTAAACTAAACCACATCCCACTTCTAAAGAAAGTAGAAGGCGATCTGACTAGATGGAAATCTTTACCCATATCACTCATGGGAAGGGTCGCCACTATAAAAATGATGATCTTGCCAAAAATAAATTACTTATTTTTGATGATCCCTAACAAACCATCACAAGATTGGTTCAGATCTCTGGATTCATATATTTCCAAATTCCTTTGGAAAGATAAACCCCCGCGTATTAGCTTAAAAACGCTACAAAGAACCAAGGATAGAGGAGGATTAGATCTGCCTAATTTTCACCAATACTTCTTAGCCAACAGGCTTCAGTTCATCTCAGAATGGTTAAAACATACCTTCTTAGTTGAGCCCTGGCTAGATGTTGAACAGGCACTATGCAAGGATCTAGAGATTTCAGACCTACCATTTATTAGCTCAAACATCAAAAGACATGAATGCTTTAAAAGTATCAACATCAGCTTTTCTCTAACAGCATGGTGGGAGTTTCTAAAAATAACGGAGTCTTCATTAATCCCATGCAAACGTACACCTATCTGGAATAACCCTGACATATTACAAAACAATAATATGATTAATTTCCCAGAATGGAGTTGTAAAGGAATTAAATACTTAGAACATATATTAGAGGGAACAGAATTTATTCCATTTGACAGACTAGTTGAACAATATGGGATCAACAAGACAAGGTTTTTAGAATATCAACAAATTAAATCCATAGTAAAAAAGAAATTTAACCTCAGTCAAGTTGAATTACAAACACCACTAAGTGCGGCACATTTTCTTACTCTTAAATCCCCCAAATTATTATCTAAAGTATACAGAACACTTTCTAAATTAGATGAATCAATATCCCTTCCTATTGCAAAGTGGGAAGCAGATTTATCAGTCAACCTAGACCAAAACTTCTGGTCTCAGATTTGCTTAAAAACTTTTAAATTAATTAAAAATCCCAGTCTGCAATTAATACAATACAAAATACTTCATAGAGTGCACTATACAGGTCATCGGATGTTCAAGATGGGCTTTACATCTTCCAACAACTGCTCACACTGTCAAGGCAATACACCAGACAATTACATCCACGCTCTTTGGTTCTGTCCACCAGTGCAAAAGTTTTGGCGCGAGATATGTGAAGACTTATCAAAATGTCTGAAATGTAACATTCCAACCTCCCCCTTAGTGTGTTTGTTGGGCAGCTTAGATAATGTCACTTCAGAAAAGAATATAGCCCATATGATCTTCACTGCCCTATGCATAGCCAAGAAAACTGTCCTCATGAACTGGAAAAATAAAAATAATCTTAATTCTAACCAATATAGAAATTATCTATTAGATTACATTAGTCTTGACACAGCCTCTGCCACCACATTAGATCAATTGCTCTGGGCCCCTTTTATCAGCTCCATCACCTAGTGGGGGTGGGGGGTCATAGTTTGGTCCCGCCTTCACTGTTGTGATTGGTGAGGGGGTAGGGACAGGCTTAGGGCGTCGGGGGGTTCCCCGGAGGCATCTTCCTTGGGGGGCTCAACCCGGGGTAGCGGTCACGTCCGGTTGAGGGCTCTGTTGGCTCTCAGGTGACTGTTTCCTCGCGGCTGCGTGCAGCGGGGCTAGGGGAGGGTCTGTGCTGACGGACGCGGGTTACTGACCTGGCAACCTGGCTGCCCCTGGGTGGGTCCGGGATGGGCGTGAGGTTCTGGGGGCGCTCCGTCTCTGGGCTGGGGCCCGGGCCGGGCCTCGGGGGCTCGGGTCCTGGTTGGTGTGTTGCCGGGGTTGTGGGCGGGTGGGTGCATGGGGGCCCGGCCCTGGAGCAGGGTGCCGCCGGTGCATCGAGCCGCCTGGGGGGCTCTTCAACTGGTGGGGGGGATGGTCACATCTTGCAGGAGCTTTCTTCTCTCAGGAACTCTCTGCAGGAGGGGGAGATACAGGAGAGGTGGAGGAAGATCTCAGCCTGGGCGTTTACCGTCTTATGTAGTCTGGAAGATGTGTGGTTGGTGGGGTGGGTGCAGTTTTCTCTGTGGTGGGGTTGGGTGGACTGTCCCGGGCTCTGTGGAGCCGGGGGGCGCTACTGCACTGGGCCCCGGTCTGATGGGCCTGGGCCCCCCTTCCCTGGCGGGTCGCGGAGGGTGGGAGTGCCTACTGGGGTCAGCGGGGGAGCTGGCCCCAGGGAGGGGTTACCTGCCCCTCCCTTCCTTCCCTCCCCATCTCCAGCTGCCTCCCTCTTCCCGCTCCTCCACAACCACCCACACATGCAGGGCCTTGGAGTGGGGGTATGTCACCAGGGTGCAGAGGAGGCTACCCCCCCCCCCCCCCCCCATGTCCCCTTCTGGCTGCCTCTGCCTCAATTTTATCCCACAACTTAGACATTCACATTATTCACACTCTCATTACACATACATATAGGATCTTGGGGGTGGGCACAATCACGGAGTCCAAATCACCATCAGGGTGTATACCTCACCCCTGACGTCGTTGCCCACCTCTCAATTTTAAATACACTTAGTCATTGAGGGTTAGCAGGAGGGACTATGCGCTTACCTGCTGCTCCTTGGCAGGTAGCTCCATGCCCTCCTGGGTTTTAATTGCACCTTAGAACACATATGCATCAACACTACAATGAGCGGGTGGAGGGAGGTTTGGAGTCTTCTCCCACCCCCATTCTCTGCGGCCTGCTGGAGCGGGAGGGCTAGTAGGAGGAGTTGGCCGTCCGACTGCGGTCTGGGGTGTGGGGCCTCCCTGCTGCTGCGGAGTCGGGGTGGTCTGCCTCTCCCCACCGCAGGGAAAAGGGTAACACCACCTGGGTCTGGGTGCAATTCCCCCCTCCAGGGGCAAGGGTACCTAGGCCCGGTTTGTAGAGTACGCTTGGGGAGTGTGATTGTGTGTACAGCGTCTCTTTATGTCTGTCTCCACGTTGGTTGAGTGTGGAGTGAGTGCATATGAGAGCATGAGGGTGGGAATGGATGTTTGTGTCTGTGTGTGCCTGTATGTCTGTGTCTATATGTCAGGTTGGGTATCAGACGCCACCTCTCTGGGGACACCTCAGGCCCTCCAAGGTTTGGAGGCCTATCTCCACCCACCACCACTTCCCCTGCCGGTGGCGGACTCCCTCAGGTGTCGGTGTGTTGGTGGTTCTTTGTGTCTGGGGGTGGGCGTCCGGGTACACACCGGCTCACTCCTTGGCGGCCGCTTGTCGGGGCCTGGGGCCTGGGGCTCGCTCGGGCCCCTTTGGAGGTGGGGTGCCCCCGGCCTCTCGGCCTAGGGCTCGGTCACTCAGGCGCAGCTGGGGGCCGGCGGAGCTCACGGGCGCGTCACTGCAACTCCCCCTGACTTCTGCTCCGCGGCTGCTGGGCGAGCCCTCATCTGGGACTCTCCTCAGCTCTTACTGGGACAGTGGCGCGGCTGCCCCTCTGTTGGTCTTCCATGGTCTCTTGTGTTCTGGGGGCCTCTGGATGTCTGGAGTTTTGATCTCCTCCATACCCGCTTCACACCCTGGAGGACGGGGCTGTGGCCCCCCCACACTCCCTAGCAGATCATTACATGGAGAAACCTTTGGAATGCAAGCATGCTGATCCACACAGGTATGCACACATGGGTATTCACAGACGCGGACTAAAGCTTTCTTGGCTGCTGCCTCAAAGCACACTGTGCGCTGTCTATCTTGCGTGCTGCACAATATCGTTTATTACTTAGTAAATACTGATATCTATGACTAGCTAGTTTATTGTGATGGTGCTTTGTTTTCTCTATTATTATGTTGCTCTTTGTTGTTTGCTGTCTCCTCTGTTTGTTTTTGTTTGTTTGTTTGTTTGTTTGTTTTCTCCATACAGGTGACCCAGGAGTTTTTTTTTTTTTTTTTTTTTTTTGTCTCTCTTCCCCCCCCTTCTCACCGTCTCTTCTCCCCTTTGGTTTTCTTTCTTTCTCTCCCCCTCTCTCTCTCATTCATTCCCCCTGTCCTATTTATTAAAAAAAAAAAAAAAAATGACAAAGGATGAACTGAAGCTCTGCCATCACGTAATGTCGCATACTGCTGTTTCTGATGTCATTTAAAAAAAAAGAAAAAGAAAAAAAAAAAAAAATAACTTTAATGTCTCGCTGAAGAGCTTTCAGTATATCTGGAATTTAATCTTTCACTCATTTTTATTCCCTGATGTAGATATGTACTATACTTGTTTTAACAGCTTATTTTGAATTAAAACCAATTATTAAAATGTTTTAATAAAGGAGTAAAAATGCTAACATTTTCAGTGGCAGCAGAAACATTTCAAGTTTGTTTCAATCATGTAATGATTGTTGGTGCTTAACTGTATGGAGATTATTAAACACTATGAAACACCATATAAATCTTTGGATTTTAGAATACAGCTAATGGTCATAAAGACTAAAGGCAGATAAATGTTCTTGTAAGAGATGTAAAAAAGATTAAAATAATCATAGTCCTAGTCATAGCACCTCTAGATTTATAATACAGTTTTTACGTCACACATATGCACAAAGTCTGTTTATTATTCAGATTTCACTATTGTGGTTATACAGTTCTTTACAACAGGATCACTTCATTGTAAATGAATCAATGAATCAGTCTAGTCTTTACAGCAATCTTTCTAAATGATTTCAAATTGACTGATTAACAAGCATGTTGTGAAAGTGTCAAAAACAGTTTAATAAATATATAGTCTTAAAGAAATTATTTAAAAAATAATAAAGAAATAAAAATTTGGCAGATCATGGGCAATTTCCACTGTAAATATTATTCAGTGAAATTGAAAGGGGATGGCAGGAGCTGAGTTGTACAAACTTGCGTACTTGAAAGCTTACTTGAAAAGCTGAAAAAGAAAAAATAAAGGGAGCAAAACGAACTAAAATGAACCCAAACCAACCTAATTACAGGGATACTTAAGAGTGGTTGAGCATTTCCAGAAATTTCCTGTTGGTAAGCACTTTTTTAATGTTAGTTTATAACTAGTTGCTGCTTAGCTAGCTCAGAGATGGGAGCAATCTAGAACATTTTAATAAAACTTTGTTGGGGTACAGAGAGCTGAAAATGTCGAAATTCCATTAAAACAACAACAACAACAACAACAAAAAAACAACAACAACAACAACCACTTGCTAACAACTCATAACTCACAACCTTTATCACTGAGAGAACCCTGGATGATCTCTTTCTGATGCTTAGAATGACCAAAAACATATAAAGTAGGCAATGTTATACTCAGTGTGTCCTGGGTATATTTGAAGGCTTTAAAGAAGATATTAAAATCATGCAGAATGTTAATTGTTTTGGACACACAGCATTGCAGCCACTGCTGTTTTTAATGCTACCTACCAACAACCATGAGGAACACACGAATCCCAGTGTCTTGCTCGAAGATAATTGAGTATGCAGATTGGAGACTGGACCAGCCAGGGATGAAACCACCAACCTTTTGACTAGTAGATGATCTGCTGTAGCCCTCATTTGTGTGTGTAAGCCTCTAATATGGCTAGCTCCTACAAAGCGAACCACTGAGAAACTGTAATGGTATGTTTTTGACAGTTTACAAATGTTTTCTGTGGTGCCTCCAACAATCTCAAAAACGACTTGGAGTTTCAGGCAGTGGAATCCCATGCATATCAGTTTGTCTACATCTCTCCCAGAGATCTTGGCAGCACATGAAAGCCCAGCAGTGCAGCGACAGTGACCTCCTTAGAGATATTTCAGTTTTTGCCAACAAGTTCTATGAATTATAATTTCTAATACTGAAATTAAAGCTGATGCTATAGTGAAAACATTTCTCATATTACTATTGTTATCTCTAGATAACATTTATTCTGACCTGGGCCACTCCACACAAGCAGTGCTGTAGGTCTTGTCTTGATAAGTAGGCCTGCAGGGTTTCAGTCAAGCAAATTATGCTACACACATCTTCCCAGCCTCCTAAATAACTGCCCACAGCACACTGAGATTCAAGAATAAGCATCATCCCTCATAAGCCTAATAATCTCTGTAGAGAATCAAAAGGACTGAAACATAGAATTTTGTAACATGTATCTCATCAGGCATTAGGAAGTCTCTGCTGTAGCCTGTAAAGCCTGATTAGGTGTAAGCATTGCTGTCAGAAAAAAATACATTTACATTTTATGGATATATATTAATGAACCAAGCAAAACACTAATGACTAGAAAATAGGTAGTTCTTGAGATATAGAGTTCAAAGAATGAGTGTTGTGTGCTTTAGTGGGATGCCCGTTTGATTATTTAACCTGTGAATAATGATGCAATCACCCCCATTGCACTCTCTTTTCGGTTTGGGGAATCCATTTCAAGGTATGCTGCAAAAAAACAGCATATAAAATCTAAGATAAAATAACTCTTTATTGTCATTGCACAGTCACATGTCAGCACTAAGCCCAACTAAACACAACAAAAAAAGCACACACAGTAAACTTTAAAGAGGACAAAAAGTGCAAAAAGGTATGAATAATAAATTAAAGAATAAATGCTCATTGCACATTATTGCCCCACCAAAAATGTTCAAGGAAGTACCTAATCAGCTGTTAGCATTGATTAGGGCTATTGCCCTGTTGTAAAAGCTCTCCCAGTGTCCTGGATGTGAACAGTCCAGTATGATGCAGTGTGCCCTCTTGAGACAGTGAGTGCTGTACAGGTCCTTCAGGGAGAGAAGAAGATGTCCAGTGTTTTGTTGTAAGATAACCCTTTGAAGTGCTTTTTTGTGTGCCATGGTGCAGCTGGAGAACCACAAAGAGATGCCATATGTCAGCACACTTTGATGAAGCAACAGTAGAAGACGATCAGCAGCTCCCTCTTTTGGTCCATTTTTCTGACGATTCTCAGAAAATGGAGACACTGTTGGGCCTTCTCTACAACCTCTGACGTGTTTGAAATCCACTGGAGGTCTTTGTCTATGTGTACATGCCATAATTCAAAGCTGGACGGAATTTCCACACACTTCGCGTTGATGCTGTTAGATTATAATATTATTTTATGCCATGTTATACCCCTAATTAAAGATTGTGAATTATTATGTAGTTTTAGTTTGCATTATTCTCCTGAATTAGAAGAAGCTGATAACTATTACATTAGTTAAACTGATTTGCATTACATTAAACTGCTGACTTGTTGTGAATGAATGATATTGTTTTATGATGCATTATACTGCTGAGTTATAAGAAATCTAATTTGTCTGAGTAGAAGAGAACAGAGTGTGCTGGAGTTTTCTGCCCCATTTCAGCAGGAGCAGATAAACAGGGAGCCAAGGTCGTAGCTTAGGCGCTGTGTGAGAGAAAGCATGTGAATGTTTAGGCTTTGTATGATAAGGTGGAGGCACCAGAGGCTATAAAAGTTTGAGCAATGCTCCACCATTTTGAGATTTTGAGGCTGTCTGCATCAGTGTCCATCTCCCACGCGTGTGTTCATTAAAATCATCGTTTGACTCAACCCGGCCGGACCAGTGTTGTTATTGTGGTTTTTTCTCTTGTCTCCATCCCCAATATTTTGAACCTTAACAATGCTTATAGGCTGCAGCTCAGACTTCCTCTTTCTGAAGTCGTCTACCAGCTCTTTCGTCTTGGTGTTATCAAGGTCCAAATTGTTGACCGCACACCAATCCGACAGCCTCTGAACCCGCAATGACGGGATGCAGGACTGAGACAGTGAATCGTTGAAGATCTTATTGAAGACCCCAGCCAGCTGATCTACAGATTATTTTAGGGCCCTCTCGTCACCCCATCTGGACCACAGGCCTTCCTGGGGTTCAGTTCCCTCACCTCATATTCCTGCACCATAAGGCTTGGGCTGCTGCTGCTGTCAGATGTTTTAGCCGCCGCTGCCTCTGGTCCGTTCACCTCAAACATGCAAAGAAGTGGTTCAACTCCTCCGCAAACCCCGTGCTGCCCTCGGTCATTGTGGTATTGCCAGGCTTGTAGTTGGTTAAGTGCTGGACTCCCTGTCATACCTGTCTTGAATTGTTGTTGCTGAAGTGGTTTTCAGTCTTGGCCTCTCTGATACCTCTTTTCAGATCAGATCTGGATGCACTGTACTGCATACTGTCACCAGATCGGAAAGCAGCATCACGTTGCTTTAGCAGGACCTTGTCATCCAAGGTTTCTGGTTGGAATACAGATGTTTGTCCACATGACACTATTGACACAGAAGTTTGTATAGGGGAGCACAGATGTAGCATGCTCGTCCTGGCCCTGGTGTTCAAACATACTCCAGTCCATCCATCCATCCATCCATCCATCTTCATCCGCTTTGTCCGGGGCCGGGTCGCGGGGGCAGCAGCCTAAGCAAAGAGGCCCAGACCTCCCTCTCCCCAGCCACCTCCTCCAGCTTATCCAGTCTGTGTTTTTAAAACAGTTCTACAGCTGATGTTCTGACCAGGTTTTCACAGTCTTTGTGGCTGGGGGAGGCTCCTCCTGATGGGAGTGTATGCAGGGATCAGCAGCATGGACATGTGGTCTGTCAAACCTAGATGTGGTTGAGGGGTTGCTCTGTAGCCTTGTTGGATGTTGTAATGAAACAGAATTACAATTTTATTTCATTTCAAATTTCAAATTAATTATATTTACCTGCAAATACTTAAAGGTAGGGACACTAGAATAAGGAAATTAAGTCAGTAATAAGTACTGTGAGTAAATTTAAGCACTGTATAAACAGCTGACTAAAGGAATAAAAGTGTGCTAGACAATAAGCATGTAGTCTGAGAGCAAACTCTGTTAGTATGACGCAGTACAATGAGGTCTTAGTTTGGAAAGATCAGCGGAAGAGTAAGATTCTAAACAAATATCAGCAGTTATTTATTTTGCTTTACTTAACAACAGTCACAAGGACAATAAATCAAAATATGGATCTGCCATGTGGTTGGTTGTCACTACCATATGAGTGTGAGGTGTCTCTCAGTTTCACAATCACATTAACTTGTCTATTGTTCAGGTCCAGTTTAAATAATAATGGAGCACTTTGTTTTCAGACTACAGGCTTACTTATGGTTCCTGGAGTTTCTGAAAACCACTATCTTTTTGCACTTTGGTTCTAGATCTTAGTTGGCCTTTTGGCTTGATTTACTTCCTATGGAATTGTGTCAGTGTATGGACTGAATTTATATCTGGCGGAGATTCAACCACCACTGTGATAGACGATGCTGTCTGTCTACTTTGTGTTTCATAAATGTAGGTAGATTTATCTGTATTCATGCTAATAGGATATCCATGTTTGCTGTTATTCCTTGCAGTGTCCCAAAATACTGGAATCAGATAAAACTAATTTGGTTAAACCACTTTGTGTGATTTTAAAAATAGACTTTTGAATAGCAACAGTGCCTACAAAGAAACGTCCTTCAATCTTCCTCAAGTTTTAGAAATCAGAACTTAAACTAGCATTCTGTGTCCACATTCACTTTTAGCACACATATGACATACAGTATGGGAATATAAAGGGCATTTCTTATCTGGTGCCTTATATATATTTTCTTCAGAGACCTCAGAGGCAGGAAAGAATTATTCCAGTCATATATGTGTCAACCTGAATATTCTATCCTATATTTAAAAAGAAAAAAAATCCTGGTTGGGTTTAAAAGTAGAACATATAGGTGAATAGGTGATATAACTGGCTTTAATTTTAGTTGTTGGACAGCTGTGAGAGCAAGCTCTCTGTTTACAAATGAGAAATTTTCAGTTGAAGACGGCACATTTCCAAACTAGAATGAAGCAGGAGAGCTTGAGATTCTCAATTAGATTGGGCTCCATGACTTGTCCCCTATTCTGTGAGTATTAAGGTAAAAAAAAAAAAAAAAAAAAAAAAAAAAAAAATATATATATATATATATATATATATATATATATATATATATATATATATGTATATATATATATTAGCTCGTCATTCTCCACCACCCTTGGGGGCATCTCCCATTTTGACCTCGGGACTTCCAGATTATACTCGGCACAGATGTTCCTGTACACTATGCCGGCCACTTGGTTATGGCGTTCCATGTATGCCTTGCCTGCTAGCATCTTGCACCCCGCTGTTATGTGCTGGATTGTCTCTGGGGCATCTTTACACAGCCTGCACCTGGGGTCTTGCCTGCTGTGATAGACCCCAGCCTCTATGGATCTTGTGCTCAGAGCTTGTTCTTGTGCTGCCATGATTAGTGCCTCTGTGCTGTCTTTCAGTCCAGCTTTGTCCAGCCACTGGTAGGATTTCTGGATATCAGCCACCTCCTCTATCTGCCGGTGGTACATACCGTGCAGGGGCCTGTCCTTCCATGATGGTTCCTCGTCTCCCTCCTCTTTCTTGGGTTTCTGCTGCCTGAGGTATTCACTGAGCACTCGGTCAGTTGGGGCCATCTTCCCAATGTGTCTCATCCTGGACTGTGGTGCTGACACTGACCAGTCCCCGGCCCCCTTCCTTCCGCTTAGCGTACAGCCTCAGGGTGCTGGACTTGGGGTGAAACCCTCCATGCATGGTAAGGAGCTTTCTTGTCTTTATGTCAGTGGCTTCTATCTCCTCCTTTGGCCAGCCTATTATTCCAGCAGGGTACCTGATCACGGGCAGGGCGTACGTGTTGATGGCCCGGATCTGTGGGACTTCCAGATACAGACGGACAAAATGGTGGTGGCTAACCAACCGGACATAGTGGTGGTAGACAAACAGAAGAAGACGGCCGTAGTGATCGATGTAGCGGTTCCGAATGACAGCAATATCAGGAAGAAGGAACACTAGAAGCTGGAGAAATACCAAGGGCTCAGAGAAGAGCTCGAGAGGATGTGGAGGGTGAAGGTAACAGTGGTCCCCGTGGTAATCGGAGCACTAGGTGCGGTGACTCCCAAGCTAGGCGAGTGGCTCCAGCAGATCCCGGAAATAACATCGGAGATCTCTGTCCAGAAGAGCGCAGTCCTGGGAACAGCTAAGATACTGCGCAGGACCCTCAAGCTCCCAGGCCTTTGGTAGAGGACCCGAGCTTGAAGGATAAACCGCCCGCAGGGGCGTGCTGGGTGTTTATATATATATAAATAAATGGACTTGCCACTCTAGAAAAATCTCAGGTGGAGTACTAAGTAAGATGAAAAACTAATTTAACTGGGTGTGTGCTAGTAAATTTTCACGATATGCAAATTAGCAAGGCAACCACTAACTGGAAATCAGCTATCAGCTGTGCTTTTACTTAGTGCTATGAAAAGCTGTTCCAGCTGTTAGAAAAATACCTCAGTGCTACATGAAAGTGCCACAGAAGTGCTGTTGCCATGATACTTGTAATTTCTGCCTTTCTGTAAGGACCACATTATATAATGCCAGTCCACAGCAGTAATGTTTCCTTCAAAACTACCTTTCCAATAAGTTGGTAATTCTTTTGAGAAGAAGATAGAAACTTGAAAGAAAAGGAGCGAGACCCTTACTAAATAATTGTTTCTTCTACCTCAGTATTTATTTGAAGAAACGTGGCATGCTGAAGTGATTTTAAATTGACCATCTGGATGTTGGCCTGTGATTTACATGTAGCTGGCTAAAGTACAGTTTTTGTGTCAAGGGCTGGTTGAAATCACATTGTTTCTTCCACAAATAACCTTCTCTTCTGAAAGCTGTTGGTATAGAAAAAAAGTGTCTACCATCTTTCTTCTGCCAAGGTATATGCATTTTGTTTTTCCTCACAAAAACAAAAGAATTTAAGTGTTTTCCAAATGAAAATTCAAGCTGATGGTTTTGAAATAGGTTCCTGTGTTATACTGTCAGCGATTTAATTTCTTGCATGTCCAAAGTGTCCTGGAACAAGAAGCAGACAATCAAGCCACACAAAATCTGCATAGACTACCTGAAATTAATATGCAAAAAACAAAAACAAAAAAAACATAGCTGTCTTTGTCACATAACTGAAGAAGAGAGAAAATTGATGGTTTTTTTTTTTTTTTTAGAAATAATACGGCACTTTCACACTCTTTTCAGACCTAACTGGTGGACATCAGGCCTCAAGGCCACTCTTATGAACTCAGTTTTTCAGTGAGAGACATTCACACCACTGTTCTGCTGAAGGTCATTTTGTAGGACTTTGGTATTATTTAGTGATATTTCCATACTTTTACGGTTAGGGTGTCGCACCTTATACAGCCCTGTCAGAAAACAAGAGAAGGAGAAAAAATGTAAGTGGCCTCCACCATTAAAATCATTTATTTTTTTTAAAGAGAGAGAGATTGCACTTTCACTGTCGGGCCATTTTGCAATTCAAACTACTGGGAAGTTCTTGTCTCAGGAACACTTTTCAGGAAGCTGAGGTTACTTCATTGTTGCCACTCTAGTGCACCTGATGTTAATTTTATTAACAACAAAGCAGTTGAAATTGATTAACAGCTCCCTCTGCTACTGAACTGGCTACATCAATATCCCAGAAGTTTATCTGACTTCATCTGATTAAAAAGTGTTCCTTTAATTTTTTGAATAGAGTATATGTTTTATCAGGGGCCATTCTTTTGCCTGCGATGCATACTAAAGTGAGTGACACAGTGGTGCAGTTATTAGCTCACAGCTAGACTTTCATGGGTTCAAAATCCACTAGCCAGTGGGGACCTTTCTATGTTCTCTCTGCACCTGTGTGGGTTCTGTTTGGGTACTCTGGCATCCTCCCAGGGTCCAAAGACGGTGAAAATGTCTCAGTGGGGGAAATTAATGTTTGTTTGGTTTCACATGATGCTTCATTAAATTTTAACCTTCTTATATACATCCATATTTTGTTTTCTTATGTTGTTTTGTTCTGTGGTATTTGTGCATATATACCGGCTTTCTACCAAGGGTGTAGATTTGGTTTTGGCATTGGTGGGGACTGATGATTCAACCACCGAACCCTGCCCTGTTTCTTTTTCCCCCCTTTTTGTCTTTGCTTGTTGATAAAAAAAGGAGAAATATACTTGCCTACATATGCTATTCTACATAAATTACTATTAAACAAATGACTGACTACGTATTTTAGAGTTTAGTTTACTTCAGCCATATTTCAAGATGAGTAGTTTTATGGACAAAACCCACCAGGTCATTCAGTGTTCCCTTAGTGATAATGTATAAGAGATGTTGGTGTACTATAACTGAAGTAATGTTGTTAAGTCCTTAAAGTCATATTCTTTTATTGTCATGACTGTATTTGAAGCTATTTTTATGTTTGTATGATACCTGATTTATACACAGCAAAATCTCCAGTGTTAAATTGACACTAGAGAGTGTCTATATGGGTCCACACCTCTGAGTGTTAAATACAACACTGTTGAGTGTTAAATTAACACTTTTGACAATGTTATATATTTAAAAGTAACCTAGTCAGTTTTGAAGATTAACAATGGCTAACACTGAGCAGTGGTGATTTTCTAACACTGGAAAATAACTCAAAATGTTAGAAATATTCCAGTGTTAGAAAATCAGCACCGCTCAGTGTTAGCCATTGTTAATCTTCAAAACTGACTAGGTTACTTTTAAACATATAACACTGTCAAAAGTGTTAATTTAACACTCAACAGTGTTGTATTTAACACTCAGAGACACTCTCTAGTGTTAATTTAACACTGGAGATTTTGCTGTATAGTTGGCACTGGCTTTGACTTACTTGGTGGATTCCATGCAGGCTTGTTTGTGTTGTAGTGCTCTAAAACCAAACCTTAACCTTCCCCAAAAACTCTGGAAAGAATTTTGTCTGATGTAAAAATGAAATGTCAGAATGAGTTGGCTTTTACCCTGCTGGTACAAAGTGACTTTGTATGCTGTTTGTCCAAAGTGACTGTAATGGCCAACCCCATCCGAGAATATGCTATGTATTTATCCAGAGAGTTTTCATCTTAATATGCTATTTAATAGATTGTCTAAGTGGGCACCCCCTTTCATTTAGATCATCTCAGCCAGCCTTCCATCTCTTATCTGGCCTCAAGACATTGGGGCAGCAGTCTAAGCAGATGTGGTCAAACTTCTTTTTGCATGGTGAATTCTTCCAGCTTTTCTAGGGGGGCGCTGCGATGTTTCCAAGCTAGCCAATAGACATAATATCTGGAGTGTGACTATGGCCTGCCCTGGTGTCCCTTCCCAGTTGGACACTCCTGAAACAACCCAACTAGGAGGTTGTCAGGGGCCATCCTGGTCAGATGCCCATACAACTTCAGCTGATGCCTTGAAAAAGTCATTTTTGCATCATTTGTAAGCAACACGTTCTCACTCCCAAAGGGTAACATTTTACGCTAGGTGACAAATCGTCAACATATTATGTTTTCGGCTACCCACCATGTCCCTAAATGACGACCTCGGAAAAATGAGGGGAAATGAGAACCGTATGGACTCAATCTACACATGTTCGCTCTTTTTCTGCAAACAACAACTCTAAACATATTGCCGAAGCTGATGGGAACTGTCCTCAAACACAAGAAGGACAATGAGTTCCGTAACAGATGCTATGCCTCATCTCAGCAACATGTAGTCAGTCTTGGATTACGCAATACAAAAGCATATAAGACAACTCAAACCCACAGACCAACAGCGGTGGGTTTTCTTGAAACAAACTACTTGCTACCCAAAAAACTGTGTCCAACTGGTGGAAGTAAATAAAAAAATGTTAGGAATGAGGAAGAAAAGGCAAAAGAGAAAGAGAGTGAAAAAAACGTTGATTTCGTACTGAATCAGCGAGACTACAATGACTAAAACTAACATTGGTAAATGCAACAATGCTTGCACTTTACAAAACGTGACAAAACGTTGGCATGTTACGCCTCGGGAATGAGAACGCCCTGTTGTAAGCTAAGTGATCTTTTATAAGCAATATGAAGATTAGAGGAAATGCAATAATCAAAGCGAGGACTGTGACTTGCCCATGGGTTTTGTTTTATTTGAGATAAACTATAAATGCATCCAGTGAAGTGCGTGTTTGGATTATGAGGAGCCATTGTTGAATTCCTTTGAGAATCTTTTTTTTTAAAATAAGAGCAGAAAATCCCCAAAGGGTTCGACAATCTTAATTAAATGAGTCTGGCAGTTACAGAGATATCCCCATATCCTGAATCTAAAACTATACAGACTAATATGTGTTCAACTTCTTCAAGACTGAAAGCAACATTTTCTAATTTAATGTTATTGATTAATTTGATTTGTTAATGACAACACTATAATTGGTTTAGCCATTTTTTTGTCAAATGCAAATGGCATTGGGTAGAACACCGGACTGAAGGATTTCTGAAAGAAATTTGAAAGAATCTTGATATTAACATTAACTATACTTCCCTTTCCACTTTCTGTTGTCCTTCTGTCACACATCACCCCTCCATCCATCCATTTATTCCACCTTGCCTGCCAGCACTTCTTCACCACTCTTGGGCATTGTCCATTGTTTTGGATGAGCCCAGGCCACCTCACTACTTTCTTGCTGTCCTCAAAGTTGTCCTGAACCACCCCTCACAAATCATGCCATTGACACATAGGAAAACAAATACAGAGACCAAAGAGGTTTGACACAGGACCTAAGATATGCATCTGACCCATGCATCTACTGTTTTCTGAATCCTCATCAGAAATGGTCTCAGTGAAAAGGTGGCATTCTTAAGGAAGGGAAACTGGGACAAAACGCTAAGGTACACCATTTTATAAAAGCAGTTCAATCCCAGTTCAGACCAGTCTCAGGAGAGATGATCTGGTTAAAATCATCATCAGTATCTGCGCAGGAATTAGATCCTAACAAAGTCAGAAAAATACTATCAGATTTAGATGCATCTATATATTATGTTACGACCCGTCTAGGGCTAGGGAATAACATGAGTGAGGCACTCGCTTCCCCCCCAAGACCCAAGCAGCCACAGGAAACAAACCCGTTAGTTACAATGTGATTTATTTACAATGTGAAAAAAAGGGATAACAAAATGGGAGTGTCAACACTTCAGGGTGAGCCAAGGCCAAAACAATAAACAAAACAAATCTACACAAATCCCGCACCCCTGACCTTATCAAAACAAAGTCAAAAATAAAGACAGAGTCTGATCTCCTTAACTAAGTCAAAACAGGAGAAAACGGGTGATCAAAAGACACGGCAGCTCACCCCTACCCACTCCACTTCCACAACTTTTAAGCCGCACTGCAGCCAGCGGCTGCCACAGGTACACTGCTGGGTCATGAGGAGAAACGGACCTCTCCCACCGTAGCACTCCAGCCTCCTTTTAATGGGCGGGTCCTCCAGCTGGAACCAGTCACATCGGGGCGGTGTATCCACGCACCAATCGGAGCAGGGCCCTGGCACAACTAAATTAACATAAAAAGATATAACAGCTGCACAAAACAAACACATGAACATGCAAGTTCGTAACACCCCCTTCCATAAGAATTCAACAACCCTCCTGTTGTTTAATTCCCAAACTATGAGATTGCTCTCAACAGGGCATCAGCGATGACATTTTCCGTCCCTTTCTTATGTTTGATTTGCAGGTTAAAATCTTGCAAAAGAAGGGACCAACGCTTAAGTCTCTGATTTGAGTTTTGCATCTGGGAGAGAAACACCAATGGGTTGTGGTCAGTGAATACTTGAACGGGGATAGAGCTGGATCCAATATACACCTCGAAATGCTGCAGGGCTAACAACAAGGCAAGGGCGTCCTTTTCAATAGTGCTGTAGTTCATCTGATGTTTGTTGAACTTTTTGGAAAAATAACAAATTGGGCGATCCACACCGCGATGGTCTTCCTGCATAAGGACAGCTCCTGCACCAGACGCACTAGCGCCAACCTCGAGCTTGAAAGGGGACATGAAATTAGGTGCTGTAAGAACAGGGGAACTGCACAGTAATGCTTTCGCAGACTCAAAAGCAGTCTGACAACCAGGCGTCCACACAAAAGGCTTCACCGGACTGATCAAATCGGTGAGAGGAACGACAGTGGCGAAGTTCTTACAAAAACCTCTGTAATAACCACACATTCCTAAAAATCGGCGCAGCGCCCTTCTCATTTGTGGGACTGGAAACTCGACGATCGCTTGTATTTTCGCAGTCACCGACCGTACCTGTCCCTGACCCACCTGTTTTCCCAGGTATGTGATGGTGGCTCTGCCAAATTCACATTTGGCTAAGTTTAGTGTAAGCGAGGCTTTCTGAAAACGGCTGAAAACGAGAGAGAGTGTTTGTAAGTCGTCAGACCAGGTGGATGAGTAAATGACAACATCATCCAAGTAGGCATCGCAGTTATTCACGCCTGCCAGTACTTTGGCCATAAGGCGCTGGAAAGTAGCGAGTGCATTACGCAACCCAAACGGCATAACCGTGTACTGGAGAAAATGATCTGGCATGACAAAAGCAGATATTTTAGATGCTCTGGGAGTTAAAGGTACTTGCCAGTAACCTTTTAACAGATCGAGTTTGGTTACAAAAGATGCCGATCCCACTCTATCAATACAATCCTCCATTCTAGGAAGAGGAAATGAATCAGGTTTGGTAACAGCGTTAACTTTCCTGTAATCATTACAAAACCGAGGGGTGTTGTCAGATTTTGGTACCAGCACACATGCGCTGGCGCTCGGAATGGCTAAACCGTGTTCTAAGAGATAGTCAACTTCCTTCTGCATTATCGCTATACAATTATATAGAACAAAAAAAGTGTTTGACTGATACTCACTACAGTGGATGGGTGCCCTTTGGGACTATTCATCCTGTACTGGTGGGGTTTACCCCATTGTCCAGGTTGTGCTGGCTGGTGTCCTTCCTGGGCTTTGTGTCTGTGAGCTTCTTTTTAAGCTGTTAAAGATAACACTGATAAACAATGGAGGATTTGGGGCTAGTGCTCTCGACAACATCATCAAAGCACTGAATGCAGTTTTATCTTCAAGAAGGGAGACTTGAGACAATCAGTGCCAAGGTGCGGTACAGTGAACATTGTTGTCCAACACCTTACTAAGATATTTATGTGTTTTTTCTTATTTGTCTGTGTGTATGTGTGTATAAGGCTTTTTACTGTGGTATGTAACTGATATATATAACAATATAGACCTGTATTTTTGTCCTCATTTGTAACCTTCAATTAATCAATACTTTGAGAACTCATTATACAAAACATGCTGGTTTATGCTACATGTATTTTGCAGTAGCTAATAGTGGCTGCAAAAGTAGGCTTTGAACACATGCCTGTTTTTTTTCCTCAGTGCTCAAAAAAGGTTTTGGAAAAGTCAGAGCCCTTCTAGAGAGCAACTGTTGTAGTATAGAGGTCAGTGGTCATATTTTTTATTTTGCTTGAACTGAAAATGCCTCCTTGGCTCAGGGTTTTTATTCTGTTGTGCAGTCAGACATCACCTTACCAGTCACTTTCCTGTCAAAACAATAAAGAATCACATTTTCCCAGCAGAATTCTGTCTAGGCCTTTATTTGTAATGCAGGTTTTCTTGATATTCACTTCTGGGAATCTTTTGTTGTTGTACCTGGTTCTTTCCAGCTTAGTTATGTCTGCTCTCTCATAAATTATAACCCCGCACCCCCACCCAAGTTCAAGTTTCATGCTGATATGGTTTCTGTTTAAATCAAATGTGAAATAATGACATCAAATATATTTCTAAGTGACATAGTCAATAATAAAAATCACCTAGCTGTTCTCTATTCCTGGAAAGGTGAATTTTGCTCTCCTGGGAGTGAAATGTTATGCTGGCTCCTCATTCTGAAATAGTACAAAATCCTCTTCAGCCTCCATTCTTTCCACTAGACTAACACTCAAAAAAAGAAAAAAAAATCAATCCACATCAATAAATAAACATCATAAATGGCAACTGAGTGTGGTGTTAAAGTAGAAAACCCTGTTAGTGTTTGCCCTCAGCCTGGCAAGGCTTTTCCCTTGGTGCAATGCCTGTCTCCATCCACAACGCCCTTAAACCCACCAGGAAGCCCTAGGTGATACTATTGCTTGTCCTTACTTTGAGTCATGCTGGATGGGAAAGTCACCTAAGTTGCCAGCAGTAGGTATATACTCGGGTTATGCACAAGCACCTGCACAATTATGCCTCGAAAACTAAAGCAGAACACGTTCACTTAGATGCTGCAAAAACTGTTAAAAATAACAACTAAAAATCATACACTGTAGACTATTTGGGGAAAATTTTGGTCGTCAAAGTGATTCTGGAAAACTGTTAGACAACTTCTCCACAATGTTTATGGTGATAGGACCCTGCTGGCCTCAACTAATGACATAGTTGGTCGGTGGAAGGAAAACTTGAAGGATCTCTATGTTGTTGTGTTTTTCTTTTCTTTTCTTTTTGTTTTTTCATTCAACTGAACCTGTGCATTACATACTCCATCTTTGTACAGTGAAATATAAAAAATTCAAATTTTATTTGTCACACACACACAACCATACACAGTATGACATGGGGGTGAAATGCTTGTAGCTGTAGAATGCCCAACCATTAAATGACAGAAGAAAAGTTTTACTATATTTACTATATTTACAATTTACTACAAACATTTACAAATTAACTTGGGAATTTACAGTAAAGAATGTGCAAATAGCAGAAGAGATTATAAAGATAAGGATTATAAATTATAGGAATTATAGGATTATAGGAAATGTGTGGTGGTGCGTGTGGTGACGTGTGTGAGAGTCCAGTCTTATAGTGACGTGTGTGAGAGAGTCCAGTCCTACACCTGGTTCAGGCCCCGAATAGCCTGGGGGAAGAAGCTCCTCCTCATTCTCTCTGTTTTGGCCTTAAGGGAGCAGAAGCGCTTCCCAGACCTCAACAGTGAGAAGAGTCCATTGTTGGGATGGGAGAGATCCATCATAATCTTCCTAGCTTTGGACTTGCACCGCTTGGTGTAGATGGACAGCAGGTCAGGGAGCTCTGATTGAATGATGCGTTCTGCCGAGCGCACCACCCTTTGCAGATCTCGTCTGTCCTGCTTGTCTGTCCTGTTCCCAAACCAGGTGCAGATGTTTGCCGTCAGAACGCTCTCGATGGTGCAGGAGTAGAAGTTCTTGAGCACCTTCAGTGGCAGATGGAAGTCTCTAAGTCTTCTGAGGAAGAAGAGACGCTGACGGGTTTTCTTAACCAGGGTGTTGATGTGACAGGACCATGACAGGTCCTGAGTGATGTGGACACCCAGGTATCGGAAACTGTCCACTCTCTCCGCCAGTGGAGAGAGTGGATACTGTCATATTTGTTACTACCTTGACAATGCTGTCTCTGGTGGCATGCACACAAAGCTCTCCAGTGATGCGATATGTTTTTGGCAGCAAAGGGTAAACACTGGTTTGGCCAGTTGTCAGCCAATAGTGTCAATTTATCAACTTCACCCCACAGATGTCATTGTGAATATAGTAAAGAGAGTGCTGCTACAATCCTAACCTTAAATATGTCCTGTTATCTGGTGGATAACTGTGGGATGTCTGTGGGCTTCCTTAAGCTATGAGTAATATTCTTGCCTAAAGAATGTAAGCTTGATTACTACTTTTAAGTCATGTATTAAGGATACATAGACAAAGGTACTGAGCCACCTCCACATTATACCTACACACGCTGATTTGCCATAGAAACCATGTTATGAAGCTTGGAGGAGAGGAGGCTTGGAACTTTGCAGTTAATGTGTTGGTGCAATGTTTTGGTGATTTTTGAACTCGATGCATCTCAGCAGTCAACGACCAACCTCATGAGTTGCTGTGGTTCCTAAACACTTCCACTTTACAATAATACCACTTACAGGAAGGAAGAATTCTCACAAACTGACTTGCTGAAATGGTGGCTTCCTATTACAGCATTATGCTCAAATCTACTGAGCATTTTAGAATCACCCAATCTTTCACAGCCATGTGTAAAACCAGACTGGATGGCGAGGTGCTTGATTTATACAACCATTACAGTTGCAACAACTGTCACCTCAAGGCGCTTAATATTGCAGGACATATATACAATATTAAAGATAAAACCCTTGGTTCTCTGGGGCTCTTGCCCTCTGGCACTAAGGACTCCATCTGGAGCCAACTACTTCCTTCTGCTGTGGTGGAGTTGTAGTTTTTATCAGGATGTGTGGCCTCGGGTCTTCAGTACTCCTGGGGATCTGCAAGCGACCTTGGGTCTCCTGGGCTTTTTTCTGTCTGCCTCTGGCTCCCAGAGGCCGTTGTTGTGGCCTCTCACCATCAGTATCATGTACATTTCATAACAAATGTACACACACAGACACCACATGACTGGTTGGGGAAGAGGGGAAAGAGAAGCGATCAGAGAGACGTAGAAATTCCCACTGTCGCCAAAGTGCTTGCTCATAGGGAGTCATATGATTGCTGGGTTTTCTCTGTACGTATTATTGTAGGGTCTACCTTACAATATTGCCTTAGGGCGACTGCTGTTGTGATTTGGCGCTGTGTAAATAAAAATGAATTGAACTGAATCACTTAAGTTAGGTGTCTTTTTTATGTTCAGAAAGATTGGATAATGATTGCTCAAGATCAGTTTAAAAAAATTACAAAAACGTCAGGCTCCATGGAAGTAACATAGAGTTTAGCAAGTGGTGCTCACAGGACAGCTACTACAAACAGACAGTTTTATAGAATATGATCCATTGCTGTTTATTAAACAGCATTTGCAGCAGTAATATTAATCCATATAACTCTGAGTGGAAACATTTTACTTTTACTTTTTGTACTTCATGTGCAGTTGGCCAGTAGTATAGCTTTATGTGGAATGCAGTATTTCCATAATGCATGACACTGATACTGTTACAGTAGTACAGGAATGTGTCTAAAATATACCTCCAGCATTTGTCATTGTCATCTAATGGAATATAGACGTAATAATATTTTATAGTTCTTCAGCCAGGAAGGAGTGCGGAAAGGTGAATGCAGAGTGCAGCAAGATGCATGAGGCTGTCAGAGAATAAAAGACAGCACAAAATCAAGAAATGTTCTTTTTTCTGATGTGTGTCACAGCAATGATTTACATAATGTGTTAAAGGAAATCTCACTTTGTCACATTCCTGTGCACCATACAATACAAAAGTTCTTGCTTTATTATTTTGCGCCTCCTTCTGAATGAGAATACTACACACACATTTAGAAATTTTAAAATCTAAATACAACTTACATGATCGCAACAATACTTATTTAAAGATTTTAAGTTGAGCACTAACCCTGCTGTCATGGTCCGGGTGAGTACAGGTGTTTTGCCTTGGAAGCCCTGTGTCCACCTTGGGGTGGAGTCACCGCACACTGACATGGCAATTGAGCTGTCAGCATTTCAGGACCAGCACACACCTTTACTCCTTGCCAAGTGCTCTGCTAACCCCAGTTAATATCGGCTTTCGTAGTTCTTGTTAAGTGATAACCTCACAGAAAGAAACTCACCATGTGTTTTTGCTATAGCCGTTCGGCCAACTTCCACTCTTCACTCTTCTTCCACTCACCCTCCATCTTCCCCTGGTTCTTGTCTGGTTGCTCTGTCTTCTCAATTCTTGTCAGCTACCCTCACCTGCCTGCGCTCCTGCCTTAAACAGTGTCCACGTTGGATTGCTGACTGAAAACCTGTCTAACCGGACCACTTACCTTCCCTCTGCCAGTCCTCCACCCGCAAAAAGTAAGACAAGAACCTGTTGTTGTTCCAAGATTCCCCTGGATCCCCTAGACTTAATCATCTCTTTGCAGCATTCTGAGACTCCTGGTTGCGTTTTGTGCAGCTTCTTTCCTCCCTCTATGCCCAAGAGTTAAAGCATTACTCATGAAGATTTAGTTTTCGCTAAGTTGATATCTTGTGTTCTATTCAAGTCATAGTTTCATGTTAATTTCACAGATCTAGGAAACCTTATTTCATTGTTTAATTGTTATTTCATTCTATGCTTGGAAAATAAAGTCTTGTTTTTGCTCATTTACTTGTGCCTCCCTATGAGTTCCGCTTTTGAGTCCTTCAGCTTGCTCGGCCTCGGCCTCAGCCTCAACACCTCCTATGAGTCTTTGTGCTTTTTATTGCAGAAATAAAACACACATATCAAGTTTAAAAAACTAATTGATAAGAATTGAAGTTTAGCGCACCAATTTTAAGAATCCATCATTTCACCACACAGACAGCTGTTGTCTTCAGCAGAGTGCAGTGAGCTGTCTCCCTTCTTTCTTCTGCACCTGCAGTTTAAAGGGACTGCACTGATGGCACCTTTAATGGATAGTTAATGAGCTAATGAGCGTTACAATGTGAGCCAGTCATCTCGCCCCTTTTTGTCCACTAATGGCCATTCTTAATGGGGATTTGATGTGCTCAAGATGTGTTAGATGTGGGTCTGTCTTTTCCCCCCAGCATCTTTCTTTGTGTCTAAAATGTCTTATGTCTCTTTAGAAGTTAGAGCTTTGTATAAAAGGCTGTTTCTGTGTTATTGCAAATGTTATTCACTTTTGAATTGCACTTTGCATAATTTCACAGTTGATACTTCTGATTGTTCCCATGTGTGACACAATCTGAGTCAAAGCCTAAATCACACCATTCACTCTGATGAAATTCATGATGAAATGTTTCTAACGTTGCATAATGACAGCTTTTAACTTCCCCCTATTTATTAGAAGTTATTAGAATACAGCCTCCTGGCTGTGTATCTCAATGTGTGTGTGTGTGTGTGTGTGTGTGTGTGTGTGTGTGTGTGTGTGTGTGTGTGTGCGTGCGTGTGTGTGTGTGTGTGTGTGTGTGTGTATTTGTTTGGTTCCCTCGGGCTGGGACATTTGCAGAATTGCTACAGAGATTGGGCATACTCATCAGAGTAATAAGGCGAGTTTGACACCATAGTTTTCCGCTCAACCAGTGTAAATATGTAGTAGAAAGCTAGCTGATGCCATTAAAGCTAAATTAGCAATTAATTGTCTTTCCATCTACTGTATGTACACTGTAAACATCTAACACTGCATTCCTGTGATTTTAAGACAAACTTACCAAGTTACAAAAATCTATATTTAGACATTAACTCAAATGATCATGGTGGACTTTAAATTAGAGTCCTCATCCTCACTGTCACTTTTGATTTATTTCTTGCCACATTATGTCATTTTGTGTCATAGATATTCACACACAAATAAATTAATGAATAAATAAACATAGAATAATAAAATCATCCACTGTCCATGAAGGTTCTCAGTCATCCAGGTAACCGTAGTCCAAGGAGCTTGGAAAGAAAAGCGTCTGGACTTCTTTAAATTCTGAAGAGGTCTGGGAAGCTTCTTCAGTTCCAAGGTCAGTGGTGGCGAGTCCTAGATTTTAAGCCCTACGGGAGTGTCCCCACGAGGGTCATGGACCCCCTATTGATCCACTACCTAATCACACAAGCCAAGGTGTGAAGACGTGTGGGTCATAATCAGCCATTTTGAAACCTAGTCCCACCCTATCATGTGATTTACTGAGCTCAAATGGCCCAGGATGTGAGTAGGTGTTAGGTCCCAGGTGTTCTGGGAAGGGATTTTAAAACTGGATTATAGATGGCAGACAGTTGGGGTCATAAACCACCGCCTCTGTTCAAAGATGGTCTTTCAAGAGGAGCTTCTATCCCCAAGCCATCCAGGCCTTAAACACACACACCGCCCTCTCACATCGTCTATAATTGACTGAGACAGGATTCTTCCAAACACTCTAAACCAAGGCACAATGTACATTCCAAATTCCTTTAATTTTAAATATGTTTATATTGTCTATTCTGTAAAATAGTCAGATGTCTATTCATATTAATGTACAGATGGCGTCTTTCATTGTGTCTGAAGAGCCACTGGCGTACCACTGATGATCAGGGGCTCATAATTCATCACCTGCTTTGTAGTGAAGTCCACAATCAGCTCCTTAGTCTTGCTGACGTTTAGGAGGAGGTTGTTTTCCTGGGACCAGTTCTCCAGGTTCCTAATCTTGGTGTAGGTCAGCAAGCTCTGATCAAATGATGCGTTCGGTCGAGCACACCATTCTTCACAGATCTCGTCCGTCCTGCTTGGTGCTGTTCCCAAACGAGGTGCAGATGTTTCCAGTCAGAACGCAGGAGTAGAAGTTCTTAAGTACCCTCAGTGGCAGATGGAAGTCTCTAGGTCTTCTGAGGAAGAAGAGACGCTGGCAGGCTTTCTTAACCAGGGTGCAATTGTGACACGACCATGACAGGTCGTGAGTGATGTGGACACCCAGGTACCGGAAACTGTCCACTCTCTCCACTGGCGTACCACTGATGATCAGGGGCTCATAATTCATCACCTGCTTTGTAGTGAAGTCCACAATCAGCTCCTTAGTCTTGCTGACGTTTAGGAGGAGGTTGTTTTCCTGGGACCAGTTTTCCAGGTTCCTAATCTCCTCCAGGTAGGCCTTCTCGATGTTGTCAGAGATCAGGCTGTCAGAGTGTCGTCAGCAAATGGTAAATGGTAAATGGCCTGTATTTATATAGCGCTTTTCTAGTCCCTAAGGACCCCAAAGCGCTTTACATATCCAGTCATCCACCCATTCACACACACATTCACACACTGGTGATGGTAAGCTACATTGTAGCCACAGCCACCCTGGGGCGCACTGACAGAGGCGAGGCTGCCGGACACTGGCGCCACCAGGCCCTCTGACCACCACCAGTAGGCAACAGGTGAAGTGTCTTGCCCAAGGACACAACGACCGAGACTGTCCAAGCTGGGGCTCGAACCGGCAACCTTCCGATTACAAGGCGAACTTAACAATGGAGGTGGTATCCAATGTGGCTACACAGTCATAAGTGTACAGTGAGTACAGCAGGGGGCTTATGTTCATGCTCATACTCGTGTTGGGATTACTTCACAGTTACGTTTTCGCATGTTCCCGTTGAGTTTCATGATCTTGTCTTTTGTCATCATTTTCATGGGAAAACTAAAACAGTTTAGTTCCACTTTTATTACCTTGCCTCATTTTTCTTTTGTGTATCAGCCATAATAAAGGATTGCTTTTTTTTTAACGTCAGATCGTTTCTCTTCTGTCTGCTTTTGAGCCTGATCCATAAACACACCCATCCCCGCCGTGATAGTTTTATGTTTGTAGGGGTTTTCTGACATTCTTTGTCATGTCAGTGAAGAGTTCTGTTTTTGGTATGCGGTGCATTTTCTTGCACTAAAGCCGGTTTTGGCTTACTTCTATTAAGATGTTAAAGGGTAGAATCTTTCCTTTTATTAAAGTTTAGTTTATACAGCACCAAATCACAACAACAATCACCTAAAGGTGCTTTATTTTGTAAGGCAGACCCTAGGATAATACATACAGAGATAACCCCAACAGTCATATGACTCCCCTATGAGCAAGCACTTTGATAACCGTGGGAAGGAAAAACTCCCTTTTAACAGGAAGAAACCTCTGGCAGAACCAGGCTCTAGGAACAACAAGTAAGCCTGCAGTGCGAGAGTGAAGTGCTCTAATAGGGTGATATTGTACTCAGAATCAGAATCAGAATACTTTATTGATCCCTGGGGGAAATTATTTTTTGTTTTTTGTTACAGTGCTCCATTTTAAACCAACATTAAGACAAGACAGACAATACGCTAACTAAGAATAGTACAATATATACATATATATACATACATACATACATACATAAGTCACTTATAAATAAATAGTTGGAAAAGAAACATGTGTAGCTGTAGCAGCAAACAGTGTGTTAAGTGGATGCGTTGTACAGGGAGATGGCCACAGGCAGGAATGATTTCCTGTGTCGTTCAGTGGTGCTTTTCGGTAATCTCAGTCTCTCACTGAACGAGCTCCTGTGACTGACCAGCATGTCATGGAGTGGGTGGGAGGTGTTATCCAACATTGTCTTTATCTTGGACAGCATCCGCCTCTCCGACACCACCTTGAGGGAGTCCAGCTCCATCCCCACAACATTGCTGGCCTTACGGATCAGTTTATTAAGTCTGTTGGCATCTGCGACCCTCAGCCTGCTCCCCCAGCATGCAACAGCATAGAGGATCGCACTGGCCACAACAGACTCATAGAAAATCCTCAGCATTTTCTGGCAGATGTTGAAGGACCTCAGTCGCCTCAAAAAATAGAGAAGACTCTGGCCCTTCCTGTAAAGTGCTGTGGTGTTTTTAGCCCAGTCCAGTTTATTGTCAATGTGTACTCCAAGGTATTTATAGTCCTCCACAATGTCAACACTGACCCCCTGGATTGAAACAGGGGTCAAGTGTTTCCTGGTCTTCCTGAAGTCCACGATCAGTTCCTTGGTCTTTGCCACGTTGAGCTGCAGATGATTCTGCTCACACCACGTGACAAAGGAGTCGACCACAGCCCGGTACTCTGTCTCATCATCCCTGCTGATGCATCCAACCACCGCAGAGTCATCAGAAAACTTCTGAAGATGGCAGGTCTCTGTGCAGTGGCTGAAGTCTGTGGTGTAGAGGGTGAAGAGGAAGGGGGAGAGGACAGTCCCCTGTAGTGC
Source organism: Mchenga conophoros (assembly GCF_057382185.1). Classification (NCBI taxonomy): domain Eukaryota; kingdom Metazoa; phylum Chordata; class Actinopteri; order Cichliformes; family Cichlidae; genus Mchenga; species Mchenga conophoros. Next base: position 16,448,256 of record NC_140527.1, on the reverse strand, counting down.
CCCTGTGTTGCTAATCACCTTGTCAGACACACACTGTGGGAGACGTACATATTGTGGTCTTCCTGTCAGGTAATCAACAATCCAGGACACCAGAGAAGCATCCACCTGCATCGCTGCTAACTTATCACCCAGGAGGGTCGGTCTGATGGTGTTGAAAGCACTGGAAAAGTCAAAAAACATGACCCTCACAGTGCTCGCCGGCTGGTCCAGATGGGTGTAGACACGATTGAGCAGGTAGATGATGGCGTCCTCTGTTCCGAGACGAGGCTGATAAGCGAACTGAAGGGGATCCAGATGTGGTCTTACTATGGGTCGCAGCTGGTCCAGGATGAGCCTTTCCAGGGTCTTCATGATGTGGGAGGTCAGTGCCACGGGCCTGTAATCCTGGGGGCCACTGGGACGAGGCGTCTTTGGTACAGGGACGAGGCATGATGTCTTCCACATCACCGGGACCCTCTGCAGACTCAGACTCAGCATAAACAGTTTATGAAAGACTCCACACAGCTGGGGGGCACAGGTCTTGAGGACAAGGGGACTCACTCCGTCTGGTCCAGCAGACTTGCCTGAGTGAAGTCTCCTCATTTGCATCTCAACCTGGTATTGAGTGAAGGTGATGGGTGGGGGAGGGGTGTCAGGAATCTCACAGGAGGCAACATGTGAAGAGAGAGGCTGGCACAGTGGTGTGGCTCTGGATTCCAGGCTGACTGCAGGTGAGGTTGTGGGAGGGAGCAGACACTGTGGTGTCGAATCTATTGAAAAACAGATTCAACTCATCGGCTCTATTCTCACCTCCCTCAGCTCCCCTGCTGTTGGTTGGCCTGAATCCAGTGATGGTCTTCATGCCCCTCCACACCTCTCTCATGCTGTTCTGCTGGAGTTTCCACTCCAGCTTCCTCCTGTAATTGTCCTTAGCCTCTCTGATCTTGTCCTTTAGTAACACCTGGATCTTCCTCACCTCCTCTTTGTTGCCCCCTCTGAAAGCCCTCTTCTTGTTGTTGAGGAGGGCTTTGATGTCCTTAGTCACCCACGGCTTGTTATTTGGGTAACAATGAACAGTCTGAGCTGGAACAATGGAGTCGGTGCAGAAAGTTATGTAGCCTGTGATACACTCAGTAAGCCCATTGATGTCCTCGGCGTGAGGCTCACAGAGTGTTTCCCAGTCGGTCACCTCGAAACAGCCCTGTAGTTCCGCTATTGCCTCCTCTGACCACCTCCTAACAGTCCTGGTGGTCACAGGTTCCCTCCTCACAATTGGCACATAGCGGGGGGTGAGGTGAATCAGGTTATGATCTGACCTACCAAGTGGGGGGAGGGAGGAGGAGCTGTATGCATCCTTGACGTTAGCATACAGTAAGTCTAAAGTTTTCTCTCCCCTGGTGGGACAGTCCACATATTGTTTGAATGTTGGTAGTGTATTGTCCAGTGATACATGGTTGAAGTCACCCGAGATCACAATAAAGGCACTCGGGTGCTTAGTCTGTAGCCGAGCTATGGCAGAGTGGATAGTGTCACATGCAGCTGTGGGGTTAGCAGAGGGGGGAACATAGACAGCCACCAAGATGACGTGAGAGAATTCCCTGGGTAAATAATACGGCCTGAGTCCAACAGCACACAGTTCAGTGTCCGGGCAACAAATCCTTTCTTTGATTGTTATGTTGGCAGGGTTACACCACCGGTTGTTAACTAAAACAGCAAGCCCACCTCCTTTACGCTTACCGCTAGCGATGCTGTCCCTGTCCGCCCGAACAGTGTGGAAGCCTTCCACGGAAGCATTCTCATCGGGAATGTCCTGGTGCAGCCATGATTCGGTGAAACACATCAGGCTACACTCTCGGTATTCCCTCTGACTCCGTACCAGTGCTGAGAGCTCGTCGATTTTAATTGCCAACGATCGCACATTTCCCATCACGATAGACGGCAGACACGGTTTAAACCTCCTCCTCGCTTCGAGCCTCCGCTGTCTCACCGTCACCTTTTTTCTTCTCTTCTGTCCTTGACCTCTGCATCCCCGATGTGTTTTCCTCCAAATTTCAGCTGGTACTTCTGCGGGCCTGGCCAGCGAGCCGGCCGGCATCAGGGCGATCAGCTGATCTCTGGAGTAAACAGTCCGTGCGTGTAGGAGATGTGCCGCGGTCCCGTTCCATGATAAAAGTAACAGTTCCACGGCCACCAGAAGAACAAAAACTCTCTCAATCCACATGATTGAGTAAGAGATAGAAAACGGAGGAAAATACAAGTCAGAAAAAAAAAAGAATACATAAGAAAAAAGAGCTAAACTAAGAGAAAAGCAGGAGCGACTGTAACAGGCTGCACGCTGGTTGGCGCATGCGCACTATATGAGGATATACTATGAGGTCATCAGGATAAGATGGGGCCTGATTATTTAAGACCTTGTATGTGAGGAGCAGGATTTTGAATTCAATTATGGATTTAACAGGGAGCCAATCAAGGGAAGCCAATATAGGAGAAATATACTCTCTTTCTAGTCCCTATCAGTACTCTTGCTGCAGCATTTTGGATTAGCTGAAGCTTTTTCAGGGAGTTTTTAGGACATCTTGATAATAGCGAATTACAGTAGTCCAGCCTAGAAGTAATAAATACATGAACTAGTTTTTTAGCGCCACTCTTTGACAGGATATTTCTAATTTTAGAGATCAGTACATTAAATAAACCACTTGCTCAGCTTGAGTAACGGAGGGCAGAATGGAGTCAAACTCCGCGGACACCGAAAGGTACAGATCTGGGCACCCGGGTAACAAAAAGAGGCCTGCAACTTTTTATTCTGACCTGCACACCTACAATTAACATTCACGTGTTTGGCTAGTGGGAGGAAAGAAAAAGCATGCACGGAAAATCCACACAGGCAGAAAGACAAGGGAAGACAAAACTCAGAGAGAAACCCATAGCTTACCAGGAAGCCCATAACAGGAACACTGTTGCTGTGAAGCAGTAGTGCCAACCCTGCACCACTGTGGCACCTTTGTTTTTATATAGAGAATGGCAGAATGGAGTTTTCTGTAAAACTACAGTGCTTAAAGAGTTTATTAGACTGCCAGTCATAAAAATAACAAAAATCAAATATTTCAAATTGGTCAAAAACATGTTGAAAAACTAAAAATGGTATTGATGAGTTATTTATTAGGCAAATAACACTGGTTTCATGTCTTACAAATTATGTGATGAATTATCTTCTCTGAGAAGTCAGAAGTTAGTCAAGCATAACATCCTAGTTACTACTAAAACTTTCTGTTCAGTTAAATAATTGTACATTTAAACTATACTTTACTCAACTTTACTCAAAAATATGTATGTGCTTTCCAATTTCTTCTGCTATTTTGTAAAACACTAAATTTGAAAATTCATGGATAACAACAATATTTTAGGGTCAAAAATAATAGAATATAATTTTTTCCTAAAAGACTCATTCTGGTAGATTAACCGTTACAGAAAGAAACAACAATGATTCTGGTAATTACCTGTGGTATTTTTTTTTTTTTTTTTTGCAGCTATATCATAAATGTTACACTGAGTGGTCTAATACATTTGTTAAGCATTGTATGTAAATACCTTTCGATGTGTGTCAGAATAATTGTGTCCTAGAGTTTCAAGAAGTAGAATGGGAAGCAGAGCCTTCATCAATCATGCAGACTCCTCTCATGTGGAACCAGCTCCTTGTTTTCATTTGGTAGACAGACATGGTTGCTACATTAAGATTAGGCTTAAAACATTCCTTTTTAGGTATGGCTTCTATTTATAGCTGGTTCAGGTGTCCCTGAACTACCCCATAATTATTCTGCTAAAGGGTGCTGTTGATACACTGACCACCTCTTCTCCATTATCATCTTTTCAGTCCCTGTGGCTTTAAATACAACTATTGCGCATGTCATTAAATTTCTCTCATAGTTTCTGTTTTGTCCTGTCTCTGTATGATCTCCATTTTCTTCTTTCCCCTCACTATGCCCACCTGTCACAGCAGATAGCCCCCTTTAAGTATGGGAGGACTGATCCAAATCTCTATAGTATCAATACCAATATTGGTTTCAGTTTCTATCAGGTACCTACAATCACACTTTTCTTGTCGTGCTGTGTTTTGTTGTCCTGCAGTCATGTGTCTGAGCAGCGCTGAGCAGAGACATGTAGGCTACAGTGAATGATTGTCAAATAAATAAGTTAGGAAATGGGGACTTCAGGGTCTGTGTAGCTGTTCATTCAGAACTGAATTGATGCAGTATTTATGTGCACATAAATATTTTAGCTAAGATAATTATTTGAAACATAGATAATCCATCTTATTCTGACATTATTTGTTGAAGGGTTAGAGTTAGTGTCATGGTCCTGGGTCGTGCGACCCAGTGTTTTGTGTTTAGCCTATTTTGATGTTTATTGTTTGTTTAGGTTCACTAAGGTAGCCCAGCCATTTTTATATATTACCCTTGTATTAAGCCTCCCTTGCCCTTCGTGTGTTTATGTCTGTGTGCCTTGTATTGTCAAGTTCATGCTGTCAGTTATGTCATCTCCCCTGTATTAAATTTCCCTGGGTCATGAGTCATGTCTGCGTGGTTATGTTTAGTTCTTGTCATGTCTAATTTCCATGTTTCCTGTTTTACTTTGTAAATCTGTATTCATTGTCAGTGTATTCAGTTGCACCCTCCTGTCCTGTCGTTAGGTTCATGTGTGTCAGCTGTGATCCCATGTGTGGCCACTTCCCCTGATCATCCCTCATGTGTATTTAGTCTCTGTGTTTCATGTAGTCTGCGTCGCGTCGTCTGTGTTATCTCCCCTACCCCTTGTCATAGTTTCTCAGCCATAACAAGTCCTAGTTTGTACTTTGTTTAGTCATAGTTTTCCCAGTCTATGTTCAGGTTTTCCCTCAGTTGCTTTGCTGCCTTTTCCCTACGTTTTCGGCCCTAAATAAAGGCTCGCCTTCTGTTAAGTCCGGTTTTGTGTCCTCACCTCTGTTTGCTCTTGGGTCCTCCACTCACTCCACATGGTCTGCCCCGGCGGTCCGTGACAGTACAACGCGACCAGTATGGACCCAGCGACACAGAGAAGAGAGGTCGTTCAGACAGTGGAAGCGCTATGCTGTCAGTGGATGCAGCGTTCCGGGGAGGAGGATACGGAGGAGTTGCTCCACCCATTGCGGGTGAGCGTAACCGTGTTCCCCTGGCTATGGGAGGCGCTACCCCCCCTGATTTCTGATTACCTCCGCACCATCCTCCAAACCCGTCCTCAGGAGCAGGTGCCCAGCGCACGGGCTGCGTCACCACCGTTCCGCTGTCACGCAACTTCCCCATCACCGCCTCCACCATTTTCCAGCTCCGGGGTGATTAAGGTTGGCTCACTGAGACTCAGGCGCAACCTGGAGTCGCCACCATCCATCCCTTCGTACACGAGCCGCTCACCCTCACCGTTTCGTTCGGACTTCGCTTCTCCAGCCTCCCTTCTGGCGCAGATGTAGTCGGAGGATGAGGAGCCAGCCGTCACAGCTATCAATGTTGTGTCAACAGCCGCTGCTAGGAGGAAGCGGCGCCCTCGTCGCCGACGCACGTCAGCACAGCCAGAGTCCGGGGTATCATCAGAGCAGTTGCCTGGGCCAGAACCGCTGGCCGAAGCCGTCTCCGAGTCCGTGTCTGCAGTGATTTTCGGCTCTGAGGAGATGTCCCCACAGATCACTGCCCAGGACGTTGCTGAACGGGAGCAGGTGGTTCTCGCGGAGCTGGAGGAGAAGCTCCGATGGAAGCTGTGGCTGACCCCCGACTATGAGCAAGTCTTTCGGGGAACGCGCCTGGCTCTTGGGGGCCCGCGGAGCTGCCAAGGCCTGCCCCCTCTCACCTCCCCTGCAACCGGAGCTCCCGTCACCGCGTCGCCTTCAAGGAAGAGGCGACGGCGACGCCACCGTGGCGCCGCGCGGCAGCTGGAGGTTGGGGAGGGTCTCGTTTCATCTCGTGCCCCTTCCGAAATGGAGGTGAGTGACTGTGCTTTTGCTCCACGTGTCTTTTCCGTGGACGAGATTATGACCACTACTGAACTGCTGCCTGGCGGGCTCAGCCATAAAAACGACGATCGTGTCAAAGAGTCAGAGTCCGGGCACATGCCTGTTTTACCGGCCAAGACTAAAGAGACTGCAAATGGACCAGCTAATGGTAATGCTACGAGCAGCTAGGCTGTAATTAAACAGCAAGGGCTGCCCCCCAAGGGTTGTAGCGTGTCTCAACATAACTGTCTAGCATTCCCATGTGTTACCTGTGTTAATCACCACTCTATCAGTGATGATGAGTCAGGGGGCATTCTTGTCGCAGGAAATGTGAGCAACACAGAGCATGAACCGTTAAGTGGGGTTCCCAGGACTTGTGATGTAGAAGCCCCTCATGTGGCCGTACAAGCGCCAACAGAAACCCTGTCAGTGTCATGTAGTAAGAATGGCAGGGCTGTGTCTAACTGTTCTGAGGGAGCAGATAAGGAGATTCGGTACCATGCTAACGATTTAGTGAAGCCAGAGACTGTTTCCTGTGTTGCTTATATAACCGAGCCCTTTGACTCCCAGTTAAACACGCCTGAGAACTGTGACCATGAACCCACTCTAGTTGGTGAGGACGCCACCGTGAATTCTAGGTATGGGAACTTAGACCCAGAAATTAACCCTCCTCCATCCCGTGAGGGCAGGGCACCTGTTTCCACCTCAGCTAGGAGTAATTCAGTCCAGGACCTGAGACCAGGTGGCGAACCGATAAACAGTGAGTACAGGGACACGTTAGCTAAGAATGTGTGTTGTGTGTCTGAACATGCTCGGCCTGAAACAGTCATGGACCATGATAGAAGGTCTATGGATAACCTGGACTGTATTCTGGAAGCTGTGAGTGTTGAGCAACCCGTGTTAGCTGACCTGGCCTTTTTCATGAATGTCTCTCTGTCGCAGTCATGTTATGAGTCGAAAGAAACCGTGTTTAGCTCCACAGCGGGGGCAGCCAAGAACAGCAGAAGCCACGTTAATGGCTTAAAAGGACAGAGTTCTGTTTCAGGTGTTACTCCCTCAGCCACACCCCATGAAGCTCATGTTCCCAAGGCTGAGATTGCAGTTCAGTCTACTTTGGCTTGCTGTGACATGACGAATAACATTGTGTGTGTTACTGATCTTGACACTGGAAATGTACCCCTAGGCAATATTTCCGCTATCAGCCATGTGAATGCCGTCCAGGTGACCAAGTTTTCTCACATTAAGCCTGAGACAGTGAACTCTGAGTTTGAAGATCCTAAGACCGTTGAGTCAGGAGTCATTGTGTCCTCTGGGTTTCACTCCGGTACGGTGAATGTTAAAAGTGTTCGCTTACTTGACACCTGTTTGAAGTTTGTGGGCACTAAGGACAGTTCTTCACCTGCCCTCCCAGAGCGTGGTGTTACGTCCCAGCGGTCTGTTTCACCACAGGCTTCAGCCCGGCTACCTGCTCAGCTGCCAGGTTGGTGTCCCGCTCAGATGTTTGCTCAGCCACTTGTGCAGGCTCTGACACAAATCCCTCCATGTCCACTACAGCCATCTGTCCAGTTAGCGGCTCAGCTCCCTGTCCAGCCAGGGGCCTCCTTAACTATTCATCCTGCGCCTGCTGCTAGATGCCCGGGTGTGCCTATCCGGCACCCTGCAGCGTCTGCACCACTTCCTGTCCTGCCAGCTGGAGGGCCCGAGGAGCCCGTCCGGCCTCAAGCCACGTCAGCTGGAGGGCCCGAGGAGCCCGTCCGGCCTCAAGCCACGTCAGCTGGAGGGCCCGAGGAGCCCGTCCAGCCACCATCTGCTTCGCCGTCGCCTGGTCCAGCCTCTGCCTCGGCTCCTGCTTCGCCGTCGTCTGGTCCAGTTTCAGCCTCTGCTTCTGTGTCGGCCTCGCCTGGTGCTGCAGCTGTGTTGCCGCCGCCCAAGCCACGTTCTGGCCCTCGGAATCGCCGGCCACTTCCCGGGTCGTCAGCTGGACATTGCCATCGGGGGCGGCCTCCTGAACTGCACCGCCACTGCCTCCCGCATGGACGGCCTCCTGATGGGAGATGGCGTGGCCTGTTGGGTTGCCAACCCCCAGGTCGGCCGCCTGAACTCATAAACTGTGGGCTGGTGTATTGCCGCCCTCCGGGCCGACCCCCCGCACTATGTTTGGACTATTGTCACGTGCTCCAGTGTTTTCTGTCGGCTGTTTTTTGTTTCCTGTTTTGGGCCCTCCGTCCTGGTCCCCTGCCGCCCACCCGGGCTCGGTGGTCTGTTTTTTGGTTTAGGGCTGTCTGGAGCCAGCCCTTGGTGGGGTGGTGGTGTCATGGTCCTGGGTCGTGCGACCCAGTGTTTTGTGTTTAACCTATTTTGATGTTTATTGTTTGTTTAGGTTTACTAAGGTAGCCCAGCCATTTTTATATATTACCCTTGTATTAAGCCTCCCTTGCCCTTCGTGTGTTTATGTCTGTGTGTCTTGTATTGTCAAGTTCATGCTGTCAGTTATGTCATCTCCCCTGTATTAAGTTTCCCTGGGTCATGAGTCATGTCTGCGTGGTTATGTTTAGTTCTTGTCATGTCTAATTTCCATGTTTCCTGTTTTACTTTGTAAATCTGTATTCATTGTCAGTGTATTCAGTTGCACCCTCCTGTCCTGTCGTTAGGTTCATGTGTGTCAGCTGTGATCCCATGTGTGGCCACTTCCCCTGATCATCCCTCATGTGTATTTAGTCTCTGTGTTTCATGTAGTCTGCGTCGCGTCGTCTGTGTTATCTCCCCTACCCCTTGTCATAGTTTCCCAGCCATAACAAGTCCTAGTTTGTACTTTGTTTAGTCATAGTTTTCCCAGTCTATGGTCAGGTTTTCCCTCAGTTGCTTTGCTGCCTTTTCCCTACATTTTCGGCCCTAAATAAAGGCTCGCCTTCTGTTAAGTCCGGTTTTGTGTCCTCACCTCTGTTTGCTCTTGGGTCCTCCACTCACTCCACACGGTCTGCCCCGGCGGTCCGTGACAGTTAGGGTAATAACCCTAATAAGTACCTTTAACTTAAATTCTGAGTTGCAGACTCAAGGCTTTTTTTTTTAGTTTTAATCCCTCCACTTCCACCAGGAGAACACTTTTTCACGTCAAGGTATCTAATAATGCAGTATCGCCATAGTGTCTCCAAGTTGTATTTTGCTGGTGGGTGCTGCAGCAGTGTTGTCTGCTTTGTTAGAGGTGTGGCAGTAGCATAAGTTTATAATCCAGGACATGCTGGTTCACATTCCATTTTGACCTTTGTGTTTTCCTCTTGGTTAAGCTTTTTCCCCTCCTGCCTTTTTTGGTAACTTTCCCTTTCATTACTGATTAGTTTTACACACATAAAACTACATTTTTAGGGTTAGAAAAATTTAGTCGGGAGAAAATGCCCTATTCCTATAATTTCATAACCAAGTTGGGTCATGCAACTCTGCTGTGGGGCATGTTGAACATGACTAAGACCCCAGCAATCTTGACAAAATACTATTCATATCCTGGGAATGACAACAGGCTCAACATTTGATACAATAAATAATATTTGTATGACAGTTGACATGACATATGCACTTGCTTCTAGTCTCGTTAGTGTTTAGCCATAAGTGAGGTGTATTATTTTTTCCTAACTTATCAATTCATGTCCTTTCATGTTGCTATCAAAACTGATCTCTTCTGTCCAACAAATTGGAACAAGATTTTTTTATAAAGAAAGAATTAATGATACGATACAGCAGCAAAGTAAGGTTGACCTCAGTACTGTATATGCATTACTGCTACAAAAAGATAAGCACTCAATCGTAATAGTAGTATGACAAGTGAGACACAGCCAAGCTGAGACTCACAGAGTATAAAAAAGGGAATGAGAAAGGAGAGATTAAAATGGAAAGCATAGGTGACTTTGCTTCAGTGCTGTACAAGTTTGCCAAATTTGATGGACCATATGCTGTCGAAACTCCCACAGACCATTACAGTGAGTGTTTTCTCTAATCAATCATTGTGGGCATCTCTGAACTGTGGACAAGCTTGATTTTTATCTTCAGATGAAATTGAGAGCAAGAGAGGGATGATCAATGATTGAGAACACTATTCAAGGGAGAGGGAAGATTTTAGGCATCTGTCATCTCTCACAGTTAGACACAAGCTCAATCGACCAAAAATGGTGACTTTCTGTTCCAGGTCTGCCTTAATATTCAAGGTTTGAATGTTAATACTGTTACAATGTGCTTTGGCCACTGTTAAGTCACCAGAGCACATTGTAATAAACACAAATGTAAAACATAAAAATCTTTTATGAGGTTTTTCCAAAAGCTCTTAAGTACAGGATTTGCTGTTACCACATGCAAAGTGGCAATAAAATGTTTCTTTTGTTTGTTTGTTTTTAAATCCAGCAATTTAGCCAAGCTACAAGACTATATATGTAGACCTATGTTTAAGTAAAATTTAAAATATATTTTTTAGAAGCTACCCAGTACTTAGTGAAACTTTTACTATTTTTACTATTTGGGGAGGTCAAAAAGTCTTTAGGGGCACAGTGACAATCTGTTTCTTTTGGATAATGTCTGTACAATAGGCCTCACTTTAAGCATGTTTATATGCATTTCAATGAAAGTAACATATTGTCATTTTAGCTTATTGTGTTAGATGTGATTCCAAGTTAGTGGAGATTTAACAGTTTGATTATCTGTTATAATGCAGAAAATGAAAGAACCAAACGTGTGTAAAATGGATGTAGCATCATTTCACATCAGTCCTGTTGGTACAATTGGAGCAGAGGAGATTTAGAAGAGATTCAGTAGCAACAGTGCTATTGAACTGCTGCTAGTTATAGACACTCACTTTCATTATAATTGAGACTGAATCTGCTTATTTTTTCCAGCTGGAAAAAATGATTGAAAAAGCCTGAGGATTAGGAGGTTAAATAGAATATGCACAGTGTGACAGTTAAATGTCTACTGAGTAAAATAAAAATATCCTTTTATGTTTCTAATTAAATGCTCCAGAAAAAAATATATAGTGACCCTTTTTTACTTATAAAAAGGAAGGAGAGCAGTTGATGGGACTTGAATCCTGAATCGACACTAATGACTTTTTAAAAATTGGTTTTAAAAAAATGATTGTATGCAGTCACACTGAAGATGGGGGTAGATCTGTAGCCATCCCAGTGGCCTGAGGGTTGTTTTGGCCTGCCATGAGTGGTCAGCCTGATGGTCTGGGTTTATGGAACAAGCAGAATCCACAAATCAGGCACATCTCTATCAGCCACAGAATGGGCCAGATTTACTAAATGGACCAAATTTACAAATCAGAAACTTGTAAACAGTGTGCACAAGAACACAAAACATTTACCATAAGTTCTTGAGCTGACCATGTGGGTGCCTAAATTTGAACATCACTCTGGGCTTTTCTGCAGGCTGTGTTAAAGTGTTTGCATGTATTAAAGTCAAACCAAACCCAAATACAAGCAAAAACAACAGACCCTCCTAGGTCACAGTCCCAAAGTCAGACCGCGCATCTAGCAGTGGTGCAAAAACAGAAAGATCCCCACAAAACAGTCTCAGGCGGCCGAGAACTATAACAAAAGAGTTCAGGTGGCCTTCCTTGGGTCCCGTGATAGCAGCAGGACGCATCAGGCAGCCTGCCACGGTTGCAATAGCGGCGGCGCTGCATCTCCGGCGGGCAGTCATGGGTCCAGCACAGCTCCGGTGAGGCACAGTGTTGCATGGCACACGATCCATGGCGTGCTGGCCGTGGACGTAGTCGCCGTGTTGGGCGTGGTGGCCATGCTGGTCTCTCCAGCTCGCTGAGCTCCTCCGCCGGCAGCGCGGGCTCCTCCGGCTCGCTGAGGTCCTCCGTGGGCAGCGCGGGCTCCTCCGGTTCGCTGAGCTCCTGCTCGGGGGGCAAGCTCCTCTGGCTCAGGCTGAGCAAGCTCCTCCGGCGTCTGTGGTGTCACCATCCCGTGTAAACAAAGAAACAGAGCCGACAGTTGAGATGTCCGGGGATCCGGCTGCGGTGAGGAGCGCCGGTGGCACGAACATCGTTTCTGTGTAGACGACGGGCCGGCGTGTCAGGCTGTGAATCCACGGCCGGGCTGGTGAGCAGCCTGAGTAGGAGTGGAGGTGGACGGTTGAAAGCAGGAAGTCCATGACGACTGGGTTGAGAGAGCCAACCAGCCAGGGAAATTTAAAAAGCATTTCTTGCAGCCGCCTCTCCACGGCGCAACGCAACCCTTCCCCAGGATTCTCCCTCCACAAATCACACAGTCTGTAAACTTTGTCCATCACCTCCCTCCTGAGCCTCTCCTCAGAGCCCGCTGGGCCTATGTTTGGCTGGATCATTCTGTCATGTGAGGAAGGAGGACCCAAATGCCGGACTCTGTGTGCTTAGCAGTGCGTTTATTTACAGTGAAATGGAAAATAACAATAAATCCTCAGTGTGTTCCCGACTCCCGTGACATGTCCTCTTCCCTCTTCCTCTTCCTTTTTTTTTTTTTTTTTTTTGCCTGTCCCATTTGGTTCTTTAGCCGTAAGAATTGTTATCTGAAGACCAACAAGGATACCCAATGGATTTATTTTGCCAAATGAATCATCGTGGCATTGCCGTATTGGTCCATTTGATCTACCTTTGTTTTTAGTATTTATTTTATTTTCAGTTGTTACAGACAGAACAGACATGAGTGAGGGATAGGAAAGGGAGAAAGAAAGAGGAAGGAAAAGAAAAACAGAAGGGGAGAGGGAAAGTGAGAAAGGGGGGAAAAAATCAAATCAAATCTCCTGGATCACCTGTTGAGAGAGAAAGAATAGAAAACAAGCAAAGAAAACCAAAGCAACATACTAAACACAACACCATCGCATTAATCTGGCTAAGTGTAAACAGCAGTAAATACTAAATATTCAATGTTGTTGTGCAGCATGCAGGACAGACAGCGCACAATGTGCTTTGAAGTAGCAGCCAAGAAAGCTGTAATTTAAGTCTACGAACAGTGAACACGCGTGTGCACACCTGTGTGGATCAGCACGCTTGTATTCAAATGGTTTCCACATGTAATGGTCTGCAAGAGGATGTAGAGAGCCATAGCCCTGTCCCCCTGGGCATGAAGCAGGCATGGAGGAGATCCAGGCCCCAGACATCCAGAGGCCCCAGAGTGCGAGAGCCCAAGGAGGACCACCGGAGGGGCATCCGTGCCACCTTCATGGGAAGGGCTGAGGATCCCCAGATGAGGCGTCCCCCAGTAGCCACCGAGCAGAAGCTAGAGGGGGTTGCATCGGCGTGCCCGCCGGCTCTGCCGGTACCCAGCTGTGCCAGAGCGAACCGAGCCACAGGTCCAGAGGCCAGAGGCCTGAGGGCCCCCCGCACCCCGGAGGAGGCCTGACCAAGCAACAGGCGCCAGGCCCCGCCAAGTAGCCACCGGGAGTGAGCTGGTACATACCTGAGCGCCCAGCCCCGGACACCAAGAACCACCAATGCACCGACCCCTGAGGGCATCAGTCACCGGCAGGGAGTGTGGTGAGGGGAGATAGGCCTCCACACTTTGGAGGGCCTGGGAGTTCCCAGAGAGGTGGAGTCTAAGACCCGATCTGACATATAGACACAGACAAACAGGCACACACAGACACAAACATGCATTCCCACCCTCATGCACACGTATACAAACACTCAGCACTCACCCAAAGTAAGGATTGACATAAATGGACATGTACACACAATCACACTCCCCAAACATACTCTATACCCCGGGTCCAGGTACCCTCGCCCCCAGAGGAGGAAACAGAACCCAGACCCAAGAGATGTTACCCTTCCCCCCGGGGTGGAGGCAAGCAGACCGTCCCAGGCTCCGCAGCAGTAGGGAGGCCAATGGGACAGCCAACATCTCCTCCCAGCTCCCCCGCCCCGATGGCTAGTAGAGAAGGGGGGTTTGTGAAGACCCCATACCTCCCTCCTCCTGCTCATGTGTAGTGTTGCTGGGAGAGCATGGTGCTGCTGCCAGAGAGCAGCAGGTGTTAGCACGGCCCCTCCCGAGAACCCTCAATGTCTACATGGATTTAAAATTGAGAGGTGGGCACTGGCACCCGAGGTAGGTTTGAGTACACAGACCGTCCACTGGACGCCGTTAACGTGCCCACCCTCAAGGCCCTATATATATGTGTGTGTTATGAAAGTGTAAGTAATGTGGATGTCTAAGTTGTGAGATAAAATTGAGGCACAGGTGGCCAGAAGGGGACGGGGGGGTATGTCTCCCCTGCACCCTGTTGACACACCCGCACCCCAAGGCCCTACCTGTGTGGGTGAGTGTGGTGGAGCGGGAAGAGGGAGGTAGCCGGGGATGGGGAGGAAAAGGAGGGAGGGGAGGATGCCCCTCCCTAGGGCCAGCTCCCCCGCTGACCCCAGTAGGCACCCCCGTCCTCTTGTACCCACCAAGGCAAGGTCCATCCAGACCGGGGCCTACGGTAGCAGCACTGCCAAGCCCCACATGGCAGTGCTGTCTGCGACATGTCCTCTTCCTAGTGTCAGCGTTCCTTGTCCGTGTCAGTGTCTGAGCACCCCGTGCTCGCTGACCTCTCGTCTCCATGCTTCTCCTGCGGAGATAACAAACAGGCAGCCGTAAGACACACACAATGTGGTAGACTAACCGTACTGACTGGCCGAGAGACTAACATGAAGTCACGCAATGATACAGCATTGGAGAGAGCTCCACCACACTCTTAAGTAGCTCCTCCGACGAGGCTTGATCAGCTGTGTGATGGTCTTCAGGTGTGGCCAACTACCTGGCAGGGCCACACCACCAGGCCCGAAGGTGGCTGTAAACAGGTGATCTTAGAAACACCAGCATCCACACACACACATAAACACATAAACACACATACCTGCAAGCAGGGCGAACGAGGGACAGCACACCAAAAACACACATGATAAAATACAAGTCCATAACTACTCAGGGACCCTGGATCACTCAGACCCAGGACCCTGACAATATCACTATGTTGGATAGTATGTGTCAAGGTAAGTATCAGAAAAAAAGATATCTGTGCGCACTTCTGAAAATGACAGAGATGTTCTTATGGTGTAACTGAACTCTGTGTAGAAATGTGTAACATGAAACCTGTCTTGCTCACTGTAATAAGGAAAACAAGATTATTATTATTATTATTATTATACAGGGTGGGCCATTTATATGGATACACCATAATAAAATGGGAATGGCTGGTAATATTAAAGTCCTGTTTGTATATGTGAGTATATGTGAGGGGGCAAACTCCTCAAGATGGGTGGTGACCATGGTGGCCATTTAGAAGTCGGCCACCTTGGATACAACTTTTGTTTTTTCAATAGGAAGAGGGCCATGTGACACATCAAACTTATTGGTAATGTCACAAGAAAAACAATGGTGTGCTTGGAGAGCTTGTAATTTGATGGTAAATAATGATGTTCTAATACCATCTCACAGATCAGCTGTTACACATGATTTAGGTTTATAAATAGTTTATTATAGTTTGTATTAGTTCAGCTCTCCTCTGAAAATTTGTTGAGTTTATATACTCAGGACCTTGCAGAGTCCCCAGCTATTTCTAAGAGACAAGTTTGACCTTGTAGACAACCAATATTGACTGTTCTTTAGCCTCCTTTCATTCAGCTGTCACACTGAAAGAGACAAACTCATAAAAGCTTTGCTTTATTTTAGAACACCACTCACTCCCTCACAATCCATCATCAGGTATGCTTGTTTCTGACCTCGCTGCTCTCAGCAGGTAATTAATGAAATAAACTGACTGCAGTTTTGTAAACAAATTAGCACACTGTTTGTAGATGACCCACAGAACTTTCCACTCCCACTGGGGCATCTTTCCCTTGCAAATACATCATCACATTTTCCCATGATTTTCAGTGATAAAACTAAAACTGCAACTCTTTGGTAATGTCAGGGTTTTTCTGGTCTTTGACCCAGTGTTTTCAGTTTGGACTTTGTCACTGTTTATTTTCCATGTGTTTCCTGTCTTATTGTGTTAGCCATCTGTCTGTGTGCATTATGTTCAGTTCTATTTCTATGTGTCATTTGTTAGATTTAGTTCAGCTGTGTGTTCTCATCTAATTCTTACCGTCATTAGCCAGTGTATTTAAGCCCTCAGTTTCTCTCAGTTTGTTGTCCTGTCATCATCGATTCCATGTGTGTGTTTCCGGTTCAGTTCAGTCCACCCATTCAGTGAGCCAGTCAGTTGTCTTATTCTTGTTAATCCTGTAGTGTTTATTAAAACACCATCCTTCACCAGCCTGTGAGTCCTACATTTGTGTTCTCTCTTCCTTCTCTCAATACCTAACAGAATGACAAGACAGGTGCCGCGAGGACTTTCGGCTCCCAACCGGCTCTCGGTTTGTTGTTTTAATTAATTTATTATTAACAACAATATAAAATTATGAACAAAAGGAATTACTAATGTAAAAAAAACATGGTTTTATTTTTATATGTTTATATATAAATATATACGGTGGCCCTGTTAAGGTTCAAAATTGAGGAGGGAGAGTACAAACCACCCTTGGTCCAGAAGCTCTTGGTCAAACGATGATTTTTAATGAATACACACGTGTGGGAAGACAACTCTGTACGCAGACAGCAATTGATCTTCGACTTACTAAAGCACAAACAGATTTTTATAGCATCAGGGTTTGATTTACTGACGCCCCTTCATACGTCACAGACAGGATATATACATACGTCAAATCAACACCACAATGACTTTTAAGACAGAACATCATCTTCTATTTTCATGGCCGATTCCTCCGGTCAACCTTTCAGTTCCTCTTTCTTGCCGAGAAGACAAGGACGGTTCCTCTTTTACCGAGACACTTTCACCGTTACAATCCAGACATGACTAATCTCTCTCTCCTCTAAATAAATCTAACTCATGTGTGTGTGTCACGACCTCACATGCTCTCTGTGTCACCTCTTCACCTACTAACTGTCTGTGTCTCGTCCTCAAATGCTCTTTCTCAATTCACCTGTTGCACTTCTGACCTTTCACTAGACCAGAGGCTCACTGAGACTATGTGTATGTCTTCTACTAAATAAATGTTTTAACCAAGAACCTCTACTAAAACCTTAATATGAAATGACCTGATATATAAGTGTTTTGTAAGCATGTACGCAGTTTTAACCTTCTATAGCTCCAAGTCACTTGCACAATAGATTGTCCGGACATCGCGCCGAACAAAGCTTCCAACCCCCAATTAATTGACCGAGCTCCAACTCTTTAATAAGCACAGATATGCATTGTGTATAAAATAGTCATAACTGCACCTGAAATACAAGGTCAACATCATCATAAACATCTTAAGGCCATCTTAAAGCTATCTGTTACATTGTTAAAGCCTCGTCTTAGCCTGCTGCTCAAAATAACTTTCACTTCTGCAAACTCTCTGCAAGCCTGTTTCGTGTCAGCCTGTGACTTTTAGCCTTTCTGAAAGACACACACTGTTCAACCCGTGAATGCAATATAAACTCCAGATTATATTATTAATGCAATGGTAATGATGACAATTATTTAACAATAGCAGTAAAATAATTTCCCTGCTCCATATTCCCTCTCTCGACCTCTGGCACACCAGAGGTCGCAATACATTGCGTTCTCGCTCAGCAAATCAGACAACCTCGTGTCATCTAATTGGTCCGGTAATAAACACCAGCTCCCATTCGAGAACACTCCATGTGTAAGCTTTGGTTTTCTCAGTCCCTCTCTGGTGGTTCCTCGGGCCTCCAGGATTCCCCGCCGAGATTTTCTGCAAAGGAAACAAAACACCTTTTCCTGCACCTCCCTAACTTATCCTATTTGGGACTCTTTAATCAAAAGCATGATCCTAATTATGCTCTTAACT
This sequence comes from Mchenga conophoros, assembly GCF_057382185.1. Taxonomy (NCBI): domain Eukaryota; kingdom Metazoa; phylum Chordata; class Actinopteri; order Cichliformes; family Cichlidae; genus Mchenga; species Mchenga conophoros. Next base: position 16,430,419 of record NC_140527.1, on the reverse strand, counting down.
TATTGACTTGTATTTATATATATTCTTCAACGTTACTCATCATTTTAACACTTTAAGCGCTGCTTTCACATCCGGTTGCTCGCTCTATTTTCCCTATATGATCATCAACATCCTGTACACAAACTGTCGCTGCTGCAAGTGCCTCTACTCTAATCTTAAGTCACATTTTTAACAAGAAAATCATTATAAGCGCCTATTCTACTAAAAGCTCCAAAAGAAAACAACCACTTTAATCAATTAAGTTTAAGCATATAAGCAATTACTCCTGCATACATTTCATCATAGCTAAATGCTGCCTTGAAACAACTCCTGTGTGTTAACACTAACTTCATTTCAACCTCACATTTCCTATGTTATAACCTGTGTTTAGTATAGCCTTTTTATTTCATTTTGCTCCTTTTAATGTAACAATACCTTCTAATTCTAATTTATCAGACTTAACCAAAATATATGCTTTCCTTCCTCTTTGGTCCTTCTTTAAGTTCAGTTAAAAGCTAAATGAATTTGAGGCCTTTTGCCTGGACTCTATACTGTCATGTGTGTTTCTGGACTCTGTGTCTGTAAGCGCGTGCAATCCTTCAGTAACTTCAATAACTCATATCAAAAATTGCAATATGTATAAAAATCATTTCTATTTATAAACTCTCCCCTTTATCCTAAAAATAAATCTATGTAATATCTGTATGTGTAAGCCTACATTATAACCACTTCTTCTAGAAATCAAAAGAAATCCAACCTGTTCTCCTCCTTCAACCCTCACTAATTTTCCCCAAAGGATATCTTTTTGTCAACGTGTCCCACAATTTCCCTCTAAGATTTGTACACAGCTTTAAAACCCTGGTATTGTATCTTCTAAACAGGATTCAGTTCACTTTAATCCTTTACCCTTAACATAAAAATAACAGTTTCAGTTTTACCATACCCAAATGACCCCCCAAAAAACCCCAAACATAATCACACATAATAAGAACCAAAAAAGTCCTAAAATGATCCTAAATTATTAAACAATTAATTTATTAAACCTTAAATTCCCCCTTTATTTTGACACATGAAATGTGTCACAATACTATACAGAACTTAAAATGCTCAGTTTTTCCCCCTCATGATCCAATCTATGTCATACAAATAAACTTAAAACAGAACAATTATCAGTCATGTCTTCCTCCAATTAAGAAAATGTTTCCCCTGTAACATTTGGCATTCCCCCAACAATATACTATAATCCCATAATCTAACCCCAGTCAACAAAACAGAAATTTTCTCTGGTAGAAGCCAATTGTTTGTCCACATTTATTCATCCTCACCTTCATCCAGCCACACACATTCACTCACATCCAGTCACACCATATATTTGCTAATAGTGGAGCTTATTAGCGCAACTGATCAGATTCTCCACCCTCAGCAAAATGAGCTCAGTCATTTTTTATTTTCCATAGGAAAATATTTCTTTATGCTTTTGGACTGGATTGACTCTCTACAATCCTTTTTACAGGGACTGACGACCTGAATAGTCCCCACAGGTAGTTTTCTCCTCAGCCAGTTGTAATCTGGAAAGCCCCCTTATATTTGCTCTTCCCGAGAATTTTCAGCACCGGTTATTCACTGTTGCAGGCCTGCTTAAAACAGAAATGAAAAAAATAGAGCTGATTATTAGCTCACAAAACACAAAACAAAATCACCTGACAGGTTTTCTTTAAGTGCACTGTTACAAATAATGGGCCAATTCCTAGACATGTCCATGTTTCCTAAAACTCCCTCTATTAAAAACAAAAACAACAACAACCCTAACCTAACTGACAGAATCAACCCATCACCACAACAACCTCAACAACCTTAAACACACAAGTCTTGCCACCACATAATTTCACCTCCTCAATACACCGAAAGTCTCATTAAAACCACACAATTTGCACACAAAAATCACCCCCTTTATGCACTTTAACATACTTAAATTCAGCATAAAACCCCCTTACGACAACATATAATCACTAAACTATAAAATTCCTACCCAAATCTGCACTTCTCTTCTCTGCTATGCTTCCTCTTCTGAAAGCCTCAGTCACACACACACACACAGGAAGTTCCTTCGTCACCACTCACTCCAACCAATTTGCATACTGAGTCATCTCTCAATGTGTTGCCGTAACAACAGAAACATATGTTTAAACATTATCTCCTTATTAAATTATTTTATTTCTTTCTACAGTGATCACTACTTGATCACTCAGTACGAGAGAGCACTCCTAAGTCACTCTTTTAAAACTACTTTAAACACTTTTTTGTTTTCATAACTCACTCCCTTTGTCATATGACTTCTTCTATTCCTCAATTACAAACTCAAATGTATTTTATTAAACATTCACACCATTGTATCATTCATACAAAATAGCAAGCTGTTCTTCATTGCATATGTTTGTGTTCTTAGCCAGGTTTAATCAGTGTCTATGCATTAATCTCCATGAGCTTGTCTTGTCTTTATAAGGTTAATGCATTTCTGCTTATGTGTGTGAATTTGCATATGTTGCTTTTTCAGTGTTTCAGACTCCTGCACAATTTTGCCTTTAAACAGTCAATTTTCTCCTTCCCAAATTTACTAACCCAAATTTTGATTTCCCACCTTAAATAGCAGCATTCCTTGTCCTCAGCCAGAAGGTAGGGCTCCACTTGCCACTTACCCCCTTCGCCTTAGCCCAGCGGCTTTACCCTTAAGGTCCCGTCTTCTTCACTTCATCTCACCAGTGAGTCTGAGCTCACAGGGACTGAGTGAGGCCGAGTAATCGTGACTGTGCCTGCCTTAGGTTGTCCCAGGGTTTCGAGTTGGGATCTTACCCGTCATGGGCTATCCAGCCTTCCATACTCGCCTGATACGGGGCCCAAGTGGGCAGGGGAGGGAACACACTGGCTCTGGAAATTAAAGGAGTGTAAGCTGCTTCCTTCATTGCATCTTATATTAAACTATCTCACTTCTGATTCCTTCCTAGAATAATTTCACATATGGCACTTTGTGTATGTGTGTTTTCTATTCATTAATGTAATTGTCAGTTATTTTCTCTCTTCATTTTACTTTTTTATCTGTTTGTTTGTAACGTTCTACTTTGGTTCTACTAAATCTCAATGTAAATACAATACACCCTTATTACACGCACACACACTCTGCAGACTTCCTCTGTTCACACACCGCCTTGCACTCACTCTACTATAATCTTTCATAGTGTTATTATTATTTATTATTTTGTACACATCACACAGAATCATTCAAATCGAGTACTCACAGCATTCACATCACAACCTTCAACGTGCTCACTTTCAATCCTGCAAGACGCAGAGATGGACATCTCCTTCACCTAACATAAAACTAAATTACCATATCAACATACAATTACTGAAATTCAAACTCAAATACACCGTCTGTTTTAATAAAGTAAAAGAGTAAACGGGTGTACCAAGTGTATATACTTATGCGTTCTTGAACTGAAAGAAAAAGAAACTCAAACTCTTATAACATCACTCATGCCTCTCTCAAATTAAAAACACTTTCAAACTTTAAAACATCCTACTTTACATCACCAAAGAAATACCTCTCACACCTTTATTCCTCATTCAAAACCTTCTAGTCACCGCATTCACACTTAAACTGTGACCAGAGTTGAGGAATATAACTCAAAACACACTTTCCTAAGAGTATTTTAGACATGCTTGTCATAATCAGAAAGAGCAAGTCAAAAACAAACAAACGAAAAATTGAAACCTCCATTAATTCTCACCGCACACACAAGAAATTGAAAAAATAAAACACACCAGCAACTAATGGTGGAGAAAAGTTACTACTGAAAGTAATATGTTAATCTTAAGTATATACAGTGCACTCAATATATTTATATATCTACATCCAAACTCAGTCAATTACTATACATCCACTACGGCAACTCAATACTTTATTTATAGTCCTCTAATAAACATAAATGGCATTTTAAACACACTCAACAATGTTTGCAGCAGTATTTGTGAAACCAACTGTGGTTTAAACAGTTCACTGCTTACTCATTTGCATTTTCACTCACACACACACCGTCTAAAAATAGCTCCAGCATTGCCTCAGACTCCTTTCACACAGAGATCTCTTATTTTATATTACAAAGACATCTTATATTTACAACCACTGTCAGATCTGTCAGCTTTAGCGCCTACACAATTTCGACAAATTTAAAATAACCGCCCAGCGGACAAACTCCCTGAGTTTTTTGTGACCAATTAACCAGTATCAGACTCTAACTGTTTCTGGCCTCATCTCTAAAATCCCTAACTCAATTTAAAAGCGTCAACCAACCCAAACTTTGCCTGAAGCTCTATTTTTTGGCGTTTCACAGCCAAGGCTTACCCCGAAGTGTTAGGTTAAAGTTACACGCCCGAAGTCCAACTTCTTCTGACCAAAAAAGCGCAGACTACCGTTCCAAACGGTAAGGAGACTCTAACTCCTAGTTATTCTGGAGTGCCCCAAGCTCCACAGTGACCAACTGACTATCCCTCTTCGAGGACAATGCCTAAGCGTCCTTGGCATTGGCAAGCGTTACCTCTGAGCACTGCGCTTCCTAGCAGACTCTAACTGCCGTTCTAGAATAATTTATAATACTTTGAAACAACAATCAACACCCAAAACAAGTGTATGACTGAGGCAGATCGACCCTGATGGACAATGGGGACTCTAACCCACAAAATGACCAACAAAGGCCTGACCTAATAACCAACCGGGACTTTAACCCACAAAATGACCAAATTCCCTACCAAACTACTTGAGACTCTAACTCAATTTCTTTGGGACTTCAACCCAGTATTTAAACTTTTCCTGGCAGACTCTAACTGCTTTAGCAGACTTTAACTGCTTTCATTTCTTCTTTCTTCTTAGCAGAACTCTAACTGCTTCAACTCATGAGATTTTTCATCAAAATCAAAACAGACATCCACCAGTAATTTCAGTGAGTAGACTTAAATTTTATCATATCCAATTTGGCACACTTTGGAAATAATTCAACAGGTAGTGCCTTACCTTTGGATAAGCCGGCTTATGCCCACTCACTTCGACCACTGGAATTCATGTCTGCCCGTCAGACCACCTAAGACCAAATTTCTCCATCTACACCTCCAATCCTCCCTCCTCAACCACCGGACGAAGCCCCCAAATGTTAAGGTTCAAAATTGAGGAGGGAGAGTACAAACCACCCTTGGTCCAGAAGCTCTTGGTCAAACGATGATTTTTAATGAATACACACGTGTGGGAAGACAACTCTGTACGCAGACCGCAATTGATCTTCGACTTACTAAAGCACAAACAGATTTTTATAGCATCAGGGTTTGATTTACTGACGCCCCTTCATACGTCACAGACAGGATATATACATACGTCAAATCAACACCACAATGACTTTTAAGACAGAACATCATCTTCTATTTTCATGGCCGATTCCTCCGGTCAACCTTTCAGTTCCTCTTTCTTGCCGAGAAGACAAGGACGGTTCCTCTTTTACCGAGACACTTTCACCGTTACAATCCAGACATGACTAATCTCTCTCTCCTCTAAATAAATCTAACTCATGTGTGTGTGTCACGACCTCACATGCTCTCTGTGTCACCTCTTCACCTACTAACTGTCTGTGTCTCGTCCTCAAATGCTCTTTCTCAATTCACCTGTTGCACTTCTGACCTTTCACTAGACCAGAGGCTCACTGAGACTATGTGTATGTCTTCTACTAAATAAATGTTTTAACCAAGAACCTCTACTAAAACCTTAATATGAAATGACCTGATATATAAGTGTTTTGTAAGCATGTACGCAGTTTTAACCTTCTATAGCTCCAAGTCACTTGCACAATAGATTGTCCGGACATCGCGCCGAACAAAGCTTCCAACCCCCAATTAATTGACCGAGCTCCAACTCTTTAATAAGCACAGATATGCATTGTGTATAAAATAGTCATAACTGCACCTGAAATACAAGGTCAACATCATCATAAACATCTTAAGGCCATCTTAAAGCTATCTGTTACATTGTTAAAGCCTCGTCTTAGCCTGCTGCTCAAAATAACTTTCACTTCTGCAAACTCTCTGCAAGCCTGTTTCCTGTCAGCCTGTGACTTTTAGCCTTTCTGAAAGACACAAACTGTTCAACCCGTGAATGCAATATAAACTCCAGATTATATTATTAATGCAATGGTAATGATGACAATTATTTAACAATAGCAGTAAAATAATTTCCCTGCTCCATAGCCCCTAGAGACAAAGCACATACAAACTCCAAAAAGCACGTACAAATTCCAAAGCATGTACAAACTCAAAACACATTTCTAGCGTTAACTGAACTTCCAAAACAGAGCTACCTAGATCATTTAAATTACATAATTGAAAGCATATGTGTATTGTTTGTGTATTTATACACAAGTACTCATATATATTCAAATAATTAAAAAAAATGTTAATTTACCTGTTACTACCACACACCAAATCCAGTCGTTGGTACTTCCTGGCTTGTGTAGCCACTAGGTAACAAAAGCTCAACACTCTCCCTAGAATCCTGGAGCACTTCTGTTGTGTTTTGCACATTCTGGAGTTTGTACGTTTTGGAGTTTGTACGTGTTTTGGAGTTTGTACGTGATTTGGCATTTGTACGTGATTTGGAGTTTGTACGTGATTTAGAGTTTGTACGTGCCACCGTAAATGTACTTTTATTTATTCACTCCGCATAAAATCTAATAAATAAATCATATAATATAAAAACCAACTATTTACATTTCAACTTTTAACTATTTAAATTTTCAGCTTTTTCCTTTTAAACAAATTTAAAGTGAAACAACACAAAACACTCAAACCTCAACACTATTAAATATAAATTAAAATATGAAAACAGAAAGAAGATGCACATTCTCTGTCATACAGGCCTGCATGAATAAACGTTCTGAATCCTCTATCATCCACAACTGAAAATAGTTGTGGATGATTACTATACCTTTCTAATGTGACGTTGTTGTCCCTGGCTCTCTTTCTCTCTCTTTCCCTCGGGCTCTGTTCCTGTGCTACTGCGAGTGTAAGTACCACCCCTCCCCCCTCTTCCCAGCGTAAAGCACAAGGCTCAAGTTCGGAGTGAAGCGGAAAAAAAGTGCGAGAGAGAGGGTGAGAGAAAGAAAAACACCACCACGGCTCCCAATAAGGAGCCGGCTCGCTCACTTCAAAGAGTCGGCTCTAAGAGTCGTTTCGTTCGCGACCAGTGTTGGGGAGTAACGGAATACATGTACCGCCGTTACGTATTTAAAATACAAAATATGAGTAACTGTATTCTGTTACAGGTACCGTTTAAAAAGGTGGTATTTAGAATACAGTTACTTTGTTGGAATAAATAGATTACACGGCGGTACTTTCCTGTTCCATATTGTGGCGTGTCAGGACTGTTTCGGTTTTGTTTGACAGCTATGTTCTGTTGTTCCAGGCGGCAGCATTACGGTTGCCATGGTTACAGGGTGACGCTCTGCGTGTTTCCTGGGTGAGAGAGCGTCTTTTTGTTGTTGTTGTTGTGCTAAGCTAATAGGCAGAATGCAGAATGTAGCATCATGGGCAGTGTAGTCCGTGCTGCAGGGAGAATGGACTGCCATACTCGTTATGTGTCTGTGAGCGAGGGAGGGAGAAAAAGGGGAGTCAAAAAGTACGAGTTGTCATCGAGCAGAAACGGGAGCTGGAAGCATGTAAATATAATAATAACCACTGCAGCCAAGAAGAGTGCCTGAGGAGCCCAGTTGTAAGTAAGCTATTAAGACTCGACTGTACACTGTGCTCGTGTTTTCCTCCGAAACAATAAGTTCCGTTGGAGCAGCAGAGAGTTAATCCCATACAGCTTATGACAAAATTTGATCCGAAGTGATTGATGGCCCTAATCACGACCTTTTGACCTCCCGCCCCTCCCCCCCCGGAAGCGTGTAATGAGCGTGACGAATCGCATCCGGAGAAGGGGGGGTGGGAAACCCCCCGCGTGACGAATCGTATCCTGAGAAAGGGGGGCGAACCCCGGAAGCGTGCCATCTGTTGCTAACCGTGTCGAATCGCATCCTGAAAAAGGAGGGGTGAACCCCCGGAAGCGCGTCATCTGTTGCTGGGGAAAAAAAAAAGTTTTTAGAGGGGGGGGGGGAAACCTCCGGAAGCGCGTCATCTGTTGTTGGGAAAAAAAGTTTTTAGAGGGAGGGGGGAAACCTCCGGAAGCGCGCCATCTGTTGGAGGGGAATAAAAAAGCAGAGAGAGGAGTCCGTCACAATTTCTAAGGCACAGACACAAGATGGATTTCCTTCTGCAGCGTTCCTGTGTCCGATGAGATCTGCTCTCCCAAAGAAGAAGGTTTTGAATATGACATATTCAATCTCGATCCAGACCTTATGACCCTACCGGAAATACTCCGGAAGTGTCTAGTCATTTTCAGACCTGTTGCGTCATGTTCCCTAAGCACATCGGTGATGCAGCAGCTGATTCTGTGATGTATAGAGAGACAGAGCGGATGTAATTTTACTTTCTTAAGCTGCACCGGCGTTTGTAATGGAAATAAAGAGTGACTTCCTGTAGAGATTTCAATAGTAATTTTATTTTCCTATAATACAGACGCAGTAAAAAAAACCAAAAAAAAAAAAAAAAACCTTTAAGATACACCATAGCTTGTGATGAAAAGAAGAACTTTCTATCCGCTTGTAACCTACAGGCTGCCTATGTGTAAAAAATGAATAAATATTGCTTAGTGAATACTACTTTTCCTTTTGAGAGACTGAAAAACAAACCAGCGACAGGCGATCTTGTTTCACACACACACACACACACACACACCCACACCCACCCCCACCCCGCGGGCCAAGGAGGAGTTTTTTTCTTCAATACTTTAACAATAAGTTTTCTCAATAGATAGAAAATGATGACGTTGAGGAGTCAACAGCCGATATTATCATTGCTTGTAACCCGGTTTCGTACATCTCCCCATAAAACAAGTCTTAGCGGGGAAAAAAGCTCATATTCGAATAAGTTTATTAAAGCACCCCCCTCTGTGGGAAAGAGTCGACCATGAGGAGAGTTTTGTCAACAGCAATTGTCCATTTGGTAAAACAAATATCCGTCTCAAAGTCATATTTTACCGTTGCAGAATGTGGAAAACAGACGGCGTTCGCAAGAAGGCAATCAAAAAAAAACAAAAAAAAACAACCCTCTCTAACAATTGGTATTGTCAAGAGAAAGATGCGAAAAACAGATGCTTTGCTAGACTAGGATAAAATGAGAGAAGAAACGGGAGGGGAGTCGATATCTGTGACAGTTCTACCAATCGCGAGGAAGAATCCGTGAATATTATGTCAGCATTCCGTTCAAACAACGCCGCCGATCACACACACACACACACACACACACACACACACACACACCCACCGCGGGTCAAGGAGGAGTGAGACGGCAGAATAGTTTTTTTCTTCATTACTTTTACAATGGGATTTCTCAATAGATAGAAAATGATGACGCTGAGGAGTCAACATCCGATATTATCATTGCTTGTAACCCGGTAAATAATTTCGTACATCTCCCCATAAAACAAGTCTTAGTGGAAAAAAGCTCATATTCGAATAAGTTTATTCCCCTCTGTGGGAAAGAGTTTTTTTCTCAGAGTCAACCATGAGGCGAGTTTTGTCAACAACTGTTGCCCATAAAGTAAAACAAATATCCGCCTCTAAGTCGTATTTTACCGTTGCAGAATGTGGAAAACAGACAGCCCTCACAGGAGGCACCATAGTTAAAATATTTAAATTTCAACTAAATTTGTAGTAATGATCGGATTTCCTCACTTATCTACACCACACTCCTTGTCCTTGATTTCTTATCGTTCCTCTGTCCCTTAATAGAAACCACATATATAGAAACTATCCTCCCTTTCAGTTGTCTTTTGCACTTCCATATCGCAAAGCAGTTACTGTAGGTTATTTTCTGCTTATGCATTAATGTAATTAATTAACTTATTTATCCTTAAGTAAGGTAATGACTTGAGTTCTAATGCTTTTTGTCTCTTGAGTTAGCTGTCAATGTGGGATTTTTTTTCCCCTTTTGTCCAGTTAAAGCTGCCTTTCATTCTTCAACACAGCTTAAACTCTAATAGGTAAGCTTTCTTGTAATTTCTTAGTTCTGCAGGCTTCTTGAAAGACATCCGAGACTCTTCTTTGGATGCTGGCTGCCTTTTGTTTTGTTTTCTGTCAAGATGATCCCACACTGCTTCGATTATCTTGAGGTTCGAACCCTGGAGAGATCAATCCATGACTGATGCGTTGTTTCATCCAGGCATACTTTGACTACATTGGCAGTATGTTTGCGATCATTGTCGTACTGAAAAATGAAGTTGAAGCTAATCAGACACTACGTGGTATTACATGGTCGATCAAAATCTGGTGGAACTTTTCTACATTCATAATTTGATTAATTTGGATAAGAGCTCCAACAACACTGGCTGAAATCCAGCCTCAAAGCACGGTAGAGTATCCACGCTGTGTTAAAGACGGCTATAGACATTCACTGTTGTATCTCTCTTCGGACCTCTTCCATGCATATTTCAAATTTGGAATCATTACTCCATAAGACATATTACAGCTGATTTCTTTTTCCAGTCAATTTCTTGTGTAATTTGGCACACCTCAGCCTTATTTTTCTCTGTTCTCCTTCCTTAAGAATGGCTTATTAACAGCCACCCTTCCAACTCGGATAACTTTTGATGAGGTTTCATGAAATGTTTACAGCACTTGAGTTACTCGCCACGGCCATCTTAAATGCTAAAAACACTAAACTTTAATTCTAAATTACGTAATTAACGTTAACCAGAAAAAACAAGCCAAAGTCGAAATGTTGCTGAGCTGACCTGTGGTATGCTATGTCTTCTAAAGCACGTATAATGTAAACAGAACTGGTCTTTGCACAGAAGCCTGTGGAGCTTCATAATTAACCTCAGTGTGTGAAGAGGACTCTCCATTTAATAATAGCTGTAATAAAATGTTATGGCCAACGGTGTTAAACGCTGCACTTGGGTCTAGCAGGGTCTTGGGTCTTCATTCATATTTCAACTTTTCAATATGAATGAAGACCCAAGACCCTGCTAGACCCAAGTGCAGCGGAACCCGTATCAGTCAGAGGTCCCTTTACTACGGTTCGGAGCCACGGACCTTCAGTAATAGTAATAAATCACACAGCAATACATTCACGTAGTTGTAAAATGCATGATAATATGTTAAGTTATCCAAAGTACTCAGAATACGTTACTCTCATTGAGTAACGTAACAGAATACGTTACAGAATACATTGTAGGGCATGTATTCTGTATTCTGTAATGGAATACATTTTGAAAGTAACCTTCCCAACACTGTTCGCGACCGACACATCACTACCAAGCACCAATCCTCCCATCAGCACCAATTCATCATCACAGCCTTGTTCTTCACCTGCAAGTCAGTTTCTGTTCAGTGTCCTCCAACAAGGACGGGTGGTGGTGGGGTTCATAATGTTCACAATGATATTTTATCAGTTGCTGGTTTAACCATGGATGAGGCAATGGCTATCATGTTATTTTCTTTTCAATGACTTTACATGCTCATTGCTGAAAAAATTGTGAAAAGAAATCAACTCAAATCGGCTTGGACAGTCTCGGTCGTTGTGTCCTTGAGCAAGACACGTCACCCATTGTCACTTTCAATTCAATTCAATTCAATTTTATTTATATAGTGCCAAATCACAACATAAGTCGCCTCAAGGCGCTTCATAGATACAGAGAAAAACCCAACAATCATATGACCCCCTATGAGCAAGCACTTTGGCAACAGTGGGAAGGAAAAACTCCCTTTTAACAGGAAGAAACCTCTGGCAGAACCAGGCTCAGGGAGGGGCGGCCATCTGCTGCGACCGGTTGGGGTGAGAGAAGGAAGACAGGATAAAAGACATGCTGTGGAAGAGAGACAGAGGTTAATAACAGATATGATTCAATGCAGAGAGGTCTGTTAATACATAGTGAGTGAGAAAGGTGACTGGAAAGGAAAAACTCAATGCATCATGGGAATCCCCCGGCAGCCTATGTCTATTGCAGCATAACTAAGGGAGGATTCAGGGTTACCTGGTCCAGCCCTAACTATATGCTTTAGCAAAAAGGAAAGTTTTAAGCCTAATCTTAAAAGTGGAGATAGTGTGTGTCTCCCGAATCCAAACTGGAAGCTGGTTCCACAGAAGAGGGGCCTGAAAACTGAAGGCTCTCCCTCCCATTCTACTTTTAAATACTCTAGGAACAACAAGTAGGCCTGCAGAGCGAGAGCGAAGTGCTCTAACAGGGTGATATGGTACTACAAGGTCATTGAGATAAGATGGGGCCTGATTATTTAAGACCTTGTATGTGAGGAGCAGGATTTTGAATTCAATTCTGGATTTAACAGGAAGCCAATGAAGGGAAGCCAAAACAGGAGAAATATGCTCTCTCTTTCTAGTCCCTGTCAGGACTCTTGCTGCAGCATTTTGGATTAGCTGAAGGCTTTTCAGTGAGTTTTTTGGACATCCTGATAATAATGAATTACAGTAGTCCAGCCTGGAAGTAATAAATGCATGAACTAGTTTTTCAGCGTCACTCTGAGACAGGATATTTCTAATTTTAGAGATGTTGCGCAAATGGAAGGACGTAAATGGTAAATGGTAAATGGCCTGTATTTATATAGCGCTTTACTAGTCCCTAAGGACATATCCAGTCATCCACCCATTCACACACACATTCACACACTGGTGATGGCAAGCTACATTGTAGCCACAGCCACCCTGGGGCGCACTGACAGAGGCGAGGCTGCCGGACACTGGCGCCACCGGGCCCTCTGACCACCACCAGTAGGCAATGGGAGAAGTGTCTTGCCCAAGGACACAACGACCGAGACTGTCCAAGCCGGGGCTCGAACTGGCAACCTTCCGATTACAAGGCGAACTCCCAACTCTTGAGCCACGATCGTAGTCTTACATATTTGTTTAATATGTGCATTGAAGGACATGTCCTGGTCAAAAATGACTCCAAGGTTCCTCACAGCGTTACTGGAGGCCAAGGTAATGCCATCCAGAGTAAGAATCTGGTTAGATACCATATTTCTAGGCTTTTCAGGGCCGAGTACAATAACCTCAGTTTTATCTGAATTAAGAAGCAGAAAGTTAGCGGCCATCCAGGTCTTTATGTCTTTAAGACATTCCTGCAGTTTAACTCATTGGTGTGTGTTATCTGGCTTCATGGACAGATAGAGCTGGGTGTCATCTGCATAGCAGTGAAAATGTATGCTGTGTCTTCTAATGATACTGCCTAGGGGAAGCATGTATAATGTAAACAGAATTGGTCCTAGCACTGAACCCTGTGGAACTCCATAATTAACCTCAGTGTGTGAAGAGGACTCTCCATTTACATGCACAAACTGGAGTCTATTAGATAGATATGATACAAACCACTGCAGCACAGTACCTGTAATACCTACAGCATGTTCTAATCGCTCTAATAGGATATTATGGTCGACAGTATCGAATGCTGCACTAAGGTCTAGCAGGACAAGCACAGAGATGAGTCCACTGTCAGAGGCCATAAGAAGATCATTTGTAACCTTCACTAAAGCTGTTTCTGTGCTGTGATGAGCTCTGAAACCTGACTGAAACTCTTCAAATAACCGCCTCAGTTGTTTTCAGGACTCTGTATTTTGGAGCCTCCACTTTGGCTCTATGGCGATCTAGATTTTTCCACCTTCACATGTTGCCTACTGGTGGTGGTCAGTGGCGCCAGTGTCCGGCAGCCTCGCCTCTGTCAGTGCGCCCGAGGGTAGCTGTGGCTACAATGTAGTTTGCCATCACCAGTGTGTGAATGTGTGTGTCAATGGGTGGATGACTGGATATGTAAAGCGCTTTGGGGTCCTTAGGGACTAGTAAAGCGCTATATAAATACAGGCCATTTACCATTCAGCAAAAAGACAGGTGGTGTTGGAAGCAAAGAGAAGCATGAAGCTGTGGGAGTTGTTGGAGCTAGATTGAGAAGAGAGGTGACGATGAGTGAGCAGCAAACATCCTTGGGCAAAATGCTAACCCAAAGTTGCTCTCTGATGCATCCATATATGAATATGTGTGCATGTGTCTACTTAGATAGAAAAACTATTTTAAAAAAGTGCTTGTGTGAATGGATGAACGAGGCAAGTTGTATAAAAGTGTGTGGAGTGCTCAGCTACATTAGAAAAGTATAAACCAGTCAGTTTGTTGAAATTGCCCTTATATTTCTTAAGCCATCTGAGACTGTCTTTTTGTAAATGGGTCTATCATCAAATGAAAAAATGTGAAATTTTTAATAAGTTTTTCCATTATCTGAAACAGATAATAAAAGACGTTTTTCCAGGTAGATTATTAAACAGTGGTTTTACTGGTTTGAACCACTTGAATAATGTAGCCCATTCATTAAATTACTCTGACACACCGTTTACATCAGGACTTATGAACTGTATTACAAAGGTTTGCATTAAACTTTATGTGACCTGATTATGCTGAGCTCTTTATCTCCTTTTTGAATCACAGTTGCAGGAGAAAGCAGGAAATACAACTGAAGCTGGAATTTCACCCTAACAGATGTTGTGGTTTTGCAAATCATCCTTCCCCTGAAAGACTGAAACAGATAATAAAAGATCAAGACAATTTTTCCAAAAACAACTGAGCTGTGTATGTCTGTGGAAGGACATACACTGCTCTCAGTCTGCTCCAGCTTTAGTCTCAGGTGCCAGTAAGCAGAGTTACAAACTTTACAGAGCATAGAGGTCTCCCCAGTGTCATACTGAATGATTACCATATCACTGCAGAAATATGACTACGGTTCTTCTATTTTACTTTGGCAGGTGCTGCCATTGTTCATGTGTTTATCTAGAAAAACTCACACCTGAAGGCGTCTCCAAGGAAACAGTGACATCTTAAGTTACAAAGAAGTACTTGTCACTCCATGCTCAATAGAGCTGACACATGGCTTTAATGGATTTTATTCAATATATTATCCAGCACTAAAATGGAAACACTCAAAGTACAAGTCCTTGAAATGTTACTTTCAGTACTGTTCACTAAAATTCTAGAACAACCCTTTTGGACTGGGACTCAGGTGTGTTGTGGCATCACAGCAGGCTATGTGTGTTTGTGTGAGTGTGTCTGTGTGGCATTCATCTTAAAAAGCCATTCGAAATGAAGTGTCAGTGGTTATCCAGCAGAGTGGCCCAGATATTACTTCATTTATTTCTATGGAGCTGTATGACTCACTGCTGTGACTAATGGTTTGTGTGTGTGTGTGTGTGTGTGTGTGTGTGTGTGTGTGTGTGTGTGTCAGGGAGAGCGAGATTGAGAGAGAAAACAGTGACATTAGTTAGCTAAAAATGTTCTATTATCTCTATTACTGTTGCCATGTCTCAAACTGCATACTTGTTATTTAAAGTGTGCAGGACAATGTAGACTATTGCGGTGTGATGCCTCAAAGGCATTTATTTCATTTATCTTTAATGTTTGCTTAAAGTAATTCTTTTGTATGTATTTAAGTTAGAAAGAACAGTAAAAAGAGTTAAAAATGTTAAGAAGCTTTAATTTTGAAGGTGAACTTGCTAATAACCTCACTTCCTGGTGGGCTACCTGTATTGCTTCATTTCCTGTTTAATTCCTCTTCCTGGATCTCTAAGAGGGAGAGTGACATGCGGTCTTGCTCTGAGACTTATCCACAGCCATCCACTTGGGAACATTGTTCAGGCAACGCCGTAAGTGTATATATTTCATGATGAAGGTGTTAAAAAGGCATAAATAGCGGTATTTGTTAAAAATTATATTTTGTTTGTGATTCATGGAGGTTGATTTGTACATGTTAAAAAAGGCAGTTTTGATGATCATTACTGTTGCTAAAGCTAACACGAAGGTGTAAGGTCACATTTTGAGTTATTTCGTGATGCAATATTTATGTAAACGATCATTTTTTCTATTCTGTATTTCTTTTCAACTACAGTTTTCACCGCTTGTCAAATGAAGATTCTGAGTAAAAGGTCAACTCTACTCGGACTCGTGTATTCATTGACAGAGGTTTAGCTTGGTGTTTGATCGGAGTTGCTACACTCTGCAACAGAACACTACATGCGGACAGATACACAAAGTGCTGTATCGGTACCTTCTCAGAATGGTGCTAATGGTAAATCACTTTCAGCCACAAGAAAGAGCACAAGCAAATGTTCTCAGCACCTAAAATAATAAAAATGCTAACTAGTTAGCTAAGAGCAGGAGATTTTGGGTGGTTGCTTTGTTTACTGATCATCTATGTTAAATTGTCATCTTCACTGTCAGAGAATTCTGTATTAGGTATACAAAAAAGTGCACTCACTGGACAGTTTATTAGGTGCACCTTTTCAATTAACTGTTAGCACAAATGTCTAAGCAGGTACTGTGCATTTCTTTCTTTAGTTTTTCTTTAGATGTTGTTTCATTTATTTTCAATCTATCTTTGAACCAGGCTGTTCTGGTTGTGTGGTTAGTAGTGTTGGTTCATAGCAACAGGGTCCTGTGTTTGAATTCAGTCTTGGGGCAGTTTGCATATTTACACTGTATATGTTTTGGTTCTCTCCAGGTAATCTGGCTTCCTCCCACAGTCCAAGTGGTTAAGTTAATTGGTGATTCTAAATTGACTGTGGGTATGAATATGAGGATGAAACAGATGATAATCAGTTATTAGAAAACTGTTCCTAAAAACTATGTTTATACAAAAAAGAACAGCTTGAAAAAAATGCAAAAGTTTGTAAAAAATCATTGAGTGCAAGATAAATGTTATGATTTCATATACTTCAATTCCTCTTTAATTTATCCATAAACTTGAGCTTAGTAACTGAGACAGGCTAATACCAGCTGACATTCAATGCTGAAGATTAATTATGTCAACTGTGATTTTTTTTGCTTCCTCTAATCCTTCCCAGTGTCTTTCCTCTTTCTCTCCTGGTGGAAACATTGAATCTGCCCTCGGGCCTACCTCCAGTAGGACATTCCTGAAGCACCTCACCTAAGAGACATTCAGAAGGCATCTTAAACAGGTGCTCAGACCACCTCAACTTTCTCCTTTCAATGTGGAAGTAGCAGAGTAGTATAGTAGCTCTACTCTAAGCCCCCCCCCCCCCCCCCCCCGAATGAGCTTGGTCATTCGGGGGGGGCGAATGACCAAGCTCCTCACCCTAGCCCTAAGGGGGAGCCAAACTATCCTTTAAACAAAGTGTATTCCCACCACTCCTGTATTTACGATCTCATTCATTTAGTCACTATTCAGGGCTTGTGGCTATAGATGAGGGTATAGTAACGTAGATTGACAGCTTTGCTTTCACACTTTTCTCTCTCTTTACCACACAAGACTGCTACACCATCTGCATCACTGCAGATTCTCCAAGCCCATGCGGGCTGGGAGATACAGGTCAAAAGCAGTACATGGGACCATCCTCCTTTGGGGCCACCACTTGCAGGGCAGGCAGTATGGGTTTAGTGCTTTGTGGAGGTCCTGGCAGTCAAATCAGTTTTTATTCTTTACTCAACAAGAACTTCTGTGATTTTGAAAACAGAACTACATTTAATACACACTTTACAGTAAATCTTTATATTTACAGCAACATATTTGTTTACATATTCATAGCTCTTTAAGTAAGCTAAAAAAATATGGCTTATAGCACTTTGGGGTTTTAGAACATTGGTTCTGTGTAAACTTAAAACTGATACAATCTCCAAATACCTTTGCTCAACTATTAGGGTTTGATAAACCATTTATTAAATGTTTTTATATTCTATAATGCTAAATTGGAGCACTTAGTGTTACTATTTAAATCACTCCATGTCTCTTTGCTTACGTCTCAAACTCAGTGCACAGATTCCTCCGACACCTGCAATATTTATCACATACTTTTCTCCATCTCAATATTTGATGTTTCCTTTATGCTCCATGACAGTGTGAGGTTTCTGAAGTTGCCAGCAAAAAGTTAATTTGCTGAGGGAGTATAAATAATAAAAAAATGTAGGCTTAAATGAAAAATCTCCCACCTTCATTTAACTTTTGTTCATCATGTTCTCATTAAAGTTGTCGCTCCAAATTTTTACAGAGCTTTACATCTCACATATTCAAATGTTTATCTAATGTATTATATAATCATAACTTTTGTCAACTGTACACAGCAAAATCTCCAGTGTTAAATTAACACTAGAGAGTGTCTATATGGGTCCACTCCTCTGAGTGTTAAATACAACACTGTTGAGTGTTAAATTAACACTTTTGACAGTGTTATATGTTTAAAAGTAACCTAGTCAGTTTTGAAGATTAACAAAGACTAACACTGAGCAGTGCTGATTTTCTAACACTGGAATATTTCTAACATTTTGAGTTATTTTCCAGTGTTAGAAAATCAGCACTGCTCAGTGTTAGTCTTTGTTAATCTTCAAAACTGACTAGGTTACTTTTAAACATATAACACTGTCAAAAGTGTTAATTTAATACTCAGAGGAGTGGACCCATATAGACATTCTCTAGTGTTAATTTAACACTGGAGATTTTGCTGTGTACCAACTGTTGCATGTTCTCAAGGCAGACTGAGTAAAAGACTGAACAATCTGGGAACAAAGGCAGGTGCAAGAAACTGCTCATGAGCATTTTACAGATTCATCTAAAAAATTGCTAGTTTTTCTTTATCTACACAAATTTTGGATCAAATGCTACAACACTAGTGCCGCTAATGTGTGAGTGAATAACTTTTAGGATGGAAAGATTATTTAACATAAAAAACCCCGAAAAGCTTTATTGTGTAAATGAACACAAAAGAGTAATTTCTGTTGTTTTTGTACTCATGTTTAGAGCTCACAATATTTAAAACAATATCAATATCACATTAATGATATTCAAACTGAAAATACTAACGCCTGTAGGGAAAACAATAAACGTTAATAAACGTTAATAACAAGAATTAATAAACATGATAAGACTTAAGAAAGAAAAAGATAAAATTTAAATATTGTATTGACTTCTCTGATAAGAAGGGCTACTTCTTTGATCCACTCTGTGTCATAACTTGTTGATGAATGCAGATCATCATAACAGATCAGCCTGAAAAATACTTTTAGTATATTAAACTGAGAGAGGTCAGACAACAGTTGTCAGCCACTCAGCATCCTCCCACACTCACACAGACCAGCCCGCTGTTGAGGCATTTTAATCAGAATTTCAATCACGGATCATTGTGGCATTGTGATGCAGTGCTTACCACTGTTTTGTCATACAGTAGCAAGAAGGTCCTGGGTTAAAATCTATGCACACTACACTCTTCTTAATGTTCTACCTCTGTGTGGGTTTGCTCCTATTACTCTGGCTTCCACCTACAGTCCAAAGGGTTCATTCAGACTGGTTGTAAGTGTAGGTATGAATATGTGCATAAAGGATTTTCTGTCTCTATGTGTTAGCCCTGTGATAGACTAGCAGCTTACTCAAGCTGTGCCCTGTCTTTCGCTCTATGACATCTGTGACTGGCTCCAACCACCCACAACCCTGAATTGGATAAACAGAAGAAAATGTATAGATGAGCGAAAGGAAGAACATGCACGGATGCATACTGAGCAAGACAATACAGAAATTGTCTTGCTCAATGTCATTTTTTTAAATGGCATTGAGTAAGAGGATTAATGGACCAGCTGCCACTCATGCAAATATGTTCCTTTGGTGCCATGTGCTTTAAGAATTGCGACTATATTTGTGCCTGTTTTAATAGTGTTAAACAATCAGGACAAAGTCAATCTTCATATTTCAAATGTTGAGAGAGCTCAGTGGAATCTTCCTATGATGAGGCTTAGCCAGAGAGCAAAAAGAAAAATGAGGAAAAAGAAGGAGACAGGGGAAAAAGTATGGGGGGAAGTCAAAGGCAACTAAAGACAGATGAGTAAGATTAAAAAGCTGCTTTCATCCCTGATCCACTGCTGTTTTGGCTTTCTTGATATTGAAATTGAGCTATTTGTGTATATATTAGAGCTATATCTTACATTTGTAAGTTTAAATAGAACTAATATATTGTATTATTTATTTGTTCAGTCCTTCACTGTTATTAGCTTGGGGCAACTGTAACCCACAAAATTTCCTCAGGGATTATTAAAGTATTCTGTTTCTGATTCTGATTCAAAGCAAGTCCAGCATAGGGCATCTTTTCATTATCTGGATGCACTTACCCCAACATTGGTAGTCAGGATAAGAAGTCACACCAAGTGGGTTATTATGTATAAGGGGGGGCACTGGCAACATCTCCAATCACACTGATTAGTGTAGCAGCAGCTGAAGAGCTGATTTCCATAGGAAGAGTACACTACAGAAATATATGAAGAGGTTATGTACATAATTCAGAATGAAAGCAACACAGCTGCTCCAGATAAGTTGGGGATGTGAGAAAATCACTGTATAGGACGTTAGTGTCAACAAGAATGAATGACTGTATGTAACCTGAAGCCTGGAAAGAAAGCTAGCCAACTGCGTATGCAGCTCTGTTGTGGGAAGGTATAGCTCAACAGGCAGCACAGGTCACCTACTAGTCAGAAGGTTGGTGGTTCAACACTCCAATGCATCTCTAATGAATCCATTCAAGAGTAAATGTTAGATATGAAGTGCTTAAGTCATAGAAAAAAAAAGTTGTGGTGTGTAGTACAGGTGAAAAGCGCTCCATGTCATTACCACACAGGATAATCTGATGAATTGTAATCAGGTATTTTAAATTAATATGAAAAAAATATAGTTTCAGTTTTTATTCTTTCACATGCAAATTGGATGTAAGTTCACCAAAAACAAATAGGTCCTCTGTTTTAAGATTATATATTCATACTGGAACTATTCACAACCAAAAGTTAAATATAATAAAGCTGCCTCTAAGAATTTATATTTCTTATAAATCATCAGAGACACATGAAACGTGTGATGCTACAAGAAAAACTTTAGGCCTTCAGACTGTCAGCACAAAGAGGTCTGGGGAATTTTGCATTAATGGTGACGCTTTTTTCTGGAAAACTCATTGGTTAGTTGGTGATGATTTCATA
The DNA here is from genome assembly GCF_057382185.1 of Mchenga conophoros. Lineage (NCBI taxonomy): Eukaryota > Metazoa > Chordata > Actinopteri > Cichliformes > Cichlidae > Mchenga > Mchenga conophoros. The sequence continues at coordinate 16,409,296 of NC_140527.1, read as the reverse complement.
CAAGTTGATCTCTTATTTGGAACATAACCTGCTCTGACAAAGATTAGGTTAGTTACCAAGGTGATATACCCTGTTAAGAAGTGAACCCCTGTTATAATACAGAAAACACAGGGTGAGCCTGTAGTTACCTGGATAAGGTTAAATCCAGCTTTATAGTTCAGAGATCTGGTTGTTTGAGCTGATGGTACCGTGGAAGGATGCAACTGAGGAAACATTTGAGCATAAGAAGCTGCGGTATGCAAACTTGGCAGCTGAGGTGGAGGACAGAGGCTGAAAGAACAAGGCATGCCCAGTGGAAGTGGTGGAGCATTGGTGCAGATATGCTACATAAATAAAGTAAAGAATAAAAAAGTAACATAATAAAAAAATACAAACTCCAGGTTAGGATTAGCATTTGCTCAGCTCAGTTGCAAAATTCCTCTTAAGAGCTCTGAATGCTCCCAGGAAGACAAAACATCCAGCGTTATGTTCTGAAGTTATTCCATGAAAAAAGAGAAAAAAAGAGAATGATCTATAAAGTTCTGTAATATTTAAGAGAAGGCACTTTAAAGGGTGACAGTTTTTTAATGCAGCTGTTTGAAAGGAGTAAGAGATTAAAAGGATAAGAAGGGTGTTTACTCATTATGGCTTTGTAAATAAAAATGATATAAATGATATTTGATGACAACCAGGAAACCAAATGTTACACAGTAATGTGCACTATGTGACAATAAATTTCATATAAAATGTAAAAAACTGTGATATTGTTGTAATGCCAGTAATTTGAACCCAAATTCCGAAACAGTTCATTAACAGGAAATGTGGGAACCACAGAATCAGGATTTCTGAACATTTGAAACCAGCAGTACCGTATTTTCACGACCATAAGGCGCACTTAAAAGTCTTAGATTTTCTTCAGAGTGCGGCGCGCCCTATAGCGCGGTGCGCCCTATGTGTTATAAGGAGGACGTAGTAGAGAACACCATGAGAACGTTAAAGGGTGAAGTGTGGGCGTTGATCGTATATACCGGGACAATCGCACATACCTGTATAAAAGAACAGGTATGTGCATTATGCAGGACATCGTTGTTTTAACAACCCTGAAAATGGCAAAGAGACACGCTTACGAAGCACAGTTTAAACTGAAGGCCATCAGCTACGCGGAGGAACATGGAAATCGAGCAGCGGCGAGAGAATTTAAGATTAACGAATCGATGGTTCGCAAATGGAGGAAGCTGGAAAACAAGCTCCGGCAGGTCAAGAAAACGCAGCTGAGTTTCCGCGGACATAAGGCGAGGTGGCCCGAGTTGGAGGAAAGACTCGAGCGGTGGATCATCGAGCAAAGAGCGAGCGGGAGAAGCGTTTCGACGGTCACCATTCGGCTAAAAGCAGTTTCACTAGCTGAAGAGATGAACATTGAACATTTCCAAGGAGGTCCTTCTTGGTGCTTTCGTTTTATGAAACGGTGCCATTTTTCCATCCGGACCAGGACTACGGTAGCGCAGCAACTTCCAGCGGATTATAAGGAAAAGCTGGCCATCTTCTGCTCCTACTGCAGCAAACACATCGGCGACAAAAACATCCAGCCCAGCCACATCACAAACATGGACGAGGTCCCGCTCACTTTTGACATCCCGGTGAGTCACACTGTGGAGAAGAAGGGGACCAGCACGGTAGCGATACGCACAACGGGGTATGAAAAGTCTTCTTTTACTGTTGTGCTTGGCTGCCATGCTAATGGACAGAAACTGCCGCCTATGGTGATTTTTAAGCGAAAGACTTTGCCTAAAGAGAAGTTTCCAGCAGAAATCATCATTAAGGCAAATGAAAAGGGCTGGATGGATGAGGAAATGATGAAAGACTGGCTGAGGGAGGTGTATGTAAGGAGACCAGGTGGTTTTTTCCACGCAGTTTCACTAAGAGTGGAAGGCAGTGCCGGGCGAGTTACGCCACAATTTGCCAATGGATTGTAGATGCTTGGGCTAACATGTCTGCTGGCACTGTTGTTCGAGCTTTCGCAAAAGCCGGCATCGTTTCCGAGGAGCCGCACGGCACGGAAAGTGACTCTGACAGTGAAGACAGTGAACCTGGCATGTTTGATGGAGATTTAGCGCAGCTGTTCAATTCAGACACAGAGGATGAGGACTTCGATGGGTTTGATTGATGATAAAAATGTGAGTACCAAACTTTGTTTTGCTCCTGCTTTATTTTTAAATACGCACACTTGTATGCTTGTGTGTTGTTGATGATGACGATTACCGGCAATAGAAATGTGAGTAAGGTACCGAATTCAGGTTTGCTCCCGCTTTATTTTTAAATACGCATACGGTACTTGTATGCGCCCTATGGTCCAGTGCGCCTTATGTGTGTGTTAAATACAGTAAGGGCACACATAACTGAGACTGCGCCTTTTAGCACAGTGCGCCTTATGGTCGTGAAAATACGGTACTTACTGAAGCTTTGTGGGGATTTCTGCCAAAGAGCAGTAGACAAGTTAAAGCTGGCTGAAGTAGTTTGGAAACTTGGTTTCTTTGGCTGATTGTTTGTCTTTCCTTAACAGGCTGTGGGGATGGAAGCAGACAAACCAAAGAAATCCCCAAAAAGCTTGGAGTTGAGCAGTGGTCAATGAGAAGACAGCTAAGAAAGTTTGCAGGAATGTTTTTTAAACCCTCCACAGGGCAATGATGTTCAAAAGGAATTCCATACCATCTTGACACAAGACAGAAAGCTAGGTTACGAATTTCACAGAATAAGCAATAAAACGCTAGATTAGAAAACCTCCTGATTACCACCCATAGCAAAGCAACAATTTGGCAGATCGTGGAAGCCAGTCTTTTAATGCTGCATGCTTGATGAGTTGGTGAAATAGAGGAGCAATGGCCAGCACTGAAAAACTGGAAAGCCCACCCGCAGGGCCAGCCCACTGCTCCATCTCAAAGATGACAGACAAAGAAAGAGGAAAACAAACTTAGGCCTGCCAGAACTAGTGATGTGCGGATCGATCCTGAAATATCGATTCCTCCGATACCAATCATTTATGTTCTAGAATCGATTCTCACAATAAAATATCGATATTTTAGTAATTTAGGATAAATTTGTAATTTATCATTAACAGGAACACAGTGGAAAGAAACTATAACATTCGGATTGTCTACATTCAAAGGAACTACTTCCTCTTCCGCCTTTAATAATTATGTGCAAAATACGGCTGTATAAATGTCTCGCAGCCTCTTGGCGTGCGCACTCACAACAATGGCTGAGCGTAATTAGAGTCATGTGCGGACGTATTTTACCTCCACAAACAGCTGAGACGTGGTTTGCGATACATGTGGCAAAAAAGTGCTCCAAGAGTGATGTGTTGTGGCCATACTTGCCAACCTTGAGACCTCAGAATTAGGGAGATATTCAAAAGGGCTGTTGGCGTGGGGGTGTGTGGGGGGGATAAATACATTTTACAATGTTTATTTATCGGATAAAATACATTAAATGTCATCGTTATAATTGGCCGGCCTGGAAACAGCGGGGGTGTCCAAATTCAGAGGCTGCTTCCACCTGAGGACCCGGCCTTCGCGGTCTAAAGCAAGCCGGGTAGTACGTCACAGGTGGAAAATCGGGAGAAATTCGGGAGAATGGTGACTCTGGGAGACTTTCGGGAGGGGCACTGAAATTCAGGATTCTCCCGGAAAAATCGGGAGGTTTGGCATGTATGGTTGTGGCAACACCACTAACCTCATCAAACACCGCAGAGTAAATCATATCACAGAATATAACGAGCGTATGTTGAGGTGAACTGAAGAGGAGGACAGGGACAGGTGCTGCTAGGGCGAGACAGACATCTCTCACAGAGTCCTTTAGTGCTGCAGGCAGGCAAGGTGTTCAAATGGCGCACAACTTCAGTTTTTTTATTTCTATATGATGAACTCTGCATTATTAAGTGATAAGAACAAGTAATCTGATGTCCTGTATAGAGATGGCACGATACCACTTTTTTATGTCCGATACCGATATCATAAATTTGGATATCTGCCGATACCGATATGAATCCGATATAATGTTTTTTAATCAACAAAACTGTTTTTTAAATATCTTGCTGCATTTTGTATAAGTTCATACTCAAGTTTAAAACAACAACTACACTAAAGCTATTCTGTTATACCTGTATGCAAAAAAAAAAAATTTCATAGTTCAGCAATACTGATCAATCTAATAAACTTAAACCTACACCATCCTCCCTATTCTGGTATTTTAAAGAGTACTTAGCGTAAATATTAAGCAACCTAACTAATAGGGTTCCAACTCCCAGCAACAACAAAAATAAATAAATAAAAAATAGGGAACCACCCCTCACGCTCCACCTCATGATGCTTAATCGACGTAATCAACCTTAATTTGATGCAGTGTGAAAAAAAAAATGCACAGAAATCAATTATTTTTCAAGAAATATTAAATAGATTCAACATCTTTCTTCAACAAAATTGCAGACTGCACAGATGGTACCTTCCCAAAGGAAAAAGCACTATAGCTTACTAGGGTATATATATTAGACGTAATAGTTACTATATACAGTAATTGACTTCTATTCATTTTACATCAAATTAAAACTTTGGGTGTCAGATAATTATTTATTAAAGCTAGACATTTTAAATGAGAATAAGAAAGAAAAGTATGTCTTTGTGCCCCCTTTTCCCTGTTAATGCCCTATCGGCCCCCCTGGCTAAACTTTGCTAGATCCGCCCCTGCACAGTTACCAGCGTCAGCTACGTAGAAAAAGATCCTCGAGTAGAAAGTAATATTAAATACATTCTAACAACAGCTGATCAAGCTTAAACGTGCTGCTGTTGTTCAGCCGCTGGTTTCCTCTTTCTGGTGCAAAGTGGGCCAAAAGCAAACTAGAGACACGGACTCGCGACAGAAAAGCCGATCAGCTGATCGTTAAGCAGTTTCATGATTGAAGTAGCAGCAGGAGAGGCAGTCGCTTGTTAAGCTTAACGCATGAATGCTTTACAAACATTCAGAGATGGACTTACACACTTGCTTTACTTCTCTCGGGGATAACTTTGTCGGAGATGAAATGCCGGGTTGCTAGCGAAGCTCCACATGCTATCCAGACCACCTACAGGTCCCGCATGCCACAGCCGCTCTATCACGTGATGCATACTGCTCCGACGTGCTAACGTTCTGAGGTGAGTTACGGTGTGTTGCAAGTTTTGTGAGGTGCTTTCGTGATATTTAATGGATCGGATTACATTTTTTATTTTTCTCCGATATCCGATCCAGTAATTTAGGTCAGTATCGGACCGATACCGATACGTAATATCGGATCGGTCCATCTCTAATAAAAATACTCAAAGTCAGTAAGACCCTCAAGTTCTATAAGGCAGCTTGGTTTGGGGATAGTGGTTTAAAGAGCCCTATCTCATTTCAAAGTCTTCACACACAGTTATTAAGGATAACATAATGTCACATTTGAACAGATACATTTAGGCACCAGTGGTAATCAAACTAAACAGCTAAAATAAAAACAAAGCACTAGTGTATTATTTGTGTGATGGTCCATCTCTAGTCCTGTAATCATTATGACAGTATAATTTGAGATACAACAAATAAAATAAGTTTTTGTACAAAGTATCAGTATCGGATCAGTATCGTCGATACCACCCTGAATATTACTTGGTATCGGATCGGAAAGGAAATCAGTGGTATCGCACATCACTAGCCAGAACCGTGATAGACACAGAGCCTAGGCTATGAAGTGTGGAAGTAAATGTCACAATTATCAAGAAAATGTTTTTCTAACTGCAAAATAAAGGAGAAGCATATCTAAATAGCAAAAATACTAATTATTTTAAAAGAAAGCCTGTCAGTGACACAGATATCAATCTATTTGTAGGATGGAGTGCATAAATATCAATATTGTGTGGAAATGATTTCTGGAAATGAATCTAAATTTAGTTTTCTAAGTGTTACTTTTGTTACTTGATTTTTGTTTTTTTAGCAGAGATAGTATATGCTTGTGTGTAATCAGTGTTGGGAAGGTTACTTTTAAAATGTATTCCACTACAGATTACAGAATACATGCCCCAAAATGTATTTTGTAACGTATTCCGTTACGTTACTCAATGGGAGTAACGTATTCTGAATACAGGGAGTGCAGAATTATTAGGCAAATGAGTATTTTGTCCACATCATCCTCTTCATGCATGTTGTCTTACTCCAAGCTGTATAGGCTCGAAAGCCTACTACCAATTAAGCATATTAGGTGATGTGCATCTCTGTAATGAGAAGGGGTGTGGTCTAATGACATCAACACCCTATATCAGGTGTGCATAATTATTAGGCAACGTCCTTTCCTTTGGCAAAATGGGTCAAAAGAAGGACTTGACAGGCTCAGAAAAGTCAAAAATAATGAGATATCTTGCAGAGGGATGCAGCAGTCTCAAAATTGCAAAGCTTCTGAAGCGTGATCATCGAACAATCAAGCGTTTCATTCAAAATAGTCAACAGGGTCGCAAGAAGCGTGTGGAAAAACCAAGGCGCCAAATAACTGCCCATGAATTGAGAAAAGTCAAGCGTGCAGCTGCCAAGAAGCCACTTGCCACCAGTTTGGCCATATTTCAGAGCTGCAACATCACTGGAGTGCCCAAAAGCACAAGGTGTGCAATACTCAGAGACATGGCCAAGGTAAGAAAGGCTGAAAGACGACCACCACTGAACAAGACACACAAGCTGAAACGTCAAGACTGGGCCAAGAAATATCTCAAGACTAATTTTTCTAAGGTTTTATGGACTGATGAAATGAGAGTGAGTCTTGATGGGCCAGATGGATGGGCCCGTGGCTGGATTGGTAAAGGGCAGAGAGCTCCAGTCCGACTCAGACGCCAGCAAGGTGGAGGTGTACTGGTTTGGGCTGGTATCATCAAAGATGAGTTTGTGGGGCCTTTTTGGGTTGAGGATGGAGTCAAGCTCAACTCCCAGTCCTACTGCCAGTTTCTGGAAGACACCTTCTTCAAGCAGTGGTACAGGAAGAAGTCTGCATCCTTCGAGAAAAACATGATTTTCATGCAGGACAATGCTCCATCACACGCGTCCAAGTACTCCACAGCGTGGCTGGCAAGAAAGGGTATAAAAGAAGAAAAACTAATGACATGGCCACATTGTTCACCTGATCTGAACCCCATTGAGAACCTGTGGTCCATCATCAAATGTGAGATTTACAAGGAGGGAAAACAGTACACCTCTCTGAACAGTGTCTGGGAGGCTGTGGTTGCTGCTGCACGCAATGTTGATGGTGAACAGATCAAAACACTGACAGAATCCATGGATGGCAGGCTTTTGAGTGTCCTTGCAAAGAAAGGTGGCTATATTGGTCGCTGATTTGTTTTTGTTTTGTTTTTGAATGTCAGAAATGTATATTTGTGAATGTGGAGATGTTATATTGGTTTCACTGGTAAAAATAAATAATTGAAATGGGTATATATATTTGTTTTTTGTTAAGTTGCCTAATAATTATGCACAGTAATAGTCACCTGCACACACAGATACCCCCCTAAAATAGCTAAAACTGAAAACAAACTAAAAACTACTTCCAAAAACATTCAGCTTTGATATTAATGAGTTTTTTGGGTTCATTGAGAACATGGTTGTTGTTCAATAATAAAATTATTCCTCAAAAATACAACTTGCCTAATAATTCTGCACTCCCTGTAGATGTCATAGTGAACCTGGAGGTTTGTTTTTCTCCATCTGCGCTCAGCTTTCCTACACTCTCTTTTTTTAATTTTTCACTAGTGTGGAGTTTCTCCATGGAGACTTTTTCCTTCCAGAGATAACCTTCACCTTAATGGGAGCAATTGTATCCATTACATTTAACATTTTTGCATTGAAGCTATTGACGAGCTCATTGACTGCAGTCCTGTGTTCCGCTGTCCTCCTGAGGAAAAACAACAGACACAGCCGTTATGGCACCAACTCCAGCAGGCATACACTGAACAGCACTTTAAACACTGACATGAAGTCTAACTCAACAATCCTGCACCAGAGGAAGCTCCATCACTCGGTTAAGTAGCTCCCCCGACGAGCCTGATCAGAAGCAGGTGTGTGAGAACCTAGGCGTGACCGGCAGCCGGCAGGGCCACGCCCATAAGGCCTGCAGGTGGCTGTCCTTCATCCTTCAGCCACACCCGCAGACACCCACATGTACACACACCAGCATGGAACACAAGAGCACAGTGCAGCAAACATACATCCAATACAATAATAATAATAACAATAATAATAATAACAATAATAATAACCGCAATAGTAATACTACAGGTCCACACTGCTCACGGACCCCAAGTCCCCGGAACTGGGTCCGTGACAAGACGTCTATACAACTAGACATCTTTAATTAAAGAAGTTGCACCACTTCTGGTTGTTTGACAGAATTTAGATTTGAGTCACTTCTCCATTGGCTCAATTTTTAGCTACAACCGCAACCACACATTTATATAGAGTTCATAGAGATTCACTTTTAAAGCCGCCTCAACTTGCAAAACAGAGGAATAGGTGCTGCATTTTTGTCACTTCCAATGATGGCTTAAATTTTTCTGCCTGAGAAGTTGCTATTTGCTCCTGATGTGGTGACCAGTGCTTTTTAAGACTTAATGATGTGCAGGTACTCTGGTTTCCACATAGGGTATACCTATCTTGATCTGTATTTTTTATAGTTTTCAGCAAGCTCTGAATTGTTTTACATTGGCAGGTAGGTGTGTAACTTAAGCACTGACAAAAGAACAAAGCAGTATTTGAATTTAGTTGGAAGAATGGGACAGCGCATTCACACTTAAATATACCACTGCTAGGAATTCACAGTCAGTGATTTTTTTTTATATAAAAAGGAGCATTCAACTCACAAGAATTCACAATAACAGTCACATCGAGGCACTTTTAACTGCAGTGTAGAGCCCCTACAATACTAGAAAGAAATACCAACAATCAGATCGCCACTTATGTGGAAGCACTTTGTGATAGTGAGAAAGAAAAACTCCCTTTAAACAGGAAGAAGTCTCTGGCAGAATCAGGGGGACCCTTGTGCTGTGACCTGTACCATCAGTGCCTAATGGGAAGAACTCCAGCAGCCTATTGGATCACAACTGGATCAGAATCCTGCCCTAACTATAAGCTTTAACAGTTAGTGTCTGTCTCAGCGCAGACTGTGAGCTAGTTTAAGACCAGTGGGCTCTGGTAGGTGAAGGCTCTGCCTAAAAATTAGGAACCAAGAATAACCCTGCACTCTGATGTATACTGTGGTACTCTGAGATCTTTATGATTATCCGAGATTTTGTACGTGAAAAAATCTTTGATTGTTAATGCCGCATGATGTCTGCACAGAATAATAACAGCGCTGAAGTGACGAAAAAATGATTGATCGCTGTGATGTCTGTGTGACACATAAACATGCATGTCACTCCTTACTGTATGCATCAGAGTCACTTCTGAGCACAAAATGAAAAACTGAATTATGAAATTGGTGAATAACCTGTTCAACTCATGATTAACAAGTTGCTGGTGTATACAGCAGGAAATCACACTATAAATCACCTAGGGGCATGGCGGGTTCTAGGATCATAACACTGAGACATGTGCACACGTGTGTGTGAGCTTTAGAAACTGCACTATGGGGAAAAAATTGGCTCTCTCGATCACTTATGAAATAGATTTTCCTCATGTGCTTTTTTAGATATTCTTAAAATGTTTGTTTACCTACTGGTATAAAAAACAAGAAGATTTAGTCCCTATAGCTAATTTCCTGCTGCATAACTGTAATGGGGGTGAATTTACTATAATTTGTGAGTTTTTGATCTTGACATTAAGCAGCAAAATGATAACAATGATAGGCAGGTTCCATCAACAAAATTACTAAAAGCAATTTTAGGATTGGGATTAGATCTCTGATTTGCCAGTCCAGTCCTATCAGCCAACATCTTGAGGGAAATCTTCCATACATATTTATAGACTGGGAGTTTTACCCAGACAAGAAATGATTAAAAGATTATAATTTGAGGTAAATTATAAATGAGATGATGATTGATAGTTGGGGAGCATGCAAAGTTTTCACAACACTGACAGTGTACTTAATAATTATTAGCCATAGCGTTAACCTTTACATAACTTAAACGTTTCGTCTGGTTTAATGCTATCTTGTTAAAAAAAAAAATCACACTGCACATTAGTGTATGTGAGGAAAAAGCCCACAACTCTGTTGGTGTCAAACTGCTACAAACACAGATATAAGGGAACACTCCACTGACAAACTCCAGACTTCATAATTAATTAACATTTCCAACACCCACATGAATGCATCAAGATACAGTTAATTGGTAAAGATTCATCGGCATCACTCCGTAGCTTTCTGAGTTTCGGCTTAATGTTATCCCTCCTACTCACATTTATCAGCTTGAGACCTCGTTTATGAGCTAGTGTCAATGAGCATGCTGTGTCAAATAAGTAAAGACATGACACTTTCTATTGTTTGAACTTACAGTATGTGCTGCACTGAAAACTATTTCATGAATGTAGGCGGGAAATACAGATTCATAGGGCTACAGCTGCACAACAGCACCAATTTTTCTGCAGTGCTTAACTGTGAGCTGTTTAGTCGCATGAACCACATTCCTTATCTTAACCTCATATCACCACCTAGTCAGCCAGAAAATCAGTGCCAAGTTAAGATTACACATTACCAAAATTACACATTTTTGCCTACACTAAATGGTAATAAAGTGCTACAAACACATAATTTCATGCTTTAATCATACAATATTTACAAAAACAACCTGGCAGTCCTGGGTCTGTGAAAGGGCTTGCAGTTCTTTGTTTAATTTGCAGTACTAAAATAATAATAACATAGTGGTTAGATTTTGGAACCCAGACTGATTTTGGATACAAAATCTAACTCTAAAGGGTTTGCGTTTTATGATTGTGGTTGGAATTAGCACTTTTGAGTGTTTACAGACCCACAGACCACAGTGCAGCTGTATTCATGCAGCCTTTTTAAGATAATATCATTTACCCTATATAGGTGAGACATTAATAAATGCCAATAAGCTTGTTATCACAGTGACCTATTTTGGTGTGATGGGGGGTTTAGAGATGCACGTGAACTCACAGACTGTAGCCACAGGTCATAGTTACTGTTGCAGTTGTATTACAGACTAAATAGCAGCTTTCAGATTCATCTTTGGCAGTTATTTTACCCTACAACAGATCCGGAGTGTGTGTGTGTGTGTGTGTGTGTGTGTGTGTGTGTGTGTTTATGTGGCCTATGGGTACAATTTTTGCTTTCAGAACTGCCTTAATCGATTACATTCAGTCTATTAAGGCACACTCCAGGATGCTGGAAACTCTCCTCAGAGATTTTGGTCCATATGGATATAATAGCATCACACAGTTGCTGCAGATTTGTGAGGTGTTCATCCAGATTTACCGTTCGACCACATCCAAAAGATACTCTACTGGCCCCATACAGTGTTTTTTTTTTTTTTTTTTTCAATTGTCCAATTTCTGTGAGTCTGTACTAGTACTAGTAATTGCTAAACAGTTTAATTCATATGTACACCCTGGAACTGATTATCCTGTTATTTAATCTGCCTATGACTCAGTACTTAGTGAATCAATATACAGTGATGAATCAACATCAATGAATCAATGATCAGGGAGTTAGAAGAAGTTAAACTTGCAGAACCCGAACACCTCTAGAATTTCTGTTCCATCTGTGTGATAATCAAAGTAATTCAGACTGAACCACACGGACGGTCCAAATTCAAAGCTTCATGTCTGAATGAAAGAGAATAGCTTGATGAGATTTCTGAAAATGCCTCCAGAATGATATCAAAGCATTTTATTAATAATTTCCACTGCTGTCGTCATAATAAGAATTCTACATCTGTGAGAGGAAAGAGCAACATCATGGTATGGCAGGGAATTAATTTTTACATTTTCACTTTTACAGGTAACAGAATTGGCAGATTCACATTGGATTAAGGGCCTAGATAACTTCAGCCAATACTACTCCCGTCTGAATATTGTAAAAAAAAGTGAATAAATAACAAGGAGAAAAAAAATCCATACTAGATTTTATAGCAAAGAACCATAAAGGCATTAATGTGTCCCAAACAGTGCTGCAAATCTTGGGTGTTTAGACGATGTACTTGCTTAACATAGATGAGGCCCTCAGCAATTGCAATTTTTCTCAATCACTTTTTCACAATTCTCATAGCAGAACAGCTATTCTCACTATTCTTAATGCAGTTTTCAAATCAGAAAGCTGTTTAGAACCTACATTAAATTCGGGAGGAATTTGTTTCTTTTCTTTTTTTTTTTTTGCTACGGCATGATGGGGTGGTGGTGTGCTTAGCACTGTAGCCTTATAGCAAGAAAGTCCTGTTTTGGGCCTTTTTTTAGTGAGGTTGAATGTTCTACCTGCTGGCTTCCTCTTGCAGTTAAGATATGCATATCAATTTAGCGGGCTATTCTAAATTGATGCTGGATATGTGTCACAGTGATTGAAATATATAGCATTAAGTAAAGTAAAGTAAAGAACTGTATGAATGTGTGGCGAAAATGTTAGTTGTACTCTAAAGTTTCTTTCAATGGTAGGACTTTGAAAAGTGGTATATAAATGTGAGTATGTTACACTGGATACATTTATCCAGATATATTTATATATTTATACAACACCAGTGGGTTACGGACCCCATCACAACACACACACACACACACACACACACACACACGCAGCCTGTGTTTACAGGGAAGTGATGATTTATTTACAGTGCTGTCACACTACAAAACTCGTGCTCTTTGCTCCAGACAGCTTCCCAGCTGTCAAGTCTCCAACTCAGCTCTTTCCTTTCTCCAGGTCCTGGGGTTAGTGAAATAGGAAGCATGATAGCATAGCATCATTAGGGTCCCAGCTGCCCTGCCAGCCTCCCTGGCACTACCTCCTGAACCCACTGCGGGAGAGGAAATAGGCTGCCAAAATCTGCACCCCAGCCTATGGGCCACCTTGAACTTAAAAGGCTGGAGAGGCAGATACCACCGGTTAATCCGGGCGTTTGCATCCTTCATGCGGTAAGGACATTGGAGCAGGGCATGGTCTGAATGCAGAGTGAAAGGGCATTGAAGGAGGTAATAATGAAGGGAAACGACTGCCCACTGGATCGCCAAACACTCTTTTTCCACCATACTCTTTCAGCTTTCCCATTCTGCCAGCTTGCGGCTAATGTGAACAACAGGGTGGTCGATGCCCCCTAAACTGCTGGTACAAAACAGCCCCCAGCCCTCTGTTCAAGGCATCCATCTGCAGAATGAAAGGGGAGGGAAAAGTCAAAGGTGTGGAGCAGGGCTCCCCACAGAAAGCCATTTTAATCTGAGCATATGCTGCCTGGTACAACTTTGTCAGCTGGATCAAATCTGTGACACTTTTTCAGGTGAGATCGGCTAAGGGTCTGGTCAGAACCGCAAAGCCAGACATGAACTGGCAATCATAGCTAACCAGCTCCAAAATCCGCCTCAGCTCTTTTTTGAGTCCTGGCACACGAGAGGATGCAATGGTTGTTTTTTTCTCCCCCTGGGGACACACCTGCCCACCTCCCAGGTGGTACCCCAGATACTCTATGTCTCTCCATCCAACTGCACACTTATTTGGGAGGGCAGTGAGCACCACTTGCTTCAGGGACTCTAGAACCGCAGCCACATGCTGCATATTCTGTGCCCAGGTGTCACTTTGTATGATGACATCATCCAAGTAGGCGGCAGATGCAGTACCCAGACCATGAGGAGCTGGAAGGTGGCAGGGGCTCCAAACAAATCGAACAGATTTGTGTGACAAATTTGTACAATCCATAGATAGCGGAGAAGGACTATTTTTTTTTCTTAGACTCTGGAGACAAGGGAATCTGCCAGTGAATCCACTGTCGTGAAAAAATGTACAGTGCCTAACTGGTCCAGGGGCTAGTCAAGCTCAGGGCATGGACTATTCGTCAAACTGTGACACCTTATTCACCTTACGATAATCCAGGCAGAAAAACCTATAGACCCATCTTTCTTCACCACAAGAACTATGGAGTCGCACTGCTGTGTAACTCTTCTGTCACCTCCATCTCCAGTATTGCAGCCAATTCCTTCTGAACTATTTTCACTTTGTCTTCACAAAATCTATAGGGAACGCACCATCAACATGGTGCTCTATAACAATGGAGAGACTGGGCAGATGGGAGACAGATGCAAAACCCTGTTGCAGTGCAACAACATCTATTCTCTGGGTTGGTGTGAGAAGATTAAAAATGGACTTTTTGCCATTAAAGTTGGTGGTTCCATAGTGGGTAGCATATTTGTTTGAGGGTTGCTAGTTCAGTTTCAGCTGGATGGCTCAAGAATGGCATCTGCAAGTGACATTAATGAACTATGAGGGATATCATTTTTTTATCATTTATATTAAATAGACCTGAGGTGTGCCTTTAATAGTTAAAACATACTTTCCAGGGGCAGTGTGTTAGCTTATCAGAAAACTAAACCTATTGTTTGTGTGTATATGGATGAATGATACAGATAATGAGAGAGGTTGTATAAGATGGTAGTAGGTGTTTGTCACTGAGTCCAGTGTTCTGCTCAAGACAGCGTTACAAAGGATTACCTTGTGTGTGTGTGTGTGCGTGTGCGTGTGCGTGTGTGTGTGTGTGTGTGTGTGTGTGTGTGTGTGTCCTTGCTGTGTTGTAGCAGATTGCATTATCATGTATGGCCTGTCTCTGGCTGACCACCAGAATCCCTGATGCCATTCTGACACTCTGAAGGCAAATCAGTCAGCCATGCAAAGTCATGCACTCTTTCAGTGATGAAAAAACATGATGTCACTGAACAGCCACAAAAGTACTCTGTTTATCATAAAAAACACTCATTCTGGTCATAAAAAAAATCTGCCCTCACAACCGCAAATAAATAAGAAGTCCTTGATAACTGCATGTTACATTACTCCAGTAAAGTAAATATGAACCATGTACCATCTGTTAGCACATTTCTCTTAACAAACAAGGGGACAAATGGTAGCTAAAAAATAGTATTAAAAAGGATAAAAATGTGAATTCATATGCATGCATTTTGTACAGATTATGTACAAAGCTTGGTACAGTGGAAGGGTTAGCAGGGGTATTTACGTTTTAATAAATCAGAATCAGAATTAAGATAATGATAATGATAAAGATAATGCTCTATTTAGAAATAATCCATGGTTCCAAGGGACTTATGGTATTAATAATAACAATAATAAGAATAGTAGTAATAATAATAGCTTCTATGTTATATTAGATGTCATGCGGCTATATGTTAGACAAATGTAACGTAAAAACAAATTACATATTACTGGCAGTTCATTGATGTAGTCACAACTTTCAGTTCACTGATTTGTGTAACCGAACACAAATCAGTGATTTTTTTCCTCAATGTGTTAAAAGTGAAAAGGACAACTGTTCATAACTTCTTTAATGCCTTAACAAGTAACGCTCTGACGATGATGAACAGGGTCAGTAGCCCTGGTCTTTACAGATTATACAGATTATACAGAATATTAATTATTAAAATGAGCTCAATCCTACACATCTACAGTAGTAATATTAATGTCCATAACAGTGATGGTGTTAATAAATGTTATGCTTTAATCTAAATTGGTAAAATTGTGGAATGTTTTTTGTTTGTGTATGCCCTGGGGTGGGGGAGCCTCAATCATCTATGCTTGCCTTTCTGTAAAAGTTACCACATGGCGTTCTCACTCCCAAAGCGTAACATTTTACGCTAGGTGACAAATCGTCAACATATTACATTGGCACTGGTCCCAAACTTTTCCCCCACACACCAAACATAACGGAGTCGGTGCAGTCAGATCTCCAGTGAAACTAAATCCAAATGAAAGATAACTTTTGCTGTATTGCCTCGAGCTCACTGCTTTTGCTTTCTTTTGACCACTACTCGTACTAGGCTCTTCAGGATTAGAATTTTGTCCAGGGCCCGTCTTGAGGTCTGCAGTTTTTCTTTTCAAATATTTATTCATCTTTGTTGTACGTCTAGCAACTGCCATGTGCTGCGCACATCACTAATTCTATTGTCCTAACTTAACAAGGTCATATTGCGCTACTCACTGCCACCCACTGACATGAAAAAGCAATTACTCTACCAGTCACCTCATTGAAAGCACAGATGCCCAGCAATGATTTTATTATTTGCAGTAATTATTAAATTGTATTTTTTTTCCACCAATTAATTGAAATTAAATAATTTCCCACGGCACACCTGACTCTCTCTCATGGCGCACCTATTTGCCGGGGCACAGTGGTTGGGAAACACTGTCCTAGACTATAGTCATGCTAGTTATCCAGAGACTAATTTTCTCTATATTCTAAACATCTTGAATAAAACCATGAGCCACTAATGATTCTGCAATCACCTGTCATTCCCCCATGGCTATTTTGACACCTGGCTTTAATGTGTGTTTGCTCAGTCTAAATACAATCAGATCACCCTGGGCACATCAAGGGAACAGTGGAATAAAAGGAAGGAAGGAAGGGGAATCAAGTCTGACAGGAGATAAATGTCTACTCAGTTGGGGTGCTGAGATGAGATGATTATTGACATAGATGGAAAGAGGTCAGAGAGGAAAGAGGGTTTATGGGAAGATTAAATGTCATAACAGGGACAGCAGGAGGGTGTAAAGGTTGGATGGAGAAAGAGAGAAGACAGATAAGAATGGGTGGTGGAATAAAGACAGACAGGGACTCCAGAATATGAGACAGAGAGGCAAGAAGAAGCCAAAGTAAACGATAATTATGAGCAAGCTTGGCAGTATCTTCTAAAACTGGACTGTAATCGATCTGCAAGGCCATTTTGATTATTTATTGGGAATGACACCTACTATAGTGGTTTTAAGAGAATTAAATTAACTGAAAATGAGATTATATCAAAGCAAGTAACAGCGGTGCATCACAATAGTATCGCAATATGATTCTGGTGTTTTGTGACAGGTACAAAAAAAACCTTTATTTGATAGATAGATAGATAGATAGATAGATAGATAGATAGATAGATAGATAGATAGATAGATAGATAGATATGGAACTATCGAGGTGTGATGCCAGGGAACAGCTGACAGTGGACTGTAGGTGAAGAAGAATACCAGATTTGTTTAGACTGTCGTGAGCTCAGGCGACCCTACTTGGCCAGCTGAGCTGTGCACTAGAAGGCAATTTGGCCTCATATACATACAGTCATGCCTTACAGTTACCAACAATGAGTACAACAAGGCACTCTAGGTCATTCACAGGATGGACAAGATTCCTTTAACAGTTTCAGGTCTGCTACCTTCAGCTCTATCTCCTGCATTTTTGTTAGTGCTATCATCATCTATAAACCATACATCATGGCAAATCGGACTGTATCTCTTGCTTCTATTCTTCTGTTACAAATCACCTGTAACACAGATCACAATGTCATCTGCAAACATAGTCCACAAAGCTCCTGCCTGACCTTATCAACCCATCCATCAGCATTGCAAACAAACACTTCCCTGATGTAATCCCACTCACCTTGGAAATAGATGTCCACTCATGCCACACACCTCACTATCACCCCACTGTCTCACTGTCCCCATACATGTCTTGCACCTACTTACCCTTTCCTCAGCAACCCTCTCACCCTCCAGGATTGTGTTAAATAGTCTGATTGAAAAGTCCAGTACCCAATCTCCTTGATATCTCTACATATATGTCATCCAGACCAACCTCTTTCCACTCTTCATCCTTTTCATAGGTGCCCTAAATTCCTCCTTGCTACTCCTCAGGACTTCCCTATCCATTATCTTTATCTGTCCTCCATCCGTCCTCCTCTCTCATTGTCTACATTCACCAGTGCCTCAAATTACAACACTTAAGCATTAAAATACAGTACTATCCAAAGTAGTAACACCTTTGTGTTTGTCACAGATATGGACAATATTCTGAAGAATGTGAACCAGATCTTTGACAGATATGTCAGATATGTCAGGATATGGATTAGTTTATGTTTTCAGTTTTGAGCTATTGTATATACACTGTATTTATTGTTACTGATATTTAACAGATATGTTTTTGAGCTATCTCCTTAAACAGACAAAATTAGTCCCAGAGAAATCTCAACTCCAGATACCCATCGCTGAAATATATATATCCATATAATATTCTAATACATAATTAAAGATTTCTTCTCAGATCTTTTTGTATATTAATGGAATCTTTCAGTTTAAGTCTACACTTTCTGTACAGTGTAGACACTAGTTAAAGGACCACAGCCCAAGTTACACATACAGCACTGGCAGGAGTTATTGAATAGTTCAATATATCAAAGTATATTATTTAAAAAAATCTGAGCTCTTTACAAAAGTTTACATCCAAAAACAACATACAAAATAACAAAACAAATCACTTCTTAAAAATTAAGGAGGCATAATAATATCTAAATAATCTGTGTTTGTACAGTGGGTGGGGGGGGGATGAAATGAATAATTTGTAAGTTTGCTCACTGAACAGTCTCTGATTTTATGGCAGTTTAATTTTAATAGAGGTAATATCCTCCTGAGACCCAGTCTGTTAATTATGTCTTCTGTAGTGGGCAGTAACAGTTAAACTGAAATATACTTTTTTCCCTTGGATCTCAAGAGGACATCAAACAAAAATCTAGAAAAAACACATTACATGAAAGTTATACATTGATTTACGTGTCATTGAGTGAAATAAATATTTGATCCCAAAGCATCCTTGTGTGTGCTCAATCTGAAACAAAAAATTTTAAACTATGCTGCACATCTCTCTGTGATTAGTAGCATTCACAATAATGGTTAGGTGCATGTGTTAGGGCAGGGGTCTGCAACCTTTATTATCAAAAGAGCCATTTTGCCCCCTCTTCTGGCCAAAAAAAAAAAATAACAAAAAAATAACAGAGCTTGTAAACTAAAGTTTTCATCTTTTTTTATTTTATTTTACCTGTTACAACCACTGAAAGCAACAACAGAAGTGCAGTGTGCATTTGTAGGCCTATTGTGAACTGTAGGACTACTTAAGTCCTTCCTATATTTGTGTAAAAGTAAAGTAAAAACTAGCCCACATTTAGCTGCAACTTAGCAGCTTTAAAAAGAAACATCAAATTTGAGTGTCTACATGTCAGTGTTCTCTCGTCCTCTTTGGGTTTCTTGCTCAGCGAGCAATCAACTGAATCACCTGAACATACAAAAAAATCTACATCAGCTCGGAGTCTGAAATAAATGGGTTTATTTTTTGAAAAATAATAGCTTATTAAATGCTATTGTTCTTACCTGTTTAATGTGACTTCTGTGTCTGAAGTTTGCTGCAAATCTTCCCTATGTCAGGGCCATAAGATGTCACTTCGATCTTCATACAGGACTGCAGGCTCTCATCAGTGAGGAGGGAGCAGTGTTTGGACTTGTTGGGAAGTGTTGGGAAAATTTGTATGTAGAGCCAAAGATGGGCAAGACTCCGAATGCATACTTTTTTATGTTAATATATTTGTCAGGAATAGGAGTCCATGTTTCAAAAACTAATAATAATGTATGAATAAAAATGAATTAAGAAATACCCTTTATTTATGTTTGTGGGGTTTTTTTTGTCAAGCCAAAGGGAGCCTATACAAGGAGGTTGAAGAGCCGCATGTGGCTCCGGAGTCATAGGTTGCCGACCCCTGTGTTATGGTAAGTCTTTTAAATTATTATTGGGCAAGTCAGTGTTTTTGTATTAGTAGTTCTAATACAATTAGTATTAGTGAAGTACCAGTAAAATTAGAGATGCCAATTATGCAAAAATTCCCAGTGGTGGAGAAAGTAATTAGAGCGCAAGTCTAGAAAGCAGGTTTGGCAAACTCTGAGATTATGCACTCTGAGATGAGCAACTTTGAGTTTTCAGTTTCAGAACTGCTGACCAAAGTTAATACCAGTGTTCACTATGTCAGGATTCAATCTGGCACTAGTTTTTAACTCATGTTTGATTCCAGCGTGCTTTAAGGACCCCAGAAGAAATACAAAAATATTGCCTTTGGCTGTTTTTTTATTTGAATCCAGAGTATGCCCCAAAATTCTTCACCACATGTATGTAGGCCTGGAAGCAAAATCCAGGGCAAAACATTTCCAAAGCAGCTGTGATTTAACTCTGTGCTGTTTGTTGCTTTCAGAGTACAGTAATAAATGGAGGAGACATAACAGTTAGCCTGTTAGTAAGGGAGTGACTAACAGCTAACTGTTATTTTAAAACTAAAATGGGGCCTTAAATTGTGTCCTGCCATCTCAAGCCACTTTGGAATAACCAAACCCTACCCAAACAGCACAGCAATGTATTGCTGACATATTTGCACTATGCTGCAAGAGGTTGCTGCTATGTCACCACGAATTTGATGTGTGATGGTAGGTTGCTCACTGGCAAAACGTCAAGTCAGCATCTCAGAAGCAGCCATTCCGATACCATTCACATCCATAGTAATGATATTTAATTGTCACATGAACAAATATTAAAAAAAAAATAACACCTAAATACTTCTACAGTTAGATACCAATAATGTCACATTTGGTAAACTACTATAAGCATCTTTTTAGTATTGAATAGTTATATACATATAAAATATGCATACATATCCATATACATAACACAACAATTAAGCTGAAACCTTAAAACACACATTAAAGGTGTCAGAGTACATGTATTTAATTTGAGAAAATGTGATTTTAAAAAAATCACAAGAGCTTGCTGTACTCCAAATTGCATGCTAGACTGCTTTTTGTTGTTGCCAGGCAAAAATATGAAATTTTTGAAATGTTAAATACAAAAAATATGCCTTCGCTCACAGAAGATTAAAAGAGTGGACGCTGAAAACAACTTGGCTGAAGTAAATGAATAAAGATCTTTATAAGTCACAGTCTTCATTCAGACACTTGGCCCACCGCCTGATAAAGGTTTTTACTTTGTTGAACAACAACCTGGGAGACACAGGATGTTAAGAGGTTGAAATGACATTTACAATGACCTTGCTATGGCTGAGTGAGAGGAACTCTAAGGCGTAGTTCCCCTTTTAGAGAATTTAGAGTCCCCTGGAAAATTAAATGAGGATTTACACACTTGTCAGGATATTACAGCCTTGTGAAGAAGACAAACAATATGGCTAAAGCCTGCTGCTGCAGGGCCTGCCGCATAGCAATCTCATAAATATACTTCTCTGTTTCTTAGCACTCCATCTCATTCCACTCTCCTCTCTATACGCCATTCTCAACCTGTCGTGTTCTGCATCCATTCTGTCTGTTTTACCTGCAAACTACAGGACTAATTTGTTCAAATTTTGCACATTTTTCTACTTTCAATCTCACTTCCCTTCCCTAAATGGTAATAATAATTTTATTTTTGCTTTAAACTGCAACTTTGATTTTCATTCACATGCTAGATGTGATTAATAGTTGAGCGATTACGTAGACGCATGTCTCCATATTCTGTCTTTTACAGAGGAGACTGCATAAATTAAGGAGTTGCACTAGCATGTGGAATTGTGGGAGTGTCTTTATTTATTAAAAATGCATTTCCCAGATCAATACTTATCCACCACATTTCCCCTCTCATGAGATTAGATAAGCCACCAAATGCAGGCAATATTATATAAGTGGATCTAGTCATTACACTGTCTGCGTGCATACCATTAATGTTTACTGATGCCAGACAAAAAATATTTTTCCCAAGATTTCATTTGAACTAATGGTGAATGTTTACAGAAAGGGGCTTGGGTCCTGGTTGGTGTGTTGCCGGGGTTGTGGGCGGGTGGGTGCATGGGGGCCCAGCCCTGGAGCAGGGTGCCGCCGGTGCATCGAGCCACCTGGGGGGCTCTTCAACTGGTGGGGGATATTGTCACATCTTGCAGGAGCTTTCCTCTCCTCAGGAGCTCCCTCTGCAGGAGGGGGAGATACAGGAGAGGTGGAGGAAGATCTCAGCCTGGGTGTTTATTGTCTTATGTAGTCTGGAAGCTGAGTGGATGGTGGGGTGGGTGCAGTTTTCTCTGTGGTGGGGTTGGGTGGACTGTCCCGGGCTCTGTGGGGCCGGGCGGCGCTGCTGCACTGGGCCCCGGTCTGGATGGGCCTGGGCCCCCTTTCCCTGGCGGGTCGCGGAGTGTGGGGGTGCCTACTGGGGTCAGCGGGGGAGCTGGCCCCAGGGAGGGGTCACTTGCCCCTCCCTTCCTTCCCTCCCCATCTCCAGCTGCCTCCCTCTTCCCGCTCCACCACAACCACCCACACATGCAGGGCCTTGGAGTAGGGGTATGTCACCAGGGTGCAGAGGAGGCTACCCCCCCTTCTGTCCCCTTCTGGCTGCCTCTGCCTCAATTTTATCCCACAACTTAGACATTCACATTACTCACACTCTCATTACACATACATATAGGATCTTGGGGGTGGGCACGATACACGGAGTCCAAAGTACCATCAGGGTGTACACCCCATCCCTGGCATCGTTGCCCACCTCTCAATTTTAAATACACATAGACATTGAGGGCTAGCAGGAGGGACCATGCGCTTACCTGCTGCTCTCTGGCAGGTAGCTCCAAGCCCTCCTGGGTTTTAAATGCACCTTAAAACACACATGCATCAACATTACAATGAGCGGGTGGAGGGGGGTTTGGAGTCTTCTCTCACCCCCATTCTCTGCGACCTGCTGGAGCAGGGGGGCTAGGAGGAGGAGTTGGCCGTCCGACTGCGGTCTGGAGTGTGGAGCCTTCCTGCTGCTGCGGAGTCGGGGCGGTCTGCCTCCCCCCACTGCAGGGAAAAGGGAAACACCACCTGGGTCTGGGTGCAGTTCCCCCCTCCAGGGGCGGGGGCACCTAGACCCGGTTTGTAGAGTACGCTTGGGGAGTGTGATCGTGTGTACAACGTCTCTTTATGTCTGTCTCCACGTTGGTTGAGTGTGGAGTAAGTGCATATGAGAGCATGAGGGTGGGAATGGATGTTTGTATCTGTGTGTGCCTGTATGTCTGTGTCTATATGTCAGGTTGGGTGTCAGGCGCCACCTCTCTGGGGACATCTCAGGCCCTCCAAGGTTTGGAGGCCTATCTCCCCCTACCACCACTTCCCCTGCCAGTGGCGGACCCCCTCAGACATCGGTGCGTTGGTGGTTCTTTGTGTCCGGGGATGGGCGTCCAGGTACACACCGGCTCACTCCTTGGCGGCCGCTTATCGGGGCCTGGAGCCTGGGGCTCGCTCGGGCCACTTCGGAGGTGGGGTGCCCCCGGCCTCTCGGCCTGGGGCTCGGTCACTCAGGCGCAGCTGGCTGCCGGAGGAGCTCACGGGCGCGTCACTGCAACACCCCCTGGCTTCTGCTCCGCGGCTGCTGAGTGAGCCCTCATCTGGGACTCTCCTCAGCTCTTTCCGGGACAGTGGCGCAGCTGCCCCTCTGTTGGTCTTCCTTGGTCTCTTGTGTTCTGGGGGCCTCTGGATGTCTGGAGTTTTGATCTCCTCCACACCTGCTTCATGCCCTGGAGGATGGGGCTGTGGCCCCCCCACACCCTCTAGCAGATTATTACATGAAGGAACCTTTTAAAAAACAAAAAACAAGCGCGTCCATGCTCACAGGTGTACACACGGGTGATCACACCCACAAACTACACCCTTTTTGGCTCCTACCTCAAAGCACACTGTGTTCTGTTGATCTTATGTGCTGCACAATAATGTTTAACATTTAGTATTTACTGTCATATTCCCATATATCATTGTGATGTTGTTTATTCTATTACTCTTGTTCTCTTCTGCTTGCTTTCTTTTTTCTTTCTCAGCAGGTGATCCAGGTGATTGATATATGCATTTTTTTTTCTCTGCCCGTTCTGTTGGTTTTTGTCTTTTGCCCTTCCCCCCCGTCCCTCTTCTCAGCTGTTTCTCTTTGCCTCTTTCTTTCTCCCCTTCTTTCCCCCAGTCAAGTCTGTCCCGTATTCAGTAAGTGAAAATAAAATAAACAATAAAAGGTGAATCAAATGGACCATTACGGCAAGGCTGGGATGGTCAGTTTGGTAAAGTAAATCCGTTGGGCATCTTTCTTTGCCTTTAGACAACAATTCTGAGGGCAAAAGAGCCAAACGGGACAGGCAAAAAAAAAAAAAAAAAAGCTGAATGTTTTTGGAAGTAGTTTTTAGTTTGTTTTTAGTTTTAGCTATTTTAGGGGGATATCTGTGTGTGCAGGTGACTATTACTGTGCATAATTATTAGGCAACTTAACAAAAAACAAATATATACCCATTTCAATTATTTATTTTTCCCAGTGAAACCAATATAACATCTCCATATTCACAAATATACATTTCTGAGATTCAAAAACAAAACAAAAACAAATCAGCGACCAATATAGCCACCTTTCTTTGCAAGGACACTCAAAAGCCTGCCATCCATGGATTCTGTCAGTGTTTTGATCTGTTCACCATCAACATTGCGTGCAGCAGCAACCACAGCCTCCCAGACACTGTTCGGAGAGGCGTACTGTTTTCCCTCCTTGTAAATCTCACATTTTATGATGGACCACAGGTTCTCAATGGGGTTCAGATCAGGTGAACAAAGAGGCCATGTCATTAGTTTTTCTTCTTTTATACCCTTTCTTGCCAGCCACGCTGTGGAGTACTTGGACGCGTGTGTTGGAGCATTGTCCTGCATGAAAATCATGTTTTTCTTGAAGAATGCAGACTTCTTCCTGTACCACTGCTTGAAGAAGGTGTCTTCCAGAAACTGGCAGTAGGACTGGGAGTTGAGCTTGACTCCATCCTCAACCCGAAAAGGCCCCACAAGCTCATCTTTGATGATACCAGCCCAAACCAGTACTCCACCTCCGCCTTGCTGGCGTCTGAGTCGGACTGGAGCTCTCTGCCCTTTACCAATCCAGCCACGGGCCCATCCATCTGGCCCATCAAGACTCACTCTCATTTCATCAGTCCATAAAACCTTAGAAAAACCAGTCTTGAGATATTTCTTGGCCCAGTCTTGACATTTCAGCTTGTGTGTCTTGTTCAGTGGTGGTTGTCTTTCAGCCTTTCTTACCTTGGCCATGTCTCTGAGTATTGCACACCTTGTGCTTTTGGGCACTCCAGTGATGTTCCAGCTCTGAAATATGGCCAAACTGGTGGCAAGTGGCATCTCGGCAGCTGCACGCTTGACTTTTCTCAGTTCATGGGCAGTTATTTTCCGCCTTGGTTTTTCCACACGCTTCTTGCGACCCTGTTGACTATTTTGAATGAAAAGCTTGATTGTTCGATGATCACGCTTCAGAAGCTTTGCAATTTTGAGACTGCTGCATCCCTCTGCAAGATATCTCATTATTTTTGACTTTTCTGAGCCTGTCAAGTCCTTCTTTTGACCCATTTTGCCAAAGGAAAGGACGTTGCCTAATAATTATGCACACCTGATATAGGGTGTTGATGTCATTAGACCACACCCCTTCTCATTACAAAGTTGCACATCACCTAATATGCTTAATTGGTAGTAGGCTTTCGAGCCTATACAGCTTGGAGTAAGACAACATGCATGAAGAGGTTGATGCGGACAAAATACTCATTTGCCTAATAATTCTGCACTCCCTGTACAATAGCTTACCTGTTGGATTAGACCACATGGGTCTGCCTTCGTCCCCCACATACAGCAGCGACCTTTAGCAACCTGTAACCCTGTCACTGGTTCACCACTGTTTCTTCATGCTTCAAAAGAAACCTCGACTTTTAGGTTTGAAACAACTGCCTCCTGTATCCAGTATTTAGGTGGTTCATCAATCCATCCTGACCTCCTTAGGGGAAATATACCGATATTGATATTTGAGGTTTTAATGACATATTAAAAATGACATATAAAAAAGGTTTGACCATGGCAACTTGTGGTGTTTACATTATATGATTCAACATGGTTATTATGTCAACATTTACTAATTAGCACTAAACCAAATTGTACAAACTGTTGTTTTAACCTAATGATGGACAAAAGGCCATCAGCAGTCATGCTTAATATATCCTATTGATAAAGACATAAGAAGTTTATTTTAATGACTTCTGCTTAAACATTTAAGGCCAGTGAATGCACAGCTTAAACATATAATAACATAAACATAATATAACATATTATGTTAGGATGCTGTTCGTGGACTACAGTTCAGCATTCAACACAATAATTCCCTCTAAGCTTTTCACCAAGTTGACGGATCTAGGACTCAGCTCATCACTGTGTCAGTGGATCCTCAACTTCCTCACAGACAGACCCCAATCAGTGAGGGTGGGAAAACAAGTCTCCCCCTCCATCTCACTCAGCACTGGAGTGCCTCAGGGCTGTGTTTTAAGCCCCCTGCTGTACTCACTGTACACTTATGACTGTGTAGCCACATCCGACACCACCTCCATTGTCAAGTTTGCTGACGACACTGCTGTTGTGGGCCTGATCTTCGACAACATCGAGACGGCCTACCTGGAGGAGATTAGGAACCTGGAGACCTGGTGCCAGGAGAATAACCTCCTCCTAAACATCAGCAAGACTAAGGAGCTGATCGTGGACTTCACTACAAAGCAGGCGAGGAATTACAAACCCCTCATCATCAGTGGCACGCCAGTGGAGAGAGTGGACAGTTTCCGATACCTGGGTGTCCACATCACTCAGGACCTGTCATGGTCCTGTCACATCAACACCATGGTTAAGAAAGCCCGTCAGCGTCTCTTCTTCCTCAGAAGACTTAGAGACTTCCATCTGCCACTGAAGGTGCTCAAGAACTTCTACTCCTGCACCACCGAGAGCGTCCTGACGTCAAACATCTGCACCTGGTTTGGGAACAGCACCAAGCAGGATAGACGAGATCTGCAAAGGGTGGTGCGCTCGGCAGAACGCATCATTCAATCAGAGCTCCCTGACCTGCTGTCCATCTACACCAAGCGGTGCAAGTCCAAAGCTAGGAAGATTATGATGGACCTCTCCCATCCCAACAATGGACTCTTCTCACTGTTGAGGTCTGGGAAGCGCTTCCGCTCCCTTAAGGCCAAAACAGAGAGAATGAAGAGGAGCTTCTTCCCCCAGGCTATTCGGGGCCTGAACCAGGTGTAGACTGGACTCTCCCAAACACGTCACTATAAGACTGGACTCTCACACACGTCACCACACGCACCACCACACATTTCCTATAATCCTATAATTCCTATAATTTATAATCCTTATCTTTATAATCTCTTCTGCTATTTGCACATTCTTTACTGTAAATTCCTAAATTAATTTGTAAATTTTTGTAGTAAATTGTAAATATTGTAGAACTTTTCTTCTGTCATTTAATGGTCGGGCATTGTACAGCTACAAGCATTTCACCCCCATGTCATACTGTGTATGGTTGTGTGTGTGTGACAAATAAAATTTGAATTTGAATTTGAATTTGAATATAAACAAACTCAACATCTCCTTATTACATTCACTTTGTTTTTGGTGTAGATTACCTCAGTATTATTGTTTTGTTTTTGTTTTTTTTGTATTGTAACAAATTTATTATTGGTTTAATTGTTATTGTAATTTTGTATTGCTTTTTTATGCCAATAATGCAGGTTTTTGACAGAGTTTGTATTCATTTATTTTTTATGTGGGGGGTGAGAGGAAAGTATGTGAGAGGACTATTGAGTGTGCAGGCCTATTGGATTACACAATGCTATGTGAATGTCTCTGTTCTTTTAGACTCCATACAGGCCCAGAGAGAATATGCAAACTCCAAACAAAAAGGACCGAGCAGCATTTGAACCAGTACCCTTCTTACTCTGAGGTAACAGTGCTAACCACTGCATCATCACGCCGGCCTGTGTTTATGTGAATTTCTTCTTCTCCCACTGTCAAAAGACATGCTTGTTAGGTCTAAATTCCCCCTATCTGTTATTGTTGTCTGCCTCTCTGTGTTAGCTCTGTGATGGATAGGCAGCCTATCTAGTGCATATGGTGCCTCATGCTCTGTGACAGCTGGGATAGGCTCTAGCACTTCCGTGACCCTAAATTTGATATGCTGTGCAGAATATGGTCGGATGGTGATGGATGGATGGATGTCAACTAGAACAGCTACATTGCTTAATGACTAAATTTTCATGTTGCTGGCACATTTGCAGCTAAATTCAAACAAAGGTCTCATGAATAAGTCATATTTCACTTCATTCTTTACGGCAAACCCAACTACTTGTCATGTGTGCCTTTTACTGTGGACTTGGAGAAGGGATGTCCAGACTTTCTGTACTGCGATCATGCCACATGTATTAGAATCTCTGAGTTCTATCCACACCGCAGCTAAAAGCTTACTTAGTCTACTGGTGTCAGCTCTCATCTCTGTCCCCATGTATGCTCTCTGTTACAGTTCGCATACAATCACATACACACAAAAATGCCTTTCTACAAGCATATTTTGTGCACTTGGATCAAGGCTGCCTGTGCTTCTGCATGTGCGTGGTACTACATCTATGTAAGTGCATGTGTATGTGAGTGCTTTTCTCAGTCATCTGTGCTCTCATCATATTACCAGAGGTTGTTGCAGCCCAACAAATAATTCATGGCCCAGCTAACCAAGCCAAGAAACAAGCAGGACTGGCTTGTACTGGAAGTCTAACAGAAAGGGATCCCAAGTGTGTATTTGTGTGAGTGTACATGCATGAGTGAACATTTTTAGGTATACTGTACATACGGTTATGCATATGTTTGTTCTTGAGTGCATGTGTGAGTATGTTCAAAGCAAGTGTGAATCAAAAAATATGAGGGGCCGTACAAGCCAAAATTCATTCTTTCACTCTCACACATACATTCTTCTTTCACACAAATATACTTTCACTCTCACATACATATATTCTTCTTTCACATACATATACTTTCACTCTCACATAGTTTTATTTTAATTTTTATATTTAGATATTTTTATTCTCATGTTTACACATATTTAACACACACATTGCAATATTGTGCTCTCTTACACTTGTATTTTAATCAAATCAAATCAAATCAAATCAAATCACTTTTATTGTCACATCACATGTGCAGGCACACTGGCACAGCACATGCGAGTGAAATTCTTGTGTGCGAGCCCCACAAGCAACAGAGATGTGCAAACACAACAACACAAACGAGCAAAATACAAGAATGGCCAACCTGAAACTAATAAATATATGTACAATATATAATAGTGTATGCATTTCTGGATGTGTATACTAAATACTTTCCTACGTGTGTGTGTGTGTGTGTGTGTGTGTGTGTGTGTATACACATTTTTACAAATTAAATAGTTAAAAAAATAAAATAAAATAATAATAATAATAATAAAATATATAAAATATACAGAGTTGAATATGTGCAAAACAAGTGGCATTTATATACAGTGTGGAGTGCATAATGTTGAAGTTCCAGTAGTGAAGCTGAGGTGTCTATGACGTGTTCAGCAGTCTGATGGCCTGATGGAAAAAGCTGTCTCTCAGTCTGCTGGTACGGGACCGGATGCTGCAGAACCTCCTTCCTGATGGAAGCAGTCTGAACAGTTTATGGCTGGGGTGACTGGAGTCCTTGATGATCCTCCCCGCTTTCCTCAGGCAGCGCTTCCTGTAGATGTCTTGGAGGGAGGGAAGCTCACCTCCAATTATCCGTTCAGAGCACCGCACTACTCGCTGGAGAGCTTTGCAGTTGTAGGCGGTGCTGTTGCCATACCAGGTGGTGATGCATCCAGTGAGGATGCTCTCAATGGCACAGTGATAGAAGGTCCTGAGGATGCGGGGGCTCATGCCGAATCTTTTCAGTCTCCTGAGAAAGAAGAGGCGCTGCTGCGCCTTCTTCACTGTTTTGTTTGTGTGTACTGACCACGTAAGATCCTCAGCCAGATGTACTCCAAGGAACCGGAAGCTGCTCACTCTCTCCACAGCAGCGCCGTTGATGGTGATGGGGGTGTGTACTTCTCTGCACCTCCGGAAGTCCACTATCAACTCCTTTGTCTTTGCGACGTTGAGGGTGAGATGGTTGTCTTGACACCAGTGGGTCAGGGCGCTGACCTCCTCCCTGTAAGCCGTCTCATCACTGTAGTGTTGTCCGCAAACTTCACAATGATGTTGGAGCTGTTAGTGGCTGTGCAGTCGTAGGTGTAGAGTGAGTACAGGAGAGGGCTCAGTACACACCCCTGTGGAGCACCAGTGTTCAGTGTGATGGGGGATGAGGTGATGCTGCCCAGTCTGACCACCTGGCGTCTGTCAGACAGGAAGCTAAGGATCCAGCTGCAGAGGGAGCTGCTCAGTCCTAAATCCTGCAGTTTCCTGTCCAGCTTCGAGGGAACGATGGTATTGAATGCTGAGCTGTAATCTACAAACAGCATCCTCACATACGTGTCTCTCTTCTCCAGGTGTGACAGGGCAGTGTGTAGTGTCAGGGCTATGGCATCATCAGTGGACCTGTTGTGGCGGTATGCAAACTGTAGAGGGTCCAGTGAGTCGGGTAGTGCAGAGCAGATGAAGTCCCTGACCAGCTTCTCGACGCATTTGCTTACGATGGGGGTCAGGGCTACAGGTCGCCAGTCGTTCAATGAGGAGATGGTGGAGGATTTGGGTACAGGGACGATGGTGGCCATTTTGAAGCAGGCTGGGACTACAGACAGAGAGAGGGAAAGGTTGAAGATGTGCGTGAACACTCCAGCCAGCTGAGCCGCGCATGACCTGAGGACGCGGCCGGGAATCCCGTCCGGACCAGTAGCTTTGCGTGCGTTCACCTTCCTGAAGCACTTCCGCACATCCTCCTCAGACACAGTGTGCGCACTGACGTCATCCGCGGTGCGCACACTGTCCGGTCTCATGGTGTTCGCTGTGTCGAATCTAGCGTAGAATACGTTTAGATCCTCACACAGAGAGGCCGTGGTCTGCGGTGTGCTGGTTTTCCCTCTAAAGTCTGTGATCGTGTTTAGTCCCTGCCACATACTCCGAGGGTTGTCAAACTGTTGCTCCACCCTGTCCCTGTACTCACGTTTGGCTGCTTTGATCGTCTTCCGGAGTTGGTAATGTGCGTGTTTGTAGTCCGATGTGTTCGCGGAGGCAAAGGCGGTGTTCCGTGCCGCCAGTGCCGCGCGAACATCTCCGTTAATCCAGGGTTTTTGATTTGGGAAGGATTTGACTGTTCTGGATGGGACAACATCTTCCACGCATTTCCTGATAAATCCACAGACTGAGTCTGTGTATTCATCAATGTCTCTGGCGGCCACGTGAAACATTTCCCAGTCCGCGTGATCAAAACAGTCCCGCAGCGCAGACTCCGATTGGTCCGTCCAACAGTGCACCGCCCTCCGGGTTGGAGCTTCCTGTTTCAGCTTCTGCCTGTAGGCGGGCAGGAGCAGGATGGAGCAGTGATCTGATTGGCCGAATGGGGCGCGGGGGAGGGCTTTGTACGCATCCCGGAAAGAGGTGTAACAGTGGTCGAGTAGCCGGTTTCCACGTGTGTTGAAAAGGATGTGTTGATGGAGTTTTGGGGAGACTTTCTTCAGGTTTCCCTTATTAAAGTCTCCGGCTGTGATAAACGCTGCCTCTGGGTGTGCGGTTTCCTCGCTGCTGATCGCGCTGTACAGTTCCCTGAGTGCACGGTCAGTGTCGGCTTGTGGGGGAATGTAAACAGCCGTAATAATCACTGCTGTAAATTCCCTCGGTAGCCAGAATGGCCGGCACTTAATCATCAGGTACTCCAGGTCCGGTGAGCAGAAGGATTTGACTGGGTGCACGTTCGCATAATCACACCAGCTGTTGTTGATCATGAAACACACACCACCGCCTCTGCTTTTTAATGTACATATTTACAAATTTTCACTCTAACATACATGCATTTTCATTTATGCATTCCTACATTTTGCTCTCATTTACATGCATCCAATATGCATTTAATCTCACAAATAATATATGTATGTAAGAAGAGAATGCATACATGTCTGAAGAAAATACATGTATGCAAGAGAATAATGTATATTGACATACATTATTCTCTTGCATACATATATTTTCTTCAGACATGTATGCATTCTCTTCTTATAGAGTATAGTGGAAACGGAAGGAGTTTAAGGGAAACGGAAGGCTGGGTGTCTGTACCGCTGTGATTGGCTGAGAAGCACGCGCGGGTCACTTTCAAGTGTCTGACAGCATGGAGGGGGGAGAAGAAACTCGAGGTCTTCAGCAAGCTATCGGGGTGTTAAGAAAAGCAGTGCTGATTTTCTAACACTGGAAAATAACTCAAAATGTTAGAAATATTCCAGTGTTAGAAAATCAGCACTGCTCAGTGTTAGCCATTGTTAATCTTCAAAACTGACTAGGTTACTTTTAAACATATAACACTGTCAAAAGTGTTAATTTAACACTCAACAGTGTTGTATTTAACACTCAGAGGTGTGGACCCATATAGACACTCTCTAGTGTCAATTTAACACTGGAGATTTTGCTGTGTATCTGACAATAAAAAAGGGTGACAATAGAGGCTAGTGTGTGTGACTGTAATATAAATCTTAGGTTTATATTGTTAAATGGTGATTAAGTGGCAGTGTGTTTCAGGTCATTTAACAGAGTAATCAAGAAAAAAGTATATAATGACAAGTGACATCTGTGCGATCTCCAGTGAGGTGGGTGCAGCGCCCTCAGCCGCTCCTCTGCTTTATGGTCACTGAAGAAGGGTACTATTTTGTAGGAGACAGTTGTGAAATTTAAATCCGGACAGTCCAGTCCCATTCAGATCATCGGCTATAAAAACATTTACATTTGCCTTATTTTATCTCCCCGTACAAACTGTGCGCAGGCTGTGTCTGAAAAACAGCCATGTCTGAAACAGCTGTATCTGAAAAACAACCAGATAACAAATTTAAAAGCACAAGAATTCTCTTTTGTGGACCATCACATTTAATATTTGCATTTAGCTCAATTATGTTGTGTTTCTTTTTCCTATTTACTGTACACTCAGCATTCTCACTGCCTGTTGCTTGCTCTAAAACTTTGCATTGCTTCTGGTTTCCTGCTCAATTTCAACATCTATTTTTTTCTGTCCTTTCAACTGTGGATTTACTCTAACTGGGAGCAGTGTGGTAAGGGAATAAAGTGAGCAGTAGAGAGCATTGTGGGTGGAATACTGATGATGGTGAAATTGGAGGGAGAGACGATGTTCAGTTAGCGATGCCAAGGAAGGAGCCTGTAGTGGAGTTGTGGTAGGGAAAATCCCAGGATGCTTCTATTCTTGCAGTCATATTTATTTTCTGTTCCGATAGTCACTTGATTATCATCTTAAACTCTGGGATCTTATAATTCTGAGAACATTAGGAAAAAAGGTTAAGCCATTATGATAAAAAAGCTTTAGACGGAGGAAGTTTGAATTCCAGCTCTTTTGTCAAGAGGTGACAGGGAAGAGGGCCTTTGTTAGGTCCTGCTTCCTGCACCTAAGGGACATACAGTGGTCCCTCGTTTATCGCAATAGTTACGTTCTAAAAATAACCTGCGATAGGTGAAATCCGCGAAGTAGCCAACTTTATTTTTTACAATTATTATAGATGTTTTAAGGCTGTAAAACCCCTTAAACATACTTTATACACTTTTCTCAGACAGGCATAAACATTTTCACACTTTTGTCTCTTGTTTAAACACTCTCATAGTTTGAACCTTTATAGGAAAATAAGTCCAGTGTTATAGATTAAAACCAAAGCCACCTGTGGTTGAATTTGATGGTGCAAAATGTTTTGTCGACATTGTTGTGTTTGTTGAGGAGAAGACATACAAACATACAGTACAGCACTGCTAGCGATCGAAGATTTATGTAAATTTGACAAGCTGAACGCATTTGTACTGTACAGGACCACAGAACGAGATTAACTGACAATGGTCTACAGCCAATCAGGACACAATACACAATGAGCTGTAAAAATACCCCAAAACAACAACAACAACAAAAAAACATGCAAAATTGCACAAAAAAAACAGTGAGGCCACGAAAAGTGAACTGCATTATAGCGAGGGACCACTGACTCCACGGGCTTTCTTTACTAGCTTGGAGAGCTCACCAGCACAGTCAGAGCATGGGTGATTAGATTAGATGACTGATTTTGTTGCATTTCAGGGATGTTTTCTTTCTTTCATTTGTCTTCCAGTGCTAGAAAATCAAACCTCTCTCCTATTTCAGTGTATACTCCTCCTGTGGCATCATATATTGTCGCTTTAACAGATGGCCCTAGTGTCTCCTTGTATGCCCAAAATATCCTTCTGCACTTTTTTGAATGTAAGACACCTGGAAAATATTCTGAGACCAAAGTAGATTTTAGGTTCGTCAGGTTTGACTGTGGTTCCTGTTCTCTTGGGTCCTTTGTGTTTTGCTCAAAAACGGCTTTGTTACGCGTAGGCATTAAAAACTACTTCACGTTTACACACTGAAAACTACTCTGTACACTTCACATCAGTAAGGGTGTGCTCATTGACAAATGATGATCTAGGAGAGAGAGGCGTATCCCTGCAGTGTCAGGGTGCAAACAACTTGTGTGTAAATGAGCCAAGCCAGCAGTTTTAACAAAACAGCCTGTTTCTTTCCAAGGCGTTAGCATTGTCTGTCCTTTCCTTTCTCTTCCCTGACTCCGTGTTAAACAGTGATAAAGAACACTGGCAAAGAGAGGTCGCTTGTGCTGAAGGAAAGTGCTGTGATAAAGGTCAGAGTTTTGATGTGATATGTGGTCCGGTGGAATAAAGGACTGACAAACCAAGTTAACACCTGTCCTTTTTTACTGTCGCCCTCTGAGGCCAAACTGAAGTGATGCATGTGTGAGAGAGATCTCATTCAAATAAATTGACAGTAAATTACACACTGTAAAAAAATCCTGTTGATTTTACAGAAAAATCTGGCAGCTGTGGTTGTCAGAATAATTCTGTAGAAAAAACTGTGAACTGTAAACAAGAATACTTGAAAAGCTGTAAAAATTACAGTTTAAAACCATTATAATTTCCCCCCTAAAACCATGTCAAACCAATAAATTCAACAGCCCTTTTATGTCAAATTAGCATGGCCAAACTGCTATTAAACACTGTAAGATTTACACAAAGTTGCTGCTTATTGTACACTAAATCTCAGTTTCACAGAAAAAAATAAATAAATTCAACAGTATTTTATTGTGAAAGCCTCATTTATAAAACTGCTATTTAACAGAATTTTTCTGGTCTTTTCTGGTTTACTCAAAAGAGTACCTCTAGCAGGTCTGCAAATTTAATGCATTACAGTCACGATAACATCAAATTTGTAAAAAAAAAATTTCATTGTAAGAGGAGAGTAAAAGCAACCATGGTCCAGAAGAGCTTGGTCAAACAATTGATTTTAATGAAATACATGCTTGGGGGGACCAGCTCCGTTCGCAGACAGCGCTGATCTCCGACTGACTAATCAAAGCATAAGCAGATATTTTTTACCATCAGGGCTTGAATTTAATGACGCCCCTTCAACGTCAGATACATTTCATACATAGGTCAGATCAAAACCACAATGACTTTTAACACAGTTTAAAAAGGAACATTGCTCTATCTTCATGGCAGATGTTTCCTGGCAACCTTTTTGACTACCGCTTCTTCAATTTCCTGTCAGCCTGCAACTTAGTCTTTCTGAAAGACACACGCTGTTTAAACATCTGAATGCAATATCAATCCTGTCAATTATATTATTAATGCAATGGTAATGATGATGATTATTAGCAATAGCAGCAAAATAATTTCCCTGACCTCCACAGTATCAAAGTTGCTTTAAGTCCAATTCCAGTGAGTTCCTTGAAGTGGACTGCCATGCCAAGTTCTCTAAACCAAAATGGCCATTCTTCCATGAGGTGTTTTATATTTTTTCCCTGGATGAGTTGTTTACGCTGTGTGTAGAAAGTCAGTTTCATTAGATTTTTGACTTCTTCAGGATTTGCATCTGAAAAATCATCTTAAGTTTTTCTTTTTTCAGTTGCTGGCTCTCTGGAGTTTCTCCAAGGGGCAGGAATTTCACATCCGAGTTAATGCACCCATAAGTGTCTTCAATTGCTGCTCTCTGTTTTGGAGGAACAGAGTCGGTGTCAGACTCATCAGTATGACGCTTACGTTTTCTTATTTTTGGGGCTGTAGATCGCTTCACACTATCAATTCTGTACTCCAATTGCCTGACTAGAGAGTGATACCCTGGACTAATCACATCTCCCTCTATTATGTCTTGCAGAGATTTGGGATATTTTGCCACCAACTTTTTGGCAACTTCAGTAGAGTTGCTTTTACTTATCCTACTCTCAGAAAAATTACGGTTCTTAAATGGTTCTTCAGATGTCTTCATGGTTCTTTAAAGAACCATCATACGTCAAAGAACCTTTTTATTTTGTAGATGGTTCATAGCTATTATAAATGGTTCTTTAAAGGACAAAAGGTTCTTCATCCTTAGCTATCTAAGTTTGATGGTGTAAAATGGCATAAATATTTATTCACTATAATGAGGGTGTGAATCATACTGTGTGTTTTGTTTGTGTGCATGTGTGTGCGAAGGGGGAGGGCGGGTTACCTGGTGATTACCCTTTAAGAGCAGATGGTAGGAAACTGAATATTCAAATAAAGCTAGAAATACTTGCTGAAAAATATACCCCCCCCCCCCCCCCCACCAAACACACACACACACACACACACACACACACCTAACCCAGCAAACCCATTGATCACAAATAATGTGGTAGTAGAATATGGAATATTATTAAGATGTTTATGAATATGGTGAGTTAACAAACAGTAGACACAATACACACATTCAAATACTGTACTTTAATTTTAAGTTTTAATAAAGTATTACTATTTTCTGCTTCAAGGCATTACTTTTGAGATTATTATATATATTAGAAAATATAGCATAATGATAATACTAGGTATTGTAAACTTTACAAACCACCCAGCAGTATGTAAAGTCAAATTATAAAATACAAGTAAATAACAACTGCACAAAAGAATGTCAATGTAATGAACACACTTACCAACACACTTACTCACTTCACTTAAAGCGCACTGCTTAGGTAAATGATCTGAGTACTTGTTCATCACTGAGCAATTTGTTAATATGTGTTTTGAGCCAAATGACAGAGAGAGACGTTAGAACACGTTGTACTATGGCAACCTCCCGGGAGCGGACGGAGGGGGTCAGTCGGTGGAATGCACATGCATAGGCAGATCGCGTGAGCAGTGGGCCTTGAACTTTCTAAGGGAAAAACACTTTCTCACGGCCGGTGACAGCGAAGTGGATAACAGGCTTCAGTACCTGCTGGTCTTTGAAGCTCTGGATTCTTGGAAAAGGTAAAATATTTTCATAAAAACCTTTGTACTGTTTTGTTTTTGATACTCGTTAGTGTAGCTTGCTGTTAATGCTGTGCTAACAATAACGATTAGCTATGTTAGCTGTTAAAGTTAACGCAATTTAGTATCGGTATACAGAACTGTTTTCCTAAAAAAACAGTTATAATTAATTATAATTAAAAACACTGTCATAATTAAGTGAAGGTACTCCTAACTGATTTGAACCTTTGGCTTCTAAAATACGTGGTTCTATTGCATGCTGCGTACATAACTTAATGTCAGCTAGACCGATATTGAAATTTATAATATTGTTAAAGTCACTAAAATGGCGCCTGAAGCCTGTGACGTGAGCTCTGTGTCTGTTCTAGAAACTCAGAAATTCAGTAGAGCTGAGCCTTACATTAAACACTCACATCAGCCTGTACTTTGAATTCTGGAAGAGTGTTTTGAAGTGTTTTGAATGAATAGAAAAAGACACGCCTTCTCATGTGTCACATGACTGTTACTGTATAACTTATTTACGGACTACTTGAAAATTATGCTCCGGTCATTTGATGTTTCCAAGATAGATGTCCTTTTGTAATATAGTTTAATTTCCTTTGTACATTTCATTTATCCACCATCATACATTATAGTGATGGGATTTCAGGCTCTCTTTAGAGAACCGGCTCTTTCAGCTCGGCTCACTAAAAAGAGCCGGTTCTTTCGGCTCCCAATCGGCTCTTCAGGTTGTTTTGTTGCTTTAATTAATTTATTATTAACAATAATATAAGATTATGCAAAAAAGGAATTACTAATGTAAAAAAAAAGTGGTTTTATTTATAATGTTTATATATAAATATATGCGGTGGCCCCTTGAGACAAAACACGTACAAACTCTAAAACCCATTTCTAGCGTTAACTGAACTTCTAAAACAGAGCTACTGTGGAGCAGGGAAATTATTTTACTGCTATTGTTAAATAATCATCATCATTACCATTGCATTAATAATATAACCTGCAGCATTGATATTGTATTCAGAGGTTTAAACAGTGTGTGTGTCTCTCAGAAAGACTAACTTGCAGGCTGACATTAACAAGAAGTATAAAAGCTGGGCCAAAGTTCAGCATGTGGTTAAAGTTTGTAATCCAGTCAGGGTGTAAATATCACTCAGCAGCCAGTCGTAGAGCTGAAGCAGGTAGCATCAACACATAAATCTACTCTACCCGGCTTAAATCACAAGACCACCTCTTACCGAAGAGCTGTAGATTTTTCTTGTTTGCACAAGTTAATTCAGATTCACACTAATTCTGTTCACATCTCCAACAAAATTAGGAAGAGGAGGGGGAGAAACACAATTAGATTGAATTACAATTGGATGGAAGTCAAGGACAAGGAGAAGGAAGCTTAGGATGAGGAGGACGAGAAGCAGCAGGAGCATCTTTAGGGATCTCTATGATGTCATTAAGGTTGGTTTCATTAATATTGTCCTCTCACTAAGAAAGATGACTTGTTTTAGTTCACCTACTTCCTGTATTAAATAGTGACGTGCAAAACATTGTGGAAAACCACGGAGCAGGCACGTATAGTGCATCTGCAGGTAAATGAACATCAAATCTCTCAGACTAAAATCTGTATTGTACTTTTAGTCTTAAGACCATATGTTGCATATTTATCACCCTTATGATAAAAACCCATGTCAGCCATTGGTTTATGTACATTATAGAGATGGCACGATACCACTTTTTTATGTCCGATACCGATACCAATATCATAAATTTGAATATCTGCCGATACCGATATGAATCCGATATAGTGTTTTTTAATCAACAAAACTGTTTTTTAAATATCTTGCTGCATTTTGTATGAGTTCATACTCAAGTTTAAAACAACAACTACACTAAAGCTTTTCTGTTATACCTGTATGCAAAAAAAAAAATTTCATAGTTCAGCAATACTGATCAATCTAATAAACTTAAACCTACACCATCCTCCCTATTCTGGTATTTTAAAGAGTACTTAGCATAAATATTAAGCAACCTAACTAATAGGGTTCCAACTCCCAGCAACAACAAAAATAAATAAATAAAAAATAGGGAACCACCCCTCACGCGCCACCTCATGATGCTTAATCGACGTAATCAACCTTAATTTGATGCAGTGTGAAAAAAAATGCACAGAAATCAATTATTTTTCAAGAAATATTAAATAGATTCAACATCTTTCTTCAACAAAATTGCAGACTGCACAGATGGTACCTTCCCAAAGGAAAAAGTACTATAGCTTACTAGGGTATATTAGACTTAATAGTTACTATATACAGTAATTGACTTCTATTCATTTTACATCAAATTAAAACTTTGGGTGTCAGATAATTATTTATTAAAAGCTAGACATTTTAAATGAGAATAAGAAAGAAAAGTAGGTCTTTGTGCCCCCTTTTCCCTGTTAATGCCCTATCGGCCCCCCTGGCTAAACTTTGCTAGATCCGCCCCTGCACAGTTACCAGCGTCAGCTACGTAGAAAAAGATCCTCGAGTAGAAAGTAATATTAAATAAATTCTAACAACAGCTGATCAAGCTTAAACGTGCTGCTGTTGTTCAGCCACTGTTTTCCTCTTTCCTGGTGCAAAGTGGGCCAAAAGCAAACTAGAGACACGACTCGGACAGAAAAGCCGATCAGCTGATCATTAAGCAGTTTCATGATTGAAGTAGCAGCAGCAGAAGAGGCAGTCGCTCCATATATCGTTTGTTAAGCTTAACGCAGGAATGCTTTACAAACATTCAGAGATGGACTTACACACTTGCTTTACTTCTCTCGGGGATAACTTTGTCGGAGATGAAATGCCGGGTTGCTAGCGAAGCTCCAAATGCTATCCAGACCACCGACAGGTCCTGCATGCCACAGCCGCTCTATCACGTGATGCATACTGCTCCGACGTGCTAACGTTCTGAGGTGAGTTACGGCGTGTTGCAAGTTTTGTGAGGTGCTTTCGTGATATTTAATGGATCGGATTACATTTTTTATTTTTCTCCGATATCCGATCCAGTAATTTAGGTCAGTATCGGACCGATACCGATACGTAATATCGGATCGGTCCATCTCTAGTACATTATATTTTGAAGCCTCAACATTTGCTTTATTGCTATTGCTATGTGGGTTTTTTTGATCCTTTGGGACCATATTAGGATGAGGGATCAGAATCTGGAGTCGTGCACACTACTGTTTCATTTAGCGTGTATCCATAAGATTTGTACAGCACAGATCCAAGTTGTGCCTTGAAAACAGGAAAGTCGTCTGCATAGAGGAGAACTTTAATAGCAGGCTTGTACAAAGTGAGGCTTTGTGCTCACATTTGCTGCAAACACTCGTTTTAATTCTGTCACCCTGTTTTGATGCAGAATTAACTTGAAATCAGGCATGAACTGGACTTGTTTTTTATAATGTGTTCTTGTGAATTAATTGTGTATCACATACATTTGATTTGACTTTCTGTGAGACAACAGTCATCGGCTGGCCAAAAAAGTTTTCCAAATAGCTCCACGTGATCAAGCCTGGATTTAGAAAAGAATAGCAAAAAAATCTGCACCTCCTGCTTCACATGCAATTTGTGTTTGTGTGTTCAGAGGCGGCGGCAAGAGGGGAGACCTTGGATCATCCAGCTGGAGAGCTTGACCAGGAGGAGTCAAACATTAACTCGGTTCTTCCAGGGCACCCTGCAGACTTAGCTGCTGGCATTGGCGAGGGAGTGCAGCTGCCACTGGGATGACGTGAACGCCAAACAGGAGTCCATCGCAGGTCGACTGCAGGTATGCGAGTCAGACCTTCTGAGGAGGGTTTCGATTTTCTCTTTTCTTTATAATTGACTCTTTTTCTCTCTCTCTCAGCTCCTTGTCTTAGAGTGGGAGGGATTTGAAGCACAAAGGGAGGACCTTGTCATTTGGTTGGCTGATACGGATGTCCGCCTGAGTGAGGTTGACCAGCTGACAAGAAACACCTATGAAAAACTGAAACAACTGCAGGTGTGGGGTTGTTTTGATATGACATATATTTGATATGATACATACGTCAGAG
The DNA here is from genome assembly GCF_057382185.1 of Mchenga conophoros. Classification (NCBI taxonomy): domain Eukaryota; kingdom Metazoa; phylum Chordata; class Actinopteri; order Cichliformes; family Cichlidae; genus Mchenga; species Mchenga conophoros. The sequence goes on along the minus strand of NC_140527.1, from coordinate 16,367,892 downwards.
ACATGGTCCTAAACTGGACTAACAAAGGACCATGAGTACAACATGAAACTTGCCTTACATAACGCTAAAGTTCATTGATAATTTTAATCAAAAACTTGTTGTTGTTGTTGTTGAAATATTTTTACTGAACATGCAAACATCTGCTGATGACAATGTGTTGATTTAATGGTCTGTTATGAAGCTATTGCTATTTCTAATGTGTTTTTATCACTTTCTGATGTTTTATTAATTAAACAATACATGTATTAATTGTTGTGTTATCTATAGTTATTTTATTTATATATATTTATTTATAATATAGTAAAAATATTGAATTATTACTGTTTAAATGACTAATATGTGACATGTATTAGTAGTGATGTTGTGCTGAGGGTTAAAATGCCTTTTTGTCTTTTGGTATACTACGAAATGACAATAAACCATTAAGATATTCAATTCAATTCAATTCAATTTTATTTATATAGCGCCAAATCACTACATAAGTCGCCTCAAGGCGCTTCATAGATACAGAGAAAAAAAACCCAACAATCATATGACCCCCTATGAGCAAGCACTTTGGCAACAGTGGGAAGGAAAAACTCCCTTTTAACAGGAAGAAACCTCCGGCAGAACCAGGCTCAGGGAGGGGCGGCCATCTGCTGCGACCGGTTGGGGTGAGAGAAGGAAGACAGGATAAAAGACATGCTGTGGAAGAGAGACAGAGGTTAATAACAGATATGATTCAATGCAGAGAGGTCTGTTAATACATAGTGAGTGAGAAAGGTGACTGGAAAGGAAAAACTCAATGCATCATGGGAATCCCCCGGAAGCCTATGTCTATTGCAGCATAACTAAGGGAGGATTCAGGGTCACCTGGTCCAGCCCTAACTATATGCTTTAGCAAAAAGGAAAGTTTTAAGCCTAATCTTAAAAGTAGAGATAGTGTCTGTCTCCCGAATCCAAACTGGAAGCTGGTTCCACAGAAGAGGGGCCTGAAAACTGAAGGCTCTCCCTCCCATTCTACTTTTAAATACTCTAGGAACAACAAGTAGGCCTGCAGAGCAAGAGCGAAGTGCTCTAATAGGGTGATATGGTACTACAAGGTCATTGAGATAAGAATGGGGCCTGATTATTTAAGACCTTGTATGTGAGGAGCAGGATTTTGAATTCAATTCTGGATTTAACAGGAAGCCAATGAAGGGAAGCCAAAACAGGAGAAATATGCTCTCTCTTTCTAGTCCCTGTCAGTACTCTTGCTGCAGCATTTTGGATTAGCTGAAGGCTTTTCAGTGAGTTTTTTGGACATCCTGATAATAATGAATTACAGTAGTCCAGCCTGGAAGTAATAAATGCATGAACTAGTTTTTCAGCGTCACTCTGAGACAGGATATTTCTAATTTTAGAGATGTTGCGCAAATGGAAGAACGCAGTCTTACATATTTGTTTAATATGTGCATTGAAGGACATGTCCTGGTCAAAAATGACTCCAAGGTTCCTCACAGTGTTACTGGAGGCCAAGGTAATGCCATCCAGAGTAAGAATCTGGTTAGATACCATATTTCTAGGCTTTTCAGGGCCGAGTACAATAACCTCAGTTTTATCTGAATTAAGAAGCATGAAGTTAGCAGCCATCCAGGTCTTTATGTCTTTAAGACATTCCTGCAGTTTAACTAATTGGTGTGTGTTATCTGGCTTCATGGACAGATAGAGCTGGGTGTCATCTGCATAGCAGTGAAAATGTATGCTATGTCTTCTAATGATACTGCCTAAGGGAAGCATGTATAATGTAAACAGAATTGGTCCTAGCACTGAACCCTGTGGAACTCCATAATTAACCTCAGTGTGTGAAGAGGACTCTCCATTTACATGAACAAACTGGAGTCTATTAGATAGATATGATACAAACCACTGCAGTGCAGTACCTGTAATACCTACAGCATGTTCTAATCGCTCTAATAGGATATTATGGTCGACAGTATCGAATGCTGCACTAAGGTCTAGCAGGACAAGCACAGAGATGAGTCCACTGTCAGAGGCCATAAGAAGATCATTTGTAACCTTCACTAAAGCTGTTTCTGTGCTGTGATGAGCTCTGAAACCTGACTGAAACTCTTCAAATAAACCATTCCCCTGCAGATGATCTGTTAGCTGTTTGACAACTACTCTTTCAAGGATTTTTGATATGAAAGGAAGGTTGGAGATTGGCCTATAATTAGCTAAGACTGCTGGGTCTAGAGATGGCTTTTTGAGTAAAGCTTTAACTACAGCTAGCTTGAAGGCCTGTGGTACATAGCCGATCATTAGAGATAGGTTGATCATATTTAAGATCGAAGAATTAATTAATGGCAGGACTTCTTTGAGCAGTTTTGTAGGAATGGGGTCTAAAAGACACGTTGATGGCTTGGAGGAAGTAATTATTGAAGGTAACTCAGAAAGATCAATTAGAGAAAAAGAGTCTAACTTAACATCAACAGTGTTGGGGAGTAACGGAATACATGTACCGCCGTTACGTAACTGTATTCCGTTACAGTTACCGTTTAAAAAGGTGGTATTCAGAATACAGTTACTTTGTTGAAATAAATGGATTACACTGTGGTACTTTCCCGTTTCATTTTGTCGCGGGTCAGGACTGTTTGGGTTTTGTTTGACAGCTACGTTCTGTTGTTCCAGGCGGCAGCGTTATGGTTGCCATGGTTACAGGGCGACGCGCTCTCTCTCTGCGACTGTGTGTTTCCTGGGTGAGAGAGCGCCTTTTCGTTGTTGTTGTTGTTGTTGTGCTAAGCTAACAGGCAGAATGCTACAAGCATAGCTCTAAAGAATGTAGCATCATGGGCAGTGTAGTCCGTGTTGCAGGGAGAATGGACTGCCATACACGTTATGGGTCTGTGAGCGCGAGGAGGGAGAAAAAGGGGAGTGGAAAGGTACGAGTTGTCATCGAGAAAAAACGGGAGCTGGAAGCATGTAAATATAATAATAACCACTTCAGCCAAGAAGAGAGCCTGACGAGCCCAGTTGTAAGTAAGCTATTAAGACTCGACTGTACACCGTGTTCGTGTTTTCCTCCGAAAACAATAAGTTCCGTTGGAGCAGTCTTTCAACGCCTCTCTCTGTCTCTTGCAAGAAAAGTTGACCCACACAACAAAGTAAAGCTATTTTTCGGCTACGAGCCGACAGGGACCCCGCCGTATTAGTCAGAGGTCCCTTTACTACAGTTCGGAGTCGCGGACCTTCAGTAATAGTAATAAATCACACAGCAATAGTACATTCACGTTGTTGTAAAAAGCACGATAATATATTAAGTAATCCAAAGTATTCGGAATACGTTACTGTCATTGAGTAACGTAACGGAATACGTTACAGAATACATTTTGGGGCATGTATTCTGTATTCTGTAATGGAATACATTTTAACAGTAACCTTCCCAACACTGAACATCAATGCTACTAAGAGTAGCTCCAGATAATATTACATCTGTGGGATGATTACTGGTAATTTTTTCTCTAATGATAAAAATTTTATTTGTGAAGAAGTTCATGAAGTCATTACTAGTTAACGTTAAAGGGATTGTTGGCTCAAAAGAGCTCTGACTTTTTGTCAGCCTGGCTACAGTGCTGAAGAGAAACCTGGGGTTGTTCTTATTTACTTCAATCAGTGATGAATAGTAAGATGTTCTGGCTTTGCGGAGTGCTTTCTTATAAAGCAGCAAACTATTTCTCCAGGCTAAATGATGATCCTCTAAATTTGTGACACGCCATTTCCTCTCCAGATTACGAGTCATCTGCTTTAGGGTACGTGTTTGAGAATTATACCACGGAGTCAGGTACTTCTGATTAGAGACCTTAGTTTTCACAGGAGCTACAGTATCCAGAGTCGTACGTAGTGAGGAGGTGAAATTATTAACAAGATAATCGACTTCTGTTGGGGTAGCGTTCAGATAGCTGCTCTGCTCTATGTTGGTACAGGGCAGATGAAGATGATAACAGTGGGTGGATTATATTCTTAAACTTAGTTACAGCGCTTTCAGAAAGACATCTACTTTGATAAAGTCTACTCTCCACCGCTGTGTAATCAATTATTGTAAATGTAAATGTTATCAGGAAATGATCAGACAGGAGAGGGTTTTCAGGAAACACTGTTAAATGTTCAGTTTCTATGCCATATGTTAAAACAAGATCTAGAGTGTGATTAAAGTGGTGGGTGGGTTCTTTTACATTTTGAGAGAAACCAATTGAGTCTAATAACAGATTAAATGCCATGTTGAGGCTGTCATTTTTAGCATCTACATGGATGTTAAAATCACCCACAATAATTATTTTATCTGAGCTCAGAACTAAATCAGATAAAAAGTCTGAGAAATCAGACAGAAACTCTGTGTAAGGCCCAGGTGGACGATAGATGATAACAAGTAAGACTGGTTTCTGAGTTTTACAGCTGGGGTGGACGAGGCTAAGCATCAGGCTTTCAAATGAATTAAAAGTCTGTCTTGGTCTTTCATTAATTAATAGGCTGGTGTGAAAAATTGCTGCCACACCGCCCCCCCGGCCTGTGCTTCGAGATTTCTGGTAGTTAGAATGACTCGGGGGTGTTGATTCATTTAAACTAAAATAATCATCCTGTTGCAACCAGGTTTCTGTAAGGCACAGTAAATCAATTTGTTGATCAATTATTAAGTCATGTACTAACAGAGACTTGGAGGAGAGAGACCTAATATTTAATAATCCACATTTCACTGTTTTGCTCTTTGGTTCAGATGTGGATACTGTATTGTTCTTTCTTTGTAATTGTTTATGTTTAAGTTGTTTGTTGATGGTTTTTAGTTTGTTTTTTGTCTGTTTGGGAGCTGACACAGTCTCTATGGAGATGGGTTTTTTGAGGGGGGGGGGGGGGGGGGGTAGCAGGAGGAGAGAAGCTGCAGAGAGGCGTGTAAGACTGCTACTCTGCTTCCTGGTCCCAACTCTGGATAGTCATATTTTGGGGGGTTTAATAAATTTGTCCATATTTCTAGAAATGAGAGCTGCTCCATCCAAAGTGGGATGGATGCCGTCTCTCCTAACAAGACCAGGTTTCCTCCAGAAGGTTTGCCAATTATCTATGAAGCCCACATCGTTTCTGGGACACCACTCAGACAGCCAGCAATTTAAGGAGAACATGCGGCTAAACATGTTAGACCTGGTCTGATTGGGGAGGGGACCAGAGAAAACTACAGAGTCCGACATTGTTTTGGCAAAGTTGCACACCGATTCAATATTGATTTTAGTGACCTCCGATTGGCGTAACCGGGTGTCATTACTGCCGACGTGAATTATGATCTTACTGAATTTACGTTTACCCTTAGCCAGCAGTTTTAAATTTCCTTCAATGTCGCCTGCTCTGGCCCCTGGAAGACAATTGACTATGGTTGCCGGTGTCTCTAGCTTCACATGTCTGAGAACAGAATCACCAATTACCAGAGTTAGACCCCCGGCGGGTGTGTCGCCGAGTGGGGAAAAACGGTTAGACACATGAACCTGGTGTACCTGGGGCTTCTGTTTAGGACTATGCATCCTCCTCATCGTGACCCAGCCGCCCTCTTTCCCCAGCTGCTTGGGGTCTGCCGGGGAACAGCTAGCGGGGCCTACGCTATCTTCGGCTGCACCAGCTACAGGGGCCTGGCTAGCTATGGGTGAATGAAGGGTGCGAAGCCGAGTCTCCAATTCAGTAATCCTGGCCTCCAGTGCTACAAATATGCTACATTTGTTACAGATATCATTACTGCTAAAGGAGGCCGAGGAGTAACTAAACATCTGACACAATGAGCAAGAAAGTGCAGGAGGGACAGGTGAAGTAGCCATGGTGCCAACGAGTCGGCTACGAGCTAAGCTAAGCTAGCGAAACAGTACAGAGACAGTGAGTGAATACTTTGGCTATAAATTAGGTAGTGAGTACACGAAAGTGTGCTTCAGATGAAGCACGTGAAGATTATACTATGAAAGAAGAATGTATTTAAAAGTTTTTAATTAAATTGCTAAGCAAATAAGCTACTCAGAAACACCACTGTGTTTGAGCAGGAACAGGAAGTGATACTCTACCGCAGAGCGAGCGAACACCAAGTGACAGCACCACCAAGAGTAATATATGTCTATGCTGTGCTCGTATTTATTTTACCCTACTCAAATTCAATTTAGGATACATTTTATTTTGAAAGATTTAAAATGGTTCTTTAAAGAACCACTCAAAAAAGGTTCTTCAAAATGTTTTTTTAAAGAAGATTTTTCCCCTCCCATCACAACATTTTCTTTTTAATCATTGTAGTAGGCACACATGCATTTTTAATATGGTTTCCCAACAACAGTGGCAACATAAAAAAAAGCTTATTTTGACAACACTCTGTGTTTAAGAGGAATGACTTGGTGGCCATTAACAAAGTATGATGGCAATGGATCAAACTCTACCAAGTCAGTAATGTTAACCCTTGTATGGTGTTCGGGTCCGTGAGACCCGTTTTCAGTTTTTCTCAAGAGAAAAATTAAACAATGAATTATTTTTTCAACCTGAAATTCATTGGCTTTGGCTTATTTTCTGTGAAGAACATAAATCCGAACTGATTTTCAATGACCGAATGCTGTACCTCCCCCCACGCATTTACATTACATACAAGGTGTTCGGGTCCACTGGACCCAGGTCTAGTAAAAGTGTTGAAAGTGTAGGTCCTGTGTTCCCACACTCTGTCTTCCTCCTTTCTGGTGCTGCTGATAGTGTTTTCTTCCCCTCCTGCTCCGCACAAAGTTGCAACATTGTTGAAAATTCAACTATCAACACCGTCTGCTCTGACATTCCCACACATTTTACCCTCTTTCTTGAGGGATCCAAATTTTATTTTCTCATACCCTGTCCCACCTGCAAATTAGGGGCAAAATACTATAAATAAGACTTTGCCAGTGTGGTTCTTTATGACAACTGATCAAGATGGCAAAAGATTATCTACTGCGAGGGCCATGCAATTGATTTTGGAAGAGAGAGGGGCTTCAGATGATGATGTTGACAAAGAGGTTTCAGAATATTTCACATTTCTGAAAATTCAGAGTCTGACCGTGACTTTGAAGAAGAGGATGAGGTTGAGCACCATTTAGTAACAAAACGAAGACGAGTACCCCATCTGCAGCCAGCTCCAGGACCAGAACAAGCCCACCAGACAGCAAGTGAAGAAATATGGATGTCAGTAACTGGTGACATTGAATAGTCTTCTTGCCCAAGAAATGAGCCACCCTGCAGAGCTGTTACTGTGATAAGCCAGGGCCAACAGGGCTGAAGTTACTCATGTGCAGGACATCAAGTCTTCATTTGAGCTTTTCATCCCAGATTCCATCCAGAAATTTTTTCTGCATTGCAGTAATCTAGAAGGAAGGTGTGTTTTTGGAGAGAGGTGGAAGGAGATGGACCAAATTAATCTAAGAACCCCAAAGGCCTACTTTGGGGTTCTTATCCTTGCTGGAGTTTTCAGGTCCAAAGGGGAATCCACAGAATCCCTGTGGGATGCAGAAACCGGCAAGAACCTTTCCGTGCATCAATGTCTCTGGAAAACTTCCACAAAATTTCCAGGATTATTCCTTTTTGATAACCGAGATGACAGACCAGCTCGACGGCAGAGAGACGAGCTAGCTGCCATCAGGACAGTGTGGGATAAGTGGGTGCACCACCTCTCCCTGTTTTACAACCCTGGGCCTAATGTCACCATTGATGAGCAGCTGATCCCATTTAGTTGTGAAAAATATTGCTTCACGTGTAAATGTGTTGTGTCTTTCCACTCACTCCACTTGATTATAACTGATTTATTTTTTTATAACATTTTATAAAAAAAAAACGAGAAGCACATTCATTCATAAATGTGATCTAACAAAGGTAAATGGAAAAAAATTAATCATGTTTGCTGTTCATATGGCTTGTAATTGGGATGAAGTAAACATCTGTTGAGTAATTTAACATAAAATTGTTTGATAGTGTTAATTTGGAAAGCCAAAACTCTAGCGGGTCCACCAGACCCATGAACACTGGCTGAGTAACAAAAATACGAACACCACACAAGGGTTAAGACATTGCAGCCTTGTACTGTCCTTTGTCACAGAGTACATGTGGTATTCAGAAAGATACTCAGCTTGGTGTACATCCAACACAAAATACACTGCTGCATCATTTTTGATTAAAATAATAAGAAGCTCTCCAAACTCAATGGACTCCTCATTTTTTGACAGAAGGAAATTCCCCTTTTTATATAATGTACCTTTATACTGTATGTCTGTGCAAACACTAGTATCATTTCCTGTAAAGCCAAACTGTCTCACTGCATATTTGATGGCATCACTGTAGAGATCGGGGTAAAAGGTGCAACTGTCTTTCACTTGCAGAAACTGACTGCATCCTGGCCCAGCTAAAAGATATGCCTGAAACATCTGATGTCTTTCAGATAGGTTTTGGCAGATGTTTTTAAAGTTTTTCAAACTCCTGGCACATCTTTTGAAGTAACTATGTTCACTTTCAAAACGCATAGTCCATAACCTAATCAAGTGGCAAAATTTCAAAATAAGTGCAGGATGGAAGTGACAGAGGAAATGGTGTTTAGGTTTTAGTACACTCTCTGGAAATAAACACTTTCTTGAATCCAAATATTCTTGGATTATAATGTCAAGATAGGCTACCCGTGACAGTGAGATGTTTTGTGCACAAATCATTTCAACTATGTCTTTAAGTTGAAGCATTAGCTGCCATACATCATCCTTTGGATTTTGGACTTTATCACCAATTATAACAGGTAGCAACCTTAAGAAATTCCAGTTCTGAATGGCTTGACCTGAAAGCTTGGTTAAATCTTGGTTGACAGCACATGGCTTTGTTACCGCATCTGCTCCTTTATACTTGAACTGTTTAATGCACCGGTTCAAAAGTGCACATGTAAACCATTTCTTTGTCTTAATAAAATACTTCAAGTACAGTGCACTATAATAGGCTAAGACACCCTCAAATATGTCATGGGCTAAACAAGGTGGTAAACCAGGTTGGCAAACATGAAAAGATTTTAAGGTATTAAAAACAGAGTTTACCTTTATCCCTTTGATTTCTTGACTGCCTTCAGCTTGTAGATTGCCCACAGCAGAATTGTAGCTTTCAGGTTTGCACTGTGGACCACAGACATTTGGATCATTACTCTGAAACTCACTTCATGTGATTTCACAGTATCTGCAAAAGTATTCAGAGCGACTGAAGTTCTCAATAAACCCACCAATGTTGCGTGAACCCAAATTATCACCAACAATGCAGTACAAAGCTGCTTTGACTATTTCATTACCAGAAATGATACCATTTTGCTCCAAATCTTTTAAATCTTCTACCACTTTTGAGAAAACCTTTGTGTTTCCAAATTTTTTAAGGTAATTCTCTCCACGTTGTAAGACAAGGGACATGAGATTAGTATTGGACCGCAAATAAGCAGGCAAATTTGCCACAGACAGATAGACTGCAACGACTTTCTGGTTTCTCTTAGCGGAGCCAAGAGGATTAACAATTTCAAATGCATCGTGGTACAGAATTAGCTTCAGGCATCCTGTATTTTCAATGAAAAACGTGTTGGACTTAAAGTTTTGTTCATCACTTATGTCTCCAAAAGCCTCAGAGTCAGTTTCACAAGACTGCTGTAACACTGAATTCTTCCATAATTCTGATTCTAATAAGCTGCTTAGTGTTTGTTTCACCGCAATAATTTAAGTAGTCCAATCAAAGAACAGAAACAAACTCTTCCGCTCAGTGATTTGCCAAGGTAGAGCTCGTATAGTTTTAAATACTAACGCACTTTGGGCAATAAAAACATAAACATTTCAGCAAATGATTAATTTAACTTTTACTAAATCTGGCTAAAATTGATTGAACATGGTGCAAAATTAAAGAAATGACTACCATGGAGGAGATGAGCAGCTATCTATTTGAAAGATAATTAGCCCAGTTTTGCATTTTTCACCCACTGAAAAAGACCTCTCCCATAGCCATTCATACTACACCAAAGTAATTAAGTAGTAGATAAAAAACTAAATGAAAGAAAAGTTCCTGTCTTTTCACTGTCTATAAAAAAAACAGGACATTTTTTATGAATCAAGAAAACCTCTCTATTTTATAATTACATGACAGTCTGGCCAGTAGGGTGCCATAACTTTTAGGTTATTTTTTAACATTTATTTATTACAGTTTAGGACTTATGCTGACTGATTTCATTTATTTACTACAGCAGTGCAATTTAAACAGTACTTGTCAGTTTTTCTACATTTTAAAGACAGTCATATAAAGATATCTCTGATATCTTCTTTACACTTACAGAAATTGTACTGGTCTGGCTCACTTAAAAAGTGGTCTGTATGTGACCAACATTGTAAATGAGTGTGAATGAATTTGTAAAATGTAATAAAGATACTTTCTGTATTTAAAAAAAATAACAAAATACGTAATTTTAACATTATTTTGTTACCGTTTCAGTTGTGTGTTGACTTTTAAATTATGATTTTTCAGTGTTTAGATAACATTAAACTGTAAATTCAACAAGGACATTTGATATTTAAAACATATTCCTACTGTAAAATTAACATTTTTATTTGGTTCAGGACTTTACAGGTATATATGTATTATTTACAAAATGTGGAGCAGGGTGCCGCCGGTGCATCGAGCCGCCTGGGGGGCTCTTCAACTGGTGGGGGGGATGGTCACATCTTGCAGGAGCTTTCTTCTCTCAGGAACTCTCTGCAGGAGGGGGAGATATAGGAGAGGTGGAGGAAGATCTCAGCCTGGGCGTTTACCGTCTTATGTAGTCTGGAAGATGTGTGGTTGGTGGGGTGGGTGCAGTTTTCTCTGTGGTGGGGTTGGGTGGACTGTCCCGGGCTCTGTGGAGCCGGGGGGCGCTACTGCACTGGGCCCCGGTCTGATGGGCCTGGGCCCCCCTTCCCTGGCGGGTCGCGGAGGGTGGGAGTGCCTACTGGGGTCAGCGGGGGAGCTGGCCCCAGGGAGGGGTTACCTGCCCCTCCCTTCCTTCCCTCCCCATCTCCAGCTGCCTCCCTCTTCCCGCTCCTCCACAACCACCCACACATGCAGGGCCTTGGAGTGGGGGTATGTCACCAGGGTGCAGAGGAGGCTACCCCCCCCCCCCCCCCTGTCCCCTTCTGGCTGCCTCTGCCTCAATTTTATCCCACAACTTAGACATTCACATTATTCACACTCTCATTACACATACATATAGGATCTTGGGGGTGGGCACAATCACGGAGTCCAAATCACCATCAGGGTGTATACCTCACCCCTGACGTCGTTGCCCACCTCTCAATTTTAAATACACTTAGTCATTGAGGGTTAGCAGGAGGGACTATGCGCTTACCTGCTGCTCCTTGGCAGGTAGCCCCATGCCCTCCTGGGTTTTAATTGCACCTTAGAACACATATGCATCAACACTACAATGAGCGGGTGGAGGGAGGTTTGGAGTCTTCTCCCACCCCCATTCTCTGCGGCCTGCTGGAGCGGGAGGGCTAGTAGGAGGAGTTGGCCGTCCGACTGCGGTCTGGGGTGTGGGGCCTCCCTGCTGCTGCGGAGTCGGGGTGGTCTGCCTCTCCCCACCGCAGGGAAAAGGGTAACACCACCTGGGTCTGGGTGCAATTCCCCCCTCCAGGGGCAAGGGTACCTAGACCCGGTTTGTAGAGTACGCTTGGGGAGTGTGATTGTGTGTACAGCGTCTCTTTATGTCTGTCTCCACGTTGGTTGAGTGTGGAGTGAGTGCATATGAGAGCATGAGGGTGGGAATGGATGTTTGTGTCTGTGTGTGCCTGTATGTCTGTGTCTATATGTCAGGTTGGGTATCAGACGCCACCTCTCTGGGGACACCTCAGGCCCTCCAAGGTTTGGAGGCCTATCTCCACCCACCACCACTTCCCCTGCCGGTGGCGGACTCCCTCAGGTGTCGGTGTGTCCCTCATCTGGGACTCTCCTCAGCTCTTACTGGGACAGTGGCGCGGCTGCCCCTCTGTTGGTCTTCCATGGTCTCTTGTGTTCTGGGGGCCTCTGGATGTCTGGAGTTTTGATCTCCTCCATACCCGCTTCACACCCTGGAGGACGGGGCTGCGGCCCCCCCACACTCCCTAGCAGATCATTACATGGAGAAACCTTTGGAATGCAAGCATGCTGATCCACACAGGTATGCACACATGGGTATTCACAGACGCGGACTAAAGCTTTCTTGGCTGCTGCCTCAAAGCACACTGTGCGCTGTCTATCTTGCGTGCTGCACAATATCGTTTATTACTTAGTAAATACTGATATCTATGACTAGCTAGTTTATTGTGATGGTGCTTTGTTTTCTCTATTATTATGTTGCTCTTTGTTGTTTGCTGTCTCCTCTGTTTGTTTTTGTTTGTTTGTTTTTTTTTTAATTCTCCATACAGGTGACCCAGGAGTTTTTTTTTCTCTCTCTTCCCCCCCCTTCTCACCGTCTCTTCTCCCCTTTGGTTTTCTTTCTTTCTCTCCCCCTCTCTCTCTCATTCATTCCCCCTGTCCTATTTATTAAAAAAAAAAAAAAAAAAAAAAAAAAAGACAAAGGATGAACTGAAGCTCTGCCATCACGTAATGTCGCATACTGCTGTTTCTGATGTCATTTAGAAAAAAAAAAAACAAAAAAAAAAACAAAAACAAAATGTTCATGTAAATTAAACATTGCTTTTTTGTTTTTCTATTTACACTTTTTTATGTCAAGATTTTATAAACTTTTACTGTTAATTTCATAAAATTTTTTACAGTACACCTATATACTTGAATTCACAGAACCCTATATAAAATCAGCCCCTATTACCACTCTCCTCTACTTTCCCATCCTCAAACTGTCCTCACTGTTTTATTCTCCCCTCTGCTCTCTCATCTTCCTCCACATATTTCTTTGTCTTGATTTAGTATTGGAAGCCTTAAAGCATTAACCTGAGTTAGCACCCAATTTAATCCCTCCTTTCTGCTGCCCACCTCTACTATATCGTTTATATATATATATCTGCACTTCCTTCCCTGACCCTAACAACTTTCTTTGCCTCCTGTCTACTCCCTCCTTTGACCAAAAAAGCTGCTCTAGCTCATAGGTAGAGAAGAACACGAAGACAATATGAAATGCATTATAGTATGCAAAAACAGAATCCCTGCACAGTTTTATGATCCCGAAATTTGTGAAATCAACATAACTTCCTAATTACACGTTTTTTGTTTTGTTTTTTCGTTTTGGCCTTCTATTGCTTATCAAACATTGGATTAAGCTATGAGACACTGACCAATAATACTCGCATTTAGACAACTCTGAATGGATGACAACGTTGCTTTTTAAGATTTCATTGTAAACCATCTCCACTACTTTAACTGAGCTGAAGCAAACAACATCTGATTATTCTGCCTTACAAAAGGAAAAGCAATAAACAAACAAAACAGTAATTTTAGAATTCAAAAGAAAAAAAACTGGCTCAAGACTCAACTTATTTTCTTCATATTAATTATACTCCGCTGATACTGTTTGTGTGATTTCGATATTGGAACTCTGCAAAATACAGCTCTTATAGATTCCCTCAAAAAACTGGAGTAACCAGTTAGCTGCGTGTGTGTATCTCCTAGATGAATAACATCACACAGCAGCAGGTTCACTGCCAGCTTCGGCCTGCTTCGATTGAATGTTTTTGTCATGTTTTGCTGTGTGGCAGGAGGAAGGACCCAAATGTAGGACTCTTAGACGGATGATTAAACTCAAAGCGCAGCTATATTCGCTGGAATTGTAAGGGTGGAACTATGAACTAGAATTTGGTCAGGAACATGGAGCGAAAGACACACCAAGCTTGGTGATGGTATGATGCAACAACGAGCAAGGGAATACTGACGACTAAAATACAAAGGTGGGATAACAAGAGGATGGGTGGAAGCACAGCTGGGACTAATCTGGGTCCTCAGGTGGATCCATCAAAGTAAAACAGGAAACACGCATGTCTACGTGTCTTGACTGAACTCAAGACATGTAAACTTGGACCTGGGAGAAATGGGGAAATGAGGGACACAGGAAAAGAATGACACAGAGACGCAGACTTGACACTGAGACACGACTGACTGGAGAGACAGAAGAAACATGGAGACAAGAGCAGTGTTGGGGAGTAACGGAATACATGTACCGCCGTTACGTATTTAAAATACAAAATATAAGTAACTGTATTCCGTTACAGTTACCGTTTAAAAAGGTGGTATTTAAAATACAGTTACTTTGTTGAAATAAATGGATTACACTGCGGTACTTTCCTGTTTCATATTGTGGTGGGTCAGGACTGGGTTTTGTTTGACAGCTACGTTCTGTTGTTCCAGGTGGCAGCGTTATGGTTGCCATGGTTACATGGCGACGTTCTCTCTCTCTCTCTCTCTCTCTCTCTGTGTTTCCTGGGTGAGAGAGCGCTTTTTTGTTGTTGTTGTTGTTGTGCTAAGCTAACAGGCAGAATGCTACAAGCATAGCTCTAAAGAATGTAGCCTCATGGGCAGTGTAGTCCGTGTTGCAGGGAGAATGGATCGCCAAACACGTTATGTGTCTGTGAGCAAGAGGAGGGAGAAAAAGGATAGTGGAAAAGTACGAGCAGTCATCAAGCAAAAATGGGAGCTGGAAGCATGTAAATATAATAATAACCACTGCAGCCAAGAAGAGTGCCTGACGAGCCCAGTTGTAAGTACGCTATTAAGACTCGACTGTACACTGTGTTCGACTGTACCAAGTTCCGTTGGAGCAGTCTTTCAACGCCTCTCTCTGTCTCTTGCAAGAAAAGTTGACCCACACAACAAAGTAAAGCTATTTTTCGGCTACGAGCCGACACGGACCCTGCCGTATTAGTCAGAGGTCCCTTTACTAAGGTTCGGAGCCGCGGACCTTCAGTAATAGTAATAAATCACACAGCAATAGTACATTCACGTAGTTGTAAAAAGCATGATAATATATTAAGTTATCCAAAGTATTCAGAATACGTTACTGCCATTGAGTAACGTAACAGAATACATTACAGAATACATTTTGGGGCATGTATTCTGTAATCTGTAATGGAATAAATTTTAAAAGTAACCTTCCCATCACTGGACAAGAGTGACTAGATGTGGAACACGGCGAAGGGGAAAGTAACAGAAACCTAAATCATAGGAGCTAAGAATATAACACCAGCAGAAAACAAAGAGAACAAAAACCATGAATCAACAATAATCAAATATTATAATCACAAAGTCTGAAATACAAATACTGGGTGCAGACCCAATACCGTGACAGTCTTGCTGCTCTGTTTATACTTTTAAACTGTTCTTTAGGGTACTGCTTCCAGGATACGATAAAGAGAAATTAGGTTCCTTCTTGGATGATCTAAATGTTCAGCTAAGTAACCAAGGTGCTGGCCCTTGCAGGCAGGGCAGAAACTGCACATATGTTTTTTATCTACAGTTCATTCATACAGCTTTACATCCACGGAGCTGAGTATTATTGAGAATGTAGGCTGAAATAAGTAACCCCATAGTTTTAAATTTTAGAGGGGTCATGGGAAACCATGTGTTTGTCTCCCCTAATAAATAGTTGAAAGAAACAGAAGAAAAGCACAGAAACACCTCTCAGCATTGCAATAATGCCTCTAATAGAAGATGCTCCTTTGTTTCTTCAACACTGAGTCTTTTTCACTCCCAAATTGTAATTAGGAGTTATGAGTTCGTACAACATAATATAATATTCCCACCACACTCAAACACAGATACAGTTTTGTAATCTCAGTCAGCAGGGGTACACTGTCTTCTCTTATCCTGCTGGGGAGGCTGACAACAGTGGAGAAACCAGGATTATAAAGGATCTGTTCTGATATCCGATACTAGAAATTTTCATTTCAAAAGTCTGAAAAGTGGGTAGGTTTTATGTCACTTTTAGAAGGACTGTTGCCAGCTTGCTAAATAATGTGATATATATGATCCAGTTAAGATCTTTATGATTCCTGAAAATCACAGATATGTGTGACATATTTTGAATGTGTTCAGTCAAGCATCAAATATGAGGCTATCTGTCTAACAGCTAATGCTAGGACAAGATGGGGTTATGGAAAAAGGGAAATGATGCTAATCACATTGGAAGTACTGTAAAAGAAAAGAATCAAGATACTGCAATGAAGTATTGTATGAATGGCTGATGGTTAAGCTCATAAGTATATGAACAATGATACCATGTTTTGTAATTTTTTCCTTTTTTTACACCACCAGATCGATTAACAAGGCCTAAAGTTATCAGGGAGTCGAAGAGCTGGTCACTGTATTTAATCTGGTAAAGGGTGGAGAGCCTTTGTTCTATCTATCTAGTTTTGGCTAAAACAAAGACAGCTTGCAGATATGGGAGGAAGCAGGGTGGCAGTGAGTGATTTAGCCATCAGACCAGGGACGATTTTAGCCCATTTTGAATGAATCAAAGAACCCCCAAAGATTTTTTACTTTTTTTGGACAATACTTGCTGTTTGTGTGACACACTACTAAAAATATAAAAAGCATACAGTACTGTACTTGTTTGAGATGTAACACTTTAACAACAAAAGTATAGATACCCCCCCCAAAAAATGGTTTGTTCCAGCTCGCCTCTCCCCTGCTCTGGCTCTAGCGCTCTTGCTGCCAGAGCGATGGTGGCTGAGACGCAGTGGAGCGGAGGTGTAAGTGCCTGGCTTAAAACATGACATATTAGCTGCATTTAACCTTCAGTTACTCTTTATATAGTTACAGTAGGTAGGAGTTCGACCATGTTTCTTTTTAGCTGAAAAGCATTACAACAGGTAACCTGCAGTGTTGAAAATGTGTTTTCCGACAATGGTTGCTACGCTACAATCCGTCATGCTCTATAGTAAAATCAGCGACATTTGACCGTCCTGTTGCTCCCATTGACATGTATACAGCCTATTTAAAATCTAAAACTTTAAATTGTCCGCAGCCTACTGTTGTTACCACTGTCCTGTTTGAAATGGATTTATTTTTAAAAAGATAAAGATATTGTGCTTGATAAAACTAAAGACATTGCAAATGAATTTAATGATTTCTTTGTAAATGTTGGCTTTAATTTAGCAAAAGAAATTCCAGAGTCAAGAAATAATAATGACCTAAATAAACATATTACTCAGAATGTGTCCTCCATGTTTATTGGTGCTGCAACTCATAGATAAATAATTAACATTGTGAAGACATTTAAAAATAAAAAGTCCACTGACTTTTTTGGTATTGACATGATATTAGTTAAAAGTATTATAGAATATATAGTGCAACCTTTCGCATACATTTGTAATCTATCCTTTCAAACTGGTGTGTTTCCCTCACAAATGAAAATAGCAAAAGTTATTCCAATCCATAAAAACGGAGAGAGATGTTAGTTTACCAATTATAGGCCAATATCACTACTCCCACAGTTCTCAAAGATTTTAGAAAAGTTATTTGTTAATAGACTTGATAAATATATTGAGAAGCATAATCTCCTAAGTGATAACCAATATGGCTTTAGAGTGAAAAGGTCCACTTTGATGGCAGTGATGGAACTTGTTGAAGGGATATCTAATGCTATACATAATAAGGAATATACTGTTGGTGTTTTTATAGACTTAAAAAAGGCGTTTGATACAATTGATCATTCTATATTAATGAATAAACTAGAGAGATATGGCATAAGAGGCATAGCATACAAGTGGATGAAAAGTTACGTGGATGAAAGATATCAATATGTCGAATTCAATAATGTAAAATCTAAGCAGTTGAAGGTAACTTGTGGTGTTCCTCAGGGCTCTGTGCTGGGCCCTAAATTATTTATATTATATATAAATGGCATATGTAGCATTTCCAAACTGTTAAAATGTGTATTGTTTGCTGACGATACCACTCTGTACTGCTCAGGTAAAAACCTAGGACAGCTTCTGACTACAGTGGAAAAGGAGTTAAATAAATTAAAAAACTGGTTTGATGTAAATAAGTTATCATTAAATATAAAGAAAACAAAATTGATTATTTTTGGCACTAGACAAATGAAAAATGTATCTAAAATAAGGGTTAATAGAATTGAAATTGAAAGAGTGTACGAAAATAAATTTCTTGGAGTGATAATTGATGATAAACTGAGTTGGAAGTCTCATATAAACCATGTGAAAACAAAAATGTCAAAAACCATTGCTATTCTCTATAAAACAAAGCATGTCCTGAACAAAAAAAATCATTATACACACTTTATTGTACTCTGTTGCTTCCATATATGACTTACTGTCTGGAGATATGGGGTAATGCATATAAAACGAACACTCTTCCTATTTTCAAGTTACAAAAAAGAGCTATAAGAATTATAAACCAATCAAACTATATAGAACCAACTAACATTTTGTTTATTAATCTGAATACCCTGAAATTTTATAATTTAGTTGAATATAAAATGGCACAGATAATGTATATAGCACAAAATAACTTTTTTGCCCTAGTACTCAGAAGCTGTTCAAAGTCAGAGAGAGTCAATATGACTTAAGGGGAACAGATTTCTTTAAAAAAAAAACAAGATAAGGACAAATATAAAGCAGAGATGTGTTTCTTTTAGAGGAGTTAACCTGCGGAATGGTTATGACAGTGATTTAACAAGGTGTATGTCACGGCTGCCAAGGCGAGCCGTGTGGAGTTGGAAGAAGGACCCAAGATGCAGGCAGTGGATGAGATACCGGTGGTTTTATTTACAGAGGTGTAGTGGCAAACAAACAGTGGGGCATAACAAATAACTAAATACACCTAAACTGGGAGAACTAAAAATAACAGACCTGGGAGCATATGACAACGGGATGAGAAGCAGAGAGCCGCAGACGAGGAACAGGACACCGTGGAACACAGGGTAACAGACTGACACAGAGTTACACAGACAAACCAGCAACAGGCAGGAAAACACACAGGGCTTATATACACAGGGTAGTAACGGGGGAATCGGCAACAGGAGGGAGACACAGCTGGGAGAGATCAGGGCTAACGAGACAGGGGGAACAAAGCTGCACATACTAACATCAGACAGGAACAAGAACCTTCAAAGTAAAACAGGAAACAAAACACACTTTACTAAGACACAGACTAGACAGAGACAGACTTGACACTGACCAAAGGCTACTAAATGATAATCATAATCACAACAGTATCAGATCATAAATCATAATATAGAAAAACACCAAGATAACTGAAACACCAAGTACCAGAGAAACATAGAGGAAAATCCATGATGCAAAAGTACCAAAACATAATGAACTCAAAATACTGGGTCCAACGGATCCAGAACCGTGACAGTGTTGTCACAGGCTGGGTCTCTGACCCAGCGCTCTGAGTTCATGTTTGTATTTGTCTCATTTTGTTATGTGATTAGTTTTGTGTCATTTCCTCTCTGTCTTTAGTTTGGGCAGCTTTTGTTTATTGTTCCTCTGGTTTTCTATGTTTTGGGTTCTTGTATTTATTCATTATGTATTAGGTCTGTTAGTTTGTGCTGTCATGTCTAGTTTTAGTGTTTCCTGTTTTATTCTGACAGTGTCATGTGTTCTTTGTTTATTGTATTTAGCTTTCCTCTCCTGGTCCTGTCATTAGGTTTATGTTAGTCAGCTGTTCCCCTCATGTGTCTCTACTTCCCCTGATCACCTCTTGTATGTATTTAAGCCCTTTGTTTTCTGCATGCCATTGTCGGTTTGTCTGTTTACCTCACCTCAGTCATAGTTCTAGTTTTCGTCTGTTATTTCCACGTTAGTCATAGTCTTTGCCTGTTTATTTCCACCTCAATCATAGTTATAGTTTTTGGTCTTAGTACCTTTAGTGTTCTGTTTCTTAGTGTTTTGCCAGTTTGTTTTGGTTTCCTGGTTTACCCCTGCCGTCATTTTAATAAAGCCTCACCTTTCTGTTAAAACCTTACTACTCCTCGTCGTCATCTGCTTTTGGGTCCTGTTTCCACACACATCGGCGCACCCTGCCGTGACAAGTGTAGTTCATTTTCCTTGTTTAAAAATATGTTTAAAAATAGAGTATTAGAAAAATATATATATATCAAGAATGAAAAGAGCAAAACAAAAAACAAAAAAACTCTTGATTCTTTTGCTTTGATGTAGTTACTTATCTAAGGTGGAAAGTTTTTTTTTTTCCTTGTTTGTTTGTTTGTTTGTTTGTTTGTTTGTTTGTTTGTTTTATTATTTGCTTCGAGCCCTGTGTACAGGAGCTGCATGCAAAAAGATCTTTTGTTAAAAGGGTTGGCATAATAAGCAAATGCTTCAGCCAATACCTTTTGATTAGCCTTGTCTCATGCTTTCTTGCTTTGTGGTAGATCTTTGTTCTGTCTTCACTGAGATATTTGAATGCTAATCAATAAAATAAAAAAAATATAAATAAATACTAACTAGCTAACTGACTTAATGCCCATTAACCTTATAACTCCTGTTGTGTGTGTCTGTGTGCGTGTTCTTGCACAGAGAGACAGCCAGGTTCATAGTGGATATAAGGAAGTTTATTCCAAAAAAGGAGCCACATTCAGGTAAAAGTGTGAAATCAAATGATCCGTCAATCAAGAATAATGTTGGATCAGTGTTGCAATGTTTCTATCTTTTATTAGGTTTTCATGTGGTTTGGTTATTTGCCTTTTGGTTGAAAGTACACTGAGAGAGGACTTTTTGTTAGCAATCTTAATATAATTTTTTTCATATTAATGTAATTTTTCATCTAATTGAATACAATCTATTTGTGTATGATTCTCAGTCCAAAGAGGGAGAGAGGAAAGAGGAGAATGTGAGGAGAGAGTACAAAGTCAGGAAGAACCAGGTAAGAAAACAGACAGGGAGCAGTGACAGGCACAACAGAAACTGTTAAACTGACAAAGAGAAAAAACCTGGAAGTTGTGTCCTCCCTATATTAAAGCTGCTATACAGAATCTGCAAAACAATCTGGGTTGAAACATTTTTGACCCTCTTTAACAACATTCCAACATAACATTATCATTGATTGGGGAGATTAAAATTAATGATATGTTTTTATGTGGTTCAGCCACAACTCTACTAAAACCTCAGCCAGTAATAGGTAGGCCAACTTTTGGACCATCCAGTTGTCTGTATGACTGCTGCAGTACGTACATCACATTTGCACTCTATCAGAAAGTGCCAAACAGCCCTGGTCGAGTGAGGAGCTGTAAAGAGAAGCAGATGCTCTGTTTATATTCTAAAAATGTTTTAAGCTTGTTTCAAAGATTCTGTACAGCAGCTTTAAATGTTTTTCAAAAGCACACACACACTTATCAGTGTTTCTCAAACTTTTTAGTGTGTACCACCTGATAAAAAATGTCAAGCTCTCCTAAGTACCACTATGAAAGCATGAAAGTCATAAATCTTACAACACAAAATTATTATTATTAAATTAGTAAAATTAGTATCTGCAATAAAGATTTTTTCATACATTGTATACATTCTACCACAGGCAAAGTTGCCTCCATTTTTATAGTGTTTATTAATATTTTGTAATAATTTATTTGTAATAATTCTGTTTTGGGAGTATTTTTTATGTATTATATTATACATACACATTAAAAGTGAATCTCTGTCCAAAAAATGCACTCAGTTTACTTTTTACTCACTATTAGCATCATTCATTATTCTCCCCCAGTAATTAAGGTTAGGATATGTATTTTTTCTATTCCAATCCCTTCTTCTTTTACAGCATTTAAACAACCTTGATCAGATTTGATGGTTTTGTTACAGACTTTTCAAAAAAGTGTTTTGCTTTTCTTTCACAAATGTGGGGATTAAATTGTGTTAACATGTACAAAACAGTGATGTCATGTTTTGTGACGAGGACCCAGGCACAGAGAGACTTGATGAATTTAAGAATCTTATGATTTAATAAAGAAATTTGCAGACTTGCATAGAGATGGTAAAATTATGATGACTGATAATGGAGACGAAGACAACAGACGATGAGGACAGGGAGGAACAGGGGATTAAATGCACCAAAGTGACAGTCAGAGAGAACTCGGGACAACATTTAAGGATGCAGGGACTGACAGAGACAGGTTTATCTTGCCTGGCTGGGCAGCTCTCTGGGTGCTCAGCACCCACAAAGCTCTGATCCTAGAATCGCCCTTGCATCAGACTAAAAACACAAGCTAACACAATGTCTCAGCTAGGTTAATGTAGTCTTGTTTTTTAGAAATGCATGATTCTGTCCAGATCAAAACACTCAGTAGTCAAAATCTTGCCTGGTTTTAGAGGTTTAAAAAGAAAACCAATGCTTCAAAGAATGAACGAAATAATCTAGAAGGCTGGTAAAAGCATTATCTGCAGTCAGACCAGCAGAACACCGACATCAACAAAATGCCTAAAAACTGAAACACACTAGATACTTCATGAGTCACAGCAGCCAGTTTGAAAGGATAATCCAAGGGGGCTAACTTCCCTTTGGAGCCATCCTCAAGTGGCCATTAGAGAAAATACAGTTTTGGGCTCTTGAGGATTAGTTTCATTTTTCAGCCCCTGGGGTTACTGATTGGTATTTTTGTGTCTGACTTTGACTTTCTCATTTTCTTTTTATGCTTTAATATATTTTGTGTAATGTTACATGAGTTATATATTATCTGGTATTCGTGAATGGAAAAGGGAATCTTGCAACAAAGACAAACAGCGAAATTAGGAATCTGAGTGCTTACATGAAATAATTACAGAAATTAGACTCTTGTGATATAATATAATGAATGATTTCAGACATGTATAATATATTATGTATAGAAAGATATGCTTCATTTTCGGTGCATGAGGTTATTAAAAATTCCTGTCATGCTCATGATGTAATTAAGACATAGTGCATCCATAGCACGCATGTACAGGGAGCGCAGAATTATTAGGCAAATGAGTATTTTGTCCACATCATCCTCTTCATGCATGTTGTCTTACTCCAAGCTGTATAGACTCGAAAGGTGCAAAATAACTGCCCATGAACTGAGAAAAGTCAAGCGTGCAGCTGCCAAGATGCCACTTGCCACCAGTTTGGCCATATTTCAGAGCTGCAACATCACTGGAGTGCCCAAAAGCACAAGGTGTGCAATATTCAGAGACATGGCCAAGGTAAGAAAGGCTGAAAGACGACCACCACTGAACAAGCCACACAAGCTGAAACGTCAAGATTGGGCCAAGAAATATCTCAAGACTGGTTTTTCTAAGGTTTTATGGACTGATGACATGAGAGTGAGTCTTGATGGGCCAGATGGATGGGCCCGTGGCTGGATTGGTAAAGGGCAGAGAGCTCCAGTCTGACTCAGACGCCAGCAAGGTGGAGGTGGAGTACTGGTTTGGGCTGGTATCATCAAAGATGAGCTTGTGGGGCCTTTTCGGGTTGAGGATGGAGTCAAGCTCAACTCCCAGTCCTACTGCCAGTTTCTGGAAGACACCTTCTTCAAGCAGTGGTACAGGAAGAAGTCTGCATCCTTCAAGAAAAACATGATTTCCATGCAGGACAATGCTCCAACACACGCGTCCAAGTACTCCACAGCGTGGCTGGCAAGAAAGGGTATAAAAGAAGAAAAACTAATGACATGTCCTCTTTGTTCACCTGATCTGAACCCCATTGAGAACCTGTGGTCCATCATCAAATGTGAGATTTATAAGGAGGGAAAACAGTACACCTCTCTGAACAGTGTCTGGGAGGCTGTGGTTGCTGCTGCACGCAATGTTGATGGTGAACAGATCAAAACACTGACAGAATCCATGGATGGCAGGCTTTTGAGTGTCCTTGCAAAGAAAGGCAAGGCAAGTTTATTTGTATAGCACAATTCAACAACAAGGTGATTCAAAGTGCTTTACAGAGACATTAGAAACAAGAACAAATAAAAAGCATGATTTAAAATTGATTAAAACAAGCAAATAAACTAACTAACTAATTAACAAACAAACAAACAAACAAACAACAGTATATAAAATCAAAACAGATAAAATCAGAACAGTAGATAAAATCAGTAGTTAAATGTAAGTTTTGAAATTTAAGCTTAAAGTGTGGATTTGGTGCTTTATTCAAATGCAGCTGAGAACAGGTGAGTCTTCAACCTGGATTTAAATAAACTGAGTGTTTCAGCTGATCTGAGGCTTTCTGGGAGTTTGTTCCAGATATAAGGAGCATAAAAGCTGAATGCAGCTTCTCCGTGTCTGGTTCTGACTCTGGGAACTGATAAAAGACCGGATCCAGATGACCTGAGGGATCTGGATGGTTCATACTGGGTCAGGAGGTCATTGATGTATTTTGGTCCTAAACGATTCAGAGCTTTATAGGCCAGCATCAGAACTTTAAAGTCTATCCTCTGACGGACAGGCAGCCAGTGTAAAGACCTCAGAGCTGGACTGATGTGGTCCACTTTTTTGGTCTTAGTGAGGACTCGAGCAGCAGAGTTCTGAATGAGCTGTAGTTGTCTGACTGATTTTTTAGGTAGACCTGTAAAGATGCTGTTACAGTAATCAAGCCTACTAAAGATGAATGCATGGACTAGTTTTTCCAGGTCCTGTTGAGACATCAGATCTTTTATCCTTGATATATTCTTGAGGTGATAGTAAGCTGACTTTGTTATTGTCTTAATGTGTTTTTCTAAGTTTAGGTCTGCATCCATCACTACACCCAAATTTCTCGCCTGGTTTGTGGTTTTTAGATGTATAGATTGAATTTCTCTGGTGACCTGTAATCGTTTTTCTTTGGCGCCAAAGACTATTACCTCAGTTTTGTTTTTGTTTAGCTGGAGAAAATTGTGGCACAACCAGTCATTGATTTCCTCAATGCATTTACCAAGAGCCTGTACAGGGCCTCGGTCTCCTGGTGACATTGTGATATATATTTGTGTGTCATCTGCATAGCTGTGATAGTTTATTTTGTTGTTGTTTATAATCTGTGCCAGTGGGAGCATGTAGATGTTAAACAGAAGGGGTCCCAAGATGGAACCTTGGGGAACTCCACATGTGATACTTGTCTGCTCAGATGTGAAGTTACCTATTGATACAAAGTATTTCCTGTTTTCTACGTATGTTTTGAACCAGTTTAGTACAGTTCCTGAAAGACCTGTCCAGTTCTCCAGTCGTTTGAGTAATATGTTGTGGTCAACTATATCAAATGCTGCACTGAGATCCAGTAAAACTAGGACTGACATTTTTCCACTGTCTGTATTCAGACATATGTCATTAAACACTTTGGTCAGAGCGGTTTCAGTGCTGTGGTTCTGTCTAAAACCTGACTGGAAGGCATCGTAGCAATTATTCTGTTTTAAGAAGTAACTGAGCTGTTGAGAAACTGCTTTTTCAATGATCTTACTTAAAAACGGGAGATTTGAGATCGGCCTGTAGTTGTTCATTTGTGTCTTGTCAAGATTGTCCTTTTTCAGTATAGGTTTGATTACAGCAGTTTTTAGTGATTCTGGAAACACACCTGATAATAAAGAAAAGTTGACGATCTGTAACAGGTCTGACTCTAAAGTCTTTGAGACCTTTTTGAAAAAACTTGTTGGCAGGACATCTAAACAGCAAGAGGAGGAGTTCAGTTGACCTAAGATGTCCTCCAGGTCTTTGCTGTTAATAGGTTGAAACTGTTTCATGGTGTTTAAACAGTTTTTTGGTGGACACAGTACATATCCTGGATCTGCTGTTGATGTACCAATTGCTTGTCTAATTTTTTGGATTTTTTTCAGTGAAGAATTTGGCAAAGTCATTGCAGGCCATGGTCGAATGAAGTTCAGCTGCCACTGACACAGGAGGGTTTGTTAGCCTGTCAACTGTAGAAAATAAGACCCGAGCATTATGGCTGTGTAGCCAAGTACAGGATAGGGTAGGGGAAATTAAAGTAAGATGGAGAGAATGGGCCAATAGCTAGATTCGCAGGAGGGATAAAGGGAGTTGCGTGGAGAAGAATGACTGGAGCCACAGGTAAAGTTGCTATGAATTGTATTAAACTATTTAGCAACAATTTAACAGCATTTTATGAACAGGAATGAAAACATAAAATAAAATACAGTGACAGCAATAATAATAACAGTCAGAATCCTATCTGAGCTCAGATATGTCAGTCTTGCCGGCTTAATAGTCAGTGTTCAGTCAAGTCAAATCCAACAGGTCAAAAGTTTGTGATTGGTGCGATTTCGTCCTACCGCACTGTTGCAATTGTTCGTGAGAGAAGAGCAACCTGCCCTTCTGGGCCAACTCAGAATGGCTGTGGTTCGGTTCGGTTCAAAGGGAAAGGCTCGCCATCTTCCTCGTCAGGAAGAGATCCAGGTCTCACGATCCCATAAAAAAACCTAGCCAGCACACTTCTAATGTTCAACTCTCAGAGAGGATCTTGTTCAACTCTCAGAGAGGATCTTGTTCAACTCTCAGAGAGGATCTTGTCCACTTCATCCGCTCCCGCGCAGATCGCGATGGTTTCAAGGTCCGAAATGTTCACAATAAATCAGGTCCGTTTCTCCAAGGTCCATGCAGATCTCCGGTATGGATATTTGCTCAATTTATCAAGTTAATAGTTATTTTCCAGCGAAAAGCTTGGCGGTGAAAATCAGTGATGGTCTCGTGCACCTCTGTCTCTCTCTGTGTCTGAGCACGTGACGGTACAGAGCAGGGGAAGGCGGGGCTTGTTCCTTCCTAACCAGTAGGGGTGTTAAATATACTCTTTGGGTTTTATTCTTATATTTATAGTATTTATCTTTTATTATTGATTTATTTTTGATCAACTCAGTGATTAACAGAGTAATGATAAATCCCAATTAACAATAACATGTTGTAGTGCATTACTGAGTCGTGTAAACTCACTGGGTTACATCCTCCCCTCTTAAATCTCATGCACGTCCCCGTGCATGGCTCTGGTGGAATAGGTAACATCATGAGCAAGGGAGTCGATGAAAGCTTTGTTCAATCCTTGAAAGAGTGATTTAACCACTGTTACTAGTGGGTTACCTAGCTGAGGATAAGTGAGTCTTTGGGATGGTTGGCGAATTCTTTCAGATCTTCTGATCTGTGTTTCTGTTTGCAAGGTTTCAGGTTCATCATCGTTTTCAACTTGTCTTTCAGGTGAAAGTTGATGAGTTGAGTTCTCTGACAACGGTGAATCTGACAAACTGGTCGACAAAACATTTTTGTCTTTTCGAGTGTCTGTTTCAGACTCACTTGGTGTGTTATTTTGTAGGCTTGTGTCACTTTCACTTGGTGATACGTTTGCTTCACTTTCACGTTCTGTCTGAGGTAGGTCTGTTTCACGGTCCATTTCAGGTAAGTTGGTGTCAGTTGAACTTCCAATTTCGCCTTCAGGTAAGTATGTTTCAGTTTCGTTCTCAGTTTCCTTTTCAGGTAAGTCTGTCATGTCCGGTAATGTGTTAGGTTGTTCGTTATCATTTACAGGATCTTTGTTTTGTTTGAATCCTTGGGTTGGCGGTATGGCGCATACTTGGTAAAAATGTCTGTTTTTTACTTGTGGAGGTTCAGGGTAAGAAAACTCATCTTCCTCTTCCTCAAGTGTTTGGTCGGAGTCAACTTCCAAAGCTGAACTTTGTCTTGTGCGTGGTCTGTTAGTTTTTGTGACTCGCTCGGGTTCATGCTCTGTTGGTGAGAGAAATCCACAGGGAAGTAACAGATCTCTGTGGAGCGTTCTGTTGGGTCCATCTCCGTTTTCTGGTTTTACAGTGTATACTGGTAAGTTTTCCATTTGTTTGGTAACAATATACACTGTTTGCTCCCATTTGTCCGCTAATTTGTGCTTCTCTCTCAGGCGGAGATTTCGAACCAAGACTCTGTCTCCCACATGTAGTGTGGATTCACGGATGATTTTGTCAAACCGTTTCTTGTTTTTGTCTGCTACTTTCTGGGAGTTTTTGATGGCTATTTCGTAGCTCTGTTCGAGGTAGCTTTTCAACTGCTTGACGTATTGAGAGTGAGTCAACTGTGGCTTGTTTGGCTGTGGCAGGCCAAAGGCAATATCAATGGGCAAGCGAGGCTGTCTACCAAACATTAACTCATAAGGAGAATAGCCTGTTACATCATTTTTTGTACAGTTATAAGCGTGAGTAAGTGGTTTTACGAAGTCACGCCAGTGATGTTTCTCGGTGTCTTTCAAGGTACCAAGCATACTGAGTAATGTGCGATTGTATCGCTCAACAGGGTTGCCACGAGGATGATAAGGACTTGTTCGGACTTTGCGGATACCGAGCAGAGAGCACAGTTCTTTGATTGTACGCGATTCAAAGTCTCTCCCTTGGTCGCTATGAAGTCGCTCTGGAAAGCCATAATGAACTAAGAAGTTCTCCCATAAGTTCTTTGCAACGGTGGTGGCTTTCTGGTCTTTGGTTGGAATGGACACAGCATACTTTGTAAAATGATCCGTGATCACTAGGACATCTTTAGTGTTTTTACTGTCTGGTTCTATTGAGAGGAAGTCCATGCAGACTAGCTCCATGGGCCTGGAAGTTTTAATATTTACCAGAGGAGCAGCCTTGTCTGGCAGGGCTTTTCTACGGACACATCTCTCGCAAGCTTTCACTTTCTTTTCGACATCAACTGCCATTTTTGGCCAGTAGAAACGTGACCGAATGAGTTCCAGTGTGCGTTCGACCCCTAAATGCCCCATGTTGTCATGAAGATTAAGCATAACTGTAGGGCGTAAGGAATCAGGAAGGACTAACTGCAACAAGGTCTCTGGCCCCAACTGGCGTTTCCGGTACAGTAAGTCATTTTGGAGGTCAAGACGTTTCCACTCCCTTAAAAATAAGAGAACATCGTGAGACTCAGACTTAGTATCGGCTGGTGGACGTGAGTCAGCTGCCAGCAGCTTGATGACTTTACTAATGGCTGGATCTTTTCTCTGCAGGTTGACAAGATCAGTATGGGTGTATCTGGGTAAGGCTAGGAGATTGTTATCATTGCCTTCTTCTTGAA
This sequence comes from Mchenga conophoros, assembly GCF_057382185.1. Lineage (NCBI taxonomy): Eukaryota > Metazoa > Chordata > Actinopteri > Cichliformes > Cichlidae > Mchenga > Mchenga conophoros. The sequence continues at coordinate 16,338,955 of NC_140527.1, read as the reverse complement.
ACATGTCTGGAATGGCACCTGCAGACATGGCAAGTGACTGGACTAGAGCACAAGAGGGTTCAGTCTGATCCATAGCCATATATCTTTGACAGGCTGCCATCACGGTATCGGATTGAAGTTGGAGCTCGACATCTTTGACTGAGGACAAGAGATGGGATCTGAACTTATCAATGCGCTGACATTCCTGGGTAAAAACTGGATCGTCTTCAGGTTTGTCATGTGGTTTCCTAGATAGTCCATCTGCATCAAGATTTTGTCTCCCAGCTCTGTACTTAATGTCAAAGTTATAGGTGGACAATGCAGCCAACCAACGATAACTCGTGGCATCAAGCTTTGCTGTGGTCAGAAGGTAAGTCAATGGGTTGTTGTCGGTGATGACTGTGAATGTGTTTCCATATAAATAGTCATGAAACTTGTCAGTTATGGCCCACTTTAAAGCTAGAAATTCTAACTTGTGGGCGGGGTATCTAGCTTCACTACGGGATAGACCACGACTTGCATAGGCTATAACCTGTGTGGTTCCATTCTGCACTTGATAAAGAGCTGCCCCAAGTCCGGTTGTACTGGCATCTGTGTGTACCAGGTAAGGTAGCTTTGCATCAGCATACCCAAGGACTGGTGAGGTGGTGAGTTTTTCAATAATAGTTTGAAACGATTTCTGGCACTCTGGTCCCCAACGATCACCAAAGGGCTCTTTGGGGTTCAGATACTTTGGATCACTGGGTGGGTTTTTACTATGCTTTCGTCTCGGAGGATAGCCAGCTGTGAGGGAGGTGAGGGGCTTGACAATTTTTGAGTAATCTTTGACAAATCTCCGGTAATAACCGGTAAAACCAAGAAACGATTGGAGTTCTTTTAAGGTTTGGGGTCTCGGCCAAGTCTTGAGTGCTTCAGTTTTTTCGGGATCAGTCTTTACGCCGTCTCTAGATACAATGTGGCCTAGATAACGGACTGATGTTTGGAAGAAACGACATTTGTCGGGCGAGAGTTTCAGCCCGTACTCTCTGAGTCGCTCAAGAACATGAATGAGTCGGGTCTCATGATCTTCAAGGGAACTGGAAAAGACTATCAAATCATCCAAAAAGACTAACACTTCTCTCAGATTGATGTCTTTCATACACTTTTCCATAAGCCTTTGGAAAGTACTTGGGGCATTTGTTATTCCCTGGGGCATACGATTAAATTCGTAGAAGCCGAAGGGGCACACGAAGGCTGTCTTTGGCTTATCTTCTTCACACATCTCGATTTGATAGTACCCTGACTTAAGGTCCATCACAGAGAACCACTGAGATCCTGCAAGAGCAGAAAATGACTCCTCTAAGTTTGGCAAGGCATAGGCATCGCGGATGGTCTGCAAGTTAAGCTTCCTAAAATCAATGCATAACCGCACATCACCATTCTTTTTGCGGACCACCACTATCGGTGATGAGAATGGAGATTCAGATTCTCTGATTATGCCTGCATCTAAGAGGGCTTGTAAGTGCTTTTTAACTGCCTCGTAATCATGGGGATGAATCGGGCGAGATCTCTGTTTGAAGGGGGTTTCATCTTTTAAGTTGATGTGATGTTTTACATGTGTGGCATGCCCAAAATCAAGATCATTGTGTGAGAAAACATCAGAGAAGGTGTTTAGCTTTTCAGCTATCTTCTCTTTCCACTCTTCAGATAGTGGTGATTCACCAAAGTCGAAACTGAGAGGGGGTCTTGAGGTTGAAGTCTGCTGCTGAGAGTTACACGTTGCAGACACCTTTTGGTCGCCTTTCTCAGGCTCAGGACATGGCATGACACAGTCAGGGGCAACTAGCTCAGCAATTACACAGTTAGTGGGCAATGTAATGTCATGGTTAGTCTCGTTTCTCAGCAACACAGGAACTTTATAAGGTCCGTGCTTTGGCAGAGATATAAGGCAACAATCTACAAACACACCACCAGGTAGGGAGCCGGTAGTGGGCTGTTCAATAAGTGCACACTGTTCAGGCTTAGCGTGGCTAGCATGCATAAAACCTTCCACTAGTAGCTTTTGATTTGCAGGAAGGACTTCTTGGGTTCTACTTTGAAGTTTTACCAAGCCGATCTTGCCACTGTCACTTTGTCTTTTTCTGGATGCTAATGTCTTTAGCACTTGTTGGTATCCATAAGGGAGTACCTTAAAGTCAGGTAAGGTGTTCTCACAAAGATGCTCATATAAGGGGTCAAGTGTATTTGTGCCAATTAGTAGAGGTGTGTCTGAGTTTGAGCGAATGTCAGGGACAACTAAGGCAAGAGTAGATAGTTCAAGCTCTGACTGATCGAGATCTTTGGGGAACATGATACTCGTCTCAATGTATCCCAAGTAAGGGACTGTCTGACCATTCGCACCTTCGACCTCTAGGAGATCACTGATGGGTTTTATAGGATGATCAGGTAAGTGTTCTTGATAGAAGGATTTGGCAATAGTGGTTACTTGAGAGCCTGAGTCGAGCAAGCAACTACATTCAACGCCATTGATAACAACTCTGGCTGTGCATTTTCTACCCACAAGTCTTTTGGGAAGTTTAGGCACTGAGTGAACATTAGCTGTTTCACATTGGGCTTTTGTTGTCTTTTTCTCAGTGGGACTTGGTTCAGATTTAGCACCCATCTGTCCCGCGACAGGGGCTCCTTCTAGTTTAAATTAAATGACTCATCAACTGGTCTGGATATTTCCCATTCTCGCTGCTTCTGTCTGAGGGCATTCCTTTTAGCTGCTACTAATGCTGGGTTGGGATCATTACTACAGCTGGAAGCGATATGACCATCTTCTCCACACTTGAAACAGTATCCAGGTTTGGGTTTGGCTGACACTGCAGCAATTTGTGGTATCTGTCCCGGCTTGTTCTGAATTTTGGTACTTGGGTTCCTTTTTGCTTCCTTTTGAAGTTTCTGCGATCTTTTCTCTGTTTTATCAGCTCTGAGCTGTGCGATTTGAGACCTGAGGTCAGCAATTTGCTTCTGGAGGTCAGACGAATTGCTGTCCATTTCATGCTCATAATCGTTCCTACCTTGAGAGCGTGTGGTTTGCACGTTAGAATAAACACGAGTCTTTTGGATCCCCAAATGTTGTTTCATGCGGGTTGCTTTACTTGCCTGTTTGTCCTCCTCGGTGCGTAGGTGGAGGAGTAGCTCTGCAAAATGAGGTGGGTCGTCTTTCTTTTGTTCAAGTTGAAGGTTTGCAATCAATGAGCTGTCCCAACACCCTCTACAAAACTGTCTCAGGAGCTGTTTATTGATGTCACTAGAAGCAATTCCGTCTCTTTTTATGACTAGGTTTAGCACTGTGTGCAATCTTTGCAGGTAATGTGAGGGTTTTTCACCTCCATTCTGATTGGTGTTTAAGAAGCGAGCAAAGAGTTCGTCACCGTCCTCTACAGTTGCATAGGCAGAATCAAGATGTTCAAGGTAAGTTTTGGGGTTTGCTTTTGGACCAAAAGCTTTCACCAGGTCCGCTGCAGGGGGTGAAAGACTTTCAACAATCTTTCGCACAACTTGAGTTTCGGTGAGCGAGGGATCAGTCAAGCAAAACTCTACGCTGCTGCGCCAAGTGTCATAGTCAGTTTCGAAAGGAGGATGTGGAACTCTCCCTGAAAAAGGTTTCAGTCTGTATTGCGAGTTTGGTGGGGGAATGACTTCACTGCTTTTAACAATGTGCTCTACAATAACCCGCTGCACTTCAGGTGTGCTTAAAAGGTTGGTGGGAATCTGAGGGGTTTGTTTCTCAGCCTCTGCCGGTGGGTGAGTATTCAAGGCACTTACATGGTTGCTATTGGGTGTTAAAGGAGAAGAAGGTAGGGCCTCATCACTGTGGGGCACTGGCTCTTGTTCAGTGGAAGGCTCAACTGTGTGGACATCCCCTCCCAATGACTCCCCAATTTTAGCTAGTTCATCCATCAAAAGGTCTTTAAACGATCGGTTGCTTCGTGCTGCCACATCTTTAAGCTGTGACAGGTAAGTTACAGTAGCTGATGCGCTGGTTTCAATGCTATACGCACTGGCTAGGTCTCGAACGTGATAGACAACTTCAGGTTTCACAGTGCAAGGTCTGTCATAAGGCAAATATTTTTTCTCTAGTTCTTTAGCAGTAGCCTCATGTTGAAATTCCACAATAATCTGACCACCAGTTGGTAGCTTAATCTGCCTACTGACAGGACCGAAAGCTTCTAAGAACTCAATTATTTCTTTATCAATGTCTGTGTTAGTTAAACCACTGACCAAGACAGCATTTTGAACTTTAACATTCTCTGTTTTCACAACTTCCATGGTTAGGACACGTAAAAGTACCAGTAGAAAAAAAATACAAGTCACTGTGAAGCTCCAGGCACTCTTAATCGTTTTATTAAATTTTGGGTGGACTAACAACTCTGCAAACCCTCCTGGCTGGCTCGCCACTTTCTGTAGCCAAGTACAGGATAGGGTAGGGGAAATTAAAGTAAGATGGAGAGAATGGGCCAATAGCTAGATTCGCAGGAGGGATAAAGGGAGTTGCGTGGAGAAGAATGACTGGAGCCACAGGTAAAGTTGCTATGAATTGTATTAAACTATTTAGCAACAATTTAACAGCATTTTATGAACAGGAATGAAAACATAAAATAAAATACAGTGACAGCAATAATAATAACAGTCAGAATCCTATCTGAGCTCAGATATGTCAGTCTTGCCGGCTTAATAGTCAGTGTTCAGTCAAGTCAAATCCAACAGGTCAAAAGTTTGTGATTGGTGCGATTTCGTCCTACCGCACTGTTGCAATTGTTCGTGAGAGAAGAGCAACCTGCCCTTCTGGGCCAACTCAGAATGGCTGTGGTTCGGTTCGGTTCAAAGGGAAAGGCTCGCCATCTTCCTCGTCAGGAAGAGATCCAGGTCTCACGATCCCATAAAAAAACCTAGCCAGCACACTTCTAATGTTCAACTCTCAGAGAGGATCTTGTTCAACTCTCAGAGAGGATCTTGTTCAACTCTCAGAGAGGATCTTGTCCACTTCATCCGCTCCCGCGCAGATCGCGATGGTTTCAAGGTCCGAAATGTTCACAATAAATCAGGTCCGTTTCTCCAAGGTCCATGCAGATCTCCGGTATGGATATTTGCTCAATTTATCAAGTTAATAGTTATTTTCCAGCGAAAAGCTTGGCGGTGAAAATCAGTGATGGTCTCGTGCACCTCTGTCTCTCTCTGTGTCTGAGCACGTGACGGTACAGAGCAGGGGAAGGCGGGGCTTGTTCCTTCCTAACCAGTAGGGGTGTTAAATATACTCTTTGGGTTTTATTCTTATATTTATAGTATTTATCTTTTATTATTGATTTATTTTTGATCAACTCAGTGATTAACAGAGTAATGATAAATCCCAATTAACAATAACATGTTGTAGTGCATTACTGAGTCGTGTAAACTCACTGGGTTACAGCTGTTTTTAGTGATGATGTCAGAGAAGTAGGACCTCCTTGCATTCCTCAGTTGTAAATTATAATTGTGAAGTTTCTCTTTATAAATGTCATAATGAACCTGGAGGTTTGTTTTTCTCCATCTGCGCTCAGCTTTCCTACACTCTCTTTTTTCATTTTTCACCAGTGTGGAGTTTCTCCATGGAGACTTTTTCCTTCCAGAGATAACCTTCACCTTAATGGGAGCAATAGTGTCCATTACATTTAACATGTTAGCATTGAAGCTATTGACGAGCTCATTGACTGACCCTCTGGACAGGTCAGGTGTTAATGGGAAGACCTGGTTAAAAATTGCACTACTGTGTTCATTTATACACCGTTTTGTGATCACTGTTGTTGATATATTTGTGTGGGCTGAGATTTTACTTTCAAAGAAAACACAGTAATGATCAGACAGGCCCACATCAGACACAGTAACCTTTGAAATGCTCAGGCCTTTGGAGATCAGTAGGTCAAGAGTGTGTCCTCTATTATGTGTGGCCTCTGTTACATGCTGAGTCAGCCCAAAGTTGCCCAGAGTGTTACTCAGGTCTTTAGTCCCTTTGTCCTGAGGGTTGTCCACATGAATGTTAAAATCCCCAGCAATAATTACACAGTCAAAATCAACACAGATCAAAGACAGCAGTTCACTGAGGTCATTAAAAAAGTCTGTGCAGTATTTGGGAGGCCTGTAAACATTAAGAAACACAACTTTGGATGGGGCCTTCAGCTGTAAAGCCACATATTCAAAAGACTGAAAACTTCCAGGAGATAGCTGCTTACATTGAAATGATTCATTAAATAAGACAGCAACCCCTCCTCCTCTCCTGCTCGCCCTGACCTCACTGATAAAACTGTAGTTAGGAGGGGTCGTCTCGATGAGAACAGCTCCACTGTTACTTTGGTCCAACCAAGTTTCAGTTAAAAACATAAAATCAAGGCTGTGCTCAGTGATTAAATCATTAATTAAAAATGTTTTCCCAGCTAGAGATCTAATGTTTAATAAAGCCAACTTAAGTGTTTTAGAGGTATTACTTGTCCCCTCGTGTTTGGGAGCAGTCTGTGGCACACAAGGTATGTTTACTATGTTTAAAGATCTTTTAGAGTGCAGCTCTCTGTGTTTTGACCAGGCCACATGTCTCCTGTCACCTAAAAGTACAGAAATTTTAAAACCTTCTAGTAAACAGGGTCCCAGCTTCTCCTGGGAAAAGTCATCACTGCCATAATCCTCACAGCCCGGACCCTTCACACATCACGCATCAGACTGCGGAGACAGGGCATGAAGAGGAACTAAGGGGGGCGAGGCTGGGCAATGTGACTTCGATTGCTCTGTTGAGGGTGGGGCTCGATGGCGAACCTTTGGCCGCTCTGGTGGGGGGTTTATGGGGGACAAAAAGGTGGCTATATTGGTCGCTGATTTGTTTTTGTTTTGTTTTTGAATGTCAGAAATGTATATTTGTGAATGTGGAGAATATTGGTTTCACTGGTGAAAATAAATAATTGAAATGGGTATATATTTGTTTTTTGTTAAGTTGCCTAATAATTATGCACAGTAATAGTCACCTGCACACACAGATATCCCCCTAAAATAGCTAAAACTAAAAACAAACTAAAAACTACTTCCAAAAACATTCAGCTTTGATATTAATGAGTTTTTTGGGTTCATTGAGAACATGGTTGTTGCTCAATAATAAAATTATTCCTCAAAAATACAACTTGCCTAATAATTCTGCACTCCCTATATATGCCTTGACCTATATTAAATTTCTGTCTTTCCTTTTATCTGTTTGTGTTTTCTCTCCGTGAGTTTGAATACTAAATGAAGTCATTCAGCTCTTATTTAAATCTTATTTAGATTGTCTTAAGGCAATAAACCAGTTAATGGAGTTTAATTAGGTCCTGCCTGCACTTTACCGAATAAAAACATATTAAGCTTGGGCAAATGATTAAACTCTCTTATACAGAATTGAAGATTACAGTCTCAGTATTTTTTGATAAGAATCATTCTTTTACACACACACACACACACACACACACACAGAGAAATACACACTTAAAAAAACCTCTGCATAGGCAGTAAGTGAATTAGCTCCAGAGACAGACATGAAAGGCTGCTGTGCTGCACAACAGAATTTCAGAAGTGTATTTGAGGTGACAGTTTTGTATATTTGTTGACAGAAATTTAATTTTCGAATTCTTAATCCTTCGTTTCTAAAACTAGGCTTGGTCTTTGTAACAGTTCAAAGTTTAAAGCTGCAAGAGAACACAGATCTGCACACAGGCAGACCCCAACTGGTGTCAAGATATGAATATTGGATTTCTGAAAGAAAGGGAAGCTTTCAGAACATCTGTAAAAATTGAAGTTTCCATAGGGTTTTTTTTTTTAATAAAAAAAAACTTCATAAAAAAATATTTCATTCAAACTTGTTACACTATCAGTCACATGTGTGAGTGCAGCATACGTATCCAGGGATGCACCTAACACTGTGTCACAGCAGATTAAAAGTCAAACTAGGAACAATGTCCCCAGTGGTTATATGACACCTACATGCATGCACAGACAAGTGGTGTGTGAGTGTGTTTGTGTGTGTGTGCATGAGCATGAACAGTACACCACAGACTAAGATGGATGCGAGGACATGTTTGAGGTGATGATCATGTAAATTAACCATCACTGCTGTGTTACATACACCCACCCACACACTTTTGTTTGTTTGTCTCTTCTTTGTCATTAAACAAGGCCGTTGAATGCAAAGGTTTTTCCATTCATCCCTTCCATTCATTCACATTAATAAATATGTAACCAACAGTTCGACATTGCTAACAATAAACTCACTATTAAATAATTACTAAGTTTCAATTCAGTTTAATTCCATTTAATTTTATTTATCACACAAGGGCAATTCATTTTAACTAGCTCATAAAAGATGAAGGTGAATATAAAACACACAATGAATGAAATGAAGTGAAACTAAGTCTATTGGGCACTGAAAACAGCTTGACTGAAGTGAATGAATAAAGCAGTTTAAAAGTCACACTCTTCATGCAGTCTCTTATCAGTGATGTCGGCCCACTGTCTGATCGAGGTCTGTGCCTTGTTGAACCTCTGTGCACATCTATCTGCAGAGGGAAGTGAGGAAAGAGAAGTTACTGTATGAAATTGTGATTTTCACTTCGAGTAATATTGAGTACATCTGAATGTATGGGTATCTTTCAGAACTACGTATACAAAATAGGAATTATTTTTAAATAGCTTAGAGTTTGTCAAGGTTACTACAGTGAACTAAAACCTAAAGTATAGGAAAAGATATAGAAACCATTTGAATTTTTTTCTGTTTAAAGTAAAATCTATGTGAACTGTCTTATGTTTCAATTAATAGTTAACTTTATATTTGGAGAAATTGGTTGTGGTTAAAAAAAATGGAGGATTTTGGCACGGTTTCCTGACAGCAAGAAGGCAATGTGAACATGTGTTGGGGCCTTTCTGTGCGGTTCATATGCATAGTTCATATCCACAGTTCATATCCACAGTCCAATGAAACATTTATTAATTTGTGTGCTTTTCTGTCTGGCTCTTTGGCCTGTGGAAGACTGATGACCTGTTGACACCTGGGACAGTGGCCAGCCGTGTGACCCTAAGCTCAAAGTAGGATAGTGGGATCTTAAGCATGTTAACAGGGCAAGCATGTAGTTAAAACAAATCCCAACTTTTAACTTAATCCTATAAAAGGTAGATGGTGGACATTAAGTTGTCAACAGTGATGTTAGAGTTGGTTTTTAAATGTTAGGCAGTAAAACAGAACCAACTTTCATCTCCACTATAAATAGCAGCGACATGCAAACAGAAACAAAGTGGAAAACAACAAAAACTATGACTATTGCAAAAACAAAAACACTCAGCGAGAGGCAACCAAATGATTAAGAACACACAGAGTGCAGCTGATTGCTGCAACTGTGGTATTTATGAGACCACCTGTTGTTTTCATGTCACACAGTGATTATGGGTGTACATGACACTTTCCAAGAAAAGAGAGCCTGGTGATGTAAACTATGAGCTTTCTTCTTTAATTATAGCTTATTGAAGCACTAAAATAACCTCGATTAAATCAATGTGATGCTCCTCAAGGTCACTGATTATTACAGATGTCACATTAGACTTAACTGTTTATAATTATTAACATTTTGACTACCAGTGGAGGGAGAAGGAGGGAAGGTTGCAGTGAAAAAGCTGAAAAACAACCATGGTCCATTAACAATGGTACAAATAAAGAAAGAGAGAAACCTAACATTTAGTAACACTGGAGGGAGAGTTCACACACAGCAGATGTAGGCGTATTTATTTATGGCACACAAGAGCCCATTGTCTTTTAGTGCTAATGTAACTGCAAAATTCATAGTTTCAGGCTGTAGAAGACGGTGTATAGAGCTGAAGGTTAAAAGATTTGGTCATATCAAATACAGTGGGGCAAAAAAGTATTTAGTCAGCCACCGATTATGCAAGTACCCCCACTTAAAATGATGACAGAGGTCAGTAATTTGCACCAGAGGTACACTTCAACTGTGAGAGACAGAATGTGAAAAAAAAAATCCATGAATCCACATGGTAGGATTTGTAAAGAATTTATTCGTAAATTAGGGTGGAAAATAAGTATTTGGTCACCTCAAACAAGGAAAATCTCTGGCTCTCACAAACCTGTAACGTCCTCTGTAAGAAGCTTTTCTGTCCCCCACTCGTTACCTGTATGAATGGCACCTGTTTGAACTCATCATCTGTATAAAAGACACCTGTCCACAGCCTCAAACAGTCAGACTCCAAACTCCGCCATGGCCAAGACCAAAGAGCTTTCGAAGGACACCAGGAAAAGTATTGTAGACCTGCACCAGACTGGGAAAAGTGAATCTACAATAGGCAAGCAGCTTGGTGTGAAAAAATCAACTGTGGGAGCAATCATCAGAAAATGGAAGACATACAAGACCACTGATAATCTCCCTCGATCTGGGGCTCCACGCAAGATCTCATCCCGTGGGGTCAAAATGATCATGAGAACGGTGAGCAAAGATCCTAGAACCACACGGGGGGACCTGGTGAATGACCTGCAGAGAGCTGGGACCAAAGTAACAAAGGTCACCATCAGTAACACACTACAACGGCAGGGAATCAAATCCCGCAGTGCCAGACGTGTTCCGCTGCTGAAGCCAGTGCATGTCCAGGCCCGTCTGAAGTTTGCCAGAGAGCACATGGATGATACAGCAGAGGATTGGGAGAATGTCATGTGGTCAGATGAAACCAAAGTAGAACTTTTTGGTATAAACTCAACTCGTCGTGTTTGGAGGAAGAAGAATACTCCTACCATGTGAATTCATGGATTTTTTTTTTTCACATTCTGTCTCTCACAGTTGAAGTGTACCTCTGGTGCAAATTACTGACCTCTGTCATCATTTTAGGTGGGGGAACTTGCACAATCGGTGGCTGACTAAATACTTTTTTGCCCCACTGTATGTATATGTTTTATATATATTCTGTGGTAACATTGTGGCAAGACCTGTGTAGATTTTGAAACAATCTACACATCTACACATGTCATACCCATCAAAGTTAATGTGTGCCTAATGGATTAACTTTGTAGTTACAAGGCAATTGAAAAGACTGTGGCTAATGTCTTAATGTGAAACACAAACAAAATTTTAAATGTGAACTACCAACAGAGGAACAAGATCTTTTGTCTTTGCTTATGGAATGCTGTCATGTCACTCTGAGCACTCTTTGGGATCACCTACATTTTGCATGGATATTATACCTCTTTTTCTTCAACCTGATTTTTATCTACATGATAAGCAACGGCTGTGAGTGAGTGGTGAATCTTACTGACAAGACCTGCCATCACCCTTTTTTGTTCCAATGGGGACCATAATTTACAAAGTGAACATAATCTTATGTCAATAAGACTTTGCTACTTAGGGTCTATCTCAGCTGACAGTGCAAAAAGGAGACGACATCCTTGACATGCTGCCAGTCCATCACAAGACTATTAGAAAATTAGTGATGTCACTCATTATCATATTCACACCTACAGTTCATTCACAGTCATTTATCACTTAACAAGCATGTCTCTGGGCTGTGGGCAGAAGCCCAGACGAGCCCAGGGGAATTGCTAGGTCCAGAGTTTGAACCTTATAGAGATTGACAGACCACGTGACTTTCGCGCATTTCATGCTGGGAACTTGTGGCAAAACAATCCAAGTACCGCATCAAATGCAAGCATTTGCAGCACCGCAAAACGTTCATTCTTCGGTTCCAATAAATTCTTGCTTTTTCTTTGCCCCCCAAAAAGGTATGTACAAAACGAAGGAGAACAATGCCGGTCCGTACAAAGACAGACATGATGAAAAGTCAAAGAAAAGATACGAGGAAAAAAAATCAAACCAGTGAAAGGGTCAGGCCCTTACGAGCACACAGAGGGACAAAATACGTTAGCGTGCTGCCCAACTTTCACCACGCTCATATTTATAATTATACGCTTCTTGGAGTGAGTGCATACACTCGTGAAGTTTAGTAACTTCAGGTCACTGCAACAAGCCCAGGTACAGTTTACCGACGGATGGGTGCAGGACCTTGAAATGCACCGAACGAAAGACCATCGTACGTATCATAAGTTTACCAGTCTCACAAATCGTCTTCATAAATACACATTCATTAACCGTTTATTAATATAACCTTTGAGCTCAACGGTAATTAATTAGTAGTGGAAATAATTTCTGGTACGCATCACAGAAATGTAGCAGTGACAATAATATTGTATGCTGTAATCGTACTGGGCAATTAGTGATACAAAAGAACTGTTTTATCCTGTGAATAAAAGTATATGTTTTTGTCAATGCACCATAATAACAGAAGCGAAACGCAATATTGTGTCAGGACAATTCACTATTTATGCACAATAAACAAAGGAGCATAGCGCGACAATTTCTGTTCAGCACCAGACGTGCTTGTAACCTATATCACCAATTCTGTTAAGAAAAATGACGTATTAACTACAACAGAAGACTGACCTCTGTGGAAATGCTTGGAGCAGACTAACCTGTGAGCTGGAGTGTTCTGGGACGTTATATTTTGTCTTTGAATGGCTGCAATCCAGGCCATCCATCGCCTCTTTGTTACTTCGGAAACATGGCTCGAACAATTTCTCTTCAACGACGTAATCCGATAAAAACGATCTCTTTACCCGTCGGCTTTCCGTGGCTGTCATGCGACCGGCTATTGCAGTTAATAATACAACAGCTTCTTGCCATTTTTTGTGTTTCTTTTTATCGCTGTATAACTGATTTCAATTGAAAGCCTGCGTGCGCTAGTACCTCTTGCCACAAGTTCCCAGAATTCTTTGCGGTTTTACCCCTGAATGACGTCACATTTTCAATCTCTATTGCTAACCACTGTGGTGCCAGGTAACACTCTCAGAATGGAAACCATTTCTGGGGAGCTCTGTATTGTTTAACATTCGTAGTATGTTTCTGGACTGGAAGCTAGAATCCTCTCTTTTATATGAAAGAAAGATGAAAGAAATACAAGTCAACAGATTTTCTAGATCAGAGGTTTTGACAGGATGGACTTGTGTTATATTTATCCATCTGTATGTGTAAACCATATTAGAGGTAGGTTTAAAGCTAACCAAAAAGGTCAAATCAAATATTCAGATAGATTTAAAAAAAAAAAAAAAAGTACAGCAGACACACACACACATATTAATTAGTGCTGTTGTTACAACCCCCTCTGCTAGGCGTCAGGGAAGGAGTAACATACACAAGCCCCCAACACAAAACTGAGTAAAGAAAAAGGTTTTAATCTCAAAATGTCTGTGAAGGTTCTCAGTCATCCAGGCCATCGTAGTCAAAGGAGCTTGCAAAGAAAAGCGTCTGGACTTCTTTAAGTTGCTTGAAGACGTTTCACCGCCTCTGTTCAAAGATGGTCGCAGAGGCGGGGGTTTACGACACTAACTCTCTGCCATCTATAATCCAGTTTTGAGATCCCTTCCCAGACGCCTTAATGCCCACTCACATCCTGGGCCATCTGACCTTAGGAATTCGCATGATAAGGTGGGGCCAGGTTTCACAATGAACTCACCCGAAACTCTGGCTGATTGGGACCCACTCCCAGTTTCACACCTTGGCTCAGGCGATTAGAGGATCATCAGGGGGTCCTTTTGTCCCTCTGTGGGGGGTTACTCCCACTAGGTTTATATCTGGGACTCTCCACCATTTGACCTTAGAACTGAAGAAGCTTCTCGGATGAGAGGTGAAACGTCTTCAAGCAACTTAAAGAAGTCCAGACGCTTTTCTTTGCAAGCTCCTTTGACTTTTAATCTCAAACTTTGAACAGAAAACCGACAGGGCTGTTCAACAGACCACTGGGCAAACAATTATTACATAAAGAAAAAACCAGTCAAGAGTAAAAGCTAAAGGTTAACTAAGGCAAGCCAGCATCACAAAATTCTACTCACAGCCAGCTAGCAGCTCAAAACTCTAATCAGGCTAAGTTCAAAGCATGCACCAAGGTTTGACAAAGTTCAGCAATATGAACAAGTTCAACAAAGATCGAAGAGGGAGGCACGAAGGGCAAACCGCATGTTCAGTCCTAAGCAGCAGCCACTGAGTGAAGGACCTCCAGCCTTTTGTAGCCACAGGTGGGCACGATCAGCCACTGATTGCCTCTTGGATCCCCTGGCAGCCAATCGTCCGTGGCACACTTCATTCTGCATAAGAGAGGGTTGGCACAGGTCTCCCAGTAACCAATCACACACAAGTCATGGCACACATAGATTTGCATGAACACAAGACAGTCTCACTCCCTCCAAGGCCCAGGGTCGTAACACTCAATAGATTAGAAAATTAATTAATCACACAATTTTCTGTGATTAATCGCAATTACTTGATCAATAGCCTGGTTGCAATTACATTTTTTCAACTTTATATTTAAGCTTGTAACACACTTACGCAACATAAGTAAATGCAGAAAAAAACCCCCACAAAGAATGTTAAATGCTTAAATTCAAAGAGAATTTGAATAGTTTTCCCCTCAATCTTTTAACACAGGTTCTCTCCTGTGAAATACAACTTTAAAAACCTACATACTAATACGTAAGTATACACTAATATAGAATATATTAGTGCTGTCAAACAATTAAAATGTTTAATCAGATCCATCACAGGGTTACAGGATTAACATGTGTATTGAACATCTTGAACATTCATGTTAACAAAAAACTCTTTAAACATTTATCCAATTTCTGTCACTCTTGGGGAGGCACTTCAAGTCCTTGATACGAGGAACCAAAGCTATGTAAAGTGTGTGTTCTCAACAATATTAACAGGACCTGTTAATATTGCTAACCCTAACTCACTTGGCATTGTATCAGTCAATATGTCAGAGGTAGACTTACTGAGCCCCCGATGCTCCGTGAGTGGTTTGTCGCAAGCTGGGTGACGCGTTTGTAACACGCGGCGACAGTAAAGTGGTCGTGCCAAAGTGTCATGCTAAAAAGAAAGATTCTTTAAAATGCAAGGGGGAGCAAGCGAGTCAGATACCACGGGCACAGAGAGGAAGCAGGTCTGATCAGAAACAGTTTATCACTAGGCCAGGGAGCACAAATAAAAACACCCTTAAAATGTACATAATAAAATGTTGTCAGTCTACTAAAACTAAATAAAACAATTCTAAAACCCGTAAAACTACCATTTTCTACATTCACTAACCCCCCCCATGATGAACATGCCACATGTTCATCATGGGTCCATCAGCAGGCCAGGAATTCCTTCTTTAGAGCAGAGTCCACGCCAGCCTCATCTTCGGCAGACAAGAAAGAGCTTCCCAGCTTCTTGTCCTTCCGCTGGCCCATCACTTCCCAGCCCGGCTTGCGTTCTGCACCCGAATCCATCATGCGACCACCGCCACAGCTCCCCTTGCGTCAGTGTCCTGTAAAATAACAAATAGGGGCCAGAACAATGGTCCCAGAAGCGGCCCTGGCTCATGGCCATGGCAACCCTCTCCCAATCCAGCTCCACCCAGTAAACAACAGTAGAGACCCTACTCACAAATGCAGGCAGAGGTAAACCTCTGCCCTGCTGCCAATCACACGTGTTGTCTCTTACTGTTGCTGTTGCTGTTCCATGAGGTCAGGACTGGGCCGCCGGGCCACACTGGCCATCTCACATTAACTTTCCAGTCTGGGGCCTCTCTCTTTCAGTGCTCAGCTAGCCTGTTTTTAAAAGGTCTTTACACAGCTGATAGGCCACCTCTGGACACACCCCTGCCTCAGCAGGTGGTCCCTATCAGGTAATTTGTCCCATGTGCAGCCAGTCCACAGTGGATAAAAACCATGTCACATAAAACACTAAAAACCATGCAATAGAAACAGAATAAAACCATGCAAATAAAACGACACACAGGATAAATACAAATTTCCACTGTGTGACACGTTAGCCAAAATCCTAGCAGCATCTCCGACTAACGCATGCTTCGCATCAATGTGATATTTTAAGCTGGAAGTGCTTCGGTGAAAAGAAAAATCCTTCTTGCACAATGTGCATAATACTTTATGTAGGTCGACTGTTCCGTCTTGTTATTTTAATATTCAAATTTCCCATCGAGAAGGCCAATGTGCGTTTATCATCTTCCATATTGAGTTGATTGGTTCAGCTGCCCGTCACTACCAGATCAACTGCCCATTTGCTCATGTGCAAAGGTAACTGTACTTGGACAAACTGCCCGAAATGCGTTGAGGGAAACATATCAGGGATTTTGAGTCATTCTGCACTCCAGATGTGTTAATTATGTTAAAAATTTTAATCACATTGACTATGATGGCGGATTAATTTGCGTTAACGCATTAATTTTGACAAGTACATTCATCCTCACCAAAAACAATAAGTGTGGTGAGGGTGCTGCTACTGTATATCTATTGAATACATTTTTATAACTTGCGAGTGTGTGTTTGTGTGAGTGAGTGAGAGAGACAGACAGTGACAGGGGGCCCTAATATAGAGTGACGTTGGGAAGAGGCAGAAAGAAATCCCACCATCATAGAGAATCCCTGAGGTTTCATTGACTGATGGGTGTCTGAAAAACACATACACATGGATGCGTAAACACACACACACACACACACACACACACACACACACACACACACACACACGTAGGAAAATATTTAGTATACACATCCAGAAATGCATACACTATTATATATTGTACATATATTTATTAGTTTCAGGTTGGCCATTCTTGTATTTTGCTCGTTTGTGTTGTTGTGTTTGCACATCTCTGTTGCTTGTGGGGCTCGCACACAAGAATTTCACTCGCATGTGCTGTGCCAGTGTGCCTGCACATGTGATGTGACAATAAAAGTGATTTGATTTGATTTGATTTGATTTGACACACACACACACACACACACACACACACACACACACACACGCAGACAGAGAGAGAGAGTCACGACATGCTGCAGATTATTATTTATCCAATTTGTACTCCAGTGAGGCTGTCAAAAGTGTCAGATTGATTACTTGCTGGCAGTCTGACAGTGTGCGCACGTGTGTGGGACTTTTTCTTAACAGTCACATTTCAAAGCATTTAAGTGACTTCAGAATAGCTAATAGATCGATCAACCAATTGATGAGTCAATAGATCAATCAACAACAGAAAAAGCGCTTTATGAGAAGAGACAAAATTTTAAAAACTAGCACTTTTTAGACAGTATTAAAAAAAAACATACAAAACACACAAAGGGTATGACCAAAACCAGCTATTTTTAGATTAAATGTTTGCTGCCTCAAGATACAGCTTTTGTTTCTGGAAGTCTGTCGTGATGCCAGCTACAATATCAAATACTGGGACAGGCAGATAATGTTAATCATTTTGCACATGCACTTAGAAAACCCTGTATCCTTTGAGGACTGAGATATACTCCTATCTGACAAATTTCAAATCCTCCAAGGATCACAACCCTAACCATAACTAACCCTATGCAATTAAAATATAGAATGCCTACTTTTATTAAATAATTTCCCCCTAACCTTGGCAGTAACAAAATCAAAAAACACACCAACACCAACAACAGTGGTAGTTTTTTCTGATCCCCTCCCAGTCAGACTAGACGTGACATGCTTAGCCATATGCTCTCCTTATGTCTGGCTGCCTCAGAAGGATCCAAAAAATGTATAAAGTGGGCTTTATAAATTTTTGGGAAAATATCTGGGAAAAAAGTAGTCTTGTTAGGAAAACTGGTATCCATCTCACTTCAGATGGAGTAGCTCTAATTTCTAGAAATCTGTCCAAATGTATTAAGTCCCAGAAAACATGTCTATCCAGAGGCCCAGGAAGCAGAGTTGCAGTCTTACACGGCTCTCTGCAGCTTCTCAAATCCCATTATCCCCCATAAACCCATAGAGACTATATCTGCATCAAAAAACAGCAAACAATAGCAAAAAATTACTTACGCGTAAACACAAACACACACACACACGTACACACACACACAAAGAATCAGAATCAGAATCAGAATCAGAAAGGGGTTTATTGCCAAATGTTGAGCAGGTTTACAACATTAGGAAATTGCTGCGGTGCTTCAGTGCAAACATAGTGTCATATATAGCACTTAAATAGTGTCATAAATAGCACTTAAATAGACATGAAAAAATAAAAGTAGGGATAAGAATTAAAAGTGCTACGTAGAAAGATATGTGCATGAGCTATACATGAGATATATACATGAGAATAAGAATTAAGAGTGCTACGTAGAAAGATATATACATGAGTGCAGGTGGTGATCAGTGCCAAACATGGAATGATGCAGTGACACAGCGTAGGGTCATGTGTTAGTGGTGGGAACAGTCATATGGTTATTGTTCATGTGTCCAACAGCAGAGGGGACGAAACTGTTCTTATGGCGAGAGGTTCTGGTGCGAATGGACCGGAGCCTCCTGCCTGAGGGGAGCAGGTCAAACAGACTGTGTCCAGGGTGAGAAGGGTCAGCTGAGATCCGAGCTGCACGCCGCAATGTCCTGGAGGTGTACAGGTCCTGCAGAGATGGGAGTCTGCAGCCAATCACCTTCTCAGCAGAGCGCACAACACGCTGCAGTCTCTGTTTGTCCCTGATAGTGGCTCCAGCGTACCACACGGTGATGGAGGAGGTGAGGATGGACTCGATGATTGCAGTGTAGAACTGCATCATCGTCCGTGTTGGCAGGTTGAATTTCTTCAGCTGCCTCAGGAAGTACATCCTCTGCTGGGCTTTCTTGATGACAGAGGTGATGGTGGGCTCCCACTTCAGGTCCTGGGTGATGGTGGTACCCAGGAAGCGGAATGAGTCCACAGAGGTGATGGGGGTGTCAGTCAGGATGATGGGGGGGAGTGGGGCTGTGTGCTTCCTGAAGTCCACAATAATCTCCACTGTCTTCTGGGCATTCAGCACCAGGTTGTTGTGGCTGCACCAGGACACCAGACGTTCAACCTCCCTCCTGTAGGCAGACTCATCCCCGTCAGAGATGAGCCCAATAACGGTGGTGTCATCTGCAAACTTGATTAGCTTGACAGACTGGTGGTTGGAGGTGCAGCAGTTGGTGTACAGGGAGAAGAGCAGACCTGTCTACAGACCTGTTGGCTCTATATGCAAACTGCAGGGGGTCCAGGAGGGGGGCCGTGAGGGTCCTGAGATGGGAAAGAACTAGGCGCTCAAAAGACTTCATGACCACAGATGTCAGAGCCACGGGTCTGTAGTCATTTAGTCCAGTGATCCTAGGTTTCTTGGGGACAGGGATTATGGTGGAGGACTTGAAGCAGGCAGGCACATGACATGCCTGCAGTGAGGAGTTGAAAATGCCAGAAAACACTGGGGCCAGCTCGTTTGCACAGTGTCTGAGGGTGGCAGGAGACACGCCGTCTGGGCCGGGAGCTTTCCGAGCATTCAGGTTCTTAAACTGCTTCCTCACATCTGCTTCATGAATATGAAGAGTTGTGGTGGGAGGAGGTGGTGTGAAATCCTCTTTTGTGTGGGGTGAGGAGGGGGGTGTTGTAGGTGAACAGTTTGAAGGTGGTGATGGCTCTATGGAGGGGGGAGAGGTGGGGGAATTAGTGTCCAAAGTGCCTCTATTGTTGGGGCCGTTGGAGGTGTGAAGGCTGCCTGATGGCTCGTCAAAACGGCAGTAGAAGTCGTTAAGGGTGTTGGCTAAGAGCAAGTCATCAGTGGAGTGGGGGGTTTTAGGCTTTTAGTTTGTGATATTACTAAAACCTTTCCACACAGAGGCCGAGTCATTCTCTGAGATCTGCTGCTGCATCTTCTCAGAGTGCTGATGTTTAGCAATGTCCACTTCTTTAGTGAACCTGTACTTGGCCTCTCTGTAGCAGTCCCTGTCTCCGCTTCTGAATGCCTTTCTCTTTTCCAGCCACAGCTTTTTGAGTTTAGAAGTAAACCAGGGTTTGTCATTGTTATAACTCACCCTGGTGCGTGATGGCACAATGCTGTCCTCACAGAAGTGGATATAGGAGGTGACAGTGTCCGTAAACTCGTCCAAGCTGTTAGAAGCAGCCTTCATTGTGTCCCAGTCTGTAGACTCCAGACACGTGCGAAGCTCCTCCACAGCCTCGTTGCTCCACAGTTTTTTAGTCCTCACGACAGGTTTGGAGAGCTTCAGCCTCTGTCTGTACGCGGGGATTAGGTGGATCATGACGTGGTCAGAAAGTCCGAGTGAAGCGCGGGGCACCGCGCGATAGGCCCCGCTGATCGTGCTGTAACAGTGGTCTAATGTCCTCTCCTCTCTGGTCGGGCATTTAATATACTGCTTGTATTTGGGAAGCTCATGGCTCAGATTGGCTTTGTTAAAGTCCCCAAGAGCAATGATGAGAGAGTCCGGGAATGTCCGCTCCATGTGCAGTATCTGCTCCGCGAGTGCGCACTGAGCTGCCTGCGCATCTGCGTCTGGCGGGATGTAAACAGCGGCCAGGATGAATGAAGCAAACTCCCGCGGAGAATAAAACGGTTTGCAGTGGATAAAAAGATATTCCAGAGAGGAAGAGCAGTGCTGAGCAATCACTGTCACATCTGTGCACCAGCCACTATTAATGTAGAAGCAGAGACCTCCACCTTTGGACTTACCGGAGAGAGCGGCCTGCCGGTCCGCGCGCAGCAGATGGAAGCCCTCCAGCTTGAGCGCTCAGTCTGGGATGTTCTCACTGAGCCACGACTCCGTAAAACATGAGACACAGGAGGAGGCAAAGTCTCTGTTCATGCTTCTCATCAGGGCCAGTTCGTCAATCTTATTCCCGAGTGAGCGTACATTAGAAAGGAAGATCCCAGGAAGAGCAGTTCGCAGTCCGCGTCTCCTCAAACGCACGAGTGCGCCGGCTCGCTTCCCTCTCTTTCGGCGTCTCGCTTTCCTGGTCAGAGTCAGCAGTAAATCTGCCGCAGATGCGACAAATATTGGAAATAAATCCACAGGCGTTGTAGTCCTGTAGTTAAGGAGCTCTTCTCTGGTGTACGAGTATCCAGAGGAGTGCCCAGACACAGAAGAAATGCACAAAAACAAAACAAAAGTAACGCACTGAAGCACCAGGGCGACCATACGCGGCGCCATCTTGGTTCCAAGAACAGTTCCACCAAAAGAATAAAGCAGTTAAATGCGGATTTTATATCAATACGTGTCTGTCTTCTAAGTCCCTGTTTGTAAATGTTTTCATAATTACTCAACATATTGTTCTGTCTTACAGAAACGTGGTCACAGCAGGATAATTGTGTCACACACTGAGTCACATCAACTGTCAGAATTCTTGAAGCACAAGCCGAAGAGGGGGAGAGGCAGCAATTTTCCACTCCACCTTATTAATCAACCAAAGACCCAGACAGACTTTTAATTCATATGAAAGCCTGACTGTTAGCTTTTTCCAACGTGGCTGGAAAAAAAACAACACAAATAATTTGTTGTTGTTGATCATCTGGGAATTACTCAGTTTCTCTGATGTAGTACTTAGTTCACACAAAATGATTTTAGTGGATGATTGTAACATTGACAATGATGCTTAAAATGACAGCCCCAACTCTGCTATTAACTTTGTTATCCTCTGGTGGGAGGTCACACATATAAATGCACACATTTGATTAACATGATATTGGGTCTTAACAATTTATAATAATTGATTAGACTGCAGTGGGGAATACATTTCATTACAATAGATGTCTTTCTGAAAGTGATGTAACTAAAGTAATTCCTCCACTGTTAGCTTTTTCAATGCCATGTAGCAACACAGTGCAGACAGCTATCCATAGAAGTCAATTATCTTGTTAATAGTTCTGAATGTGTATAATTCTGGATACTGTGGCTCCTCTGAAAAAGAAAGCCTCAAATCAGAATGTTATTTGATTCCTTGGTATAACTCTCAAGCACGCAACACAGGGGTCACTAGAGGATCGTAGGTTCTCAGCTGATGAATTCTCATTTTCATTAGTTGGCCAGAGACATTTACACCAGTGGTCTGCTGTAGGTCATTTTCAACACGGCTGAAAATGGTTATCAGAGTGACACACCTAGAGATACACATACAGTGGGGCAAAAAAGTATTTAGTCAGCCACCGATTGTGCAAGTTCCCCCACTTAAAATGATGACAGAGGTCAGTAATTTGCACCAGAGGTACACTTCAACTGTGAGAGACAGAATGTGAGAAAAAAATCCATGAATCCACATGGTAGGATTTGTAAAGAATTTATTCGTAAATCAGGGTGGAAAATAAGTATTTGGTCACCTCAAAAAAGGAAAATCTCTGGCTCTCACAGACCTGTAACATCTTCTGTAAGAAGCTTTTCTGTCCCCCACTCGTTACCTGTATGAATGGCACCTGTTTGAACTCATCATCTGTATAAAAGACACCTGTCCACAGCCTCAAACAGTCAGACTCCAAACTCCGCCATGGCCAAGACCAAAGAGCTTTGGAAGGACACCAGGAAAAGTATTGTAGACCTGTACCAGACTGGGAAGAGTGAATCTACAATAGGCAAGCAGCTTGGTGTGAAAAAATCAACTGTGGGAGCAATCATCAGAAAATGGAAGACATACAAGACCACTGATAATCTCCCTCGATCTGGGGCTCCACGCAAGATCTCATCCCGTGGGGTCAAAATGATCATGAGAACGGTGAGCAAAGATCCCAGAACCACACGGGGGGACCTGGTGAATGACCTGCAGAGAGCTGGGACCAAAGTAACAAAGGTCACCATCAGTAACACACTACAACGGCAGGGAATCAAATCCCGCAGTGCCAGACGTGTTCCGCTGCTGAAGCCAGTGCATGTCCAGGCCCGTCTGAAGTTTGCCAGAGAGCACATGGATGATACAGCAGAGGATTGGGAGAATGTCATGTGGTCAGATGAAACCAAAGTAGAACTTTTTGGTATAAACTCAACTCGTCGTGTTTGGAGGAAGAAGAATACTGAGTTGCATCCCAAGAACACCATACCTACTGTGAAGCATGGGGGTGGAAACATCATGCTATGGGGCTGTTTTTCTGCCAAGGGGACAGGACGACTGATCCGTGTTAAGGACAGAATGAATGGGGCCATGTATGGTGAGATTTTGAGCCAAAACCTCCTTCCATCAGTGAGAACTTTGAAGATGAAACGAGGCTGGGTCTTCCAACATGACAATGATCCAAAACACACCGCCCGGGCAACAAAGGAGTGGCTCCGTAAGAAGCATTTGAAAGTCCTGGAGTGGCCTAGCCAGTCTCCAGACCTCAACCCCATAGAAAATCTGTGGCGGGAGTTGAAAGTCTGTGTTGCTCGGCGACAGCCCCAAAACATCACTGCTCTCGAGAAGATCTGCATGGAGGAATGGGCCAAAATACCAGCTACTGTGTGTGCAAACCTGGTAAAGACCTATAGTAAACGTTTGACCTCTGTTATTGCCAACAAAGGTTATGTTACAAAGTATTGAGTTGTATTTTTGTTATTGACCAAATACTTATTTTCCACCCTGATTTACGAATAAATTCTTTACAAATCCTACCATGTGGATTCATGGATTTTTTTTTCACATTCTGTCTCTCACAGTTGAAGTGTACCTCTGGTGCAAATTACTGACCTCTGTCATCATTTTAGGTGGGGGAACTTGCACAATCGGTGGCTGACTAAATACTTTTTTGCCCCACTGTATACACACATAGAAAGGGGAAAAAAGAAAGAGCACCAGAGAGATAGAAAGAATAAAAGGAGTGCCAGCAGAGGAAGACTGTTACACAGTGAGGGGTGGTGAGGGAAACATCAGACTTCACTCCATCCCAATTAAAGTAATTGTTTTACTGTCTCTTGCCAACATCATGCACATGCAGACATCAACTTTTCAAAATGGCCCCCAATCCATTTCCTGCTCCCTTTAAATACTCTAAAGACACACCTTCTTAATACAGACTGGCCTATAAAAGAGCTGCAATTGAGGCAGGCTTCCTCTTTACTGGGAAAACAAGATGGCCACCACAAAGGTAACCTGCAACACTTTGTTACCTAAATGCTTCCCAACATTACTCACTACCCCCCCCCCCCCCCCTTTCTGGTCGACACATCTCCGGCAAACGGGAAAGATAGTCTCAGCAATAAGATTGTTCTTACCCGGACAATGCTGGACGGTGAACTGGTATGGCTGGGGGGCTAGGCACCAGCGCAGTATCCTCGCATTCTGATGTTGCTTGGAGTGCATCCACACCAGGGATCGGTGATCCGTCTGAAGAATAAATTCTCTTCCAAGGAGATAATATTTCAACGAATCAATTGCCCACTTAATTGCCAGTCCTTCTTTTTCTACTGTAGAATAGTTTTTTTCCCTGTCAAACAGCTTCTTACTTAAGAAAAGCACAGGTTTTTCTTCACCAGCTTCTCCTTGAGCCAGCACTGCTCCAAGTCCAACATTAGAGGCATCTACCTGTACAACAAATGGTTTGGAAAAATCCGGGCTTTGCAAAACAGGGGCTTCAGAAATCTGTCTCTTTAAACATTGGAAGGCATGTTCACAGTCGTCATTCCACATCACTTTAGAAGCGTGTTTTCTCGTGAGATCTGTAAGAGGGGCTGCCAAGGTTGAGAAATGGGGAATAAACCTCCGATACCAGCCAACCAAGCCCAGAAACGACCTCACTTGCTTTTTGGTTTTAGGTCTGGGAATTGTTTGTATAGCCTTTACCTTTTCAACTTGTGGCTTTATTTGTCCATGGCCAACAATGTATCCTAGATACCTCACCTCTTCTTGTGCCCAGGCACACTTGCTCACATTCAGAGTCAAACCAGCCTCCTGGATCTTTGCCAACACAACCTTTAGATGCTGCAGGTGTTCCTCCCAAGACTCACTGTAAATCACCACATCATCCAGGTAGGCAGCTGCAAACTTTGAACAACCATTAATAGACCTCTCTGCATTGAATCATATCTGTTATTAACCTCTGTCTCTCTTCCACAGCATGTCTTTATCCTGTCTTCCTTCTCTCACCCCAACCGGTCACAGCAGATGGCCGCCCCTCCCTGAGCCTGGTTCTGCCGGAGGTTTCTTCCTGTTAAAAGGGAGTTTTTCCTTCCCACTGTCGCCAAAGTGCTTGCTCATAGGGGGTCATATGATTGTTGGGTTTTTCTCTATGAAGCGCCTTGAGGCGACTTTTGTTGTGATTTGGCGCTATATAAATAAAATTGAATTGAATTGAAAAATTGAATAGTGAAGGTGAGGGTGAGGGTGGGGGGGTTGTGGGCTGGTCAAACCTGTTGAAGAAGTTGTTGAGTTCGTTTGCCTTCTCCACAGTCCCCCCCACTGTGCTTTTCTTGGTGTTGTGGCCTGTGATGGTTTTCACACCATTCCAGACCTCCCTCATATTGTTCCTCTCCAACTTCTGCTCCACCTTCCTCCTGTAGGTATCCTTTGCTTCCCTCAGGCAGCGTTTCACCTCCCGCTGTGCTGCCTTCATCTCCTCCTTCACTTTGCTCCTGAAAGCCTTCTTCTTCATGTTGAGGACAGCTTTGACTTCCTGTGTTACCCACGGTTTGTTATTAGGATAACACTGTACCGTCTTAGCAGGGGCGACCGTGTCCACACAAAAGTTGAGGTAGTCTGTAAGACAGTGTGTCGCCCCCTCTATGTCCTCACCATGTGGGCTCAGGAGCACATCCCAGTCTGTGGTGTCATAACAGTCCCTCAGAGCATCCTCCTTTTCTGGGGTCCATCTCCGGATGGAGCGCGTTGTGACAGGCTGCCTTTGGACGAGGGGTGTGTATTGTGGCTGTAGGTAAACCAGGTTGTGGTCTGACTTCCCTAGTGGGGGGAGGGGGGTGGCTCTGTATGCATCTCTCACATTAGCATACAGTAGGTCAATTGTTCTGTTGCTCCTTGTGGGACAATTCACAAACTGGTGAAAAGCAGCCAGAGTAGAATCCAGTGTGGCATGGTTAAAGTCTCCAGATATAATAATGAAAGCCTCGGGGTTTTGTGTCTGAAGTCTTGCTGTGACTGTGTGTATTTTCTCACAGGCAGCTGTTGCGTCGGCCCTCGGAGGGATGTAAACACACACACAGATCACATGACTGAACTCCCGAGGTAGATAATATGGCCGCAAGCTAACAGCTAGCAGCTCCAGGTCCGGACAGCATACCGAAACTTTAACGGAGACGTGTCCAGGGTTACAGTATCTGTTGTTAACGTAGACAATGAGTCCCCCACCTCTGCTTTTTCCGCTGGCCTGCGTGTCCCGATCGGCTCTCATGGATGTGAAACCGCATAGGTCTATGTTAGCCTGTGGCGTTAGCTCGGTTAGCCACGTCTCCGTGAAGATAAACAAGCTGCACTCACGGTATAGTCTGTGTTTGTTCAGAGCGCACAGTTCATCAATCTTATTCTGTAACGAGTTCACGTTGCCCATGATCACTGTCGGGATTGATGGTTTGAATCGCCTCCGGTGATCCGCTCTCCTCGCTCCAGCTTTGCAGCCTCTGTAGCTCCTCTTTAGCTCGGCCGGGATGTTGTGTCGCATGCCGGTCTGTCCCTTTGTTCTTAGTGCCAGCAGCTCCGCTCTCGAATAGATGAAGGAGCTGGTTCCAGAAGTTTTGAAAAGTGCATTATCCATCTTGTATCGCTATATCTAAGAGGTATAAGTAGAGGAAGGTGAAAAAAAGTTTGAAAAGCCTAGTCTAAAAAAGTTAAAGTTAACAAAAAAGGTGCGGTGTTGCAGAGCTACTTGGAAAGGCTGCCGTCACTCCAGCGCCATCTTGATGTACATAACACAGTTTGAACAGCCATTCAATGTGATAGCCATATCGGAGACCTGGATAACTCCTGGAAAAGAAGAAGACTTTAAAATAAATGGATATGAATTCCTTCATGTAGACAGGATCAACAAGAAAGGAGGTGGGGTGGCACTTTACATTGATAAAAACCTAAAGTACAAAAGAATGGGAAGAATGACAACTGTTATTGATGGAGTGATGGAATGTTTATCAGTGGAAATAAGTATAGAAAAAAGGAAAAACCTAATTGTCAGTTGTATATATAGAACACCAGGATCTAAGATTGAGATATTTAAGGATAATATGGAGGACTTATTTACAAATATAAATCAGAAAAGAATGTTTATTTGTGGGGACTTTAATATTGACTTATTGAATCCAAATCATAATAAGAGTACAGAAGAATTTATTGATTCCATGTACAGCATAGGTTTATTTCCACTGATAACAAGACCGACCAGAATAACATCTCATTGTGCAACTCTATTAGATAATATATTTACAAATATAATAGAAGGAAAGATAAAAAGTGGGCTATTAATCAACGATATAAGTGACCATTTACCAGTCTTTGCATCGTATAATTGCCATTATAAAGTGAACAACGATGGAAATAAGATTATTTACAAAAGAATAAGAACAGAGAAGACCTTAAATTGTCTTAGAAATGAACTTTTAAAGCAAGATTGGAATATTGTATATGAACAAACAGAAGTTAATAAAGCTTACGAAGGATTTTTAAGAACATTTAACACATTACTTGATAAAAACTGCCCAGTAATTGAAATCAATAGGAAACACAACTATGCAGGAAGACCATGGATGACAAAAGGACTACAAAATGCCAGCAAAAAAAAGAATACCCTATATCGAGAATTCATAAAAAAGAGAACAATAGAAACTGAAATGAAGTATAAAACTTACAAAAATAAATTAACTAATATAATGAGATCCTGTAAAAGAGAGTATTACATTAAAAGGTTAGAACACAATAAAGATAACACAAGAGATATATGGAATGTATTAAACAGAATAATCAAAAATGAATCAAGGAATAATGATTACCCTGGGTACTTTATAGAAGGGACAAGAAGTATTAATAACATGGAGGAGATAGTAAATGGCTTTAATGAATTCTTCGTAAACATAGGGCCAAAACTGGCAGAAGAAATAAAGGTTGATGGAATAGAAAGGGACACTGGTGAAAATATTGAAAGGAATAGTAGCTCAATGTTTTTAAGAGCAGTGGAAGAGAAAGAGATTTATGACATGGTTAGAGGACTTAAGAACAAAACCAGTACAGACTGGAATGATATTGATATGGTAACGGTAAAGACAGTTATTGATGGTATCGTAAAACCATTAAAATATATATTCAACTTGTCGTTTCAAAAAGGAGTTTTTCCACAAAAAATGAAAGTTGCTAAAGTTATTCCCATTTACAAAACCGGTGAAAGACATCATTTTACAAACTATAGACCAGTGTCAATACTCTCCCAGTTCTCTAAGATACTGGAAAAACTCTTCATAAAAAGATTTGACAGTTTTGTGGAAAAATATGAATTAATGACAGATAGTCAGTATGGGTTCAGAAACAACAGATCAACAGCTTTGGCACTGATAGATTTAATGGAAAAGATAACGGAATGTATGGATAATAAGAGGTATGCGCTCGGAGTTTTCTTAGATCTAAAGAAGGCGTTTGATACTGTTAATCATGAAATTCTATTAAAAAAACTGGAAAAGTACGGGTTTAGGGGAGTGGTTTTGGAATGGTTAAAAAGCTATGTAGGGAATAGGCAACAATATGTACAAATAAATGAATATAAATCTAATTTGATGGATATAGCTTGTGGAGTACCTCAAGGTTCAGTACTGGGTCCAAAAATGTTTATTATGTACTTAAATGATATCTGCAGAGTATCGGAGATTTTAAAGTTTGTAATATTTGCAGATGACACAAATATACTGTGTTCAGGTGGGGAATTGCCACAGGTTTTGGAAATGATCACACAGGAATTAACGATATTAAAGAAGTGGTTTGATATAAATAAATTATCATTGAATCTCGATAAAACCAAATTTATGTTGTTTGGAAACCAAAAGAAAAACATCGAAGTAGAAATACGTGTTGACAATGTATATTTAGAAAGAGTAAATGAAATAAAATTTCTTGGGGTGATCATTGACCACAAGCTCTGTTGGAAGCCACACATTACTTATGTTCGGGGGAAATTGGCACGGGGCATTGCCGTCCTGGGAAAAGCAAAGCATATGTTGGATCAGAAAGCACTGCACATTTTATACTGTGCTTTACTACTGCCATATATGAGCTACTGTGTAGAGGTCTGGGGAAACACATACAAAAGTAACACACAAACAATAACTATAATACAGAAAAGGGCTATTAGATTAATAAATAATGTAGGGTACAGGGACCATACAAATGCACTCTTTGTCAAAATGCAAGCTATTAAATTCCAAGACTTGGTGAAGCTTAAAACAGCGCAAATAATGTATAAAGTCAGAAATAAATTGCTTCCCAAAGAAATCTGTAAATTGTTCATAGAAAGAGAAGGTGGGTATAACTTAAGAGGGAAATGGAATTTAAAAATACAAAGTGCTAGAACAACTTTAAGAACTATGTCAATCTCAATTGCAGGAGTTAAATTATGGAACAGTCTAACAGAAGAAATAAAAGACAGTCAAAACATAAAACAGTTTAAAGTAAAATATGAAAACCTAATTTTAAATAAGTATAAGAATGAAGAAAACGGGGTTAACCCAGGATGGTAATGTTGCTGGTAATGGTGTTGCGGTTCTTTTTTGGTTGTTTTTTTGTTTTTTTGTTTTGTTTTGGTTTGTTGTTTTTCCATAACTTGTGTATCTGCAAATATACACATTCTGTATTTTTCATATGAAAGAAACTATACTGTGGTGGGGCTTGCTAATTTCTTGTTTTTGATTTATGTATGTTATGTTTTGTTTTACTTCATATGTTTATATGTTTCATATGTTGTTTGTTTAATTTAAGACAAAAAAAAAATTAAATGAATGAGAGGTAAAACTTGAGGGGGTAGGGACAAATAAGTAAATACTTCAGCCTACTCCTTTTCAAACAAATAATGGAATGATATTTTGTAATGATTGTGAAGGCACATGTTTGAAATGTTTGAAATAAAAATGAACTGAACTGAACTGAACTGAAGGATGTCCTCCCCTATGTGGGAACATTTTGATTTTATTCCTCCCAACAAGGTATGTAAATTTCTACAGAAGATGTATTTTCATAACACTGATGGTGCAATACAATTTATGTTACGCGGCTTTACTTTCGTACAAGGTGAAGTGTTTGCTATGTGCCAGGGAGCTGGGATATAACAACAACACCTCATCCATGCTTAGGCACTTCAGAGCTTTGCATGAGAATAAGGGGAACAGCGATTGTGGAGCAAGACCAGGTGAGCCATCAAATGCAATGATAATATAGCATGCAGTAATGTTACTAAATGATATAACAATATTATACAGCTGTAATAAGTTACGTGTGTGATATTTATATTTGTGCTTTGTCTTTATTGTCTTTCCTCAGGAGAACAATCTCAAATAGATGAAGACCTGGTTAGCATGGTGATTGAGGACTCCCAGCCATTTAGCATTGTGGCGGAAAGGATTCAAAAGATTTGTTAAATCATTAAATCCTAGCTATGTTCTCCCCACTAAAGGTTATAAAAGCAGTGAATATTTAGTTTTTACTGAATAAAACATGGGCAGGACTGAGGCCTCAGTGTGTAGCTGTCCATACCTCAACGTTAAAGAGCACAACCACTGTCCACACCCAACCACACCTCACCTCACAGTAAATGATCATTTCCATTTTAAGCATTTCCAAACAATCATTTTCCATACTGCCACTATAAATATACACAGTATACTGCCATCACTACAATATACATGTTTTACACACTCCTTTTGTTGTTGACATTTACAGGCTGTGTGCAAAAGCCCACACTCTTCAAATTCATGCCAACTAATATTTTTACGTCCAGTAGGTGTCCTACTAGAGCAAATGAAGCTTCAAGAAGCTTTGTGCTGGGGTGAACCAATTGGATGAAAAGCTTCAGTGCTTCATGAAGCTTCATCTGCCCATCACTAGTGAGGGGTGGTGAGGGAAACATCAGACTTCACTCCATCCCAATTAAAGTAATTGTTTTATTGTCTCTTGCCAACATCATGCACATGCAGACATCAACTTTTCAAAATGGCCCCCAATCCATTTCCTGCTCCCTTTAAATACTCTAAAGACACACCTTCTTAATACAGACTGGCCTATAAAAGAGCTGCAATTGAGGCAGGCTTCCTCTTTACTGGGAAAACAAGATGGCCACCATAAAGGTAACCTGCAACACTTTGTTACTTAAATGCTTCCCAACAAAGACCATGATTTAAGGACCTTCTGCAGCCCTGTCCGGCTGTTCTAGAATAACTGTCTGTCTCCTGAAATCTACTCCACATTCTTGAGACTGTGCTGGGAGATACAGCAAACCTTTACCTATAATAGGTATGCGTTACCTTATACCTATAATAGACCCATTTTTGTAATATATCTATATATCTATTTTATTGCTAATATACATTTTGTGATATATCTATATTATGGCTAAAGCACTTTCTGGGTGGATGCAAACTGCATTTCGTTGCCTTGTACTTGTGACATGTGCAATGACAATAAAGTTGAATTCTATTCTATTCTATTCTTCTGGGAATGACACAATGTGACATTCTGAAGAAATTCCCTGTCCAAGCCTCATGCTACCAGTGGTGACATTAATCCTATCCAAATACAAATTTAAAACATGACCAGTAAAGATGAGGAGAGAAAATAATTGTCAGTGGACTACACTTAGTTAACATTCACCTTTTTTAGGGTTAATTTGATATCTGCCCCTTCATATAGAATTATCACAAATTAGACATATGCAATAGGAATTCCTTTATAACATAAGACTTGTTCATCCAAAATGCATATAAGAGACCTGAAATGTAATATCTTTCAATTTCTGCACTGTAGAAATTGCAATCTATTTCCAAGTGGTTTGCTGGTGAAAGGCAGATGTTAATAGGTAAAATATATTCAGTGCAGTTTGTAATTCATGTCATCATGTATTGATGTCTCCCTTCTTGTAGGCTCCAGAATTTATTTTGGCTGAAAAAGACAGACTATTACCTAGCTTTAACTTTCTTTTTCTATTGCTGCTTCTCATTAAATGCAGTGCCACATTGCTGTTTGTTGTTAGCTGCAGAACTTACATTGTGCACCAAATGTTTGGCTCTGAAGTCAACAGACAGTACAGCAATTACAATGAAAGCTTTTGCATTGCTGACAGAAATTAAAAGAAACTGCTAACAACACACAGCAGATTGCAAAGTACACATTTCACTGGGCATTTTGTAGCAATGGATGTGTTTTTTTTTGTTTTCTCGCTCCTCTTTCTACTGTGGAATTGTCTGTTTGCACTGTCAGACCAGTATATGAATGCACAGAAGTGATAGACAATAAAGATGCAATAGTGCACATGCAAAAAGCTATAAATGTATATGTATATATATATATATGTATGTATGTATGTATGTATGTGTGTATATATATGTATATATATATATATGTGTGTATATATATATATATATATATATATATATATATACATATATACATATTAGGGCTGGGTATCGTCACTGATTTCTAGAATCGATTCAATTCCGATTCACAAGGTCCCGAATCGATTCGATCCACGATTCGATTTAATTCGATTCGATTCGATTTAAATCTGGGAAATTTTGACAGTCAGAGATATAATTCAGATCAGGACATTTACACATGTTTGTATCTATAAAAAGGAAGCTGACACTCTCAAGACTTTATCCAAGGTGTGAGCATCACAGCAGATGCCTTTGTGTCAAAGTAGCTGAAGATAAAACACAGAAAAACATGTAGGTGATTTTCCTGGCCTGGGATTTTATAAAAATATTCTGCAGTACATCAAAAACGAAAGAAAACCATTAATTAATCAACATTACCTCTGACGTTACAGCGGTTTTATTAGAGACATGGCTAAGCATTTTGCATTTTGAATAATTTTAAAAAGTTTCAATTTGTTCAGTATTGAACAGCAGAAATGAGGTTTTCTTTTCGGAAGAATGTAAAAGGGGAAAAAACAGCGGCCGACAGCGCTGTAAGCAACAGTAGACTTGTGTAACAAGCAAGCGAATAATGAAGAAAGCGAAACTGTTCAAGAGAGGGGGGGGGAGGAGGGAGAGAGGGAGAGAGAGAGAGCTGCGCATCGCAATGGAAGCAAAACAGTAAAAGAGTGAATTCATGACGATGTTTATGTGAAGCGTTTGGATCTTCTTTTGCTGCTGATTCGGTCAATATTGTTTGGAGAGAGATCAAACTAACAGCTTTAGAATCAGCGCATAAAGGGCGTGAACACAAAGCGCGGACCCGGATCAGCGAGCTGTCGGCTTTCAGCCCCGACTGTGAGAAAGGCGACATCTAACTGATTCTGATCCGCGGGTCGCGCTGTGTGTTTAAGTCTATGTGCAGAATCCCTGTACCTGCTCTCATTTACTGTTTGGTGGTTCTTGAAATTTTGTGAGATGTCACCAGAGATTCTGGCATTTCGGACAAAATAAATTTATATTAAAAAATCGATTCAGGATTTTAATGAATCGATTTTACGTTATCCAAGCCAGAATCGATTTTAATCGATGAATCGATTATAAAAACCCACCCCTAATATATATGTATGTATATATATATGTATATATATATGTATGTATATATGTATGTATATATATGTATGTATGTATATGTATGTATATGTGTGTGTGTATATATGAAATACAGTTTGTTTCAAAGTGACTACACCCATATTTCATTACTGAGTTTCTTCTGAATGCATTCAATGTGAGGGGTCAATGCAGCAACCTACATCTACCAACTTGTATTTAAATGTAAAATAAGGCAAATGCAGACAAACGGCCTAGACATTTAGATTTGGTTGTGGTCTTGGGGTTAAATTAGTCTACAGCCATGGTTAGGTAAGTGGTTAAAAAAGGAGTGCCAACTCTTTTTTTATAGATGATCTTGTGATGATTTCTGTAGATTCTGAACTGAAATACTCCAGTCTTAAACAAAAAGATGTGCTGACCAATAACATTTCATGTTACCCACAAAATGTATTCCAATAATGTTTATCTCTGGCTTTTCTTCTATTGCCATTGTATTTGTGATCAATCATCTTTCACAAGATGGCTCTAGAGTTGGCAGTTTGTCTTGTCATCAGAAGGTTCCGTTTCGAGCCCTGGTTCGGACAGTCTTGGTCCTTGGGCAAGACACTTTACCCATTGCCTACTGGTGGTGGAAAGAGGGCCCGGTGGCACCAGTGTCAGGCAGCCTCGCCTCTGTCAGTGCGCCCCAGGGCAGCTGTGGCTACAATGTAGCTTGCCATCACCAGTGTGTGTGGGTGAATGACTGAATGTAGTGTAAAGTGCTTTAGGGTCCTTAGGGACTAAGTAAAGCGCTATACAAATACAGGCCATTTACAACTGAACTTGTACAGGTAGCATGCTGGAATTCACTGAGCTTCTGGAAGTGACCCATTCGTTCACAAATGTTTATAGAAGCAGTTCGTTTTTATATACCTGTGGTGACTGGAACACCTGAGTTCAATGATTCGGATGGCCAAGTCGATACTTTTGGCAATATAGTGTAGCTCACACAATAACATTTCCATTCCATGAACACAATCTTAAAAAAATTGCTGTTTTGTTAGTTTGTGTTCTTGCTGCAGGCTTGTTTACTCTCTCTCACACACACACACACACACACACACACACACACACACACACACACACACACGCTTTCTTGTCTTTTTGTAACACTTCATGGTTGAGCAGGCAGATTTTCTTTTTAGAGTTAGCCAAATATACCCCCAGCTATGACAACAGAATCAAATCAAAAAGTTGCGAGATCCATAAATAAATGTGTGTACGTGGCGCCACAGATTTTGGTCACCAGGGTCGAATTTCTCAGTGTGTTCAAACTGAGTTTAGCAAGAACAAGTTACAAGTGCATGTGTTTGTTTTTATGCAATAAAATGTTATGAATTTGATTCTTAAATCCTTCATTGGGGATTTCACAACTTAGCACAGAGTTTGAACTCGCATATTGTCTCTACTTGGCAAGTACAGACTTCTGAGGACAGAGCTCACAGTGTTCGGCTTCACTGTTTACTTTTCTCACTTTTTACCATCAAGATTAATATTTGCAATGAAAATTGATAGACTTAATTACCCATGTTCTCTTACAATATGTCATTTTATAAGCATTCTGGCAAGATGCTCAGCTATAAAACACCCATTAATGTAAAATTATTTTGAAAGAACACAAACAATCGACTGATTTGGAAAAAGGTAATGAACCATACACCATTACATTAAGTTAAATATCAATGATTAATCAACAGACTGTTCAGCCGATATCTGGTAAAAATATTACACAACTCTCATGCCTTGTTGCAGAAAACCTGCCACAGATCAAGTGTTTTTGTGTGTACTTTTTCTAAATATTATAATCATTATAGTAAACTCTCCATAATTTTGAACCCACAGCTGGTGTTTAATGTCAAAATAATATAACATATTTAAACATCAATAGATAAAAACAAGCAAGAGCAAACACTGAAATGAACCAAACTTCCAAACAACACAATATCAGAAACAATCCTGATACGCAAGACTAATAAACAAATAAGAAAGGGGTCTTCCCCCCAGTCTGTTGGAGCACCTCTTCTTTTTGACCTGAAAGGACTAATTTGTCTAGTTTGAAAATCATTTTCTGTGAATATATCTGTAAACAGAATGTGAAGAAGTAACTACAAAGATTTTATGCCCAGTCTGTCAGTCTATTCAAGTGATATAAACCAATGCTTAAAAAGGGCTAGGTCAGTGTGAGGGTGAAGTCCATTAACCTCTCTCTCTTTTGAGGTCAACATCCTGAAGGCCTGATTCATGGAATGCACACATGATTACGGCCTAATGATGTTCACCTGAAAGGAGTTCTCCAATTATCCACTGCTAGTGGGTGAAACCATCAGATTAGAGC
This sequence comes from Mchenga conophoros, assembly GCF_057382185.1. Taxonomy (NCBI): domain Eukaryota; kingdom Metazoa; phylum Chordata; class Actinopteri; order Cichliformes; family Cichlidae; genus Mchenga; species Mchenga conophoros. The sequence continues at coordinate 16,303,066 of NC_140527.1, read as the reverse complement.
TGAGGGTGGGAGTGGGCTGAATCTTTAGTTTGATTTGATTTAGTTAGTTCGTATATTATTTAACTGGGTGATGTGTTTGTAGTCAGATATATATGAGGCGTGTTAAAACAAACGCAGTATTTCACTTTATATGTTTTTTGTAGCTGGACTGTGTCGGGGGAAATCTTTTAAATTTTATTGGTGGTGGTATGACCGGCATCTATTTAAGGAGGGTTTTTTTTTTTGTTTGTTTGTTTTTTGGAGAGGCTGGATTGTTCATCTTTAGATGTGTTGCTGGTGAGAGTGTTAAACCTCTGTACGTGTAAAGGAAATATAATCAGATCTCTGGAACACAACTGAAGACCTACGTGGTTGTTTTTTCCCATCTGGTCCCCTTCGCATTACCTTGCGACTACTTGCGTCAGGTAGGGTATACACTAGTGATGGGCAGATGAAGCCCCATGAAGCACTGAAGCTTTTCATCCAATTGGTTCACCCCAACGTGAAGCTTCATGAAGCTTCATTTGCTCTAGCAGGACACCTACTGGACGTAAAAATAATAGCTGGCATGAATTTGAAGAGTGTGGCATTTTGCACACAGCCTGTAAATGTCAACAACAAAAGGAGTGTGTAAAACATGTATATTGTAGTGATGGCAGTATACTGTGTATATTTATAGTGGCAGTATGGGAAATGATTATTTGGAAATGCTTGAAATGGAAATGATCATTTACTGTGAGGTGAGGTGTGGTTGGGGTGTGGACAGTAGTTGTGCTTTTGTAATGTTGAGGTATGGACAGCTACACACTGAGGCTTTGAGCCTCAGTCCTGCCTGTTCACATTTTATTCTGTAAAAACTAAATTTTCACTGCTTTTATGACCTTTTTAGTGGGGAGAACATAGCTAGGATTTAATGATTTAACAAATCTTATAAATCCTTTGTCCTCCACAATGCTAAATGGCTTGGAGTCCTCAATCACCATGCTGACCAGGTCTTCATCTATTTGAGATTGTTCTCCTGAGGAAAGACAATAAAGATAAAGCACAAATATAAATATCACACACGTAACTTATAACAGCTGTATAATATTGTTATATCATTTAGTAACATTACTGCATGCTGTATTATCATGGCATTTGATGGCTCACCTGGTCTTGCTCCACAATCGCTGTTCCCCTTATTCTCATGCAAAGCTCTGAAGTGCCTAAGCATGGATGAGGTGTTGTTGTTATATCCCAGCTCCCTGGCACATAGCAAACACTTCACCTTGTACAAAAGTCAAGACAGCTCAACATAAATTGTATTGCACCATCAGTATCATGAAAATACATCTTCTGTAGAAATTTACATACCTTGTTGGGAGGAATAAGATCAAAATGTTCCCACACAGGGGAGGACATCCTCCTCTTCCTAGCTGGCTCCATTCTCTCCTGACTTTCCTCACTCTCATAAACCTGCAAACGGTCTCCAAACTCTCACTAACCGCAACTCTCCATCAAACACCCACATTTTTTGAATGTAGTCTGAGGGGTTTATATCGCTGTCATATCTCGCGGCAAAGTTCGAACCACTTCATGAACCAGTCACGTGGTACAGCCGGGCAGCGAGGCTTCGGACGTCATCATTTTCAGCTCCTCCCATAAATGAAGCAAGCCTCGATACGCGCTTCGCGGAAACGCCCCCTCCATTACTCGACACACGCTCCGAAGCCTCGATACAGAACGTCCCATCACTAGTATACACTGAACCAAAAAATCCTCATGTCCAAAACAACAATATAAATCGTTTGTTCCTACCTCTACAGGATTTTGAAGGGGCGACTAAGTCTGTGAGCTATAAGACATTTTTGTATCCTGCTGAGACCTTTAAGTTTTGTTCAGGATACTGGTTTGATCAGGGGTTGGGGTACTTGGTTGTAAGGTATAAAATGCATATAGAGTTCTATTCATCTTGGCACTTTCTAATATAACTCTAAAAAGTATGTTAGCTCTTCTGTGCAGTGGGATTGGGTAGTTGTAAGACTAATTTTCATCCAGTAGGAGGAATGCAATGTCAACTACTTGGTTTTTTGCTCCTTGTATCCACATCTTGTATACTGTAATAGTGATACACACAGAAACATAGTAGCAATGTCTGGTTTATGTCACGTGACTCCCATGCGCATGACATGTTTGTATGCCCAGTTTGTTCAAGCTTCCTGTGACACCTGGAAACATGCAACATAGGGTTCAATTGAAGTAGGAAGTATGGATATTCTTATTCTCATTTTTATTTTCATGTCTATTTAAGCTTAATTTATAACAGTATTTATAACAGTATGTTTGCACTGAAGCACCGCAGCAATTTCCTAATGTTGTAAACCCGCTCAACATTTGGCAATAAAACCCTTTCTGATTCTGATTCTGATATAATCTTTCATTTTTACGGAAGGACATGCATACATTCATTGACGGTTGCTTTACACCGTGAGGGAAAATCTGTATCAAAGCGACATAGGGAAACAACTTTAATTGCATGGCTGCTTCGTAATCACAACTTCATCATCACTATGGACATTTCACAGCCTCACTTAAGGACCTGGCTCGCCATTTATGTCATATTACTAAACCCAGGCAAGTTATTGGCAAAATACCCAGCCAATTGTTCACATAGATGCATATTTCACTCCATCTTGCATAATCCCCTGAGAGTTACGTTTCCATTTGCACATTAAGACAAACAAGCATATTTGGTAATAACCTGAGTTATGATTTCACATCCAATCGCTCACTAGAGAAGGGATGATGGAGATGCAAAGAGGATCAAAGACATGCATTAAAAACAGAGCAAACAGCTCATCGAATAGTTTAGTGTGTTCTCTGTGATGGAGCCAGCAGACAGATGGATTTTCATAAAGCACATCCCTGTGAATTGACCCTAAAAGCTAATAACACAAACTGCATTTTTTCCCCACTCAGAAATCCTTGCCATGAATCAGAAAGATGGTATAAGAGGAGACAGGTGAAAAAAACCCAAGTATAATTTTCAAACGAGCTTTGATCAATTACCTGATGAACTGAAGAGCAGATCATTATGAACTGTGTAAAGAGCAGGATAGAATCTCTTAGCCTCTTCCACTTGTTTAGGATTGGCGTTACAGTGGGGCAAAAAAGTATTTAGTCAGCCACCGATTGTGCAAGTTCCCCCACTTAAAATGATGACAGAGGTCAGTAATTTGCACCAGAGGTACACTTCAACTGTGAGAGACAGAATGTGAAAAAAAAATCCATGAATTCACATGGTAGGATTTGTAAAGAATTTATTCATAAATTAGGGTGGAAAATAAGTATTTGGTCACCTCAAACAAGGAAAATCTCTGGCTCTCACAGACCTGTAATGTCTTCTGTAAGAAGCTTTTCTGTCCCCCACTCGTTACCTGTATGAATGGCACCTGTTTGAACTCATCATCTGTATAAAAGACACCTGTCCACAGCCTCAAACAGTCAGACTCCAAACTCTGCCATGGCCAAGACCAAAGAGCTTTTGAAGGACACCAGGAAAAGTATTGTAGACCTGCACCAGACTGGGAAGAGTGAATCTACAATAAGCAAGCAGCTTGGTGTGAAAAAATCAACTGTGGGAGCAATCATCAGAAAATGGAAGACATACAAGACCACTGATAATCTCCCGCGATCTGGGGCTCCACGCAAGATCTCATCCCGTGGGGTCAAAATGATCATGAGAACAGTGAGCAAAGATCCCAGAACCACACGGGGAGACCTGGTGAATGACCTGCAGAGAGCTGGGACCAAAGTAACAAAGGTCACCATCAGTAACACACTACAACGGCAGGGAATCAAATCCCGCAGTGCCAGACGTGTTCTGCTGCTGAAGCCAGTGCATGTCCAGGCCCGTCTGAAGTTTGCCAGAGAGCACATGGATGATACAGCAGAGGATTGGGAGAATGTCATGTGGTCAGATGAAACCAAAGTATAACTTTTTGGTATAAACTCAACTCGTCGTGTTTGGAGGAAGAAGAATACTGAGTTGCATCCCAAGAACACCATACCTACTGTGAAGCATGGGGGTGGAAACATCATGCTATGGGGCTGTTTTCCTGCCAAGGGGACAGGACGACTGATCCGTGTTAAGGACAGAATGAATGGGGCCATGTATCGTGAGATTTTGAGCCAAAACCTCCTTCCATCAGTGAGAACTTTGAAGATGAAACGAGGCTGGGTCTTCCAACATGACAATGATCCAAAACACACCGCCCGGGCAACAAAGGAGTGGCTCCGTAAGAAGCATTTGAAAGTCCTGGAGTGGCCTAGCCAGTCTCCAGACCTCAACCCCATAGAAAATCTGTGGCGGGAGTTGAAAGTCCGTGTTGCTCGGCGACAGCCCCAAAACATCACTGCTCTCGAGAAGATCTGCATGGAGGAATGGGCCAAAATACCAGCTACTGTGTGTGCAAACCTGGTAAAGACCTATAGTAAACGTTTGACCTCTGTTATTGCCCACAAAGGTTATGTTACAAAGTATTGAGTTGTATTTTTGTTATTGACCAAATACTTATTTTCCACCCTGATTTACGAATAAATTCTTTACAAATCCTACCATGTGGATTCATGGATTTTTTTTCACATTCTGTCTCTCACAGTTGAAGTGTACCTCTGGTGCAAATTACTGACCTCTGTCATCATTTTAGGTGGGGGAACTTGCACAATCGGTGGCTGACTAAATACTTTTTTGCCCCACTGTAGGTGATACTTTATTGAAGTGGTAGATTTGAACGTGTTTCACATCAGTCTTTTTATTACGTGTTTTTCACCTTAACAGCTCTGTATAATGTGCCTTTAAAGCTGATTGAATGCTTGTGTTTAAGTAATTGTGCAAACAATTTGTCTGATGGAATATCACAGAAACATTCCTGCTTTGAAGTGTGCCAATCCACCATTCCAACAGTAGCTTTGGTGATCCTTTAAGAACATTTGCATCAATGATGCTGTGTCATGTATTTGCTGTGTGACAGTCAGGTTGAGGACCCAAACACAGGACTCACAACATGGGAGGTTAACTGAAAGCGGCAGCTTTATTGCTGGAAAATTCACAAAAACAAAAAACCAAATAAAAACCTTGAACATGGGAACTAAAGACTGAAGCAGTGGAAAACTAGAACTGAAGCTGGACCACAAAAAACTAACTGGGGAGACAAAGGGAACATGGAGACAAGAGTGACTAAATGAGGAACACGGGGAAGACAAAAACAACAGAAACCTAAGTCCTAGGAACTAAGAATAAACACAAGCAGAAAACCAGAAATGACATTCTAAGAATATAAATAAACCAATAAACACAAAACACTGGGTCAGATCCAGCACCATGACATGCAGAGGAGATTTTCAGAAACATTGACCCAGTAATTTAAAGGCTTGTTAAGGAAAATCTCATGATTTTCCAATGTGTGAAACACAATTACTGACTATTTCCATGGGTATGTATTTCATGACTCTAACTGTACTGCATCACAGGTTGCCTAAATACTTATTGCTGAGCAATTCCCACGGGTTGAAGCTAGGGCTGGGCGAAATGACCCAAAATTCATATTTTGATATTTTTTTAGCTGGGTGGCGATATAAGATGTATATCTCGATTTTTTTTTTTTTTTTAAAGCCATAAGTTAAGAACAAAAAGAGAGTTCTTAGTCACACTGTGTCCCAGATGTCACACAGGCATTTTTATTTACATACAGCATAGATTTACATGAAGAAATTACTCAAAAAAAATTATCAGCATTTATTAAATAATCATGCTCCCTAAATAAAAGAAAACAATATTGTTTTTGTGCATAACAAAAAGCTCATAATTGTGTAGTCAAAATGTAAACTAACAGACGCTGAGCATAATAACAAAGACAGATTTCACAGCTGTTCTATTCCCAACTTCTACTGCGTGACTAACAGCCTTGAGTTTGAAATCCTCTTTGTAACCGTGTCTCTTACAGGTGCCATTTGTGGCCCTTATACACACACAATAATATTACGTTGAAGCACACTACATATCACTCCGCGAGGCTCCAGACTACGGTAGCCGTAATGCTCCGACAATCCATCAAGCGCTGCAGCTCCGTAGCTTACCAAAGTCATACTAAAACATTTTTTGACAGATTGGTGAGCGCCGTGTATCACCTAAAATTGGTTCGTGGTCAGTAAGCACAACCAGAATTCATGCATAAGGCGCGCTGTCAACTTTTAAGAAAATGAAAGGATTTTAGGCCGTGCAGCCCCTGTGGGCAGCATGTCGTTAGCGCGGTTAGCTCGCTAACACGTTGACGCCGTCCAGCCCCACAACTCACTAACGGAGATTTGCTGTGTCCATCTTGTCGCTGCCTGCAGGTGAAGCTATGGGGGAGGAGGGGGAGTTGTGTTCAGTTAAGGAGAGGCGAGGCAGAGTAACGTTGCGTAGTGGACGAAAGAGAGGCAAACTTGTGGCTCCACAAGTGTAATTATAACGTAACATAGACTATATCGATATAAAGGATATTGTCACATCTTATATCTCGTATGAAAATATATCGATATTTTTTAAAAAACTCGATATATCGCCCAGCCCTAGTTGAAGCAGATATTGTTATTATTTTTGGAATAGCTGAACAAAGAAATGGTGTTTGCACCTCAAGCTACAATGAATTCTAATTTCATTCGGCAGTCAATCAACCCTGTTCCACTGCCGATTTCCCTCTGCTTGTCACCTTGTCCTAATGGTATCACTGCTTAGAAACTAATGAGTGTCTAACAACTCACACTCCACAGTTTCACATGTCCTGCATTCATCCAGTTTACCCAACTGGCAGTGCGACAGAACACCAACACTGTTTCTTTTTTGAGTTGTGATAATGGCCAACCCTCTCACTGCTCCCTCCTTTCCTCTCCTATCTCATTCACACACGTGCACAAACACATGCATGGTCCTTCATTGCCTGCTGCTCAACTGGTTCTGATCACAGCTTCAGTCATGCAGTGTCAGTAGCATGCTGGTTATGCACAGCCTCTCATTAGCCTCACCCTCTCCACCCCCTTTGCTGCTCTCTGTCCTTTGTCACTCTTTGATTCCCTCTGTCCCTTGTTCCCTCATTAGGCCTTGTCATTTGGCTTCTGCTGCTATACTGCTTGTTCTAAATGTGCATGTGCGTGCATGACGTCTGTGTCCCACTGTTTCTTCTTTGAGTTTCGTAACTTGTGTAATGTAAAACCAGCTACACCCACTGATGAGACTGAAAGAGCTTTTTCTGTCACTTACAGCTGTTGAAAGTGGGGGGAAAAAACAAACAAACAATGATGGAAAGAACAGTCTTTTCACAGTGAAGAAAGTGGTAGTGGAATAAATACAGAAATCTGGATTATTTCAGATGCATACGAAAGACTTCCATGACTCAGCCAATGTAGCACAATCAGTTTATTCAAAATCTGGACTTTGCAGATTACACCTCAACTGATACTTGGTTCAACTCAGTTCATCTTAGTTATGTGTCCGCATCTTTTCATTTCAGCCAACTAAATGATTTTTTTTTTTTTTTGTCATTTGACTGCCAACTACAGAGGTGACCACAATGGATCATCTCGCTGCAACTCACCCTGTCCCTAGTAGTGATGTGTCGGTGGCAAACGAAACAGCTCTTAGAGCATGGGGTTTTGTTTTTGTTTTCTCTCTCGCACTTTTTTTCTGCTTCACTCCGCACATGAGCCTTGTGCTTGCGCTGGGAAGAGGGGGGAGGGGCAGTTACGGTCGTAGCACAGGAGCCGGAGGGAAAGACAGAGAGAGAGCATGGGACAGCAACGTCACATTAGAAAGGTATAGTAATCATCCACAATTTCAGTTGTGGATGATAAAGAATTCAAAGTTTATTCATGCAGGCCTATATGACAGAGAATGTGCATTTTCTTTTTATTTTGCATATTTTCTTTTATATTTAATTGTGTTGTGGTTTGCAGTGTTTTGTGTTGTTTCACTTTATATTTGTTTAAAATGAAAAAGCTGAAAATTTAAATAGTTAAAAGCAGTGATGGGAATAATGGCGTTACAAGTAACAGCGTTACTTTTTTCAGTAACGAGTAATCTAACTAATTACTATTCCTATTGTTACAACGCTGTTACCGTTGCTAACAAGGAAAATGCGGTGCGGTCGCGTTACTATTTTTCAACAAACAGACTGTTGAAGCTGTCTTCAGCTTACCGCATCTTATATCAGTTGCACGGAAGTAGCTGTAAGTAATCTGGATGCTACAGCTTTAAGCAGCTGTGCGCGCTCCCGTGGGCGGCAATCACTTTCTGGTAATGATCACTTTTTGGCACAATACCTGTTGCCTAATAATTATGCACAGTAATAGTCACCTGCACACACAGATATCCCCCTAAAATAGCTAAAACTAAAAACAAACTAAGAACTACTTTCAAAAACATTCAGCTTTGATATTAATGAGTTTTTTTGGGTTCATTGAGAACATGGTTGTTGTTCAATAATAAAATTATTCCTCAAAAATACAACTTGCCTAATAATTCTGCACTCCCTGTAATTTACTCATTTCAAATTGTTGTAACTTTAACTCTGGAAAGGTCAAAGCCTTACCATATAAGATTGCCATGTTTATTTCTGTCATTAGTGTTTCTTATCTGCAATATGCCAAGTTTCAAATAACTTTGTGTGGGTCGGGGAATGATTTACCTATCAAGAAGCTGGGTGGAGTAAACTGGAGCCCAACATGATATTTCTCATATTCAGTTCAGATACTCGTTTGGTGAGTTAAGCAAACTATAAGTGTGCCTGAGCTATCCTATTTTGCTGGTATCTAGCTACCAAGTAGCTAGCCCAATTTTATTAGAGGATTCAATAAGCACAAGTTTTCTGGCAATTATTTCAAGGAAATCCAAAAAAGTTGATTCTGTTGATCTGGACGCAGCGTTTCAGTGGAAGAAATATTTTGTCATTTATCGAATTGACTTTAGTTGTGACTCACAGAAAAGACAGAGAATCATAACTCCTGGATGTGTCAAACAAAAATGGGTGCAAGCTCATTCTGTGAATGAGGCAGAGATGGAATTATGGTACAGTTTTGATCAATGCACATAAAGGGGAGCATGGATGAGTGGGAGTATACATAGGCAGTAGAGGAGAAAATACAACTGAAACTTTATTTACTGTGAGAGGGTGGCTAAGAGCTAGAATGAGTCAGACAATAATAAGTGAGTTTCTGTTCTAACAGGTACAGGAACATTGTGCTACAGATAAAATTACACACTTAAAATCCCCAATGATTTTTTTCCTTTTGCTAAAACTAGAACGATACTAATAATGTACAACACTTTCATGATGCGTGAAGTCCAGATAACTGCATTCAAAAGTATAGTGATTTAAGACCATTTTCTATCAGTGAAAGCAGACGTTGGTGTGTCCCTCAACGTTTGCTTCAATGACAACATAAATTTATTTTTCTACACCATTATAGTTTCAGAAAGTAAAGGCTTTTCACCTTAGGAAGCCTCCATGACAAGACGGATGCTGTGGTCACAAAAGGAGGAAAAAAAGTCAATAATTCAATATTGCATATCACATTGTGAAAGAAGGGTGGATTTGTGAAACAACTTACCCTCTGAAAATAACATATACTACTGTAACTTTGTTCCTTACAGAGACTGGTGTTACTCTTGAACAATTTCAACTCCAGTATAACGACAGAAGATGCTGTTTTTTTTTTTCATTATCATTATTTTATACATTTTATGATACATCTTTATACACTAGCATTTCCATAGCACTTATCTAGGCTCACTGAACACTCAAATCTTTGTGTTTTGGTCTGTTTTAATTCAGTTTCTTATTTTTTAAACTTAGTTCTGCCAGATAATAGAGGGTTCTTTCTTCACAGTCGTGAAGGATATGATCTTGTGTAGTCTACTTTAACTCTTGGGCTACATAAATAAAATTGAAGGAACCAAACTGAATCTAACATTTCCATTTACAGCCAATGATGCCCCACATAAGAAATTTGAAATTGTGAGGGAAAAAAAGTCAATAAACATAACCTTTTAACATTTACATGCTATTGATGAGAGGGACATTCTTCTTTAGAAGTTATAAATATACATTTTCTTTAAAATAATAATTGTAACTTTGCGAATTCAGTTTCAGTTTAAAGTCACATTTGATGCAGTTTGACCACGGGATGATGAGGGTGTACAAGTTGAAACAAGAGTTCTATTCTGAGACACGAATCTGGTAACGGCATTCGCAATTCCAGAATTTTCAACAATTAGAACCACAAGCCTTCGACACTTCAATTTGTAATGTGCTAAAACCCATCACAAGAGCACATGTAAATATACAACTATGTTCATAAATGACACCCCTCCATTTACTTGATAGTCAATGGGGAGAGGGATCAGTAGGTAGAGTGTTTGCCCCATGATTGGAAGATCGGGGGTTGGAAGCCACCAATTAGCTACTCTGAGGTACCCTTGAGCAAGTCTCTACACACTGCTCCCTGGGTGCTGAATTGGTAGCAGCTCACTTTCATGGAGTGAATGGGTTAAATGCAGAGGACTACAAAATTTCCCACATGTGGGAATATAAGGATTAAAAAAACAAAACAAAAACATCTGTCAATCAATAGTTTTCATGTGATGCCAGAGCTACTGGGACATGCCAACCTGGTGGGCAAAAACATTACTGTGGTCTTTGCCCTCCAGCCATCCTTTCAACATCAGAAGTAAAGCCAAAATGCCAGATGGTTGCTGTGAATTTGAATGAACTAATCAGTGTTTACTGACATCTGCCAGAAGAGCATACAGTATGGCACCAACATGTGAACACACCTCTCCTAACCCTGCCTTACAAGGGGAACCACACTTATCCCTGCTACTCCACACCAACCCACGCTGTCAGTGGTACCTACTTACCGATATATTCGGTCAACTTACTGTTAGGACACAACAATAATGTGACAAATTAATAATACCATAACGTTTAAGGTCCTCCACTTTAAAAGTCCAAGTCAACGTAAGATTTACATGTGGTTGTTTGTTCGAACTTGTTCAAGTTCCAGGTTTGCCAGAAGTGGCTTGAATCACAAAAACCTTTGTCTGCTGCAACGTGCTCCTGTCAGCAACAATGTTTTGGATGTCCGAATGAAGGTTTAAGGAATATTAAACTCAATTTTGCATCTATGGATGCAAGATCATGCATACACATGGAAGCTCTTGATGGTGCTTTAGATGACAACTTACAAAGGCGCCGTACATCATTAACAGTAAGTTTGGGCAGGTCCTGTAAACACGTTTAGAACAATGGCATTTTCACACACATCGGAAATAACCAGGCCACATTTCTGTGAACGTGGGGTCTATTGGCCATGAAAATGAAGTAATGTTTTGCCCTCCAGGATAGCGATTTGGTAACGTGACAGAAAACTATGGGTTACTATGGATTACCTGTGCACTTTCAAAGGAGAAAAATCTATCAAAGCTTTTAATGTGTTCCAGTTGGAATGATGCCGTTTTGTCCTCTAATTACCAAGATTTGGAAGAACAATTTTAATAAAACAAAACAAAGTGGCTTGTCTCCTTTTACGCCATGCATCATCTGTTCCTGTCTTCTTCAGTCACATCCTTCAACATTACCAGTAAGATTAAAAGGTATAACATTCTTTCTAAACTCAGCCCTTTAGCGTTTAAGTGAAATATATGCTGTAACTTGGGGCAAATCAGCAGGTAATACATCTGTGTTTTTCATACACCAGTACACAACTTTTTCAGGGTCACAAAATGCGAACAGAATTTTAATTTCATATCTAAATAACAATGACAACAACTAGCAAGCTTGCGTCAGCTCTTAATAAACTGTTCCAAAAGTGAAACACAAAGTGAGTCATAGATGAGCTCTGCATTTCTTTGTTAAGTTTGATTGTTATTCTGAGTGCTGCAGAGCAAGTGAGACATGGTAATAAGTGGTTTCTAATTCTAAGTTAATGTCTTCAATAAGCCACTAGTCACAATCTCCTTTACCTCCCATGGTCCTGCTACTGATAGAGATTTGGGTTTAGAGCTCATTACAGAGTCACCTAAATCTGAAGAAATACCAGTTCAGCTAAGAAGAATGGAGATGATTTAGTGGTGTTTTTTTTTTTTTTTTTTTTTTTTTTTTTTTTGGGGGGGGGGTGTTAAATTAGATACAGGTGACAATTTATGTAAGTTTTCACTGCATAGTAAACATATAATCTGAAAGCAAGCACCTTTATGGCTATTGTTTTTTAAGATTGGTTGTGACAAATCTGATGGCACTCACACAAAAGACCATTCTGGAAGACTGAACAAAAATTTTAACATGCATTATGTGTGAGTGTGTTATACCCTATTTAGCCCTAATAGCCTTTTCTGCTATGTGCCCTGTACCAGCGTCACAATCCTAAACCAAGGATTACAGCTTTCTCCACAGTGCAGGTGAATCTATTAACAACTGGACTTCGCACCCATGAAACTTCATCCGTACCAGACAGTTATAAAGTTTACTCTGTCTTCTCCTGTCACAATACAAATAGACAGAAAAAGATAATTTAGCTGCAGAGGAAAACTTTTGTTTTCACTTCTATGTCTTTCAAATCATTTTAGGATTTGTACTGATGCCCTTCTGCTGCCTTTTTGAAAGAACCACATGCAATGGGCAAGAATTAAAAATAAAGGAGCCAAAGAAAACCTGACTCACTACTCTGAGAAAATTACACTATTTATACTAAGCCAGTAAAAGATTACCACAGGGCCATCTGACATTAGAGATTTACTTTTTCTGTGTGCATGTTTGGCACCAAGTTAATATGCTTATCATGACAAGCTCACATTGAATGAAACAAAATAATTAGCAATAAGGTGACAATATGGCCTTGGGTGGTGTAACAGCAGTCTGGCGAGGAAGGAGCAGCTAGCAGGTCCAGCGGGCATGTGGTGTGGAGGTTAGCCGGATAACACTGAGCCAGTCGGTTAAATCCAATAACAGACCTTTATTCGCCGTCAGCAACATTACACTTTATAAGCCAGGTCTCCTCGGCTGTACTCGTCTGAACCTACATGCGGGGGGATTTGTACCGCCAGTGCCAGCTTGTCACAACAGTAAGTAAGGTGTTTTCTTGGAGCATGGAACATGAGCAGCATGGAATGGCTGCCGCTAACAACTCACACACCCACTAGGAGACCCCCATAGCTACTACAATAGTAGGGCAACCCCCCCTAGTGGTGCTATAACCCAAAAGGGTTGTTACAGTGGGATCATAACTAATAACTTTGCAGTTATTTGACTGCAGTAAACCATACTAAATTTCACCATATTGGGTTTCGGACCAAAATCTGCACGCAAAGACACACAGACTCCAGTTTTAGTGACTAGTCATCCTACATTATTACATACATTGGCAGAGGGCAAATCAGTAAAGGTAACTAAAAGAGTGTTAAAAATATAAACTGATGAACTTTTAAAGTCCCCTGGGGATGTGATATAACCTAGAGTGTGATGGCCCCAACCATAGCCCTAAACTAAGACCATAACTTTATTTTTGTCATATTTCAGCAAGTAAAAAGTAAACCCCAAAACTAACTCTACATCAGGCAGGCTTAAACATAAAGCAAAATATTTAATGTTGGATAGCATACAATCCAAAAAGTCCAGAGAAGATAACAAATCAAGCTAGCAGGCTAAGGCAGGCTGAAACAACAGAAGTTGCAAGAAGGCCAAAGGGAGGACAGAAGCAATATATAGACTCAGAGGATTAATTAGGGGAAGTCAACACCGCAGGGGAAAACACACAGGGGCAAATAATCAAGGGGAAAACTATATATAAGTCACTACCAAAATAAAACAGGAAGTGAGAACCATAACTAAATGGGGAAATACAGGCACATGGAAAACCTTAGCATTGGGGAATAGATAAAGAAGGATAAGACAGGAAACAATGTATAAATAGACATTTGCCAGTGTGCCAGTTAGAATGATTACATTAGTTGTCCCTTAAATGCCAGGAATTGGCACAACCATTCTTTAAAAAGGAAAAAAAAACATATTTCAATAGCACAAGGTTAAAAAGAAACATCCAAAATTCAGGAGCTGCTTTTTTCCTTTTTCCATTTTTTTCAAATGCTGAGGGATGTGAGGTTATTTGGAAAATAAAACTACTGTATTGTAGAAATAACATAAATGAATGTAGTGCTGATAAAAAGCATGGAACATCTGTCTTGTTCCAGATGCTCCACTGACCCAATGAGGCACATCATGTTAGAAACATCAGGAGGACTGAAGCTCATCACTAGTGATGTGCGGATCGATCCTGAAATATTTATTCCTTCGATACCAGTCATTTATGTTCTAGAATAGATTCTCACATTAAAATATCGATATTTTAGTAATTTAGGGTAAATGTGTAGTTTATCATTAATTATCATTAATTAGGAACACAGTGGAAAGAAACTATAACATTCGGATTGTCTACATTCGAAGGAACTACTTCCTCTTCCGCCTTTCAAAGTCATGTGCGAAATACAGCTGTATAAACGTGTTGCAGTCCCTTGGCGTGCGCATTCACAACAATGGCTGAGGGTAATTGGAGTCATGTGCGGACATATTTTACCTCCACAAACAGCTGAGATGTGGTTTGTGATACATGTGGCAAAAAAGTGAGGTGTTGTGGCAACACCACTAACCTTGTCCTTACCTCAGAGTAAATCATATCACAGAACATGACGAGCGTATGTTGAGGCGAACTGAAGAGGAGGAGTGGGACAGGTGCTGCTAGGGTGAGACAGACGTCTCTCACGTACAATGTTCCCTCTAATGTTTCATGTGTCTGAGCGAATGCACAAACTCCCTGAGCGGTCCCTTGGACCACTGTGAGCAACAGCAGACGTGTGCACTGTGGTCACGCCAGCATCGAATCCATCCAAGTTACATGGTTTATTAAAATAATCAAATTACAGCATTTACATTTATGTTAGACTACTTTTAATTAACTGCTTTAGCCCACTTCCAATGAAAATAAAAAAAAAATCTTGTTGATGACCTGTGTAGTATGTTAACACTATTGGAAACAAAATTATTTTTATTTATTTATTTATTATAAAGCTCTGACTTGTATTATGATTATGAGTCTGTGGTCTGGGAGAGAGTCCTGTAACTCTGGATGCAAAATACAGTAAATAATGACCAATGTTGGGCAATTAATTATATAGTTACTTCTAAAAAAGTAACCGAGTTATGCAAACAACAACGTTTTTTGCAGCTGTTTACCTAAAAATGCAGCCAAGACGTTTTTTTAAACAAACATTTCAAACTATTTACAAAGCAATCAGCTGTTCTGCATCAAATCTGATGCCACACAAATTATTTGTGTCACTCCAAAAAATAATTTCTGTCCACTATGAGATAAAGGAGAACATCACAAGCCTGATACCTGCAGGCCTGACAACAGGAGATGTATCACACCTGTAACACCTGTAACATTCAGCAGTCACCTCATTGTTCTGACACACACAACAAAACTATTGACTTAGAGTCCCAGAGAGCAGCCCTTTGGCTTTTCTACCTTTAAAACCTGCCAGAGAAGGAGCAGTCTCCTTCTCTGCTCTGCCTTTTCAGATCCGCTGCAGTTCGCCTACAGATCCAGCAGATCCACAGAGGATTCCATCGCCCACGTCCTACACACCACTCTCAGCCATGTGGACAAGAAACAGGGTAACTATGTGCGAATGCTGTTTGTTGATTACAGTTCAGCGTTTAACACAATAGTGCCCTGCAGACTGTTCACAAAGCTGAGGGATCTGGGACTTAACAGCCGTCTGTGTGCATGGGTGTTGGACTTCCTCACTGGCAGAACTCAGGTGGTGAGGGTGGGCAGGTGCTTCTCCAACAGCATCACCATCAACACAGGAGCACCTCAGGGATGTGTCCTCTCGCCACTGCTCTACTCCCTCTACACTTCAGACTGTGTGGCCACCCATGGCTCCAACACCATTGTGAAGTTTGCTGACGACACAGTGGTGTTGGGTGCCATCTCCAACAACGATGAGGCGGCCTACATGGATGAAGTGAAGAATCTGGCATCGTGGTGCCAGGACAACCACCTCCAGCTGAACGTCAGCAAGACCAAGGAGCTGGTGGTGGACTTCAGAAGGGGTCAGCACAGAGACTACAAGCCCATTATCATCAATGGAGCTCCAGTGGAGAGGGTGCAGTCCAAGTATCTTGGTGTCCACATCTCCTCAGACCTGACATGGGCTGCCCACATTCAGGTCCAGACCAAAAAGGCTAGGCAGCGCCTGTATCACCTACGACAACTGAGGAAGTTCAGGGTCTCTCCAAAGATCCTCAGGGTTTTCTATACAGGCGCTGTGGAGAGCATCCTCACACAGAACATGACATCGTGGTTTGGGAACAGCTGTGTGAAGGACCAAAAAGCTGGTAGGCTTTTAGCTAGGCTTTAGCTTCAGCCAAGTGGAAGCTAAATTGGCTAGTCATCAATTCATATGTAAATTAAGTGGAGGGGAGTGGGGGTGTGTGAATGAGGGGAGGGGGGGGGAGCTGCTAAAAGCTGTGAACTTCCTTTTGTGTTCGTCTTGATGCATTCTCAATCATCCAGGAAAATAAATCTCCAAAAGTCACCAACTTGGAGTGGTTAGTTTCCTGAGCCATAAGGAAACTTGTGTTTCAGTTTGCCATCTTAGGGAGAAATCAACACACATGGGTGTATTTCCTTTGTTGCTGAGATTTATTGATAATAACAGTGCAAAAAAACAAAAACAACCATTTGTACACATATTTACAAATAATAATAAAAAGTGAGTGAGTACATTTCAACATTTTCAGCAATCACTCACAATCTTGGCACTGCTATTGTTTCTGTAGTCTGCATTTACCACATGTGTATTTTGGGATTATAATATTATTTTATGCCATGTTAGACCCCTAATTAAAGATTGTGAATTATAATGTAGTTTTAGTTTGCATTATTCTTCTGAATTAGAAGAAGGTGATAACTCTTGCATTTGTTAAACTGATTTGCATTACATTAGACTGCTGACTTATTGTGAATGAATGATATTGTTTTATGATGCATTATACTGCTGAGTTATAAGAAATACTGTTCACAGAAAGTCATCGCCTTATTTGTCTGATTAGAAGAGAACAGAACATACTGGAGAGGTTTTCTGCCCCATCGCAGCAGGAGCAGATAAACAGGGAGCCAAGGTCGTAGCTTAGGCGCCGTGTGAGAGAAAGAATGTGAATGTTTAGGCTTTTATGATTAGGTGGGGGCCACTAGAGGCTATAAGAGTTTGAGCAATGCTCCACCAGAGATCTGATGCTGTCTGCGTACGGTGTCCATCTACCACGCGTGTGATCATTAAAATCATCGTTTGACTCAACCCGGCCGGACCAGTGTTGTTATTTTGGTTTTTCCTCTTGTATCCATCCCCAATATTTGAATCCGTAACAGTATCTGTAGCAGTGAACACATCGCACAGTGGCATGATTGTTCTTGCATTTGTGTTTGACCTGATACATGGCTCTTTTTCCAGGGCTAGGTGTGGAGGGTTGTGTCCGAAGCAACTGTTCTTTTCTTGCCTTTTTCCCAGCTACATGAGCCAACTCTCTTGCAAGTTCCACCAGGAAGTCCGTGGTAACATTTCTGCCCTTGTCTAGGAATGGTTCCATCAGCCTCATCACTACATTTTCAGACAGTCTCTCCCCACTGGGACGATTGGGGTCCTTGCCAAGATATGGGAAGACATTGCAAATGTACTTGGATTTTAGGTCGCAAGCCACCCAAAACTTGATCCCAAACTTGTCAGGTCTACTTGCAATATACTGCAGGGTTAGGGTTATACTGTGGGTTTCCCAGGTTTGCTGACCAGCAGTCATGTAGTGATGGAACCCTAGTAAACCCCCGCAAGATGACAATTGCATCCACCTCAACACAAAAGGAAGTTCACAGCTTTTAGCAGCTCCCCACCCCCACACACAAACAAAGAGGCAGTTGGCAGTTAGAAATCAGCAATCATTCACACACCCCCACTCCCCCACTTCTCAGGTAACAACCTAATTTACATGTGAATTGAGGCTAAAAGACTTGCCAATTTAGCTTCCATTTGGCTGACAGAGGGTTAGAAAAGCCTGGGACTTCCAGTGCTACACTACACACTAACTACACAAGATTTGCGCTAAACGTGGCAAATTGCTTACATCTCAAAACACCACTGTCACTTCTAAAACTTCGTCCCGTTTCATAACAACTAAATTCCCCGTTTTGATTGGTCCACATGGTACTTTTTTCGACCAATAGGAAAGGGGGGGGAGTGTTTTGGTTTCATCTTTGCTCACAGGTGGAGAGTGCTTTCGAGCGTTTTCCTTATAAAACGCCGTTTTTACCTTTTTTATCCCGCAGTAAATATAAACAACGATAGTATTCAGGAAGAAAACCAAACCAACTTCAATGATTGTACACGTTGTCATTAACGTGGCTTCATTCCACATCAGCCACGCCGCTTTGCTAGCTAAAACACCGGTGTCGGCACATAAGGATGCTGTCATAGCCTGTCAACGACGTGGATTAGCTGTGCATATACATGAATGTGAATCGCGTGATTGGCTGGACTATGGGATAAGGTGGCATCGTTCTAATCCCATACAGGAGCAGCCAGTCACTTACTGACTAACACTGCAAAACAGAATTGTTAACGTATTTATTTTAATTTCAATTCAGGTTCGATTTTTTTTGTGTGCACAATGCAGATTTTCTGTGCGCAGAGACCGCGCCAGCAGTGCGCAATTGCGCACGCGCGCAGCTTAGAGGGAACATTGCCCACAGAGTCCTTTAGTGCTGCAGCCAGGCAACATGTTCAAATAGCGCACAACTTCAGTTTTTTTATTTCTATATGATGAACTCTGCATTATTAAGTGATAAGAACAAGTAATCTGATGTCCTGTAATCATTATATAATTTGAGATACAATAAATAAAATAAGTTTTTGTACAAAGTATCGGTATCGGATCAGTATTGTCGATACCACCCTGAATTTTACTTAGTATCTGATTGGAAAGGAAATCAGTGGTATCGCACATCACTACTCATCACAGGGATCAAGACTCGCAATCTTCACCAGTAACTCCCTGAGAGGCCCGTCCCAGAAGATGGACAAGCCCCGGCACTGCATGAACAGTGTGATAGTGAGCTTTGTGCGAGTACTAAGTACTTCTGACATCACACAAAGCAGAGGCTCTGGACTTTTACATGATGATGTTATATTCAGTCCTGTAGAAAGTTATATATTTAAAATATAGATGATCCTCTCTGGTTGCTCTGGTATTAATGACTCTGAACTAACTAATGGCAAATAACACACTATTAGCACAGTGTGAAATAATTCCAGAATAATGTTTTTATTTCGACATACAAATGAAGAGCTTTGAAATTACATCAGGTTTTATTTAATGCTGTTAGAGAAAATATAATTTCCTCCTCATGCAGCTGACTACACTCAGTGTAACACCAAACAGTTACTGTTTATGCTCATATATACTGACACGAGTTACACCAGTTACTTTTGTCAGTAAAACAGCTGCAATTTTCACTGATATGTGTCATATGAGCCCTTGTACTTTTTTCATCAGTTAATTCTGGAGTTACTTCAAATTACTCTAATATTAAGTGTATTCAGCATTAAGAGGGGACAATAAATGATTTATCTGTTGTCACTGGGTGGTGCTGATGTCTGATCTGAGGGCAGCTTTACCTTCGAGTCATTGGTGCTTTTTAAATGCTGGTTCACAGTCCTGGTTCAGTTGTGCTACTGCATCCTCACCTGCAGGAAAGTGGACACAAACACAGAAGCATTAGACAATATCTATGTCTACAATATAATGCTTCCTCTTATTTTTGTCGAAGGAAGTAAGCGGTACAGAGTACTGCACATGTAACTTTGTGAAAAATATCCCATTAAGAGTAATTCAGACTGTTTCAGACCTGAGCAAGGAAAAAAATCAGTAAAAAAGAGAGAATGAAACAAATTTGGACATGGCATGCCAAATGCCACAATTTAGTTTCAGCACATAAATATGGGATTAAATATTTGCTATTTTGTTTATTGTATTTTTTGGACATCAGCTGTGTTAGTGCCTGAGATATCTGCTAGAATCTTTAGTGTGGAGCAGGGCCACCCATGCTGCCTTCCACAATCGACGACATGAAGGGAACTGATTGATCACCCTTAGCCGAGAGGAACAACGGAGGCTGACAACCCAAGGATGCCTCGAAAGAAGAGACCCCTAAGAGGTTAAAGAATTGTGCGCATACTTGCCATGCGAACTAAGTTCTCCAGGGTGAGAGGTTGGGGAGGTCACCATCTCCTGACTGGCCAAATGTGCCATCTGACTTTTTTATTATGTCATGTGTTTCATATAATATTAAAGCTCTAGAAGTTTTTCATTTCCCCCAATAGGTCAAAGTCTATGTATGTTATTATCATTCTTTCAAGTTGCTTAAAGTGGATAGCCTGTGGTGGTCCTTCTTAACAATTTGTGCTGCTCAATTTGTGCTGCAAATGAAAAATGCACAGTCTTGTTTTTCATTCATGTACAATCCATGTGATAAATGATGTAGAACAATACATCTCGAATATTTCTATTCCATTTCAATAAATGTTTTTGCCATAATAATCAGTAGCAAGAATAACATGCATAATCGTAACAGCAACAATTGTGTTTACCAACCAAAAACCGACATGTACTAAATATGTAAAAGTAAAAAGAAGTTGCTCTAAAATTGAAAAATGATGATGGTTTATCTTTCTCATATATCTGTCATGATTGGTGGATTTTTTTCCTAGTATTCAATGTTTCTGAGTTCTTGATTCATTTTTGTGTTTTGCTCTTGTTCCTCATTGTTTAGTATTTCCCAGTTTTCTTATGCATGTTTCTAGTACTTAGTCTCTTGTCTTAGTTAGTTCCCTCTTGCATTTCTCCTCCCCCTTTATTTCTGGGTTGGGGTTTTTTTGCCTTTATTTTGTATTTTACTCATCAGCTTTAATAAGCGGCTCATTTTTTGTTCACCTTCACTTGCCTGAGAGTCTGTATCTGGGTCCTCCCCTTTACCACCTGTGACACAAACGTATAATTGCCTGACTTCCTGGGAAAGCCGTTATAGATTATATAATACAAGCTGAAGGGACAATTTATGGCAATATGTGTGACAGTTAAAGTCACACTGGCCATATATACCACTTGCGGATGTGTAGCTGCTATTAAATAAATGCTTTTAACCAGCTGTTTGGAGGAATGCCTGCCTTCGGAAATCTTTTCACTTTTTTCCCGACAACACTTTTGGTTGTTATTTACAACACAGAGGACATGTTCAGGAGAACAGCATGCACTTTCGGAATAACAGTACACACAGGGTATTTGAAAGCTCTCCAAGGGATATTGTTCAGCACTACAATTATATAAATGAGAACAGCCTCCACACTTAAGAGCTTAAAGGAAGGCACCTGATGATTACTGCAAAAAATAGAAGGAAGTAGAAGGAAAATGATATATGGTGTTCTACATTTTTTACATATGAAAATCTAAAAAGTATAAAGTCCAGTTGCCCCCCCCCGAGTCAATACTTCATGGATCCACAAGCTCCAAGTTTTTTGTATATCTCTACCAGCTTTGCACATCAAGAGGTTGTAACTCAAATAGTTCAATTTAAGACTGATTGGATGGAAAATGTCTGAAGAGCACATATCAAGCATTGCCACAGATTCTCAAAAGGATTTAGCTTTGGACTTTGACTGGGCCATTCAAATATATCTAAACCATTCTATTGTAGTGTTGGTTGTTTAGGGCCAGAGTGGAAACTCTTCTGCGGCCCCTAACAGATTTTCTTCCAGGTAGCTCATGTATTCCATCCATCTTCCTACCAACTCTAACTAGCTTCCTTTGCCTCCACCTGTCAGGGCCGCAAGGCTGGTTCTTGGTAGTGGACCCAAATACAGACAGCACGGAGTGAAAGATAGGATTTTCAATAGTTTATTAAAGCACACCAGGATAACACAGGCAAAATATGAGTTTGTGGCAAACACAAGGAGTTGCAATAGATTACTGTTTGCAACTGATTACTGTTTATTCAATGAAGAAGGCGAGAGGCTCGGGAAGGAGGCAGTTACCGAGTGAGCAGTGTTGGGAAGGTTACTTTTAAAATGTATTCCATTACAGAATACAGAATACAGAATACATGCCTTAAAATGTATTCTGTAACGTATTCCGTTACGTTACTCAATGACAGTAACGCATTCTGAATACTTTGGATTACTTAATATATTATCATGCTTTTTACAACTACGTGAATGTACTATTGCTGTGTGATTTATTACTATTACTGAAGGTCCGCGACTCCGAACTGTAGTAAAGGGACCTCTGACTAATACGGCGGGGTCCCTGTCGGCTTGTAGCCGAAAAATAGCTTTACTTTGTTGTGTGGGTCAACTTTTCTTGCGAGAGACAGAGAGAGGCGTTGAAAGGCTGCTTAATGTTTCGGAGGAAAACACGAACACGGTGTACAGTCGAGTCTTAATAGCTTACTTACAACTGGGCTCCTCAGGCACTCTTCTTGGCTGCAGTGGTTATTATTATATTTACATGCTTCCAGCTCCCGTTTTTCCTCGATGACAACTCGTACCTTTCCACTCCCCTTTGTCTCCCTCCTCGCTCTCACAGACCCATAACGTGTATGGCAGTCCATTCTCCCTGCAACACGGACTACACTGCCCATGATGCTACATTCTTTAGAGCTATGCTTGTAGCATTCTGCCTGTTAGCTTAGCACAACAACAACGAAAAGGCGCTCTCTCACCCAGGAAACACACAGTCGCAGAGAGAGAGAGAAACGAGTTACTGGAAAGGGTGAGCATCTTTGTCACAGGGACCAGCGTCCAGAGAGAGAAGAGTTGCAGGTAAGTTGCATGGAGACTAGACGTGACTGCCTGAGGCGAGAAGAGAACAAGGTAAGTAACTACCATGGACACAAAGACAAGGCGTTTTGTGAGGCCTGGTTACCACAATAGGGTAGCTGACCAACTGGCGAAGAACTAATAAAGACACTGGTCTTAAGTATTGTCCTGCTGATTGCTGGGGAACAGGTGGACTGGTGCAGGTGTGGAACCCCGGGCTCTGCCGCAAGGGGTGGATGCCTCAAGGCAGAGACAGAATGGAAAAACACCGGACACTCACTCGGATCATAACACCACGTCTACATGTCAGTTTAGTCTTGGTAAGTTTGCAGTTGTGCCATACTCTTTCTATTTTTAGATAATGGACTGAACAATGATCCATGCGATGATCAAAACTTGGGATATGTTTCTAGAAACTAACCCTGCTTTAAACTTCTCCACAACTTTATCCCTGACCTGTCTGGTGTGTTCCTTGGTCTTCATGATACTGTTTGCTCAGTGATGTTCTTTAACAAATTACTGAGGCCTTCACAGAACAGTTGTATTTATATGAAATTAAAGTGTACAATGTGCTAATTAGGTGACTTTTGAAAGTTGTTGGTTGCCCTGGATTTTAATTAGGGGTATCAGAGTAAATACAAATTATTCCCACACTTTTCAGATTTTGATTTGTAAAAACATATTTGCACATTATGTGTCATTTTCTTTCCACTTCAAAATTATGCACCCATTTGTGCTGCTGGATCACATAAAATCCCAGTAAAACATATTAAACTAGAAAAATTTGCATTTCCTGCGAAAATGCAGTGTGGATGCTTAAAGCTGAAGCTGTATGCAAAAAGTAGCTGAAAAAGCTGAAAAGTTGCAGAAATTGTAAAAACTTTGCAGAAGCAAAAGAAGTTTGCTAAAATGGAATAACTTAGCAGAACTGCAATATCTTAGAGGAAACATAATACTTGGCAGAAATACAATAGCATAGCAGAATTTAGCAGAAATATTGTAACTTACCAGAAACATGATAACTTCTCAAAAATACAAGAATTTAGGAGAAATAGTATAAGATAACAGAAAGAATATATTTAGCCAAAAATACTTAAACATTACAGAAACACTATGATTTAGAAAAATAGTACAACAGAGCAGAAATATTGTGATTTACCAGAGACACTGTGATGAACTATGAATATTGTAATTTTAAATTAAGACTATGTTTTAGCACAAATATTATAATTTGGCAGAAATACTATAATTTAGCAGAAATACTATATTAAGCACAAATCCCATAAAAAGCAGAAATACTGTACGATGATTTAGTAGAAAAACTATAATTAATCAGAAATACTACATTTAGCAGAAATACTATATTAAGCACAAATCCTATGAAAAGCAGAAATAGTATGATTAAGCATAAATACTACATTTAGCAGAAATACTATATTAAGCACAAATCTTATAAAAAGCAGAAATACTATATTAAGCACAAATCCTATAAAAGCAGAAATAGTATATTAAGCACAAATCTTATAAAATAGCAGAAATAGTATTATTTAGCACAATAGTAATAAGTTAAACAGAAAAATTGGAAAAGCAAAATGGACAGCTGAAAAAATGCTGAACATGCTGAGGTTCCCTCAAATATACTAGTTAAATGACAAAAATCTGCAAAAAAAATTTATGACAGCCACACAATTACAAATATGCACACATGAGGAAACACACATGCACAGAGAGACACACACACAAGATCCAATTCAGTCAAACAGTCTAAATATATTGAATTTGAATCTTACAATGAGATCATCCCATTAAAAGGCTTTCTCTCTCTCTCTCTCTCTCTCTCTCTCTGTCACACACACACACACACACACACACACAAACACACACACACACACGCACACACAAACACACACACAGACAGACACAGAGGGAGAGAGCTGCCGAATTTAAATCCACCAATCAGAGTGGCTGTTTACGTTTTCCCGCCAAAAAAGGTGCATCTTTTTACACACGCAGCACAGAGAGGCACAGGATTATTGCAGTCTATTTCTCATAGTGACGACTCCCCTCAAACAAATGACCATAATTTCCTAACCGTAGGGGCTAGAGCAGTCATTCTTACACCGTTTTGTTCAGAAGAGATGGGGGAATCTTCCAGTGTTTACAATTTATCATTAACATATGAATTTTTAGAGATATATGACATGGATGACTTATTGACTTAGAAGCCACGAATTCCCCAATATGCAAATTTGAATGGCTGAGGCCACATATATGATTGGCTGGCTGGGAAGCCGTGCAGGCCCTGATTTGTGGATTTGAATTCCTCAGCCCTGATATGATTGGCTGGCTTAGAAGCCATGAAGGCCCCAATATGCAAATTTGAATGCCTCAGGACACATATATGATTGGCTGGGAAGCCGTGCAGGCCCTGATTTGAAAATTCTAATGTCTCAGTCCTCACAGAGGATTGGCTGCCTGGGGACCTGGCAGAAATATATAGAAATACTATGATTAAGCATAAATACTACATTTAGTAGAAATACTATGTTTTAGCACAAATACTATAAAAAGCAGAAATACTATAATTTAGCAGAAATACTATATTAAGCACAAATCCTATAAAAAGCAGAAATACTATATTAGGCACAAATCCTATAAAAAGCAGAAATACTATAATTTAGCAGAAATATTATGTTAGGCACAAATCCTATAAAAAGAATAAATACTATAATTTAGCAGAAATACTATA
Organism: Mchenga conophoros; assembly: GCF_057382185.1. Lineage (NCBI taxonomy): Eukaryota > Metazoa > Chordata > Actinopteri > Cichliformes > Cichlidae > Mchenga > Mchenga conophoros. Next base: position 16,277,345 of record NC_140527.1, on the reverse strand, counting down.
TTAGGCACAAATCTTATGAAAAGCAGAAATAGTATGATTTAGCAGAAATACTGTATGTAGCACAAGTACCGAAAAGTACCAGAAATACTATGATTTAGCAGAATAGTAATAACTTACAAAATTACAAATATGGAGGCATATTGAAACACAAATGCACAGGGGGACACACAAACACAGGCTCTAATCCAGTCAACCAGTCTAACTATATTCAATTTAAATCCTACAATGACATGCTGCCAAATAAGGGCAGGGTCCTCTCTCTCCCACTAAACACACACACACACACACACACACACACACACACACACACACACACACACACACACACACAGACACAGAGGGAGAGAGCTGCCGAATTTAAATCCACCAATCAGAGTGCCTGTTTACGTTTTCCCGCCAAAACAGGTGCATCTTTTTACACACGCAGCACAGAGAGGCACAGGATTATTGCAGCCTATTTCTCATAGTGAGGACTCCCCACAAACAAATGACCATAATTTCCTAACCGTAGGGGCTAGAACGGTCATTCTTACACCGTTTTGTTCAGAAGAGATGGGGGAATCTTCCAGTGTTAACAATTTATCATTAAAATGTGAATTTTTAGAGATATACGACATGGATGACTTGTTGACTTAGAAGCCACGAATTCCCCAATATGCAAATTTGAATGCCTGAGGCCACATATATGATTGGCTGGCTGGGAAGCCGTGCAGGCCCTGATTTGTGGATTTGAATTCCTCAGCCCTGATATGATTGGCTGGCTTAGAAGCCATGAAGGCCCCAATATGCAAATTTGAATGCCTCAGGACACATATATGATTGGCTGGGAAGCCGTGCAGGCCCTGATTTGAAAATTTGAATTTCTCAGTCCTCACAGAGGATTGGCTGCCTGGGGACCTGGCAGAAATATATAGAAATACTATGATTAAGCATAAATACTACATTTAGTAGAAATACTATGTTTTAGCACAAATACTATAAAAAGCAGAAATACTATAATTTAGCAGAAATACTATATTAAGCACAAATCCTATAAAAAGCAGAAATAGGATGATTAAGCATAAACACTACATTTAGTAGAAATACTATGTTTGAGCAAAAATCCTATAAAAAGCAGAAATACTATATTAGGCACAAATCCGATAAAAAGCAGAAATAGTATGATTAAGCATAAATACTACATTTAGTAGAAATACTATGTTTTAGCACAAATACTATAAAAAGCAGAAATACTATAATTTAGCAGAAATACTATATTAGGCACAAATCTTATAAAATAGCAGAAATAGTATGATTTAGCACAATAGTAATAAGTTAAACAGAAAAATTGGAAAAGCAAAATGGACAGCTGAAAAAATGCTGAACATGCTGAGGGTCCCTCAAATATACTTGTTAAATGAAAAAAATCAGCAAAAAAATGCACAGGGAGAGAGAAGTAAGTTTCTAGGTCAGCCTGGGAGCTGCTGAATTTAAATCCACCAATCAGAGAGGCTGTGTACTTTTTCCCACCAAAACAGGTGCATCTTTTTACACACGCGGCACAGAGAGAGACACAGGATTATTGCAGTCTATTTCTCATAGTGAGGACTACCCTCAAACAAATGACCATAATTTCCTAACCGTAGGGGGTAGTACGGTCATTCGTACACGGTTTTGTTCAGAAGTGATTGGGGAATCTTCAAGTGTTGACAATTTATCATTAAAATATGAATTTTTAGAGATATATGACATGGATGACTTGTTGACTTAGAAGCCACGAATTCCCCAATATGCAAATTTGAATGCCTGAGGCCACATATATGATTGGCTGGCTGGGAAGCCGTGCAGGCCCTGATTTGTGGATTTGAATTCCTCAGCCCTCAGATATGATTGGCTGGCTTAGAAGCCATGAAGGCCCCAATATGCAAATTTGAATGCCTCAGGACACATATATGATTGGCTGGGAAGCCGTGCAGGCCCTGATTTGAAAATTTGAATGTCTCAGTCCTCACAGAGGATTGGCTGCCTGGGGACCTGGCAGAAATATATAGAAATAGTATGATTAAGCATAAATACTACATTTAGTAGAAATACTATGTTTTAGCACAAATACTATAAAAAGCAGAAATACTATAATTTAGCAGAAATACTATATTAAGCACAAACCCTATAAAAAGCAGAAATAGTATATAATGCAAAAATCCTATAAAAAGCAAAAATAGTATGATTAAGCATAAATACTACATTTAGTAGAAATACTATGTTTTAGCACAAATCCTATAAAAAGCAGAAATACTGTACTATGATTTAGTAGAAAAACTATAATTAATCAGAAATACTATATTTGGCAGAAATACTATATTTTGCACAAATCTTATAAAATAGCAGAAATAGTATGATTTAGCAGAATAGTAATAACTTAAACAGAAAAATTGGAAAAGCAAAATGGACAGCTGAAAAAATGCTGAACATGCTGAGGGTCCCTCAAATATACTTGTTAAATGACAAAAATCAGCAAAAAAATTTATGACAGCCACACAATTACAAATATGTACACATGAGGAAACACACATGCACAGAGAGACACACACACAAGATCCAATTCAGTCAACCAGTCTGAATATATTGAATTTGAATCTTAGAATGAGGTCATCCCATTAAAAGCCTTTCTCTCTCTCTCTCCCTCTCTCTCTCTCTGTCACACACACACACACACACACACACACACACACACACACACACAAACACACACACAGACACAGAGGGAGAGAGCTGCCGAATTTAAATCCACCAATCAGAGTGGCTGTTTACGTTTTCCCGCCAAAACAGGTGCATCTTTTTACACACGCAGCACAGAGAGGCACAGGATTATTGCAGTCTATTTCTCATAGTGAGGACTCCCCTCAAACAAATGACCATAATTTCCTAACTGTAGGGGCTAGAGCGGTCATTCTTACACCGTTTTGTTCAGAACTGATTGGGGAATCTTCAAGTGTTTACAATTTATCATTAAAATATGAATTTTTAGAGATATATGACATGGATGACTTATTGACTTAGAAGCCACGAATTCCCCAATATGCAAATTTGAATGGCTGAGGCCACATATATGATTGGCTGGCTGGGAAGCCGTGCAGGCCCTGATTTGTGGATTTGAATTCCTCAGCCCTGATATGATTGGCTGGCTTAGAAGCCATGAAGGCCCCAATATGCAAATTTGAATGCCTCAGGACACATATATGATTGGCTGGGAAGCCGTGCAGGCCCTGATTTGAAAATTTGAATGTCTAAGTCCTCACAGAGGATTGGCTGCCTGGGGACCTGGCAGATATATATATAGAAATACTATGATTAAGCATAAATACTACATTTAGTAGAAATACTATGTTTTCGCACAAATACTATAAAAAGCAGAAATACTATAATTTAGCAGAAATACTATATTAGGCACAAATAGTATAAAAAGCAGAAATACTATAATTTAGCAGAAATACTATGTTAGGCACAAATCTTATAAAAAGAATAAATACTATAATTTAGCAGAAATACTATATTAGGCACAAATCTTATGAAAAGCAGAAATAGTATGATTTAGCAGAAATACTGTATTTAGCACAAGTACCGAAAAGTACCAGAAATACTATGATTTAGCAGAATAGTAATAACTTACAAAATTACAAATATGGAGGCATATTGGAACACAAATGCACAGAGGGACACACAAACACAGGCTCTTCTTACACCGTTTTGCTCAGAAGAGATGGGGGAATCTTCAAGTGTTAACAATTTATCATTAAAATATGAATTATTAAAGATATTTGACTTGTAATGCACCATAACTGAGTAGAGCGAAGCAAAAACTGCCTTGACTTGCCCTCAAACAACGCTTTGTAACTCTAAATCTATTTGGAGTATTGATATCATTCTTTCACCGTAAGAGACAGCAGGCTTTGGTGAACAGTCATGGAAATTTTCAGGTCTCTGTGGAAATCCAACAAAAAGTTATGACGAGAGAAAAAAGTGGTTAATTTCCAGACTTTGAAATCTGAAGAAATCTGAGCGAGGGACAAATTTCCTACCCTCAAACAAGTCCAACTCATTTCAGAACGGTAATAGGTAAGAAAGAAATTCTTGAATTGTGAGCGTCAGGAGTGTCTGAAGATATTCGGGGACAAGCCTCATGTCTTAATTTTGCTTCATTAAGGAGATATGACGATTCGAATATGCCTCTCATTACAGAAATCCAGCGATGATTTTGAACAAGCTCTCCATTGACTTTATATGGAGAGTTTTGAGACCTTGTGTTGGTCTGAGGAGATTTGCGAAATTTCTATAAATCCCACAACAATGATAGTGCCATTTTCTGAAAGCCAGCAAAAATACCTACGTTTTGATATATAATTTGTGGAAATTGAGTGAAAATTGATTAAGTAGCAAGAAGTTGTTCGGACATGAGGAGAAGACTGCAAAACCTTCAGTGACACACTGGAAGCCAAGAGCATAGCAACCATAACAACGCATGTATTTTGTGAAAAATCACAATTGTGCAACTGAAAACTTTAAGAGGCATAAAAGTAAAATGGTAAAAGATTTGAAAAAGCTGAATCATACATGAATTGCCCAATAATTTGTGAACATTTTAAAGTTTGAATGGTTGTTCTATGTGAAAGTATGAGGAAGTAGTTAGGTTTCAAAAACAAGCAAAATTTAGCAGAATTTTGGAAGTTTTCCATTCATTTCAATGGGACAAATTAAAGGAAAAAAGCTTAATATTTTAAAAAGTATAATAGCAAAAAATACCAAAAGTCATAGCGCACATTAGCAGAAATAGCAGAATAGTTTAAAATTTGAACGGTGAAAATCGGCTGAAAATTGTGGAAGTAGTTAAGTGCCAAAAAATGTACGGAAGCAACTGGAACTAGAAAAATTTGCATTTCCTGCGAAAATGCAGTGTGGATGCTTAAAGCTGAAGCTGCATGCAAAAAGTAGCTGAAAAAGCTGAAAAGTTGCAGAAATTGTAAAAACTTTGCAGAAGCAAAAGAAGTTTGCTAAAATGGAATAACTTAGCAGAACTGCAATATCTTAGAGGAAACATAATACTTGGCAGAAATACAATAGCATAGCAGAACTTTGCAGAAATATTGTAACTTACCAGAAACATGATAACTTCTCAAAAATACAAGAATTTAGGAGAAATAGTATAAGATAACAGAAAGAATATATTTAGCCAAAAATACTTAAACATTACAGAAACACTATGATTTAGAAAAATAGTACAACATAGCAGAAATACTGTGATTTACCAGAGACACTGTGATGAACTATGAATATTGTAATTTTAAATTAATACTATGTTTTAGCACAAATACTATAATTTGACAGAAATACTATCATTTGGCAGAAATACTATGATACAGGAGAAGTACTGAGATGTAGTAAAAGTACTTTGATTTAACAGAAATACAATTATGGAGGAGTAATACTTTAAAATGGGAGAAATATTGATACACACACACACATACACAGAGCCTAAAGGGAAGAGTATTTGTGCCATGGAGTGTTAACAAGAATGTGAGGTCCATATTAGAAAAGCTCGTAAAATCACAAAAGTTTGCAGAATTGTAATAAATGATGAATATGAATTACTGGTCTGTGACAGTGTATTAATTTGTAGGGAAAAAAAATGTTGACCAAGGTGGAATCGAACCGGCGACCTTTGGCTTGCAGACCCGTGTCATTACCAACTGCGCCACTGGGAAAAAGAGCAGCCACTTGGAAAAACAGGGTGATGAGCAGTCAGAATTAGATCGAGGTGAGAGGCGAAAAACGCAGTTTTTTGGAGTTACAAAACGTTGTGTAACTCAAACACTAGGTGGACTAGAAGCATAATCCTTGTACTGGGTGAATCAGCGGACTTTGGTGTACTTTGACTGCGATTTTCATTGCTCTATGTACATCCGTCGCTGAGATATGACGAGAGAGGAAACAAAAGACCTCAGACATGATTGGCTGGCTGGGAAGCCGTGCAGGCCCTGATATGTGATATGAGTCTGAGTCCTCACAGAGGATTGGCTGCCTGGCAGAAATATATAGAAATAGTATGATTAAGCATAAATACTACATTTAGCAGAAATAGTATGATTAAGCACAAATCCTATAAGAAGCAGAAATAGTATATTAAGCACAAATCCTATTAAAAGCAGAAATAGTATATTAAGCACAAATCTTATAAAATAGCAGACATAGTATGAATTAGCAGAATAGTAATACGTTAAACAGAAAAATTGGAAAAGCAAAATGGACAGCTGAAAAAATGCTGAACATGCTGAGGGTCACTTAAATATACTTGTTAAATGAAAAAAATCAGCAAAAAAATATATATAACAGCCACACAATCAGAAATATGTACACATAAGGAAGCACACATGCACAGAGAGACACACACACAAGATCCAATTCAGTCAACCAGTCTAAATATATTGAATTTGAATCTTAGAATGAGATCATCCCATTAAAAGCCTCTCTCTCTCTCTCTCTCTCTCTCTCTGTCTCACTCACTCACACACACACACACACACACACACACACAGGGAGAGAGAAGTAAGTTTCTAGGTCACAAATCCTATAAAAAGCAGAAATAGTATATTAAGCACAAATCCTATAAAAAGCATAACTAGTATATTAAGCAGAAATCTTATGAAATAGCAGAAATAATATGATTTAGCACAATAGTAATAACTTAAACAGAAAAATTGGAAAAGCAAAATGGACAGCTGAAAAAATGCTGAACATGCTGAAGGTCCCTCAACTATACTTGTTAAATGAAAAAAATCAGCAAAAAAATCTAAAACAGCCACACAATCACAAATATGTACACATAAGGAAACACACATGCACAGAGAGACACACACACAAGATCAAATTCAGTCACCCAGTCTAAATATATTGAATTTGAATCTTACAATGAGATCATCCCATTAAAAGGCTTTCTCTCTCTCTCTCTCTCTCCCTGTCACACACAGACACACACACACACACACACACACACACACACACACACACACACACACACACACACAGGGAGAGAGAAGTAAGTTTCTAGGTCAGCCTGGGAGCTGCTGAATTTGAATCCACCAATCAGAGAGGCTGTGCACTTTTCCCCACCAAAACGGGTGCTTCTGTTTACACACGCAGCACAGAGAGAGACACTGGATTATTGCAGTCTATTTCTCATAGTGACGACTCCCCTCAAACAAATGACCATAATTTCCTAACCGTAGGGGCTAGAGCGGTCATTCTTACACCGTTTTGTTCAGAAGAGATGGGGGAATCTTCCAGTGTTAACAATTTATCATTAACATGTGAATCTTTAGAGATATACGACATGGATGACTTGTTGACTTAGAAGCCACGAATTCCCCCAATATGCAAATTTGAATGCCTGAGGCCACATATATGATTGGCTGGCTGGGAAGCCGTGCAGGCCCTGATTTGTGGATTTGAATTCCTCAGCCCTCAGATATGATTGGCTGGCTTAGAAGCCATGAAGGCCCCAATATGCAAATTTGAATGCCTCAGGACACATATATGATTGGCTGGGAAACCGTGCAGGCCCTGATTTGAAAATTTGAATGTCTAAGTCCTCACAGAGGATTGGCTGCCTGGGGACCTGGCAGAAATATATAGAAATACTATGATTAAGCATAAATACTACATTTAGTAGAAATACTATGTTTTAGCACAAATACTATAAAAAGCAGAAATACTATAATTTAGCAGAAATACTATATTAAGCACAAATCCTATAAAAAGCAGAAATACTATATTAAGCACAAATTCTATAAAAAGCAGAAATACTATATTAAGCACAAATCCTATTAAAAGCAGAAATACTATATTAAGCACAAATCTTATGAAATAGCAGAAACAGTATGATTTAGCACAATAGTAATAAGTTAAACAGAAAAATTGGAAAAGCAAAATGGACAGCTGAAAAAATGCTGAACATGCTGAGGGTCCCTCAAATATATTTGTTAAATGAAAAAATCAGCAAAAAAATGCACAGGGAGAGAGAAGTAAGTTTCTAGGTCAGCCTGGGAGCTGCTGAATTTGAATCCACCAATCAGAGAGCCTGTGTACTTTTTCCCGCCAAAACAGGTGCATCTTTTTACACACGCAGCAGAGAGAGGCACAGGATTATTGCAGCCTATTTCTCATAGTGAGGACTCCCCTCAAACAAATGACCATAATTTCCAAACCGTAGGGGCTAGAGCGATCATTCTTACACCGTTTTGTTCAGAAGAGATGGGGGAATCTTCCAGTGTTAACAATTTATCATTAAAATGTGAATTTTTAGAGATATACGACATGGATGACTTGTTGACTTAGAAGCCACGAATTCCCCCAATATGCAAATTTGAATGCCTGAGGCCACATATATGATTGGCTGCCTGGGAAGCCGTGCAGGCCCTGATTTGTGGATTTGAATTCCTCAGCCCTCAGATATGATTGGCTGGCTTAGAAGCCATGAAGGCCCCAATATGCAAATTTGAATGCCTCAGGACACATATATGATTGGCTGCGAAGCCGTGCAGGCCCTGATTTGAAAATTTGAATTTCTCAGTCCTCACAGAGGATTGGCTGCCTGGGGACCTGGCAGAAATATATAGAAATACTATGATTAAGCATAAATACTACATTTAGTAGAAATACTATGTTTTAGCACAAATACTATAAAAAGCAGAAATACTATAATTTAGCAGAAATACTATATCAGGCACAAATCCTATAAAAAGCAGAAATAGTATGATTAAGCATAAATACTACATTTAGTAGAAATATTATGTTTTAGCACAAATCCTATAAAAAGCAGAAATACTGTACTGTGATTTAGTAGAAAAACTATAATTAATCAGAAATACTATATTTTGCACAAATCTTATAAAATAGCAGAAATACTATGATTTAGCAGAATAGTAATAACTTACAAAATTACAAATATGGAGGCATATTGAAACACAAATGCACAGAGGGACACACAAACACAGGCTCTAATCCAGTCAACCAGTCTAACTATATTCAATTTAAATCCTACAATGACATGCTGCCAAATAAGGGCAGGGTCCTCTCTCTCCCACTAAACACACACACACACACACACACACACACACACACACACACACACACACACACAGAGGGAGAGAGCTGCCGAATTTAAATCCACCAATCAGAGTGGCTGTTTACGTTTTCCCGCCAAAACAGGTGCATCTTTTTACACACGCAGCACAGAGAGGCACAGGATTATTGCAGCCTATTTCTCATAGTGACGACTCCCCTCAAACAAATGACCATAATTTCCTAACCGTAGGGGCTAGAGCGGTCATTCTTACACCGTTTTGTTCAGAAGAGATGGGGGAATCTTCCAGTGTTAACAATTTATCATTAAAATATGAATTATTGAAGATATTTGACTTGTAATGCACCATAACTGAGTAGAGCGAAGCAAAAACTGCCTTGACTTGCCCTCAAACAATGCTTTCTAACTCTAAATCTATTTGGAGTATCGATATCATTCTTTCACCGTAAGAGACAGCAGGCTTTGGTGAACAATCATGGAAATTTTCAGGTCTCTGTGGAAATCCAACAAAAAGTTATGACGAGAGAAAAAAGTGGTTCATTTCCAGAGTTTGAAATCTGAAGAAATCTGAGCGAGGGACAAATTTCCTACCCTCAAACAAACATAATTCATGGCCAAATGGTAATAGGTGAGAAAACAATTCTTGAATTGTGAGCGTCAGGAGTGTCTGAAGATATACCAGGACAAGCCTCATGTCTTAACTTTGCTTCGTTAAGGAGATATGACGATTCGAATATGCCTCTCATTACAGAAATCCAGCGATGATTTTGAACAAACTCTCCATTGACTTTGTATGGAGAGTTTTCTGACCTTGTGTTGGTCTGAGGAGATTTGCCAAAATTCTATAAATCCCACAACAATGATAGTGACATTTTCTGAAAGCCAGCAAAAATACCTACGTTTTGATGTATAATTTGTGGAAGTTGAGTGAAAATTGAGCAAGTAGCAAGAAGTTGTTCGGACATGAAGTGAAAATTGCAAAACCTTCAGTGACACACTGGAAGCCAAGAGCATAGCAACCATAACAACGCATGTATTTTGTGAAAAATCACAATTGTGCAACTCAAAACTTTAAGAGGCATAAAAGTAAAATGGTAAAACATTTGAAAAAGCTGAATTATACATGAATAGCCCAATAATTTGTGAACATTTTAAAGTTTGAATGGTTGTTCTAGGTGAAAGTATGAGGAAGTAGTTAAGTTTCAAAAACAAGCAAAATTTAGCAGAATTTTGGAAGTTTCCCATTCATTTCAATGGGACAAATTAAAGGAAAAAAGTGGAATATTTTAAAAAATATAATAGCAAAAAATAGCAAAAGTCATAGCGATCATTAGCAGAAATAGCAGAATAGTTTAAAATTTGAACGGTGAAAATCGGCTGAAAATTGTGGAAGTAGTTGGCAAAAAGTGTACGGAAGCAACTGGAATAATAAAGTATAAAGAATAAAGAGAAACAGGAACTCAATAGTGTGGATGCTTAAAGCATCCACACAATAATAAAGTAGGATAAAGAATAAAGAGAAACAGGAACTCAATAGTGTGGATGCTTAAAGCATCCACACAATAAAGTATAAAGAATAAAGAGAAACAGGAACTCAATAGTGTGGATGCTTAAAGCATCCACACAATAAACATTAAAGTTTTTTTAAAGGTTGTAACAAGGCAAAATATAGGAAGGTTCAAGAGGTAAAACAACTTTTTCAAGGCATGGTGTGTTCTGGATGTCCTCTGTTAACCAATTACTCATCTCTGCTTCCAATTTTGCCTTAATGGTAGTAGTCCTACCCGGAATAATATTCTCAAGTGTTTTCTATACAGACGTTTAGTTCTGTATTAGCTGAAAGTGACCTGGAGTTACACACAAGTTGGTAGAATGTTTGCTATTATGATAATGCCTTGGTTGCTATTGTGACCTAAGGACAGCTCTGACTATTCATTAAGTGTGCCTATGCCAAGAGGCACACTTATTACTATTCGTTGGATTTATTATTCGTATTATTATTCTTCATCTTCCGCCTAAATTTCGACACGTAACTCGCCCCACAGTATTGAGACAATGTTCACATATGTTATATCATTTTATGCGGCTGGATCTGGAATGGTGTGCTATGACTTTTGGTGTTTATGACTTTTATAGTTTTTTAAATATTAATATTTTAGTGAAAATTTTCCCGCACTTATGTGCCGCACAGTTTTGAGACAAGGGTTAAATATGTTATATCATTTTGTGCGGCTGGGTCTGGACTGGTATGCTATGACTTTTGGTGTTTATGACTTTTATAGTTTTTTAAATATTTAGATTTTAGTGCAAATTTTGGCCCATTTCTAGGCCCATGAGAAAGACTCAACTTTTGGCCCCATAGAAACAGATTTCAAACTTCATTTGTGGTGTGTTGGCTCTCTCTAGTGGTATGTCGGGAGTGGTACGGCCTGTCTACCCGTATTTGGATTATCGTAATGACGACAATATCAACGGCGCACACAGCGTCGCTGCTTTCAGGAACCATTGGAATTTTTAAGGTTGCGCGAACCATTGAATAGTTACGATAACCGCAAGGGTGTATGCTTGGTGGAAAACTCCATATCCCACAATTCATAGCACACCTCTACAGAGTCAAACAATGGCGGTGTTTCTAGGTCACAAAATAAACTGTTAAGATATTTTCAGGCGAGAATGTCAGTGTGTAAACTTCAAATATCTGCTTGTTTTATCAAGACATCTCATATTAGCAACAGTTTTCTTACGTGTTGCTGCTAGCCGGCTAGCTACCTAGCGCGGCTAGTGACCCTTCGTTAAAAAGCACCCGGGCTTGGCTTTCAGTGAAGCATCTCTAACTCCTTTCACAGTCTTTGTCTTAGCGGGACTTATTTTTCGTTTATATGGGCCGATGATGCTGGTCGATGTGGAAAAAATAACTGAGTTGTTTGGTGGTGGCTAACGCGGAGCTAGAACAGAGGGCAGCTATGCACCGGTGTGTGACAGAAAGGACATGCGGGGAAAGAGACATACGAGGCGGCGAGGCAGCCGTCAATCAACCGGTGGTGGCTAACGTGGAGCTCAATCGTGGATCAGGGAAACTGAAGGCAGGAGAAGCAGACGGCTGCATGTCTGAACGTGAGGTGAACTGAATTTCAGGTAAGCAGTTATGAACTGCACTCTATTTGGGTCAGATATAAACCGAGTTTAAGTGTAGTTTATTTTCGTTGTGCTGACTTTTTACAATCACTTACAATAACTCATACTGAGTGCTAGCTAGAACTACGGAGTTTCTATACAGCTGTGTGCGCGCTAAGTTAGTGATGTTGAACTTTATGACAGCCTCCCCTGTCATTCTCTCGCCTGTTGAAACTTCAGTCATGAAACTGATCAATGATCCGCTTTTCTCTCTTGTTTATTTATTGCGCTAAACAACAGCAGCATGTTTAAGCTTGATCAGCTGTTGTTAGAATTCATTTGATTTTAATTTCTAGTATCAGCTGATGTTTGCTGGAGCCACAGCTGTAAAAACGGCTGGTCCAAACCAGGAGATGTCCCTACTGAATCATCAGAGCTGAACTGGTGATGGAGAAACAGGTTTACCTTTTAGGTGACATGAATGAGTTGAAGGGAAGTTATGAACTGTTTCTGAGAGACAAATAACACCAAGCTCCTTTTTTGTGTAGCTGACAGATGGTAACTGTGCAGGGGCGGATCTAGCAAAGCTTTTGCCAGGGGGCCAGGTAGGGCATTAACAGGGAAAGGGGGACACAAAGATATACTTTTCTTTCTTACTCTCATATAAAATATTTAGCTTTTATTAAATAGTTATCTGAATCTTACAACCAAAGTTTGTATAACAATACACAAGATTGGCTGTAGACTAGGGCTGCACGATTAATCGTTAGAAAATCGCGATCTTGATTCATACTTATGTGCGATCTCATTTCCAAATGACAACGATTAAAAAAAAAAAAAAAAGACGACGATTGTACCGCATTTTGATCCGGGACGTAGTCTGCATCAAAACAAGCGCTCACTCTTCCTGCTCAACAAATGACAAGGGCAGAGCCTTATACCACGTGATACAGAAGCTGTACCGTGTGATGCTAAAATTAGCAGGGAAAAAACAACGGAGAGCACGTCAGGGATGACGAGAAAGTGACAGGAGAAAATCCGTCCCGGTCAACCACCCAAACATCAATAACGCGAACCTTATACAGCGCTTCCCTATACCTGTCGAACTCCCGCAGGCACAAAGAAATTACGGAGGCTATTACTTATCACCTGACCAAAGATATGGCTCTCATCAACACTGTGCAAAACGAGCCCCCCCCCCCACACCCTCTAGCAGATTATTACATGAAGGAACCTTTTAAAAAAACAAAAAACAAGCGCGTCCATGCTCACAGGTGTACACATGGGTGATCACACCCACAAACTACACCCTTTTTGGCTCCTACCTCAAAGCACACTGTGTTCTGTTGATCTTATGTGCTGCACAATAATGTTTAACATTTAGTATTTACTGTCATATTCCCATATATCATTGTGATGTTGTTTATTCTATTACTCTTGTTCTCTTCTGCTTGCTTTCTTTTTTCTTTCTCAGCAGGTGATCCAGGTGATTGATATATGCATTTTTTTTCTCTGCCCGTTCTGTTGGTTTTTGTCTTTTGCCCTTCTCCCCCGTCCCTCTTCTCAGCTGTTTCTCTTTCCCTCTTTCTTTCTCCCCTTCTTTCCCCCAGTCAAGTCTGTCCCGTATTCAGTAAGTGAAAATAAAATCAACAATAAAAGGTGAATCAAATGGACCATTACGGCAAGGCTGGGATGGTCAGTTTGGTAAAGTAAATCCGTTGGGCATCTTTCTTTGCCTTTAGACAACAATTCTGATGGCAAAAGAGCCAAACGGGACAGGCCAAAAAAAAAAAAAAAAAAGACAAAAGAGGGTCCTGCTACTTTCAAGGTCTATCTGATTGTAGTGTAAAAGTGTATTTTGTGACACTTTGACTATTTTAAAAACATTTCTTATGTACAAATCTTTTATTATTTGTTCAATTTGAAGTCATTGCAATAAATGAATAGAAAAAAAAAAAAACAAAAAAAAAAAACGAGGGATTTAGGAGAATGATCAACACCCTAGACAAACGCTACACAGTGCCGTCCCGGAACTATTTTTCTATTGTTGCACTACCTGCTCTATACACGCAGTGTCGAGCAACGGTGGAGACGGAATTTCAAGCAGTACAACATTTTGTGGCAACGAAAAAATGTGAGACATTTGTTGTTTTTATGTTTATTTATTGTTTATGTTCAGTCTCAACTGTTACGACGTTGATGTGCAGTTAATAAGTGCAATAAATATTTATATTGGAAAAGAAAATCGTGAGAGAATCGTGATCTCAATTCTAAGCCAAAAAATCGTGATTCTCATTTTATGCAAAATCGTGCAGCCCTACTGTAGACCATTGCTAATCATTCAGAACACTGTGTAAAAATAACAAAAAACAAAAAGTGAATCCAAAAGTGCATAAATATTTATTTTACGTGTTTGATGTGTGTGGCGGGGCGTGGTCTGCAGTGCTGTTGCAGGGGAGGTGGACCTACGGGCGTAAAGTCTGTGCTCTCTCGGCTCTTTTTTGGGCGTGTGTTGGGCTGTGAGTTGAAAAGCTACAGCCAGCTGTGTGGGTACACCAACCATGTGTGAAAAGTGGTCCATAACGTAATGGTTCAAAGCGTGTTCATGCAAACATTGTCGGGTCTGCTGTGGTACAATGGGACTTCTGCTCACGAACCTCTGTGCACAGCGTCTGCAAATTGGGGCTGTACGAAGTCACCTCATCTTTACACAAAACTGTAAGCTGTCATCTGTGAGGCGTGAGCGGTGTTTGTTTTTACCATAGTTCATGGTGGAGAATGGCTGCTCTGCTGAGTTTTGCTCTCTGTAGCTGTATGAATGGCAAACTACACTGATTAGCAGCAGCATAGGCACACTTAAAATTTCTTCCGAACTTTTCGCTTTCTAGTTTTGTCTATTATGCTGGTGGTCGAAATTCAAATGGTTTAATAGCATTTAGTATAATGAGTTGCCTCAAATAGATGGAAAAAGTAGTAAAGCATTGTTCTTTTCTTACACTTAAGAAATTGTATTTTTAGACCAAACAAGATATTTTAGACACCAATCCAATTTGTATCGCCCAGAATTTTCCAAATTAGCCAAATGTGATGTAATGTCTGACCTGGAGGTATTTGAAGAAGTGGGGGAACATCTCTTTCTTAAAATTGTTGGAAAGATGCAAACACTTATTCCAGGTTGCCAGCATTTAAATTTCCCTTCTTCATTCCTGTACGAAAAACACCATCTGACTACTGACAAACGATTGGGTTGCAATAAAAAAGTCTGGTCTTAGTGTAGTATATTTGGAGCATAACAATTTTCCTCTCAGCAATCCATAAATTTTGCACGTATAAGTAGTGACAACAGCAATATTCCATTTGTCTCTACTGTATTTACTACTTTGTCTTGTTAGTTATTCACTTTGTAATAAAACATTAATGAAAAAGTCAAAAAACATGGTATTAACACCTAGACTTGTACAGTGAAGTTTTTGTAAGCTTTAGAAGCTTGTGCTTTGAGTGCTTTCTCCATTGGACGAACCTGTTTGTTTTAAATGATAACAAACATATTATCATTTAAGTTAAATAATTTACATTACTTGGTGTGTTTGTGTTCTGCACGTGTACCGATCAGAGTCCTCAGCCCCACTAATGTTCTGATGCAGATTAGTCTGTGTTGGTTTCCTGGAGAAGCTGTTCCATGTTTTGCTTTTTGTTTTTTTCGCCTGTCCCATTTGGTTCTTTTGCCATCAGAATTATTGTCTAAAGGCAAAGAAAGATGCCCCATGTTTTTGGGGAGATGTTTCTCTACAGGCCTTCATCATAGGTTTTAGGTACAGACAAAAAAGAAGAGTCAAAAGAATATAATTGAAATTCATCCTGGTACATGTTTTAGCCACAGTAATATTTGAGTTCAAGAGCAGAGAGAAGGGAATGCACCTTCAACAGTTGACTAAAAAAACTACTGCTCAAGATTTTTTAAACATTTTACTTTTACTTGTCTGTGCAACCTTGGGGCCACAAGTGGTCCATGACTAGAAAGTGGTTCTTGCTACACAGGTAGCAAGAGTGCAGTGAGGCATATCCTCTAATCCTTCAGCTGTGCCTGTCACAGACATTTTCTATTTACTGCCACACTGTGGCTCCACATTACTATGAGGCTTAGCAGACATTAGCCATTTTCGTCTTGGGAGCTTGAGTGTGTGTGTGAAAGTTACTTAAGAGTCAGTGGGGGGAGTAATGGCCGAGTTGAGTGTCTGAGATATTGTCTGCCTTGATCAAATGGGTGGAGGCATGGTGGGTTGGCTCCATCTGTCTTTCTGTCATGCATAATAACCCTTAGTATCTCATGATGCTTACCGATCTAAAGTAGGCAAAAGTCCACAGAGTAATGCCTGTCATGGCTCTCTTTGGGCACATTCAGATTATGCTGATTGGTCAAAAGGCATATTTATAACTTAGTAAAGTTAAGCACAGACTTTCAGACACAGCTGATCGGTTTTTCATTACACTAAAGGGAACAGTGCAAGCATATCATTTCTTTGGCTTGAGGTTGTTGGGGAATAATGTTTGCTTAATTGTTTGGGATACACAATGTGATGTACATCATTGATCACACTTGGCAAAATCCACCAGTGATGCACCTTATTTCCTGTGCTCCATCATCATGAATTGCCCTCATCTCTCTGAATGCTATATACAATAAGTTGACTATCGAGTCCAGTACTTTTTCTCCTGCAGATGATGGTGAATAATCAAGGACATACTTTAAAGCCACTGAGGTATTTGGAGATCTACACATGTTGTGATAGAACTTATAATTCACTTTTATCATCACTCTCCATCTACTGAGTATCAAAAATGTGTCATGGTTGTGTTAGTGATTTGTCTTATCTTTTGAACCCTTCTCTCATCTTGTGTCTTTGCAGCCCAGTTATGTTGATGTGTAGTTTTTTGTGCATAAAAAGATCTCCCATTAACAACCCTCTTTAAAGTTAGTTATTGTTAATTCCCCAGATTAAAAAAAAGTATTTTAAAAGATTATAATGACAAAAACTACTGACAGAATGAATAAACAGCTGCCATGACTTTTTGTGCAAACTTTCTATATAATTTTGTGTAATACCACTTTTTACCTTAAGCTAAAGCAGTGACTAGAGCTGGGCGATAGAACTATAACGATATGTATCGTGATATAACTTTTACTCGATAGAGAAATTAAACTATCGCGATAGACCTCGCCGCTCTTGTCCTCTTAAAAAAAAAAAAAAAGGACAGCCAATCCAAATTAAGTAGCGCAGAGCCGAACCAATCACAGCCGCAGCGTCACGTCGCGTGACTTGTTACGTACAGCACAAGTGCCAAGCCGCACATGTGTATTTGTTTGGGAAGCAGCCAGCCACCTTACCGCCCGGGTAATGGAGGAAATGAGTGTGCCGACTAGAAAAATCAACCGAGCGTGACCGAAGGTTACCGAAGAGAAAACAGATGATGGTTCCAATGCCGGAGATTGTCGAACGGAAGAGCCATAGAAGTTCTGTAGTGTGAAGGTATTTCGGCTATTTCAAGTCTGACAACAAACAGAGTAGCGTGCACTGTAAATTGTGCCGAAAGCAAGTCTGGAAATACAATAAACTGGTGCATGCGTCACACTGTGCACCACGTTATTGTTTCGGTGAAATGAATTTCTACAATACTGTTACTGTTAATTCTACTCTCTGCAGTGTTTAAATGCTTACATATACACACACAGTTACTGTCCCCCCACACATACGACTCGGTTCTGCTTCTATGCCCCAGCTTTCTTTACTTTTTCCCACCGAGGCTTCTAGACTTCTGATTGGCCAACATTTCTGCACGGTTAGGAATCTAGCTCCACCTGCTGCTTTGGCATGTTCATAGCAGCGTTTTCCTTCATTTCTGCCTTTATGTGTGGACGGGATTATTTTTTAAAACGAAAACGGAAAATCTCCGTTTTCAAAAATACCCATGTACGTGTGGACGTAGCCTCAGTCTCTGACTGGAAGCGCTAATTCGTCCTTCGGCTTTTGTCAGACTAAAGTACCTGTTAAAACTGTTTGAAAAGCTAAGCTATACAACAAGGAGAGATTGAGAATTTCCTTTTAGTTCTCAGTTTGCAATATTTGCCTTTATTTATCTGAAAAAGTCTCATGTTCCTTAAGTACATCTACCCTGTTGAACTTATTATGGGAAATAAATATTTAAATAAAAACAAGCTGCTGATTATTTCACATTTTACTTGTGAGCAACGGCACATTTAAATCTTACAAATATAGTTATTTGGCTTATATCGTGATAGATATCGTTATCGCCTGAAATGGAAAAAAAAAAACATATCGTGATATGAAAAAATCTTATATCGCCCAGCTCTAGCAGTGACTCAAAGTAGAATTCACTAAGCTCTGAGTTTAATCATCGACTCTATTGAAAAAATGGACAAAGTAAAAGTCACATTGCCTGTTGCTTTTGATCTCTGCATTTTGAAGACTCAGTCTCAACTTTTGGCCATCATTATGTTATGTGAAGCACAAGTTTGGACAAAACGGTATTAAGGTACCACCAATAAATAAATTGCTTAAAAAATAAAATTAACTACTTATTTCAGTACAGAGGCATTAATTATCTGATAAATATTACCAAGTAAAAGACTGTTGCAGGACTATAATTTCAATAACCTCAATCAAACAGCTTGTGATTTCTCAGACTGACCCAACAGCATAAACACAGTAAAAAATGAGAAGTCTGTGACCAAAAAGACATTGTTGGGCTGCTCTTGGGATGTTAGTTGATATCCTTGTAGACAGTGATTGGCTACAACTCCTTATGTTTGGACACTTTTGAGTCATCATGCTCCTACCTCAAGAATCCAAATGAATGAGTTATACAAACATTTACTCACCATACGTTTCTTATGACAACAGAAACTTTAGAGGGCAAAAGCATTTTTTTGCACCGGGTCATCAGCTGAGCATTTCAACATCAGTCAGCACTGACATACTCACCAAACTCATACCCAAACATCTCACAGAGCTGCAGATTTGTTATGGTGTTTGTCAATAAACATGCAATATACAATATTTATAAGTGTAGCATTAATATAAAATATTAATATAATATAATTTTAATATAAAAATTGAGTCAGCCATAACATTAAAATCACCTGCTGTTCTCTATGGGTCATCCCTTAGGTGCTGCCCATGCCCCATAAGGGCATGGGCAGCATGGGTTGTTGGCATGGGTTGTTGGCATGGGTTGTTGGCATGGGTTGTTGGCAGAGGATCCTTTAGGTCCTGTGGGAGTCTGCAGTTCAGATCAACTTTTCTTCATCCTCCTGTTGTTTTCATTGAGCACTGTCCTGTTGGAGGACATCATTGCAAGAATAGTGTTCAGTTCAGTTTAGTTTTAGTTCTATAGTGCAACATCACAACAACCGCTGCCTTGGGGCGCTTTATATTGTAATATTAAAAGACCCTACAATAATACACGTATAGCTGCAAGCCTGTGTACCTTACAGGTTCTGACCTATAAAATCCAGGTAACTGCTGTCAGATAGTGGATGTTGCTATAATTGATATAACAATGACAGTTGTTGTTTTTCATTGTGTTAGCCAAACAATATATCTATAACTACTACAATCACCCCTCCCAATTCCATGCACACACACATTCACACCATTTGTGTTTCTCTTTCACACACACATAGACATACAGTCATGGATCTGTTTCTTAGCAACCGCCTTGGACTGTTCTCTGCAGAATGAGAACAGGTGCTAACTTTCTCTCATGTGTCACAACATTACCAATTAGTGGTCGTCATAACAATACCATTTAGTGTCTGTTGCAATAATAGTGCCTACTGTACTGTCAGAGTAAAAACCAATTAATGCCTTACCCTTTATTAATTGCAATGAATGCTTTATGTTGCAGGCCTATTCAGTGCTTAGCAAAGAAACAGGCCCTTCTAGTAACATTTTGCATATTGTGCAATTATCTGGGAAAATCAAAACACAGTGTGTGCATGCTAAGTGAAAGCTAACAAATACCTAAAAGAAACAGCTGAATGCAGTCCAGCCAAATTAAATAGAATTGGGGATCTGAAAAAAAGGCACCCTAACACATACACCTATCTATATAAAGATCTGAGGAAGGGTATAAAAAAGTTTCTGCAGCACTGAAGATAGCAATGAGCATCTATCATCTAAAGTGGCATCTATCATCCACAAACAGAAGACATTTGGAACTACCAGGACACAGGCCTTAGTAAGGGAGGTCACTGAGAACCCGATGGTCACTCTGAGAGAACTCCAGCATTGCTCTGTGGTGAGAAGAGAACCTTCGAGAACAACATCCAGTTCTGCAACACTCCACCAATCAGGGCTGCATGGGAGAGTGGTCAGATGAAAGCCAGTCCCCAGTAAATGACACATGCTTGTCCTGGAGTTTGTCAAATGGCCTTGAAGGACTCTTATGTTTGCAAGTCTTCTCCTCAACAAATACAATAATGTCGATGAAACGTTTTGCACCATCAAAGGCAACCGCGGGTGCCTTTGGTTTCAATCTATAATACTGGACTTATTTTCCTACGAAGGTTCGAACTTTGAGAGTGTTTAAACAAGAGAGAAAAGTGTGAAAATGTTCATGCCTGTCTGAGAAAAGTGTATAAAGTGTGTAATGAGAGGTTTTACAGCCTTAAAACATCTATAATAATTGTAAAAAATAAAGCTGTCTACTGTCATGCCCTCTACTATCGCGGGTTATTTTTAGAACGTAACTACCGTGATAAAGGAGGGACCACTATATGTCCAAATATTATATGTTAAAAAAACACTCAGGCTTTCATAAAGGGTCTTCATTTTTTGACATGATTGTATAGAGTAAGTGTAACCACCACATTATCTTTGTCCACACCTTTTGTTCCAAAAGCTGACACTGCACCTCTTTGCTAAATCACAGCACTAGTGTTTCTTTTTCTTTTTATTGTTTTCTTTTTAATATTTAAAGGATATTGTTTGTATTTAAAGGAGTTTCCCAATCAGAAACTGCAGTTGAGTCACAAAGCAAGACACGTGTCAGCGATCAAGATATTTTTAAATTTAGTATAGATGATGTGGCGCTAATGACAGTGTGACGATCAAATAAGTTAAATAAAACTAGCATTCCGCTAATCACCAAAACTCAGCTCCCAACACACACTCCATTAAAAGCTCAACAAAAGGATAGCAAAATGAATACTGATATTTATGACTTTATGGTCACCGTATTATGAACCATTGTCAGAAATGGATAAGCTAAGCTCATTGATTTAAATTCCTTATGGCAAATTAACTGACTAATCACTGCAAACTAACCCTAAATTATTTCACTGTAACTACGGTAAGTCACATCTGAAAAGCTTGATGGCTAGCTTGCAACTGACTACTGAAATCTATGAATTGTACTGATTTCAATGATTAATAGATCATAGCTAGCTACAGTGAGCTAAAACCCAACAAAGTAAGCAATGCTGTTTAAAATGGTGTAGTTATGTCCAAGCCAACTTTGTTGTCATTGTAGCGATGCATTATATTGTACAGTATAATGCAAGTATACACTTGTCTCTTACTTATTGTTTATGATGCATGGCATCTTATTTCTTATTATTTTAGACAGAATGAGACAGTCTTGTGCACTATAGTATGATCACTGTTAGTTGGTATCCAAGGTGCACACATGAGTGATATTGCAGTTTACTTAACAGCTGAAGATGTCATATTTATTAATTTTTTGTTTGTTTTGTTTTTTCTTTGTTAAATGAGCTCTTTCGAAGTCAAGCTTGTGATTGTTAGTGAAAAGCTTTAGGGTATTCGCTCTTTGCAGAAGAGGTTATAGAGGAAGGATGGAGACGGGAGTCCTCACATGTACTGTCATATACAGTTAATCAGAGATTACTGGAGAGCCATACAGAGTGAGGTTGCAGTGTGATCTGCAGGTTTCTAAAGAGCAAAGCAAAACAAGCTCTTCTGTATACTCTCAGACTGCTTTCCCCAGTGTGGATTTTGCCTCCCACAGTGTGTGTGTGTGTGTGTGTGTGTGTGTGTGTGTGTGTGTGTGTGTGTGTGTGTGTGTATGTCAGTGAGCATGAAAGATGTACATAGCAATCTGTTTTATATGGGAAAGAAAAGAAGGAGAGGATGGATATGACTGCAGTATTAGCTGATCAACACAGATAGTGATAAAAATCAATGGTACTTATAGAGCACTTTTCTACTCGATTTGAGTACTGAAAGCGCTTTCTATTATATGTCTCATTCACCTAATGACACACCCATATGTATCTATACCTACCTCTATTTATTCATTCACACACACACTCACACAGATATTGCTGGGGCAACTCGGGGTTTGGTATTTTGCCCAAGGATACTTCGGCACATAGACTAGAGGAGCCGGGGATTGATCCATCTCTAACACCTGAGCCACAGACAACCCCAGTGAAAACAACATTGTACTGATTTCAGAGCAGCTGAGTTTTCTCTGAAAACATACATTGGATGACTAAGAAAATGAGGATCAGTTAGCCACAAATATATATACCGGCACATGAACATTGGAGAGTGTGAGATTCTTCAGTACTTCGCTTTCTTGCATGTCTTTGTGCTGTGACTGACTTATGTCAACTGAAGCTTGCAGCAGCCCTGCTTTTTCCATGTTGTTCAGTAGAAGGGCTTGTCAACTCTTGTCACTGCCATTACAAACCAAACAAGCTCAAACACAGGGTTTTTTTTGGCAGTGGGGTGGGGATTCCACATGTTGTATGACAGCTGCTTTATGTTGCGTCACACCTAAAGATAGGGAGTTGTTAGCTGTGGGCCCTGAAATAAAAATAATCAGAATTATTTTATTCCCTTTTTTTTAAATTCACACACCAGTATGGAGCTCATTCCACAGATAAACATTTAACTGGAAGCTGTGTATAAACATTTGTAGTTTTACTGTACTGGGAAATTGTTTCTTTTTTATATTTACATACTAACATGTGTAGAACATTGAATTCAAAATCCTGCTCCTCACATACAAGGTCTTAAATAATCAGGCCCCATCTTATCTTAATGACCTTGTAGTACCATATCACCCTATTAGAGCACTTCGCTCTCACTCTGCAGGCCTACTTGTTGTTCCTAGAGTATTTAAAAGTAGAATGGGAGGGAGAACCTTCAGTTTTCAGGCCCCTCTTCTGTGGAACCAGCTTCCAGTTTGGATTCGGGAGACAGACACTATCTCTACTTTTAAGATTAGGCTTAAAACTTTCCTTTTTGCTAAAGCATATAGTTAGGGCTGGACCAGGTGACCCTGAATCCTCCCTTAGTTGTGCTGCAATAAACGTAGGCTGCCGGGGGATTCCCATGATGCATTGAGTTTTTCCTTTCCAGTCACCTTTCTCACTCACTATGTATTAACAGACCTCTCTGCATTGAATCATATCTGTTATTAACCTCTGTCTCTCTTCCACAGCATGTCTTTTATCCTGTCTTCCTTCTCTCACCCCAACCGGTCGCAGCAGATGGCCGCCCCTCCCTTAGCCTGGTTCTGCCGGAGGTTTCTTCCTGTTAAAAGGGAGTTTTTCCTTCCCACTGTTGCCAAAGTGCTTGCTCATAGGGGGTCATATGATTGTTGGGTTTTTCTCTGTATCTATGAAGCGCCTTGAGGCGACTTATGTTGTGATTTGGCGCTATATAAATAAAATTGAATTGAATTGAATAGAAGTAAATGCAGCTTCACAGTAACTGTGTTGGAACCAACAGATGACAGATGTTAGCTTGCTGGCACTGTAAAATATCAGAAGTCCATGTTTGTTAAAATCTTTACGTTCTGGATCAATGTTCTTTTTTAAATGTGAGCTAATTATTTATTTACAGAGGTAAAGCTGTGTGTTCAGTTAATGAAGAGCAGGTTGCTGTTGTAATATAATGTGCAAGTTAAGAGCATTTTAGCATCTCCTGATGCTTGAAGAGTGCGGTCAGTTGAATTTACTATGACTTAAATGACATTCCTTTTCCTCAGCTTTGCTTTGACATCTGACTCATCATTCATAGCTAAACATATGTACTACGTACTAAAAGCAATCTGTCCCTTCATGTAGAGCCATGCACACAGGGGTCAGAATAGCTGTGTTTAAGGATTACATTGGTAATTGTGTGTTTGTATGTTCCCTGTTCTGTGATTGCAGGGATTTGCAGTATATGTAACTACCAATGACAATCATGTTTAGGTTCATTAGTATGCTTTAACAAGTATAACGAATGAGCAAAGGTATTGGTTTATTCTGAATAGTACAGCATAATGTTGCACTGGTTTTGAATGGTGAGTTGAGTCAACAGGACCATTAGCAAAAAGGGCTTCTTAGTTAAATCCAGCATCATAGGAAGAAGTGTAGAAATCCAGACAAAGCCAGTTAGGGTTTGGCTTGTCTTCTTGCAAAGTTAAATTTCTAACAATTCCTACTTGGATAATACTCTTTATCTTTCATCTTTATCTGGGCGATCGTGGCTCAAGAGTTGGAAGTTCGCCCTGTAATCGGAAGGTTGCCGGTTGTTGTGTCCTTGGGCAAGACACTTCACCTGTTGCCTACTGGTGGTGGTCAGAGGGCCCGGTGGCGCCAGTGTTCGGCAGCCTTGCCTCTGTCAGTGCGCCCCAGGGTGGCTGTGGCTACAATGTAGCTGCCATCACCTGTGTGTGAATGGGTGGATGACTGAATGTGTAAAGCGCTTTGGGGTCCTTAGGGACTAGTAAAGCGCTATACAAATACAGGCCATTTACTCTTTAGGAGCAGAGACTCAGACCCTTTAAATGGAGAGCCAATCCAGACTTCCTGTATGCAAGTAATTGGAACCTAACATTTTTAATTTAAAGCCATGGCAAATCCCATTGATTATATAACCTCCAGATAGGCTTACAGCATCTACTATAGGACCATATATAGGATTTCTCTGAAGTTAGTCATAGTCGAATGTGATAGCATAAAAAATGTGTAATTGTTCCTTTTGTATAGTTATGATTAGAGATTCTTTAACCAATCCCATTTGTTTCTTCTATAGATGCTCCAATAATATTTTTATTATTTTTTTTCAACAAATTGTGAAGTTAAAAAATCTTAGATAATAAACACCATTTAACTCTGTATGAGTTGTATTGTGGGGACATCTGTATATTACAGTTATAATAGTAAAACCCCATCAAATCCTTAAATTATAGGAAACACACACTTATCACTTATTTAAATAATATTTTCCTTTGTAGGAAACTGAGTTTTCATTCAGTTATTTAATAACTGCCCCAGTTAGCACTGCTGGGCATGTTGTTCATTTTAAAATTGGCTTGCACATGATAGAGCAAGATTGCCTCAATCAGCTCCAGGTAAGAGAGGGTGTGGTGGCCCTGACCATGGGCTGATACCAAGGAATCTCAGGAATCTGTTGGAAATTTTCTGATCAAAGAGATGTAGAAGTAATGTGCTGCTTTTTATTGGAATGTTTTCCAACATACATGAACAGGTACTTATTTAGCGCTTTTCTTCTCTAAATGAGCACTCAAACCGTTTTTTTTTTTTTGTTTTTTTTTTACCGGCCTTATTCAACCAATCACACACGTATTCATACAAGTGCTTGCTTTTTATACTTAAGCGCTTTATCTACCATTTTTGCACACACTGACATAGTTTTATCAGGGGCAGATGACTGGAGGAGCCAGGGAGTAAACCACTGACCTTCCAATTGGTGACCTCCTGCCCTCCCACCTGTGCCGCAGCCACACTGGAAGGCCTTCATTTTTTTGATCTTGATCGTGGTCAGTGATACACGTCTTGAAAGTCTCATCTTTAGATACACCCTGTATGCCTGTGTGCAGAAATAACCGCAACAACGTAACTAATAAGCTGCAACACTCAAGTAAAGTTGTGTCAAATCTTGAAACCTTTTGAGGTGACGACAGTTCCCCAATAAATTATTATTATTATTATTATTATTATATATATATATTTTTTTTTTGGTTCTTTCGTTTGGATCTTTAGCCATCAGAATTGTTGTCTTAAGGCCAAGAAAGATGCCAAGCAGATTTATTTTACCAAGTGGATCATCATGGCCTTGCCATATTGGTCCATTTGATTGACCTTTATTATAATTATGAATTTATTTTATTTTCAGTTGCTACAAACGGGACAGACATGACTGGGGGATAGGACAGGGAGAAAGAATGAAAGAAAGAGAGGGAGAGAGAGAAAACCAAAGGGGAGAAGAGATGGTGAGAAGGGGGGGAAGAAAGAAAAACAAAAACAAACAAAACACCTGGGTCACCTGTATGGAGAAAAAAAACAGAAGAGAAAGCAAACAACAAAGAGCAACATAATAAAAAAAACGGCACCATCACAATAAACTAGCTAGCAGTAGATATCAGTAGATACTAAATAATAAACGATATTGTGCAGCACGCAAGATAGACAGCGCACAATGTGCTTTGAGGCAGCAGCCAAGGAAGCTGTGGTCCACGTCTGTGAATACCCGTGTGTACCCCTGTGTGCATACCTGTGTGGATCAGCATGCTTGTTTTCCAAAGGTTTCTCCATGTAACGATCTGCTAGGGAGTGTGGGGAGCCACAGCCCCGTCCTCCAGGGTATGAAGCAGGTATGGAGGAGATCAAAACTCCAGACATCCAGAGGCCCCCAGAACACAAGAGACCAAGGAAGACCAACAGAGGGGCAGCCGCGCCACTGTCCCAGAAAGAGCTGAGGAGAGTCCCAGATGAGGGCTCACTCAGCAGCCACGGAGCAGAAGCCAGGGGGAGTTGCAGTGACGCGCCCGTGAGCTCCGCCGGCAGCCAGCTGTGCCTGAGTGACCAAGCCCCAGGCCGAGAGGCCGGGGGCACCCCACCTCCGAAGTGGCCCGAGCGAGCTCCAGGCCCCGATAAGCGGCCGCCAAGGAGTGACCTGGTGTGTACCCGGACGCCCATCCCCGGACAAAAAGAACCACCAACGCACCGATACCTGAGGGAGTCCGCCACTGGCAGAGGAAGTGGTGGTGGGTGGAGATAGGCCTCCAAACCTTGGTTCCCCAATAAATTAAACTGAAAAGAAAAGGTTATGTAACAAAGATATTGCCCAGGGTGAGCATGTTGGGACAGAAAGTACTCTGCTCTAACTCAGTGAAGCATGACGACTTGTTTAATTGGGTTGTTGTGACCATACAAATATTCACCCTGATTATGCCACGCTAAAAAGAAGTCACAGAGGAATAAAGCAGACTTACGGAGTTATTCATGTTCATTTATACATAATGTTAAAGAAGTAACAGCAGTGTGAAACAATGACCGGAACATTCCTCACTTCATTTTGTGAGACATTCTGTATTTTCTTCCATTAATTTCATGCGTTTAATTTAATTTATAGTAACTCTGGCCTAGTAATACATCAAACGAGTATCATCTCTATAATGACTTTCACAGTTACATACATCAGTTTAATTGTGTATATTCTAATAGTTCATGCATGAAAAAAAAACATGGTATGTGCTATATTAAGACAGTTTTTTTATCCACTCGTCTGAAAAGATAATTTTGGGGGGCAAAGGTGTCCTGGTTAATTCAAAACTGAATCATTTCAATTTACAAACATTTTATCTTTCATATAGTTATATTATAGTTTATACAGCTCCTAATTCAGTAATTTTATCGCAGTTAGTAAAGGAACAATTATTTATTTCGTGTAATGTATAGAACAATACCAGAGTCTTAAGCCACACCTCATTTCTTTGTATGTTGCTTGGAAAATTATAATATAAGTGCAATGATTTGTTGAAATGTGCAAAAATAAATGGAGCAACCTGGTAAAAACAAAGTTTGATATGAGCTTGAAAGCCAATATTTCTATGATAACCTTAATTCTTCAATACAGCCTGAACTCAATTAAAAAATTCCATTATTAGATTTTTACGTAGAAACACTTCTCTGTAACTTTACAAGCAAGCAGACATACAAGTGTTGCATTTATAGTCTTGGAACACGTTTTTAGAGTGTCAGTCGTTGAATGCAAATTGAAAAAAAAAAAAACTCCCATTCAGAAATAGTTTCTCCTCCTGCTGTTTTTCAAACGAGAGACCTGTCAGCTGCCTTTGGATCAAGACTCAGTGCGCCACAGTGAACCTGGGCTCCTATTATTCTATGTTTTCTCTTGTTGAGTTCCCTTCAGTTCATTCGAGGTCACTTCTCTGCAGTAGAGTTCAGCTTATTTCAAGTGGCAATGCCTCAAGAGGGTAAACTCTTTCATATGTATATGTAATATGAGAGTACTACATCCTATACTGAATTGTATGTAAAAAGCATAGCTTGTTGTGAGAAAATTACTACTACTGGAGTTCCACTCTCTGTAGAGCTTTATGTTCACTTTAAGATCATAGCTTCTGTTTTAAAGCCTACAAATTTACTGCAATGGTCCACTCACATAGAGCTATTTTCGGAGAAAACACTCTGTACAACACCTGCTCGACAGTGGATGGAATACAGGGGGACACGATCTGATATATTACCATCTCACTGGTCTTAATCACATTCAGAAACAGATTGTTCCTCTCAGACCATCACACAAATAATACACTAGTGCTTTGTTTTTATTTTAGCTGTTTAGTTTGATTACCACTGGTGCCTAAATGTATCTGTTCAAATGTGACATTATGTTATCCTTAATAACTGTGTGTGAAGACTTTGAAATGAGATAGGGCTCTTTAAACCACTATCCCCAAACCAAGCTGCCTTACAGAACTTGAGGGTCTTACTGACTTTGAGTATTTTTATTAGAGATGGACCGATCCGATATTACGTATCGGTATCGGTCCGATACTGACCTAAATTACTGGATCGGATATCGGAGAAAAATAAAAAATGTAATCCGATCCATTAAATATCACGAAAGCACCTCACAAAACTTGCAACACGCCGTAACTCACCTCAGAACGTTAGCACGTCGGAGCAGTATGCATCACGTGATAGAGCGGCTGTGGCATGCAGGACCTGTCGGTGGTCTGGATAGCATTTGGAGCTTCGCTAGCAACCCGGCATTTCATCTCCGACAAAGTTATCCCGAGAGAAGTAAAGCAAGTGTGTAAGTCCATCTCTGAATGTTTGTAAAGCATTCCTGCGTTAAGCTTAACAAACGACTGCCTCTTCTTGCTGCTACTTCAATCATGAAACTGCTTAACGATCAGCTGATCGGCTTTTCTGTCGCGAGTCCGTGTCTCTAGTTTGCTTTTGGCCCACTTTGCACCAGAAAGAGGAAACCAGCAGCTGAACAACAGCAGCACGTTTAAGCTTGATCAGCTGTTGTTAGAATGTATTTAATCTTACTTTCTACTCCAGGATCTTTTTCTATGTAGCTGACGGCTGGTAACTGTGCAGGGGCGGATCTAGCAAAGTTTAGCCAGGGGGGCCGATAGGGCATTAACAGGGAAAAGGGGGCACAAAGACATACTTTTCTTTCTTATTCTCATTTAAAATGTCTAGCTTTTAATAAATAATTATCTGACACCCAAAGTTTTAATTTGATGCAAAATGAATAGAAGTCCATTATTGTATATAGTAACTATTAAGTCTAATATATATACCCTAGTAAGCTATAGTACTTTTTCCTTTGGGAAGGTACCATCTGTGCAGTCTGCAATTCTGTTGAAGAAAGATGTTGAATCTATTTAATATTTCTTGAAAAATAATTGATTTCTGTGCATTTTTTTTCACACTGCATCAAATTAAGGTTGATTACGGCGATTAAGCATCATGAGGTGGAGCGTGAGGGGTGGTTCCCTATTTTTTATTTATTTATTTTTGTTGTTGCTGGGAGTTGGAACCCTATTAGTTAGGTTGCTTAATATTTATGCTAAGTACTCTTTAAAATACCAGAATAGGGAGGATGGTGTAGGTTTAAGTTTATTAGATTGATCAGTATTGCTGAACTATGAAATATTTTTTTTTGCATACAGGTATAACAGAATAGCTTTAGTGTAGTTGTTGTTTTAAACTTGAGTATGAACTCATACAAAATGCAGCAAGATATTTAAAAAACAGTTTTGTTGATTAAAAAACACTATATCGGATTCATATCGGTATCGGCAGATATCCAAATTTATGATATCGGTATCGGTATCGGACATAAAAAAGTGGTATCGTGCCATCTCTAATTTTTATACAGTAAGCTAACCTGAACCCCAAAGAATATCAGAGAGATGCCTTGGGGGCTTCTGAATTGGCATTTTATCAGTTACTAGATGAAGCAAGACATTATGCACACAGGAGGGGTGTACTGCATAACATTATGAAAGCTTGATATTAGATTAGAGAATAGGGATAGGCATAGTCTCTATTAATACAAAATAGAAAGCAACACCTGCAGCAGTAAGCCACTGCTCCAGAAAATTGACATTTTTTTTAATATGTAAAAAAAACATTTAAACTTTTTTTTTTACAAAACTTGATTGGCACAGTGAATTAACATTAGTGTCTTGGACCAGTCTTTGTACTTGAGCTAGCTGATTCTGTACTTGAGCTCGCTTTCTGCTGGTTATAAGTTAAAGCAGGCAACTCAGCAAATGTTTGCAAGAATGTTGATAATGATAAAGTTAATTGTTTTAAGTACTGTAATATTTGGTGCAGTTGGTACTCCAGCTTCCTCTAACAGATCAAATGCCTGCATGTAGGTTAACAAGTAATTATGAATGATGAGTGTCAATTTGAATATGAATGATTGTGTGTTGTCTCTTTAATGGACTTGTGACCTGTCACGAGTGTACCCTGCTTTTTCCCTCATATTGTAGCACCTGGCGTAACCTCCAGCCTCCAACTCCAAAATATGGAAACACTTGATATTTGCATGCATAATGGACCTTCCATGACCTTCCAAGCTATATAGTTTATGTCTTCCATATTTCCATATTTCCAACTATATCCATAATCACATACTGTGTATGCTACCATTGTATATAGTGTATTATCTTACTTTTTTTCATTGATTGTACTTAATTGTATTTTTGTATTTCCTTCATATATCTGTACTTGAGCTGAGGTGACGCAAAAATTTCCCCGTTGTGAGATCAATAAAGTCTTATCTTATCTTATCTTATCTTATCTTATCTTATCTTATCTTATCTTATCTTATATTTTAGCCAAATTTTAGTTGTGTACTCATCATTGTATTTTTGGTGAATTGTAGTGTCCATGGCTAAAACTTTTTTGAACAGTGAACAGTAATTCACAATTACCTCAGTGCTTTCCTGGAAAACTTGTTTTATACACCCTGACTCATGCCTTCTGCATACTAGAAGGTGTTTCTAGTGCACTCATATACATTTATATTGTTGTTAATGCCTCAATATGAACTCAAACATCATGAAATTATTGTAAGATATACCTTTTTTTAAATAAAGCAAACTAATTAATAGCTGACGCAGTCATTTTAAGAAATATTTTGAAGAAATTGAGATTGTGATTTTTACACAGGTGGCATGCTTTTACTACAATAATTGCTGTGACCGTAAAACACCAGATGCAGTAAAATAATAATAACAGAATAATAATAGAAAAAATGTAATGTAAAAGATTACATTCTTTTCCATTGTGATAAGAACTTCTGAAAAAAGTCCACTAACAAAAGTCATACCCTTGACGAATGATATATTTAAGTTGAAGTTATTCAACTTACTCACATACATCATGTAATTTGTTAAGAACAAAACGAGGTAAAATGGTGAAGTGGAACCCAAAATCCAAATTCTTTTTGGATTCAAAATCAAAGTTAAAGTGTTCTCTTGATTGACTGATTGGTTGATTGGTGGACTGACTGATTTGAGCAGTACAGTATAAAGTCACGAAGCTGATGAGTTGGAGCTACACTCTAAAAAATGTTTTGTTGGCTCAACTTAAAAAAATTGAGGTAACAATTTCCACTCAGCTTTTTAAGTTACAAATTTTGCATATTATTAAGTAAATCCAGCAAGTAATTTTTAGGTTTGGCTAACTCAACTGGTTCAACAAACCAACATGATTTACTTTGACCTGTAAAAGCATAATTATATTTTAAGCAACCTAATATTAATTTAGAATTTCTGGTAATATTGAGTTGACAAATTACATTAGTTGAGTTAATCTAACTTACTTTTTTACAAATATCCTATTCAGTGGCGTGTCTAGAAAATTTTTGTTGGGGGGGCCAGGTAGGGGCACAGATTTGGAGAAGGGTGGCAGATGTAATTGTCAGATAATGTTAAAAACAATTCTACCAACCGTTAACCATAATTCAATAAACCTAATAACCGAATGCGCTTTTAACTCTTATTAGAATGAGATTTTAACCATTACGGTGCAAAGTTTTTAGATACTGCGTTGATAAAGTACAAGAGATACAATCAGTCAGTGTTCATTCAGCAGTCAAGGACATCAATATTTGCATAGTATTTTTACTGACATGTAGTGCACATATGTTTTGGGCAAAAACATTTTTTAATATTAAAATACAAACATTTTAACATACAATTGGCAAATTAGCCAATGCCAATGCAAAACCAATGCCTATTAAAAAAAGAAGATAATCTTCTCACAAACTGGTGTTTGATTTTGAAACAGGAAAAAAGTGGAGAAACTACTGAAAAGACTAACATTTGAATAAAACCTGAAAGCAAGTAAATACTTTCTATGCTGCCTTATGGTAAACTTTGGCAATATTGATCAAGAACAACACTGGCTGATGATGAAATACAGTCAGCTGGCATGGTGACACTGCCAGTATTAACCTGCAGGTCTGGACTGGGACAAAAAATCGGGCATTTTCACTACAGACCAGCCCACCAGGTATTAAAGCCATAAAGCCTTTGAATGAAAACAAACCCTGTTGTGACAGTGATGTACACTGTCTTTTTGGTATATGTATGATTTCTATACATTTTACGTTAGATAAAAACTTTGTTCGAAAGATTCAAATAATTATTTAATAAAAGCTAAATATTTGAAATGAGAATAAGAAAGAAAAGTATTTCTTTGTGCCCCCCTCTCCCTGTTAATGCCCTACCTGGCCCCCTGGCAACACTTTGCTAGACCCGCCCCTGCACAGTTACCAGCTGTCAGCTACTTAGAAAAAGGATCCTGGTGTTATTTGTCTCTCAGAAACAGTTCATAACTTCCCTTCAACTCATTCATGTCACCTAAAAGGTAAACCTGTTTCTCCATGACCTGTTCAGCTCTGATGATTCAGTAAGGACATCTCCTGGTTTCATCTTCATGTTTCCCTCTCACCACATATCCAAACCGACATCATGACCAGCAGCTTTACAGCTGTGGCTCCAGCAAACATCAGCTGATACTAGAAATTAATATTAACTAAATTCTAACAACAGCTGACCAAGCTTAAATGTGCTGCTGTTGTTTAGCGCGACGTCGGCTGGTTTCCTGTTTCTGGCGCAAAGTGAGCAATAAATAAACAAGAGAGAAAAGCTGATCGGCTGATCATTGATCAGTTTCATGATTAAAGTAGCAACAGAAGAGGGGGGGGGGGATAAGAGAAGAAGCAGCTGTGCAGCGTAAAGACAGAATAACTCCAGCTTTTTGTCTTTTCCCATCCTAGCTAAAGTACGGGACAAACTGCGTCTCTTCTCAGCTCAATACGAAACCCATAATATTTTCTCTGAATGAGGGACCATTCCATTTTTTAAGGAGCCGTTGGCAACTCTACTAACTACCCTTATGAATAAAATGAAGTTCACTATCAGTAACATCGTGTCTGTGAAGGTTCTCAGTCATCCAGGTCATCGTAGTCAAAGGAGCTTGCAAAGAAAAGCGTCTGGACTTCTTTAAGTTGCTTGAAGACGTTTCACCTCTCATCCGGGAAGCTTCTTCAGTTCTAAGGTCAAATGGTGGAGAGTCCCAGATATAAACCCAGTGGGAGTAACCCCCCACAGAGGGACAAAAGGAAAGACAGACGCAACAACATTGTCATCCCCTATGTAGCCGGTGTATCAGAAAAACTCAGGAGAGTTTTCTCCAAGCATGACATCCCGGTGCATTTCAGACGCAGCAACACGCTCAGACAAAAACTGGTTCACCCGAAAGACAACACGCCAAAACACAGACTTAACAATGTGGTGTATGCTGTACAGTGCAGTGAGGAATGCCCAGACATTGGAGAGACCAAACAGCCACTTCACAAGAGCATGGGACAACACTGAAGAGCCACCTCCACATTACAAGACTCAGCAGTCCATCTGCATCTTAAGGATAAAGGACACTCTTTCGAGGATGCCAATGTTCACATTTTGGACAGAGAGGACAGATGGTTTGAAAGAGGAGTGAAAGAAGCCATCTATGTCCACTGTGAGCGACCATCTTTGAACAGAGGCGGGTGTTTACGACACCAACTCTCTGCCATCTATAATCCAGTTTTGAGATCCCTTCCCAGACGCCTTAACGCCCACTCACATCCTGGGCCATCTGATCTCAGGAATTCGCATGATAAGGTGGGGCCAGGTTTCACAATGAACTCACCCGAAACTCAGGCTGACACCCCAGTTTCACAACTTGGCTCAGGCGATTAGAGGATCATCAGGGGGTCCTTTTGTCCCTCTGTGGGGGGTTACTCCCACTGGGTTTATATCTGGGACTCTCCACCATTTGACCTTAGAACTGAAGAAGCTTCTCGGATGAGAGGTGAAATGTCTTCAAGCAACTTAAAGAAGTCCAGACGCTTTTCTTTCCAAGCTCCTTTGACTATCAGTAACATCATAGCAACCGAACAGCTGTATAGAAACTCCGTCATGCTAGCTCACGCAGTACGAGTTATTGTAACTGACTGTAAAAAGTCAACGTAACGAAAATAAACTCCACCTAAACTTGGTTTATATCTGACCCAGATTGACTGCAGGTCATAACTTCTTACCTGAAGTTCAGTTCACCTGATACTCGAACCGCTGGCTGCCTCGGGTCTCTGCTCCTCCTGCCTCCCCTTCCCTCATCCACCTGTTACCTCTGTGGAAGCTCCCCATAGCCACCACCAAACAACTGAGTTATTTTTACACATCGGCCAGCATCTGGCCAATCCACCACCTCTCATTGTTCATGCCGTTACAAAAAAAATAAATTAATAATTCATCAGCCCACTGTGCAAATGTCCGATGGCTAGTCCAGCTATGTTAACTTGTTAATCTTTCACTGAAAAAATGTTTTCTGTGGTGCCGTCTTTCGTGCTTGGCTCTTCTACCTTTGCTAATATGATGCTCATAGTGCAGAAGCCGCTGCTGCATTCACTTACCCTCGGACATCTGAGCTTCACTGTGAAACCATAATCGTACATTTGATATTTCATTAAATTTTATTGTTTTAGCTTCGGGGTGGCACCTGGGGTGGCCAGTCTGGTTGGGGGGGTGGCCTGTGCCCCCCCAGGCCACCCCGCTGGACACGCCACTGATCCTATTCACAATTATCCATGCAAACATAGCCATTTAAATTATTCCAACTGATGAAACAGTTTATTGCATAACATTTCCGAAGTAATGCACTTCTGTGTTGTTAGGTTTTGTATTGTTGATTGTCATTTATGCTTAGAAATATTTAACCATATATGCTTAGAGGTGTATAATCAATTGTGTAGTGATAGGACTGTGATCTTTAACAGGCTGCAAAGGCTTGTTGTGTATTCCACACTAGAATGCACACCCACATCCTGGGAGCACGAGAGAGGTCGTACCTTCTCTTATTGTTTTATGGTAGGATTAACGTAGTTGCGTCTGTTCTAGTCTAAGTGCTCTTTGTTTAGATGAACTGTTGGATTTTCCAGACCAGCAGGTTAAGGAAGTCGTTTATGGGGTCACACTCTGACCCCACACACACACACACACACAAACACACACACACACACACACACACACACGTATTCTTTGTTCACATGTATACCTATGTAAGATGCTATATGTTAATGACCCTATGCATATTCATGTAACCACAATAAAAGGAGTGCTATGGGGAGCCTGGCTGAGAGTCTGATGGAGGTCAAGTGGTGGGACGACACTTGGCTCTAGGCAGGTCTCCCTCATGCATGAGTAAACCAGAGAACTTTGGTGCCTTGTGTCTTGCTTTGCTGTGTAATTATATTGTCTTCAACGTTCCAGCGAATAGGTTCAAGCTACAAACCTATCATGTGTCATACAACATAAATCAAACATTACAGCAGCCCTTTAATTATAAATGAGTGGGCAAAAACAATAATGTATATCAGTACAATTCCTCCGCAAACAACCTCAGTAACAAAAGAAAATGTAGCATGTTTATTACCTGGACAAGGTGTGTTGAATCAGAAGCTAAAACATACCAATTCACTTCGTTTTTCTTACTCCACAATGGTGTCTACAACTTCTGATTAACTGAACACACCAGCCAATCAACAGTGTTTAGTTATTAATAGAAACAAGCAGAGCAGTGGGGCCTGATGACCGACTTTGAGAACCACTATAAAGATTTGTAAAGGTATATTAAATTGAGCGGCAAATATATATATATATATATATATATATATATATATATATATATATATATATATATATATATATATATATATATATATTAGGGGTACACAAACGATACACAAAATTCACGGTTCAGTTCGGTTCGATACTTTGGTGTCGCGGTTCGATATTTTTTCGATACAAAAAAATGTTCATGCATTTTTAATTTGTCATTTATTAAAATTATAAATATATATTTTAACTCAAAAGTACAGTTTTTAAATTTAACCCTAACCCTTGTGCGTGTTTTTTATTTTGACAGCGAATGCGCACCTGCGGACCACTTATGTGCAGCCCTGGTTATTTAGCTCGTCATATCGCAGCCACAGAAATTCTTTTGTCCATGAAACCATAAAGCTGCACTTTCTTTTTGCCTTATAGTCTGATTTGTCATAACTTCTCCGTTTTGTGGTAAGCTTTTCTTTGCCTGTCACTTCTTCACCCTGACCTGTCTTATTTGGCTCAGCAGAACTGAAATGCTTTTACACACTCACTCACATAAGCTCAGCGATTCTCTGCGCGATCAACCTCTCACATGTTTAAGCTTGCTGCGGGAGATTTCACTTGTCATGTTTGCATAGTAAGCTAACGATTAATAAGACGATGTCAGAGGAATTGGTGCACAAATTTTCATCACTCACAGATCAGTACTGTCGCTCTCTATACACAGTTCGCACGATTGCAAAGTGAAAGCAAAAAAAACAAGCGCAAATTCAAACGCGACTTCAATATGTCACATATTGACAGTGGCTTACCGATGCCAATGACATAATTACCCAGCTACATTTCTGAAAGAATGCAAAAGCATTGACATATATTTTTCCTACAATAGCCCGACGGGCAGGGAAGAGATAGATTTTGGTAGCCCGACTGAAAAAAATCGCTAGCTCCGGGACGTCGGGCTAGCGATATTGCAAGCCCTGTATCTGATTGAGGAATCACTCATCTTTGGAAAAGAGAGTTTATTACAGAGAAATGGCTCTTTCCAAAATAAAAGCTATACTATCCGCTTCTTCTGGGCTATATTCTCAGCAGCATAAGGAGAATCATGTGCTAACAGCTGTCTAAATGACTCGGCTAAAGTTAGTAGCATGCTTGCTTTTTTTTGTCTGCTTCCACTTGTCTTTGCACTAGGATGATGTCGGCGTAAATGTGCAGTCATATTCGTCGTGTTCCCATTAGTGCTTTCAGGTTAATCTCATTGAAATGACCTTAACGCCACAACACGGCAAATCTCCGTTAACGAGCTACCGCCGATCGCTCCGTGCATGGGGCTAGACGGCCAACACGTTAACGAGCTAACTACGCTAGCACACTAGTTCACACCAATGTAATTGAGCATTGCATGGCACATCCAACATACTGTTTTACTTTAGTCCATGACTCGCTTACCTTCAGGGTCATACGTCACATGAAAACCAAAATAATTCCAAACGCCAGATCTGAATGAGGGTGGGGGAG
This sequence comes from Mchenga conophoros, assembly GCF_057382185.1. Taxonomy (NCBI): domain Eukaryota; kingdom Metazoa; phylum Chordata; class Actinopteri; order Cichliformes; family Cichlidae; genus Mchenga; species Mchenga conophoros. The sequence continues at coordinate 16,239,103 of NC_140527.1, read as the reverse complement.
GTGCCCTGCGCTCTTCCTTCTGACTATGCTGTCTGTGTTGAGCGCTCAGTGGATCTGCGCTCGACAGTGCAGCCTAGGCGGAGTAGTTGAACACAGATTCACTGAGCGCTCAACACAGACAGCATCGTCAGAAGGAAAATTGATAAAATAAATTACAAATGTTGTATTGTTCGATACATATGCGTACCGAACCGAAAGCACTGTATCGAACGGTTCAATATCGATACGAATATCGTTGCACCCCTAATATATATATATATATATATATATATATATATATATATATATAAGTTTGTACTTAAGAGACATTACCCGTGGGCTGGCTTTAAGCCCATCAAGTTCCAGAAACACCTTCTGGAATACCTCTAGAGTGTTCTTTACTTGTTTGGGGTAGCTCAAATTGAGAGCGTATATAAGTCCCATCATTAAGGCACATGCTCTGGGCACATCAAGGACTTCCAGGACAGCTGTTCCTTCAATCACAACTTTAGCGACGGCTGGAAGAGACACTGCTGCACGTCTGGTGACTACGATCTTTACCACTTCTTCTGAGAACTGTTCTTCACCATCCTGGCAAGTATAGGTTAAAAAGAAACATGTCGGTATTTTATGTGCTATTTAAAAATATAACACAAAACAATGTGAGATTTACCTACCAGCTGTTCTCTGAAGAGATCCTCTTCTTTCTCTTTCAAATACACCACCAGGCAACGGATTGCGACCTCTCTTCTTGTTTCCACCGAACTCTGGAGAATAAAAAAAGTTTACTAGGGAAAAGTCAAACATATTACATTCATAGGACTAGCGTTTTGCTAATTATTGATTTAATTTTTGTTTTTAACAAATAAACAATTTAATTTTTATAACTTGAATTTGATCTGTTACATACTGCCCTGCTTTCAATGGACCCTTTGCTAGCAGTAGCATAAGGTGAGTGAAAGTAAATGTAACCTAGATTTGGAGACTATTTCAAACAGTTGTTGTTGAGTTCTATAAAAGACTACAAAGGCTTACCAAGGCTTTTGAGTTAACAAGTTATTTTAAGTATAAAACCTTCTCTAAAACACTACAATGAAACACTGAAAAGATGAATCCAAAATTCAAAAACTAAATAAATAAATAAATCTACAGACTGTAGTTTAAAATTGGAAAAAATGTGTCATATCCAAATGTGTGAAAGAATTTTCTTTTTAATTATTTGAAGACCACTGTTGACATGCCACAATCCCACACTTCACATTATGCTTATAATTACAGAAGGTAACGAAAGCAAGTCTTGTGTGCACACACACAATTTTGTTTTTTCTTGCTAGGTCAACTAACTTTAACCTCAGGCATATTTCACATTTGAGCTTAAAATATCAATACATTTGATAGAAATACTTTTACTCACACTCTGTCAGTAATTAGTTACCTCACCCAAGACCGTCGAAACACAAATTTACTCTGACACCATGATAAAAATGCAGGCAGCTGCTGACTGGTTAATTTGAACATATACAGGTTCAAATTGAACATGCTCTGCTGTCTGCAAGGTCTATCAGCTAACCAAATGCACCCTGACAAGTGACAAATTTTAAGTATAAGTGGAAAAATTGACAATTGCGAGGAACGTTTGCTAGCTAAAAGAAAGCTAGCTAACAACTTTAACTTTAGCAACTTTACTATGCTAAACTATGATTAAAACCATCAAATTTAAAGTGTACAAATATAACTTGTAATTAATCTATTTTGAAATTCAATGCTTAGTTAACTCACCGAACACAGTCTAGGGGAAACACACCTCTACTCCCACAAAGTGATAAGAATGCAGACAACTGCTACGCCTGTGATGATACGAACATATGCTACGGGGTTACCCTCTGCTGTATGCATGATCTCATACACACCTATGGCTAACCAAAGTAACCACCAGAGTGACAGATTTAATTGACAGATTTCATTAACAACAGGAAAAAATACAAACGCTCTTTTATACTTTTATAGAGTAACAACTAGCATAACACAGAGTGTCAATTCACATCATGTAGCTGCCACTGTCAGACTAAACTTAAGCAGTAAATTCCTGTAACTAGTACATATTTATAAAAGACTATAAAATAAGAAACTTACCAGGTAGTGGTGCCAACCTCTGTTTTTTTTCCGTTTTGTCTTTTTTTATGGCAGTTGTAATTATTTTTTCGTTATGGTCCAGTTATGGGCAGTTCAAACACGAAGGATGTTCAAACTCACTTTTACATGTTACACAAACTTAATATTTTGTGTTGTTGATTGATGACAAAAGTATTTTGTTCAATATACTCAAACATTTAAGTTAAGGAGGTGTTTATTAATTTCTGTGTTGCACTGACTTTTAACATTGATTAGTCAACTCACTGAAACGTGTACATGTAGACAACTTACTTTTTTAAGTAGAAAAATGCTTTTTTGTTAGGTTCTACCTACAAACACCATGGATATTTTTTAGAGTGTAGTTTTAACTATTGGTATAGAGGGGCAACTAATGAAAATGTAATATGCTGATTTGGTGAATTATGACTATTTGCCATGAAAAAGGTTCAGAAAATATCACAATTACTCAAGAGCTCAGCAGACACTTCCAAACCTCTTGTTTGTAAATTGTGTTTAGTGTTGTAATTATTGTTATTGTAGTAAAAAATTACAAGAAAACACAGCAAATCCTGCCACTTGAGAAGCTAACCATTTAATTTTGCATGCTCTTATATGCAAACACCTTAGACAGGCTAAAAATGTCTTTGTCTAAGTCTCCAAAAACAGGGGCTGAAAAGTTAAGTTGAATTCACTTAAATATTAAAATGTAAGCAAACCAAGGCTTATAGTCTACTGAGGAGCAATGTTCTTCTTCAGTCATTTAACATGATGCAACCTCTTGCAATGGGACCAACTGATTTCCATGAATTGCTTTCCTCAAGTGTGTGTGTGTGTGTTGTCTCCTCTTTACCTCTTTGAACTAAAGAAAGGTTTGGTTTCTGTCTTCTCATTTCAGGCCTCTGTGCTGTAGGCAAGACTTGCTCTCTGTCCGTCTGTGAGCATGGGTCATGACTAATTGTCAGGATTGCATTTACCAATTTCACACACACACACACACACACACACACACACACACACACACACACACACACACACACACACACACAAATCCTCCTACGCAAAAAGAAACCAACACTGTCGTTATTATCATCATAAAAATCTCCCCAAGCACTATTGGATATAACATGCAATAGAACATTACTATAGTAAATTTAGCAATCACAATATAATTACTGATCTTTACATGTTCTGCACAAGTTCTTGAAATATCTGCTGAGTGGATAAAAAAGGGAAATGATTCAGCGTGCCTAATTTTGCACACAATTAGGCATCACAACTCTTTTAATCTCAGTTCATGTGTCAGCCAGAACAAAAACAATTAAAATGATTACTTTAAAACATTGCACAAAGGCACAAGCAAGCTCTGTCCAAAAACAACAGTGCTGTGAACACAAAGTGAAAGCTCCTTCAAGCTAACATGATTGTATTAGCTTAACTCTAGCTCTGTTGTTAATCACAGGGTAGCAGGTCAATATATGTCAACTACCCCAGCTTCATGAACCTTCCAAACTTTGCTGGTGCTAGCTTTTTTTTTTTTTCAAGAAATAATTCAGAGACAACACAGTATATCATATTCAGATGTCAATTGTAAACATTAAGAGCAATTAAAGCCAATGCAAAAGACAATGCTTAACTCTGCTTTTGATCTGAGGGCCACCAGACAGGAAAAAACTGTGGTTTCAAGAAAGACTTGTCATCCTATTCTGTAGAAGTATATGGGAAAATAGCTTTCTATTTATATAGTGCCAGATCACAACAACTGTGACCTCTAAGTGGTTTATATTGTAAGGTAAGGACCCTACAATAATAGAAGAAAAAAACCAGCAATCAGACAACTCCTCATGAGTAACCATTTGGCGACAGTGAGAAGGAAATTGTGCATACAAAGCACACACTGTGGAAGAGAGCCAGAAATTAATAATAACTAAAAATAACAATTAAATACAAAGTGGTGTAAAGGAAAGTTTTAAGCCTAATCCTAAAAGTAGAGAGAGTGTCTGTCTCCAGAATCCAAACTGGGGAGCTGCTTCCACAGAAGAGGCAACTGAAAACTGAAAGCGCCGCCTCCCATTTTACTTTTAAATACCCAAGAAACCAAAAGTAAACCTGCAGTCTGAGAGTGAAGAGCTCTAGTGGGGTGATACGGTATTATGAGGTTATTCAAGACATTGTATGTAGGATAAGTACTGAAAAAACTGAACAACTTCTTCAGCATCAAAACAGGATGTTTCTTATTTCAGAGTTATTGTGCAAGAAAGCAGTCCTAAAATTTGTTTTAATATATGCATTGATAGACAGATCCTGGTCAAAAATGACAAGATTTTATGTATCTCGATACATATTTAACCTTAGTGTTTGAAGAAAACTCCCCATTTACATGAATAAATTGGACTCTATTAGATGAGTCAAACCACTGGAGCACACTAACTTCTATGCATACAGCATGTTCTAATCTCTGTATTGCGGTCAGCAGTATCGAATGCTCCTCTAGCAAGATGAGCATACAGATGAGGCCACTGTCAGAGGCCATAAGAAGATCATTTGTAACTTTCACTAGTACTTGTTCTGTACTGTGATGAGCTCTAAAGCCTGACTGAAACTCTTCAAATAAACCCTTTCTCTGCAGAGGATCAAATCAAATCAAATTACTTTTATTGTCACATCACATGTGCAGGTACATTGGTACAGCACATGTGAGTGAAATTCTTGTGTGCGAGCTTCACAAGCAACAGAGTTGTGCAAAATACAATAATGTAAACAAGCAAAATACAAGAATGGCTACATCTGAAACTAATAAATATATGTACAATATATAATAGTATATGCATTTCTGGATGTGTATACTAAATATTTTTCTACGTGTGTGTGTACACATATTTTACAAATTAAATAGAGTAAACAATAAATAAAAAATATAAAAATATACAGAGTTGAGACATGTGCAAAACAGTGGCATTACTGTACAGTATGGCGTGCATAATGTTAAAGTTCCAGTAGTGAAGCTGAGGTGTCTATGACGTGTTCAGCAGTCTGATGGCCTGGTGGAAGAAGCTGTCTCTCAGTCTGCTGGTACGGGACCGGATGCTGCAGAACCTCCTTCCTGATGGAAGTAGTCTGAACAGTTTATGGCTGGGGTGACTGGAGTCCTTGATGATCCTCCCCACTTTCCTCAGGCAGCGCTTCCTGTAGATGTCTTGGAGGGAGGGAAGCTCACCTCCAATTATCCGTTCAGAGCACCGCACTACTCGCTGGAGAGCTTTGCAGTTGTAGGTGGTGCTGTTGCCATACCAGTTAGATCAGTTAGCTGTTTTACATATACTCTGTGTATTTTCTAAAATAAAAGAAGGGTTAGAGATTGAGCCGTAATATTGATTTATCAAATTTAAGATTGAAGCAGGAATTAATGGCAGACTTTTCTGAGCAGTTTTGTAGGAATGGGGTCTAGTTGATGATTTACAGGAGTTATTGAAGTTAACTCAGAAAGAGCAACCGGCGATAAAGAGTCTAAATAAGATCAGTAGTATTTTTTATTTATTTATTTTTGTGTCCCGTTTGGATCTTCAGCCATCAGAATTGTTGTCTTAAGGCCAAGAAAGATGCCAAGCGGATTTATTTTACCAAGTGGATCATCATGGCCTTGCCATATTGGTCCATTTGATTGACCTTTATTATACTTATGTATTTATTTTATTTTTGGTTGCTACAAATGGGACAGACATGACTGGGGGATAGGACAGGGAGAAAGAATGAAAGAAAGAGAGGGAGAGAAAGAAAAACAGAGGGGAGAAGAGACGGTGAGAAAGGGGGGAAGAAAGAAAGACAAACAAACAGAACACCTGGATCACCAGGAAAAAAAACAGAAGAGAAAGCAAACAAAAAAAGAGCAACATAATAAATACAGCACCAGCACAATAAACTAGCTAGCAGTAGATAACAGTAGATACTAGGGATGGGTATCGAAAACCGGTTCTTGTTGAGAACCGGTTCCCACTGTTTCAATTCCTTGGCATTGTATGCCATTTTTGCAAACGATTCCCTTATCGATTCCAGTCGCCCCTAATGACGTCACCACGTTGCGGAGCATCATTTACTTGGCAGGAAACATGGCGCCTAAGCGGCTAAAACACTCAAAAGTTTGGTTAGAACTTTACGAGAACGGATGACAACAGGGCAACTTGCAATACTTGCAAAGTAGATATTTCATTTAAGAGAGGAAACACTACGAATATGAAAAAGCATTTGCTCACAAAACACACAATAACCTTAAATGAATGTCGTGTTTTTAATTCCGCTCCGGACTCGTGAATCTCAACCCAGCAGCAGCGGTAACGTTTGCACGTCCTCTCCCGTTATTGCGGCAGGTAAATAATCAACTAACAGTTGAACTGTTCAACTGATCTGCCTTATTACAAAACCTGCCATTACTGTGCATTTAGGTGACCATGATGAGAGAGACAGAGTCTGGCTGGCTCAGATGCTGGCAGTTCTCACTGCAGTCTACCGGTAGCATCTCCTTTCAGGCCAGGATAGACAAACGTCACCGAGCAGTGACTGAGTTTGTGGTAAAAGGCTTGCACCCATTTGCCACAGCAGATGCCCCGATTTTCAGTAAGTGAATGTGTTTAATTGTAGGCAGGGACATTACTGAATATTCTTGTGTAATTGCTACAGCATAATTTATGTTATACTTTGTTATTTCTACAGAAGAATATTTATTTTATTCTTTTACATTTACAATTTTTTTCTCCGGGGACCCTGTGACACCCCATGCTACTCCTAAATTTCTATCTTGTTCAAAGAGAAGATATAAAACAAAGTTCTAAGCTATTTAACCTTAGTGATCTCCTTTTTTAAAAAAAAGAATCAATAAGAGAATCGATAAAGAATCGAATTGTTAAACAGGATCGAAAATCGAATCGGAATTGTGAAAATCTTATCAATACCCATCCCTAGTAGATAATAAATATTAAACGCTATTGTGCAGCACGCAAGATAGACAGCGCACAATGTGCTTTGAGGCAGCAGCCGAGAAAGGTGTAGTCCGCTTCTGTGAACACCCGTGTGTACACCCGTGTGCACACCCGTGTGGATCAGCATGCTTGTATTCCAAAGTTTTCTTCATGTAATGATCTCCTAGCGAGTGTGGGGAGCCATAGCCCCGTCCCCCAGGGTATGGAGGAGATCCAGACATCCAGAGGCCCCAGAGTACGAGGACCCGAGGAGGACCACCAAAAGTGGGAGAACCTGAGATGTATCCAGAGAGGTTGGGTCTAAGACACAACCTGACATATAGACACAGACGAACAGGCACACGCGGACACAAACGTGCATTCCCACCCCCATATACATAACCAAATACTCGGCACTCACCCACTCACTGTAGACAGACACAAATAGACACTGCACAGATAGTCACACTCCCCAAACATACTCTATATCCCAGGTCCAGGTACCCCCGCCCCCAGATAGGGCAAGCCGCACCTAGACCCTTCTCTCTGGGGTGGAGGCAAGCGGACCACCTCCTTATCTGCAGTAGCAGGGAGGTCCCGGACCTCAATCTGACTGCCAGCACCTCCTCCCAGCCCCCCAGCCCTTACGGCTAACAGAACCGGGATGAGTGAAGACCCCAAACCTCCCTACGCCCGCTCATATGTAGTGTTGCTGTGTGCTGTTCTATAGTGCATTTAAAACATCAGAGAGCAGCGCGGCTCCTCCCGAAAACCCTTAGTGTCTATATGCATTTAAAATTGAGGGTAGGGTACCAGCGCCAGAGGTGGGTTGGAATACCATCCTCTGGATGCTGTAAAACGTGCCCACCCCCAAGGCCCTATATGTATGTGTTATGTGAGAGTGTGAGTAATGTTGATGTCTAGGTTGCAGAATAAAATTGAGGCACAGGCGGCCAGAAGGGGACAGAGGGGGAGTGCCTCCCCTGCACCCTGGTGACATACCTGCATCCCAAGCCCTGCGTGTGTGGGTGGGTGTGGTAGAGCGGGAATAGGGAGGCAGCTGAGGATGGGGAGGTAAGAAAGGGAGGGGCAAGCGGCCCCTCCCTGGGGCCAGCTCCCCCGCTGACCCCAGTAGGCACCCCCACACTCTGGAACCCACCAGGGCAAGGGGGCCCAGGCCCATCCGGACCAGGGCCCGCAGCAGCAGCACTGCCCAGTCCCACAGAGTCCGGGAAAGCCCACCCGACTCCACCCCAGAGAAAACTGCACCCACCCCATCATCCAATCATCTCCGAAACTACACAGGACAATAGACACCCAGGTTGAGTTCATTCTCTACCTCTACCTAAGATCAGTAGTATTGAAAGTAGCTGTCTCTTGTGGTTAAAAATTATTCTGTGAAAAATCCATCTGTCATTAATAGTTAGTAGTGGTGCAACGATACACGTATCCATATCGAACCAACGTGTTGGCCGTCCAGCCCCACGCATGGGGCGATCCGCGGTAGCTCGTTAACGGAGATTTGCCGTGTTGTGGCGTTAATGTCATTTCAACGAGATTAACGCTGACAGCACTAGTGGGAACACAACGAATATGACTGCACATTTACTCCAACAGCATCCACATCCAAGTGGAAGCAGACAAAAACAACAAGCACGCATGCTACAAACTTTGCCCGAGTCATTTAGACAGCCGTTAGCACATGATTCTCCCTATGGGGACCTGATATGTTTAATATGCTGCTGAGAATATAGCCCAGAAGAAGCGTATAGTATAGCTTTTATTTTGGAAAGGGCCATTTCTCTATAATAAACTCTCTTCTCCAAAGATGAGTGATTCCTCAATCAGATAGATTTATTTTCTTTATTACTTTGTTGTTTCAGTAAGATTAAATTTAAAAACTGTACGTTTGAGTTAAAATATATATTTATAATTTTAATAAATGACAAATTAAAAAGGCATGAACATTTTTTTTGTATCGAAAAAATATCGAACCGTGACCCCAAAGTATCGAACCGAACCGTGAATTTTGTATATTGTTGCACCCCTACTAGTTAGTGTTGAAAAGAAACCTGGGGTTTCTCTTATTTTCTTCAATCAGCGATGAATACTAAGATGTCCTAGCTTCACAGAGGGTCTTTGTACAGAGCAGAACTCTTTTTCCAGGCTAAATGAAGATCCTCTGAAATAGTGAGAATAATTAAATTAGTGAGATGCCATTTCCTCTCCAGCCTACAGGTTGTTTAGCTGAAGGGATTAGGATGCTGCTCTGCCTTGTGTTACTGCCCTATGTGCCAATGTAGGGCATTGATTTATTCTACATCTTTTTACCTAACAGCATCAGTTTGATTGTCCTGATGAGTTTCTGGGCTTAGTGTGTTATTAGTGAGTTAAGTGTTATTGTTACACCTGGAAGAACAGCTTCGCTGATCATTGTAATGGGGACAAAATAATTTGGACTGTTTTTAACCGTTAATGCTAGTGCAATGTAGGTTTGGTTTAAAGTATTTGTTTAAAAATGTGGGCATTTATATTATAGAAGTATGTGTATTATAAATTATAAATGTTGGGTAGCATCGAGTTATGGTGAGGCTGCTTGAAATGAGACAAACAGAAAGACAAGCAATTTCTAAGAGGCCTGTTACCACCATAGGGTAGCTGATGAACTAGCAAAGAACTGGTGGAGACGCTGATCTTAAATATCCCTCCTGCATATTGTGGGCAATGAGAAAGAGGTAAAGGACACCACAAACACACAATACAGCCTGTTAACACATGCAAAGGTATTACTCTCTTCAGCCTCCCTCCTCAGCACAATTTAGATCTAAACATGCACCTCAGAACCAGATTTGCACAAATGTGTCTCATCAGAGATAGTCGAATTATTTCAGCATGACAAGCTCTTATGTCCCCCGCTCCATAGCTGAATGTTTGATAAGCTCCTTACTTGTTTCTGTTTGCTGAACTTTATCTTTCAGCACTTTATCAGGTTGAGTCATTCTCAGTGACTGATATCAAGCTTTTATTAAAAATCAAACACTATTCAAGTTGTATGTATTGATATGAGAAAGGTTCATCCTCATAGTTAATACATTTTTATTGTTCATTTCTTTCTATTTAAAGTTTTGTCTCCATAGAAACATCAACAAAACTGCCTCACCATGTTCGTAAGGATCTACTTATCAATACTATTCAATTAATCTGCCTTTTATTGGGAATCACAATGCCAGATTTTTAATTCATTCACATAAAGAGATTATTGAGTACTCTGAGAGCACCAAAAAAGGAAAGAAAAAAAAAAACAATATACAGTGGACTTTCCACATTTTGTCACATTACAGCCACAAACATGAATCAATTTTACTGGAATTCGACATGAAAGACCAATACAAAGTGGTGTACACGTGAGAAGTGGAATGAAAATCAGACATGATTCCAAACATTTTTTACAAATAAATAACTGAAAAGTTTTACAGAGTGTAAAATTCTAGTAGTTTCTAGTAGTTTTACACTTTGCTAGCAGGTAGTAAAACTTCTATGGAAACTGTTAATGAATGCTCTCTGCGGCATCTAACTCTCTCCCCAAAAAACAATAAGTAAATTATGCACCATGAAGAGAAGAGGGACTCTGTCTAGCTAATCACTAGTAGGAGGAATAGCCTGGTTTCTTTGGTTATGATGGTTTTTGGAGTGCTGCTCATAAATGTCAAAACTGTTACTCATTATACTGAGTTAATGCACACCATTTTTTTGAGCCAGTCAGAGGCAGACTTGCTAGTGTGCTTGTAGTCATTGCCCTGCTGCACAATCTATATGTGGCAGGGCAAACTGATGACCAGACAGTCTCCTCCACGAATCATAGTTCCATGAATTATAGCAAGCTGTCCAGGTCCTGAAGCAGGAGCCCCAGACCTTTACACTACCACCACCATGTTTGACTCTTGGTATGATGTTCTTTATGAAGTGCTGTATTACATTTTATTGTAAAAATAACAATATTATAGTAGAATTTTCCCCAGTTTTCACTCAAAACATCATGTAATCATGATCGCTGAAAAAACACAATATGGCATAATGGGATTTATCTTACTTTTGGAATTTTTGTGAGCGTTTTTTGACAATGCTCTGAAACACTGCGGGGGCTCAACCCGGGGTAGCGGTCATGTCCGGTTGGGGGCTCTTTTGGCTCTCGGGCGACTGTTTCCTCGTGGCTGCGTGCAGCGGGGCTAGGGGAGGGTCTGTGCTGACGGACGTGGGTTACTGACCTGGTAGCCTGTCTGCCCCAGGGTGGGTCCGGGATGGGCGTGAGGTTCTGGGGGCGCTCCGTCTCTGGGCTGGGGCCCTGGCCGGGCCTCGGGGCCTTGGGTCCTGGTTGGTGTGTTGCCGGGGTTGTGGGCGGGTGGGTGCATGGGGGCCCATCCCTGGCGCAGGGTGCCGCCGGTGCGTCAAGCCACCTGGGGGGCTCTTCAACTGGTGGGGGAGATTGTCACACCTTGCAGGAGCTTTCCTCTCCTCAGGAACTCTCTGCAGGAGGGAGATACAGGAGAGGTGGAGGAAGATCTCAGCCTGGGCGTCTATTGTCTCATGTAGTCTAGAAAATGAGTGGATGGTGGGGTGGGTGCAGTTTTCTCCGTGGTGGGGTTGGATGGACTGTCCCGGGCTCTGTGGGGCTGGGGGGCGCTGCTGTGCTGGGCCCCCGTCTGGATGGGCCTGGCCCCCCTTTCCCTGGTGGGTCGCGGAGTATGGGAGTGCCTACTGGGGTCAGCGGGGAGCTGGCCCCAGGGAGGGGTCACCTGCCCCTCCCTTCCTTCCCTCCCCATTTCCAGCTGCCTCCCTCTTCCCTCTCCACCACAACCACCCACACATGCAGGGCCTTGGAGTAGGGGTATGTCACCAGGGTGCAGAGGAGGCTACCCCCCCCCCCCCCCCCTCTGTCCCCTTCTGGCCGCCTCTGCCTCAATTTTATCCCACAACTTAGACATTCACATTACTCACACTCTCATTACACATACATATAGGATCTTGGGGGTGGGCACGATACACGGAATCCAAATTACCATCAGGGTGTACACCTCACCCCTGGCGTCGTTGCCCACCTCTCAATTTTGAATACATGTAGACATTGAGGGCTAGCAGGAGGGACCATGCGCTTACCTGCTGCTCTCTGGCAGCTAGCTCCATGCCCTCCTGGGTTTTAATTGCACCTTAGAACACACATGCATCAACACTACAATGAGCGGGTGGAGGGAGGTTTGGAGTCTTCTCTCACTCCCGTTCTCTGCGGCCTGCTGGAGCGGGGGGGCTAGGAGGAGTTGGCCGTCCGACTGCGGTCTGGAGTGTGGGGCCTCCCTGCTGCTGCGGAGTCGGGGCGGTCTGCCTCTCCCCACCGCAGGGAAAAGGGTAACACCACCTGGGTCTGGGTGCAGTTCCCCCCTCCAGGGGCAAGGGTACCTAGACCCGGTTCGTAGAGTACGCTTGGGGAGTGTGATCGTGTGTACAGCGTCTCTTTATGTCTGTCTCCACGTTGGTTGAGTGTGGAGTAAGTGCATATGAGAGCATGAGGGTGGGAATGGATGTTTGTGTCTGTGTGTGCCTGTATTTCTGTGTCTATATGTCAGGTTGGGTATCAGACGCCACCTCTCTGGGGACATCTCAGGCCCTCCAGGGTTTGGAGGCCTATCTCCACCCACCACCACTTCCCCTGCCAGTGGCGGACTCCCTGCGTTGGTGGTTCTTTGTGTCTGGGGGTGGGCTTCCGGGTACACACCGGCTCACTCCTTGGCGGCCGCTTATCGGGGCCTGGAGCCTGGGGCTCGCTCGGGCCACTTCGGAGGTGGGGTGCCCTCGGCCTCTCGGCCTGGGGCTCGGTCACTCAGGCACAGCTGGCTGCCGGCGGAGCTCACGGGTGCGTCACTGCAACTCCCCCTGGCTTCTGCTTCGCGGCTGCTGAGTGAGCCCTCATCTGGGACTCTCCTCAGCTCTTACTGGGACAGTGGCGCGGCTGCCCCTCTGTTGGTCTTCCTTGGTCTCTTGTGTTCTGGGGGCCTCTGGATGTCTGGAGTTTTGATCTCCTCCATACCTGCTTCATACCCTGGAGGACGGGGCTGTGGCTCCCCACACTCCCTAGCAGATCGTTACATGGAGAAACCTTTGGAATGCAAGCATGCTGATCCACACAGGTATGCACACAGGTGTACACACGGGTATTCACAGACGCGAACTACATCTTTCTTGGCTGCTGCCTCAAAGGACATTGTGCGCTGTCTATCTTGCGTGCTGCACAATATCGTTTATTATTTAGTATCTACTGATATCTACTGCTAGCTAGTTTATTGTGATGGTGCCTTTTTTTTATTATGTTGCTCTTTGTTGTTTGCTTTCTCTTCTGTTTTTTTTTCCATACAGGTGACCCAGGTGGGTTTTTTTTGTTTTTGTTTTTTCTTTCTTCCCCCCCTTTCTCACCGTCTCTTCTCCCCTTTAGTTTTCTTTCTCTCCCTCTCTTTCTTTCATTCTTTCTCCCTGTCCTATCCCCCAGTCATGTCTGTCCCGTTTGTAGCAACTGAAAATAAAATAAATTTATAATTATAATAAAGGTCAATCAAATGGACCAATATGGCAAGGCCATGATGATCCACTTGGTAAAATAAATCCGCTTGGCATCTTTCTTAGCCTTAAGACAACAATTCTGATGGCTAAAGATCCAAACGGGACACAAAAAAAGAAAGAAAAAAAAAAGAAGTATGCTTATATCTACTATAACTGAACCAACCTGGTGCTCTTCATTTATGGAGGCTGTTGAGTCTGAATGTTGGATGCTGTGTATCTCATGCTCTCTGGGCTTTGTTGTCCTCAGTCTTTTTGCAGGACCAGAAAACAAAACCAGGAGGCGCGTAAATGTTTCTTCTCCATGATGTTTCTTCAAATGTTTCTTCTGGATGATGATAAGACTGTGACACGGGATGCCACCTTTGGTCTTGTGATGAAGCAAAGCTCAGGAAGAAGTGTGATTAAATGGTACCCACATGTGTGCTGCTGAGAAGGATGTACAGGGGCACCTGCAGCCAAATCCAAGCTTCAGGTTAGTTGTAGTTGCAGAACGCTATAGACTGAGACATCTAAGGCATCAAATGTTTGATTAAACGGATGAAAAAGAGAACTTTCTTCCCCATAATTATCACTTCTTAAAATCTGTAGCAACTTCAAGTCTGTCAGCGTGCTGAGCATGCTCAGAATGTGACAATATATTTTTGTTCAATATTTAATTTCTTTCAGTTGCAATTGTTAAATGAAAATATATATATATATATATATTCTTATAATTTAACAAACTAATTTATCAAAAAAATATATATACATATATCTGTATTAGTTTTAATAAATTAATTTGACACCTGTATTGAAAATACCATATTGTATTCATACAGAATCAGTTTGGTATCATTGTTTGTCTGTTCACTGATTGTTGAAAGTAAGAGCTACTTTGATCTGTTAAGATCTAAAGTATCCAAAGTTGAGCTCTAATGTTTCTTCACCCCTGTGTGTGTGATATGTGATTTCCTACATGCTGGCAGAGCAGAGCAGCAGTTTGTGCTCACAGATGGTGACGGTGTGGAGAGACGGTGGTGTTACGTGATGGACAAGTGAGGTCTCGGAAGACGCAGACTGGTCTGCAGTTTATCAAGTGGTTGTACCTACTGCTTATCGTACCCAGGTACTGTCCTTAGCACATGACCATCCATGGTCAGGACATTTGGGGGTTAATAAAACATACACCAGAATTCTGAAACATTTCTTCTGGCCCGGACTGAAATCTGATGTTGTTCAATACTGCCGTACTTGCCATGTATGCCAAATGACCGGCAAGCCAAACCAAGTAATCCCCCCAGCTCCTCTCTGTCCTATCCCAGTAGTAGAGGAGCCATTTCAAAAAGTGATTGTTGACTGTGTGGGGCCTCTACCTAAAGCTAAAACTGGAAACCAGTTTCTGTTGACTGTCATGTGCGTTTCAACCAGGTTTCCCGAGGCAATCCCACTACGGAGAATAACAGCTCAGATTGTTATCAAAGCACTGTTGAGATTCTTTTCAACCTTTGGTCTGCCTAAGGTTGTGCAAACATACCAAGGCACTAACTTTAAGTCTAGAGTGTTTGCCCAAACCCTGAAAACATTAGGCATTGAACACATAACCTTGAGTTCTTACCATCCTGAAAGTCAGGGGGCACTAGAGAGGTTTCATCAGACTTTGAAGTCTATGTTAAGGAAACACTGTTATAGTTCCCAACAGGACTGGGATGAAAGTGTTCCACTTGTTTTATTTGCCTGTCGGGAAGCAACCCAAGAATCTCTGGGATTTAGTCCCAGTGAACTTGTGTTTGGGCGTGAGATGAGGGGTCCTTTGAAGGTTTTTAAAGAAAGGCTAGCTACACCGGTTGACAACACCAAAAGCCTTCCAGAGTACGTCAAGACACTAAATGACAGGTTGAAGAGGGCTTATTCCTTAACCAGGAAGGTATTAGCCACGTCACAAGCGAAAATGAAGAGACACTTTGATCAGCGGGCTGTTGACCGTTCATTTCTGCCAGGTGACAGAGTGCTCCTTCTCCTTCCGGTGCCCGGCTCCTCTCTCTCCGTTAGGTTCTCTGGTCCTTATGTTGTAGAGAGAAAACTCAGCAAGACTAACTACATTATTCAGACCCCAGATCGCAGACGTCCCACTCGGGTGTGTCATGTCAACATGATGAAGCTGTACAACTCTCGTGAACCTTCAGCTGTACCATCTGTGGCTACGTTTCCGATGGCTTCGGTGACCAAGGTGGAGATTACTCCAGATGAAGATGGGTTGGTGTTACGGGGTGCTGAGCCTCAAAGTGCTCGACTAGGTAATTCTGTGATATTGTCGACCCTAACACAATACCTGTCCCACCTTCCTGCTGAACAGAGTAATGATATTATAACACTCATATCGGGATTTCCATCTCTGTTCAGTGATATCCCGTCTCAAACCACTGTCATAAAACATGATGTGGTGCTGACTAACCCTACACCAATCAAACAGCGCGCTTATCGGGTTAGTCCTGCAAAGAGGGAGATCATAAAACAGGAAGTTGAGTATCTTCTTCAGAATGGATTTGCAGTGCCAAGCTCCAGCTCTTGGAGTTCACCATGTCTCTTAGACACAAAAAAAGATGGAAGCCCAAGATTCTGTACCGACTTCCGAAAGGTGAACTCTGTCACTGTACCAGATGCACATCCCTTACCTCTTATCGATGACTGCATTGATGAAATTGGGCCTGCAAAATACATCACTAAACTCGATATGTTAAAAGGGTATTGGCAAGTGCCTTTGACACAGCAAGCATCTGACATTTCAGCTTTTGTCACTCCTGACCACTTTCTGCAGTATACGGTTATGCCTTTTGGCATGTGCAATGCCCCTGCAACATTTCAGAGACTGGTTAATAAAGTGTTGGGAAACATCCCCAACTGCAGAGCCTACTTGGATGACATCGCTGTGTATAGCAGTGACTGGTCAACCCACATGGCTACATTGAAAGAAGTCTTCATAAGCCTAGAAAATGCATCTCTCACTTTGAACCTTGCCAAATGTGATTTTGCTAGAGGCAGTGTCCTCTACCTTGGCCAGCAAGTTGGTCTAGGAAAAGTGCGCCCTGCAGATGCCAAAGTCACTGCGATTAGGGAGTTCCCCCAACCAACCACCAGGAGAGAACTGCGGCGGTTCCTTGGGATGACAGGATACTACCGACGATTTTGTAAGAATTTCTCTTCTGTTGCTGCCCCCCTCACTGACTTAACCAGCCCCTCAAAGCTGTTTATTTGGTCTGAGAGTTGCCAGCAGGCTTTCGAAAGCCTTAAGGGCTTACTTTGTTGCACCCCTGTTTTGTCTGCTCCTAACTTCTCCTTACCATTCAAACTGGAAATAGATGCCAGCGCAGTTGGGGCGGGAGCGGTGCTTCTCCAGGAGGATACCCAGGGCATTGACCATCCTGTAAGTTACTTCTCTCGGAAGTTTGACAAACACCAGCTCAGGTATTCTACCATTGAAAAGGAGACCCTTGCTTTGTTGTGGGCCTTGCAACATTTTGAAGTCCATACAGAGTCAGGTCAGAGGTCAGTCCAAGTATTCACAGATCACAACCCTTTAGTTTTCCTCTCCAAGATGTATAATCACAACCAGCGGCTTATGCGTTGGTCACTGATTATTCAGAATTATACCCTCAATATCCATCACAAAAAAGGTTCAGAAAACATTGTAGCAGACGCACTCTCCCGTGCTGTTTAGAGAGGTCACCAAACCCTGAGTTTGGTTTTTGAAGGGTGGGGGTGTTACGTGCCAAGGGGTGTGGCTTTGCTTTTGTGCTCTGTTTTGTGTTCTGTTTATCTTTCAGGCGTCAGGCCTCCTCTGATTGGCCAGTTCGAAGTTGATTGGCAGGTGTCTATTGGCTGGTCTGGGCTCACACTCCAAGGAACACTACAAATGAGCCGCTCCCTGGCCAGCTGGGGCTGCTGGCTTCTGCTTTGACAAACATTTGCGAACAGGCTTCTTTATGTTGTGTGTGGTGGGAGGCTGGACAGGTAAGCCGGGGTACCCTATACATTGGTTGTAGAATTTACTCTGTTAGTCACACTAGGTTATGCGGTTGTTGCCACCCTTGTATGTTTTCACTGACTTTTATCGAGTAGCTAGGTAGGCCTTTTGTTTTGCACTTTTCTTTCCGTTAGGCTAGGCCCCGGAAGCTACCGACCTCTTTTTGTTTTATTACTTTCTTTGATTTGGATCAACCGCCCAGTCCTCCTCCCCCCCCACCTCTTCTCTGTTGTTAAGATTGACTGTCCAACCATTAAATTCTGCCTGATACCTAACTGCTCTGTGGTCTTCCTCCTTCATTGATTGTGGTTGTCCAGTGTTGCTGTCCCCTGCCTGCCTTTGCCCCCGCCGTGGTGGGGGGGGGGGGGGACGTAACAGTGGTGTTTCCTCAGAAGAACCAGCAGAGTCACAAAGGACACCAGTCCATCTCACCACCTTGACTTGCTGACTGATGTTCGTCTGCACTGCACAGAGGAAATCAACTGACTGAGGTTCGTCCAGTGACGTGTTATGAAATGTATATTTGTTTTATGCTTACAGATGTTTTTCTTGACAGGGGCTCTGCAGAGGTTAGACAAAGCAGAGAAAACATGTGCTTTACATTTTACTGGGATATTTGTTGCCTGATGTTCAGCAGGAATGGAGAAATAGAATCAAAGGGAGATCTTTTTCCTGTTTTTGTAATGATGTAAGTAAATCTTCAATATCATTTATTTGCTTGGTTATATTAGGAGTGTTTCTGAGTGAGGGAGAGAGGAGTCATCATCCAGGTAAAGTGACGTAGATCAGTGGACACACTTGTCTCCCCTTTAAAGGAGACAATCCAAGTCATCCTTAAATGTTAGTGCTTTCAAATACACAAACATTTTTAAAGGACAAAAATGAACATCCAACTTTGACTGTAATACAAAATAAATCTTTGCATGTGTGTTTTCAAACTCTCAGATGGGCAGCATATCAGTCTTGGACTGTCTAACCTGCCGGAGCAGCACTGAATGACCACCACACATGAGCATGTTCCTGCAACATTCAGCAGCTTTGTTCATCTGTGTGCTTCTGCTTTTGGTAAGTAGAGTTACCCAACTCCAGTAACTCTAAACACATCCATCCATTTCTAATGGCCTGGTTACTTCCTGTCAGTTACTTTAGAAACCATGTGGTCACCTGACCTAACACTGTTTCTTCTTCTTCCCCTTAATGCTCAAGTGTCAAATGTCAAACAGCTGGAGAGGAAACTACACCAGTGTACTGGGATGTTTAACCAACACGTGCCAGATGCTGTTCCTTCATGGTGACATCACCAGAGACAGCCCCACCCACCTCAGGACCTCGCCATTGATCATGATCATGATAACAGTGAGCGGAACTAAGACTGTAAAAATCCATGACCAGAATGTTTAGATGCTTTCTAATTATTAATGAATACTGAGTTTTTGTCTCTTTTTTTTTTTTTTTTTTTTTCCTCATTTGTTACTAACAAAGTTCACCAAACTCACACAGTTTACATTCTGTATGTTTCCATCTTTACCAGCCACACTATAACTGCATTTAAGAAAATTATCCTTAGAAATCGTTTTTCTCTTTTGTAATTGATGATAATTCAGTGAATATACTGTGCTGCTTCCTTTTATTGCGTCACACATTGCTTTATGTTTTTCAGTGTCCAGTTATTTTTTACTGCTGTTTGAATTCTCTGTATGTTTGACCCTGTAGACTGTTTGATGGACTGCTTGTCTTCCTGTTTGTAACTGCCGCCTGTTTTTTAATAAAGATTTGGATTTCTGACTTCAACACAGCCTCTGCGTGTCCTCCCTTTGTGTCCTCTTCCTCTGTGAATGTGTTGCATGTGTCACAGATTCATTTTATTAACAGCTTTCCCACAGTGAGTTGCATCAGCATTCATTCACAGCACATTGCAGAAGGATTCAGATTAATACAGTGATCTTACAGTCAGAATTATCCTGACAGAGTGCCACTGTAAATGATCTTTCATCAGATAAATTTCAAAGTTCAGTATTTCAAAGCAGGAGTTATGAAGAATTATATTGGAATCAGGACTGTAACAATATGTACTTACAAAGTCAAAGTTTTTTTAATTATGCTAGAATATTGGAAGACAATCAACTTTTAGTGTTTTCCGCATATTAATTATTCTGAAATAGAGACGGTGACCCTAACTGTACAGAAGCACTAAACAACTGACGATCTAACAGACATCATTGGCCTGAGCCGTCATGCACAGTGAGTCTGATCCTTTGCTGTGAGAGTCTGACAAGCATGTTTCTGGTCAGTTTGGAAGAAATAATATCACAATGTTGACCTTTTTTTTTTTAAATATTCCTTCTCTTTTACAACATAAACTGTGATCAAAGCTACTTATGTTCACAGCATGTAATAATAGTGACAGTCCAGGGCATTGTGGTCTGTTGAGCTAGGGTTAGGGTTAGCAATTTAGACATATGTAATCAATATTACTCTTGCTGGATATAACAAACACCTAGGAATTTGTATTATAATTTCATTTTCATGAAATATTCATATTCAGTATTGGTCCTTTTATATTATAACCACGTATCCACCCAGGCTCATGGTGGGGCAGGGCTCTGTCCTGGGATGCTTGAGTAAAAGGTAATGTACACCCTGACCAGGTATCCAGTCTGTCAGAATTGTTTTCAATATTTGGTTCAAAAACATGAGTGAAAACAAAAATCCAACTAGGGTTCTTGCATATGATGAATGAAGTCGGTCTTTGACTGTATTGTCCAGCTGATCCATCAAACCCCCAGCAGGTAAACCTTATTCATGACATAACACCGGAACAATGTAAAAAATTAAACAGCAACAGTCTAAATATAAAGTGCATTCTAAACTCCTCTTCAATAAATCATATGCAAAGAGTCTTTCGGGACTGTAAAACGTGAACTACAGAACCCAGAGTCTTCATCATTAAATCTCTGGTTGCTTCATTTTTCTATCCTATATCAGATACTTTAAAGGTTAGGTTAGGTAAACTTGCATTCTCATGGTGAGGCAAAGTGCTTTATGTGTGTGTGTGCGTGCGTGCCATGAACGGCTATAAAAGGCCTATAATTAAAGAACAAAGCGGGGTTTGAGTTCGAGTTGCGGCAGACTGTCACTACTTGTAAATGGAACGCAGCCTTCCTACGGCGGACAGCTAATAACAGGAATCGGACGCGGTCCACCCAAGTCCACCACCATAGCAACCATAGCAACCTTAAAAACATATTCTGTCTTCATAACTATCAAACACGTGAAATGATTTGCAAAGTGTGAAAGTGTTACAGTTGCAGAGAGCTATGGCGGTATCTTTGGAAGCTGTTTACATAGCTAATAATATATGATGTAACTATGGAGACAGTCAGTCACGTGAGCTAGCGGTGCATGTTTACTACAGTGAATAAGGTGATTGCGTCCACACACTGCAGAGGGTAAAGACATTACTTCAATATTGTTTTATATTGATATATATTTGCCTTCTGTTGACCATCACCTCAGGTTCACCATTACAGTTTCAGCATACAGATGCACACCGTCTAAATATGAACACATTCAAAAACTCATGTCTCAGAAATAAGCACAGCTGTTCATGGTAAATGGACTAGTTCTTATATAGCGCTTTTCCACTCTTCTGAGCACTCAAAGCGCTTTACACAACTTGTGCATTCACCCATTCACACCCATTCGCACAAGCACAACTGACATTCACACACGTTCATACTCTGATGAATGCATCGGAGAGCAATTTCGGGTTAGTATCTTGCCCAAGGATATTTGGCATGCAGACTAGGGGAAGCCGGGAATCGAACCACCAACCTTCCGATCAGTAGATGACCTGCTCTACCACCTGAGCTACAGCCACCCAATATGTTGTCATTAGAGTTTTATTTGTAAGAAAATTATGAACTTTATATTGTGTATCAAATAAAAGAACATTTCACAACTCTGAGTCAACAGAAACAGGTAACAGAAATGTCTCTAATGTAGACATGTACAGTGTAGTGTAAGCATTAAAAGATCATAAAGGAAACACTAACATTTATGTGAAACTAATTGTAATAAAAAAATGAACAAGTGGTTTATAGTTGTAAAAGAAAGAATCTGAAAACAACACTTTTTTGGTCTAAATGATCAAAGTAGAAAACAGAACTGATGTTCAAAAACAAACCATAGCTGCACTAATATTACACATCTCCATTGTTGTGGTGAACAGACATGTTGCTTTTAAAACCACATGCAGTGTGTGACCGTGACTGTTCACTGAGACCATGAACGCCACTTTGCTGAAGCATTCTTCTTCTTCTTCTTCTTGCCATTAAATTGGAAGCAGAAGGAGCATGAGGTGCTTTGATCTACTGAAAGGAAAAAGCAGAACATCTGAGCTGAAACCAGTCAGCTGAAATCATTAAGACAGGAACAAATTCAATGCAGTGTCTCAGGTGGCTTAGCCTGTTACAACTGTTGATGCACTTTGAATCACCTTGTTGTTGAATTGTGCTATACAAATAAACTTGCCTTGCCTTGCCTACAAGCTAAATACAGTTAACACACAGTGTCAGGGAGCTCCAGTGTGGGAACTAGTGGCTTTAGGTTTGTAGTCATTTAACTTTCATCCATTCATTCATTTAATTCAGGAGGAAGAAATGTCAGGTTGATGCAGGCTGGTTACATGCATTTGGTCCCATGCTGTCTTTAACTAAATGACTTGGTTCACTTTATGGCTGGGCTGTATGTGGGGTTATATCATGTTATTTGGGCAGGAGTACCTCTCCTCTGTTAGACTTAGAAAGTTTCTCCATAAGTAGAGTTTCTAACTCTTATAGCACATCTGTGGCTGACAGGTTTTTGGTGGCTCTTTTTACCCCACACTGGTTGTGAGTGTGTAAATACCAATAGTTCTTTTGGGTTGCAGTTAACTAGGCAGGAAAGGGTGGGTCTGCCATGACTAGATGTATAACAATTATCTGGGATACATAAATTTCATAATGCATGCATATATCTCTATAAACCTGGCCTGAGGGCTGCCATTTTTTACATTCAGTTATTTCTCTGTTGGAACTAAATAATGAATGTCTTACTGTTAAACTGACACTGATCAGTGTAAATGGCTCATTGGGACACAGAAACCTTTAAATTAAACCCTATCACCTGATGTCTGTGAAGGTTCTCAGTCATCCAGGTCATCGTAGTCAAAGGAGCTTGCAAAGAAAAGCGTCTGGACTTCTTTAAGTTGCTTGAAGACGTTTCACCTCTCATCCGAGAAGCTTCTTCAGTTCTAAGGTCAAATGGTGGAGAGTCCCAGATATAAACCTAGTGGGAGTGACCCCCCACAGAGGGACAAAAGGACCCCCTGATGATCCTCTAATCGCCTGAGCCAAGGTGGGAAACTGGGCGTGGGTCCCAATCAGCCAGAGTTTCCGGTGTGTTCATTGTGAAACCTGGCCCAACCTTATGCGAATTCCTGAGATCAGATGATAAGGTGGGGCCAGGTTTCACAAATCAGAGATGAGATTCTGAGGCCACCAAAGCGAAAGCCCTCCGCCACTTGGCTGCACCTAGAAATCCTGTCCATAAAAATTATGAACAGAACCGGAGACAAAGGGCAGCCCTGGCGGAGCCCATCACCCACCGGGAACGAGTCCGACTTATTGCCGGCAATGCGAACCAAGCTCTTGCAACCGTTGTATAGGGATCGAATGGCCCGTAGCAATGGGCCAGACACCCCATACTCCCGCAACACCTCCCACAGGACACCCCGAGGGACACGGTCGAATGCCTTCTCCAAGTCCACAAAACACATGTAGACTGGTTGGGCAAACTCCCATGCACCCTCAAGTATCCTGGAGAGGATAAAGAGCTGGTCCAGTGTTCCGCTACCAGGACGAAAACCGCATTGTTCCTCCTGTATCCGAGGTCCGACTAGCGGACGAACTCTCCTTTCCAGCACCCTGGCATAGACTTTCCCAGGGAGGCTGAGGAGTGTGATCCCCCTGTAGTTGGAACACACCCTCCGGTCCCCCTTCTTAAAGATGGGGACCACCACCCCGGTCTGCCAGTCCACAGGTACTGCCCCTGATCTCCATGCAACATTGCAGAGGCGTGTCAACCAGGACAGCCCTACAACGTCCAGAGCCTTCAGGAACTCGGGGCGGACCTCATCAACACCAGGGGCTCTGCCACCAAGGAGTTGTTTAACTGCCTCAGTGACCTCGCCCCCGGAAATTGGCGGGTCATTCCCCTCATCCCCAGACTCTGCTTCCTCCTCGGAAGACGTGTCAGTGGGATTAAGGAGGTCCTCGAGGTATTCCTTCCACCGCCTGACAATTTTCTCAGTCGACGTCAGCAGCGCTCCGCCAGCACTATACACAGTGCAGGTAGAGCACCGCTTTCCCCTCCTGAGACGCCTGACGGTTTGCCAGAATCTCCTCGAGGTAGTCCGAAAGTCTTTTTCCATGGCCTCTCCGAACTCCTCCCACACCCGAGTTTTTGCTTCAGCCACTGCCCGAGCCGCATTCCGCTTGGCCTGTCGATACCTGTCGGCTGCCTCCGGAGTCCCACAGGCTAACCAAGCCCGATAGGACTCCTTCTTCAGCCTGGTGGCTCCCTTCACCTCTGGTGTCCACCATTTGGTTCGGGGATTACCACCACGGCAGGCACCAACCACCTTGCGGCCGCAGCTCAATGCAGCAGCTTCGGCAATGGAGACGCTGAACATGGTCCATTCGGACTCAATGTCCCCAGTCTCCCTCGGAATGCTGTTGAAGCTCTGCCGGAGGTGTGCGTTGAAGATCTCGCGGACTGGGGCCTCTGCTAGACGTTCCCAGCACACCCTCACTACGCGTTTAGGTGCACCAGGTCTGTCCAGCGTCCTCCCCCGCCACCTGATCCAACTCACCACCAGGTGGTGATCAGTTGACAGCTCAGCCCCTCTCTTTACCCGAGTGTCCAGAACATATGGTCGCAGGTCTGCTGATACGATTACAAAATCGATCATCGACCTACGGCCTAGAGCGTCCTGGTGCCACGTGCACTTATGGACACTCTTATGTTCGAACAGGGTGTTCGTTATGGCCAAACTGTGATTAGCACAGAAGTCCAATAACAAAGCACCGCTCGGGTTCAGATCAGGGAGGCCGTTCCTCCCAATCACGCCCCTCAAGGTCTCGCTGTCGTTACCCACATGAGCATTGAAGTCTCCCAGCAGGACAACAGAGTCTCCAGGTGGAGCACCCTCCAGCAGTCAGGACCCATTCCCCGACCCTAAGGCGCAGGGAACAAACCCTCTCATCCACCGGGAAAAACCCCAACGTACCGGCAGCAAGCCGAGGGGATATTAGAATACCCACCCCAGCCCGCCGCCTCACACCAGGGGCAACTCCAGACTGAGACAGACTCCAGCCCCTCTCCAGGGGACTGGTTCCAGAGCCCAAGCCATGTGTAGAAGTGAGCCCGACTATATCTAGCCGGTACCTCTCAACCTCACGCACTAACCCAGGCTCCTTCCCCACCAGACAGGTGACATTCCATGTCCCTATTGCCAGTCTTGGCAGCCGGGGGTCAGTCCGCCAGGGCCTCCACTCCTGGCCGCCACCCGGCACACAATGCACCCGACCCCTATGGCGCCTCCTGCGGGTGGTGGGACTGCGGGAGGATGGGCCCATGTCTCCTCTTCGGGCTGTGCCTTTTTAGGCCCGGCCACCAGACGCTCGCCCTCGGGCACCCTCCCCGGGCCTGGCTCCAGGGCGGGGCCCCGGTAACCCTATCCCGGGCAGGGTAAACTGTTCCCTCGGTATCCTTTTCATAAGGGTCTTCTGAATCGCTCTTTGTCTGGTCCCTCACCCAGGGCCAATTTGCCATGAGAGACCCTACCAGGAGGACAAAGCCCCCAGACAACATAGCCCCTGGGATCCCTGGGACACACAAACCCCTCCACCACGATAAGGTAGCGATTCAAGGAGGATCGCTACCTTATCGTGGTAATAAGTAATAATTTTATAATTATTACTTATATTTTGATTAGATACCTTGAGTTTGTAAATGATGAGATTACATAATTGGAATACAATGTATCCAATTCAAGGTCGCGGGAGGATGAAGCCTATCCCAGCTGATACAGGACAAAGACAGGACAGGCTGCCAGTTTATTGCAGGGCTAACACAATATGTGTAACAGAATATCCACTTAAATGTTTGACATTTCTTATAATAATCATAATTATGACTATTATTTAAAGGTTTCTTTATAAATACATTTTGATTTTTTATAACCCCTAAAATATAAACCTGAGCTGTTTCAGATTCTGACCTCTGACCTCACTGCAGCTCCTTCTTGGAAGTATGTCTGCTTCTTGTCTACCCCCCTGTGTTGACCGCCTGCCCTTGATATCACGTACTGTACCTGAGGAACAAAAAAGGACAAACACTTGCCTTCATTTAAGAAGTACATTCATACTGAGGTAATCTATGGAAACACACTAGTTCACCCTTTGGGAGAAATCAGTTCCTGTGAGACATTTCTGTAAATGAACATCATGTGGAGAATGAACGAAATGAGTTCTTCAGGTGACTCAGCAGTCCCCCACTGACAAATGAAATCTAGTTAAACTATTAAGCATCTTTGCTCTTCTGAAATCTGTGTTAAACAACAACAAACATAAATTAGTAACAAAAATACAGCTGAGTAGAGGCTTTACAAACCACCAGCAGCCATAATGCTAAATTTTAATCTTCAAATGTTTCTGAGCCGTCTTCAACCTGCTTTTAACACATTAAAGTCCCATAGTCAATGCAGCCTGACTCAATCCTAGATGTACACACACACAGAGACACAGAGGTGCCGTTTAAAGTTTAGTGTTAACCTGAGTCACTGACCATTTGCAGTATTACAGAGTCTGGCAGTCTTTGCATGATGTCCACGTCACTGTACGTTTCTAGCTGACTCTCAGGTGTGACAGGTGTGCCAGCAGGAAAGAGTAATAATAACCTGCATCCTGAGGTTTGTCATGCAGGATTAAAGGAGCCAGGCTTTGTTCACACAGCTAGGATTGTATTTTACACTGACCCTGGGTCAGTATAAGTATCATACAGTTTAAACGAAGCACTGAAACTTGCACATATTTATTATAGATGCACTGAAGCTAATCGAGATATTTGCTGTCAATCTGTGGCTGCGATTAATCACTTTACTGGAAACTTTATTAACTAGTAACTTCATCAGTCATGACAGAAGCTAATATTTCTGTGCTAACATTGTTTAACCAGTAACAGCTTTCCTCCAATATAAGCTAACGTTTACACCGTAACTTTAAGCTAGCACCATAAAGACGGTAAAACACGTAATAATATCTACAAATGCATCTTAAAGCTGTTATATTAGCAGTCGGTGTATTACTAACATAACCACATTAACATTATTGACACTAGCTGACTTTTAATAGTCATTCTATAAATGCTGTCCGTTTAAACGGTCTTACCTGTACACACTGCATATCCACCGGATTCCAGCCAGAGTGGATTCTGGAGTCTTCCCACGCTCCTGTTAGTGATCCTCCATCTGGATGGATGAGAACAACCTTCTGAACAATCTAGCAGGAGATGGCCCATATCTATGGGACTGATTTGTGCTAATAACGCCCATTGTATGGACTGATAACAGCCGAAGCGGGTGAATAAAGTCACCCAGTCGCTAGCTGTGCCATTACCCAGTATCACCACTCCCTCCATAAATGCAATAAACGATACAAAAGTAATAGCCTATAATTAATTTCTCTGCTGTTTCTCAGGTAGTTGCTTACATAATATAATTTATTGTGTTATGTATACGTCACTACAATGTGATTTTGGAAATGTATAAATATACGGACAACAGGCTCTTCCGCGGCAATCTCTTGTCGTCAATAAGCAACGTTTAGGGAGCTCTATAGTATTCAATGAGAGGACCCTGCACGTAAATACTCGACGCGAGGGGGGTACCCTTCGCGTCCATAAGTGAAGCAGAGGGAGCCTGACCATGCATCACATGTTTGACGAGTTGGGAGTGAGAACGTGTTGAATAATCAGGCCCCATCTTATCTTAATGACCTTGTAGTACCATATCACCCTAGCACTTCGCTCTGTAGAACTACTTGTTGTTCCCAGAGTATTTAACCCTGGAGAACCCATGGGGTCAAATTTGACCCCATGGTTTCCCTAGTAAACCAATGGGGTCGGATCTGACCCCATGGGTTCTCCAGGGTTAAAAGTAGAATGGGAGGGAGAGCCTTCAGTTTTCAGGCCCCTCTTCTGTGGAACCAGCTTCCAGTTTGGATTCGGGAGACAGACACTATCTCTACTTTTAAGATTAGGCTTAAAACTTTCCTTTTTGCTAAAGCATATAGTTAGGGCTGGACCAGGTGACCCTGAATCCTCCCTTAGTTGTGCTGCAATAAACGTAGGCTGCCGGGGATTCCCATGATGCATTGAGTTTTTCCTTTCCAGTCACCTTTCTCACTCACTATGTGTTAATAGACCTCTCTGCAGTGAATCACATCTGTTATTAACCTCTGTCTCTCTTCCACAGCATGTCTTTTATCTTGTCTTCCTTCTCTCACCCCAACCGGTTGCAGCAGATGGCCGCCCCTCCCTAAGCCTGGTTCCTTCCCACTGTCACTAAGCACTTAAGTGCTTGCTCATAGGGGGTCATATGATTGTTGGGTTTTTCTCTGTATCTATGAAACGCCGTGAGGTGACTTTTGTTGTGATTTGGTGCTATATGAATTGAATTGAATTGAATAGAATTGAATTTTCTCCTTTCTGACTGCACAGAAAATGAGAGAGCGATGTACTGCAATTCTTTCTCTTTATACTTTAGTTATACACATTTCAAACTTATTTGCCTCATTAAAATCTTTTTTTATGGTTGGATTAGCAACCTAATTAAGATTTAAATCTCCATACATAAAATAATTTAATTAATCAGAATCCAAAATATTAAATTAGTGAATAAGTAATTATTTTTAGCTTTCACATTTCAGTACACTGGCTTTTGAAATATGCTTTTACACTATAATAACTTTGTTACTCTCCTCTGTTCCTGCTGCTCAAAGAAAAACAGTGTTCGTCAAAAGCCATTCACTTAGGAAATTTTGTATCTGCAAGAAGAAAAGTACCTGCCTGTCCACTCTTCACCACTACACCACTCACTTTTCTGGAAGATTACTTGTCCTCAAAAACACGGTGGATGCCTGGCTTTGGTTTGTTAAAAAGATACAAAGCATTTATCTTATGCTGCCTTTAATATTGTCATGATCCTGGGTCCTTTTGACCCAGCATTTTGTGTTTTCTCTTCGTGATTGTGGTTCTGTTCTTTCTCTGGTTAGTGTTTACTCTGTTCTGCCCGTGTGTTCCTGTATCTAGTCCGCGTTTCTTAGTTTGTGTCTTTTCTTGTGTAAGTTCCTGTTTTATTGTGAAGGTCTGTGTCTTATGTGAGTGTTTTCAGTTTGCCTCCCTAGTCTCGTCATGTTAATCACTCCCAGCTGTGTTCCCACCTGTATGTAATCTCCCTGTGTTCTCTGAGTGTATTTAAGTTGTGTCTTCTGTCATAGTAATTGCTGGTTCGTCTGTGTTGTTTCCCCTCGGTCTCCCTGCGTCTCTCCGTATGTATTTCCCCGGACCTCCCTGCATCTTCGTTTCTGGTTTGTCTTATTAGTTTACCCAGTTTAGGTTTCTAGTTTCATGTTTTGCCACCCTTGCTGTTTGTATTGACCCACTATTCCTGCCCCCCCCCTCTTTCTTAAATAGATAACTATCATATCTGATATCATATCTCACGGTACAATAATATTGAATGGGTTGCATTGTTGTATTTTGTCATGTTTCTCAGGTCTTTGTCTGAATTTCTACGAACATTATTGCTAAGGATTGTCTTATTGCATTGGAGTCACACTGGGTTAAATATGTACACTTGGGTTTTAAGGGGTATTTATTATTTTCTTCTTTTTTTTGGGTTGTATGGAAGCCCCAAACGCAATTTCATTGTTCTTGACAATGACAATAAATAAATAAATACTAAATACTAAATACTAAACACTCACCTGCACCAGAACTGCCGCCCTTTTGGTCCTTACTACAAATCCACACGGCTTGCCCCGCAAACCGTGACAAATATTGTTCAGCATGACCTTTTTGGTGATGGTGGGATGCACAGACCTCTACAGACTAGGCAACATCACCCTGACTACCATTAGTAATTGGGATTCTTGAATACTTTGTCAGACCCTGAGCTGGTACAGTGGGTATTCGGTTCCCCCTGGTGCACAGTGATGCCCTGCTTCATGTGGCAAGGGTGTGCAAAGAGGTCATGGACGATGGAGGGATTGATACCACCCATGCTCACTTGACCTAAATCAATTTTGGGTCCTGCAATGAATCGGCCTTGTGTGTACGCTGATAATTTTCAATTACGTCAAACGACATGGCATCTTCAGCACCCGTAACATATTACAGAGTCCATATTAGTATAAATATTCATTATTAGATTTTTTTCAAATGTTCCTTTAATTTCTTTGAGCAGTATATGTTATACTCTTTGAATGGATTGCGATTTAAAGAAAGGCCAGATGATTGAAAAACTGTAGAGTTAAGTTTCTGAGGCAAAGAGACAGTAAGTTAATCTCCTGCCAGATATGTTCGTCTTCCCCATGTTGACTGAAACATGTATGATATTTCCAACCTTTGTCCAGCATTTAGAAGGTCAATAATAATAATGTAATATCTTTAAATGTCTCCCTCTAACTCTCTGCCTGTGTGCTTCTCTAAGCACTTCTTCCCTTCTCTCTGTCAGTGTCATTTTCCCTCTGCTTTACTCCTTCATTGAAATCAGAACTCAGTACTAGTGGGCTATTCATTAGGAGAAGTTGCTTTTTAGCCTCACAGTAAAGCTGTTTCATTAAAGGTCATGAAGAAATGCGACTCAGTGATTATCTGACTCTTCAGGCAAAAATTGGGCTTTAGTCCTTTTCATTTCTAGTGGATCCATTTGTCTCAACTAGTGACTAGGCAATACTCCAGGATATTCACTTCAAATTGACCTGAATGTGTTTACTAGTACACCAGGGAAATTGGAGTGTTAGATTATCGAATAGGTAGAAACAGATACAGATTTACCACACATATACAGTGGGGCAAAAAAGTATTTAGTCAGCCACCGATTGTGCAAGTTCCCCCACTTAAAATGATGACAGAGGTCAGTAATTTGCACCAGAGGTACACTTCAACTGTGAGAGACAGAATGTGAAAAAAAAATCCATGAATTCACATGGTAGGATTTGTAAAGAATTTATTCGTAAATTAGGGTGGAAAATAAGTATTTGGTCACCTCAAACAAGGAAAATCTCTGGCTCTCACAGACCTGTAACGTCTTCTGTAAGAAGCTTTTCTGTCCCCCACTCGTTACCTGTATGAATGGCACCTGTTTGAACTCATCATCTGTATAAAAGACACCTGTCCACAGCCTCAAACAGTCAGACTCCAAACTCCGCCATGGCCAAGACCAAAGAGCTTTCGAAGGACACCAGGAAAAGTATTGTAGACCTGCACCAGACTGGGAAGAGTGAATCTACAATAGGCAAGCAGCTTGGTGTGAAAAAATCAACTGTGGGAGCAATCATCAGAAAATGGAAGACATACAAGACCACTGATAAAGTAACAAAGGTCACCATCAGTAACACACTGCAACGGCAGGGAATCAAATTCCGCAGTGCCAGACGTGTTCCGCTGCTGAAGCCAGTGCATGTCCAGGCCCGTCTGAAGTTTGCCAGAGAGCACATGGATGAGCACACACAGCAGAGGATTGGGAGAATGTCATATGGTCAGATGAAACCAAAGTAGAACTTTTTGGTATAAACTCAACTCGTCGTGTTTGGAGGAAGAAGAATACTGAGTTGCATCCCAAGAACACCATACCTACTGTGAAGCATGGGGGTGGAAACATCATGCTATGGGGCTGTTTTTCTGCCAAGGGGACAGGACGACTGATCCGTGTTAAGGACAGAATGAATGGGCCCATGTATCGTGAGATTTTGAGCCAAAACCTCCTTCCATCAGTGAGAACTTTGAAGATGAAACGAGGCTGGGTCGTCCAACATGACAATGATCCAAAACACACCGCCCGGGCAACAAAGGAGTGGCTCCGTAAGAAGCATTTGAAAGTCCTGGAGTGGCCTAGCCAGTCTCCAGACCTCAACCCCATAGAAAATCTGTGGTGGGAGTTGAAAGTCCGTGTTGCTCGGCAACAGCCCCAAAACATCACTGCTCTCGAGAAGATCTGCATGGAGGAATGGGCCAAAATACCAGCTACTGTGTGTGCAAACCTGGTAAAGACCTATAGTAAACGTTTGACCTCTGTTATTGCCAACAAAGGTTATGTTACAAAGTATTGAGTTGTATTTTTGTTATTGACCAAATACTTATTTTCCACCCTGATTTACGAATAAATTCTTTACAAATCCTACCATATGGATTCATGGATTTTTTTTTCACATTCTGTCTCTCACAGTTGAAGTGTACCTCTGGTGCAAATTACTGACCTCTGTCATCATTTTAGGTGGGGGAACTTGCACAATCGGTGGCTGACTAAATACTTTTTTGCCCCACTGTAGTCTCTTTGTTGAACTCCAGATATCAACCACATACAAATGATCCAGGCAACATGTATGTCATAGTAATGGCATTTTGGGTCCTTTGGCGGAGGGGGGGTCACTGAAATACTTGGAAATTCAAATGTCCAACCCTGTTATAAATGCTTTTCATGTTGCAAAGCAACATTGCCATATTATAGATGCCATGCTGTGTCCTTTGGTAATGTAGTCTTATCTTTGTTGAATGGCTGGGAAAACCAGTTGGATCACTTCAGAGAAAAGGGAAGGAAGGCCAGTTTGGTGAAGGTTTCATGTCTCATTCTTACAATTTGGCCTTCAAAACCATTGACAATTGTCTTTTTCCTGGCAAAAGTCCCAAGCTGCTTATTCTGGATTTGTCACAAGAGAAAACAACAAGAAAAAGAAACATGGAGCACCGAAATTCAGACTTTGCAGTTAAGGTCTTCAGCAGATTTTCAGTGAGGGTGCAGTAACCAGGGCACGTTACACACATGCACACACACGCACGCACGCACGCACGCACGCACACACACCTACCTTAGAATTGCTCTAGCCAGTGCTTTATGACAATATTGGCCCTGTGCTCTTGTGCTCTCAGAGTCACCATTAATGCACAGTAATCCAACTTTAAAAATACATCTTCCAAACTGACCCTGGAGATTTTCAGTTAGGTTTCATCCATCATTTCCAAGCCTATAAGTGATTGCCTAGAGCTGCTCACCTGCTCCCCAGGCGCTGCATTGGTGGCTGCCCACTGGGTGAATGGGTTAAATGCAGAGGAACTATTTCCCTATGGGGACTAACACATACACACACACTAGAGTCCTCACAAATAATCTCAAGACTTTTTATGGGGATTTTGATTTGTTGTAAATATGATCCTTTGATATCAGTCTCATTCAGACCAGGATATGCTGAGACAATGAAAGAATGTCAGATCAAAAAATATGAATTTCCGGTGCCTATTGGGGTCTTGTGGATGGTCTTATGTGGGTAGGACCAACTGGAAACTAAACGTGTGTTTAGTTTTGACCATAAATATTCAGTATGGGAAAGTAATGAGAACTAACTCTTTGCTAATGTTGAGAAATCAGTTTTACCCCGGTTCTTTTATTCGTCGAAACTTCCAGAGACGGCACCGGAACTCAGTAGTCATTTCACAAAAACTTTATTCATCTTTATTCATCTTCATTTAAGCATGCACCTTTAGAAGGGAAGACGAGGCCAGTGTCCCTCTGCAAAAATCTTCACCCCTTTGTTAGTTACAGCCAGCTTTATAGAAGTGACCCCATCATAAAACCCCCCACGGTGTGCTGCAAACTCTGTGTCTGTGTCTATGTGAGTGCTCGTGTGTGCGTGTGTGCGCATACCTGTGTGTATGTGTGTGCACATGAGTGAGTGTGCGTGTGGATGTGTGTGCATAACAGTTAAAACACTGTGGGTGTAGGTGACTCCCTAGAGGTCAAAAAACCCCTCTCACTTCCAGACCACAGTTACAAATGTTGAGACCCCCACCCAAACATCCTCTGGGGAATTTCCACTCAGTGGGGGAGGTCTACAATCTACTCCTACAATCAACCTTTATTATAGTGAGGGCAGTGTCAGTGTCTCTCCAAAAGTTCTACATTATATTTTAACACATTTCTAAACTCTAAATCAGCTAAATATTCTACACTAAGCACTACAAAAAGGCACATAATAGCAAACCTGTCAGAACTGAAATACTAAAATAGTGAGAAAAGCTCAATATGTAGTGTTGACAGACGGATAGACTTAAGGTTCCACTACAATGTAGAACACTTTGGATCTAGACGTTAAAAATTATTGACTAATTAGCTTAGTTCACTAAAAATGTATGTACTCTCTTAGTTATTTTATAGTATAACAAGGGCTTGAGCACCATTTCACATCACAAAATCAGTTAAATAGCTGCAAGTTCTGTACTGTGTTATTGTGTCTAGGTGAAGTAGTTGGAGAGCTGTGTGTGTGTTGTTGCATGGTATATGTATGCACACATCTCCCTAATGTAAAATGGCTTTTGTTTTGTCTTTATTCTTCAGCTGGTCAACTTGAGGTAATGTGTGGGTATATGTATACCTGTATTCCTCATGTTATAGGCACATCTATTAACAAACTGCTATTCTGGGGACTCAACTAACCATTTGGGACAAAAAAGTGGTTGTTATTTTTAATTAAAAAACACACACACAAAGAAAGTGTTTTATAGGAATCATGGTTGTTCGTTGTTCTTTAGTATTTCAATTCAATTCAATTCAATTTTATTTATATAGCGCCAAATCACAACAAAAGTCGCCTCCAGGCGCAGTCTGAGAATATGCTGTCTATACTATGTGTGTGTATGTGTGTGCACGTGCTTCAGTACTGGAGCCCAAATCCAAGGCAGTCTCACAGGTCTCCATGAAGTGCTGAATACAACAGGCTGATACACTGCCTCTATTGCTATCACTACAAAGAGGATATACAGATACAGATTCAGGACTAACCATGAGGCCCCTTCTGTATATAGATGACTCACTGATCAACCACCTGTGTTGGAGGTTACTCAAGAAAAGCAATATATAAGACATTACTCATTACTGCATTATTAGGTAATGCTGTATTGCAGTAATGCAAATTCACTTTGGCAGTATTATTAGGAGGCATACACTACATTCTAATTGTTATGCAGATGATACCCAACTTCATCTATCCATGACGCCAGATAACACACACTACTTAAACTACTAGACTGTCTTAAAGACATACAGGCCTGGATAACTTATAATTTCCTCTTTCTGAATTCATATAAAACTAAGGTTATTGTACTTAACCCTAATAATCGTAGAAATGCGGTAACTATCAGATACTTAGTCTGGATTGCACTACCTTGGCTTCCAGCAACCCTGAGAAGAATCTTGGGGAATAAGGTCCAAGACATCAGCAGATCATTTTCAGTGGTCATTTGTCTTTTGATTTATTTCATTTTTCCATTGACTAGTCCCATTTTTTATGATTTTTTTTACAGCTGTCTGTAGAAGTGTTATGGTCTAACCTGTAGTGACAGAAGTGAAAAAAAACCCAGTAGATTTATTTGATTAGATTTTCAAGATTATTTGTAACTTCAACTAGACATTACTTTTTCAGCTTCCTTAGTGTTGGTGATGACTCAACATGCAGTTCATTGTGCTGTACTGATTGTCTCAATATTTCTAAGTGCTGGGAGTATATTAGGTACATTATTGTTATTAGTAGTATTATTGTTTTTGTTGTTGTTACTTTATTGACAATCACCTTAGATTTTCTTCATTTGATTTGTGCCAGCACATAAGAGATGTGCTCTTATTCACATTCTAATTCAAACCAATCACACCTCTGCCAAATAATTATGGTTGCGCCCCCAGCTCTACCTCCATTTCGTTGCTCCAGGTATGAGGAGTAATAATCATCCTGTTAGCTCGCTCGCTCTCTCTCTCTCTCTCTCTCTCTCTCTCTCTCTCTCTCTCTCTCACACACACACACACACACACGCAGTTACTCATAGATGCACTAACGTCTTTCATTGTGAAACTAGCATGGCTTGAATTTTACACTACATAGTAGCAATACTCAGTAGCTGGTGTGTACACTGATTTATTCCCTGTCTTTGTGAGGCTGTATTTCTCAGGCCTACACGCTCACTGTTTGGTCCAAATTAGCAGCATGAAGATATAGCCAGGGTTTGGGTGTACAACAAGTTCGGTCACATTGCCTCACACATTAATGGTGTGTGTGAATGTCAGTCTCTCACACTTTCCCTTTGTCTCCCGCTTCTCTTTTTGAGGTTAAATTATTTTGTTAAGTGATAAAATGTCAAGGCTGATTAGCAGGGTTTGGACAGGAGACAAGGAGAGTGTGGAGGAGAAACAGGAGAGAGGAGTAGAGGGAGGTTGGGATTTTTTAGAAGGTTCATTGACACTTTGCAGAATCATTCTGCTGTTCTACGTCTCCAAAAGGTGACAGGAATACTGATTGATAATGATTCAAAATTCATGTTTTAGAAACTAATGTCAAGAATTCCAAACAGACTTTTTTCACTTTGTCATTATAGAGTACTGTACGTAGATTTTTAAGCTTAAAAAACCAATTGAATCCATTTTGGAATTAGGCTGGAACATGGTGCTATGTGGAACAAATGAAGTACTGTGAATACTTTCTGGATGCACTGAAAAAAGGCTTAAATATACGTTTTATGCTGGAAATGGGGCTTTTTAAAACTTTGAATGAGCTTCCTTTGAGAGTAGTTCTTCATTTGTGCTTTGAATAAATGTCTTCTGCGTGACCCAAAATACCCCAACATGGTTTAATATCATCATTTACAAATATTATAGACAGTCCAGGTTTTGGAATGGAAAATCAAACTGTGTTCATCAGAACACGGTTGTGTTTCCATTGCTACACTTAACAACTGCCAGAATTAGCTTGTGATCCACTTGCCATGCCTCAAATGGTCAACTGTCCATACAACTAAAAATGCTTCACGTGATTCTTGCAAAAACCATAGCTCTGTATGTCTTTAGTGGTTATGAAGTGCTTTAAGATAGGGATTATTATATCTGGAACCTGGAATACCGTCAACATACAAGAGTTTACATGTCCAAAACTTTAGGCCCAATCCAAACTAGTCCTCTGCAAACATGATGAACATTTGTAAACAGTCAACAGAAAGATGAATAAGGTTAATAATGATTACTTTGAACTGTACAGCAAGAAGACTCCAACAATGAAAAGATGGAGCCAGAAATTAGCTGAAGAGATCAGGTGAATCTTGTAAAATACAGAAAGGTTACACTTCATTACTTTTTCCCTAGAAAATCTTTCTTTCCTTTTATTCCAGTTGCTCAAAATAAAGGGCTAATTTCCTCAATATAAAACTGATCAAAATTTTGGCTTTGTTCAATCATAACATGCATTCTGCTAGTTTCATTGATGCCTTTTTCACCATGGAAACTGTGGACTATGCAGCCATCCAGTTGTAGTCAGGTCAGCTTGAAACAGAGCTTATGTTTGCGTTCTGGTTTGGTGTTTAAAATCACAGAGTACAATTCAAGTGGTCAGAGGAGGGCTAAACATAGCAGCTGCACTGAATTTTGTAATCACATCGTGTACATGA
Organism: Mchenga conophoros; assembly: GCF_057382185.1. Taxonomy (NCBI): domain Eukaryota; kingdom Metazoa; phylum Chordata; class Actinopteri; order Cichliformes; family Cichlidae; genus Mchenga; species Mchenga conophoros. The sequence goes on along the minus strand of NC_140527.1, from coordinate 16,201,633 downwards.
GAGTGGACCTTCAGGGGAAGGGAACTCTGGGACTTGAAAAGATATTGTTTGTATGGATGTATGTGTTCACTCTGTGTTCTCAGAGAAGCACAAAATGTATTCTTCATTTAAGCCTAAAAAGAGTCTGATCTGTTAACAGCCAGAAAGAATAGGTGCAAGCTTCAGGTTCCAAAACTGTGGTAATAGTAATCCACCTGTGTGTGTGTGTGTGTGTGTGTGTGTGTGTGTGTGTGTGTGTGTGTGTGTGTGTGTGTGTGCGCGCGCGCGCACACACCACTAATTGCTGAAATATTCCAGACTAAAATGTTACTAAACCACTGAAAACTGCCAGGCTATGTGTTTGTATGTTGTGTGGAAACAGTGGAAGCAGAAATGCTAGTTAAGTGTGTGTGAACAGCAGAGAGTGCAGAAAAGCTTTTAATGATTAAATGTATAGTCAGGGCCAGTTAGGAAAACTGAAAGACAACCAAAAATGGCCCAATACTAAAGGTTGTGGGACTGGAAGACTTAAACATTTGGTTCAGTTAAAAAAAGGGCATATTTTATTTGGTTAGTACAGTTGCCCCCTCCCCCCATGTAAAAAAAAAAAACATGCCATGATAATGCTGCTTATCTCAACACAGGGCTAGGACTATGAGAAATTTCTACCAATGGAGTTCTGGGAAGGAGTAATTATACACATCATCCTTAACACTGGGAACGATAAGTGAAGGCTAAAATGAAAGGATGGTGACAGGAAGGTTCCTCTTGAACAAATCTATCTCCTCTTGTGGTAGAAACTAAGAATCCATCACCACCATCGTCCTACGTGCAAATTTAACCCATGAATCTATCTTCCTCCCAATTTGTCATACATGAAGTCTCCTTGACATCAAATTTTCATACACCATGTACTCAATAGCATTATTTCTCAACCTGTAAAAGTGAACCTATTTGGGCCCAATGGCAGAGAGCTAAGTTATCAACTAAGGGTAGCAGGCTTGGTTATCAAACTGCATGCATACATTCTACACACAGACACAGGTATCAGCTAATTAGTGCAAAATGATAGACTAATAAAATTCCTAATATCATTAATCAAATCTGAAGCAAAGACTCCTTGGCCACCTCATCCTCACAGCAAGCCCATATTTGTCAGATAATTCTGTTCGAAATCTTCTAAAAGGCGACACAATAGAGATGTCCAGTTCTTTGACTTTGAAGAGGTGAAGCCTTGCAGACAGCAGTCACCTTTAGTTTTCTGTTCTGACAATCTAAGCATGCAGTTTTTAGCCTTACTAGTATCTAAATAGATAAGTTATTCACAGTGGGTAAAATAAGTAAAGTAAGTACTGAATATGTCACCACTAATTTTCTAAGTAAATATATTTCTTAATGTCGACACTATTGAAATTCTTACCAGATATCAACAACACAAGAAAAAAAAAATTAGATCATAAATGCTCATGGATAGACTGATAGATTGTCATGGTTTGCCGGGGCAAGCCGTGTGGAATCATTTAGGACCAGGACGCGGCAGCTCTGGTGCAGGTGAGTATTTATTAATGAAGGAAATACAAACAACAAAGGCACTGGGAACATGAAACTGGAACCTAAACTGGGTAAACTAACAAAACAAACCCGAAACGAAGATGCAGGGAGGTCCGGGGAAATACACATGGAGAGATGCAGGGAGACCGAGGGGAAACAACACAGACGAACCAGCAACTACTATGACAGAAGACACAACTTAAATACACTCAGAGAACACAGGGAGATTACACACAGGTGGGGAACACAGCTGGGAGTGATTAACATGACGAGACTAGGGAGGCAAACTGAAAACACTCACATAAGACACAGACCTTCACAATAAAACAGGAACTACGCATGAAAGGACACAAACTAAGAAACTCGGACTAGATACAGGAACACACGGGCAGAACAGAGTAAACACTAAACAGAGGAAGAACAGAAAACACAAAACGCTGGGTCAAAAGGACCCAGGATCATAACATGGATATGGTTTTGCGTTTTATTGAGCTTGGAGAAAAATTAAATGTGGCTATACTGTATTACCAATACATGTGAAACAGAAAGGCAGATCATGCAACAATTTGGCAAACCGAAATGAAAGCTTCCTAACAGGCCTGGACAGAAAATAAAGCCTCTTTGCACCTGTTATGATCACACATAGACTGATTTTATCTAAATGTCACTTTTTGGACAATAAACTATTTATTTTAGTCTAATCCAAGCAAAACACCATCAGAGCCAATTCACCAACACCAAGCAGGTGTAAAATCAGGGTGAGAGTGACTATTTGGAAAGCTATGATGTCTGCAATTTGCAGCTATCGTCGCCAGCAAGTCTGATTAGATCAGAGTATGCTCCAATTATAAACAGGTTTATGGGTGCCAGCCTTGGTGGATTAGTCTTAAAGCTGATGCAATTTGTGTCATGGATCGCTGTGTGGCAGGCAGGAGGAGGACCCAAAATGCAAAACTCACAGACACGGGGATGAACTCAAAAAATCACAGCTTTAATGCTGGAGAGGCAGAACGTAGGAAATACAAAACTAAACTGGGAAAACTAAATACAAAGCTCGCCAAGAGACACAGGGAGGAACACACACAACATGAGCAAGAACGCGACACAGAACTGAGGGAGACGCAGACATAAATGCACAGAGGGTTAACGAGGGAAGTGGGAGCACACGGGGAACACAGGTGACACTGATAATCATAACAAGACACGGCAGGAGTGAACACAACACTAACGGGAGACGGGCAAAGTAAAACAGGAAGTACAGAGGTTCAGACAGGAGGAGAGAGAGCACGGGGAGAACACAGACATAACGGGCTGGGGAAAACATAGAATAAAACACAAAGAGAGACGAGGGCTCATAAATACACAGAGGGGCACACAGGGGGTAAGAGTCATGAAGGGAAAACACTTAGGGAACAACACAACAGGGCAACTCAGGAAACATGGCCTAAGGAACGAAATACTAGTGATGGGCAGATGAAGCCCCATGAAGCACTGAAGCTTTTCATCCAATTGGTTCACCCCAACGCGAAGCTTCATGAAGCTTCATTTGCTCTAGCAGGACACCTACTGGACGTAAAAAATAATAGCTGGCATGAATTTGAAGAGTGTGGCATTTTGCACACAGCCTGTAAATGTCAACAACAAAAGGAGTGTGTAAAACATGTATATTGTAGTGATGGCAGTATACTGTGTATATTTATAGTGGCAGTATGGGAAATGATTATTTGGAAATGCTTGAAATGGAAATGATCATTTACTGTGAGGTGAGGTGTGGTTGGGGTGTGGACAGTAGTTGTGCTTTTGTAATGTTGAGGTATGGACAGCTACACACTGAGGCTGTGAGCCTCAGTCCTGCCTTTTCACATTTTATTCTGTAAAAACTAAATTTTCACTGCTTTTATGGCCTTTTTAGTGGGGAGAACATAGCTAGGATTTAATGATTTAACAAATCTTTTGAATCCTTTGTCCTCCACAATGCTAAATGGCTGTGAGTCCTCAATCACCATGCTGACCAGGTCTTCATCTATTTGAGATTGTTCTCCTGAGGAAAGACAATAAAGACAAAGCACAAATATAAATATCACACATGTAACTTATAACAGTTGTATAATATTGTTATATCATTTAGCAACATTACTGCATGCTATATTATCATGACATTTGATGGCTCACCTGGTCTTGCTCCACAATCGGTGTTCCCCCTATTCTCATGCAAAGCTCTGTAGTGCCTAAGCATGGATGAGGTGTTGTTGTTATATCCCAGCTCCCTGGCACATAGCAAACACTTCACCTTGTACAACAGTAAAGACAGCTTAACATAAATTGTATTGCACCATCAGTATTATGAAAATACATCTTCTGTAGAAATTTACATACCTTGTTGGGAGGAATAAGATCAAAATGTTCCCACACAGGGGAGGACATCTTCCTCTTATTAGCTGGCTCCATTCTCTCCTGACTTTCTCTCCTCACTCTCATAAACCTCCAAACGGTCTCCAAACTCTCACTAACCGCAACTCTCCATCAAACACCCACATTTTTGAATGAAGTCTGATGGGTTTATATCGCTGTCATATCTCGCGGCAAAGTTCGAACCACTTCATGAACCAGTCACGTGGTACAGCCGGGCAGAGAGGCTTCGGACGTCATCATTTTCAGCTCCTCCCATAAATGAAGCAAGCCTCGATACGCGCTTCGCGGAAACGCCCCCTCCATTACTCGACACACGCTCCGAAGCCTCGATACAGAACGTCCCATCACTACGAAATACAAAAATACAAGGAACTAAGAATACTGGGCCCACATGGCCCAGGACCATGACATCACCCCCCCCTTAAGGGCTGGCACCAGACAGCCCAAACACAGAAAAACAAAACCAAACAGAAAACGACCCAGGGCGGGGGCCCAGGACGGAGGGCTCGGAACAGAAAACAAAAGAGCACAGCAAACACCGGAGCCCAAGAAAAACAACCCAAAAACACAGTGCAGTTCAGGGGGCCGACCATGCGGACGGCAACGGTGGAGACGTGGAAACAGTTCAGGGGGCCGGCCGCGCGGAAGGCGGCGGCGAAGGAGACGACGGAGCAGTTCAGGAGGCCGGCCGCGCGGAAGGCAGCGGCGGCGGCGAAGGAGACGACGGAGCAGTTCAGGGGGCCGGCCGCGCGGAAGGCAGCGGCGGCGGCGAAGGAGACGACGGAGCAGTTCAGGGGGCCGGCCGCACGGAAGGCAGCGGCGGCGGCGAAGGAGACGACGGAGCAGTTCAGGGGGCCGGCCGCGCGGAAGGCAGCGGCGGCTCTCCAGTGTTAGGCGTGCTGGCCATGGCCCGGTGGGCACAGGACCAGACGAGGCAGGACCAGACGAGGCAAGACCAGACTGTGGTGATGCGGGGGCCGGACCAGGCGTCGCTGCAGAGGCCGAGGCCGGACCAGGTGACGGCGAAGCAGGAGCTGAGGCCGAGGCCGGACCGGGCGGGAGGCAGGAGGAGGACCGAAAATGCAAAACACAGACATAACGGGCTGGGGAAAACATAGAATAAAACACAAAGAGAGACGAGGGCTCATAAATACACAGAGGGGCACACAGGGGTAAGAGTCACGAAGGGAAAACACTTAGGGAACAACACAACAGGGCAACTCAGGAAACATGGCCTAAGGAACGAAATACAAGGAACTAAGAATACTGGGCCCACATGGCCCAGGACCATGACAATTTGTGTCTGGCACGCTGTGTGATGAAGGTGCTGCTTGCTCTGCTCAGTGGCATATTTTTGTCACAAGTTGATTTACATAAATCTCAAAGGGAATAAAACAAAAACACCTTTCCTTTTACGTCACAGTCTAGGAGCACAAGATGTGATATAGGGTCCCTTTGTTATGCCACAGCAATGAACCTAAAGCTCAGAGTGGGGCTGAGTTGCCTGTTTTTCAGTTCCAGAATTCTCTGGCTGGGGTGGTAATGATGCTACAATGGACAATCTGTGCACAAACAGCATTGACACTGACTATGTCAGTGTCAGGTCACAGACAAAGAGTCAGGAAAAATTCATCATTAGACTAAATAATGATAGATGGATTTTCCTGACACACCTGGATAGTGGAATAGCATTTCACAAAATAAATAAATAATGAATAATCATTCAGTTATGAGACACCAAAGGCAGATGATATGATAATATTTGCCCTGGAGGGATTAAAACTGTGTGTTTGCTGGACCAGGAATGAATATATTTTCACTGTGATATTTGGTGGTATGAACCCAACCTGTTTTACTCAGCCTCTTTATGAACTGGTTTAAAGCCAACATGTCGAATGTTACATAATGTTATTTATAAGGTATGATAGTCTTTCAGGAAATGGAATATTTTTATTGCAAGACATGCTGTGTAATAAGGGTTTGAAATCACTATGAAATGTCTGAATTCTCTAAAAATCATGGTGTATTAGTGGTGCAAAACCCTGTTTGATTCTCCAAGTCCTTGAAATTGCAAGATGGAGCTTCCATATGCTCCAGTACGTCAGCTAACACCCCGTCATCTGTTCATGTATGTTGTTTTCAGCTACTCACCACTTTAGCTAAGAACATCTTACAGGCCTTGTAATTTCCATGAAAATCACTACAAATCACAGTTTTGAACCTGACATAGCGGCTAAGATGAACAGGCACATAGGTCAATACATGAGCGGAGCACAGAAAGGGATGGGCAAGAATACCAGAGGTGCAAAACACCAGCTACTGGCAGACCAAGCAGTCAGCCGAGACTGCAGGACCAGACTGACCAACCTGTGCACTGCCTGGATTGATTACAAGAAGGCCTATGACTCAATGCCCCACACCTGGATCCTGGAATGCCTAGAGCTATATAAGATCAACAGGACCCTGAGAGCCTTCATCAGGAACTCAATGGGGATGTGGCGTACAACACTGGAGGCCAACCTCAAGCCCATAGCACAAGTCACCATCAAGTGTGGGATCTACCAAGGAGATTCTCTGTCCCCACTGCTGTTCTGCATAGGCCTCAACCCCCTCAGTGAGATAATTGACAAGACTGGCTACGGATACCGACTACGGAATGAAGCAGTTGTCAGCCACCTCCTGTACATGGATGACACCAAGCTGTATGCCAAGAGTGAACGAGACATCAATTCACTGATCCACACCACCGAGATATACAGCAATGACATCGGAATGTCGTTCGGGCTGGAGAAGTGTAGTCGGATGGTAACAAAGAGAGGGAAGGTAGTCAAAACGGAGAGGATCAAACTACCAGAAGGCAACATTGCAGACATAGAGGACAGTTACAAGTACCTGGGGATCCCGCAGGCGAATGGGAACCATGAAGAGGCCGCTAGGAAAGCTGCAACCACCAAGTACCTGCAGAGGGTCAGGCAAGTCCTGAGGAGTCAGCTGAATGGTAAGAACAAGATCCGGGCCATCAACACGAACGCCCTGCCCGTGATCAGGTACCCTGCTGGGGTAATAGGCTGGCCAAAGGAGGAGATAGAAGCCACTGACATCAAGACAAGAAAGCTCCTTACCATGCATGGAGGGCTTCACCTCAATTCCAGCACCCTGAGGCTGTACGCTAAGCGGAAGGAAGGGGGCCGGGGACTGGTGAGTGTCAGCACCACAGTCCAGGATGAGACAAGGAACATCCACGAATACATCACGAAGATGGCCCCAACTGACAGCGTGCTCAGTGAATATCTCAGGCAGCAGAAACCCAAGAAAGTGGAGGAAGGCGAGGAACCATCATGGAAGGACAGGTCCCTGCACGGTATGTACCACCGGCAGATAGAGGAGGTGGCTGATATCCAGAAATCCTACCAGTGGCTGGACAAAGCTGGACTGAAAGACAGCACAGAGGCACTAATCTCTAGCTGTGAGAGCAGTCCCTTCTTTCGAGTGTTGGAACACTGAGCTACTTGCTGTTTCACCGTCATTGTGGATGTTGGGTATTGAAGATTCTGCCAGAGTTACTTGTGTAGTAGCATGCCAACAACAATATATATATACCGGCAAACAAATGGTACCTCAATAAACAGACTTAAGATTTGAAAATTTTTTCAACAATACTTGTAAATTACAAGCCTAAATTATGTTTAAAATGACAAATTAAATTAGTCATGTCAGATATGTGAAGTGTCTATATGTAAATTCAACAACAGGCCTATTGCATTTCTTTCAATGCATTAAGTACAGTTTAGTTTTGCTCTATTTCAGTAAAATAGCAATATTGTTGTGGACAAGAACATGCAGGGCTGTAAAGAGTACTCAGTGTGTCACCCTACTCTGAATATTGACCACTCTATACTCTACACTGAGTATAGAAAAACAGAACAGAGCTAGAGTTTTGGCATTGTTTGCAAAGCTTTGAGACACAATTACACAATCATTCTGATAACATTGAACAACCTATAGTTGCTTTGTGAACAAAAGTGCTCACCCAGATGCTGAGGCAGCTGTACTCTCAACCTATGGGCAGTTACTTGTGATCCCTCTCAAACACCTAAACGATGTTACTTATCAACAGTACTGCAGGATGCCACACCAGACACAAGCTGATGTACCACTAAAGGTAGAACAACGTGCTTAATTTTCTGAGAAGATACAAAAAATAAGTACAGTTTAGTTTGGTCGTGTGACGTTTGACCCGTTAAGCATATGCTGGACACGAATGTGATGACAGCAGAACTTTTATTTGTAACTGTGCTTTTCGTCTTTCACTTGGACACAGACACTCCCGCTCTCTGCTGTCAAGTCTGCTCTCCTCCCGCTCCGACTGTCACTGTGAACATAAAGGGTCACAATCACGTTCAGATCCCAGCACACCTGCTCATCCCGCCCCTGTGCCGCCCCGGGAGCTCACTGCGTCACCCCTCCTCTGCAGCTGGCCAGAGACCACACCCACGCCACAGGTCGATTATATATTTTGTGTCAAGATGCTTCTTGGCAATAAGTCTTGTACCATTGCCTGTTTATTTTCTCTAAAATAGTGCGACATTTGTACGGAAGATGTGTTTGTGGGTTGAGCAGCACACAACAGCCTGGCACCTCCTCCTCGTTCTGGCAACAGAATGTTAGTAACAGATTGGGATGTACAGAGTTTAGTGGTTGGGTAAAAGCCTTGGACTCTTGAAATTTGGGGGCTTTTCCTGAACTGTTCTGTGGTGGGGTGTATGAGTTAAAACTGCTGCAGTTGGGAAGGGCTGTGGTTCTTCTGGTTTACCTGGGTGTTGTAAAGGTAACATCACAGCATAATGAAATGTTTGTATATAATTCACTTCACCATTGAGCAGTCTGATTGTTGTAACTAATTGATAAACAATTCTGAATGTAGAGTGACTGTTTTTTTTTAACACCAAAGCGAAAAATAAAAAGAAATAAAATCCAGATATCTTATTAAAAATATGATCAAACATGCAGAATTAGAATTTAAAAATAAAGGCTTCTCTACGCAGCGGAGATATTGAATAAAGTTTGGATGTTTGATGACATTTGGAATGTTTGGTAAACCTCAAGTGCAATCAATCACAGCTTAATAAAACCATACCTTTCTACTGTCCTATGACACACACACCTTTTACATTCCCTCAGAGCCATCCCATCTCCAGTACCCCCATCTCACTGTCTTTCATCCTTTTAATGTACCATCCTTCCACTCAATCACTCTCCTCTCTGTCTTTCCAATCATTTTTTTTCTCATGCCATGCCGTCTCCTGACTTTTAGCTTGTCAATCAATCACTACCGCCATTCTCTTGCTCACTCTCTTACTTTCTCATTCTCCCTGTCTACTCTCCCTTTATCTGGCTTATTATCAATCACTTCTTTTTTCCTCCTTAGACACACTTCTCCAGTGATTCACCTCTTTCTTCACTCTCCACTTATTGCTCAGTCAATCAATCATCTGACATCAAGAGATGCAAAAGCACTTTATACACGTCTTTGCTAATAGACACACTTACAGTATAGCATAGAAAACGTCTCACGCCCTGTCAAGTCAACATAATTTGACATAGTTGTTTTTTATTTGTGTGTGTGAGTGTGTATTTCCAAATGTATGTGGATTATTTTTACTTGTATTTGTTCTTGATAATCAAATACAACTACAAACAATCAAATATAGACACAGTTTTTTAACAGTTATTTATCACTACCATGCTGGTCTCTGATTCGTTGCTCAACAAAGAGCACAGGGTCACCTGCGATGTGGATATGAAGCCAATAAGTGCTGCTACCCTCTCAACATACTCTGCTTCAGCCTTCATGAACAAGACATCAGCAACTATACTTGTGCTGTCACTTACTGTATTCTAGCAACACTGGAATTAGAACTAGCTTAGCCATTGTATTTAGATTAGTCTTAGAGTCTGCAGGATGATTAATTAGTATTGAGCTCAGTTCAAGCCACAAATCTATCTCTGTAGTACTTTATGGTGTAAAGCTCCTTTTTTGTGTCACTTCTATTTGCCGGCTTTGGTAGCTGATGTTAATTGTGTAGAGTCGGGTTTGGATTTGCTGGCTTATGTAGTAAAATATGACGTTATTCAGGCGCTTTGTGGGGGTGGGATTATCGCTTTAACCCCTTTGCTGGCTCGTTTTCCCTTTCGCTGCAAGAAAAGCAATGTGTTCCACACTGGGTGGGGGACTGTGCAGGAGAAGCTAAAAAACTGACACAGTTTGAGCAAAAATTACAGAATATTGCTGAACAGCAGGAAGAGACTGATCCTGTGTAGAAAAACTAGTAAGTAAGTAAGTAAGTAAAATTTATTTATATAGCACTTTTTAAGACAAAAACGCTGTTACAAAGTGCTTCACATGAAGACATGTCAAACAAACAATATAGCAACATAGAGGAAATATAAAAGCATATCAAACAAGCAATAGTACAATATAAATATGAGATAAAACAACATATTACGCATTAACATTACCCAAATGCCTGTCTAAACAGATGAGTTTTAAGGTGTTTTTTAAAAGAGGCCACCATGGTGCGTAGTGAGGAGGGTAAACCGTTCCACAGTATTGGAGCCAGGGAGCCAGGGTTTGAAACTATCACGTGTTCTTACTTTAACCCACAGAAATTCAACAGCCATTCCATCTTTGAGGTCCATGTGCCAAGGCATGCATTTTCCTCTTCTAAAACATCACCATGTTGTATTTTGGGGCTGGAGAATCTGGTGCACCCAGAAGAAGCCTGTCTTGTATTTATATGATGCAGATAGAAAATAAATCCTTTCTTTTGCCTTTTCACAAAATCTCAAGATACAGTGGAGCACAGTGGAGCAAAAAAGTATTTAGTCATCCACCAATTGTGCAGGTTCTCACACCTGTAATTTTCATCATAGGTATACCTCAGTTATGAGAGACAAAAGGAAGAAAAAAAATCCAGAAAATCACATTGACTGATTTTTATTTAGAAGAATTTATTTGCAAATTATGTTGGAAAATAAGTATTTTCATCTTAATACAAAGGGTATATACTTTGTTGGCAATGACAGGGGTCTGTTCTGTAAGTCTGTAAGTTCTGTAAGACTTCACAAGGTTTTCACATACTGTTGCTGGTATTTTGGCCCATTCCTCCATGCAGATCTCCTCTAGCCTTCCTGTCGTGTTCAGGTCAAATGTGACTGATTTAGAATTTAAAACACTCATAAATATTGTGTTTTACATCTGATTGCCAGTGTTTTAATCAATGGTGTTCCTGGTCAAAGGTGACCACCATAGGAAATGAATGGGTATCCACTCACTCACTGACTGAATGACCCAATGAACGACCCACTGAACGACCCACTGACTACTCCCTCTTAATGACCCACTGAAAGGCACTGAATGTGCCTATCCCCTACCTGAACCACACCTTCCAGACTAATGTATCATCTTCACACAGACCCCATATATATATATATATATAGCTTGATGTTTGCCTTGCACTCCATTTTCTCTGAGCACAATGAGCAGGCAACTGACCAAGCGGTTATCTGTCAAAGAGGTTCTGGTCCAGGTTTTTGGACATGATGAAGAGGGCACTGAAATTGAACCAGAGATAAAGGAGGATGTGTCAGAAGTGGAGGACAACACAGATTTTGATGCAGACTTTGAGGAGACTGACCAGTGTACAGATGGAGAGGGAGCGGCACCTGAAGAACAGGCACCTGAGGAGACATTCCAGTCCAAGAGTGGACACTTGCTCTGGTCTTTATCCCCCCAGGTCAGAGGAAGTAGAGCGAGAGTGGAAGTCATAAATATGACGCCAGGGCCAACACGGTATCCAATAACTTATGTGGATGACATCAAGTCCAGCTTCAAGTTCGTTTTACCAGAGTCAATTGAGGGAATTATACTGGAAATGACAAACCTAGAAGGAAAAAGTGTGTTTGGGGACACCTGGAGAGAAATCGACCTGCTAGACCTCCAAGCCTACATAGGCCTGTTGATTTTAGCAGGAGTATATTGCTCAAACATTGAGGCTACAAAAAGTCTGTGGGATGCAGAGTCTGGCCGACCTATATTCCGGGTAACTATGTCCTTACAACAGTTTCATGTCCTTTCAAGAATTATTCAATTTGATAACAGAGATACAAGACCTGTTCGCTGGAGAAATGACAAACTGGCTGCCATGAGGAACATCTGGGACAGGTGGCTGGAGCACCTACCACATATGTACAATCCAGGCCCTGAGGTGACAGTTGATAAGTGCCTGGTTCCTTTCAGAGGTCGCTGTTCCTTCAAGGTGTACATTCCAAGCAAACCAGGGAAATGTGGAATAAACATCTCGACAGCATGTGATGCAAGGAGCAGCTACAGTGGGGCAAAAAAGTATTTAGTCAGCCACCGATTGTGCAAGTTCCCCCACCTAAGATGATGACAGAGGTCAGTAATTTGCACCAGAGGTACACTTCAACTGTGAGAGACAGAATGTGAAAGAAAAATCCATGAATTCACATGGTAGGATTTGTAAAGAATTTATTCGTAAATTAGGGTGGAAAATAAGTATTTGGTCACCTCAAACAAGGAAAATCTCTGGCTCTCACAGACCTGTAACGTCTTCTGTAAGAAGCTTTTCTGTCCCTCACTCGTTACCTGTATGAATGGCACCTGTTTGAACTCATCATCTGTATAAAAGACACCTGCCCACAGCCTCAAACAGTCAGACTCCAAACTCCGCCATGGCCAAGACCAAAGAGCTTTCGAAGGACACCAGGAAAAGTATTGTAGACCTGCACCAGACTGGGAAGAGTGAATCTACAATAGGCAAGCAGCTTGGTGTGAAAAAATCAACTGTGGGAGCAATCATCAGAAAATGGAAGACATACAAGACCACTGATAATCTCCCTCGATCTGGGGCTCCACGCAAGATCTCATCCTGTAGGGTCAAAATGATCATGAGAACGGTGAGCAAAGATCCCAGAACCACACAGGGGGACCTGGTGAATGACCTGCAGAGAGCTGGGACCAAAGTAACAAAGGTCACCATCAGTAACACACTACAACGGCAGGGAATCAAATTCCGCAGTGCCAGACGTGTTCCGCTGCTGAAGCCAGTGCATGTCCAGGCCCGTCTGAAGTTTGCCAGAGAGCACATGGATGAGCACACACAGCAGAGGATTGGGAGACTGTCATGTGGTCAGATGAAACCAAAGTAGAACTTTTGGTATAAACTCAACTCGTCGTGTTTGGAGGAAGAAGAATACTGAGTTGCATCCCAAGAACACCATACCTACTGTGAAGCATGGGGGTGGAAACATCATGCTATGGGGCTGTTTTTCTGCCAAGGGGACAGGACGACTGATCCGTGTTAAGGACAGAATGAATGGGGCCATGTATCGTGAGATTTTGAGCCAAAACCTCCTTCCATCAGTGAGAACTTTGAAGATGAAACGAGGCTGGGTCTTCCAACATGACAATGATCTAAAACACACCGCCCGGGCAACAAAGGAGTGGCTCCGTAAGAAGCATTTGAAAGTCCTGGAGTGGCCTAGCCAGTCTCCAGACCTCAACCCCATAGAAAATCTGTGGCGGGAGTTGAAAGCCCGTGTTGCTCGGCGACAGCCCCAAAACATCACTGCTCTCAAGAAGATCTGCATGGAGGAATGGGCCAAAATACCAGCTACTGTGTGTGCAAACCTGGTAAAGACCTATAGTAAACGTTTGACCTCTGTTATTGCCAACAAAGGTTATGTTACAAAGTATTGAGTTGTATTTTTGTTATTGACCAAATACTTATTTTCCACCCTGATTTACGAAAAAATTCTTTACAAATCCTACCATGTGGATTCATGGCTTTTTTTTTCACATTCTGTCTCTCACAGTTGAAGTGTACCTCTGGTGCAAATTACTGACCTCTGTCATCATTTTAGGTGGGGGAACTTGCACAATCGGTGGCTGACTAAATACTTTTTTGCCCCACTGTATGCCTGGAATATGAAGGTATACATGGGGAAACCCAGTACTGGCAGGGATGAAAAAAACCAGGGCAAGCCTGAACTTCCCCCTGCACAGGTATTGACCAGAGGAAGTGAGCAGTGTTGGGGAGTAATGGAATACATGTACCGCGGTTATGTATTTAAAATACAAAATATGAGTAACTGTATTCCGTTACAGGTACCGTTTAAAAAGGTGGTATTTAGAATACAGTTACTTTGTTGAAATAAATGGATTACACGGGGGTACTTTCCTGTTTCATATTGTGGCGGGTCAGGACTGTTTCGGTTTTGTTTGACAGTAGTTCCAGGCGACAGCGTTACGGTTGCCATGGTTACAGGGTGACGCTCTCGCTCTGCGTGTTTCCTGGGTGAGAGAGCGCCTTTTTGTCATTGTTGTGCTAAGCTAATAGGCAGAATGCTACAGTTATAGCTCTAAAGAATGTAGCCTCATGGGCAGTGTAGTCCGTGCTGCAGGGAGAATGGACTGCCATACTCGTTATGTGTCTGTGAGCACGAGGTGGTAGAAAAAGGAGAGTTGAAAAGTTCTAGTTGTCATCGAGCAAAAACGGGAGCTGGAAGCATGTAAATGTAATAATAACCACTGTAGCCAAGAAAAGTGCCTGACGAGCCCAGTTGTAAGTAAGCTATTAAGACTCGACTGTACGCTTTGTTCGTGTTTTCCTCCTAAACAATAAGTTCCGTTGCAGCAGCCTTTCAAGGCCTCTCTCTGTCTCTCGCAAGCACACAACAAAGTAAAGCTATTTTTCGGCTACGAGCCCGACACGAACCCGACGTATTAGCCAGAGGTCCCTTTACCTCCAGTAATAGTAATAAATCACATAGCAATAGTACATTCACGTAGTTGTAAAATGCATGATAATATGTTAAGTAATCCAAAGTATTCAGAATACATTACTCTCATTGAGTAACGTAATGGAATACGTTACAGAATACATTTTAGGGCATGTATTCTGTATTCTGTAATCGAATACATTTTAAAAGTAACCTTCTCAACACTGGAAGTGAGGCACTCTCAGCAAAATGTGCTTTCACTGACACACACACAAGAACAATAGAAATGTCATGCAGATGAGCACGCTACACAAAGATCCCGCTGTCAGCACCACAGAGGGAAGCCCCTTATGATCCAGGGCTACAAAAAGAACGAAGAAGGGGTTGACTGCCTTGATAAGGTAATGTAAAGTTTCATCCATCATGCATTTTATTTTATTTTTATTTATGTGAATCATAGCATTTTGTGTACGACAGATTCAAATATATTTCCCAATCTCTTATTTATTGTTCCTTTTGTTTTATTTTATTTTTTTCGCCTGTACCGTTTGGTTCTTTTGCCATCAGAATTATTGTCTAAAGGCAAAGAAAGATGCCCAACGGATTTACTTACTGACCATCCCGGCCTTGCCGTAATGGTCTATTTGATTCATCTTTGCTTTTATTGTTTATTTTATTTTAATTTCACTTGCTACACAAGGGACAGACATGACTGGGGTAAAGAAAACGGAGAAAGAAAGAGGGAAAGAAAAACAGCGGGGAAGAGGAATGGTGATAAAGGGTAAAAAACAAAAACCAACAAAACAAACAGACAAAAAATACATATATCAATCACCTGGATCACCTGTTGAGAAAGAAAAAAGAGAAAACAACCCCCCAAAAAAGAGAGCAATATAATAAACAACATCATCGTGATGATCTATGTGAATATAACAGTAAATACTAAATATTGAATATTATTGTGCAGCACATAGGATCAACAGCGCCACAGTGTGGTTTGAGGTAGGAGCCAAAAAGGGTGTCGTTTGTGTGTGTGAGCACCCGTGTGTACACCTGTGAGCATGAGCGCGCTTGTATTTAAAAGGTTCCTTCATGTAATGATCTGCTAGAGGGTGTGGGGGGGGGGGGGGGGGGCATAGCCCCGTCCTCCAGGGCATGAAGCAGGTATGGAGGAGATCCAGGCTCCAGACATCCAGAGGCCCTCAGAGCACAAGAGACCAAGGAAGACCCTCGGAGGGGCAACCGTGCCACTCTCCTGGAAAGAGCTGAGGAGAGCCCCAGGTGAGGGGTCACTCAGCAGCCGCAGAGCAGAAGCCGGGGGGGGGGGGGAGGGGGTTGCAGTGACATGCCCGTGAGCTCCGCTGGCAGCCAGCTGTGCCAGAGTGACCGAGCCCCAGGCCGAGAGGCCGAGGGCACCCCACCCCCAAAGGGGCCCGAGTGAGCCCCAGGCTCCAGGCCCAGACAAACAGCCACCAGGAGTGAGCCGGTGCGTACCTGGACGCCCATCCCCGGAAACAAAGAACCACCAACGCACTGATGTCTGAGAGCATCTGCCACTGGCAGGGGGAAGTGGTGGGGGGAGATAGGCCTCCATACCTTGGAGGGCCTGAGATGTCCCTAGAGAGGTGGCGTCTGATACCCAACCTGACATATAGACACAGACAAACAGGCACACACAGATACAAACATCCATTCCCACCCTCATGCTCTCATATGCAATTACTCAGCACTCACCCAACGTGAAGACAGACATAAATACTGTACACACAATCACACTCCCCAAGCGTACTCTGTACCCCAGGTACCATCCGCTCTCACAGAATTTACAGGTCTGTGAGAGCCAGAAATCTTGCTTGTTTGTAGGTGGCCAAATATTTTTTTTTCACCATAATTTGCAAATAAATTCTTTAAAAATCAGACAATGTGATTTTCTGGATTTTTTTTCTCATTTTGTCTGCCATCGTTGAGATATACCTGCGATGAAAATTACTCTCATCTTTTTAAGTGGAAGAACTTGCAAAACTGGTGGCTAACTAAATAGTTCCCCCCCACTGTATATTCATGTAGTTACTGACCAGAGGAACTGAACTGAAGGGGTTCTTTTCGGTTTACCGCATGGACAGGACAATGGAGTCGGGGAAGAAAAGAGGTGGTGGAGTGTGTTTGATGGTGAACAACAGATGGTGCGACAACACAAACATCTCCCCACTCACACACTCTTGCTCGCCCAATCTGGAACTTTTGATCCCTTTCTATCTCCCTCGGGAATTCACTGCGGTCATTGCCTGCACTGTTTACATTCCGCCTCACGCGGACTCGGACACTGCCTTATGTGAGCTACATGAGGCTCTCACACATCAACAAACACTTCACCAAGATGCCGCACTCACTGTTATGGGAGATTTTAACAGAGTGAATCTCAAATGGACATTTCACAACCTTCACCAGCACATCAACTGCCCCACCCGGGCACTAGGACATTAGACCACTGCTACACCCCGTTCAAGAACTGTTACAAGGCTCAGCCCCTACAAGGCTGCGTCCTACCAAATGCGCAGCACGGTCAGAAAGGCAAAGCGGAGCTACAGGGAAAAACTAGAGTCACAGCTATGACAGTGCGACTCTAGGAGCCTGTGGGAAGGACTGCGGACTATAATGGACTATAAACGACCAGCTTCTTCAATGATGAATGCCGATGCTTCACTGGCTGATGAGCTGAACACGTTTTATGTTCGCTTCGACGCCGCAGCAATTAAAACAACAAATGGCTGCACGCGCTCGGAGTGCACCAGTGAAGAAAATGCATTCATCATCACAGAGCATGCCGTGAGGAACACCTTCAGAAGGGTGAACACCAGGAAGGCAGCGGGACCAGATGCAATCCCTGTCCAGGTTCTGAGAGCCTGCGCTGACCAGCTAGCACCGATGTTCACGGAGATCTTCAACCTCTCCCTGGCCCAAGCTGTGGTTCCCACGTGCTTCAAACAGTCCATTATTGTTCCTGTTCCAAAGAAACAACAGCCCACTTGCCACAATGACTACCGTCCAGTAGCACTGACTTCAATTGTGATGAAGTGCTTTGAAAGACTGATGAGAGATCACATCACTTATTCACTTCCTGCCACCATCGACTCCAGTTTGCTTACCGGACTAATCGTTCCAAAGACGATGCCATATCTCACCTGCTCCACACATCACTGAGTCACCTAGACACTGGCAGAGGGAATTATGTTAGGATGCTGTTCGTGGACTACAGTTCAACATTCAACACAATAATTCCCTCTAAGCTTTTCACCAGGTTGAGGGATCTAGGACTCAGCTCGAACTGTGTCAGTGGATCCTCAACTTCCTCACAGACAGACACCCCACCCTCACAGACAATCAGTGAGGGTGGGAAAACAAGTCTCTCCCTCCATCTCACTCAGCACTGGAGTGCCTCAGGGCTTTGTTTTAAGCCCCCTGCTGTACTCACTGTACACTTATGACTGTGTAGCCACATCAGACACCACCTCCATTGTCAAGTTTGCTGACGACACTGCTGTTGTGGGCCTGATCTCCGCATCAACATTGATGGCCTACCTGGAGGAGATTAGGAACCTGGAGACCTGGTGCCAGGAGAATAACCTCCTCCTAAACATCAGCAAGACTAAGGAGCTGATCGTGGACTTCACTACAGAGCAGGTGAGGAATTACAAACCCCTCATCATCAATGGCACGCAAGTGGAGAGAGTGGACAGTTTCCGATACCTGGGTGTCCACATCACTCAGGACCTGTCATGGTCCTGCCACATCAACACCCTGGTTAAGAAAGCCCGTCAGCGTCTCTTCTTCCTCAGAAGACTTAGAGACTTCCATCTGCCACTGAAGGTGCTCAAGAACTTCTACTCCTGCACCATCGAGAGCATCCTGACGGGAAACATCTGCACCTGGTTTGGGAACAGCACCAACCAGGACAGACGAGATCTGCAAAGAGTGGTGCGCTCAGCCGAACGCATCATTCAATCAGTGCTCCCTGACCTGCTGTCCATCTACACCAAGCAGTGCAAGTCCAAAGCTAGGAAGGTTATGATGGACCTCTCCCATCCCAACAATGGACTCTTCTCACTGTTGAGGTCTGGGAAGCGCTTCCGCTCCCTTAAGGCCAAAACAGAGAGAATGAGGAGGAGCTTCTTCCCCCAGGCTATTCGGGCCCTGAACCAGGTGTAGGACTGGACTCTCCCACACACGTCACTATAAGACTGGACTCTCACACACATCACCACACGCACCACCACACATTTCCTATAATCGTATAATTCCTATAATTTATAATCTTTATAATCTCTTCTGCTATTTGCACATTCTTTACTGTAAATTCTTAAGTGTCATTTAATGGTCGGGCATTGTACAGCTACAAGCATTTCACCCCCATGTCATACTGTGTATGGTTGTGTGTGTGTGACAAATAAAATTTGAATTTGAAAAACACTAAAAAATATGTTCGTGTGTAATGATAACTTGTCTTACTTCAGCAGTTTGTGTCTTAGAGAACTCTTTTTTCAACCCATTAAAAGGAAAGTATAAGAAACTTAACAAGAACAATATTTTTGGCCTGTCGTTGACATGGTGAGGCCTGGCAATCCTGCCATTAATAAAAAAAAAAAAGCTTATTCCATCATGAAACATGAAAAGCTTTCCACCATCCTGGAGACACTATCAAACACTATAACACGTTTACATTAACAGTGTCCCTGTCTCTCTATAGATCAGGGGTCGGCAACCCTGGGCATGTGTGCCACAGCTGGCACGCGAAAGGTTAGCTGATGGCACGGCCATGGCTGGACTGGGCATCGGGCATACTGGGATGGTGGATTGGCCAGATGCTGGCAGATGTGTAAAAATAACTCAGTTGTTTGGTAGTGGCTATTGCGGAGCTTCCACAGAGGCCAGCAGGTGGATGAGGGAAAGGGGATGCAGGAGGAGGAGAGACCCAAGGCGGTGAACTGAACTTCAGGTAAGAAGTTATGACCTGCAGTCTATCTGGGTCAGATATAAACCAAGTTTAGGTGTAGTTTATTTTGGTTGTGATGACTTTTTACTGTAAGTTACAATAACTCATACTGCGTAATAGCTAGCATGACGGAGTTTATATACTGCTGGGCGGATGCTATGATGTTACTGATAGTGAACTTTATTTTATTCCTAAGGTTAGTTAGTAGAGTTGCCAACCATCCTATTAAAAACGGAATCGTCCCGTATTAAGAGAAAATATTACGCGTTTTGTATTGAGGTGAAAAGGAACACAGTTTATTCCGTACTTCAGCTACAATGGAAAAAGACACAAAGCTGGAGTTATTCAGCGTCTTTACGCTGTCAGCTGCCTCTTTTTTCTCATTCCCTCCCCCTCCCTCTTCTGTTGCAACTTCAATCATGAAACTGATCAATGATCAGCTGATCAGCTTTTCTGTCGCAAGTCCCATCTCTCTTGTTTGTTTATCTCCCACTTTGCGGCAGAAAGAGGAAATCAGCGGATGTCGCGCTAAACAACAGCAGCATGTTTAAGATTGATCAGCTGTTGTTAGAATTTATGGGGGTGGCTATGGCTCAGGCAGTAGAGCAGGTCAGCTACTGATTGGAAGGTTGGTGGTTTGATTCCTGGCTTCCCCAGTCTGCATGCCAAATATTAACCCCAAATTGCTCTCCGATGCATTCATTGGAGTGTGAATGTTTATGAATGTTTAGAAGTGCTTGTGTGAATGGTTGAATGAGGCATGTTGTATAAAGTGCTTTGAGTACTCTGGGAGAGTAGAAAAGCGCTATATAAGAATTAGTCCATTTACCATTTAATAATATCTAGTATCAGCTGATGTTTGCTGGAACCACAGTAAACGCTGCTGGTCATGATATGTGATATGTGGATGAGTGGGTGAGATATGATAGGATATGTGGTGAGAGGGGAAGATGAAACCAGGAGATGTCCTTACTGAATCATCAGGGCTAATCAGGTGATTGAGAAACAGGTTTACCTTTTAGGTGACATGAATGAGTTGAAGGGAAGTTATGAACTGTTTCTGAGAGGCAAATAACACCAGGATCCTTTTCTAAGTAGCTGACAGCTGGTAACTGTGCAGGGGCGGGTCTAGCAAAGTTTTGCCAGGGGGCCAGGTAGGGCATTAACAGGGAAAGGGGGGTACAAAGAAATACTTTTCTTTCTTATTCTCATTTAAAATGTCTAGCTTTTAATAAATAATTATCTGAATCTTACAACCAAAATTTTTATCTGATGTAAAATGTATAGAAATCATACATATACCAACAAGACAGTGTACATCACTGTCACGACAGCGTCTGTTTTCATTCAAAGGCTTTATGGCTTTTCCTATACCTATATATCCAATACCTGGTGAGCCGGTCTGTAGTCAAAATGCCTCGGTTGATTTTTTTTCACAGTCCAGCTCTGGGCACGACACGCAGTGAATTAATGTGAGAAGATGCATTAAAAAATAAATGGCCGGCCAGCAGTGCACATTGCAAATTAGTTCGCATAGACCCATTAGTTGTGCCGCTTTTTAACCCTTTAAAACTGGTCTGAGCGGGCACGGCCCATTTTGCGTAACTATTTTAAAATCCCTGTAGAACCGGAACCACGTAAGCTAGGGCAATAAATTTTTTTCCATATGAAACCGGAGGAGTTGTACTTACATCTTATGCCATCAGCTTGCCCTAGGTCACGGTTTCCTTCCACATATAGCTTTGCAAAAACTGCATAAAAACCACTTGAATGTCCCCAATTACCTGCCCGGAACCGATAGCTCAGTAGGTAAAGTGGTCGCCCCATGATCGGAAGGTCGGCGGTTCGAATCCACTTAACGGCTACCCTGAGGTACCCCTGAGCAAGGTACCGTCCCTACACACTGCTCCCCGGGCGCCTGCTTAGTGGGCTGCCCACTGCTTCACTGAGTGAATGGGTCAAATGCAGAGAAAAACAAGTAATTTCCCCATGGGGATCAATAAAGTATCCATTATTATTATTATTATTTCCGCAGAAATGTGGTTTTTTTTTACCTTCAGGGCTTTATAAGCATATACTGGTGTTTTTAAAAGTTATGTTTGACTTTATGCTTTTCTGAATAGTTGCTGGGATGCTTAGAACTCCAATTGCACTGCTGGAAATAGTTTATTTTGATGCATATGCTGTTTTTTTGCAAATTTGCACTATAATATTTATTTTAGTTTTTCCTGCAGTATATAAAAATTGGTGTATTTCAAAAATGAAACTATGAAGACACTCAAAATAAATTTCCTGTGGTGGTAAACTATTTTATGCAACTTTTTTGTATTTACAGTTTTGAGGGATAAACCTCTTAAATTTCTTTAACTAGAAATATATGTTAAAATATATGTTAAATATATGTTAAAACGAAAATGATTTTCAATTTTTTTTTGTAGTTTATTGCACTTTTTTTGCAATGTATTTAATTACTATGCACTTAATGCATACATGTTATTAAAATTTGGGCTATTATGGTTGTATTGATGTATAGCAACTTGACATACTCCCAAAAATTGCACTGCAGCATGTAAAATTATAATATAAGCTCTGGCGGACTTGGTTCTATGGTAGGTCTTAAAGGATTAATCATGGTATCTTAACTACCAGATTCAACTTGTAATTGGCTAAAAATAACTTCGCCTTCTGGTAAGAGGGACATTGCGAGCTGGCAGTTCTTTTAAGCCATGCTGAAATTTCCACATTCCAACACTTCAAATGTTTCAGGAGCTGTCCTCTCAGTGCAGCATCAGCACCGCAGAAATACAGGATACATCTGTAGACAGAATTCACAATGTGTTTTCGGGATTTTCAGATGTATGGACCAATGTTTTCTTTTTTGATCAAACCAGAAAGCTTTAATGAGCACCTGGGTTTGTCTCACATTAACTGCCTGGACACAGAGGACATCGAAATGCAGCTGATTGAACTGAAAAGCTCGACTCTGTGGGGGTCGAAGTTTGCAGAACTATGAACGCAGCTGGAATCCATAGTTGTGCGTGTTCATGGAGCTTGCATTTTTACCTGCTGGACATCATTACCTGACAAGTTTAACTGACTTCAGAACACTGCAGTGGCCTTATTGACAGTATTTGGCTCTACAAATCTGTGTGAGCAGATTTTCTCTCACATGAGTGTCCTCAGGTAGCCGTCTGAATGCTGGACAGTCAGAGAACTGTGTCTCTGAGTGGGAGACCAAAGATCAGATTAACATGTGTATCCCTGTATTAACAATCATGCCATATTGGCCCAGTTTATTTTTCTTATCATTGTTGTGAGGAGACCTTAAATAGCATTTCCATTTTCTTTTGTACAGTTCATTTGCTGTTATGGAGTTCTTGTTATGGAGAAAAAGTGTCCTTTTTTGTTTCAAAATAGCTGATAACTATTCGCTGATAGCTGCCAACATCTGCGAACAAATATAATTCTATAAAATTGTTCTATTTAGTTTGTAATTGTTAATATAGAGCGTTATAAAATTTATTACTAACACAATTATATGGCACATTGACTTCTGAGGAAATTTTAGATGGCACTCATCATCAGAAAGGTTGCCTACCCCTGCTATAGACTCTCAGACATTCTCCGTTGATACAGGAAGGATGCAGATATGTTTGCCACACTATCTAGATGAATCTGCACACAAATGAATCTGGTTTTTCTACAAAAAAAAAAAAATCACCCCACACTTTAGGTCTGCAGGGCAGGCCCTGAAATGCCTCAGTGTTTAGATTTCATGCTGCAGAATTTCTTAATAATGTCTGTGCTGTTGATGGATGCCCAATTCCAACTGTGAAACTGTGCTGCACAAGCCCATAATAGGAGAACATTCTGTTCATGTCAGTCATATCAGTGTGGGCGACTTTTACTGGCTGGCATCATGCTCAAGCATTTTGGCTGTCATAGGTTGGACTGCTGAAGGACGAATTGCTCATTCTCTGGTGCTAGCCAAAATTCACATCACTGGGAATGTTGCATGTTTACTGTTACTTTAGCTTGAGGGCCTGAAAGAAGGATGGGAGTTCCACCAGAGGAAAAACCTAGTGAGCCTCCACGCTGTAACTCATGAATTAGTGTTAAATCTTTTTCTTATAAGTGAATTGCCCAGAGACAGACCTGAATCCATTCCAGCGACTCCACCATCACAGGCCACGGTGAAGCAAACCAAACGTAGTGAAACAGGTAAATCAGATGAGTGTTTTGATTATTATGTCGGTATAGCGTTGGACTACGTTAAAGGGTCCACAATCTCATATACATTTGATCTGTCATTAAATGCAAGGGCTTGCTGAACAGTTCAGTCCAACATCTTTAATGGCAGTACAAAATCGGATGGCGTTAGATATGTATGCTTGCGCGATGTTTGGGGATATCTATTGTACTTTCATTCCAAATAACACAGTTCCTGACAACTCTGTGACCCGAGTTCTGGAAGGCCTACAGATGTATGAGTATACGGGATTAGATGACCCGCTGGAAGCGTGGATGACCTCTGTCTTTGGGCAATGGAAAGGTTTCATTATGTCAATTATGGTTACTTTGTTTGTTTTATTGCAGTATTAGTGACATGTGGGTGTTGTTGTGTGCCTTGTATCAGAGCTTTCCTTGTAAGACTCATCAATTGTGCTGTGGGAGAATCTGATACAAAGGCAGACACCATGATGCCACTTTTGGGAAATGGGGAGTCACAGTATGAAAACATTCTGGTGAGAGATTTAGTTTAGTTTTATCTGCCATAGGGCAGATAAAAAGGGGGATTTGTAGAATGTTTAGCTGATTTTAGAGTTTAGAAATGTGTTAAAATATAATGTAGAACTATTGTAGAGACACTGCCCTTTAAGTAATAAAGGCCTCACTGTGTCGTGAACTTAGGAGTAGATTGTAGGAGGCCTCTCCCCCACTGAGTGGAAATTCTCCAGAGGATGTATGGGTGGGGGTCTCAACATTTGTAACTGTGGTCTGGAAGGGAGAGGGGTTTTATGACCTCTAGGGAGTTACCTACACCCACAGTTTTTTAACTGTCACGCACACACATACACACGCACACTCACTCATGTGCACTCACACATATACACAGGTATGCGTACACAGTCACACACGAGCACTCACATAGACACGTGGGAACGCGCACATGTAGGCATTCATGTGCTCGTGCTCATAGACACAGACAGAGTTTGCAGCACACCGTAGGGGGTTTTATGATGGGGTCGCTTCTATAAAGCTGGCTGTAACTAACAAAGGGGTGAAGATTTGGAGAGGGACACCGGCCTCGTCTTCCCTTCTAGAAGTGCATGCTTAAATGAGGATAAATGAAGAAGAGTAAAGATAAATGAAGATGAGTAAATGAAGATGAGTAAAAGATGAGTAAAGATGAATAAAGATTTTGTGAAAATGACTACTGAGTCCGGTGCCATCTCTGGATGCACGAGGAATAAAAGAACCAGGGTAAAACTGATTTTGTAACAAAGCTTAATCTTTATAATCTTTCTCCTGAATCCAAAATGGGTGGTTTCACAGGAGAGGAGCTTGATAGCTGGAAGCTCCTGCATCCCATTCTTTTTTTGGAAACTCTGGGAATTACAAATAAGGCTGCATAGAGTGAAGTGTTCGATTTGTATAACATGATCTTTAAATCACTCAGTAATATATATGTGACAAACATTTTAAATTGAATTCTGAATTAAACAGAGACCCAATGCAGAGAAGTTTATATGAAGGAAATATGGCCTCTCTTTCTATCCTTGTTACAATTCTTGTTTGTTTTTTTTTCTTTTTCCAAAACACATTTGTTGAGGGTTAATGCTAAGACTACTTCAGAGACCAGTATAGCCTGTGTAGCTGGCTCTATTAAAAATAAGATAAAACAAAAACTCAAGTTTACCTAAATTATTTAAAATAAAATTAAAATAAAACTCAAACCTAAATATACTTGTAATTCAAGTATAGCACTTAGCAGGTCAAAGCCTTTTCCAGCAGAACTCAACATAACATTCATATAATATGATGGCCCCTGTGCAACAAGTCCAGTCGGGAAATGGAAGTGATTGATTGGGAACAACAGCAACTCAGCCACAAACTTGTAGGACATGTAGAATCACAGAGCAGGGTCAGTCCTTTAGTTCCAGTGAAACAAACTCTTATTGCTTCAGCATACCGAGACATTTTGGACAATTTCAAGCTCCCAACTTTGTGGGAACAGTTTGGGGATTACGCCTTCCTGTTCAAATGTGGCTGCACACCAGTGCACAAACCAAGGTCCATGAAGACATGAATGAATTTGGTGTAGAAAAACTTGACTGGCCTGCACAGAGTCCTGTGCTCAACCTGAAAGAACACCTTTGGAATGAATTGAAGCAGAGACTGTGAGCCAAGCCTTTTCATCCAACATCAGTGTCTGACCTCACAAGTGTGCTTCTGGAAGAACAGTCAGAAATTCTCATGAACATGTTTGTAAACATCGTGGAAAGCTTTCCCAGCAGAGTCAAAGCTGTTATAGCTGCAAGGGGTCGGCCAAAATTATGAGTGTAGAGATAGATGAACCTGTACTGTTTTGGCAATATAGTGTATTTATGGTAAGTTCAAGAGAGCAGAAGCAGATATTTTTACACTGCATAATATGAAAATACTATTATCTGTAATATTTAATTAATGTTAGATAGTGTTCAGCATTACTTTTATACATTTTAAATAATACTCAAAATAGTAACTGTGAAAAAACTGAAACAGTAAACAAGATAAATGAAGAAAGTGTTCTCACTTAACAACTGCTTCTTCACTCAATAAAAGCTTGTTCAATGCTTGTTTAGAACTTGTTTCTTACTTTTTAACAGACACATTGGCCTCATAACAACTTCTATTCCCTTCACAAAAAATGTCCTTTTACTTCCAAAATGCTCTCACTCAAATGATCACAAATGGCTGCAGTTATGTTCTCTCCTTTTCTTATTTGAAAGATTGGGGCCAAGCAGAAAGGTCCTGACTGTGTATAAATGCTGTTATTTTATAAAATCTTGTCACATAGAAGGTTTTAAATACAACCTCACTGAAGTACACACACCCACATGGGCTCTGGTTGTCAGTATAAATCTCATCCAGGTGACAGCCGTGCTTCATTTGTCAGCCAGAGGCCCTAATAATTACCCAACACTGCTCACTAATTACTACCTGATAACTAGACAAAGAAATAGCTGCTAGTCACAACAAGACATTCACATTAGCTCTGTGTGTCTTCCCCTCTGTTTGCCACATTCTCTTCTGTAAACAGCGCTCTTTTTCACTCTAATCTGTGGCTGGTTCCACGTAGCTCAAACATGCTGTTTCACTTTCAAACATCAAGTCCAAGTTTTTCCTGTTTATAACTTTCAGACTTCCTATTTAATAGTTTAACCTCATAACTGATATCCTGTGCATGATGTCAGCCGGTGATCAGCTGATCACGGGGTCGGGTTTAAAAGAGAGACACCACCCACCTGTTCGCCGCTCAGACATCATTCTCTTCATGTCAGGAGCTCCGAAACTCTGCCGACGTCAGTCTCTGCCTGATTCAGCAACAGTGAGTATTTTTCCCTTCGATCCTCTTTTTCATCCCGGCTCCGCTCGCTGTCTGTCTGTAACGACAGTTCCGAAGCCACGCTTCGTGCACTGATCGTTACTAGAATAACTGCGTGTCTGTTCCAACCCACCGCTAGCCTAGCCGCGTTTGGGTCTAGCCAGCACGCCACACGGGCACACCGACCTACTGTGTGTAACTCGCCACGTTGTGACACATTATAATACTGAAGTCAAAACTGAAAAACTTCAGAACTTCTTTGGAAACCTGCATGCCTTGTATGTAGAGTTGCCAACTTTTAAACTATCAAATAAGGGACACTCTGGCGTGCCGGAAGCACAATGCACAGCCAGCTGGGCATAGTGTAAATATGTAAAAGGATCTACTCTCAGAAGGTGAAAGAACGGCTCTCAGCCAACAACCCTGCATCAGTCTGGAAGGGTCTGCAGGACATCACCAGCTACAGATGCCCCCCACCCCCTGTTGAACACACTTGGTCCTGGCAGACGAGTTGAATACATTCTACTGTAGCTTTGAGATGGACAGACTCTCAAGGCGTCTGGGAATGGATCTCAGAACTAGATAATGGATGACAGACAGTTGGTGGCCTATGACACCAACTGAGGGTCGTTCACAGTGGACATAGATGGCTTCTGACCCTCCACCCTCTCCCCTAACCCCCCCAGTCCAGACTCAATGACGTCCATCACACCTCTCATCCCCTTATTCTTCCCCCGGGAACTCAGAATACAGATTGAAAATGTGACGTCATTTCTGGGGTAAAACCACAAAGGATTGTAGGTAAGAGTGGCAAGTGGTACTATGCCACGCAGGCTTTCACAAGAAAACAGTCACACAGCGATAAAAAGAAACACAAAGAATGGCAAGAAGCTGTTGTATTATTAACTGCAATAGCCGGTCGCATGACAGCCATGGGAAACCGACGGGTAAAGAGATCGGTTTTAATCGGATTCCGTCGTGGAAGAGAAATTGTTCAAGCCATGTTTCCGAAGTAACAAAGAGCCGACAGATGGCCTGGATTGCAACCATTCAAAGACCAAATACAACGTTCCAGATCACTCCAGCTCACATGTTAGTCTGCTCCAAGTCTTCTGTTGTAGTTATTACGTAATTTATCATAACATAATTGTTGATGTAGGTTACAAATAAGTCTTATATTGATTTGAATTGAATTTGTTGCGCTATGCTGCTTTGTTTACTGTGGCTTTGCGGCAGTCAAGTGATGAATAACTGTTTTCCAGTATGTTGTTTTGAAAATGATTTTTGGGTTTTTTGCATTGTTGATTTGTTTTTCACCGAAGCAGCTAATAAAGCATAATAGAATGCAATTTTGCCTCTTTCTTGTAAGATTCTATAATAGAATGAAACAGTAATGCCAGTTATAAATGAAGACAATAAATTGAATGAATTACGAAACACTTATTTTATTTCTATTGGATCTGAAAATGTTGTGTAATACTACAACCTGAAAAGACAAATAGATTGTATTGATCTGTACAGGAGATAAAGAAAAAAAATGTAACAACAGCTGTGAAATGGAATAGTCCAAATCACCAAAGTAAACTGGACCTGGGCCTGTTGCATGGCTCTGAAGTTACTAAACATTTTGTGAGTGTATGCATTCACACTTAGAACCATATAATTATAAATATGTGCGTAATGCAAGTTGGGCAGCACGCTAACGTCTTCAGTCCACTCTGTATGCTTGTATGGGTATACCCTTTCACTCCTTTGATTTTTTCCTCGTACTTTTTTTTGCTCTGTCTTTGCACGGACCTGCCATGTTGTCCTTCATTTTGTACATAACTGTTTTTGGGGCAAATAAAATGCAAGTATGGATTAAAACTGCAGAACTAATGATTACCGGTGCTGGTTATCCTATTCATGTATCCCCTTCCACCAGGGTTACTTGTGTAGTAGCATTCCAACAATGCCCTATTTTCGTGTCTTGCCCACCGATGCCTTCTTGTTCCAGTAGCCCACTTCTCATTAGGGGTGCCCTGGTTCCTGTGTTTGCGCATATACTTGGCCAATAAAAACGTTAGCATTTATTGTTTTTTTTAATGCCATGACTGAAGTCCCAGAATGTGGGAATCAGCTGAGGCTGGCTCCACACAGAGTTGAACTAGGTTTCAAGTTTGGCCATCGTTTTGAACAATGGGATGAGATGTGTGGCCACTTTAATTGACAGATGTGCTGACATCTCCCTGATGACACACAGAGCTAAAGTGGAAACTGCTAAAGTGGAGTCCACTGAACTGAAGTCATTGACTGTGTTTCTTTGAGATCTTATCTTTTATCTTTTAATGAGTCTGACAAATAATATGGACTGTTGTGAGATACCAACCATGCTACCCAACCTTGTTAGCATGCATAAATGCAGCAGTGGATATGTCCAGTTTTTATATAGGACCTGTAAAGAAACTGATTTTATCATGTTCAAAATTGTAGTTAAAGATATACATTTAATGTGCAATATTTTAGCAGTCTATGACATCAAATGGAAAACACACTATGAACATTTACATGATCTGCAACTTGTTATTTGTGCTGATAGGTCAGATAGGCCATCTCATTAATTATAGGATGGCCTTATCCACCATAAACCATGCTGTCTGGCTCGCCATGCTAAAAATGGTATTTTTTCTATTTCTTGTTTGCACTCCACCACTGTCTCCACAGTAGTGATGGTAAATTTGATTCTTTTTACTGAATCGAGTTTTAATGAGTCACTCACCAAAGTGAATCGGGTTTTTTGAGTCATTTGATTCACTGAGTCAGTTGACCAGAGAGTGCAAAAAATTTACATTTTCACTCAAACTTAATTTGTTTGTCTTTTCATGTAAATCCTACTGCAAAGATGAATAATTCTAAAAAACACCCAAACTATTTTATAGAGCAAAAAAAGAGCAAAAACATTTCTAAAATTAAGCAATTTCCTATCAAAATTGCTTAATAAACATTTATTTTGTTTATTTTTATTTTATTAGTATTTTCCTTAAATGTGTTAAATATATATTTTCTCATCTAAATGTCCACTGAGCTGTGAGCCAGGGGGCGGTAATGCGCCTTAACATTGGTTACCAACCAAGAAGAAGAAGAAGCTGTGAGCCAGGAGGGAGGGGGTGAGTGAGTGAGTGATTCGTTCGCTCTATGATTCAGCACAGGAGGGAGGGGGTTAGTGAGTCCTGAGTGATTCACTTAAGATTCAGCACAGAAGGGAGGGGGTGAGTGAGTGAGTGAGTGAGTGAGTGAGTGAGTGAGTGAGTGAGTGAGTGAGTGATTCGTTCGCTCTCGGATTCAGCACAGGAGGGAGGGGGTGAGCGAGTCCTGAGTGATTCACTTACGCTTAGGATTCAGCACAGGAATGGAGGGGGTGAGTAGCTCAAATGTGTTGTTAGCATGTTAGCAGAGCGATGCTACTGTGAACCGAGGAGCTATTTTCTTGATGTGAGCTTCTATTCAAGGTTTTTTCTTCCAGTTCAGAGCAGAATTTTTTTTGTTAAGATACTGGATGTTGTGTTTTTCTCCACAATTTTAATTATAAGCTAGATACATTGCTGCTAACAGCAACAGGGATGAGTCAGTTGGGCTTGTGAATCATGATTCATGAGTCAGTAAAGTGATTCTCGAGTATTGAACGATTCGTTCATGATTCGCGCATTACTACTCCACAGTCAGAAAAAGTCTTTAGAAATCATTCTGTAGACTTCAGCAACTTTTTCTTATCTTTGTCTTTTCCAGGGCCTTACGAAACTTGATTTATACATGCCACAAACACTTTCTGTCTTGGTCAGAGTTTGATATATGTTTGTTGTTTGAATGATAGTATGAAAAATTATTTCAGCTATTTTTCCAGATTTTTTTTTATACAAAAGAGGTTGAAGAATGGAGTGTTGGTTGGATGAAATGGATTGGGGGAGGATAATACCTGAGGTATACAATTAAGGGTTAAAGCAAAAAAAACCAAACAAACACCCCCCCCCCCCCCCCCCAAAAAAAAAAAAAAAAACCAAAAGAACCAAAAAGCAAAAAAAAACAGTCACATACTTTTAACAAACAGGGAGCTCTTTAGCTGAAATCTGGTGAAGATTTGTCTCAGTATGCTGCTTATCATTTTAACTCCTCACGCTTCTTAATTTAACCTTCTTTTCTTTTAGCAGTGCCTTTATATCATTTCTCTGTTTTCCTCTGCATCACTCTGTTGCTGTCAGTCCATCTTTTTGCCACTTCTTCACCCCTGTTCCTCTCCTATCCCTTCATTGCTATAGCTCTCTGCATACACACACACACACTAACACAGACATACTAGTTGGAGCTCATTTGGAGGACAGAGGTGTCGTGTTGCTCTGTCATGATCAGGATAATGCCTCTGGCATCACTTATCATTAATCACATATTAGGGGGAATGGATGGGTTACACACACACACACACACACGCACACACACACACACACACACACACACACACACACACACACACACAGACTCAGTTTGGATAGTTGCTGCCGAAACTGAGACACAGTATCTCTGTATTTCCTTTTCTGTAGCCATTTTGAAGAGACTCCAGCCGCGGTGTCGCTTTCTTTCTCTCTCTCTATCTCTACACACACACAGAGCTGGACTGGCCGTCGGGCCTACCGGGCATTTGCCTGGTGGACCGAGGGTGATTTTTCGTTTTTATGGGCCAATGTGTGTTTTTTGTTTTTGTTTTTTGTAAGGGTATAAACAATAAAAGCTGGTGGATGGCCAATGTGTAAAAATAACTCAGTTATTTGGTGGTGGCTATGGCGGAGCTTCCACGGAGGCCAGCAGGTGGATGACGGAAAGGGGAGGCACGAGGAGGAGAGACCTGAGGTGGCCGCCGGTCCGAGTGTCAGGTGAACTGAACTTCAGGTAAGAAGTTATGACCTGCAGTCTATCTGGGTCAGATATAAACCAAGTTTAGGTGTAGTTTATTTTCGCTGTGCTCACTTTTTACAGTCAGTTACAATAACTCGTACTGTGTAATAGCTAGCATGACGGAGTTTCTACACAGCTGGGCGGATGCTATGATGTTACTGATAGTGAACTTTATTTTATTCCTAAGGTTAGTTAGTAGAGTTGCCAACCGTCCCATTAAAAACGGAATCGTCCTGTATTAAGAGAAAATATTACGCATTTTATATTGAGGTGAAAAGGAACACAGTTTGTCCCGTACTTCAGCTACAATGGAAAAAGACACAAAGCTGGAGTTATTCAGCGCCTTTACGCTGTCAGCTGCCTCTTTTTTCTCATTCCCCCCCCCTCTCCCGTTGCAACTTCAATCATGAAACTGATCAATGATCAGCTGATCGGCTTTTCTGACGCAAGTCCCGTCGCTCTTGTTTGTTTATCGCCCACTTTGCGGCAGAAAGAGGAAATAAGCGGATGTTGCGTTAAACAACAGCAGCACGTTTAAGCTTGGTCAGCTGTTGTTCGAATTTGTTTAATATTAGTTTCTAGTATCAACTGATGCTTGCTGGAGCCACATCTGTAAAAACTGCTGGTCATGATATCGGTTTGGATATGTGGTGAGAGGCAAACATGAAGATGAAACCAGGAGATGTCCTTACTGAATCATCAGAGCTGAACAGGTTGTGAAGTAGCATAACTTAAGCAGCAAGGAAGGTGATAAGTAAATAGCATTAGCAGACAATTGAAGTTCTTTTTAAACATACTTTATTGCTAGCATCTCCCTTTTACCATAAAACAATCAATCAGGCATGCAAAAATCCCACTGGCTTTATACAAGACTTTGCCCACACCTGACCTCGTTAGTCCCTACCATTGAACAAAATAGGTCAAACCAAATTATACAATTCTAAATAAAGAACAGGAATAAAGTCATGCATGAAACTGACAAACTCATTTACTCCAACTAAATGGTTTGTAAAGTAAAACACTGCATACAATATAACTCAAAAGGCTACTTTAAAGAAAACAAACCCTCCATTTGGTTACACCCAGTGATCCAATCATTGACCTCATGACCCTATATAAACAGGAAGTAGTGGGCGGCCCTTCCCATACACCTGTCTCACATATAGGACCTGCAAGCACAACATGGACACCATGGTAAGTATAACCAAAGCAACATAAAGAAACATAAATTACTAGACATGTGCCTGTAAACAGAAGAGAATTCAGATGATCTGATGGTTAGTAGTGTTTGCTTTAAAACACATGCATGGATGTAAAGAATGTAACTACTGCTACCACAAACAAAACCCGGGATATTGTGTGTTAAGAGAAGTTACACCAGCAATGTCTAAATTAAAGCATTATGGCTGACTGTAAATAACAGAACACAGAATAACAATACACGCAAGTGACAAATGGTAAATGAATTCTGTCCTAGCCACTTTGTCACACAGGTGATGAAGAAACAGGTTTACCTTTTAGGTGACATGAATGAGTTGAAGGGAAGGTATGAACTGTTTCTAAGAGACAAATAACACCAGGATCCTTTTCTAAGTAGCTGACAGCTGGTAACTGTGCAGGGGCGGGTCTAGCAAAGTTTTGCCAGGGGGGCAGGTAGGGCATTAACAGAGAAAGGGGGGCGCAAAGAAATACTTTTCTTTCTTATTCTCATTTAAAATATCTGGCTTTTAATGAATAATTATCTGAATCTTACAACCAAAGTTTTTATCTGATGTAAAATCTATAGAAATCAGACATATACCACCACGACAGAGTACATCACTGTCACAACAGTGTTTGTTTTCATTCAAAGGCTTTATGGCTTTTGTCCCAGTCCAGCCCTGCACACACACATAAAACAACATCACAGATTGTAAATTTCTTTAAATTTACAAAAGAATCTATATATGAATGATATATGAGAGATCATCTGTTATGTAGCTAGCAGTTTATGCAGTCTAAGAGAAAATTTTGCTTTTATTAATGTTTCAAGAAGTACTTTTCAAGAAGCCTGTAAGTAATTCCCATTCAGTTTATCAGCAGTCAAGTCAAAGTAAAGCTGATCTTGACTTACCTGACAGTTGGTATACAGGACGGATATAAAGCCTGTGTGGCTGAAGAAGAATGAGACTTGTTGTTTTAGTAGGTGAAATAACTGGTTGACATAAGCTGATGCCTACACCATGTTGGGATTTGAGTACATTACCCTACTGGATTACATCACCTTTACTTAAAACACTAAAACTGAAGAGACCAGCTGCTGTCATTTTGAAGCTGAAATGCTATGCTTCCTTCAGTCACTCAGAGTCTCCTTTGTTGTACTTTTTATTTTATAATGTAATAGTTTTATAATATTTCCACTGAGTGAAAGGTCTGAACTGAAGGCAGGACGGGGGGACGGGGGTGGGATGGGGGGGGGGTTCTGTGTTCCTGAGGGTTTGAAAAGAAAGTGACAGCTTGCCAGCTCTCAAGTAAGCATTATATGCTCTCGAGTTCAGTGTTCTTATGAAAAGTATAGTTTTAGCTGAGCTCATTAAGGGAAGCAAACAGGATTTGTAAATATACAGAATTCATTTATGCTCTTTCGTGATTCCAATGGCCCAACCCAGCAGAACAGAATCTCAGGAATTAAGGCAGGACACCATTTTCATTTTCGTGAACAAGAAGCTCTCATGACTCATTGAGTGACGCCACTGACCAGCCAATCAGTCGCATGCAGTCTCATGATGTCACATTTTAGTACCTGTTTGCAGTGGCGTGTCTAGAAAATTTTTGTTGGGGGGGCCAGGTAGGGGCACAGATTTGGAGAAGGGTGGCAGATGTAATTGGCAGATAATGTTTTAAAAACTTTTTTACCAACCGTTAACCATAATTCAATAACCCTATAAACCTAATAACCGAATGCGCTTTTAACTCTTATTAGAATGAGATTTTAACCACTACGGTGCAAAGTTTTTAGATACTGCGTTGGTAAAGTACCAGAGATACAATCAGTGCTTTGTCAATGTTTACTCAGCATTCAAGGACAGCAATATTTGCATAGTATTTTTACTGACATGTAGTGCACATATGTTTTGGGCAAAAACATTTTTGAATATTAAAATACGAACATTTGTAACAAACAATTGACAAATTAGCCAGTTCCAATGTAAAACTTTATCTGCCTATTAAAAAAAGAAGATAATCTTCTCACAAACTGGTGTTTGATTTTGAAACAGGAAAAAAGTGGGGAAACAACTGAAAAGACTAACATTTGAATAAAACCTTGTTAGAGATTTTCTACATTATACATTATAACCAAATCTCTATAATACAATATAATCAAGTGTGCCTTATATTCTAACCAAGTATGCCTTATATTTTGTGTGTTGATATATTTTCACATAACCAAGCTTATTGTTAAAGAGAACATAATGCATTCCTTACCTTAGTGTGTGATGTCAGATAAGCATGATATACTTCTGCATTGTTATTTTCAGTATGTGTGCAAGGTCAGATAAGCTGAGATAATGCCTGACCTCTCCCTTTACAGTTAAAAGAGGAAGTACTATGTAACTTACTTTCACTATAAATAAAGAACCAAGCCTGCGCTCAGTGTGTGTGTCTTCTCAGAGACATTCACACCCGTGCGCACGTCTTCTAATTACTCTCTGAGTCGGTCTGCAGTTGTCTCATTTCTCTTATCTGTGTTTGAACTAATGTCAACCCCTGACAAACCTGAAAGCAAGTAAATACTTTCTCTGCTGCCTTATGGTAAACTTTGGTAATATTGATAAAGAACAACACTGGCTGATGATGAAATACAGTCAGCTGGCATGGTGACACTGCCAGTATTAACCTGCAGGGCTGGACTGGGACAGAAAATCGGGCATTTTGACTACAGACCGGCCCACCAGGTATTAAAGCCATAAAGCCTTTGAATGAAAACAAATGCTGTTGTGACAGTGATGTACACTGTCTTGTTGGTATATATATGATTTCTATACATTTTACGTCAGATAAAAACTTTGGTTGTAAGATTTAGATAATTATTTAATAAAAGCTAGATATTTTAAATGAGAATAAGAAAGAAAAGTATTTCTTTGTGCCCCACCTCTCCCTGTTAATGCCCTACCTGGCCCCCTGGCAACACTTTCCTAGATCCACCCCTGCACAGTTACCAGCTGTCAGCTACTTAGAAAAAGGATCCTGGTGTTATTTGTCTCTCAGAAACAGTTCATAACTTCCCTTCAACTCATTCATGTCACCTAAAAGGTAAACCTGTTTCTCCATGACCTGTTCAGCTCTGATGATTCAGTAAGGACATCTCCTGGTTTCATGCTCATGTTTCCCTCTCATCACACATCCAAACCGATATCATGACCAGCAGCTTTACAGCTGTGGCTCCAGCAAACATCAGCTGATACTAGAAATTAATATTAAATAAATTCTAACAACAGCTGATCAAGCTTAAACGTGCTGCTGCTGTTTAGCGCGACATCCGCTGGTTTCCTGTTTCTGGCACAAAGTGGGCGATAAATAAACAAGAGAGAAAAGCTGATCAGCTGATCATTGATCAGTTTCATGATTGAAGTAGCAACAGGAGAGGCAGGGGGAGAGAATGAGAGAAGAAGAGGCAGCTGTGCAGCGTAACGACAGAATAACTCCAGCTTTGTGTCTTTTTTTCACTATAGCGAAAGTCCGGGACAAACTGCGTCTCTTCTCAGCTCAATACGAAACATGTAATATTTTCTCTGATTGAGGGACCATTCCATTTTTTTAAGGAGCCGTTGGCAACTCTACTAACTAACCTTATGAATAAAATAAAGTTCACTATCAGTAACATCATAGCACCCACCCAGCTGTATGTAAACTCCGTCAAGCTGGCTAGAACGCAGTATGAGTTATTGCAACTGAGGGTAAAAAGTCAGCACAACGAAAATAAACTCCACCTAAACTTGGTTTATATCTGACCCAGATAGACTGCAGGTCATAACTTCTTACCTGGAGTTCAGTTCACCTGACACTCGGACTGGCGGCCACCTCGGGGCTCTCCTCCTGCCTCCCCTTCCCTCATCCACCTGCTGGCCTCTGTGGAAGCCCCGCCATAGCCACCACCAAACAACTGAGTTATTTTTACACATCGACCTACATCTGGCCAATCCACCACCTCTCATTGTTCATGCCCTTACAAAAATAAATAAAAAATAAGTCACCGGGCATATGCCCGGTATGCCCGATGGCCAGTCCAGCTATGTTAACCTGCAACCAAATCTGCAGCTCCATACAGCAATGTTACGACTTAGATTATATCTTATAACGCATAACTCTTATGTTAGCTGCCCTCAGTAGCACACTGTCTGAAATATTCGACGGCTGCAATAATTCTTTAAGTGTTATTTTTTCCGTGGTATTCTAATTTCAACAAAGTTTACTAAACTCAACAAACTTAATATTACTTACCGGGACATTTATTCTGTCCTCATTTTCTTTCACTGAAAAATTGTTTCCTGCAGTGCCGTCTTTCGTGCTTGGCTCTCCTACCTTTGCTAACGTGATGCGCATAGCGCAGAAGCCGATGCTGCATTCACTTACACTCGGATATCTGAGCTTCACCGTGAAAACATAATCTGACATTTGATATTTGATTGAATTTTATTGTTTTGCCTTTGGGGTGGCACCTGGGGTGGCCAGTCTGGTTGGGGGGGTGGCCTGTGCCCCCCCAGGCCACCCCGCTGGACATGCCACTGCCTGTTTGGATCGCTTGGAACCCCTGCCAAGACAAAGCACACTTGCCCCAGATCAACTGTGTTTGAGTGTATGTGTGTAGCAGCATAAGCGTTGTATGTATTTTATACTCTCATAGTCACTTGTAAATACACTTTTTGTAGTTGCATCAAGCAAGCCACGTTCACAAAGTGAGATCAAAGTGACACGCAACCATAGCAATGGTCTCTGCTATATAATGTGGCCCATCACACATAACTGTCTTCGTCACATAGGGTTGCCAACCGTCCCTTAAAAAACGGAATCGTCCCGTATTTAGAAACAAAAGTACACGTCCCGTATTGAGCTAATAAGGGACGCACTTTGTCCCGTAATACAGTGAGAATCAAAAGTAGTCTATAAATGTTAATGGAATTAACGCTTTGTTTGAAAACATAATTCCCAGCCCCTCTCCTGCTTTGTGACCAATGAGCTGACAGCACACTTATGACA
Organism: Mchenga conophoros; assembly: GCF_057382185.1. NCBI lineage: Eukaryota > Metazoa > Chordata > Actinopteri > Cichliformes > Cichlidae > Mchenga > Mchenga conophoros. The sequence continues at coordinate 16,163,150 of NC_140527.1, read as the reverse complement.
ATTCGAGTATGACAATTCAGATTACCGCTCATCTCATTGGTCGAGGAAAGGTCGCTTACGGAGAAAATACCGGAAGACAACAGATGACCACAACAACAAGCCTGGCCAACAGGGTAACAAACGCCGACACTGCGGTGCAAGTCTCGGACGACAGTACACCTAAAGCTGAGCAAACACTGTGCGATTTTTTTTCAGTCACGTTATTCAGCTCCTGCTCAAACTGCACGATTGACTTGCAGGGGTTAGAAGCTCGTAGGTCACGATGCTCTGATGCGACCTGAGAGCTCACCCTGTGCGTCCATAAAATGAAGGTTATAGCAGAAAATCTGTCGCTCGCTCTCCCTCTCTCTTTCACTCACACAGACACACCACCACCATCAACTTTTCTAAATTGCTAATGAAAAACACTGATCAGGCAGCTGTGATTGAGCAGCAATGCAAATTCAACTATTTTCACGGTTGTTGTGGTCGTGATGATTTTGTGATGCCACATCGAAAAGGCTTGGATGGGCTTTCCAAAGTTCTACAAGTTGTGCCTCCATCGCTTGTGGATAGTGCACACGCTGCACTGCTGTGCTATTCGGTCTTTTTCACCGACGTTTACGTGTTTGCGCGTGAGCAGTGTGAGCGGCTGCAGTGACACCCTCACAAGCGATTGATGATCGGGAGCTGCTCGAGGTGTTAATCACTTCTCGTTACCCCACGTATACTACACGATGCACAATGAAGGCCAAAATCGGGCCGATCACCAAAACGGTCGCACGACTCAAAAATTGGCTCAAAATGGGCCTAAAACCGCACAGTGTAAGCCCAGCGTTAGAGCAGAAATGTTTGTTCCCCTCAGAGAAAGGGAAGAATGGGGAAAAGGAAAACACCTGGCTGGAAAAAGTTAATATGGGCATGTGCAGTGAATATCAGCGCTATGCGGCCAGAAGTGTGATAATATAACTTATTTTGTGTAATAAACAACCGCAAGGATAGATGATTACAACAAATTGATGACTAATACATAAAAGTAATAGATAGATGAATAATGATGATGAGTTATGATGCTTAATCATGGGAACAAGCAGGTTTACAAACAGGAGCAGCTGATTAGCATTAGAAAAGCTGAAATAATACCTCAACTGAAGCCAATTTTACTAAATGCACTAAATGTGCACAGTTACAAGAATATTTTTCTTTCTATTGTTTTCTATTATTTTAAGTTAAGCAGGACAGAGTTCTTTTAAAGAAAGATTTACTTATATTCTCAAAAGTTAAGCATGACAGGCTTCTGTTTAAGAAAGAGACAGTAAAGTGTTAATGTTGTCATTTTGAGCTAAAAATAAATGGCTAAATGATCGTTTGTTTCACACGTGTTCATATCACAAAGAATAGAATATGCATCTACTTAAATCAAATTCAAGTCACATGGTTAAAAAAAATAATTTCACACACAAAAAAAGAGCTAGAAAATTCACCACACTGGGAAGGGTGAAGACAACTGGGTTGCCCGGCCCTGGCCACGAGGTGTCCCTTATTTATTTTTTAGGGAGTTGGCAACCCTATGGTCACATAAGGCAGCGGTCTCCAACCTTTTTTGCGCCACGGACCGGTTTATGCCCGACAATATTTTCACAGAAAAAAAGATTTATTCATAACACACGTGAAAAGACCCAGGAAAACCGAGTTAATGATAAAAACGATAACAAAATAACGCTGAAAACCAATAAAAACCCTGAAAATCATACATTTCACACCTGAGCCTCAACTCTCGCGACCCGGTACTAAAGGACTCATGGACCGGTACCGGTCCGAGGCCCGGGGGTTGGGGACCGCTGACATAAGGGATAAGTGCACAATATTAGGTAGTTGGTTTTTAATGTTGTTGCTGACTGGTATATAATCATTTACTGAGTTTCTGTCATCACTGTATTCATGTGTCAAAACAGTACTGTGCCACCTACCAATAGAAAGGAAAAAATAATGTGCATATTTCCAGAAGAGAAATCCCACCCCTGGACCATCGTTGACCGCTGCCATGATTCTAGCCTATGTCACAGCGTCATGTGCGCTTTCTACATCCAACACAAAAACTGCAGTCGTGGTGCTTTCGATTGTACTCAGAACTTGGAAATTCTGCCTTCCGAGTAGGAAGATGTAGTTAACACCAGACTGCAGATGAGCTGCATACAGGGCTGGACTGTGACAGAAAATCGGGCTGGGCATTTTGACTAGCTCACCAGGTATTATAGGAAAAGCCTTTGAATGAAAACAGACGCTGTTGTGACAGTGATGTACACTGTCTTGTTGGTATATGTATGATTTCTATACATTTTACATCAGATACAAACTTTGGTTGTAAGATAATTTTTTTATTAAAAGCTAGACATTTTAAATGAGAATAAGAAAGAAAAGTACAGTGGGGCAAAAAAGTATTTAGTCAGCCACCGATTGTGCAAGTTCTCCCACTGCAAGTTCTATGTGTCAGTGGATCTCCAACTTCCTAACTGGCAGACCACAGGCAGTAAGGATGGGCGGACATGTCTCAGCCTCCACCACTCTCAGCACTGGAGCCCCCCAGGGGTGTGTTCTGAGCCCCCTGCTGTACTCTTTGTACACATATGACTGTGTGGCCACTACCAGCTCCACCACCATCATCAAGTTTGCTGACGACACCGTCGTGGTGGGCCTGATCTCTGATAACAACGAGACGGCCTACCTGAAGGAGATTAGGAATCTGGAGAACTGGTGCCAGAGGAACAACCTCCTTCTAAACGTCAGTAAGACAAAGGAGCTCATAGTGGACTTCAGCACTAAGCAGGAGAGGAACTACCAGACCCCCGTCATCAACGAGTGCCCAGTGGAGAGAGTGGACAGCTTCAAATACCTCGGAGTTCACATCACGCAGGACCTGTCATGGTCCTGTCACATCAACACCGTGGTGAAAAAGGCCCGACAGCGTCTCTACCACCTCAGACGCTTGAGAGACTTCCAACTGCCCTCCAAGGTGCTCAGGAACTTTTACTCGTGCACCATAGAGAGCATCCTGGCGGGAAACATCTTAACCTGGTTCGGGAACAGCACCATGCAGGACAGACGAGCTCTACAGAGGGTTGTGCGGTCAGCTGAGCGCACCATCCGCTCCGAGCTCCCTGACCTGCACTCAATCTACAGCAGGCGGTGCTGGACCAAGGCCAGGAAGATCGTGAAGGACCTCAGCCATCCCAACAACAGACTGTTCTCTCTGTTGAGATCAGGAAAGCGATTCCGCTCCCTGAAGACCAACACAGAGAGACTGAGGAGGAGCTTCTTCCCGCAGGCGATACGGTCTCTCAATCACACCACCACACAGTACTGACCCACACATACAGTTCTTACACACACACTGGACTTTCTGGACTTTGGTTTTGCACAACACTGGTCACTATATTCTTCATTTCCGGTTAATACTTGTACAGCTGCTGTTATTGTGTATATATTTATTTATATTTAGATTTCTTCATACATTCTTATATAGTTCTATATTGTGTATTGTGTATTTTGTTGTACAGTTATTTTATTTTCAACTTTAATTTATATATTTATCTTTATCTTATTCTTCCCAGTTAAATTTACCCTTCATTCTAATTTGTGTTGTACAGTTATTTCATTTTTAACCTTAATTTATATTCTATTCCTTCCTAGTTAAATTTACCCTTTTTAATTTTTCATATTTATTTCCTATCTTATTCATAGCCTTTTCCTTTTTTTGTTTTCTTTAGGTCACGAGCAGTTGTCCAAGCATTTCACTACATATCGTACTGTGTATGACTGTGTATGTGACAAATAAAATTTGAATTTGAATTTGAAATTTGAATTTAAAATGATGACAGAGGACAGTAATTTGCACCAGAGGTACACTTCAACTGTGAGAGACAGAATGTGAAAAAAAAATCCATGAATCCACATGGTAGGATTTGTAAAGAATTTATTCGTAAATCAGGGTGGAAAATAAGTATTTGGTCAATAACAAAAATACAACTCAATACTTTGTAACATAACCTTTGTTGGCAATAACAGAGGTCAAACGTTTACTATAGGTCTTTACCAGGTTTGCACACACAGTAGCTGGTATTTTGGCCCATTCCTCCATGTAGATCTTCTCGAGATCAGTGATGTTTTGGGGCTGTCGCCGAGCAACACGGACTTTCAACTCCCGCCACAGATTTTCTATGGGGTTGAGGTCTGGAGACTGGCTAGGCCACTCCAGGACTTTCAAATGCTTCTTACGGAGCAACTCCTTTGTTGCCTGGGCGGTGTGTTTTGGATCATTGTCATGTTGGAAGACCCAGCTTCGTTTCATCTTCAAAGTTCTCACTGATGGAAGGTGATAGGTTTGTAGCTTGAACCCATCCGCTGGAACGTTGAAGACAATATAATTACACTGCAAAGCAAGACACAAGTAGGCAAGGTTCTTCATGTTTACTCATGCATGAGGGAGATCTGGCTGGAGCCAAGCGTCGTCCCACCACTTGACCTCCATCAGACTCTCAGCCAGGCTCCCCATAGCACTCCTTTTATTGTGGTTACATGAATATGCATAGGTTCATTAACATATGACGTCTACATACACACAAAGAGTACCTTGCCTGTGGGTGTGTGTGTGTGTGTGTGTGTGTGTGTGTGTGTGTGTGTGTGTGTGTGTGTGTGTGTACTGCTGATCAAAGGGTCAAACATCCTTGGTCAGGAAGAGGGTAGCCTCCCCCTCACCCTAGATGGTTCACCCTAGAAAACACGGTGAGGAAGTCCTGCAGTTCATCTAAACAAAGAGCACTTAGACTAGAACAGACGCAACTACGTTAATCCTACCATAAAACAATAAGACACGGTACGACATCTCATGCTCCCAGAGTGCTGTCTAATACACACAAAGTTTGAAGACTATCAAGGATCAAAACCTCTACCAATCTACAACTAATTACAAAACTCTAAGCATATATAAGTAAATATTTCTAAGCATAAATAACAATCAACAATACAAATCTAACAGAAGGAGGTTTTGGCTTAAAATCTCACGATACATGGCCCCATTCATTCTGTCCTTAACACGGATCAGTCGTCCTGTCCCCTTGGCAGAAAAACAGCCCCATAGCATGATGTTTCCACCCCCATGCTTCACAGTAGGTATGGTGTTCTTGGGATGCAACTCAGTATTCTTCTTCCTCCAAACACGACGAGTTGAGTTTATACCAAAAAGTTCTACTTTGGTTTCATCTGACCACATGACATTCTCCCAATCCTCTGCTGTATCATCCATGTGCTCTCTGGCAAACTTCAGACGGGCCTGGACATGCACTGGCTTCAGCAGCGGAACACGTCTGGCACTGCGGGATTTGATTCCCTGCCGTTGCAGTGTGTTACTGATGGTGACCTTTGTTACTTTGGTCCCAGCTCTCTGCAGGTCATTCACCAGGTCCCCCCGTGTGGTTCTGGGATCTTTGCTCACTGTTCTCATGATAATTTTGACCCCACGGGATGAGATCTTGCGTGGAGCCCCAGATCGAGGGAGATTATCAGTGGTCTTGTATGTCTTCCATTTTCTGATGATTGCTCCCACAGTTGATTTTTTCACACCAAGCTGCTTGCCTATTGTAGATTCACTCTTCCCAGTCTGGTGCAGGTCTACAATACTTTTCCTGGTGTCCTTCGAAAGCTCTTTGGTCTTGGCCATGGCGGAGTTTGGAGTCTGACTGTTTGAGGCTGTGGACAGGTGTCTTTTATACAGATGATGAGTTCAAACAGGTGCCATTCATACAGGTAACGAGTGGGGGACAGAAAAGCTTCTTACAGAAGACGTTACAGGTCTGTGAGAGCCAGAGATTTTCCTTGTTTGAGGTGACCAAATACTTATTTTCCACCCTAATTTACGAATAAATTCTTTGCAAATCCTACCATGTGGATTCATGGAATTTTTTTTCACATTCTGTCTCTCACAGTTGAAGTGTACCTCTGGTGCAAATTACTGACCTCTGTCATCATTTTAAGTGGGGGAACTTGCACAATCGGTGGCTGACTAAATACTTTTTTGCCCCACTGTATTTCTTTGTGCCCTCCTTTCCCTGTTAATGCCCTACCTGCCCCCCTGGCAAAACTTTGCTAGACCTGCCCCTGCACAGTTACCAGCTGTCAGCTACTTAGAAAAGGATCCTGGTGTTATTTGCCTCTCAGAAACAGTTCATAACTTCCCTTCAACTCATTCATGTCACCTAAAAGGTAAACCTGTTTCTCCATCACCTGTTCAGCTCTGATGATTCAGAGAGGACATCTCCTGGTATCATCTTCATGTTTGCCTCTCACCACATATCCAAACCGATATCATGACCAGCAGTTTTTACAGCTGTGGCTCCAGCAAACATCAGTTGATACTAGAAATTAATATTAAATAAATTCTAACAACAGCTGACCAAGTTTAAACGTGTTGCTCTTGTTTAACGCGACATCCGCTGATTTCTTCTTTCTGGCGCAAAGTGGGCGATAAACAAACAAGAGAGAAAAGCCGATCAGCTGATCATTGATCAGTTTCATGTGTTGAGAAATCAGTGATACTCCGGTTCTTTTATTCGTCAAAACTTCCAGAGACGCCACCGGAACTCAGTAGTCATTTCACAAAACCTTTATTCATCTTTATTCATCTTCATTTAAGCATGCACTTCTAGAAGGGAAGACGAGGCTGGTGTCCCTCTGCAAAAAATCTTCATCTTTGTTAGTTACAGCCAGCTTTATAGAAGCGACTCCATCATAAAACCCCCTACGGTGTGCTGCAAACTCTGTCTGTGTCTATGTGCACGAGCACATGAATGCCTACATGTGCGCGTTCCCACGTGTCTATGTGAGTGCTCGTGTGTGACTGTGTACACATACCTGTGTGTATGTGTGAGTGCACATGAGTGAGTGTGCGTGTGTATGTGTGTGCATAACCGTTAAAACACTGTGGGTGTAGGTAACTCCCTAGAGGTCATAAAACCCATCTCCCTTCCAGACCACAGTTATCCAGTTACAAATGTTGAGACCCCCACCCAAACATCCTCTGGGGAATTTCCACTCAGTGGGGAAGGGGTCTCCTACAATCTACTCCTAAGTTCACAACAGAATGAGCCCTTTATTATATTAAGGGCAGTATCAGTGTCTCTACAATAGTTCTACATTCTATGTTAACACATTTCTAAACTCTAAATCAGCTAAACATTCTACACATGATTGAAGTAGCAACAGGAGAGGGGGGGGAGAGAATGAGAGAAGAAGACACAGAATAACTCCAGCTTTGTGTCTTTTTCCATTGTAGCTGAAGTACGGGACAAACTGTGTTCCTTTTCACTTCAATACGAAATATTTTCTCTGAATACGAGACGATTCCGTTTTTTAATAATTAACCTTCTGAACATTATGCTAGCGAGTACCCAGTACGAAAAAGTCAGCACAACGATAATAAACTCCACCTAAACTTGGTTTATATCTGACCCAGATAGACTGCAGGTCATAACTTCTTACCTGAAGTTCAGTTCACCTGACACTCGGACGGCATCCGCTTCGGGTCTCTCCTCCTCCTGCCTCCCCTTTCCCTCATCCACCTGCTGGCCTCCACCACTTGCTAATGTTACTAACTAAGTGGAAGCTCTGCGATAGCCGCCACACGAAGTAACAAATAACGACGCTATCTAAATCCCAGTAATGATTAACGCGTTCCTGATTTTGGCATAATAACTAGTTACCGTACTCGTTACTACAATAGTAACGTAGTTACTGTAACGCGTTACCTAATAATGCGTTAGTCCCAGCACTGGTCAGCAGTCACCCAGCTGAATATCGTGTCTTGGGACAATGATGTGGCCTCTGTCTAATATTTAATTATAGCTGGTGAAAAAGAGCTGTTCAGTATTTGTACGTTATCATTAAATTCAGGCCTGTATACTAAAACTCATATGCTTTGGCATAGGAGCTGGTTTCTGGTGTCTATTATTCACTTTTTATCTTTTTTTAATTACTTTCTTGCATAATCCTATTCCCTCTCCCCCAACTGGTCACACCCCTGCCTGAGCATGGTCTGCCAGTTAAAAGGAAGTTTTTCCTTCCCACTGTCGCCAGTGCTTGCTCATAGTGTGATTGTTGGGGCTTCTTTCTAATATTGTAAGGTCTTACAATATAAAGCACCTTGAGGCAAATGTTGTAGTGAATTGGTGTTTAAATAAATAAAACTGTATTGAACTGAACTGAAATAATACTTTCTGTCAGACGGCATGGGTGAGCCATCACTTTACTAACAGGATGATAGCCATTTCACTCTCAGCCAGCCACTGTCATCTAGCTTATAGCTTGTGTCTCACAGTAGAGGTCCAGAGTCCATCAACATCACACGCATCAATAATCATCTCATCATCATGGTTGCTTGTCTGTTACGGCTCAAACTACAGAGCACCTATCTCAATCCAACTGCTTCTATTTTATCTTTGGACAGTTGAAACTTTAAAGTAAGAACAATAATTATCCCAGAGCAATGTTCTTGCAAAATTCCCACCGGGACATTGATTAGATGATCAAATGCAGACAGCATGAATGAAAGTGAGGGTTTTTCAGGACAGGAGAGGAAGAAAGCAAAATGTTTTTTCTGTCTTAAATAATAAATGTGCATGTTGTAAGTAGAGATGGCGCGATACCACTTTTTTATGTCCGATACCGATACCGATATCATAAATTTGGATATCTGCCGATACCGATATGAATCCGATATAGTGTTTTTTAATCAACAAAACTGTTTTTTTTAAATATCTTGCTGCATTTTGTATAAGTTCATACTCAAGTTTAAAACAACTACACTAAAGCTATTCTGTTATACCTGTATGCAAAAAAAATATTTCATAGTTCAGCAATACTGATCAATCTAATAAACCTACACCATCCTCCCTATTCTGGTATTTTAAAGAGTACTTAGCGTAAATATTAAGCAACCTAACTAATAGGGTTCCAACTCCCAGCAACAACAAAAATAAATAAATAAAAAATAGGGAACCACCCCTCACGCTCCATCTCATGATGCTTAATCGACGTAATCAACCTTAATTTGATGCAGTGTAAAAAAAATGCAGAGAAATCAATTATTTTTCAATATATTAAAATATTAAATTCAACATCTTTCTTCAACAAAATTGCAGACTGCACAGATGGTACCTTCCCAAAGGAAAAAGTACTATAGCTTACTAGGGTATATATATTAGACTTAATAGTTACTATATATATTAATGGACTTCTATTCATTTTACATCAAATTAAAACTTTGGGTGTCAGATAATTATTTATTAAAAGCTAGACATTTTAAATGAAAATAAGAAAGAAAAGTGTGTCTTTGTGCTCCCCTTTTCCCTGTTAATGCCGTATCGGCCCAGTTACCAGGGTCAGCTACGTAAAAAAAGATCCTGCTGTAGAAAGTAATATTAAATAAATTCTAACAACAGCTTATCAAGCTTAAACGGAATGCTGTTGTTTATCCACTGGTTTCCTCTTTCTGGTGCAAAGTGGGCCAAAAACAAACAAGAGAGACAGACTCGCGACAGAAAAGCTGATCAGCTGATCACTAAGCAGTTTCATGATTGAAGTAGCAGCAAGAAGAGGCAGTCGCTCCATATATCGTTTGTTAAGCTTAACGTAGGAATGCTTTACAAACATTCAGAGATGGACTTACACACTTGCTTTACTTCTCTCGGGGATAACTTTGTCGGAGATGAAATGCCGGGTTGCTAGCGAAGCTCCAAATGCTATCCAGACCACCGACAGGTCCCGCATGCCACAGCAGCTGCTCCGACGTGCTAACGTTCTGAGGCGAGTTACGGCGTGTTGCAAGTTTTGTGAGGTGCTTTCGTGATATTTAATGGATCGGATTACATTTTTTATTTTTCTCCGATATCCGATCCAGTAATTTAGGTCAGTATCGGACCGATACCAATACGTAATATCGGATCGGTCCATCTCTAGTTGTAAGTGCTACAGATTTGAGGGACATTTTAAGCAGTACTGCAGAGCAAATACAGCACAAAAAAGGCTCAGCTATATCAGAACCTTCATGGCTTAATATTAAAACAGCTGGGAAAAAGATATGACCTGCTGTTTGGTACACACTCCATTCTTCTGAAATACAAAGGCTGGTGGGTTGTATAATGTTGGTGTTTTCCACCTTCATTGACAGGTATAGTGTAAGGTCATAACGCAGCTGGAAAAGGCTCTTTAGCATCAGCATTACTGTAGCCAGGGCTGGGCTGGTAATCTGGCATATTAGGCACCATCCCAGTGGGGAGGTTTTTTGTTTGTTGTGCGGTGCCACAAATTTAATAACTCAAGGCCACGAGTTAAGAATCTATGAGAATGCAATTTTTAAGTGGCAACAAGCTAATAAATCATAGGAATGTGAAAACCAAATTTGGCCACATCTTCATAAGTTTACTTCAAATTTACTTGGATTGGTGGTCCGATCCCTTGGCTCCCCCATATTTACATGCCAAATACCCTTGGGCATACTAACACTCAGATGCATCCATGTGAATGTTAGCTAGAAAACACTTAAAGTATAGTAGAAAGTTCTTGTGTGAATGTGGCATGTTGTATAAAGCGCTTTGAGTGCGCCGGGAAAGTAGAAAAGCGCTATATTAGAATCAGTACATTTATCTATGGGGTGCCGTTTGTAAAGACAAACATGCTGAAATTAACGGCAATATTTTTCAACATTTAGCTCAAACCTTACCAAAATGTTTTTTTGAGTCATTTTTCAAAACATTTAGTAAAATATTTGTAACTTTTTATATTTAAAACACAATTTTAAATGTTACATTTAAATGTTAAATGTTAAATCTAAATATTATATTTAATCTAAATCTAAATGTTAAATCTAAATATTATATTTAAATCTAAATGTTAAATGTTAAATGTTGCAGGAAACTAAATATTTAGCTAACATGCAAATTTATTCGCTTAGCTTGTACAGCTCAACATCTGAAGATCCGTTTTGTCGGCCATGGGGTGCGACGATTGTGAAGTGGAGATTGCAGCTGCTGAGGGTGCACTACTGCTGAATCTTTGGATGGCCAACAAAACGGATCTTCCGATGTTTTCAGCTTCTCACCGCCATGAGCTGCTTCAGTTTACCAGCATGCCCAGAGAAGGGACAGTCAGGGGAGAGCAGACACAACCTGACCACCAGCACACTTTCGCGCCGCAGGATTCGTAAAGCCTTTGTTTTGGTATTTCCGTTGATCCATACAAGCTAAGTATTAGCTAAATATTTTGTTTCCTGTAATATTTAGATTTAACATTTAGATTTAAATATAATATGTAGATTTAACATTTAGATTTAATATTTAAAATTGTGTTTTAAATATAAATAGGTTACAAATATTTTACTAAATGTTGTAAAGAACTTTTCTTTTTTTACCAAAGCATATAGTTAGGGCTGGTGACCCTGAATCCCCCTTTAGTTATGCTGCAACAGTCATAGGCTGCCGGGGGATTCCCATGATGCATTGAGCTTTTCCTGTCTGGTCACCTTTCTCACTCACTATGTGTTAATAGACCTATCTGCAATGAATCATATCTTCTATTAATCTCTGTCTCTCTTACACAGCATGTCTTTTATCCAGTCTTCCTTCTCTCACCCCAACCGGTCGCAGCAGATGGTCACCCCTCCCTGAGCCTGGTTCTGCCAGAGGTTTCTTCCTGTTAAAAGGAAGTTTTTCCTTCCCACTGTTGCCAAAGTGCTTGCTCATAGGGGGTCATATGATTGTCGGGTTTTTCTCTGTATCTATTATTGTAAGATCTACTGTACCTTGAGGCAACTGTTGTTGTGATTTGGCGCTATATAAATAAAATTGAATTGAATTGAATTTTTTTTTAAGAAAGACTCTGAAAAAACATGTTTTTATAAGGTTTTGAGCTAAATGTGGAAAAATGTTGCCTTTAATTTCAGCATGTTTCACGTTACAAACGGGGCCCCGTATTTACCAACATATACAGAATTTGTTGTTCACGAATCAGGTGAGATCTGTAGGGCTACTATCATAAATCATACTTAATTTGATCTCATTACAGTTACTGACATTTTGGAATAAATTGTAATTGTAATGATGATCATGAAAATAATAATTTAAAAAAAATTACTGTCTTTTCCTGTTTCATATGTTAGGCTATCCCCTCTCTGTCTCCTCTTTAATTTTGGTATTTCCACCATTGCCGGAAACCAAAACAAATCACACAAAAGAGGCTCTAATGTAAGCGTCCTGTTAATGTTGGTGGCGTCAGTTACACAATGAACCCGGAGCCAGCACAACAGAGCCAGCAGTGCACGGGCAGGAATGCATTTCTTACTTGGAAATTTAAAGAAGAAAGGGAGGAGCAAAATCTGACCGTGCAATGCAAACTGTTTGCCAGCAACCAAGCTGCTCTCAGCGTCAAAAGACTCCACCTCCAACCTAAAGAAACATCTGGAAGTAAGTTATTTTCTAAAAACTAATGTTAGCCTACCTACTGCAACTACCTTGTTTTAATTGTGGTAGCTACCTTATGTGCCATTTTAGTATGTTCGATGCACTATTGCTGTGTGATTTATTACTATTACTGAAGGCTACTCGCCACTGAGCTAACATTGGTAGCTGGCTTTAGCTGAGGTTAGTTCATAGACTGCAGACTGTTAGATTTGATGGATAGGATTAACAACCTGCTAGGTGCAAATAATTATGTGCAGTTCTGAAAGGAGTCTATGAACTAACCTCAGCTAATGCCAGCTACGAATGTTAGCTTGGTGGCGAGAAGTCTTTAGTAATAGAAATAAATTCCACAGCAATAGCACATTCACGTGGTTGTAAAAAGCATGACAATATACTAAGTAATCCAATGTATTCAGAATAAGTTAAATTGAAATTTAATAGATTACGTTAAAAACTACATTTTGGGCCATGTATTCTGTAGTGGAATACATTTTAAAAGTAACCTTCCCAACACTGTCTTTATTAACTGTATGATCCCGAGTGTGGTTATGATTAGTTTAATTGCTCATTCCACAATAGCACTAAACAGGTCCTATTTTAATTCATGTTTTACACATGTAACATCTGCTTAGTATAGTAGGGTTAAACTTATAGACTAGATTCGAGAGGAGTAAAATAAATTTGAGAGAATTGAGTGTTGAACAGCCGGCAGATTTATTACATTGTTAAAGTGGTGCAATACCCTGTCATGGTCCTGGGTCGGTGACCCAGCGCTTTAAGTTTATTATTATCATTTTCCAATTTATTATCATGATTATTACTATTGTTTGAGTTCTACGTGTTATATTCGGTCTGCGTCTGTATCTGTCTGTCTATGGTGTCACCCCGTCTGTTTGTGTATTTTCCTCCTGGTTCAAGAGACTGTGCTCCTGATGTTCCTTCGGACCCAGGAGTTAGAACTGTTTTGTCTGGAACTCTTCATTCTGGGGCTGTTTATTCAGTCAGCTGATCAGCAGCCACCTTCAGCTCAGTCAGCTGATCAGCAGCCACCTTCAGCTCAGTCAGCTGATCAGCAGCCACCTTCAGCTCAGCCAGCTGCTCAGCAGCCACCTTCAGCTCAGTGTCCAGTGTCCCCTGCTCAGCAGCCGACCGTAGCTCAGTGTCCAGTGTCCCCTGCTCAGCAGCTCAGCCGCCTCTGGCCGTGCATCTGCTCCAGCTGGAGGGCCCGAGGAGCCCATCTGGCCTCAGGTTTCGTCCCTGCCAGAGGCCCGTGTGCCTGCTGGTTCTGTTTTGCTCCTGCCAGAGGCCCGTGTGCCTGCTGGTCCTGTTCTGTTACTGCCAGAGGCCCGCGCGCCTACTGGTTCCGATCTGTCCCTGCCAGAGGCCCGCGCGCCTGCTTGTTCCGTTCTGTGCCTGCCAGAGGTCCCCGCACCTGCTGGTTCTGTTCTGTCTCTGCCAGAGGTCCGCCAGAGGTCCCCGCACCTGCTGGTTCTGTCCTGTGTGTGCCAGGGGCTCCAGTGCCTACTGGTTCTGAGACGGTTTTCACTGGGGGGCCCGAGGAGCCCGTCCAGCTTCCTGCCTCGTCAGCTGGAGGGCCCGAGGAGCCCGTCCAGCCCCAAGACTCATCATCCTCGCCAGCTGCAGCCTCATCATCCTCACCAGCTGCAGCTCCGGCTTCACCCTCGCCTGGTCCAGCTTCGGCTTCACCCACGCCGTCGCCCGGTCCAGCCTCCTCATCAGCTTCATCGACTTCGCCCGGTCCAGCCTCCTCATCATCTTCATCAGCTTCGCCTGGTCCAGCCTCTGCCTCAGCTTCGCCTGGTCCAGCTTCAGCTTCACCCACGCCGCCGCCTGGTCCAGCCTCCCCATCCACTTCAACTTCGCCTGGTCCAGCCTCCGCTTCAGCCTCGTCTGGTCCAGCTTCAGCATCCTCATCAGCTTCACCTGGTCTAGCTTCAGCATCCTCATTAGCTTCGCCCGGTCCAGCATCTGCTTCAGCTTCACCCGCTTCACCTGGTTCGGCCTCTGCTTCGGCTTCGCCTGGTCCAGCTACTGCCTCGCCTGGTCCAGCTACTGCCTCGCCTGGTCCAGCCTCTGCTTCTGCCTCGTCTGGTCCAGCCTCCTTCTCACCTGGTACTGCGGGGGCCACGCAGCCTTCTGGTCCCCAGCTGCCGCCTCAACATCGTCGGTCATCTGCCAGGCCGCATGTTGGGCATCTTCGCCACCGTGGCCGGCCTCCGGACTTGCATTGTCGCCACCGCTGTCGTGAGCACGGTCGGCCCCCAGAACTGTTTCCACGCCGCTGTTGCCGTCCGCACGGTCGGCCCCCAGAACTGTTTCCACGCCGCTGTTGCCGTCTGCACGGTCGGCCCCCAGAACTGTTTCCACGCTGCTGTTGCCATCCGCACGGTCGGACCCCAGAACTGTTTCCACGCCACTGCCTACTGCGTGGCCGGCCTCCGGACCTGCCCCACTGCCGCTGCCTTTCACACGGTCGGCCCCCAGAACTGAACTGTTTTGGCCTCCGGCGCTGTCGGCCTCAAAGTCGGCCCCCTGAACTTGTCCGTCTGGGCCTTTTTGGACTATGTCTCTCCGTCCTGGAACCCCACCGCCCACCATGGTCGGGTCGTTTTCTGTTTTTTTTTTTTTTTTTTTTTTTGGGGGGGGGTTTGGGCAGTTTTTGTGTTTCTGTTGGGCTGTCTGGAGCCAGCCCTCGAGGGGGGGGTACTGTCATGGTCCTGGGTCGGTGACCCAGCGCTTTAAGTTCATTATTATCATTTTCCAATTTATTATCATGATTATTATTATTGTTTGAGTTCTACGTGTTATATTCGGTCTGCGTCTGTATCTGTCTGTCTATGGTGTCACCCCGTCTGTTTGTGAATCTGTCTGTTTAGTTCAATGTCTTGTCTGGTTCCATGTGTCTGAGTTTCCTGTTTTATTGTGAAGGTCTGTGTCGTATGTGAGTGTGCTCAGTTTACGTTTCCCCTGTCTCGTCAGCTGTGATTCTATGGAACGCCAGGACTGCCATAATGAATTAATTAAATACACCATTAAATAATTAATTAAATGTGTCAATAATTAATTAAAATTGGAATTAATTAATTAAATAAATAGTTATGACACATTTAATTAATTATTTATGTATTTCACATTTTAATTAATTATTGACACATTTATTTAATTAATTATTGACACATTTAATTAATTATTTAATGATATATTTATTTATTTTATTTTGGCAGTCCTGGCGCCTGGCTCTCATCATGAAATAATTTTATCTGTCAGCCTCACCCATCAAACTCAGGGGGCGGGGTTAACGCTGATCGAGTCAAAACCATTGCTTTGGCCTGGTGGCCATTGTTTCTAGCACACAACAACCGGCATGTGGAAGCTAACAGAACTGAACTTTGAAAAACCCTGTTTGTGTGTCACCAAAGACCGTTTTAATATTTTTTTAGCCGAGAATGTAGTGGTTTAATCTTCATGTGTCTGGTCGGTTTGTCAAGATACAGCCTCTTTGCAAAAGTGCTTCGATGATTTCGGAGATGTCTGCCCAGTCTCACGGCAAAGCGTGGGATAGACCCGCTCGCCTCGCAAGCAATCCCACAGACAAAGCGCAGGCCCCGGTACACAGCTGTAGTAACCCCCGCTGACTTCTTTTACTGAGGTTATATTTATCGGTGTTTTATTTCCTGATGTTCTTATGTGTCCTACGTGTTTCAGTCACCAATTCTGAATTATAACTAACATTAAAAACATGTTTAAGGAGGCAAATAAAGGAGAGCAAATAAATCTGTTTAACATCTGATCTTTGGGTTTTTGTTCAGTAATCAGCGCGACCTGTGTATAAACGCATAAAAGAGATAACGTTGGTGTTTCCGTCATGTAGTAACTGCTGGCTTTAACTGTACAAAGGTTGTTCGACACTGTGAAACACATACAGACTTCCATGATGTTCGGCTAATATTTTTATTGTGAATATTAATCATGCTGACCTCGCTCTGTACACCACGCAGCGAGGTCAGCATATCTACGATATCCTCAGCTCCATGAGTTAACACAAAGTTTCCCAGCTGACTATCTAACTTCCAACTATTCCAGAGACGTGAAAATATACAGCATAAAGAAAAGTGTAAGAGACTCAGCAGCAGATTAGAATAACAGTTATACATTTAATAAATCACCAAATGAATCCAAGAAACGAGCAAACCTGTTCCGACAATTTGAGTTTGTATTCCCTCAGCTGCAGACTCGCTGCTGTTTAAATGTTTGAAAAGGAAGATTAGATATAAACAAACGTCAAACATAGACTCAGTCTGCCTTCACATTTGATATGAGGCCAGCACGTATAGTGGCTGTGTCCTGTTTTAAGATCATACATGTAAAATTGTTGTCTGACCTCCGGCGATCCAGCCGCTCAGAGTCCGTGGTTACCATGTTTACTGCATAAGCAGCTATAATGCTAACAGCTGGCACTGAGGAAGTTTACCGGCAGCATGGGTGTTTATGTTTTTCATTGCAAAAGAACTGTCTGAATGGTTAACTGAAGTTAACTTGGATAAATTATAGTTAAGGAGTATCACAGATAACGCCTATGTGAGCCGTGCGACTGTTCACCACACTGAAATCAGCAGGCTATTACTGAAATACATGTGCTATATCATAAACTATGATATAAATAGGGAGGTCCTATTATGTCAGCGGCTGGGTGGAGGCGAGGAAGAAGGAACCCAAACGCAGGACTCGCAGGTAGGTGACGATTTATTATAAGGAGTGGATGAACAGAACAAAGGGAGAAAATGGCTGGCTGGACGACTGACTGAAGCACTGACTGACTAACTGAACATACAGACGGAGAGACAACATCACAATAACATCAATGACACGACATTGGACTGGTTGAACTGAGGGACATAAATACACAGGCTGAGTGATGAGAGATTAGAACCTGGTGAGTACACGGCTGAACATAATGAACTAATGATAAACGGGAAGAGGACGGAACATAATGCACATGGACCAAGGCTAACACAATAAAACAGGAAGTGGAACAGGCAGAAGATAAACAGTGAACGTGAACTGAAAATACTGGGTCACCGACCCAGGAACCCTGACATATTAACATGTTTAGTTTTAAAGGACACCTTCCTGCCTTTAGTCTCCTTTATGAGCAGTATTAGTTTTCTTCTAACATCGAGAAGTCTGCACAATGTGTTTCATAGTTTGTAACAAGCCTTTGACAGGTAAACATAACATGACCGAAAAAGCAAAAAAAAAAAAAAAAAAAAAAAGAGAGCGAGAGAGAGTGTTGACATAAGAAGAGAAAATGCTCTCAATTATGGTGTTAAACAGCTGACAGATGAGGAGGAGGATGCATGCAGGTAAATTGAGGGTCTGTTGAACTGATCGCTGGTTTCGTGAGAAAAATGTCAGCTCGTTCTTTATGTTACAGAAGCACAGAGACACAAGACCAGGCGGAAAGAGACGATCGTTCGGTGAAAATGAGAATCTGCGAATGCAACATGTGGAACACGGAGAGTGGAATATGTAAACAAACCGGTTAACGTAACCCCCTCGGTGCGCTCTGCATGCTAATTGTTAGCAGAGCTAGTGAAATCTCTGAAAACATCTGAGCACTTTTGCAAACATGTTCTATGTTGACAACCTGACCAGACATACGTCGCGACATTTGCGGCTAAAACACTGTTAAAAGTGTAGCTGGTGACAGAAAAACGGGGTATTTTAAAACTACACCTGCCTGCCTGTGATTTGATCTGCATTCTGGGATACCTGGCTGCCCCAAGTCTAAACAAGCAATCGATTATCTAGGATCGACCTGTTTTGACTTACTTTGCACGGCAACCAATCAAATGTTAGAGAAGCTGCATGGGCAGCGTTAACCCCGCCCCCTGAGTTTGATGGGTGAGGCTGACAGATAAAATTATTTCATGATGAGAGCCAGGCGCCAGGACTGCCAAAATGAAATAAATAAATATATCATTAAATAATTAATTAAATGTGTCAATAATTAATTAAATGTGTCAATAATTAATTAAAATATGAAATACATAAATAATTAATTAAATGTTTCAATAATTAATTAATTAAATGTGTCAATAATTAATTAAAATGTGAAATACATAAATAATTAACTCATTCACTGCCATTGACGTCTATAGACGTCAATTGAAAAACTTACGTTGACTGCCATTGACGTCTATAGACGTCAATTACGTTTTTCAATGGGAGGGGCTAGAATACAACCTCGTCACAAAGCAAGAAATATTAGTGTCAAAGGCACTTTTCTGCTTGAAATGTATTTTTCACAAAAAGCTCGTTTTCTCCCTTTTTTTGGTCAAAACAGGCATTTTTGGTGGAACCCACCTCTCTTCTACAGCTGATTACTAAAGAATGGAAAATGGTAGAAACAAGCTTTTTTTCTGGATGAAAGAAGAGAGTCTGTTCTTCATTTTGGTAGGTTCAGCGTTTATATGATCATAACACACAGTTTTCTGTGGCTCTTCAAAAATGAGTAAAAATGCTCAAAAACCCTGGCAGTGGGGAGTTACCTGATTTGAAAATGGCTGGCAGTGAATGAGTTGATTAAATGTGTCAATAATTAAATAATTAAATGTGTCAATAATTAAATAATTAAATGTGTCATAACTATTTATTTAATTAATTAATTCCAATTTTAATTAATTATTGACACATTTAATTAATTATTTAATGGTGTATTTAATTAATTCATTATGGCAGTCCTGGCGTTCCATAGATTTCTCCCAGGTGTGTTCCCCTCCTATCTCTCATCCCTTGATTACTGCCGTCTGTGTATTTAAGTCCTGTGTTTCTCTGTGTCAGTGTTGCGTCGTACCATCAGATTATGCCTGTGTGTTTCGGTTCTCCATATTCCATGTTCACTTCATATTTTGTTTTCGTAGCAGCAATAAAGCTGAGGTTTTTGAGTTTCAATTCAGTCTCAATTCAATTCCAGAGTCTCAGAGTCTCGCATTTGGATCCTCCTCTCCATCCGTCTGCACACAGAGCCCTGACAAACTCAATGTAAACAGCATAGAAAATTAACAGAAGATCAACAGAGAAGAGCGCTCTTTTGAAAATAACAACAAAATAAAATAAGTAGTCTCTTTAGACCTGACTCCTGATGAGCAGGATATCGGGAGTTCAATAGTTTCCCAGAGAAACAATCCGTATGAAGTAAGCAGTTTTTGCTCTTGCTTATCTGAAATCCTGCGATTCAAAGTAATTCAGACTGTAGCTCTACTCCTGCATCCAGAACAGCTGGCCACACTGCTTTTGGATTCGCCAAGAGTTTCACAGGGTCTGGCTCGCCATCCATATCCAGAACCACTTCAGATCCAGGATCACAAAAAACCAGTCGGAATTCCCAAGAAACAAATGCACGCTCTGCCTGGTTTTGGTCGAGAGTAAAACACATAAAGGCCTTGTGTAGCTTGTTAATTGCTCTCGGGTGTCTTGCTCCATTTTGCCTAGCTTAATGCAGCAACGTGCTTCTGTTGCATTCACTGAACTACGGAAAATCAAAGTGTGTTCAAGGGGTGTCGGAAATAATAATACAAGGTAAAAAACAAGAAAATACTAGTAACCATGTCTATAGGGGTTACACCCACACCAAAAAAGCAATCAAAGAACAGTGTTTTATAGCTGTGCTTTGATAGTAAATACAGAGATGCCTGCCATGACACATTGATGAAACTAAACTGTGCAGCTTATTAAATGTCAATATGTGCCAATATAGCACGAGTGGCTAATATTTCCCATTTTGACTGTTGATTGGCTCTTTTAGGGGATAGTCTCCAATTCTCCAATATTCTCTTCAAAAGGATTAACCCAGAAATGAACAGGACAAGTTACTGAAATTAAAAACAAATTTATACACAACTTTATTTATTAACCATTGTGCACGCTAACAATACATTTCCACAAAAGGCTAACAGAAGTGAAACTAATGGCTAATGGCTCATAGCTACACAATTCAATAGTGACACAGGTCCAGCATTGCAGCATTAACCTGAATATTAAAAAATCCACTTCAAAATAAAGCTACTCCCACTGGCCTGATTATTACAAGCTTTAACCATGCTTTAACAAACAAGGTCACAAACACAAAAAGCCTTCACTAAGCGATGACAATTTGTCCACCAGCAATATCAAACTATGTCCAATTGACATTACTTCAAAATGACACGAGGCAAAATACCCAAATATACATTTTTAGACAGGCACCATCAATGCCGCAGACAGAATATCCTACATGAGACACAAATAACTGCAACTATATAATGACATATATTAACAACAGTTTTTCAGAGAACAATGTATACTGAGATGCCATCCATCTTTCCTTTCATCCATTTTCTGCCACTTCACTTCAAATGAGCCAGTGCAGCCATCTGCCATTTCTTGTGTTTTGTTAGCTTAATGAGTTTCACAAACAAAACAAAAAGTAACATAAAGTGAAATATACTGAAATTCATTTACAGCTAAATTTTTATTAATGCTAAATAATATTAATACCAGAGACAGACAACACATTTGACTTAATTTAAATTTGTTTAGAGATATTTTATTTTGCTCATGTTTTGGGAGTAAATGTGACACTAAGCCTGCTGGAAGCCCATTTTCTACCGATTACATTAGTGCAACATTGTTACAACCAGTGACCCTGAGTGTGTGAGTACAGGCATCTATGTGCGTAGGATTGTGTGGCTCTCTTCCACAAATCCCCCTCTCTTGCTGCAGTGGTGTTAGTTGAATCTCTCACTGGGCTCTTCACTGTCCTCAGGGTGAGTAGACCTTGCTGACTGCAGCTTCACCTCGCCTGGGAGTAAAGAGAGCTGAGCAAGCACAGACCACCAAAGGCCACCAAGCACACTCTCACACTTTTCTCTCACATCCATTCACACATCTGAAAATTCTCATAGTACAACAGATCACAAATGCAAAGCTGCATGTTTACAGTTGCATCAGGTTTGGAAACACACAAAGATGTTTGACAGAAGGCTGGGCAAAGCTGGCAGAAATGGAACACAGTACACGGCTGTTGCCACATTTTCTAAAGTAACACTGCATATGAAGACGACCTGTCTGATCACAGCAGCATAATATTTAATTTTTAGGTTACCATTAGCATTTCCTGACAGCAGATATTTTATTCTTCAGCAGCAATTTAAGGCACATTCATAGAAACATTTTGATACATAGCTGTGACTGCATGTCCTTCAATCAATCAACCAATCAATCAATCAAGGCTTTATTCGCCACATGCAGCTTGCCCTGCAGTGAAATAGGACACAAATAGGTTTTAGAACTGAAGGCACCTCTTGGATGAGAGGTGAAGCATTTTTAAAAACCTTAAAAAAGTTTCTCTGCATTCTTTTCAAGCCATGACCTTTTTACTAAAAACTAAAAACAGTGGCTTTCCAGAATTTACTGTGACCATTTAACTACATTACAGTCATCTAATTTGAATGACTGTAGTTCCAACACAGAATGGTTGAACTTCTCATGTCCTAGACTGTGGGTAGTGCAGGGTATTCCAGCTAAAAGCAAAGCAGAGTGGATGGAAGCAGCTGACAGTTTTAGAAAATACATTTGTCCAGAACTCTTTCTGATAAATAAAGAAACCTGCAAATGTGTGGCATTTTTGGAAAGAAGTTATTTTTGACAGTCCTTTCACAAAAGTCAGTTTTTTATCAACAGACAGACCCCAGTTCGGTCCCAGGTTTTTAGAAGACCCCCAACAGCTTACAAACTGTTTGTTACAACATAATGTGGCTTTTTTATATGCTAACAAATCAGTACATTTATCATAGTTTTTACCTTTAAGCATAACTGCTGTAGTAGATGTTAATATGTTATATATAAGCAACAAATAAGAAAGGAGAATAGAAAATAGCCCCAAATTCAAGCCAGGACTCCCTCAAGATGTAAAAAAAAAAAATCTGTCGCATTCTGTTGCATAATAATATTAGTACGGATGGTCGTGTACTCAGTCATGCATAGATATATACAATGTCTTAGTGGGTTTTCAGAAATCAATGGTGTGCGTGTGTGTGTGTGTCATTGTCATAACATGTAAAGCTGAAGCACTAAGTCTCCAGCTGTGCATGACATGTTTTGATGCTAAGATGCTCTGAAAGACTCTTCCCACCTAGCAGTTTCCTCCAGGCATGAAGAAGTGTTTTAGTGTTTTGTGGTGAGTTTGGGTAGCCTCATTGTCATCATATGCCTTCAGCTTTTATACACCAAAAGAAATACTGACTTAATTCTTTTTATTTTATGTAGGTAGAATACCTAATAAAGTCTTTATTTGCTCAAAGTAAATACAGTTTACTCATATGCCAAAATAAAAGAAACCCTCCTTTTCTTCTCAACTGCCTATTTTGGTGCGTGTGTTGTTTGGCAGAAGCTGACAAGGTGTATCAGTGCATGATTGACAACAGCTGTTAGTTTGCCATATTGCTGGTGCTGGTGAATAACGTCAGAAGATTTAAAGCACAGCAAATTAATGTGGAGGAAAAAGTTGGATGGAGTAGTAATGGGTGATCTATCAAATAAACTGTTATATCCACAGATACAGTAAGCTGGTTCATTTCAGTGATGGCTCATTCGATCTCACAACAACAGCACAAGATAGTGCAGTGTCACAAACAAACAGAAAATAAATTTTTCACAAAAAAAAGATGCTAGAAATAGTTGTGGTAAACATATATTTGAAAAAGAGGGAAGAACATAAGATGATCTAAATTAAAGGTGCACAGTGGTGACTTTATCTTATTCAGATGGTGCAGTTTGAAAGACACAGGAGACTGCAACTTCTTCAGGGGACAATTTAGCTAGACACCATCAGATGGTAGTCCATAGGATGAGCTTTGAGATCAAGAAGAAGACACACTCAAGGTAGAGCTATTAAGAAGGATTAAATGGTGGGAAGATTAAAAAACTGCTCAGAATTTAGGGAGGAGTTGAGACAGGTGCTGGTTGGTAGGGAAGAGT
The DNA here is from genome assembly GCF_057382185.1 of Mchenga conophoros. Classification (NCBI taxonomy): domain Eukaryota; kingdom Metazoa; phylum Chordata; class Actinopteri; order Cichliformes; family Cichlidae; genus Mchenga; species Mchenga conophoros. The sequence goes on along the minus strand of NC_140527.1, from coordinate 16,139,625 downwards.
TATCAGATAACTAGAAAGGTGCAGCTGTAGTACAAAGGAAAACTACAAAGAAGGTGTTTGGTGTATCCTCAGAGGACAGAGGAGAAAGGACAAGGAAACTTGAAAGTGGAATTAGGAAGTACAGGAAAGTATTGAAAGGAAGAGGCTTGCAAAGAATAGGTGGGATAGTTCGGGAGATGCAGAAAGACGAGAATATTGGTACAGTGGGGCAAAAAAGTATTTAGTCAGCCACCGATTGTGAAAGTTCCCCCACTTAAAATGATGACAGAGGTCAGTAATTTGCACCAGAGGTACACTTCAACTGTGAGAGACAGAATGTGAAAAAAAAATCCATGAATTCACATGGTAGGATTTGTAAGGAATTTATTCGTAAATTACGGTGGAAAATAAGTATTTGGTCACCTCAAAAAAGGTAAATCTCTGGCTCTCACAGACCTGTAACGTCTTCTGTAAGAAGCTTTTCTGTCCCCCACTCGTTACCTGTATGAATGGCACCTGTTTGAACTCATCATCTGTATAAAAGACACCTGTCCACAGCCTCAAACAGTCAGACTCCAAACTCCGCCATGGCCAAGACCAAAGAGCTTTCAAAGGACACCAGGAAAAGTATTGTAGACCTGCACCAGACTGGGAAGAGTGAATCTACAATAGGCAAGCAGCTTGGTGTGAAAAAATCAACAGTGGGAGCAATCATCAGAAAATGGAAGACATACAAGACCACTGATAATCTCCCTCGATCTGGGGCTCCACGCAAGATCTCATCCCGTGGGGTCAAAATGATCATGAGAACGGTGAGCAAAGATCCCAGAACCACACGGGGGGACCTGGTGAATGACCTGCAGAGAGCTGGGACCAAAGTAACAGAGGTCACCATTAGTAACACACTACAACGGCAGGGAATCAAGTCCCGCAATGCCAGACGTGTTCCGCTGCTGAAGCCAGTGCATGTCCAGGCCCGTCTGAAGTTTGCCAGAGAGCACATGGATGATACAGCAGAGGATTGGGAGAATGTCATGTGGTCAGATGAAACCAAAGTAGAACTTTTTGGTATAAACTCAACTCGTCGTGTTTGGAGGAAGAAGAATACTGAGTTGCATCCCAAGAACACCATACCTACTGTGAAGCATGGGGGTGGAAACATCATGCTATGGGGCTGTTTTTCTGCCAAGGGGACAGGACGACTGATCTGTGTTAAGGACAGAATGAATGGGGCCATGTATCGGGAGATTTTGAGCCAAAACCTCCTTCCATCAGTGAGAACTTTGAAGATGAAACGAGGCTGGGTCTTCCAACATGACAATGATCCAAAACACACCGCCCGGGCAACAAAGGAGTGGCTCCGTAAGAAGCATTTGAAAGTCCTGGAGTGGCCTAGCCAGTCTCCAGACCTCAACCCCATAGAAAATCTGTGGCGGGAGTTGAAAGTCCGTGTTGCTCGGCGACAGCCCCAAAACATCACTGCTCTCGAGAAGATCTGCATGGAGGAATGGGCCAAGATACCAGCTACTGTGTGTGCAAACCTGGTAAAGACCTATAGTAAACGTTTGACCTCTGTTATTGCCAACAAAGGTTATGTTACAAAGTATTGAGTTGTATTTTTGTTATTGACCAAATACTTATTTTCCACCCTAATTTACGAATAAATTCTTTACAAATCCTACCATGTGGATTCATGGATTTTTTTTTCACATTCTGTCTCTCACAGTTGAAGTGTACCTCTGGTGCAAATTACTGACCTCTGTCATCATTTTAGGTGGGGGAACTTGCACAATCGGTGGCTGACTAAATACTTTTTTGCCCCACTGTATGTTAGATATACAGCGAGGACTTGTATGTGAAGTAGGACACTAAGACAAAAGGACTTGTATTTACTGGGTAAGCAGAGATTTTGAGATTGAAAGTATGTGCAGCAGGTTGATGAAGGATAGAGATGGAGAAAATGTTCTAATAAATGAAGAGAATATGCCAAGAAGTGAGAAGAAGTTCTTTGAGGAACATAGAGGGGAGGACTGATGGTGGAAAGTTGGTGAATTAGCCATACAACAAAAGAAATGGGAAAGAGTTGTGGAAGCTAGATTTTTTTAAGAAGACATTAGAGAGAGGACACAATGAGTTAACAGTAGAAAAGAGCACTACGGCTGTGATGTTTGCTTTGAGAGTGTTCATGGAGAAGTCCAGAGAAGGCAAGAAGTACATGCAAGGTCTCTTTGTGGATCTAAAGAAAGCAACAATAGGGTGCCAAGAGCAGTGATGTAGAACATGATTAGGACTGGGAGACAGTGCAGTCGGAGTGACAGATGGGTTCAAAGCACGAGTCGGATTATATCAAGATTTAACTCTGAGCCAATCCTTGTTTGCAATGGTGAGGACAGATAGACAGATGAGGTCTATCAGATAAGGTCACGCTGTGATCTTAAGTGAGAGTAGGGGGCAATTGGAAGGGAGCATGGAGCAATGGATCCATGCACTGGAGAAAAAAGGAATATAAGCCAATAGAAGCAAAACAGAATACATGTGTGTGAATTAAATGGGACACAGGTAGAAAGGTGAAGATTGGAGTAGTCAAGGTAGGGAAGTTAGAATTAGTGTATCTGACTAGGTGAAAATTGTTGAAAGTTTTGCTAGTTACTCTACTATTATTATTGAGGACATAATATTTAGACTTTTAGGAATATAAAAAAAAATGTAAATGGATATAGGATATGGGAGAACTCTTCTGAAACCAGAGTGTCCAATTGTTCAGGCAGGGAAGGGCTTTCACTGGTTCATTGACTTAAGATTTCTAAGGAAGCAGAGCATGGAGGTCTGAAACACTTTGTGGAAACAGGATCAATTTATCTAAAGGACAACGAGTCAGACAAAAAATGATCTTACATTAGGAAACCACATCGATATTGCTCACTGAGTGATAAGGTGCAACCTTCCGGTGACACAGAATATGAAAGTAGTAATAATACAAAAAGTAGTAATCTTTTAGTACAAATTCAAATTCATACTCAGAACTGTCCTGCACCCGCTACCCATCACAATCTCCTTTCTGTCTGCATGTAAGCATTATTTATTAAAAGTTACAAAAATGTTCATATAGCGTACATTTATGGCTGAATGCACAACAGAATGCACAACTGTTGTCTACACTCAGCAAACCTGTCAGAGCAGATGGACCTTTAGTGCTTGCTCAAGGGCACTTTGACAGCAGTTGTTTAGAGAGAGTATGTTACAAATTCTGTGTCTGGTTATATCTAATGACCTTTTCATTCAGAAGACACAGGGAGGTGAAGTTGTGCACAGAAAGGAGCTTGAACTGAATCATTACTGGGCTAAATGTATGTGGCAGTAGGAATCCTCTGCTTGTCGTCTTCCATTTTTACTAGAAACGTTTCAAGAACAGAGTGAACGTTAAAGCACAGAGTTCAGAGCCTGGATTCAAGGAAAGCATCTTTGGGTTTGATTGCCGATTGATTAGCGCAAATTATCAGAGAAAACCGACAGCAGTATTGTGTAGCTATCTGATAACTTCTAGTTTGCGTCTTACTACACAGTGTACGACTTAACCCAATTGTCTGATTTTTTTTGGCTGTTTACATCTATTTTCAATTAGTACAAACAAATAGCTGAGCTAAATTCTCTTTATAACATGCTTTCATGAGATGAGATTACAGAAATATGTTTGAGAATAGAAGAATTAATGGTGCTTAATGTATGCTTCATTATCATTATTTCAGAATCAGAATCAGAAAGACTTGATTTATCCCCAAGGGGCAATTAACATACAATAGATCAGCATAACATTGAAGATAAGGACAATAAGAACAGGCAATAACAGTGAGATAATAAATACACAGAATATACAGAATAATAATAAATTGTTGGTAGTATAAAAAGAGTGTAGAGTAGTTTATGTTTCTGGTGTGGGAAATGGTCTTATCTGCTGGTGTTAAAAAGCAGAGTTGCTTTGGGGACAAAGGTGGCTCTCCTCCTCTCAGTCCAGCAGGAAATGCAACGGAGGCGTCGCCCAGAGGGGAGCCATTGAAATGAGGGGTGAAGAATGTGAGGGATCGTTGATAATTTATTGTATCATTATTTCATTATTGCATTTATTACTTTTAGGCTGGACAACTGTAATTCATTATTATCAGGATGTCCTAAAAACTCCCTGAAAAGCCTTCAGTTAATTCAAAATGCTGCAGCAAGAGTACTGACAGGGACTAGAAAGTGGCAGATTTCTCATATATTGGCTTCCCTTCATTGGCTCCCTGTTAAATCCAAAATCTAATTCAAACTCCTGCTCCTCACATACAAGGTCTTGACTAATCAGGCCCCATCTTATCTTAATGACCTTATGGTACCATATCACCCCATTAGAGCACTTTGCTCTCGCACTGCAGGCTTACTTGTTGTTCCTAGAGCATGGCTATTCAACTACAAAGTTAGTTGGGCCAGATTTTCAAACCGAGGAATTTATCTGGGCCAGATATTTTTTTTGAAGCCAGTAAGCAACAGATCATGATCAATTTCAAACCCACACAACTGTATTGAAAAACAAGTAATTTTTTTATTCCTTTTCCCCTGTAAATCTGGTGACCTCACAAATGCACACCAAAAGGTCCATTTAAAAAAAGGGGGCCACAACTAAACTATTTTTTGCACATTTGAAATAATAATAATAATAATAACAAAAAAACATTTTGATAATTCCCTTTCAAATTAAAATAAATATTTCGCTGACCACTCATTTTTCCTGCCATGGATGGAGACACGCTTCATATCCAAACCATTTTCCTCAAAAAGAGCTGAAATCTTCTCAAACATTATTTCGCCAGCTGTGTGTCCCTCTAACGGTAGTAAGCCGAGCAATTTCCCATCCAAAAAACGGACATATACGCACAACTGTGCATTATCAGTTCTGTCTGTGATCTCCTGCTATAGACATTACATCAGTTTTCTTCAGGTCATCTAACAGCATTTCAAACTCGTCTGACACCAGAATTTCAACTCTACGAATATTTGAACTGTCCTACAGGGGTACGTTTTTAATAGCAGATGTCACACTTACTTTAATTTATTCATCACTTTTCACCGCATCTACCACGGCCAGCATGCAGTATTTCACCGTTTCAGAATCTGTGAAAGGCCTTTTCTTCTTCGCCAAGAAGCAGAAAGGGAAGATGCTGCAGCTCTCTCTTGGGCTATGCACCATGGTAGTACAACTCCGGTTGTAAGATTATTAAACTCGGTAAAATGAATAAGCATTTGTCAGTCCAGGCAGGGTTAAACCGACAGTTTTCATTGTCAGTTTCATTTTGCGCTTTAGGACTGAGAAAGACATGCTGTTGTCGCATCATATATTACAATGATTGTTTAATATGTTTACATCACGGTGGATTGTGGGTTAAATATTGCTAGGCTACTAGGAGTGTTACATTCACAGTCTACACTACGCTGTAGGAATTTTTAATTTTTGTAATTTTTTAAAAAATTAATTAATGAATTAATTTTTTGCGTTTTCTCTGTGTTTCTGCCAGGACCACAGGCAGGGCCACTCGCAGGTTGCTTCTGGGCCGCATTTGGCCCGCGGGCCGCCATTTGAATACGCTTGTCCTAGAGTATTTAAAAGTAGAGTGGGAGGGAGAGCCTTCAGTTTTCAGCTCCTAGTTTGGTTTCGGGAGACAGACACTATCTGTGTCCCAAAACGTAGGCTGCATCCTTCGGATGCCGGGTCCTCCGAAGACTGAGAAGGCCGGAAGTGCGAGGCTGTGAAATGGGACAGTCTAGCCTTCAGATTTGCGTCACCGCTGTCTCGGTGGAGTTGAATAAAGTCAGCCGTGTGCTCCTTGCCATCTAAAATATAACAGGACACTGCCGTAAATTATCGACTGTCTCACACTTCTGTTTAATCAGTCTTCTGTTTGACATTTATTCAGCTGTGTGAAAATCCTGGAGGAACCCACCCGCTGGATTAATAAAGTTTTATTTAATCTAATAATCTAATAACTTTGATCTTAGCCAAGCCGATTTGCTCCGGAACAAATAAAACACAGGAAAAAGCCAAACAACTACATTTTTAAGTTATCCAAGTGACTTATATATCATGTTTAACCTGAGTAGCAAAAGACAGCGGGGGTCTGAAAACGATGAAGCCAGTAGTCCTCTGCTCTCGCCAGCTCGAGTGACCATTGAACCCCACCCCCCCTTGGCTAGCTATCGAGTGGGTGGGTAACAGACATCTCCGAAAACGTCGGCGCAGTTATGCAAATATGCGATGTCTTGATAAACCAAGCAGATGTTTGAAGTTTATACAGCTACTTTCTCGTCTGAAAATATGTTAAAAGTTTATTTTGCGACCCAGAAAGATTGATAAGAGTAATTTTAAAACTTAGTAGGGGCCGCCATTGTTGGAAACTGAAATTGGCTGGGCTGCGCTATGAATTCTGGGATATGGTGGGCCACAAAGGACACACCCAACCCATCCTTCAAATTCGGGGAAATGAAGGACGCATTTGTCGGCCGCATTTGAAGGAGTCGACGAATTGGGACAGCCTTCGTCGCCTGGCTGTGACGTAATCGGCCTTCAAATGCGGCCTCCGAAGGATGCAGCCGATGTTTTGGGACACAGCTACTATCTCTACTTTTAAGATTAGGCTTAAAACGTTCCTTTTTACTAAAGCATATAGTTAGGGCTGGATTACGTAGCCCTGAACCCACATAGCAAAATTACTATGCCCCGGATCTGGCCCACACAATGTGCTTACACATGGTCCACCTACCGCAAAGAATGACGGCCCTTTAGTGGCCCAAAAGGGTTTGCCAGAGGTTGCCCACACATGGGCCAGCACAAGGCCAGTTGCAGACACACTGGTGGTCCTGTGCTGGCCCAGAACAGTTTCAGCTCTGGCCCCAGATGTCAGCCTAATGTGTACCTTAATCAAGGCATGTAATAACAACATGTGCCAGAACATAATAGTGCAACAGTAAACTCTGTTCAGACTGATTCTTATATAGCACTTTTCTACTCTCTAAGATTACTCAAAGTGCTCTATACAACATGCCATATTCACCCAGTCACACACTTTCTCCAAGCTGAGTGCTTCCTAACTACATTCATACGCATTCAGACTCTGGAGGTGCAGAGTGGTGGAACCAGGGATCGAACCACTAACCTTGCAATCAGTAGATGATGTGCTACAGCCACCCAGTTGACATACATGAGTAAACCCTCACTAGGTTTTGGATAAAGTGTAAAGTCACAAATCTGTTAAACCTGCATTTGAAACGTATGCTACCATAGCAGTATAGTATTGCAACATGGCATTTGTGTCTTCTAACTAAAATAGGAAAATAGGAACATAAATAGTGCATGATTGCCAGACCTGGCCCACATCTGGTTGACATACACCCTGCCATGACACCAGTCAGTCAGAAGTACTGCACTGCACTGAATCGTACCTTCTATTAATCTCTGTCACTCTTCCACAGCATGTCTTTATCTTTTCTTCCTTCTCTCACCCCAACCGGTCACAGCAGATGGCCGCCACTCCCTGAGCCTGGTTCTGCCGGAGGTTTCTTCCTGTTAAAAGGTCTTGGCGACAAAGGTTATTGTCGCCAAAGTGCTTGCTCATAGGGGGTCATATGATTGTTGGGTTTTTTCTTTGTAAGTATTCTTGTAGGATCTACCTTACAATATAAAGCGCCTTGACGCGACTGTTGTTGTGATTTGGCGCTATATAAATAAAATTGAATTGATTTGAAAATTGAATTGAGCAACTTCTGTAAACTGAATTAAGGTAAAATAAGGAATTGAAATTTCAGTGAATGTGTAAATTAAAAACAAAAGGCTGTGGACGGAACATACAAGTGAACTGTGCTACGACTGCTCCCAACACTAGCATCCAGCTCTGCTTCCACTTCAGTTCTAATTCACACATTTTTCTTTGTATCTCTTCCTCAGTGTGTTTGATCATGTGATGACCTGTGACCTTTGAAATGGGCATCAAGGTTCTGTTTTTCCCTTCAGCTTCTTCTCCTCAACAAGCTGATCAGAATCTCTGTATAGACTGGTGGACACTTTTTCCCTCCTCTTTCACACATTTATATGCACTCTGTGTCTGGACCGGGCAGGAGAAGAAAGGAGCACGTTTGAGATACGGACTTTGAGGACTCGCCCACAAATGCTGATGTAATCCCAGACTAGGTTGCTGGGTAATCATTGTGTCTCTCTGCACTGCAGATTTCCACCTCCTGGCTGACAGAGATTCCTCTCTCCACTGCTGTTTTCCCATGGGAGTGGAGAAGCAGCTCCTGACAGCAAAGAATTACTTTCAGCCTGCTGTCTGGGCCTGAATGGTTTTACCTCTTCAACAGATGAGACCTTACTAAAGTGGTCAATAATTACATTACCAGAAAAAAATATACATATCACTATAATTAATTAATTATTTCCATAAACCAGATTCTGTGTATAAACCATATTTCCTTTTCATTTATCAATAAAGTTATTTTTCTCATATTTTTAATGTAAATTACAGCTGTTTTTTTTCGTCTACCAGCAGAGATACCTCCTGATAAGTGTTGGTTTTGCAGATCCATCTGACCCAGACTGGTGCCACAGTAATACAACAAAATTGGTGCAGAGTACATCCTGTCCAAAAAAGGCCACCTGCCTTACTGGGGAATACTTTGATGGGCTCTTGTCTTGCAATTTCTGTATGACAGTGGACATCACCTTGATTCAGTTTTGTCCTACACTCCAGGATTGTGAGCTCAACTGTCTTTTGTGTCTGAAATTCCTGACTCAGTTCTACAGGGAGTGCAGAATTATTAGGCAAATGAGTATTTTGTCCACATCACCCTCTTCATGCATGTTGTCTTACTCCAAGCTGTATAGGCCCGAAAGCCTACTACCAATTAGGCATATTAGGTGATGTGCATCTCTGTAATGAGAAGGGGTGTGGTCTAATGACATCAACACCCTATATCAGGTGTGCATAATTATTAGGCAATGTCCTTTCCTTTGGCAAAATGGGTCAAAAGAAGGACTTGACAGGCTCAGAAAAGTCAAAAATAGTGAGATATCTTGCAGAGGGATGCAGCAGTCTCAAAATTGCAAAGCTTCTGAAGCGTGATCATCGAACAATCAAGCGTTTCATTCAAAATAGTCAACAGGGTCGCAAGAAGCGTGTGGAAAAACCAAGGTGCAAAATAACTGCCCATGAACTGAGAAAAGTCAAGCGTGCAGCTGCCAAGATGCCACTTGCCACCAGTTTGGCCAAAAGCACAAGGTGTGCAATACTCAGAGACATGGACAAGGTAAGAAAGGCTGAAAGACGACCACCACTGAACAAGACACACAAGCTGAAACGTCAAGACTGGGCCAAGAAATATCTCAAGACTGGTTTTTCTAAGGTTTTATGGACTGATGAAATGAGAGTGAGTCTTGATGGGCCAGATGGATGGGCCCGTGGCTGGATTGGTAAAGGGCAGAGAGCTCCAGTCCGACTCAGCAAGGCGGAGGCGGAGTACTGGTTTGGACTGGTATCATCAAAGATGAGCTTGTGTGGCCTTTTCGGGTTGAGGATGGAGTCAAGATCAAGTCCCAGTCCTACTGCCAGTTTCTGGAAGACACCTTCTTCAAGCAGTGGTACAGGAAGAAGTCTGCATCCTTCAAGAAAAACATGATTTTCATGCAGGACAATGCTCCATCACACGCGTCCAAGTACTCCACAGCGTGGCTGGCAAGAAAGGGTATAAAAGAAGAAAAACTAACGACATGGCCACCTTGTTCACCTGATCTGAACCCCATTGAGAACCTGTGGTCCATCATCAAATGTGAGATTTACAAGGAGGGAAAACAGTACACCTCTCTGAACAGTGTCTGGGAGGCTGTGGTTGCTGCTGCACGCAATGTTGATGGTGAACAGATCAAAACACTGACAGAATCCATGGATGGCAGGCTTTTGAGTGTCCTTGCAAAGAAAGGTGGCTATATTGGTCGCTGATTTGTTTTTGTTTTGTTTTTGAATGTCAGAAATGTATATTTGTGAATGTGGAGATGTTATATTGGTGTCACTGGTAAAAATAAATAATTGAAATGGGTATATATTTGTTTTTTGTTAAGTTGCCTAATAATTATGCACAGTAATAGTCACCTACACACAGATATCCCCCTAAAATAGCTAAAACTAAAAACAAACTAAAAACTACTTCCAAAAACATTCAGCTTTGATAATAATGAGTTTTTTGGGTTCATTGCGAACATGGTTGATGTTCAATAATAAAATTATTCCTCAAAAATACAACTTGCCTAATAATTCTGCACTCCCTGTAGAAACCAAAATCAATACCCCGCCCCATTTATTACTTGCTTTAAAATAGTACAGTATAGTAAATCCTCACCTGTTCCATCTGAACTGGACTCAGAAGTGAAGCAGTGGACCTAAAGTTTGCTCTGAGCTCTGTTACTGTAAGTGGAACTGCAATCTTCTCCCAGGAGAGCCTCTTGACGCCAGCCACCTTTACAATCTCTTTGGTCCTGAGCGCCAATAAATGGCAAAGTATATAAACGAGTCCCTTGACACTGACATCAACCATCCCTCCTCATCACCAGTAGGTGTTGGGTTCTGTTTTGTTGACAAAAAAGACAAAACACCCCACCCATGTATTGATTTCAGGGGTGTCAACACAATCACTGTGAATAATAAATGTCCTCTTCTGCCTTTGAACCCCTGTATTAACCTCCTAGGACCTGGCGTCCACATATGTGGACTTCACATTTTGGGTTATTTAGACCAAAATACTAAATTTTGCTCTACAAGGGCCTGATATCCACTTACGAGGACATTATACTGCTATTGTTCTATTGAAATTTTAAACGAATATCCTCTTATGTCACTCTCATTTTTCTCAGAAACAAAAAATCTGGTAAAAAAAAATCTGGTAATTCTTTGTTTTTACATTCATTGGGTCCCAACCAGCCCAAATATCAAAGAGAAATTAAAAATGCATGCCGTGGAAGAGTTCGGGTCTTAGGAGGTTAAGCTAAACCTCACCTCCGTAAAACATATCACTTTTGTATTAGAGAGAGGGATGAATGGAAAAGAGCCTTCAACACCCCCTTGGCAACTTTGAATACCTGGTCATGCCTCTTGGCCTCACAAACGCCCCAGCAGTGTTTCAGCCATTTTTTGAATCTTTTTTGTGTTTGTCTATCTAGACAACATTATAATTTTCTCCAGGGATGTTGACAAACATCCTATGGGAAGTAATTCAAAGTTTGTATGTAAAAAGTATGTAACCTTTTCAGTTTCTGTCTCAAGAAACCTTTGGCGCCTCTGTCTCTTCTCTGAAGACTGACCCAGAGAAAGTCAAAGCCATCTTAGACTGGCCTACACACTGTCCACAAGAAACCAGCTGCAGTGCTTTCTTGGCTTTGCTAATTTTGAGCAGTAATTTAGAAATGAGTAAAACTACAGTCAGATTGCTCTACACCTAACGGGCATCTAACCTCAGCTTATATTTTATGAACTCTAGCTGAAAGGAACTATAATGGGGGGAACTGGGAATTAGTAACCATCAAGTTAGCTTTAGAGCAGACATGTCAAACTCAAAGTTCACAGGCCGGATATAATTATATCAGAGGTGATTGCAGATGTGGAGTGGAATCCATGGAAGTATGAGAGACAGAAAAAATGAGGAGAGGCACTTTACCATCAAGTATGATGTGATTACCTGGTGGAGTCACAGCCAAGACTAAATACACATCCCTCAGATGAGTAGATGATGCCCAAATGTGCGATGGAGGTTCTCCACTCCACAGGTGGAGAGGAAGAGCAGCATGCAATTCATCCACCTGGAAAACAGAAACCCAAACTTCCAGCCATTTGCAGTGGAAGTTTGAGCTAATAGTGGGTTAACTGATCTTACAGTTCAGTAGAAAACTTAACCTAATCTATCTTCTATCTATCCATCTTTAAGAAAGAGCCTTTAAAAATAGGTTGAAGGCTGTGTTAAATGCTTTACAGAAACTATGTTAAGAATAAATAAATACTGTATGTATGCAATTCAGATAAAAGTTCTGGTCAAGCTGCAAACTCTGCTAACAGTTGATGGCTTCGTAAAAGGTTAGTCAGGTCAGAGTTACAGAATAGTGTCACCTGTCAGAGGCCAAGCAGATTTATGGCTGCAATAAACTGATAGCCCTAGCCTGGTGCTAGGACAAAGCTCCATTAAACATGAATATTAGACTTCCATGGGAACTCTTAATGTATGCATTGGAATAAGACATTTATGGGCAATACTTAGCCTGCTGTTTTAAATAAGAAGCCGAGTTCTGCTCATGTTATTCTCTGTCATGGGAGGCTCAGCCTATACTGCAGAACTCGCCTAGGGTCTGTGGCTGTTTAATCACTTCCACTGCCTTCCTGCGTCATTTCATCATGATTTCATCACTTTTTGGAAGGTTCTGACAGAGATTTTTGTATTTGATCTTCAAGTGCTGTTAGACAGGCTCTGCTTTTCTACCAAATCACCTTAGGAAATACTAGTCATCAGAGAATTTTCTGGATGTTTCACTTTTTTTTCTAATCCTAAGGAAAGAATAGATAACTAAAGCAAACTGGGGGTTTTTGGGTGTCTATAATGGATTTGAAATGGGTTTGTCTCAGATACCACAAGTTAGTCATAACTACTTATAGTTAATGACATTAATTTAACTTAAGGTCTATGATTTTTCAGTATACTTTAAGATGCAGCATAGCCATTTCTTATTACATTGTATTTAACCTACCATATTTGATGCTTGTTTTATACAAATGCATTAAAATTCTGGCTTGAGTTGATTTTTCTTTTTTAATTTTCACAGTAAGATAGCTTCTTCCCTTTTTCATTATTCATGGTGCATTTCACCTTAAAGACAAAAGATTTATTCAGATCATGTCAGACCCAGTCTTTGATGTATTGGGAACATTGCAACACTTACATGTACTTAAAATAGTTTGATCTGAGACTTGAAATAGCCTCTGTGAATGAATTAGTGAATGGTCCTGGCATGGAAGTCTCTTTAGACTGCCACAGAGGAGTAACACTCAGCTCTCATGTAAACTTTACACTTAAACAAAAAGACAAGGCTTAAACATTGTGTTCGTAAGCCACTGTGTTAGTTACACCAGATTATCTGCTTGTTAAAAATCAGCCATTGGAACATTTAGTTATGTAGATGTGTGTGACCTGCTGAACATTTTACTGATATACATTATATATTGCATCAAAACAGGAAAAAAAAACAGGATATCAGTACCTTTAAATTCAGGGTGAATGGAAGAGACACAACTTCAACCAAAGTTTATAAATTTATTAACGAGATAAAACAAAAACCACAATTAACTTCATGAGGTCTATAAGTCAGTGTGTCAGTGATCAAATGTTAGGTATGTAGTGTTGTGTAGGGTAAATCATAAAATAACTAGGGTTAAGCCAGAGCTCCCAGATGCATTATTTAACCCCATCTATCCGGAGCCTGCAAGACAACACAGAGGGACAGCTAAGGGAAGTCACAGCAGGGGCTGGCCAAGTCAGAGTGCTATCACACCTGCCACACCTGTACATCATGGTCCAAGGATGTCATCTGAAAAAACAAAATGAATATAATCAGCTAAAAGTGTTCTTGAAGTCATCAGTGGTGATGATCCCAGCTCTTGCTCTGAATCCTAACATTTTCCCCCAAGTTTTTTTAAAGAACAACAAAAATACTTTTTGGAAAAAGAAAACAGTTTTTTGTACACCTTTGAATGACTACATTCTTTGACTCCTAATTGCCATGACTTTCGAGAACTATTTCAGTAAAAGTCAAAAATTGCTAATTAAATAGCACAGGCTTAGGATTACGGTCATGGTGACTCCATGTAAGTCTTCAGATTTCATAATTGCTTTTAGTTTTTCATTCCTTCGGCTGTCTACAGTACACATTTGGAATTATTTTAGCTGTATGCCAACTTCTAGGTAAACTAGTCACAGTACTATCTGTCTTCACTCTGCATCCCAAAGATACATTATCTGTGAGCAGATATCCCATTTGATGGTATCGACTAGTAATGAATAATTTGTTGTCTAACTGTTAATTGAGTGGGTAACCCTCTGAAATTGCTAAGTAAACTTCCTGATCAGTACAAATATAATGTGCTTAATATCAAGTAATACCTCTTCTGAACAGCAAACCTAAAATAAGGGCATGTAAATAGCTTTAATCATGTTTCATTGAAAGGACTCCAACTTCAGTAACTAGCGGCTTACATACTTCCCATCCTACACTGTTCACTTGCGAATGGATAATCATTATATGTATAAGTACTTCAAATTGATTGTCTTTGTTTATAACTTTTCCTTAAGTGAAGGTCTGAGCATATTTTAGAGCATGTTTAAACATAAATGTAGGTAAATCCAAAGGTTGATTTTCTGAACTCATTTTCTCTCTCTGCAGTGCTAAAAAGTGACAAAGTGCATCGGTGCGCCTCTATAACTCTTTCATCTTCATCACGAAAAGTGCTGTTTTCACTCTATCTTGATTATTACAGTTATTACATTATTCTGGATAGATGGTTTTTATAAAAGCACCTTACAGGACATCAACTCATTATCATTCTCTCTCTCTCTCTCTCTCTCTCTCTCTCTCTCTCTCTCTCTCTCTCTCTCTCTCTCTCTCTCTCACACACACACACTATTTTTTTTTTCTGTCTACTTACTCTGTTATGGCCTGCAGTATTCTGTCATGATGAGGAATGAAAAGGGGATGCAAGAAGGAAGGTGGTGGCCTGGGGAAGATGGGAGGCAGTCAGTTGAGGGGAGTTAAAGGGAGGAGGAGAGTGTACAGTGTATGTCCCAGTTAGAGAAAAGCACATTGATCAATATTTCCCTATGTTAAGTGGCCCAATGAATACTAAAATAGTACACAGGGATGAACTTTACAAAGCCTGGGAGGGAGGGGGAGACAGTTATTTTTGGAACAATGAAACTGCACTAACATAATTTGAACCTGAACTTTCTTATGATGAAATTCAACGCTGCAAAATGCTGACAGCAAATAATGATATAATATGCAAGAACTACTTAAACCACAGCACTCTCTGCAGTGTTGCGTAATGTTGTGTTTAATGTTGCACTGTTTTTCCTCATTGAAATCAGGAAATACTGGCCAAATTAGATTAGTCAGTACTCTCAGGGTTATATCTGCATTGATTTTATAATGGATTTCTCGAATTACACAATACACAATGTAAACCAATCAGACAACATTAAAACGAGACAGGTGAAGCAAATAACACTGAACAAATGATTACAATAAAATGCTCTGCTGGAAAACCTTGGCTTCTGGCATTTATGTGGATGTTACTTTGGCACCAGAACCCATCTAAACATCTTCCAACCAGATGCCCTATGACCCCTCCTGCAGGGAAAAAAAAGTGCTCTTTCACACTTCAACAATTTCTCATGAACAGGTTGAGGAAAGACTACAATGAGCCTGCCTGCAAACTGACCAGATCTGATTCTAATGGAAAATCCAGCATGTCAGTGTGTATGAAACAGAGACTGGAACTCCTCAATTTAACAGTGGTGATTATGGCTGTTTAATTGCATGATATTTCATGGTGTTTCTGTCTCTGACTATTAAAGGAAGAGGAAATAAACACAAGAATGCCAAATAATGTGAAACAATGCTCCAGTTTGGATAAAAATTTTACATGTCCAAAGGCACTTCACTCTAAAGGTGTAAATTGATTTTAAGAGTGTCTCAGACTAAGTTGCCATTTTCTTCTCAAATATAAGCCCAACAGCATATGACATCATCTTCATGTTCCCAGATGATGTCACTTTCCTCTCTCTTAATGGCTATGAATGTGAGCAACATCCATCCTAAAACTCAACTGTTATCCAGGTGAACAGTTGTTGGAAGGAAAACACACACCTTCTGATGGACACTGCTGGGATATAATTGCTGTCGCAGTGGTTCACAACTTCAATGACGTCTCAAAAAGCTAGGGCGTCCCCCGCAGGAACGACGTGAGAAGTGGACAAAGGCTACCTGCTCATGGACGGAGTGGGCTGAAGAAGCAAGCCCAAATCCGCCTTGGAACCCTGAACATCGGAACAATGACCGGAAGAAGTTGAGAATTGGCTGACGCCCTCAAGACCCGCCGCATCGACATCGCGTGCATTCAAGAAACCAAGTGGAAGGGAGCGAAGGCACGGGACATTGGAGAAGGCTTCAAGCTTTTCTACAATGGCAACCGGGCCCAGAATGGAGTGGGCATAGTGGTGAGTCAAAAGCTCCGGGACAACGTGGTCGAAGTTACCGGCATATCGGATCGCATCATGTCAGTGAAGATCGACGCCGACCCGACCGTCCTACGGATTATCTCCTGCTATGCACCACAGACCAACTGCCCCGACGAGGAGAAGACAGAATTCTGGCGCGCCCTCGACGACCACCTGCAAACGATTAGCCCCGAGGAACACGTGGCGGTAGGCGGCGACCTAAATGGACATGTAGGCAAGGGGAGAGACGGATATCACCGATTCCATGGCGGCCAAGGATTTGGGACCAGAAACGACGACGGTTGCCGGGTACTGGACTACGCAGAGGCCCATGATCTTGCCGTGACCAACACCTTCTTCAAAAAGAAGCCGGCACACCTTATCATGTACTCCAGTGGCGGCAGAGACACCCAAATCGACTACTGGCTAGTCCGAAGACCCCATCTCAGCCTAGTCACGAACGTAAAAGTCATACCATCAACCAATATTGGCCCTCAACATCGGCTACTTGTGATGGATCTCCGACTCAACCTTGGCCAACGACGACGAAGAATACCAACCACGACGGTGGAGAAGATCAAGTGGTGGCGCCTCCCTGAGTGCAAACAGCAGCTTATGGACGCCCTTGAACACCTCGACGTGGACTCCAATAAGCCAGTGGACAAGGCTTGGGAGAACATCGCCAGTCAAATACGTGACGCAGCAGGCAACACCCTTGGGGCGACGAAGCCAGGAAAGCACTTCATCGACAAGCAAGTATGGTGGTGGAATGATAGCGTGCAGCAAACCATCAAGGAAAAGAAGTTGGCACTCAAAGTGTGGCTTAAATCCCGCAGCGATGGCGACTACCAGCAATACAGGGCCCTACGATCGGCCGCAAAGAAGGCGGTAGCAGCGGCAAAGGCATCGCACTATGACCAACTGTATGAAGAGTTGGACACGCCCGGAGGAGCGAACAAAATCTACCGCCTTGCCAGCAGCCGCCATCGAGCAACACAGGATATTGGCCAGGTCAAACACATCAAGGATGCCAACCATCAAACCCTCCGCGACCCGCCCGCCATCCTCAATCGATGGAGCGAGTATTTCTCCGATATCTGCAACGTGGAGTTCCCTCACCAGCCAATCCACAGTGCCCCGCCCGTCCCAGGACCTGTCCCGCCAATCACCATCAAGGAAGTGGAAGCAGCCGTTAAAAATATGAAGAATGGTAAAGCGACCGGACCAGACGACATACGAGCCGAAGTCTGGAAGCTGCTCGGGCGCCAAGGCGCCTTAGTCCTCGCCAGCCTGTTCAATAGCATCATCAGAGACGGGACCGTCCCAGCAGCCTGGTCAACCAGCATAACGGTGCCCATCTGGAAAGGGAAAGGCGATGTGGCTGAATGCTCCAACTACCGCCCGATCCGACTCCTAAGCCATACCATGAAGGTTTTCGAACGGATCATCGACGCCAGGATGCGAGAAATCGTCAACTTAACGCCCAACCAATGTGGCTTCATCAGGGGGCGTGGCACGACGGACGCCATCCATGCTGCCCGCCTGCTTTTGGAGAAGCACCGAGAGAGGTCCAAGACCATCCACATGGCCTTCCTCGACTTGGAAAAGGCGTTTGCCCGTGTCCCACACGACCTCATCTGGCACTCCCTGCGATCACATGGAGTTCCTGAAGCCTACGTCAAGTGGACAAAGCTCCTCTACCGACAAGTCACCAGCGTGGTCAGAAGCCCAGTGGGAACATCGCCGCCCTTTAACATCAATGTGGGCATCCACCAAGGCTCGGCACTCTCCCCGCTGCTCTTCATCCTTTGCGTGGGCACTGCGACGGCGGATCTCCAGTCACCCCATCCCTGGACACTTCTCTACGCCGACGATGTCTTCCTGGCCGATGAATCGCGAATAGAACTGCAATACCAAATGCAGCAGTGGAAGACTCGCCTAGCTGACTTCGGCCCGAGGCTCAACACCAACAAGACCGAATACTTAGAGGCTGGCCCCCAGACCGACGTCACGATCAGCGTCGATGGAGAAGATCTGGCGAAAGTACCTCCTTTCAAATACCTCGGATCGATGATCAGCAATGACGGCGATATCCTACTAGATGTACGAGCCAGGATCAACGCAGCGTGGATGAAATGGCGCCAAGTCACCGGCGTCCTGTGTGACCGAAGAATGCCCAATCGCCTCAAGCAAAGCACGAACAAGCCCTTCACACGATGGAAATGCGGATGCTGCGATGGTGCCTAGGCCTGACACGATGGGACCACGTCATGAACACCGACGTTAGAAAGAGGATGGGAATCGCGCCAATCACAGATAAGATGCAAGAAGCGAGGCTGCGGTGGTACGGACATGTGGTACGGAGCGATGAGAACTCAGTGGTGAGAACAGCACTGCGGCTCAGCCCCCAAGGACGTCGACCTAGAGGCAGACCAAAGCGGAGATGGATGGACCGAATCAAGGACGACGTGAAGAAGATCGAAGCCGATCTGACCGACGCCCTTGACCGACCCAAGTGGAGACGACTTTGCAGAAAAGCGGACCCTGCACCCGAGCGGGAAAAACGCTAGGAGGAAGAAGCAGTGGTTCACAACTTGTTAAAGTTCAAAAACGTAACTGGCATGCCCTAAAAACTGTTCGTGTGTGTTGCAACAAGTGTGTTTCAGCCATGTTCATTGCTTTATATTTTTACTGTGTTCAGATATGATGACTGACTTAAGTCAGTGAGTAACTAAAGCTGCAATCCTGTTGTAATGTTTAATTTCTTTGTTGTATTTTACAATGAACATTCACCATTAAACCCACCAATCTGTAATACTGTTGTACATTTACTGGTAACAGAGTCCTGCACACTGCAAACATGAATCTGCATGTAACAGTTTGTGTAAATGTATGAGCTGGTTTTACCATGTAAGACAGTAAAACATAGTAAACAGATCTTCCTCTCTTGAGACCGTTACTGACTCCTACATGCAGCCCGCCAAACTGTGCCATCTGACCTGTAATTAGTGGGATAAATCACACTCTGCCAGTGCAATCTTTCTGTTGATCAAAACAAGATTTGAAACAATGTATCAGGTCATGAAAAGACATTAAAATAAATGCACTGTGCTTCTTCAGAAAGATAATTTTCTCATGTGCAAATGTGTTTACTTGAGGAGAGAGATGATGAAGAATGATGAAACAAAAGGGAGGGAATTAAGCAGTAGTGAAGCCGGGACGTGGGGGGGGGGGGCAGGGCGGCACAAAAGCAAGAAAGTATGAAAAAATGGAGAAGTAGTGTGTCACAGAGGTGAAGGATGAGCTGAGGAGGAGACAGAAAGGCTGCAGACAGGCATTAAATAGTTTGATGGGAGCCAGCGTCAGAACAGACATGTCACGGCTTAGTCATCCCAGGACACACAGTAGGCCAGTGTGGTATACACACACTCACAGCCACAATTAAGACCTCCTGTCACCCAAGGCATGCTTGTGACTTCATCTGATTTCACAATGACAAACACACTGAGTTCAACTCAGATAGCTGTGTGTGTGAGTGTGTCTATGTCTGTATGTATGCATCAGGGCATGTGAGTTCATCACAAGAGCTGGCACTTATACCTCAGCATGTCCTCCTTCACTCGATCCATGAACCTTCACTGAGGCCCTTCTCTTTTCCTCATGCTGACTGGAATCTTCATCTTCACCATCCATTTACTTTTACTCGTGAGGCTATCTTGTCACAAATCACCCCTGACTCTTACAGTGGTGTGAAAAAGTGTTTGTTCCTTTCCTGATTGCCTATTTTTATGTATAATTTTCACACCTCAATGCTTCAAATCATCAAACAAATTTAAATATTAGATAAAGCTAACAGAAGAAAAAGATGCAGTTTCTAAATCAAGGTGTTTATTATTAGTGGGGACAAAAACCAAACCTACATGGCCTTTCCCTGTGTGAAAAAGTCATTAAACAGCAACAATTGCAATCAAGCATCTGCAATAACTGTTAGTGAGTCTTTTACAGCCGTAGAGGAATTTTGACTCTTCTTTGCAGAATTGTTGTAATTCAGCCACATTGGAGGCTTTGAACATGGACCGCCTTTTTAAGGTCATGCCACAGCATCTCAATCAGATTCAGTCAGGACTGTGACTAGGCCACTTCAAAGTCTTCAGTTTTTCTTAAGTCATTCAGAGGTGGACATGCTGGTGTAGTTTGGATTATTATCCTGCTGCAGAACCCAAGTGTGCTTCAGCTTGAGGCCATGAACAGATGGCCTTCAGGATGTTTTGGTAGACAGCAGAATTCATGGTAACATTTACCATAATAATAATAATAATGGATTGGATTTATATAGCGCTTTTCAAGGCACCCAAAGCGCTTTACAATGCCACTATTCATTCACTCTCACATTCACACACTGATGGAGGCAAGCTACAGTTGTAGCCACAGCTGCCCTGGGGCAGACTGACAGAGGCGAGGCTGCCATATCGCGCCATCGGCCCCTCTGGCCAACACCAGTAGGCAAGTACGGTAAAGTGTCTTGCCCACGGACACAACGACCAGGACAGAGAGCCCAGGGATCGAACCAGCGACCTTCCGGTTACAGATGCGATTCCCAACCCCCTGAGCCACGGTCGCCCCGTGACCATAGCAAGTCTTCCAGGTCTTGAGGCAGCTAAACAGCTCCAGACCATCACACATGTTTTACTGATGGTATGATGTTCATTTTCCTTAACCCTTTAGAGCCGGTCGGAGCAGGCACGCTCTGTTTTGCTTAACTATTTTTAAATCCCGGTAGCTCTGCAACCACGTAAGCTAGCGCAATAATTTTTTTTTGCATATGAAACCGGAGGAGTTGTACTTACATCTTATGCCATATAGGTCACAGTTTCCTTCCACATATAGCTTTGCAAAAACTGCATAAAAAGCACTTGCAGCAACAAAAACATAATATTCCAGAAACACGCTTTGCTGATCCGATCAGCTGTTCATAACACTTCCTACGTTGGAATAGACGTCAGCGCGAACTTTTGCATGTCCGCCATTACCTGCCCGAAACCGGAAGTGACGTCATTTTCGCGGAAATGTAGTTTTTTTTTACCATCAGGGCCTCAGGGCCTATACTGGTGTTTTTAAAAGTTATATTTGACTTTATGACTTTCTGTGTCTTTTCTGGGATGCTTAGGACTCATATTGCACTGGTGGAAATAGTTTATTTTGATGCATATGCTACTTTTTGCAAATTTGCAGTATAATATTTATTTTTGTTTTTCCTGTGTATTTCAAAAATAAAACTATGAAGACACTCAAAATAAATTTCCTGTGGTAGGAAACTATTTTGTGCAACTTTTTTGTATTTACAGTTTTGAGGGATAAGCCTCTTAAATTTCTCTAACTAGAAATATATGTTAAAAAAGCAAAAACGATTTTCAATTTCTTTGTAGTTCATTGCACTTTTTTACAATTTATGTATTTACTATGCACTTAATGAATACATATTATTAAAATCTGGGCTATAATTGTTGTATTGATGTATAGCAACTTGAAATGCTCCCAAAAATGGCACCACACCATGTAAAAATATAATGTAAGCTCTGGCGGACTTGGTTCTATGGTAGGTCTTAAAGGGTTAAAAGCTACGTGAGATGTAATTGGACGCACAAAAAGTTCAACTTTTGTCTTGCCAGTCTATTTTTTGATTTAACAGATCTCCCAGTAATGAGGCCTGAGTAAGTTTAGTGAAACTGAAACTCCACCAACTCCACCCTACCTGCACTTCCCCATCTTCACCTCTCTTGTGCACTGTTTGTTTTTTTGGATGGTTGAGCTGAAGTGTTTAAGCATATCTACCTTCACTATTGCTACTCCTTGTATGTTCACCTTTTCAACTTTTTCCCCTCTCATTGTACATGTATTCTGTCTTGGGTCTATTGATTCTTATTCCTCTTCTCTCCAATGCGTACCTCCACCACTCTACCCACTCCCTACTCTCACTACAGATCACAATGCCATCTGTGAACATTGCTGTCCACATGCCATGTACCCTGTTAAGGTTCAAAATATTGGGGATGGAGACAAGAGAAAAAACCACAATAACAACACTGGTCCGGCCGGGTTGAGTCAAACGATGATTTTAATGAACACACGCGTGGAAGATGGACACTGATGCAGACAGCCTCAAAATCTCAAAATGGTGGAGCATTGCTCAAACTTTTATAGCCTCTGGTGTCTCCACCTTATCATAAGAACCTAAACATTCACATGCTTCCTCTCACACGGCGCCTAAGCTACGACCTTGGCTCCCCATTTATCTGCTCCTGCTGAGATGGGGCAGAAAACTCCAGCATGTTCTCTTCTAATCAGACAAATAAGGCGATGACTTTCTGCAAACAGTATTTCTTATAACTCAGCAGTATAATGCATCATAAAACAATATCATTCATTCACAATAAATCAACAGTTTAATGTAATGCAAATCAGTTTAACTAATGCAATAGTTATCAGCTTCTTCTAATCCAGGAGAATAATGCAAACTAAAACTACATAATAATTCACAATCTTTAATTAGGGGTATAACATGGCATAAAATAATATTATAATCTAACAATTCCCCCTGATGAGGTCATTAGAATAATGACCTCACCAACACCCTTCAATTCAGTGTGGCCGGGTTCATCTCTTCTCACTCCTGAGGTCCTCTGTCCCCCTGAGGGGCGAACCATATGTGGGATGACCTCTGTGTTTGCGCAATTCAGATGCAAGAAAAACTATTATTCCAACAATAGCGGGTACAGATGACACTCCCCAGGTCTCCCACAGCTTCTAGCCTTTATTTTATTGCTGCAGCTACCAGTGTCGTCCAGTTGGGTGATCCTCTGCTCTTCATTCTTCAACTTTAGGGGTTAGACAACCCTTCAGTCGTGGCACAGATCAGGGGATTATTCTGCCCCGATTTCAAACAACGATCTGTGTATTCTCCAGAAAAGGAACAGGAAGGTGTCCCCTTTTTGCCCAAAAGCCTCTCGAACTTCGTTGGTCTGGTGTTCCCGGATTTCCGCCAACCCCTTCATGGTTATTGCTGTGTTTATGGGATCCATCCTTTTGTGGTGACTAGCTGGAGCCCAAACACCATGACCCTTGGACCCAGTTGGTGTCTCGGCAGTCACTGTGTCTGTCTCTGCTACGGAGGATCCTCGCATATCTGTGACCTCGTCTGGTGTCTGTTCCTTTCTCTGTAAGAGACAGAAAACCAAAACACCTCTCTTCCTAACCCTAATAATCTAATGTTGTTATCTACTGACCTTCTAGTGATTCAGAATTGGTCTAAAACATTCAGAATGTCCCAGGGACTTATTCTAATCATATCTTATGTGTGTGTAAGCGTGTTTGCATTTAGCCCTCTGCACTCAAGGCATTTCCTACACTTTATCAGTCCGGACAGTCACGCCGAACGAAGCTTCTGACCTTCAAAAGGCCGAGTGCCAACTCGTTATAAGCACATTTGCAAGGTGTGTCTGAAAATTATTGAAACCCCTCTTTTTAACAAAAGACAAAAAATTAACAAATCTTCTAAACGCTATTCAGTTCATTTCAATGAGTAATGATTAAACATGAAAGTGATAGTTTATGCTTTTTCACTGATTCTCTAAAAGGTCCGTCTTCTCGGACCGCTATTAGCTTAAGCTTTACCATTCCTAAAGTATTAAAGACACAAATGAAGTTATAAAATGTTCAAATAATCCTTGTTTGATGTTAAAGCTCAACTTTCCCCCCCTTTTTTCCCCTAATCAACGGAGCTAGAACATTCAAAAAAAGTTAGGCAGCTACAAAGTTTCCCAGACTCTTAAGGTGATCCGCGTGTAACGTTCTGACTCAGGTATTTAATATTTTAATAAATGTCGTTTAATTAACTGCCACTATTTAAACTAACCTTAAAGACATAATTTAAAAAAGATCACAAAGAATAACATGATATCAGTGTTTTGTAAGCGCGTGCGGCCTTCTATGCTCGAAGCCTTTTCCCTCAATAGATCAGTCAGACATTCACGCTGACTGTAGCTTTTAACCCTTATTAACTTGAGCACAACTCTACAATGAGCAACAAGTTGCAATATGTATAAAAATAATCATGGTTACACCTGCAATGAAAAACTGTATCATTATCCTAACACCTGTAAATAGAAGATTCATCAGAGGTTATAACAATCACAGGAACACAGATGTTAGTATAAGGTCAAAAGCTTCAATAAATGATCATCGATGCAATGCTTGTTGCATGATTCTCATACAATAATAATGCTGATATTAAAATAACAGTATAACACCCCCTTTTATCCCGTTTCACTTGACACCTAAACGTTTATAAATGCCTCTTTTATTCTTAATTTTATTTCCCCCTTTTTCTCCCCTTACTGACCACAGCAGGGGGATTTTAGTTTTAAATCAGCCATGAATCCAGCTCACCTGATTCATCAGTGAGCTCCACCATCACTGGCGTCTGACAGGGTGGCGCTGCATATTCTTCATTTAATGTCACTATTTTTCAACCTGTTAATTAGAGTGTTTAAACCTGAAGTCGACTACGTCCACAACAAGTCAATACAGCTGTAAATGTGGCCAATTATCAATCTATTACCAATCAATAACAACAGATAACTTCTATTTTATGCATGCTTTTAATCAACCACTCACCCAGAGGATCTCCAATCCCAGCAAGTTCCTTCTCCTCCTTTAATGAGTCTGTCCTCCTTCCATGCCCTGGTAACTGGTCCATCCAGAGCCATATGATCTCAAATATACATACAACAAGCCAAACCACACCTTGGTCACACCAACCCCTTTCCACCCCCAAGATGTCCAATGCCATCCTAGTATGGACTGTCAAAAGTGGCTTTAACGCTGACTGTCCTGACAATCCATCTCATACTTTTCCTGGTCAGATTTGCCAATCTCTGCACCAGGGTTTTAAACGTTTCGCCATTTTCATTAGGTTTTATTTTTTCTTATTCAGTTTCGATTCCAGATTTTCAATTTTTACCAGTTGTAATTAGTTTTTACCAATTCTTTGCTAGTTTAGTCTAATTTTCATTTTCTGAAAATTCTTAGTTTCAGTACAGTTTTAGTTGTGTTTTGCAAAAATTAAGTGTAACAAAATCTCAGTTCCATCATATCAATCATGCTCTTCTGGTTATCCTTGGGTGTCGAGACTAATAACTATTAACTCTTGCCGCACCGAGTGTTCCTAATTTTGGTTGAAGTGAATTGATAACCTTTTTGAAGGCGATTGTTTCACACATTTATTTAGATGTCCCAGTCCTGTTATCTCGGGATACATCACGCTGCCTTATCTGGGTTTAGCTGTTTTCGGGGGATGCGGGTTGAGTGGGGGAGCTCTTCAAAGAGGGGGAGTGTGCTCCCCCTGATGAGGTCTTCTAGGTAAGCTAGGTTAACCTTCTTGTGTGAGCTTTTCAAGTGCACTTTAAGGTTTGTGGGATTTTTAGTTTTCTAAATGTCCCTCATGACCCCCTGATGGCCCAGTAATTCATTTTTGCGCACTTTAGTACACATTTAGTTTTTGCTTGTAGCTCGCATACTCTACTTGCCACTCCTCTAAGTCCTGATGTTTCTTAGAGAGGACAACAGTACCTTTAAAATTATATCACATGTGTGGGGGTGTGGCCTTACCAATTGTTTTTCCCACCTTTTCAAAATGGCTGGCGTGCCCACAAGCACATTTTATGGAAGAAAGAAAGGTAAGCTTGATATTTACAATTAAAATGTTTTGTTAAACTCAGATTTTTATTTTATTCAAAAAATAAACATCTAGTAAATAATTTCAGGGGTCTTTAAGAATTAGGCTTATTTAGTTTCACAGAGAACATGACTAATTTATTAATGTGTGCTCTACACATTGGGACTTTGTACTTATATTTATTTCACTTTTTCCTAATACACAACTTTTGACAAAGGCGGAGAGAATTCTTAACACAATTATTAAGGGAGATTCAAACATAAATTTTTCAAAATATGAGAGGGTCAGGACCCACTAGAAGCCACACAAAGATTTATCGAGATGCAGTGGCAGATGTAATAGAGAAAAACACAGGGCCACCTGAAATCTGTCATCCTATCTGGTGCAAAACCAACATATAGGAGAATCTGGAATTTTGATTTTGAGTTAAAAATAAAATATGGGTAAAATGCAGTAATCTTTTCCAGTAAAGTAAAAAATAAGAGTCGCAATTATAGTTGAATCCATAACACCTAATTGTTTCTACGAGATCACGTCGTTGCTAAAAGTTATCAGTGATCTCAATGTGTGAAAAGAACTCACAGTATCTGGGGTTTAAGCTCCTCTTGGCTGAGAAACCCTGGGGCAAACATGTGAACAAGACCTGAATAATACCAGTAATGAAGACTTCTCTCCAAAGATCAATAAACGGAAGCCCCAATCTGATGAGAGTCTAGCAAAATATGGTTCACTCCACTTGCCTGAAATGGTTAACAATCCAAGGCATTTCAGTTGTAGAATGATTGGGTGCAACAATGAAACAGATGTGAGATGAGGGAAGTGCTAAATGTTCCTTTGTGTCTCCAAATAAAATCAGTACTTCCTCAGATATCCTAAATAAATTGACTTTTGTGAAGTAGAAAGTTCAGTGCCATCACTTATTCCTGAACCAATAGTTTACAGCTAGTGAAGTGTCAGTGACTTCTGGGTTGGTCCCTGATCTACATCTTTGTGATATTGTTATAGAAATAAGTTTTAATATCCTGCTTACAAAAATTTCAGAGGACCATGTAATCTTCTTAAATAGCTCTTGAATGTTGTTAGTTTCACATTCGTGATCAATGAACTCCCCTTGTGCACTGTGGTGCACATGTTATAAAATTTAAATAATATTAGTTAAAAAAAATTTTTGTTTTTGTATTGTGTTTATTTTACCATCCCAACACTTGATTCATCTTAAAAAGAAAAAAGAAAAAAGAAAAAGAAAAAATGAAAATACTTATCAATGCAACTAAACACATTCTGCTATAAATTCAGTTAATTTTAGTTAGTTTTGTGAACATTCATTACAGTATTAGTTAGTTTTCCTTTTTGTTTTGATTTTATTACCGTTGACGCAAATTTTTTCCACTTCTAGTTTTCGTTATTTCATTTGTTGTCTTTAATAATAATAATCTTCTCTGCACCCTTGAATAAACATACTTAATATGATCAACATTTTGCTGCTTGTTATTTCACCATCTTATTGAATCAAATACTCCATCCTTACGTGGTTTACGACATTATATTTATCTAAATCTCCACTTTGTGTCTAAATGTTTGAAGAATTTTTCGAGTTCGGGGTCAAATTTTGAGAATTTGACCATAAGTGAAAGGTATGGCGTTATCACCCCCTTTGGGGATTACCTTTTTCCAGTTTTGATGATATTCCTCCCCGTTCTTTATTTTTTTGCAAGTACCCCTCGTCGGTGGCGAGAAACTGTTGGTGTGATCAAGCGGGTGCTGTAAAAAGTTAAGCTCAGGACAGAACAGTCACCAGTCATGTACTTCATTCAAAATTAACAAATATCAAGCTTCATATTGATCCTCTGAGTGTAATGGTACATTTTAATTTGCACTTCTCAAAACTAAAAACAATATTTTCTTTATTTTACTCTTGTTCTTGTGCAGCACCACCCCTCAGCACATGCCCCTGTTATTTTATCTTACTTTTAAAGTTTTGAGTACTTCAAGAAAGCGCCCAAAAGACGGGGACCAGTGTTTATCATTACATATCTCCATTTTGAGTGTGGCTGTCTATCATTCCCCTGTTATTCATAGACCTCAGTGGAGGGTTTTTTGTTTGTTTGTTTGTTTGTTTTTGTTTTTTTTCTAAAATTAATTGACTCTCTACAGTGACCCACTATGGTTAATAATAACATGCTCAGTCATGAGTGGGATCAAACCTTTTCTTCACTTTAGCATTTAACATTCCCAACAATATAATGTGATACATTAATTAAAACACAGCTACTAAAACACAATTTTCTTAATGCAAACATCAGTAACTCAAAATTAGCAACCAAAGGGTTCAGTCTGCAGTTCACACTGCTGTGAAGCTACAGCTCTTTAGTCTCTGTCATCCTTCTGTTCTTGCAAACAAAACAAAGCAAGACAAAACATCCACCCTTCTTTTACAGGCTGGGTGAATTGTCTGTGGACATTCAATAATCCTAAAGTCGGCACCGTTTTTGTCTCAGTATCAAGTCAGTTAAACTTTTAGTCATCAGTCCATGACAGTCCAGTCACATGCATACATCCACACACATTCATACCAGAAGTTGCTGATAATGGAGTCTCACGCGCAGCCTATTCGAGGCTCCATCACCAGCAAGATGACGTCATCATATCAAAGGAAACAGTTCCTTGTATGTTTTTCCTTCTTTGGACTGGATTGACTCGCTGCAATCCTTTTAGGCTTCAGGATCAGTGTCCCATGTAAGTGAATTTCTCCCAAGCTCATTATAATCATGGAGAAAAAATACTTTGCGACTGTTTTCAGTAAGAATATTTTATAGCGCTTTAAAGTTCAATCTCTCAGGCCTGGATTAAAGAGCTGATTTGTCAAATCAGGAACTCACAAAATACCAAAATATCACCACCGGTGGATCACACCTCTCAGATGTTCTTATCTCAGTGCACTGTAACAAAAGCAAAAACAAACGTAACCAATAAAACACTCATATAATAACAGATACTGGGGCCCATTGGAAACATGTCCAAAGTTCAAACCATCTTTCTCTCTCTTAGAGAAAGAGAACAATCCAAACCTCACTGATAGAATCAACCTAGTGTCAAACAAAACCCAAAAATCAACCAAAACTTCACACACTATATTGTGTAGGCCTACAGGCACCGTAACTCCTTTTTTTCACTGACAAATACATGTTGGATTGACTTGATTCAATAGTGGACACTGGTTACACACAAATGTTTTGCTTTGGCAGAAACTTAAACAACTGAGTCAAATCAACACAACCTTTTCATATTCTCTCTGAAATAAAACTCACACCATTCACTCATCATTTTCACTCTGTACCACTGCTCCTTATCAGGCTGTGTGAAGCACAGTACACAATTCAGTGGAGGCCTTAAGCCATAAACAGACATCACGCACAGACATTGTTTTCACAACCAAACTACTTTAGACCTTGTCCCCTAAATCTACACAGATGCCCTCTGTGTGGCATGAAATGCATTTAACCAATAAACAATCAATGAGTTCTTATTGTTGTAACCGACTCCATATTCGGATGTTTGTGTGCAGCATTTGTTAGTAAAGCATTCTTCATTGCATCAGCGTGTGTGTGTGTATCACTCTTTATTGCACAAGCTTGTAGATGTGTGTGTGTGTGGATCACTTTTCAGTGAAGTGAATCAGCATTTTGATTTTTTGCGGGTGTGTGTGTCATTTCTCACTCAATCCACGAGTGCATATGTTCGTATGTGTTTCTCTTCATTCTGAGTCAATGCATGTAGATGTGTGTGTTTGTGTGGGTGTCTGTGTTCATCACTTTCCTGTTCTGGTGTTCTGGGTAAACGACGGCCTGAAGCGTGCCCTGGGGTCCTGCCCTCCTCCTTTTCAGTCCGTTTGCATCCGTTGGTGCTGCTGCTCAAAGTTCTGTCCATACTGGTTCTGGCCCCAATTGAGGCAGGTCTTTTTCTCCAGTGTCCTGCATCTTCTCCTTATTCCACTCCTCCTTAGCTTGACCCTTTTGCTTCTGTAGCTCCTTCAGGGTTTTAATACGCAGCTCAATCGTCTGGATGTCAGTGTCAAGCTCCAGTCTATGCTGCTGCTCCAGCTCTTCCTCTGTTTCTCCCAGCCAAGTCAAGATTTTATTCAGGTCAAAGTTCAGCTGCTGTCACTGCTGCTCGTTCTGCTTTGTTCTCATCTCCTTGCTGAGGTCCTGAGCCTGATTTCAAGTCGTGTGTCTGGGACTCCAAGTCTGATGGGTTCGATAATCAGCCAGCTCCTCCTGAGCCATGCTCAGTTTTCTGCTCTGATGCCTTGAGCTCTTACTGAGGGCAGAAACCTCACAATCTTTTCCGTCCACTTCAGATTGAAGTCCATCGATGTTTTCCTTGCTTTGCTCCATGGCCTTTTGCGGCTTTGCTGTTCGGCTCTTCTCAGAGGTCAGCTCCTGGCCGAGCCCCGACACCTGTGCCTTCAGCTCATTTTCTCCTGGTGTTTTGTCCATTCTGAGGTGCCTCCTGACCTCAGTTACTCCTCCTGTTTCTGGCACGCCCTTTTTGCTGCCCGATGGTCATTGTTGGTCCGTCACTGTCCTGCACAGTTTTAATGCAGAGTGGTTAAGGTCAGCATGGTTTTGCTCGGCCTCACTTTTCATCTGGGTTTAATGGGCGTCTCGTCACACCTCTGTCAGCTGAAGCTGTCTTTTTCCATATGGCAAGAGTGTGAAGAGTGTGTGAGAGGGGTGTGTCCGATCAGGCACAATGCTGGTGGCTTTGCGAGTGCCTCGTTTTCCAAATCCAGATGTTTATTTGTCACGTACACAGCAACAGAGAGAACAGTCTGTTGTTGGGATGGCTGAGGTCCTTCACGATCTTCCTGGTCTTGGTCCAGCACCGCCTGCTGTAGATTGAGTGCAGGTCAGGGTGCTCGGAGCGGATGGTGCGCTCAGCTGATTGCACAACCCTCTGTAGAGCTTGTCTGTCCGGCATGGTGCTGTTCCCAAACCAGACAGTGATATAGCTGCTCAGGATGCTCTCAATAGTTCCTTTATATAAGGTGGTCAGAATCGGTGGTGGGAGCCGGGCCTTTCTCAGTCTTCTCAGAAAGAAAAGACGCTGATGGAAATCTCCCCGTGTAGTGAAACGGGCCTTGGATTACCGCTCTCTCCGTCTCTGCTGCATGAGATCATTTTCATGCAGCACTGTTGACATTTTCAAGTTGTTGTTGCGGGTTCAGCTGCTTTAGCATTTGGTCAGAGTCACATCAAAGATGGTAGAGGAGAGAGCAAAGATGGTAGAGGGGAGAGCAAAGATGGTAGAGGGGAGAGCAGGAGTCCAGGGTCAGCTTCGGCTTCCCGGGCCGACAAAGCAGCCTGTAACCAAGCATAAAGAGAAAAAACAAAACAAAGACAAACAAAAACAAACGAACAGGAAAATGATGTTGTGTTGGCTGCGTTATTCAGAAAGGGGAGAAACAGCGGGACCAGGCCCTGTGTCAACCTTCTCTCCCCCTTTTTTTGTTTTTTCTCTCCATAAAATCCACTCATGACCCACTAGGCTGACAGGACAACACAGGTACATGTTAAAATTCTTAAGATCGTGTTTAAAAGCACAAAAATGGAATTTTCTTTCATTTAGTAATCACTTGTATTAATCAATCAGAAGAGAACATGTCACAATTTGACTTTTATTAACCACTAAATTTGTCGTGTTATCACTGGTTGTGATTTTTTTTTGAAGTTAAGTTGTTGTCCTGCAACCCAGAGAGTTTATTTGTTAGTAGTGGATAAACTTTATTATTTAACGGCGGATGTATGTTAAGTTTCACTGCTTTACTTGCTGGAAAATTTTCCAGTGTTCATGGGTGTAAGCTGTTTCTTCATTGCGTGTATGTGCGTTTGTACATGGGCTAATTTAACGTTTTTTCTCAAACGAGGCATTTCTCTAACACGTGCCTCTCTCTCACATTTCTCTGCTTGTGTGTGTTTTGTTTCACCTTTTTGTTGTGATGCTCCAGGCGCCTTCCCAACCTCCACAAGTCTGTTGGCCGCAATTTTATGTGTTAAAACTTCTCTTAATTTCTCCTTTAATTCTCTGCTAGCTGCTGTCTTTTCCACAGCTGCTGATTCTTGCTGAGTTTGGTTTCCATTACTATAATTTTGCTTCGGCCGCCGTGCTTGTGGGGGCAGTTGGTCCAGCCCCGTAGCCACCTGTATCAACACACTAAGACATTCACTTACTATTTCTTTTCTGAAAACATCCATTCACTTCATCTGCCTAGATTTTACTCTCTCTTTCTCTCGGTGCATGCTTCACACAGTCAGGCAGTTGCCTTCTATGGGCATGCCGAGTTCCTGTCACACCCACAGCTACTCACTCCAGCAGCTGCAAAGCCGTCTTCACGTCCTCTCTCCACACTCTCCGCCACAATCCACCATTAATAACGAATGTATAAAACCAGTAATATTTATCCCTACAAACACACAACTTCAAGAAAATTTGTTGTATACGTTGGAACTTTTCTATATCAAAACCCAGCCAAACATCAAACATTCACTGTAGTCATTCAAAACCTTATTTGTAGTATCATAATCAGCAAAATCAGCGTTTTACTTACAGGCATGTATCATTGTTTGCAAATCAAAATTATAAAACTCAAAAACACGCTAAACAGCAACAAAAGTCCTCTGTGCGCGTCACCGCTCATTTGCATGTTCACACACAGTCTAAAAATAGCTCGCAGCGCTGCAGCTGCACGTCACACAGAGTCTCACACAAAGCTCAGGCAAAACTCTATTATTTTATATTACAAAGACGTCTTATATTTACAATCACTGACAGGCCTGACAGATTCAGCGCCTAACAAATTTCGACAAATTTAAAATAACGGGTCCAACCGAAGAAAGGTCACCTTTTTGTAATCAATCAAACAGTATCTGTTACTTCTGGAACAGTTTCTGACCTAATTTCTAAAATCCCTAACTCAATTTAGCAGTATCCAAAAAAGCACATAACACCGTTCCAAACGGTGAAGTGGTGAAACCACTTAGTTGTTCTGGAGTGCCCCAGGCTCCACAGTGACCAACTGACTATCCCTCAAAGAGGACGGGCATTGAGCGTCCCCAACCCCGGCAAGCGTTACCTCTGAGCAATGCGCTTCTTAGCGGTCCAACCACCGTTCTATAATAATTTATAACAATTTGAAACAACAGTCAACGCCCTAAAGCAAGAGTATGACTAAGGCAGGTGCCACCTAGAGGTCAATGGGGACTCCAACCCACAAACTGACCACACAGGTCCACTCTATAACCAATCTGGACTCTAACCAGCAAAATGACCAATTCCCTACCAAACTACTTGAGCCTTTATCTCATTTCCTTGGGACTCGAACCCAGCATTTCTTTCATTTCCTTGGGACTCTAACCCAGCATTTCATACTTTTTCAACTTCATTAAAGACTCTTAGCCGACTTTAACTGCATAACACACGCGGATCCTCATCACAATCAAAACAGACCCTCTACCAGTAATTTCAGTGAGTAGACTTTAATTTAGTCATATCCAATTTGGCACACTTTGGAAATAATTCAACAGGTAGTGCCTTACCTTTAGATAAGCCGGCTTATGCCCACTCACGTCAGACCACTGGCTTGTGCCTGTCCGTTTGACAACCTCGGACCGTCCAAACTTTTAAATTCCACCCCAATACCACAGGACGAGCCCCCAAAATGTTAAGGTTCACAAATATTGGGGATGGAGACAAGAGAAAAACCACAATAACAACACTGGTCCGGTCGGGTTGAGTCAAACGATGATTTTAATGATCACACGCGTGGGAGATGGACACTGATGCAGACAGCATCAGATCTCAAAATGGTGGAGCATTGCTCAAACTTTTATAGCCTCTGGTGTCTCCACCTTATCATAAGAACCTAAACATTCACATGCTTCCTCTCACACGGCGCCTAAGCTACGACCTTGGCTCCCCATTTATCTGCTCCTGCTGAGATGGGGCAGAAAACTCCAGCATGTTCTCTTCTAATCAGACAAATAAGGCGATGACTTTCTGCAAACAGTATTTCTTATAACTCAGCAGTATAATGCATCATAAAACAATATCATTCATTCACAATAAATCAACAGTTTAATGTAATGCAAATCAGTTTAACTAATGCAATAGTTATCAGCTTCTTCTAATCCAGGAGAATAATGCAAACTAAAACTACATAATAATTCACAATCTTTAATTAGGGGTATAACATGGCATAAAATAATATTATAATCTAACAACCCCTAGTGCCAATCCCAAGCCTGGATAAATGAGGATGGTTGAGTCATATAAATAGGTGTTTTATCATTGTGTTGCACATGGCCCTTTCCAATCCCTACTGAACTAAAATTAGGCATAGCAGATCATCATGATCATTATACTAAGACATAACAACAACTTGCTAACTCCTGAACCAGTAGCTGCTTTATTCAAACAACTAAAGTAATGACAAAGTGATAACTACAACTAGAGAATGCAGTCAAGTCTTCTCCTCCTCCCTGTAACTCGCATCTTGTTACTTGTTGCTTAATTGTGTAGTTCTCTGATGGGCCAATTAAAGACAGAATCCAAATGAATGGCGGTTCTGAATTTCAGTGGTTTTCATAATTTGACCTACACTGATCAAATAAACACTGTGAAATGAAACGATGAATATTTGGCACTATATCTCTAAGGGACACAACATTAAGCATGTTACAAAGCCAACTTCTCCAATTAAGACAAGCCACTATTTGCTTGGTTCACAAATAGAATAGAATAGAATAGAATAGAATTCAACTTTATTGTCATTGCACATGCACAGGTACAGGGCAACGAAATGCAGTTTGCATCCATCCAGAAGTGCTTTAGTGATATAGATATATTACATTATATATTAGCAATAATATAGATATGTAAGTATATTACAGAAATGGGTATGTTATAATGTACACGGTATGAAGTATGTTGTGAATATTCTATAACTATAGGTATGTACAGGCTGTAGTGAGTACAAGCTATGTACAGGATATGAACAGGATAAAACTATACAGGATATGAAATAAATAACTTTACAGAAATCTGAGATATACAGCTATACAGAAATGGGAATTATGCAAGTTGTAAACAGTTGTAGGGTTAAAAATTATCGTATGTACAGAATGATTTATTTACAGAATTATACAGTAGTGCAGTTAAGATAAGTGAGATATGTGGATAATTTCTACAGAGGCTATATAAAGTGCTAGTGGTTGTGAGTGGTGGTTCAGTCCATGTTATTATTGTGTGTTTGAGGGTACAGTTGTCCATTGTGGGTGTGTGTATGTTCAGTCCATGTGTTAACGTGGGTCAGATGTCAAGAGGCAGAGTTCAGGAGTCTGACAGCTGTGGGGAAGAAGCTGTTCCGGTACCTGGTGGTCTTGGTCCGGAGGCTCCTGTAGCGCCTCCCAGAGGGCAGGAGGGTGAGGAGTCCATGTGATGGGTGACTGGGGTCTCTGATGATTTTCCCAGCCCTTTTTAGACACCGCTTCCTGTAGATGTCTTTTATGGCAGGAAGTGGTGCTCCGGCGATGCGCTGGGCAGTTTTCACGACCCTCTGCAACGCCTTCCGGTCCGAGGCAGAGCAGTTCCCGTACCAGACTGTTATACAGTTGGTCAGGGTGCTCTCGATGGTGCAACGATAGAAGTTCACCAGGATGTCTGAGGACAGGTGGTTCTTCCTCAGAGTCCTCAAGAAGAAGAGGCGCTGGTGAGCCTTCTTGACCAGCTTGGAGCAGTTGGTCGTCCAGGTGAGATCCTCGGAGATGTGGACTCCCAGGAACTTGAAGCTACTCACACGCTCCACAGCCGTCCCCTTAATGTGGATGGGTGGATGTGGGTCAGCATTCCTCCTGTAGACCACGATGAGCTCCTTGGTCTTCTCGGTGTTAAGCAGCAGGTTGTTTGTGTCGCACCACTCAGCCAGACGATCCACCTCCTCCCTGTAGGCGGCCTCATCGTTGTCACTGATGAGGCCAATCACTGTGGTGTCATCTGCAAACTTAATGATGGTGTTGGAACCATCAGCAGGTCTGCAGTCATGGGTGAAGAGGGAGTAGAGGAAAGGGCTCATCACACAGCCTTGTGGTAGATGAGCAGTGGTTATCCAGCCGAACATGTTGGGGGCGGTTGGTCAGGAAGTCCAGTAGCCATTTGCAGATGAGGGAACTGATGCCCAGGTCTGTCAGTTTCCTGATGAGTTGTGAGGGGTGGATTGTATTGAATGCTGAACTAAAGTCTATAAACAGCATTCTGGCGTAGGTGTTGTTGTTGTCCAGGTGTGAGAGGACAGAGTGCAGTGCGATGGAGACTGCATCCTCTGTGCTCCTGTTCTGGCGGTATGCGAATTGGTGGGGGGGAGACAGGATTT
This sequence comes from Mchenga conophoros, assembly GCF_057382185.1. Classification (NCBI taxonomy): domain Eukaryota; kingdom Metazoa; phylum Chordata; class Actinopteri; order Cichliformes; family Cichlidae; genus Mchenga; species Mchenga conophoros. The sequence continues at coordinate 16,103,164 of NC_140527.1, read as the reverse complement.
GAAGTGTGCTAGGACCAGCTGCTCTAAGCACTTAGTGATGATGGGGGTGAGTGCTACTGAGCGGTAGTCATTGAGGCAAGATCGGTTGGAGTTTTTGGGTATCGGGACGATGGAGGTGGATTTGAAGCAGGCCGGTACCACAGTATGGGCCAAGGACAGGTTGAATATGTCTGTCAGCACTCCTGCAAGCTCCCCTGAACACGCTCTGAGAACACGCCCGGGGATGCCATCAGGACCTGCAGCCTTGTGGACATTGATCCTGTTCAGCACTGCTCCTACATCGGTGGGGGAGAGAGTCAGGGGTTGGTGGTCTGGCGTCACGTCTGCTTTGGTTGTGGTTGTGGGGTTCCCTCGCTCAAAACGAGCATAAAAGTTGTTGAGCTCGTTGAGGAAGGAGACATCAGAGGATGCGGGGGAGGGTTTGGTGGTCCTGTAGTCTGTGATGGTCTGGAGTCCTTGCCACATGCGTCGGGGGTTGGAGTTGGAGAAGTGTTCTTCTACCTTCTTTTTGTAATGGTGTTTGGCTTTTTTGATGCCCTTCTTTATATTATATTATATTACAGCCCTGGCTGTACTGTAGGCGTGTGCATCTCCTGACCTAAAGGCAGTGTTGCGGGCCTTCAGGAGAAGACGAACATCCCGGTTCATCCAAGGCTTCTGGTTGGGGTACATGGTGATCCGTTTCTGGGTGGTGACACTGTCTGTGGTTTCGGAGATGTAATCCAGTACAGATGAGACGTACTGGTCCAGGTCTGTGTGGGTGAACGTATTCCAGTCTGTGTTTTTAAATCTGTCCTGGAGCACTGCGTCTGTCCCCTCTGGCCACACTTTAATTGTCCTCACAGCAGGTTTCACACGTGCTAGCTTGGTTTACCTACTCTGCTTAGAGCTAAACCCGGTCAAAACAGAAACTTTGATTATTGCACCAGGCAGTGCAATAACCTATATTAAACGGCGACTGGGTGACTTAGGTTCCTCACAGAAACATAACCTTAGAAACTTGGGTGTCATTTTTGATGAAGCTTTTTCTTTGGAGGGACATTTAAATCAGGCAGTAAGAACCTGCTTTTTTTCACTTGAGGAACATTTCTAAACTTAGTGCCTTCGTGTCAACAAGTGAACTTGAGATGATAATATATGCTTTTATCTCTACAAGACTTGACTACTGTAACAGCCTGTTTACTTGTCTAAACATGAAAGGGCCCGCCTACAGGTTGTTCAAAACTCTGCAGCAAGGCTACTGATCCGCTCGAACAAGGGTGCTCATATGACCCCTGTTTTAAAGTCACTGCACTGGCTACCAATCAGATTCAGGTTCCATTTTAAAATTCTAGTTTTAACTTTTAGAGCATTACAGAGACACCCCCCCCCCCCCCCCCCCCCCATTGCTGATCTGATTCATACACATACCTCCACTCGTAACCTGAGGTCAGCAAACCAAAACCTTTTAGTGGTCCCCCACACTCGTTTTAAAACCCGAGGGGACCGATCTTTCCAAGCTGTTGCACCCTCGTATAGCTACGAGGTTTGGACTCAGTGGAGACCTTCAAAAAGCAGCTGAAGGCATTTTTATTTCAAAAAGCTTTTAATTAGACCAGGGTTGTCATGGTGTATTTTATGACTGTATTATAATTTTACCTTGTAAAGCACTTTGTGACATATGTCTGTGAAAGGTGCTATATAAATAAACTTTACTTACTTACTTACATAAGAAGTGGAAAATGAAGAATTAGAATGAGTGCAGGTTGATAAAAAGTCATAGTAAAGAACCTTAATTATTGATCATTCTGACTACTGATAATAAAAGACAATGCTTACCAAAAAAATTTATTTTATTTTATTTATTGAATATTTACCTTTTTTTTGACAACCACTAGAGGGTGCCCAACTAACCTATAGACTGAAAACCTCCAGATAAACAATTCATCAGCTTTTGGTAAATGGTTAATGGAGTAGTAACTTTATGGTGTTGCTCTAGTAACATTGACTCTGTAAAGTACTTTTACACTCATGCAGTCCACTATCCTTTCCAATAACATTTCAACAGGCAAACCAAGTGACTGGAAATTAAACCATCATCCAAATCAATACATTAATTTGTACTATAAAAATCACATTTTTTGTTATAAAACATGCCATGTCCTTTATATCAGCGGTCCCCAACCCCCAGGCCTCGGACCGGTACCGGTCCGTGAGTCGTTTGGTACCGGGCCGCGAGAGTTGAGGCTCAGGTGCGAAATGTATGGTTTTCAGGGTTTTTATCGGTTTTCAGCGTTATTTTGTTATCGTTTTGATCGTTAACTCGGTTTTCCTGGGTCTTTTCACGTGTGTTATGAATAAATCTTCTTTTTTTCAGTACCGGTACTAGTTTTATTTGTTGTATTTATCCACGACACCTTAAGGCCGGTCGGTGAAAATATTGTTGGGCATAAACCGGTCCATGGCGCAAAAAAGGTTGGAGACCACTGCTTTATATTTTTGTAGTATTACATGAAGGAGAGCAACCGTGTAATACTGTAAATTTAGCACTAAATACTAAATACACTATAATGTAACTTTCTTTAATAATTTCATGCATTATAGCCTCCATCTGTGTGCAGATATTCTAAGCAGATCTGGATTTTCTGTGAGTGAAGTTCTTATATATCTGTGAAGGTTCTCAGTCATCTAGGTCATTGTAGAGTAAGGAGTAAGGAGCTTTGAAAGAAAAGCATCTGGACTTCTTTAATTTTCTTGAAGACAATTCACCTCTCATCCGAGATGCTTCTTCAGTTCTAAGAGCAAATGGTGGAGAGTCCCAGATTTTATGCCCTATGGAAGTGTCCCCCAAGGGGGTCATGGACCCCCTTATTGATCCTCTACCTAATCACATGAGCCAAGGTGTGTACAGTTCTGGGTTGTGAAACCTAGCCCCACACTATCATGTGATTTCCTGAGGTCAAAAGGCCCAGGATGTGAGTGGGTGTTAAGGAGTTGGGGAGGATCTCAAAACTGGATTATAGATGGCAGATAGCTGGTGTCATAAGCCACCGCCTCTGTTCAAAGATGGTCGTTTGCAGTGGTGGCTTTTTTCACTCCTCTTTCAAACATCTGTCTTCTCTGTCCAAAATGTGAACAACGGCATCCTCGAAAGAGTGACCTTTGTCCTTTAGACAAAGATTCGGCTGTCCATCTGCATCTAAAGGACAAAGGTCAGTCTTTCAAGGATGCCAATGTTCACATTTTGGACAGAGAAGACAGACGGTCCAGACGCTTTTATTTCCAAGCTCCTTAGACTGAAGTTCTGATACTTCCTCTGTGATGACGTATTTTCAAGTCAGATCCCCAAGGACTTTAGAATAGTGATTGCATATTGGTTCAGATGCGTGTGTTTATTTCTGCTGTGTTTTCAGAGTAACTTAATATCTATTTCCGTGATGTGTTTTTGTGTGCATGAGTATGCAAGACCGTAAATTAAAGTGAGCCATGATGAAGCAATGTTAGTGTTTGTGTTGATTCCACCCGTGTGTGTACACTGGTGATAATTAAATAACAGGGGGTGTTTGTTTATGTGTGTGTGTAGGTGTGTGTGTGTGCTGTGCTGATTAAGTTATGACAGTGTGAAGCCTCCTTTATAAATGTCAGAATATGTAAGAGTCAGTTTTTATACTCGGGGGTTTTTCCTGTCTCATGGTGCATTCATCTTCCTCAACAACACTGTGAGCTTGTGTGTATGAGTCAAGGAATAGTAAAGGACAAGGAATGATTGTTGAACAATAATAATTTAAATTTCTGTATTCGATAATGCACAGCTGTCAAAGTGTTGTTTTAGTTGAGTGTTCTGACCAACAAAGAAAGAGTCCTGATAATATATGGTCAGTGTAGTTACAGTGTAGTTTCTTTTATAAGGATTCTTCTCTATCGTGATTACGAGCTTAATTCATTTGATGTTTTTTTATATTGCACCATCTCATAGTTAAACACCTAGAACTGGTAGATAGTTTATCCATCCTACCATTGCCTATCTTATAACAGGGAGAACCATTCGCGCGATCAGGGAGACCCATCTGCCTGAATCAAGGGATGAGAATGACTGAGGTGACAGAACGAACAGTGTGGAGAGATGGAAAATAGCACTTTTTTTAGTTCAGTTTGTATTACACTGGGAGCTGATCGTTTGTTTATTGTAGTGACAGATTTGAGTGAGAAAACCAAGGGGAATATCTTCCAGTTTTCCCCTTAAATAAATTATTGTATGACTTAAACCTTTTTTTTTTTACGGTTTCTCTTACTTGAGTATTGAGGTCTTGAGTCCTTGACCCATATTATTAGGTGACTTGGTTCCTCTGTTTAAGAGGTCAGGTTTGCTTAGCTGGTGTGGTTTGGGAGTTTGGGTCCTATATTATCAAAAATGAGGAAATATGTTTTTGATAAATTGTGTTTCGAGTTCCAGAGACTTATCAATTTTCATTTAACTTCACTTCAACCTTGTTCACAAAATATACAGCAGCAGTTATATAATTCTGCTCTATTTACTTCCTTTGAATCATTATGAAAGGTTCTGGCCTCCTTTTATTCTCAGAGTGTAGTGTTTACACCCAAACACTGCTTGTCAGAGTCAAAGCACATCTGTCCAACTTTGTGTTAACATAAAAAAACAAAGATTAGAAGATAAAATGTGTTCAGCTGATATATTGTTTTATAGTTTTGTCTAATATTGGCTGTGTTTTCTTAAATTTCTGCATCTCTTTCTGCATTTTATTTCAAGTGTAGTTTTATGCTTTCATTTTAAATGCATTGAAAAAGACGTTAGCAAGTCAGAAGAAAAGAAAAACAAAATGAACAGCCTAAAGCTGACTTGTAAGCTTTGCAAATTGGCTTGTTTTAACGATTCACTTCATTTTAATTCATGAAACAATCACAAAACATTTTTCCCTCTTAGCTCCTGAGTAATTAATGAAAGGTCCCGACTACTGATTAAGTTTAGCTGAAGCGTAGTAAAGAGGGAGGACAGGCACTGAGCTCTGAGCTGCTTATTTCCATTAAACCTAAATCTAAAACACTGCTCACCCTGCGTTAAACTTATTGTCAAATCAACCGTGCTACTGTGGACGAGTACACACACAGACACGTACACACACATAGATAAAGTCATGCACCATCAGACACAGATTAAGATTCGGACTGAAGTTGATAAATACGTATGGCCACTTTAAATTGTTCTTTTTATTGAATGACTAACCAGGTTGCTAATTTGGTGTGACATAATTAATTACAGCCAATTAGGTAAACAGATGGGACAGAGAATGTGTGGAGAGGAAATGAGCATGAGGATCATTAACTCGTGTGGGTGGCTGGATCAGGCTTCACGATAGCCCCACCAAGAAGCCATTAAGAGGATTAGTTTAATGTGTGGTGAAAGAAAATAGAGGCGCAAACAGATGAAGACGGAGACAGAGATTAGGTTATACTGACACTAAAAAGCTAATATTGGCTTTACAGATATCATCTGCTGTATTGGATAAATATCAGTGTCAGTCTGACTGCTCCCTGCTGAGTAAGTGAATCCCTCCATCAACTTGGAACCACTTCCAGGTTGATTACAGCCTGCTATAAAAAAATAGTTTTGGTCTCTATAGCTAATTTCTTCCTTTCTCAGCAACTCTACTGAGGCTCATTTTCTTTTAAAACTCATCCACTGTGATGAGTCTCTTGTTCACTGAAATGGACCTATTGACAATGTTTGGGGCTTTGGTGCCTTTTGGAGCAATTTTAATAGAATTATTTGGCAAACAATATAGCTAGTTAGGTAGTTGTGTTGTGGTGTGGGAAGAGCTGCAGGACCGATCCGAGCACTGGATGCAGCTGATTGAAAGTCTGGCAGCTCGGGTCAGTTTGTGTTGGACACCGATGCCACCCCCACCTGTGACTGCACGGGAATTGAGGTCTGGACTGTTCCCGCACCTGTCCCCACTCCTTGGGTGGGAGCGGTTGGTGCCTGGCAGGGGCCTGCACCCGTTCCTGCTCACTGGAGGAGGGCCACTGAGCAGCCGCCGGGCACACCACCAGCTCACTGCACCACCCCTCCCCTGCAGCCGAGCCAGGTACCACACCTCCTCCACACACACTCTACTAAGAAGGCTCACATGACACTGGCTCCCAATACTTTTTTGATTTAAAATTCTTGTATTTACATACAGACCACTAAACGGACAAGCTAGACTATTTATCCCATCCTTTATTAAACACAGTGATAATCAATTACAGGCTCAGATACAGTAGCTGTTCCCACTATCAGTAACTGTACTTTATCTGTCACATTTGTACAGCAATTTTTATTTTCTGTACTCTATTTTTTATGCACAACTTTGTGACTACTTGTCTATGAAAAGCACTTTATACCTAACCTTTACTTTTACTTAAAGACCCCACACTATTAGACAGAGAGGCCCAACATTTAGACCGTTTGCTATTAACAAGCACTTGACAACAGCGGGAAGGAAGAACTACCCTTTAAACAAATATGGAAGAAATGTTATCTTTCTTTTTTCGTGCCTTTTTGTACTCCTGCTGTGGCTTTTTTAATCAACTGAAATCTTTTATGGAGATTCTAGAAAAGTCTAATAATAAAGAGTTACAACAGTCCATCCCAGAGGGGCAAATGCATGGATTAGCTTTTTAACAACACTCACAATATGTTCCTTCATTTGAAAATGTTACATTCGTGAACGATGGACATCTTGGTTATTTGTTTAATGTGGGAGAGACAATACCTCATGCCTCTGAAAAATGATTAAAACATCACTCATAGTATTTAGCAAGCAGTCCTAGCATATCAAAAAATGCATTTATGAAGAAAATTCATAAGATGGAGAGGGACATCAATTCCTGCCACATTTAGCTCAAATTTTAATAAAATCATTCTGACACTATTCTATTCTTCATTTTCATGAATCAGTTGACACGCTTGTCTTTGGTCACAAAATGAAAGCAAACACATGACTTGAACATGACTAAAATTGTGGGCTGTGGTTCACAGCAGTGACTTTAATAAAAAAAATATATAAATAAAAGCTCTGAAAAGAAGTTGATGGTGATAAATCTAGACAAACCAATGACTAAATCATCATAGGCCCCTGCTTTTCAAAATCTGGCCTGGTGTCTCTCTCATCCTGTGACTGCTTCACATGCTGACTATAGCTACTCATGACTCCAGTGCAACAGAGAGCCCATGTTACCGGTCTGATGCATAATCAATAGGACAAGCTCTCTCCAAATAGGGTTTTAACTTGTATTGAGCTTACTGAAAAATGAGTGGCCCACTCTGTATACATGCACAGCTCGGCTCTCTGAGACCTAACTGCATTTTGTCTGAGATTCAGGCATTTTTCAGAGCTGACTTCTGCTCGCTGTGATGAAAACTCTGGGTAAAAGACTTCAGTGGCCCCCAATCAATACATGACAGAGTTCCTAAAACAGAGAAATCAATCTGTTGTGACTTTAAAACTGAACAGCCCTCCTCAAGGAATATGAAATATGCTGATTAAAATTGTACTAAAGAAAAACATTCACTCATTCCACTTTCATTTATCCTTTGGTGAAAATGCAGCATTCATCATTTTGTAGCTCTGATCCTGCATTTTTTAAATTTAGCCGTTAAAATGGCCTCACTACAATCACTGATTTCTCCTTTCAGGAACAGACTGCAGTGTGAGAGACTAATGCAAGGTGTCAACAGAAAAACAACACTGCTATTACTACTATACTACTCAAACATGGTACTTCAAGTTGATGTATATTCCTTATTTTCCTCAACATATTTGATTTCTTAAACTTTGCCAAAGTAGCATATCATGATTTACAGTTCAAAATAATACATATGGTTATACTGGCGCTTAGTGCAGCCCTTTATTTAAACATAATGCTCCAAAAAACTGTGGGATGCATGTGGCACAACCAAAATTATTGCCACTGTGTGCAATGAAACTGCAGTCTCAGTTTGAAATGGTTGCTTTGAAGACAGAGAACATGAGTATGGTGATAAGACAGCTATAAGATGGAGTCAGTGTGCTTTCAGTTTGTGATTGAATGGGGTCAAGTTGGCAATTATATGCAATCTATTTGTGATTATACAGTGATTAACTGTGATAAATTGGTGAAATCACAAATCTGTTACCATCTGTTGCCAATCCGTTACCATCTCATTACACAGAAATTCACATTAAAAAAGAAAAAAACTACATTGATTAGTTACATTCAGCCAGAACCTCCTAGCATATTCATCCACTTTTAATGATGTTGTAGTTGAAGCAGGACACTGATTTAGATGCAGAATAACATAGGCACCTTGATTTAACAACAAAGCCAGAATACTACCAGTTACTAACAAAATTCAGTGCAATCACCAGAGGACCACCAGTCTTTCCCAGTCATGTTTTTACTCTAGTGTGACTGAGCCAAAACAAGCTGTTTTACCTCATCTTCTTCTAAGACCACCAGCTCCTTGTGTTCTAAGGTTCGAACAGGAGGTTTGAGGGACAGCTGTATTTTGTATTGTGCTGTATTGTGCAATGACAATAAAGTTGAATTCTATTCTAATTCTATTCTATTCTATTTGTGCAAAGCAGTAGAGGATCTTTTACACACAATGTGTTAATAGACCTCTCTGCATTGAATCGTACTTTCATACGTTATTAATCTCTGTCTCTCTTCCACAGCATGTCTTCTATCCTGTCTTCCTTCTATCACCCCAACCGGTCGCAACAGATGGCCACCCCTCCCTGGGCCTGGTTCTTCCTGTTTTTCCTTCTCACTGTCGCCAAAGTGCTTGCTCATAGGGGGTCATTTGATTGTTGGGTTTTACTCTGTATGTATTATTGTAGGGTCTACCTTACAATATAAAATGCCTTGAGGCGACTGTTGTTGTGATTTGGCGCTATATAAATAAAATTGAATTGAATTGAAGTCAAACAGAGATTAGGACAGTCATTGTGTTGAGTTAGTGATCATGACACAGCTGCAATCTTGACACTTCTTGCCTTGCTTGTCTTTGCAGAATTCCAAAAAGCAAGCATATGAAGAAGATCCTCTGGATGCTGACATTTAGCATATCAGCAAAGTAAATGTGAGAAATGCCAGCAAATAAAGCAAACTGTGTAATTGGGCAGTACTCCTCAACCGATAACTATGATATGTCAGATCAATTTGAAAGTATAAAATAAACCCTACAGTTTAAAATGATATATTTTTAATAATTAATAATTATACAGCTGAAACCCCCTTTCCTGTCTGTACACTGTAAATTAAAAATAGGCAACTTTACCAAGGCTTACACATTTATGGACAAAAAAGTCACAAGAATTATTTCCTGAAATTCCATTGCATGGTATTTGTAATTTATTTTAAAGTTCTCTTAATAATATGCACAACACACTGCATACATATCTAACCAATCAGAACAAAGTTCTGACATGAAAGCTAGTAGGACGAAAATAGACCTCAATGCTCCATGGGCATGAGAATATAATAATTTAGTTTTTTCATTTGCATTGCTGGCTTGGAGAAGAAATATACTGACCTCTATGAGGTCACAAAAAGTTGTGACAGAAAATGCATATGTAATCAAGTGTTAACTTGGTTATCTGATATTGTGTGATATTCAGTATATATGTATATATCTATATTGGGTGTTCAGTTATAAAATGTTCTTCAATGATTTTGAGGTTTTTTTTTTTATTGCTATTGGTTTGCGGCTGCTTTACGACAGTCGACTGTGGTAGTACATCCTAGCGGGAGGGGCTATGAGCTCACGTGGCTTGTAGCTGTGCCCTGCTTCATGCCCTGGAGGACGGGGCTGTCCCCCCCACACACACACCCTCTAGCAGATCATTACATGAAGGAACCTTTTAAAAAAACAAGCGCGTCCATGCTCACAGGTGTACACACGGGTGATCACACCCACAAACTACACCCTTTTTTGCTCCTACCTCAAAGCACACTGTGCTCTGTTGATCTTATGTGCTGCACAATAATGTTTAATATTTAGTATTTACTGTCATATTCCCATATATCATTGTGATGTTGTTTATTCTATTACTCTTGTTCTCTTCTGCTTGTTTTCTTTTTTCTTTCTCAACCAGGTGATCAATAGATGCATTTTTTTTCTTTTTTTTTTTCCTGCCCATTCTGTTGGTTTTTGGTTTTTGCCCTTGTCCCTTTTCTCAGCTGTTTCTCTTTCCCTCTTTCTTTCTCTCCTTCTTTCCCCCAGTCAAGTCTGTCCGTATTCAGCAAGTGAAAATAAAATAAACAATAAAAGGTGAATCAAATGGACCATTACGGCAAGGCTGGGATGGTCAATTTGGTAAAGTAAATCTGTTGGGCATCTTTCTTTGCCTTTAGACAATAATTCTGATGGCAAAAGAGCCAAACGGGACAGGCGCAAAAAAAAAAAAAAAGAAGCTGTGCCAGAGAGCAAGCTTGGGTGAGCTAGCGGGGAATATCTCCTTCTGCAGTAGCCTTAAAAAAAGACTATTGTTCGTTCTCCTGCCAGACGCCTGTGCTGCCTTACTGCTGTGCTGCCTTACTACTGTGCTGTCTCGCTGGTGCCATTAAAGGACAAGCGGCTGCCATCCATTCATTCATCCGGACCTCGATTATTTGGACCAAAGTACTCACACACACGCCCACACTCAGTGCCATACACTCTCTTTATTTTGCTGGCCAGCTAACACCATTGTTTGTTTTTGTTTTGTTTTGTTTTGTTTTGCATTCACAAAGACTATCCAAAGACATTTTGGTTATTGTCAAATAGACACTCTCTGATTACGGACTGAGGAGGCTGTGGTGTTACAACCCCAGGACTGAGAAAAAAGACTCTTTACATAATATATTCACTTGTCTCCTGGTTAGGAGAAGTGGCTATTGATAGAAATATTTTTTTTCTTCTTCTTGTCTTTGTTTACATTGTATCCCAGAGAAGGTTTAAGTTGTTCAGGTTGAAACATTTACACTTAGAGTCGGTTAAGTTTCCTTTGATGTATCAGTGTCAAGCTGATGTTTAAGAAGGTATGTTAAGGACAGATGTGCTCCAGTCCATCAATCCTTTAAAGTGCTGGACACCGATGGTAAATTGCCATCAGACCCTAAATAAATTGTCCTCTGCTGTTATCCATATTGCTTCACTCATTCTTTGGTGAGTAGACGTATTGGTTACACATACAGTTAGAAATCGTTTTTCATCTTTTTGCATATTTTAATATGCTCAAGTGCAATTTTACTGTTTTCATATAAAACAGTGAGAGGTTTGAAAGGAACCATGTTAAAACTACAGTGACCTGAAGATGGACTACAGAAAGCTCATGGCTATACAACTATACAGAAGCTAAGCATAATCTATATTCAATCCATGTAAATATGCATATACAGCATGTCTGTATGTGCAGAGGTTAAAGACAGTTGGAATGACATTTAGCAGAGTTCTTGCACCTTCAGTAAATGGGTAATTAAATCTCATATGACGTAAAATGCAAGATGATATTCAGCAAGTCAATTTCTTATGGTCTACAGCCTGTGAGTCATTCCTGCTGATTAATTAATTCAATTCACTTTATGTCTTTTCAATTCGATTTTATTCATATAACACGCGTTCACAACAACAGTTGTTTCAAAGCCCTTTAGATTGCAAGGTAAAGTGACCAAGCACTTGGTGTCAGTGGGAAAAACTCCCTTTTAAAAGGAAGAAACCTCCATCAGAACCAGGTTCAGGCAGGGGCAGCCATCTGCCACGACCACTTAGGAGTGAAGGGAAAAGAATAGAGCAGGGAAAAGCAAGAGAAAAGACACACTGTGGAAGAGAGCCAGAGATTAATAACAATTAATAAGTGAATGCAAAGTGGTGTATAAACATGTGATTTTAAATCTGATTCTGGATTTAACAGAGATAAAATGAAGAAAAGCTAATTTGGGAGAATTCCTATCGCTTCTACTTCTACTTCTACTTTCTATGGAAGAAGTAAGTGTATACGTATTCTTTCACAGGATTACGCAGAGCCCTATGAAAACTTAGGTCAGTGGTTCTCCAACATTAACTCCATGATGTCAGTAGCACTTAAAAAACAGTTTATTCTGATGCTCTTTTCATTGTCATTGAAGATGTGATCTGTTCTATACAAACAGGTTCTATACAAATATTAACAAGTATTCTCATGCCTTGAAGACATGAGAATACTCCAAGTTATATACAGTTACTGCATGAGCTGTTCAAGAGAGCCAAAACTCTATTACAAACAGAAGCTGTATGGCTCCTAATGCATTGTTGCTGCAAAGGGTGTGTAACAACAGGAGATCTTATCAACTGTAATGGTAAAGTGCTATATAAATAAACGATGATGATGATGATGATGATGATAAATACAGGTATTTATCATCATCATCATCATCGTTTATTTATATTTATTTATATAGCACTTTACCATTACAGTTGATAAGATCTCCTGATGATGATGATGATGATGATGATAAATACAGGTATTTATCATCATCATCATCATCATCATCGTTTATTTATATAGCACTTTAAAAACACACAAGGCTGACCAAAGTGCTGAACAACAGAAACATAACAGATACCATAAGAATAATAAATACGATAAAATAATAAACATAGCGACAACAATAAAATACAAGTCAGTCAACCACTGAATCAAAAGCCAGTGAATAAAAATGCGTTTTCAATCTGGATTTAAAAACCATCACTGATGTCAATTGCCTAATGTGAAGAGGAAGAATATTCCAAAGCTTAGGAGCCACAATAGAGAACGCTCGGTCTCCTCTCAGTTTCAACCGTGATTTGGGGACTGAGAGCAACAGCTGCTCAGCTGACCGGCGCGAACGAGTGGGGACATAGGGCTTCAGCAAATCAGAAAGATACAGATACAGACAGATTTATATAGCACTTTACTAGTCCCTATGGACCCCGAAGCGCTTTACACATCCAGTCATCCACCCATTCACGGACACATTCACACACTGGTGATGGCAAGCTACATTGTAGCCACAGCCACCCTGGGGCGCACTGACAGAGGCGAAATTGTCCAAATTGGAGTCTATCTAATAGACTCCAATAGACTCCAATTTGGTTGACAGATGGTTGACAAATTGGAGTCTATCTAATAGACTCCAATTTGTACATGTAAATGGAGAGTCCTCTTCACACACTGAGGTTAATTATGGAGTTCCACAGGGTTCAGTGCTAGGACCAATTCTGTTTACATTATACATGCTTCCCTTAGGCAGCATCATTAGAAGACACAGCATACATTTTCACTGCTATGCAGATGACACCCAGCTCTATCTGTCTATGAAGCCAGATAACACACACCAATTAGTTAAACTGCAGGCATGTCTTAAAGACATAAAGACCTGGATGGCCGCTAACTTTCTGCTTCTTATTTCAGATAAAACTGAGGTTATTGTACTCGGCCCTGAAAAGCTTAGAAATATGGTATCTAACCAGATTCTTACTCTGGATGGCATTACCTTGGCCTCCAGTAACGCTGTGAGGAACCTTGGAGTCATTTTTGACCAGGATATGTCCTTCAACGCACATATTAAACAAATATGTAAGACTGCGTTCTTTCATTTGCGCAACATCTCTAAAATTAGAAATATCCTGTCTCAGAGTGACGCTGAAAAACTAGTTCATGCATTCATTACTTCCAGGCTGGACTACTGTAATTCATGTCCAAAAAACTCCCTGAAAAGCCTTCAGCTAATCAAAAATGCTGCTGCAAGAGTACTACAGGGACTAGAAAGAGAGAGCATATTTCTCCTGTTTTGGCTTCCCTTCATTGGCTTCCTGTTGAATCCAGAATTGAATTCAAAATCCTGCTCCTCACATACAAGGTCTTAAATAATCAGGTTCCATCTTATCTTAATGACCTTGTAGTACCATATCACCCTATTAGAGCACTTCGCTCTCGCTCTGCAGGCCTACTTATTGTTCCTACAGTATTTAAAAGTAGAATGGGAGGGAGAGCCTTCAGTTTTCAGGCCTCTCTTCTGTGGAACCAGCTTCCAGTTTGGATTCGGGAGACAGACACTATCTCTACTTTTAAGATTAGGCTTAAAACTTTCCTTTTTGCTAAAGCATATAGTTAGGGCTGGACCAGGTGACCCTGAATCCTTCCTTAGTTATGCTGCAATAGACGTAGGCTGCCGGGGGATTCCCATGATGCATTGAGTTTTTCCTTTCCAGTCATCTTTCTCACTCACTATGTGTTAATAGACCTCTCTGTATTGAATCATATCTGTTATTAACCTCTGTCTCTCTTCCAAAGCATGTCTTTTATCCTTTCTTCCTTCTCTCACCCCAACCGGTCACAGCAGATGGCTGCCGCTCCCTGAGCCTGGTTCTGCCGGAGGTTTCTTCCTGTTAAAAGGGAGTTTTTCCTTCCCACTGTCGCCAAAGTGCTTGCTCATAGGGGGTCATATGATTGTTGGGTTTTTCTCTGTATCTATGAAGCGCCTTGAGGATACTTTTGTTGTGATTTGGTGCTATATAAATAAAATTGAATTGAGACTGCCGGACATTGGCGCCACCGGCCCCTCTGACCACCACCAGTAGGCAACGGGTGAAGTGTCTCGCCCAAGGACACAACGACCGAGACTGTCCAAGCCGGGGCTTGAACCGGCAACCTTCCAATTACAAGGCAAACTCCGAACTCTTGAGCTACAATCAACAAAAGAACAAGGTATAGTGTCAGAATGACACCGTCTTTAAGCTTTCCAGGGTGTCCACAACACTAATGACCTCAGTGGGACCTTTAATACCACCCAGATGGTTGAGAAATCACACCACCAGCAGGAATTAATTTCTAAAAAGAGTGAGGATGTTTTCATCAAGCATTCAGTAGTTTTTACTGTTGCCTCAAACAGAGTGTTTAAACCAACTAGCCACCAACGTTAAGTTATTAAGATTGTTAAATATATCATCAAGGTGCTCCTATCTTCTCCGCAGGCGATCACCACCCCACCTCTAACCCTGATTATATTGCACAGTGTTTCTCACATATGGGTTTCACTGGGGCAGGCTGTGCAAGTTTAACAGTTACACAAATATTTCTTTTTTTTTCTTGTGTCTGAGAAAAAACGCAGTCCCCCTGCTCTTATTCAGTTGCTAACAACTATCAATCCCTGTCATGTCCCGTCTTGTGTTTTCTCTACCAGCTGGCACACTGGCCAGACTGCTGGTCCAGTCTGCTGATACAAGTCTTCAATATTATTCACTCGATTCCCCAGAATTACATTAGTAACCCTGCTAGATTGATGGCTAGCAGGGTTACTGAATGGTTAATGGCATTCAGAGTTAATGCTGCTTTACAGCACTTTGATTTAGTGTGTAGCAGTATTGTTAAAGCCTGTATTAATTATATCACCGTAAATGTGGAAACGGTGAGGTTGAGGTTGACTACTAACTGCTACTAATCCAATTTCAGTGTGATTTCCTGACTGATACAGTTCTCTTTATGAAAAATAGAATTTTACTGAAATTGTGTTAAAATGTATAAAATGTCAAATAAATTCTGGAATGCATTTATTTCATTTAAATTGAGATTTAAGCTTCATAGTTGATTCAAACAGCCGGTGTGTAGGCCCCTTGTGGCCACATTTGAAAAGCTTTGAACTAGTTGGTCTACTTATTAGTCTACTTGGCCCATGACTGGCACTCCATGTTTTTCTAACAAGTAATATCATGCATCATCATTTCCTATCAAAATTTTCATTATCAAGTTATATCCTTGTGTTTATTCTTTCTTATTATTTTTTTATTTCTAGGAAGGTGAGATTGAAAAGAAGTGAAACATTTGGAGCCCACAATATTTATTGCTTACACAAATTATAATTTTGTGGATTTTTTTCTCCTGTTTTATTTTTAATTATCAAGCTAATTATCTTGTTTTCACTAGATAATAATTGTCACAGAACATAAAAAAACTCACTAAACCTTGTAATGTCTTTTGGTATTGTCCATTCAACTGCTGCTGCTCACTGAATAATGACACTGCAGATAACCATGGAGCA
Organism: Mchenga conophoros; assembly: GCF_057382185.1. Taxonomy (NCBI): domain Eukaryota; kingdom Metazoa; phylum Chordata; class Actinopteri; order Cichliformes; family Cichlidae; genus Mchenga; species Mchenga conophoros. The sequence goes on along the minus strand of NC_140527.1, from coordinate 16,087,105 downwards.
CTGGTTATATAAACAGAAACACTGACTTCACTTCACTTGAATGTATGAATGGTTAAATATATATAATACACAGGGCCTGGCTGATTTGGCTGCAAGGAGGTAGCAGCCATATGAGCAATAAACACTATGTTCTGGAACAACATTAAAGGTGAGTGCATGTTTGTAAATGTATGGAAGACTGTGGATGAGTGACAGCTAGAGGCAATAATTTTGATAAGTATCAGACCAAGGTGGCATGTGACAGTGGTGTGAAAAAGTGTTTAGTCGTGTAAGACTTTTATTTTTAGGTATCAGAGGGTGTGTGAATTAAAGCTTTGATTTTCATAATACTATGTGAAAATTGTGCCCTTAGAGCTTTCATACAGTGTTACAGCTGCATATCTTGCAATGGAGATTAGCTTGTGTTACAATCCATGTTGCCAGATGCTTCTGGCCCTGGCAGCGACTTTGATAGAGAAAACAATTGTGACCTTGAAAATGACTTATACTCTAAGAAAATGATATTTTTGTTAGAAGAAATACAGCTGTAACTTACTATGTAACCACACTACTCAATATTTTGTCTCAAGATGCAATGGAATGAACTATTTTAAGAAGAAAATTAAAAATTTTCCAAAGCTTTTCATCAAAGTAAACATAGAGTGAATATGAATAAAAAAGGACTGTGTAAAGAGGACTAGCTTAAAATCAATGTGTTGCAGAAATAATAGTGTGTGTGTTCCAACAAAGAAAGTAGTCAGCTTAAAGGGTTAAGCTAATTTAATGAGAGTCTGGCTTTTTTCAGCATTTGTTACCTCCTTCTTACTCATGAATTAGCATCAAAGTTAGCTCTGTTTCCAATTGAACAAGACCAATTTTCTATCTCAAATCATCTATTTCCATAAATACTACACTTGCTATTTTGAGTGTACAAGTGCATTCAAAGTATCTAGTATGGCTGTATTATGTGCTTGAGTACCTGGTTGAGGTATACATAAAGGTCAAAAAACAGTGTGCCACATTGGATACCACCAAACTAGTTGCAGTCAGCTGAAAAAGAATGCATCACCAATCATTATGCAATTATGTTACCTGGCTGATTGTTTTCTGAATATTAACAACACCATAGAACGTGGAGTTTTCCTTGCAATACACAGTGTGTGTGTATTTTTTGACTTAAAAAATAAGTAATGTTTGGTTTAAAACAAGACTATCCAGTAAAACGTCACCCACTGCACCAATATTTTGTGTAGCCTACGTAGTTTAGTACTATGCTGATAGAAGTATTGAGAGACACTACCTGTAGTAATGGTAGTGGCTTTGTAAAGCTATAATCAAGCTCAGTTTTATATAGTAGATAGCAATAGTTTCATGTCATATTGTTGCTACCTTTGTCAAAGCGTGTTATCATTTGTAGCACTAACAACAAGATGAGACCAACCAGCAGCTCTTATTCTGTAAGCATAAAACATGGACATAGCTTACAGGTAAGAAAATATAAGCTGGTGCAGAAATCCTACAAACCTGTATTTGTACCAGATGGGTAATGAAAAGTATCTGTTGTCTTCAAGATAATACTACCTTAGTAGTATTATTTGTCAACAGGTTTGTCAATAGCTAAACGTAATTTTTCAGATCACAGTGTCCTGTTGCTAATGGCACCCTGTTAGCAAGCTACTCTCAGTTGCTATGTGGGAGTACTGTGCAGATAAATTATTTCATGCGAGCATTCCACAACCAAGTCAAAGTCAAAAAAACTTTATTTATCCCCAAGGGGCAATTAAGACCAACCAAACCATAAAAGACAAAGTACAGTCAAAGAAATAATTTCCATCAAAGCCCTTCATCATGTAGCTTATCTGTGTAGCAATTTAATCAAAAACCTAGATACCTTCTTATTTCACAGTGTAATATTCACATGCTTCATCCGAAGCACACTTTCTGTGTATTCACTAGTTAACTTCTAGTCACAGTACCCGCTCACTGTGTTTTTAGGGTTTCGCTACCTTAGCTTAGCTCGTAGCCGACTCACTAGCAGCATGGCCTCTTCAGCTGTTCTTACTGCACTTTCCTGCTCATTGAGTCAGATGTTCAGTTACTCCTCGACATCCTTTAGCAGTAATGATACTTGTAATAAATGTAACCTATTTGCAGCTCTGGAGGCCATGATCACTAAATTGGAGACCTGGCTTCGCACCCTTGAAAAACCTGTAGTTAGGCCCCTGTAATTGATGCAGCTGAAGGTAGTGTAGGCCCTGCTAGCTGTCTCCTAGCAGACTGTCCCAAGTAGCAGGGGAAACAGGTCGGCTGGGTGACCGTAAGGAGGAAGCACAGTCTTAAACAGAAGCCTCTGGTACACCACCAACCTGTTCATGTGTCTAATCACTTTTCCCCACTTGGCCACACACCCATCAGGGATCAAACTCTGAAATGTGGATTATTAAACATGAGGTCTCTCTCTTCTAGGTCGAGGCCAAACTAACAGGCCGAGAACGCGGTGTGGCAGCAATTTTTCACACCACCTTATTAATTAACCAAAGACCAAGACAGACTTTTAATTCATTTGAAACCCTGATGCTTAGCCTTGTCCACCCTGGGCCTTACACAGAGTTTACACAGAGAAAATCAGAAATACCTCACTCCCTGGTATAATTCTCAATCACAAACCTTAAAGCAGGTAACTCATAAGTTGGAGAGGAAATGACGTATCACAAATTTAGAAGATCTTCATTTCGCCTGGAATAATAGTTTCCTGATTTATGAGAAAGACCTCCGTAAAGTACCCTGCCTCTTGCCCTATGACAGCTGGGATAGGCTCCAGCGCCCCCCGCGACCCTGAAAAGGATAAGCGGAAGCGAATGGATGGATGGATGGACCTCCGTAAAGCTAGAACATCTTATTATTCATCACTAATTGAAGAACATAAGGGAAACCCGAGGTTTGTCTTCAGCTCTGTCAGAGCTCTGTTGAGCCAACCATTCCTTTAATGTTAACTAGTAATGATTTAATGAACTTCTTCACATGCAAAATTTTAACCATTAGAGAAAAAATTACTCTTAATCATCTCACAAGTGTAACATTAGCTACAACTACTTTCTGTACCATGGATATTCGTTTAGTGTCTTTTTCGCCAATTGACAGTCAACTCATCTCTGTTCTTGCCCCGCTACACCTCAATGCAGCGTTTGTGACACCGTTTTGTAGACAGAATCAGGCGCAGACCAGGAGACCTTTGCAAAAGCAGACACTGTGTTTATTTACAGTGATTTCACCAGGTGATAATATATACAAAGTGTTCGGGGGGAAGGGGGAAGGGTCCAAAACCACACTCCACTCTCTCGGCTACAGTCCCACTCCTTTCCTCCCACGCTTCTCTCGCTCACTCAAAGATACAGGGATGGGTCCAGAGAAGATCTACACACACACAGAAAATCCAATTAGTACAAGATCGCACGGAGACTTACAGACTGAGACTTGCTGATCGCAGAATAACTGACGCTGGTGGCTCAACATTCCAGCGATGAGTAGTGATGTGTCCTGTGTGTCGAAGCTTCGAATCGTGCGTCGGGTAATCTCGGGGGCATTTTTCTGAAGCGCGTATCGAGGCTTGCGTTGATTACGTATGCAGTGACGTTCGAGGCCTCGCAGGCAGTCCGTACCATGTGACTGATTCGGGAACTGGTTCACCGGTTCGCACCAGATTCGAAATAAAATGGGCAGCAAAACACAGCTGATTCCCCCATCACACTGTGTTGTGGAATTGGATTACGTACGTGTTACATAGTTACTTGAGCATTTCCTCCCTCGATGGAACCAGCAAGGAAAAGAAAATTTTCCCCTGTCTGGCAACATTTTGATGTCATCTCTCCTAATAAGGTATACACACTGTAATAAAGAAATGATAAGTACCATAATATAAATAAACCACACCACAGATCCTATAATCAGATTTCTGTCTTTTTGTTTATTAACCCTTTAGAGCCGATCGGAACGGGAATGCTCTGTTATGCGTAACTATTTTTAAATCCCAGTAGCACTGCAACCACGTAAGCTAGCGCAAAATTTTTTTTTGCATATGAAACCGGAGGAGTTGTACTTACATCTGATGCCATCAGCTTGTCCTAGGTCACGGTTTCCTTCCACATAAAGCTTTGCAAAAACTGCATAAAAAGCACTTGCAGGAACAAAAACATAATATTCCAGAAACACGGTTTACCGATCTGATCAGCTGTTCAAAACACTTCCTACGTTGGAATAGACGTCAGCGCGAACTTTTGCATTTCCGCCATTACCTGCCTGAAACCGGAAGTGACGTCATTTTCGCGGAAATGTAGTCTTTTTTGTGATCAGGGCCTCAGGGCCTATACTGCTCTTTTTAAAAGTTATCTTTGACTTTATGACTTTCTGTGTCGTTTCTGGGATGCTTAGGACTCATATTGCACTGCTGGAAATAGTTTATTTTGATGCATATGCTGCTTTTTTGCAAATTTGCAGTATAATATTTATTTTCGTTTTTCCTGCAGTGTATAAAAATTGGTGTATTTCAAAAATAAAACTATGAAGACACTCAAAATAAATTTCCTGTGGTGGGAAACTATTTTGTGCAACTTTTTTGTATTTACAGTTTTGAGGGATAAGACTCTTAAATTTCTCTAACTACAAATATATGTTAAAAAATCAAAAACGATTTTCAATTTTTTTGTAGTTTATTGCACTTTTTTGCAATTTATGTAATTACTATGCACTTAATGAATACATATTATTAAAATCTGGGCTATAATGGTTGTATTGATGTATATCAACTTGAAATGCTCCCAAAAATGGCTCCACAGCATGTAAAAATATAATATAAGCTCTGGCGGACTTGGTTCTATGGTAGGTCTTAAAGGGTTAAAAGGTGAAGTGTTTGCTGTGCTCTAAAGAACTTGGATACAGCAACAACACCTCATCTATGCTGAGGCATTACAGAGCCCTGCATGAGAACAAGGAGACTAACCAAGGTGGACCAAGCTCAGGTGAGTTTTTGTAGGTTTTAAGGATACAGTCATTTGATACATTTATATTCCCCATGTAATTCATTAATATTTGGGTTGTATTTACTGATATATGTAATTTCTTAATGTTTTTTGTTGTATCACGGGAGAGGAATGATGTGGATGAGGCCTTGGTCAACATGGTGATAGAGGATTCCCAGCCCTTCACTATTGTGGAGGACAGTGGGTTTAGGAAGCTTGTTAACGTTTTGAACCCTAACTATGTTCTCCCCACAAGGCAGGTGTGTATCTTAAAACATGAAGCATGTTTCCATTTGGCCTTTATTTCCATATTAAGTACTGTACCTTCTTTTGTTTAGGCTTTGAAAGCTATGGTGGACCAAAGATACAAAGAGTCCAAACAAAAAGAAAAACTGACTGTGGCCAAGGTTTCTGCAGTTAGTTTGAGATCTGATATGTGGACCTCCATTAACACAGAGGCTTACCTAGCCGTCACCTGCCATTTCATTGACTCTAACACTGCATTGCATTCTGTAGTGTTAGGTGTTCAGCACTTCCCTCAAGCACATACTGCTGTCAATTTGTCACGAGTAACAGCAGCGCTCATGTCAGAGTGGGGCATTACAGACAAATTTACATGTTATGTGACTGATGGAGCAGCAAACATGGGTGCTTGTGCTAAGGAGCTTCGTTTGCGTCACAGTAATTGTGTGGCACATACATTAAACCTAATGGTCAAAAAAGTATATGTATGTGTGTGCGTGTCCATAGTTCAGCTGAGACAGTGTCCTTCGCCCTGCCAGGCTAAGTAAACAGTCTTCCAGCCAACCCAGGTGATGTTAATAGTGAGTTTCAAGATCTGAGATTTGTGTTATAGCGTGTTTGTAGTGTTTAGTAATTGTGTGGTGTAGTCATTTGTTTTGTTCTGTGTGAAACAATGAGATCACTACTGAATGTCACGGATGCGAAAAAGCCACCAAAGGCAGACTGCAATTTAAATGCTGTCTCCAGGTGGGAAACAGGAGGAGTAAGATGTAACCCTTGTAACGGATTATTAATGAAATATCAGAGGCTCTACCAAGGTATAAACATTGATAATGAAGAACCACAGCAGAAGGAGCAGTGCACAAATGGTGTATTTAACACACAGCAGTTGCAGATAAATGCACTTCATACAATAAAATAAACTACAAAATATCCCCCCCCAAAATAACAAACTAAAATAAAGGAAAAAAACTCCTTTTTAACAGGGCGAAACAGGATGAGTAAGAACCATGTAATCAGTTTTCTTGAATGAGCCAGAGGGACAGAAGCGGGCCACAAGTTCTCTTTAATAATCCAAGGTGTAGCAGCTGAAGCCAAGATGTCCTATTCTACCCAGCTGGCTGCACACAATGAGTAGTGTCAGACAAGTGTTAAGGGTTCAATATTGAGGAAGGGTACAAGAGGGGATCGAAGAAAAACCACACTGATCTGGCCGGGTGAAGTCAAACGATGATTTTAATACACGCGTGGGAAGATCACCACAGACGGCAATTGATCTTCGACTTAACCCTCCTCTCGTGTTAGGGTCGGCACCGACCCATTTTAAATTTCAAATGCATAAAAAAATCACATACATTTGTTTATTGTATCAAGGCTTTTTGACTTTGTCAGGAACCTCTATTTCTACAAAATAAAATAAAAAAATTTATTTTCACTAAATTATAAAATGCCCTAGTTGAAATTATGACCTTTGTGTTGTTAGGGTCGGTTTCGACCCAGGTATAATATTATGAGTATAAAGCAATAATTAAAGCCAAAACTGAAATCATAAGTGCACTGTAAGCTAAAACACTTACAGCAAGCGCCTCTCCTAATCATATGAGCTTTAGGGGATTCTTATTTTGCATGTTTTTTGCAGTATACCTGCACAAAAACAAAACAAAATAAACACGGGCATGTGAGGTGAATTCACTATTTGAGTGGCCATTTGACTTCCAGAGTGCACATTTACAATTTGCAGCATACAAAAAATGAGAAGAAGATTCACAGTGAGCTAAGTTCTGGATCATATTTTTGGTGAAAATGAAGGAGAGGACACAGAGCAGCATAGCGATTCAGATGGGCAGGTTTCTAAGGAGGAAGACAATGTGGACTATCATCCAGAAGACACAGACACATCTGATCAGAGGTGGAGGTCGCTGGTGCTGAAGCTACTCCTGCTGAAAGATTCAAGTCCAAAAATGGTAAGATCTTTTGGACCTCAGTACCTCATGATGTACATGGCAGGGCAGCTGCTGCAAATGTCATCAAAATGACCCCTGGAATCACAAGGTTTGCTCTGACCAAAGTCAGCGACATCAAGAGATGTTTTGAGATATTTATGCCATTGTCACTAGAAAGAATCATCATTACTATGATAAACCTTGAAGGAAAAAAAGTCAATGGCGACATGATGAGGAATACCTGGATGCTTTCATTGTTCTTGCTGGAGTGTACAGATGCTGCAATGAGGCCACTGATCGTCTATGGGATGCATCGACAGGCAGAAACATTTTCTGGGCAACGATGTCACTTCACACATTTGATATCATTTTGATTCAAGAGTCCTCAGATTTGACAACAGAGAGACCAGACCGAGGTCTGACAAACTTGCTCCCATCAGGGATGTCTGGGAGAGATGGGTGCAGCTTCTTCCACTGATGTTCATCCCAGGGCCAGTGACAGTGGGTGAATGTCTTGTCCACTTTTTGAGGAAAATGCCCCTTCCGGCAATATATACCCAGTAAGCAAGGGAAAAACGGCAGAAAAATCTGGGAAGCCTGTGATGCAAAAACCAACTATGCCTGGAATGTACAGATTTTCACAGTCAAAGCTGCGAGTGGCACCCCTGAGAAGAAACAATGAAAATGTGTGGTCCTCCATATGACCACTGGACTGCAGGATCACAATATCAGCTGTGATATTTTATTTTATTTTATTTTTTACCAGATATGACCTTGGACAAGAACTTCACAAAGGAAACTGAGGTGAAGCTGTATCATTGGGAAGTGATAAAAAGCCCACAATTACCCACGGCTATAACCAAAACAAAGGAGGAGAGGACTTTTTCTTTTTTTCAGTTTATATTAAAGGTCTACTGCTAAAAAAACAAACTTTTTTTGTCTTTTCTTGATGTAAATGTCTATGGGTCGAAATTGACCCGTAACACCATCGATGTCATTTTAGTTATTAATCTTAAAATGAAAAAAATCAATAAAACAGATTTATTTAAGAGATGTGTCCTATACCCCTCAGTAATACTCAGGTAACACAGAAACCTTTTATTTATTAATATGATTCTCTTGAGGTTAATTTTACAATTTTTTTTTAATTGAAATCGAGGGGTATAGTGACAAAAAAAGACCCAGAGGCCCACACCAAAAGTATTAAAACCAACATTTTCATGGATAAGGAAGCCTAACAAGGTAACCAAGAGATGAGAAACAAATTGGATGATAACTTATTGTTTTTAGTATATTTTATAGCTGATTTAATTCACGGGTCAAAACCGACCCGCTAACATAAGAGATGATAACAGAAAGCTAACACGAGAGGAAGGTTAATCAAAGCATAAACAGATATTTTATATCACCTGGGCTTAAATTTAATGACGCCCCTTCAACATCACAGATACATTTTATACATAGATCAGATCAAAACCACAATGACTGTTAACACAATTTAAAAAGAACGCCGCCGTCGTCTTCATAACAGGTGCATCCTGTTACTGCCAGATGCTCGCTTGTCATCCAGACACATCAGCAGCAGTTCTGCGACAAACTGCTCCTTTTGCAACCCCACGCAAAACATGATTAAACTTTCACCTATAAATGATTCTCTCTAACTGAGTGTGTGTGTGTGTGTGTGTGTGTGTGTGTGTGTGTGTGTGTGCTAACCACAATTGCACCCTACTTCACCTCGCCGACTAGCTCCTGACCTCTCACCAGACAGAGAGACAGAAGCCACTCTCATATATGTACTAACCTGAACTGAAACTAAACTAAATAAAACTAAATAAATGTTTTAATCAAGCACCTCTACTAAAAGCTTAATACAAAAATATGAACTTATAAATGATAATAAAAATAACCTGATATAAGTGTTTTGTAAGCATGTATTGCAATTTCTTCTATGTTCTAGTTTCACCTGGACAGTCACGCCAGTGAAGCTTAAGACCCTTAATGAACCGAACATCAACTCAAAATAAGCACAGATATGCAATGTGTATAAAATAATTATAACTGCATCTGAAATACAAAGTTAATATGATAACAGTATGCATAAACATCTTAAGGCCATCTTAAAGCTATCTGTTACATTGTTAAAGCAATGATCATACTGCAGATTATATTATGCTGGTAAAATACTTTTGTTCATCCCCACAATCCCCCTTTCGACCTCTGGCAAACCAGAGGTCGATACATACGTCGTTGTTCATTCCTCGGCCCACTCAGCTACTTCCATATCCATCAATGGCATCATGGACATAGGGCCACCGCCCCAGGGTCCACTGCCCTTTGTAATTACCTTTTCTAACAATCTTCGGGCACAAGGAATGAGACAACAACCACAAGTCACCAGAATACCCACTAAAACAGCTAGAGAAAACATAATTGAAAGTGCAAACCCCTTCCACTGTCCGAACACTGAGGTCATCCAGTTCTGCAGCGGGTTGTCAATTCCCGAGTGGTCATGCATGGTCCTAGAGAGACTCTTTAGCCCCTCCAAAGCTCGCGTCACCGAGCCATCTGGAGCAGTGTTATTCGGGATAAAAGTACAACACTGGTCACCGAACATAGCACAAACGCCCCCTTTTTCCGCCAACAACATATCAAGGGCCATTCTATTTTGGATCCCCACTAATGAGGTCGGACACATCTGCTCCGCTAACCCTTCCATCCCGTCTCTGGTAAGGTTAGAGAGCCTCAGCAAATTATAGTGAACATAATTGATCCTGTCTACATTTTTGTTCGGGGTCACTGGAAAGAGAGCAGAGATTATTGGAAGATTCTCAAGACCGGCAGCTATTTGGTCTGCAAGTTTATATTCACTTGGAACTCCCCTGGGGACCCCTATTGAGTCAATCCAGGTTGGCGAGTTCAGCCTAGGGTCATAAGCGTGTGTTCCCTCAGTCCCGCTCTTGGACAGGATATGTCTCTTCCGCCTAGCTGCCAATGTGCATGTGTTGTGCTGTGGAATGGTTTTTACCTGATTTCCAATTAGCATAAGAGGTGCTCCTAGTCTCACCATCGCGCACGTCCCCACACTTCCCAGAGGAACACGAGCCAAAAGAGTCTTGTGCCCACAGTAATAATAAAGTCCACTTCTAGCCCAAGTCCCAATTAAAGTGTTGGGATCACTTATATTGTTTGTGGTTCTCCCCGTCTGGGTAACAGCGCACCAACTTGGGTCGATTTCTCCCACGTCATATGCTACTTTATCTATGGAGAACTTAAAACACGTATAATTATCTTTTTTCGGCAAAAATGGTCCTGCCCTTGTCCGCTTATCAACTGGAGGAAACAAACTGGACAACACAGTGCAGTTTCCAGTACTCACCGCTCCTCTAGTCATTCGCAACATGCAATCATAGCCCCACTTGTCCTCCGGATGGAGTGGAGCGGGCTCTGTGAACAAACGTGGTCTAGCAGAGGCACAAGCAACACAATTAGATACCTCTTAATCCCTAGCATTTAGAGCCATCCAGTCCAGCCAGAGATTACTGTCACTGAACCCAGTGGCATGCTCAATTAAATCTTGAGGCTTCAGTCTGGTGTAGTCCACTGCCAGGACTCGTCTATCCTTTGGTTCCTGTTCCCCTGGTACCACATATGACGACCCATTTCCCCTTTTTCCTGTAAAATTCTTCTCTAACTGGCTCTACGGGATTTACGTGATTGACCTTTTCAAGGAAATTAACTATAATCAACCCCTTCGGATCAGTTCCCACAGTCTCCACACCCAGGACTAAATACACAGAGTTTTTATGCCGCCAGTTGCCCAGCGACATAGTCAAAGGATTCTTAGATGGACTATAATCTCTTTGACGTTTCAGCACGTTCTCTGACCCTTGTTCTGACGCTTCCCCATTTTCCCCAGTGTAACCCTTTACCTGATTCCAGTTCCGACACCAGTTTGCAAAGGGCCGACTTCCTCTCTCACAATGTGTACTCACTGCATAATCCCAGCAAACCCACACATTATATCCTCTCCAACTACTATCTGCTCCTTTACACTTAAAAACATCACATAAATCAAATGTGAATGAAGTTGTAGACCCATTAACATAGTTCAACTCTAGACCACCATATATACTGAGGCACTCATCCCTTTTACCCGAGACCTCGCGCTTTGATCTCCTTTTTAGCCCTGTTTCAATAAACGGTTTCTCTTTTGGTGCTGGACTGAACTGGCCTCTGTGTTCAGACAGTTCGCGTGGGCCTTTCTGCAAAATATAGACAAACAAACATAGGGCCATTATTAATACCATCACAGACATCAAACTGACAATCACAAGCAACATTTTAATCAGTACTCTCTCCTCACGAGTCAGTTTAAAACTAGTGTGACCGGTGAGGGAATCTGTACAGAGGCTGAGAGAATGAAGATGAAAAGATAACAAGAAAGGGACAGCAGATGATTTAAAACGGAACCGTATAGTGAGAAAGAGGCATTCATTTAAAAATACATTGTTATTGGTACTCTGCATGTGAAAGTTTACAAAAAAATATATATATATTAAGCATACTTAGTTCAAGTAGGCTATAAAGGTTGAGCTCATCTGTAGTGACTGAGATCAGATGATATCAATGGGAGCCCATTTTACCTTTTCCAGCTGATACCCCTTTACACATCCAAAAGAAATATGTGACAAAAGCCTCACTATTCATGCTGCTTCAGCCTTCCAGTGCTGCAAGCCGCTATTCCATCCACCTCCACCCCAACTTCTCCATTTTATGTGCTGTTTGATTTAATCAAGTGGCTAATGCCTTTTCTTTCCCGTGTTTAGGTCTTGCCGCTTATTCCAGAATAGAGCCCTGCCGTATCAAATTTTCATTACTGCAGATGTAAATAGCGGGCCGATTTTTATTTTAGTCGTTTTCTCTGTAATATCTTTATCTGCGTTATGTGCTAGGTCACTAGCAAGTAGAGGTATTTAAGAGTCTTAGAAAATATGTAACCCTTTAAACTGGAATTTTGTGCCACTAGGAACATAGTACCCAGGCGCTTCTGCTGTAAAACTATGCTGTTGTAATAGATGCAGGTGGTTTAGTTCTGCTGGTGCTTTAGTGTTGCTGAAATATCCAAGACCTTCCATGATAAAGATGTTGTTTGGATGGGAATATACGTTACTCTAAAACCTGCATCATGCAAGTACACTGAGGTTGTCATAGATTTTCAGATTCTTTTGCTGATATTTTGCACCATATACAATAGGCTCCACAGTGTAGTGGTTTACATGTTTACCTATATGCAAATAAGTGCATTCTATTTCTATTCACATTTTACACACTATCACACGTTTTGCATATCTTGTGTCAAAGTCTCAATTGTTTTTCTCTCCATGATGAACCTTTGAACAGAGTTGAATTCCTAGAATTCCTCCTACAACAATCCACAATATATTTTTCTTCACGGGTATGCAGAGACAGTTGCCTGGATTTTTCAGTTGTGAATGCAAACAATCCAGCTTGACTCTTTTTTTTTCCAATGACAGATTCCTATTCAACTATTCCCTCATTACCTTATTATTCTGGGTGTTTATTCTGGCTCAGTGGTCTGGACTGGAGTAAAACACAACTGAATCAGTTCTTTCTCTAAGAATTTGACTGATAGTGGGAATTTTTCTATCACTCTATTATATATATTTACTGTCTGTTTTCATTTACCATAGGAAGGATTATGCACTTGAATTGATAGGGGTTAGAAAACTCAATTTAATGCAATGTAATTTAATTTAATTTAACTTAATTTGGCAGCGTTATTTACTGAATGAAAACATTTTCTTGTATCTAGTTACCTTGAAATTAGCATAGGAGATCACTAAATTCATGAGAAATGTTGCTTTCCCATAGAATTATATACAGCTACAGGAGTTGCCCCCTGCTGACCAATATAAAGAATGCAGATTTAAGGCACATCCACAGTGACATAACCTTTATTATCCAGAAGTTACATCCATCTTCTATAAAGTATGTGGATGCCCCTTACAACCCCACTGATGCTTAATGTTTTTTTTGTCCTATAGGATCATGTCCATGTATTCTGACAAACACGACAAACTTGACATAACTTTCAGCTCTAACTATTCAGCTACCATGGAAACAGCCAAACCTTGACATGGTGTTATTAGTATAGCAATGAAGCAAAACACTCAGGAGGCAGAGCAGGTCATCTACTAATTGGAAGGTTAGTGGCTCAATCCTTGGCTGTGCCAGTCTCCGGCCTGCATGCCTAAGTATCCTTGGGCAAAATACTAAACCCCAAATTGCTCTCCACTGTGTTGCTTGGAGTATGAATGTGTGTGAATGGGTGAATGAGTCATGTTGAATAAAGCTTTTTGAGTGCTCAAGTATAGAAAAGCAATATATAATGGCCAGTCCATTTACCTTTAGAATAGAACAGACAAAGAAAATAGCCCTTTACTGTCATTGTACACATACAAAAAATTTTTGACTGCTCCACATCAACGGTGCCAGAATAAAATATAAATAGTAGACAGCAAGAATAAATAGCATACAGGAGAAATCTATACAATAAAGAGAGATATATGAGAAACAACAACAAAATTATTTACAGAAGACATGTTCCATCCATTCTCTTCTGCTTAGCTGGAGGCTATCCCAGCTACCATAGGCGGAGTACACCCTAGACCAGGGGTGTCCAACTCCAGGCTTCAAGGTCCGGTGTTCTGCAGGTTTTAGATGTGTCCTTGATCCAACACAGCTGATTTAAATGGCTAAATTACCTCAAGTTCAAGTTCAAATTTTATTCGCCACATGCAGTGGCAGGTTGCCCTGCAGTGGAATGAACCCGCCCCCCCCCCCCCGACCTTACACACACAACACAGACATCACATGGGGATACAAGTCAGAGAACGGTTGCATTACAGAAAAAAACCACTGAAATGTACACTACAATGGGAATGTACAAGAGGAAAAAAAGAGACCTCTACTCATGCTGGGCTATAGGAGGACAGCATGAGAACAGGAAACAAAAAAACTCCTCTGCACAGAAAGCACATAAATGTCCACAGTACAACATTATAGAGCACGTGACCAGCAACAGGGTTGGATAGGGGATGAGGAGTAATCCCAGACAACACAGCAGCCATCCTGCCACTGCGCCGTCTCTCCAGCGCGGGCCCAGACCCGCCCGTGTTCCCCAGGAGGCAACGAGCATCGAAGGCATTGGAAGGGGAGGGGGATGTGTGAGTGCTTATAAGTGTAAGTGTATGTGTGTGCGTGTCCAACCCAGGTGGCCTTGCATAGAGTGGGAAGAACAGTCAACACACAGTCGTTATCGGGGAGTTTTTGTTCGGCTCCAGCCTTGAGCCCACAGCTGGTGCCGAGGGGATATCCGCACACAAGTGTTGAAGTTCTCCAAGGGGCCTGGTAATGAACTAATCATGTGATTCCATTGTGTTGACCCAGGGAGATAATTAAGGGCAGGACACCGGTCCTTAAGGGCCTGGAGTTGGACACCCCTGCCCTAGACAGATTGCCAGTCTGTCGCAGGGCTAATACAGACACAGACAACCTTACCCGACTAACTTCTTTGCTTTGGACTATGGGAGGAAGCCAAAGTACCCAGAAAGAAGCAATCCAAACATGGGGAGAATATGCAAACCAGGTGCTGGAGTCGAACTCAGGACCTTCTTGCTGTGAGGCAAAAGTGTTAACCAACATGGTGGTTAGTACTGTCGCCTCACAGCAAATAGGGGCAGACATGATTAGTGTTATATTTATCTTGTTTGCCAAGAGGATATATTGCAATATATATAAATATTTGACAAATTTGTTGCATGTTGCATGTTTAAACAGAAACCCCCAATCTGATCTAAACAGAACTAAAAAGGAAATCTCTTCAGTCTTGGGAAATCTTGAGAAATTCTATTAAACTTTGTAATTACTAAAATACAAGTGAACAGATAAAAGATATAGATAGACTGTCAGTGCTAAACAGACTGAAAGACCAAAAATTAGAGCAAGGTGGACAGACGAGAAATGAGACAGAGAGGAAGACAAGACAGAGAATGAGAGAGCATGAAGATGAGAGAGACAGAGAGAGATGTCCTCTTATTAGAGTTTTGTTCTCTGCTAGAAGTGGGTCACAAAGGGCCGTAGGTTAACACTGTGACAACAGCACTCTGCTTGCTTCTAAAAGACCTGTTCCTTTTTAGAAGAAAAAAAATGATATTCCATGAAATTGATTTTTGAGGCCAAAATAAAGCGACAGAGATTGAAAGTGGAGCACAGAGAAGCAAAGTGCTGGAGAGAGAGGAAAAGGAATAATAGCGAGAAAGACAGGGCTAGTACAAACATTATGTAAATGAAATAGTTTCAGTTTGTGAAATAACTTGAATGAATTATACTTTACCTAACCTGCGGGTACATTACATTTCCCCATTTTTTTCTCCCTGGAATTATTAAGTATATTTATATAACTTTTTCATTGTGCAGGTGTGGGTCAAATGAGCTTGCTGAAGGAGCTTTTATAAACCTGGAAATTCAACTTTTAGAAACTTTATATTATTGAAGAATGTAATCATATGCGGTAAAGAAAATAGTCTCAGAGGTAAGCATATATTAAATTAGAAGCCTTTTTCTATAGAAGATAATTAAACTGAGAGGTGGGTAGGGATCAAAAGTGTAGGTGTTTCACCAGCTTAAGAAAGCTTTTCAGGAAGTGAAATTAACTTACTAACAAGAGCTGAGAGCAAAAAAAGAATTTAGAAAGAAGTGAGAGAACCTTTTGGAATTCCTGGGATTTCTGCCTTGATTATAAGTCATAAAATCCTATCTGATCCTTAACAGTTATGGACAAAAGCAAAACTAATAATACACACATTGCTGTATATTAAATTTCTCTGCATTTATAAGATTAAATAATCAAGTGAACTCTTACATTTAGTAACTATTTTTTAGCAGCAACATCTATCTATCCATAAGTCTGTCCATTAGACTTAAGCAGAAATGAGAAGGAGATTATGCCTATTCCTCCATTTATTTGTATTTTTAAGATGTACTACAGTAAGTAGCTGTCTTCAGGCCATGCCACTGCATCTCAACTAGATTAAGGTCAGGACTCTGACCTAACCATTGCAAATGCTGAATTTTACTCTTTTTTCATACATTATGTTTATTTATGTGCTTCTCATTGTCACCATCTTGAGCTCCCAGACTCCCATCTTTACATTCTCCTGCAAAATTTCTTTATACATTTTTAATTTTAATGTTTAGACACTTGCAAAGTATCTAGTGATGCCTTGCAAGTGACAACAATGCATCAGATGACGGAATGTGTCATCTATGTCTAACAATTTTGGATCAAGGGATTATCAATTTGATGGTATGATTGCTGATCTTGGGCAATGTTCAAAGACAGCAGGTGTTTTGTTGCAGTCTTGAAGCGGATGATGCAGCATAGCTTCATTAGCGTAACAAATTCCAAATCTTTTTCAATCAGCACTACTGTCATTTCTTTTCATCATGCTTAAACTAGCAAAAATATCTATGAAACCTTCCTCTATTTGGAATGCACAAAGCTATGCTAACTAGTACAGGGGCAGTTGATACAAAGAAGTTTGATTTTCATGGCTATTTCAAGTTTTTCTATCAAACTGGGATGATATGGAGGCCTACAGTGTTTTAACACTGCAGTTCTAGGGTAGTGCTTTATCCTTTTCATTTGAATATCGGACAGCTTCATTTAATCTAAAAATATACTGACTCGTGGTACTTAAATTTTTTCAATGAGAAATTTCCTGAGAAATTGGGGTTTAAGTCCAGCATGCTTTGCAGTCAGTTTTTTAAAATGGGATTGAAATTCTCAGATCCCAGTTTCGGTCTTACCCATATACCCTTTGGGCTTTAATGTCCCAATTCAAACCTGTGCACTTTGGAATTCATGTTAAATTAATAATTAAGTTGGTCCCAGTGTCAGGAAACTGTGGTGTTGAGTAGGTTTCCAGCACAAGGAAAAATGTAAATGCAGAAAATATGAAACCCTTGGTGGCAAAGAAGACAAAAAGGTGATTAAATGTAATATGACCATTTCCTGAATTTAAATGATTGTGTTCACTGTGCAGCCTTTGTCCTGCTTGTTAGCCTTTGACAAATGTTGTGAGTGGATGACATTCAGTGGCTCAGGAAATCAATGACTGGCATCCTCATTACATTGCAACAGGTAATATATAGTAGGTCACACACCCATTCTCAAATATAAACTCACAAACATATGAAATCTGCCATGTATGCATACGCACTCTCTAGCTGGGTGGCCACTATAATTATGTAAAATATAATAATTTAGTCAGAGTTAAACCTTCATCCAGTTAATTTAAAAACAATTTTAATTAAGGTGATAAACATTTAAATTACTTCTGGGAGATTTTTTATGTATTTTATTGCACCTTCTGTCTCTGCCGTCTCTCTCTGTAGAGTCCCTTTTCTTTCTAACTTCTCTATTTTTCTTCCAGTCACTCGCGTCTGTCCTTCTTTCCCTGTGCCCATCTTTCTTTTTCCTTTCCATCTTTTCTTCACATCTTTTTGTCGACTGTCTTCAGGAGATGAAAATTACATCTTTGCAAGCCAGGGTAGTATTTCCTGTGTGAAAAGTGACTCATTCACTGTTTCAATTAGCCCATTCCTGTTGATTCAACTTTGAAGTCCTTTTCCATTCTTTGGCTCTCAACTCTCTTCCCAGTGCCACTCTGACACACAGACTTTTGGGGGTGGCAAGCCCTTCCCAGGCACCTACCCAAATTCTCTCTAGCAACTAGAAATGGTTGCATATGTCCTGCTTTGCTGGAGCATTAGAGAGAAAATTGCATTTGTGTTGAGAGGGATGATCCATCTGAGATGCTGTTGTTCCTCTTCGAATTCATGAAGCACATCTCCATCAATTGCCAACGTGTTTACTGTAAGCCCAATTGTGCTTGCACTCCAATGGATCCAGTAATAAGCTAGAATGTGTCCTATTATGTGACCCTCTTAAATACCCAGCTGTAGGTTTGGAATCATGATGATAGATGAGGGCATTTTGTAGCCAGGGCTCTATTTTTCTGAATTCCCCAACTTGGGAACTAATAAAGGCTATCTTATTTATCTTAAATTTGTCTATGATAACTTTAAATACTTAATGTCATGCCATTTCATGTAATGCATTCCATGCGTGTTAATTACATTTTTTGATAGTACTGGGTCATCACTGACCAATGTTGGGCAAATTACTTTGAAAAAGTAATTAGTTATAGTTACTAGTTACTTCTTCAAAAAGTAATTGAGTTACAATATTATCAAAGTAACTAATTACTAGGAAAAATAACTATTTTAAAACATTTTTATACCTCTGGAGTCCAGGGTATAATTGGCCATTTTTTTTATATCAATGTTCTTAAAAAATGTACTGAGCTCATGAATGCAAACATCAGTCTAGTACATTAACAGCAGTAATTACAGTGCTGCACTGTTTGGCATCAAAATCCAAGGGTTGCGGGACCAAACTAAAAGCAGGTACAAGAAAATACAAGCAGACACAAGGAAAGAATAAGATGACCTTACAAAGCTCAAGGGAGAAAACACTGAGTAAATACAAACAGAAAAGAAGAATCTTCACACAGAAGTGAACTAAATCAGAGCAATGATGTGGGCAGGAAAACAGAAAAAGGAAAAACAGAAAGCCACATAATGAAATGAGATATAAGAATAGTGATGAGTATGAGAAAATGAGAAAAGTAAATTGAAAGAGACGAGCAAAGAGTACTGTATACTCATGCAATCAAGCATGAGATGCATGGAAAATAAAGCAATTAAAACATTTCAGCAAAACAAAATCTAAGAAGTCCAACAATAAATCATGTCATAACACAAAGACAGTGGTATCGATAAAGGTGGAACCCTGTAATTGACAACTTCAGTTTAAGGAAGACGTCAAGGTGGATGAATGGCTCCACAAAAGTTGGGCATGGGGATCCAGTTTTAGCAGACACGACTTTGACATGGCCAAAACAAATATGGGCAAAGGTGGATGTCTGTTTATGTAGCATTGTAGCCATTAACCAAGTACAAAGAGGATGTCAGAGTGGATGGATGACTTGATGAAATGCCTGATGAACGGACTGCTATTTGAAGCTTTCAAGCATGTTGCTTGGTCTTCTTTAGCAGGGAAACACCCCAACTTTGCATAGTTGTAGATTCTAGCTTAACTGTTTTCATCTCCTTTCAATATCCTCTTACAATCATCAAGTCTTCTCCTGGAGTCTTCTGTAATGAGTATGTTCTTTGAGGGAAGGAAAAATAAATAAATGAGAGAATAGGTGATCTAGGATTTTCAGCATGGTGCAGAAAAGCTGGCAAAAGAGAATGTGTCTGGCTGTGTATTTAGAAGTGTAGTATGTCATATTCAGCCTGTAGACAAAGTTACTCGGTTTTCTGAGCTCTGTAGACATTTAGGTAATGTTGAATGTCTGACTATAATGACAAAATAACTCCATATTATCTGTTTGAAAGTGGAACACAATGCTACTCTGCTGTTAGGATGTACGATTTGTATCAATGTAAGTCACTTTTTCGATAAATTGAGAAGGACAAATTTCTTGTTTCACTCTCCAGTGTACACAACTTATTTACGACACCACCTCAGTTAGATTCAGATGACGTTAGCTTGGCCTCCAGTAATACTGTGAATACTGTAATACTGAGAATTTTTGACTAGAATGTCTTTTACAATAAGAAAACATCTAGCACTGCTTGGAGTCATTCCTGCAATATCTCTAAAATTAGAAATTAGACATCACCTTGTCAGTGATGCTGAAAGCTAGTTCATGGAGTTGGGGAGGAGGATCACAAGCACAGAATTATTTCTGAAAGCACAGAGTCCCACTACCAAGCACTGTTGGAGAACTGGGAGAAGATCATTATTGGACTTTTGCACATTGAATTGTATTCTGAACAGTTTTGCACTGTAAATAAATGCACTGTCTCTTCATTAAGAGCTCCACATCTGGGTCCTCTAATTCCACTTAGCGTGACAGTTTTCACCAAACTTTAAAAGTGGCATTAAGCTAAGAAAGCCAAGCGGAACTCATAACCTGCGATTTTAGGTGGAAAAATATCTGACAGCCAGAAGCACACAATGATTGTTGGAATACGGTGGACCCTGAAGGATGAAATTAATCTGATTGAATCTTCAAATTCTAGGAAAAGAACATTTACAGTACATTTGTACATACTTTTAAAAAACTGTACTCAAGCTGCGAGAAACCGCCTCTGACCCTGACGGACCCTGACCCTAACCCTAACTGTAACCCTTTAATAAACGGTAAGCAGAACTGAAAATGTCCTTGCAACATTGGAATTTCATAAATGCACGAATGGCTTGGCGAGCTAAAGAATAACGTCACAATGTGATTGGTCACTTGCAATGTTGAACCTGGAACAACATTTTCATGATGATCTGGGAACAACACCAACACAACGATATCAGATCATCCCTGTGACATCATCAACCTCTAACTGTGGAAACATCATGTGTTAGAGCTGCTATGGTGGCATAAGGAGGACACAGTCATATTGCTGTATGTCACATAGTATCAAAAACATTTGCATGCACGAAACAGCAATCTTGTCGTAATTGTATTCTGAGATTCAGATTCACAACATCAAGTCACACAGAATTAATGAGTGATAGAAATGCATTTCTGCAGCTCACAGTGGGTGATGGCACCTCTGTGTTTTACTTAGAAAGAAATGAGGAATATGCCCAAATCTCCCATAACCCTGCTGAGAGAGGCAGTTTAGAAAAAGGATAGCAATAAGCTTGAGGATACCGTGGTTTCTGCCAGGGTGAAATGGGGCATGGCAAGAAGTAAAAGACAAGAGGATATTATCCATGATCTTGGATAAGTCTTCCTAACAATATGCATTAGCCAAAGAAACAAGACACCCCCCATCTGCAAAGAATTGTGCCACTAGATACGATTTAGTGGAAAACAGCACAGCTGGGAAGACAACGCACCTTATTATCCTCCCATGGAACCCTTCAAGAAATGCTGGGGCCCTCAGAACACTCTTAGCGATGCACTGAATTGAAGTATATTGCCAAATAGATGCAGTGATCATGGCTTGGTGTTTTCTCCCTGTGTTCTCAGAATCTCTCTGGTGAAACGTTGCTCTGTAATGGAAAACAATTTCACCAGCTGTGTTCATACAAGTGCACACAGAGTAAAATGATCTTTTTCATCAATGGTGGGTCTGTCAAACATATGTTTAATTTTATTTGGCTTAACTAAGCTAACAAACTGATGCAATGATTATTTCCCACTGTAAACAAGAAGCGGACCTTCAAAATGGACCCAACTGTACAGAAAATGAAGCTACAGATCCAATTTCTCTTTTTATGTAATATGCATTAACAATCAGGTCAGACTGCAGAGATGTTTTCAGTCTCACATGCCTCAGAATTAAATAATAAAATCCATTGTATTGCAATGGAGTTGGAACAAGGTTTTCATGTTGCAGACTAAACCAGTGAAAGTTACAAAACCTTTTAGAAGACACTCTACCATGCTATTGTGCTTTAGACTTATCAAGCATTTCCAGATTTTCTTTAAATTTTTTGATTTATTTGACATTTCACAAATGTTCTGATAGGACAGGACACCTTGATGTAGAGCACTTCAATCTTCCTTGCCACATGTCTACAGTTCTGTACCAGTCCACAAGTTACCCCTTCACTGATGACACTGAGACTGGCATTTGAGGTTACAATTTAATAAAGCCTACAGCTGAGTACCTGTGGAACATCTGATTTTTCAGACTTTTACTTTGGTGACGATGCGGTTAGTTTATTTGTTTGCACTGTTATTGGGTGGCTGTGGATCAGAAAGTAGAGCAGGTTGTCTTCTAATTGGGAAGCTGATGGTTTGCACCCTGGCTGCTCCAGAGTACATGACAAACCTTGAGTAAGATGCTGAACCCCAAGTTGCTCTGCAAGAATGTAAATGTTAGATACAAAAGCACTTAGGCATAAAAACAAGTCCTTGTATGAATGTGACTAAGTAGATACACAAATTTCTTCAATTTGATAAGTTTTAGTCCCTCTAAAATTGACTGAGACTTGAATGAAATGGACTAATTTGCCTTTTATTATGCACACTTGCTGTGGGAAAGTAAAATTTAAAAGAGTGAAAACAAAGCAGCCTTCTACTGTGCCTTTTAATGCCTTTATCCTGAGTCTCCATTAATAATCAACTTGGATCACACACAGTAGGAAAAACATTAAATATAGTTTGTGACCAAATTTAGAGGTTCTAAATTTGTCATGACAAGGATACCCAAACAATCTAATTCACTTTAAGTTCACTTAATCCCAGGGTGAGTCTGACTGTGGAGCTAAACCTAAAGTCTATTGCATTCAGGAGTTATCCAAAGGTAACTTAAATACTATGAGCCATAGCAAAAGTGCACAAAGGATACCTACTTATAGTGGAAAACAATCAACAGGCATACAGAAGAGGAACAAGAGAGAGCAATAAGAATTAGAAAAGGACAGAGAGAGATAGAAGAAATAAAGCAGACAGGAGACGGTTCACGCATGGCTGAGCTCTTTATCTGAGCTCTCACCTGAACAACTGACGTCTATCTGCTCTTCAGACTGTCACGGTTGACAATGATACACTGGAGCTTCCAAAAATACCACAGCTGTAGACGAACAACACTAGTGTCAAGAAGACAGAGCAGGGGCTGATGGAAAACTCCTCCCTGGTCCAGCAAATTACAAACAGTAATGAAATCTATGATAACCTTGCAAGTCCTCCAAGGGCCATTGAACTAATCAACAGGGGGGGTATGAATACAGTTGCACTCATACATGTCAAATGCAGATGCTATAGACTGAAACAACAATCACAGCTCAACTGATTATTTTATCTTCTCAGGTGATTCAGCAACCGCAACAATAATGCATTACTGAGAAATATGAGGTTGGGAAAACATGGCAGTGTTGATTGGTCTTTGTAAGACCTTCTTGAGAATTGCTTTATAAATGAATTTTTACTGGCAAGGAAGAACGTTTTACCTTTGACATTTTTGTGGAGCAGTTCATTATATGCAGTGTTGGGGAGTAACGGAATACATGTAATACATGTACCGCCGTTAGGTATTTAAAATACAAAATATGAGTAACTGTATTCCATTACACTTCTAGGGATGCAAACTGCATTTTGTTGCCCTGTACCTGTAACATGTGCAATGACAATAAAGTAGAATTCTATTCTATTCTATTCTATTACAGTTACCGTTTAAAAAGGTGGTATTTAGAATACAGTTACTTTGTTGAAATAAATGGATTACACAGCGGTATTTTCCTGTTTCATATTGTCACGGGTCAGGGCTGTTTGGGTTTTGTTTGACAGCTATGTTCTGTTGTTCCAGGCGGCAGTGACGTATGAGGTGCCGTAAGGGACATTATTACTGAAACGCTCTCACACACACTACTGAAACGCTCTCACACACACTACTGAAACGCTCTCACACACACTACTGAAATTTTAGCTCTCACACACACTACTGAAACGCTCTCACACATACTACTGAAACGCTCTCACACACACTACTGAAACGCTCTCACGCACACTACTGAAATTTTAGCTCTCACACACACTACTGAAACGCTCTCACACACACCACTGAAACCAGAGGCATTTCCGCTGAACAGGAAGTTGTTTCCTGACAAGGAAACTGATGGAAAAAGTGGTATATTTCAAAACACTACAAGGATTTCTACTCAGCAACCTGCTAGTACAGCAGTCCCCAACCTTTTTTGCGCAACGTAAACGATATAAAAATAAAAAAACGATAAATACCATGAAAACCATAAATAGAAATGTGTTCGAATTTTTGTGGAGGAATAAAACCCATTACATAGAAAGATCTCAGCTTGTGAAGGGATACAATAAAGGTGGTATCAAAACTCCAGAATTGGAATTTATGGTTGGCACCCTTAGAATTAAATGGTTAAAATCTTGTCTGTCACAGCCAGACTCTACTTAGCTCCACATCCCATGATTCTTGTTTAATAAAATAGTATTCAGGATTAGACTTTATTTTGAAATGTGATTTTGCGGCAAATAAAATCCCCATAAAGATATCAAACTTTCCAAAACAGACGTTGCATTTTTGGGAAAATGAGATTTACCCACAACTTCTCCCCATAATTCAACCTTATGGAATAATAGGGTAATAACACTTAATCAAAAATCAATTTTCAAGAGTGACTGGTTTGAACAAAAATATTATATTCATAACAGATTTGTTGGATGATAACGGTGTCATTCTAAGTTACACAGACTTTTCAGAAAAATATTGTCTAAACTGTTCTCAAAGAGAATATAACAAATTTTGTGAACTGGTCCCACTGCCTCTGCTTCATTTGATTAAAAATTTTATGATATACAATAATTTCTCATCAGTGCTCCCAAATTTATTGCTAGGGCAATGTCAGCTGTTTGATAAAAATGCAATAAGAAATTTGTTAGTAGTTTCTTCAAAGACAAAATGTTTCATAGTTACCTCTGTCAGTGCGCCCCAGGGCAGCTGTGGCTACAATGTAGCTTGCTATCGCCAGTGTGTGAATGTGTGTGTGAATGGGTGGATGACTCAATGTAGTGTAAAGCGCTTTGGGCTCCTATGGACTAGAAAAGTGCTATACAAATGCAGGCCATTTACCATTTACCATTTTACAACAGAATGGTTACATGGCATGGTTCTAATTTAGTTATTTCATATACACTGGATAAAGCATACTAAAAATTTATGAAATAGCCTATTCTACCTAAAGTTAAAGAAACACACTTTAAACAAAACTAATACTGTGGCAGAATTTCTAAAGAAAAAGAGATTTGGCTTTGAGGTGGGTCAGTGTTCTTTTTGTACTGATGAAAATGAAACCCTAGAACATCTTTTTTTTTTCTATGCCCTATCACACAATGTATTTGGTGCAACTTAAAAAATTGGATTTCCCTAAATATTAATGATGTGCCACTGTTTGAATTACATCATAATTTTTTTTATATGGATCATCTAGCATTGGATGTCTCAGACATTATTAACATCATCATACTTTTGAGTAAATATCATATCCATTGTGCTAAATGGAGGAATGCTAAGCCTTCTCTCCCTGGTTTTATTGATGATTTTAAGATATTTTTCTTTGCTAAAAAAGACAAAAAGCACATATGCCAAAAAAATAACCAGGATAATGCACGTCTCCCGCTATTCTAAATTTTGACTTATGCTGAGGCTAATATATTGTTAAGTAATGCAGCTGTCTGACTAAGGTCCAGAATCGATTTGTTCCACGATTCGATTCAATTCAATTCGATTTGATTATGGGGAATTTTGACAGTCAGAAATATTATAATTCAGATCAGTACATTTACATATTTTTGTATTTAAAAAAAGGAAGCTGACACACGCAAGACTTTATCAAAGGTGTGAGCATCACAGCAGATGCCTTTGTGTCAAAGTAGCTGAAGATAAAACACATAAAAACATGAAGGTGGTTTTCCTGGCCTGGGATTTTATAAAAAATATTCTGCAGTACATAAAAAAGGAAAACCATTAATCAACATATGAACGTTACCTCTGACGTTACAGCGGTTTTATTAGAGACACGGCTAACGTTTTGCATTTTGCATAATTTTAAAAAGTTTAAATTTGTTCAGTATTGAACGGCAGAAATTAGGTTTTCTTTTCGGAAGTATGTAAAATGAAAAAAAAAACAAAAAAAAACAGCGGCCGACTGCACTGTGAACAACAGTAGACTTGTGCCTAACAAGCAAGCAAATAATGCAGAAAACAGATTTTTAGACGGGAAACTGTTCTTGAAGTACAGAGAGAGAGAAAGAGAGAGAGAGGGCTGTGCATGACGTGCGATTTTATCGTGGTGGAAGCAAAACAGTGAGGGAATTCATGACGATGTTTATGTGAAGCGCAGTTTGGATCTTCTTTTGCTGCTGGTTCAGTCAATATTGTTTGGTGAGAGATAAAACTAACAGCTTTAGAATCGGCGCAAAAACGGCGTGAAAACAAAGCGCGGACCTGCCGACAGATCAGAGTCAGCGAGCTGTCGGCTTTCAGCCCCGACCGTGTCCGTGCTGTCGGGTGAGAAAGGCGACATCTCACTGATTCTGATCCGCGGGTCCGCGCTGTGTGTTTACGTCTTTGTGCAGAAGCCGTGTACCTGCTCTCATTTACTGTCTTAGCTGTTTGGTGGTTGTTGAAATTTTGTGAGGTTTCACCAGAGATTCTGGCATTTCGGGCAAAATAAATTTATATTAAAAAATCGATTCAGGATTTTAATGAATCGATTTCACATTATCCAAGCCAGAATCGATTTTAATCAATAAATCGATTATAAAAACCCACCCCTAACTAACAGGTTGCTGAGTAGACATCTGTGTAGTGGTTTGTTTGAAATCTAACACGTTTTCCTTCAGTTTCCTTGTTAAGAATTAATTTCCTGTTTAACTGAAATGCCTTCCTGTTCAACTGAAATGCCTTCCTGTTTAACTGAAATGCCTTCCTGTTCAACTGAAACGCCTTCCTGTTTAACTGAAACGCCTTCCTGTTCAACTGAACCCTTCCTGTTTAACTGAAATGCCTTCCTGTTTAACTGAAATGCCTTCCTGTTCAACTGAAATGCCTTCCTGTTCAACTGAAATGACTTGGTTTTTCAGTAGTGTGTGTGAGAGCGTTTCAGTAGTGTGTGTGAGAGCGTTTCAGTTGTGTGTGTGAGAGCGTTTCAGTAGTGTGTGTGAGAGCGTTTCAGTTGTGTGTGTGAGAGCGTTTCAGTAGTGTGTGTGAGAGCTAAAATTTCAGTAGTGTGTGTGAGAGCGTTTCAGTAGTGTGTGTGAGAGCGTTTCAGTAGTGTGTGTGAGAGCTAAAATTTCAGTAGTGTGTGTGAGAGCTAAAATTTCAGTAGTGTGTGTGAGAGCTAAAATTTCAGTAGTGTGTGTGAGAGCTAAAATTTCAGTAGTGTGTGTGAGAGCGTTTCAGTAGTGTGTGTGAGAGCGTTTCAGTAGTGTGTGTGAGAGCTAAAATTTCAGTAGTGTGTGTGAGAGCGTTTCAGTAGTGTGTGTGAGAGCGTTTCAGTAATAATGTCCTTTACGGCACCTCATAGTGACGCGCGCCCTCTCTGCGACTGTGTTTCCTGGGTGAGAGAGCGCCTTTTTGTTGTTGTTGTTGTGCTAAGCTAATAGACAGAATGCTGCAGGCATAGCCCTAAAGAATGTAGCCTCATGGGCAGTGTAGTCCGTGCTGCAGGGAGAATGGACTGCCATACCCGTTATGTGTCTGTGAGCGCGAGGAGGGAGAAAAAGGAGAGTGGAAAAGTAAAGTTGTCATTGAGCAGAAACGGGAGCTGGAAGCATGTAAATATAATAATAACCACTGCAGCCAAAAAGAGTGCCTGAAGAGCCCAGCTGTAAGTAAGCTATTAAGACTGGAGCAGCCTTTCAACGCCTCTCTCTGTCTATCGCTAGCAAAGTTGACCCAGACAACAAGGTAAAGCTAGTTTTTGGCTACGAGCCTACACGGAACCCGACGTATTAGCCAGAGGTCCCTTTACTACGGTTCGGAGCCGCGGATCTTCGTAATCGTAATAAATCACACAGCAATAGTACATTTATATAGTTGTAAAAAGCATGATAATATATTAAGTAATCTAAAGTATTCAGAATACTGTGAATACAGAATACTCTCATTGAGTAACGCAACGGAATACGTTATACATTTTGGGGCATGTTTTTTGTAATCTGTAGTGGAATACATTTTAAAAGTAACCTTCCCAACACTGATTATACGGCAGAGCACCTGATGGTGCAGAAGACAAATTGCATGAGGAAGAATAAAGTAGTCGTGGTAAGCCAATCACATGACCACTTCAAGATGACAAAGCAACAAGGTAATATATATCAGTTTTTAAATTGTGTTGATAGGCCACGTAAAACCATAGTCGTGATAAATAATATATACGCAGCGTTTTTTCCTCAATATTTTCATCACGTTTGCTGTTTAAGGACAGCGCTAGCAGGCACGCTCTGCTTATGACCAACTAAACAAAAATCATCCCGTTCATGTTGGTGGAAAAATGCACCATGTCGACCAATCAAAAAATGATATCGCGACATAACATTTGGTTGTTTAGGGAAGAGGGGGAAGTTTTAGGAATGACGACAAGAGAGAGAGAGAGAGAGAAAGACAGAAGGAAAAGAGAGAGAGGGCGAGTTTTGAGATGTGAGAGATTTGTTTTGTTTAGCATGTTTGGAGTGTGTAGTTAATGTGTAGTGTTGTGGATAGTTTTGTGTTGTGTGTCAGAACAATGAGGTGACTGCTGTCTCCAGGTAAAAAACAGGATGAGTGATACACCTGCTGCTGTCAGACCTGCAGGTATCAGGCTGTGATGTTCTCCTTCATAGTGGACAGAAATTATTTTTTTTGGAGTGGCTGTTACACACCGGCCCGAGGCCGGGGTGCAACACAACAAAAAGATAAACCCTACACATAGTAACGACAAAATAAATCACACCGCGGCAGATTGACGAGAATTAGTTAATTTATTTACTGAACAGGTAGTGAGCTTCAGGGTGGGCAATGCCAAAACAACAAACAAAACACACTAGAAAGAAAAACAAAGCTAACTTACCTCCCACGATTCCAAAACAAATTACAATTCTCTAACCTGTCTCCCTACCCGAAACAGGAGAAAAGAGGGGAATGAAAGAAAACGGCTTCCCACCCCTACAGCTACCAAGCTCAGGTACACCCTTTTTCAACATTTATATTGCAGCCCCGTGCAGTCACACACCACGACGGTCCCCCAGACACACAGCTCACGGGAAAACCAGGAAGTCTCTTCGCCGGCCCAGTCCAACCCCTTTTGTAGCTGGCCTCTTTCCTTCCTCCACCAATGGGCGGCCTCCACCTGGAAACAAGCGCGTTCATGCTCACAGGTGTACACACGGGTGATCACACCCACAAACTACACCCTTTTTGGCTTCTACCTCAAAACACACTGTGTTCTGTTGATCTTATGTGCTGCACAATAATGTTTAATATTTAGTATTTACTGTCATATTCCCATATATCATTGTGATGTTGTTTATTCTATTACTCTTGTTCTCTTCTGCTTGTTTTCTTTTTTCTTTCTCAGCAGGTGATCCAGGTGATTGATATATGCATTTTTTTTCTTCTTCTTTTTTTCTTCTGCTCATTCTGTTGGTTTTTGTCTTTTGCCCTTCTCCCCGTCCCTCTTCTCAGCTGTTTCTCTTTCCCTCTTTCTTTCTCCCCTTCTTTCCCTAAGTCAAGTCTGTCCCGTATTCAGTAAATGAAAATAAAATAAACAATAAAAGGTGAATCAAATGGACCATTACGGCAAGGCTGGGATGGTCAATTTGGTAAAGTAAATCCGTTGGGCATCTTTCTTCGCCTTTAGACAACAATTCTGATGGCAAAAGAGCCAAACGGGACAGGCAAAAAAAAAAGAAAAAAAAAAGATTTTCTGGAAATATATTTATGTTTGTATGATAATCATCAGTTTACCCTCCACAATAAATCTAATAAACTTGTGCCAATTAGTGACGCCAACCATGGTGAAACTGCTTCTCCAATCTCCTGGTGGATGTGCTTGCCAGCTTGTGAGCTATGCTACTAATTTTCTTCATCACTAATGTCATTTCGAAAAGATGGGAAAAAAAAAAACTTCTGTAACTCGAATACATTGTGTGTTTTTTTTTTTGTTTTGTTTTTTAAACAGTGGACTCCCAGTAAAGAAAACTTTTCCAAATAAATGACACAGACTACAAAAAAAAAAAAAAAAAGGAAACAAGCGTCACTGAATACAAATACAAACAATAACAACACCGTACCGCAAATAATGACCCTGGGTCATAACAGTGGCACAAAAAATTTGTGTGGCATCTTATTGAATGCAGAACAGCTGACTGTTATGTAAATCGTATGAAATGGTTATAAAAAAAGAGTAAAAGGTAAATGGCTGCAAATAACTTGTTGTTTGCAAAACTTGTGCATATGATTTTAAAATTGACAATTTTTATTTGCATTTAAGGTTAAGAAATTTGATTCAATGAACATGTTTGTGGTTGTTACAGTAAAAATATAACTTTTTCTACTCGGATTTTATGTTTTTTGTCTGATTTTAGATCAATTGTTAATAGAGTATATCAAAATAAAATCTTAACTATAAATTCAGACAAGGTTGTGTTGAAAAGAATGATACCAAACAAGGCAAAGTAAATAGTTTTTAAAGGTGAAATGTAGAGGTAAAATCAAAAGTGGTTAAAATGGCCAATTATACCCTGGACCCCAGAGGCTTAAACATTTTTTTTAAGCAATTAATTACTTTTAGAATCTGGTAACTCAGTTACTAACTCAGTTACTTTTTTGAAGAAGTAACTAGTAACTATAATTAATTACTTTTTCAAAGTAACTTGCCCAACACTGCTTGTCAAATCTTCTTAGACTCCCAGGTGAAAATGATCAACTTTACATTAATATATATATATATATATATATATATATATATATATATATATATATATATATATATATATATATATGTATATATATAAAATTTTTTTGGTCAAACAAAATCCGCTTTGCAGTTGTTAGGAATGATGTGAGTGGAAATGTGTCTTTCCTTTGTTGGGATAAATAGCAAGACAATACATTGCCAAAGGTACTCAACATACCAAATCATTGAATTCAGGTGTTACAAATACTTCTGTGATCACAGATCTATAAAATCAAGCACCTAGGCATGCAGACTGCTTCTATATAAATTTATGAAAGAATGGATCGCTCTCAGTAAAGCTCAGTAAATTCCAGATTTGTACTATCAAAGGATGCCACCTGTACAAAAAGTCTAGTTGTGAAATGTCCTCAATACCAAATGTTCCACAGTCAACTTTTTTTTGTAAACTATATTTTTTGGCCTGTTAACTGGCCTTATAGGATAGCTACAGCAAAGATTGACAGGAGAGGGGAGGTTAAGCCATACGGAACAGGACCACAGGTTGGAATTGAACCCAGGCCGGCTGCTTTCAGCCATGCGGCATATCGTAACCTGTTCAACTGACTGAGCTAAACCAGTGAACCACAGCCACCTGTTAGTGGTATTAAAACAACGGGAATGCAGCAACTCGGCTACAAAGTGGTAGACTACGTAAAATCACCAAGCAGAATGCAAAGTCTTGGATGCAGTGGAGTAAAGCAAGTGTCAACTGGATTCCAGAGCAGCAGAGATGCGTTCTCTGGAGTCAGTAATCATGCTTTGCTATTCCTATACTATTGCAGTGTCTGGCAGTCTGGGTTTGGTAGTTACCAGAAGAACAGTACAGTCTGACTGCATTGTGCAAAGTGTACAATTTGGTGGAAGGGGGATTTTGGTGTTGATATGCTTCAATATATCAACACATTTTGGACACTTACATGCTCCCAACTTTGTGGGAACACTTTGAGGATGGCCCCTTCATGTTCCAATGTAAGTGCGCACCAGTACACAAAGAAAGCTTTTTACTCCTGAGCCACTGGAACCAGAGGTGTTAATAGACCTCTCTGCATTGAATCATATCTGTTATTAAGCCAAAGTGCTTGCTCATAGGGGGTCATATGATTGTTGGGCTTCTCTCTGTATCTACTGTACAATACAAAGCGCCTTGAGGCGACTTTTGTTGTTATTTGGCGCTATATAAATAAAATTGAATTGAAATTGAATTGAAGTTAGCGGGTCAGCAAAGGTCTAACATTTTTCTCTGTTTGACAGCTGTTTAACGTTGGGAAAAAGAACTCTTAGCTTATTGTTAAAGGAGTTCAGTGACTTCTTATCCTCGACTATAAACCTGTCCAGACTGCTTGTAGTTGAGTATTTGAACATTTAAATAGATGATGGCTCTGACCTCTTGCCAGAATCACTATCAGCATCATACATTTTTTACATTTTATCCAGCATGTTTCTCACCCCACACAAAAAAAAGTAAAGCAAAGTACACCTAAATATCACTTACATTCAAAAAGTTTGAAATGGAGTGGGAAGTAGTGCTTTGGGTTTAAATATTGATTTTCTTTGTTCTGAGGACATTTTTAATTCTGATCATAATTGTATTCTTTCTTCTGTTTGCCATTTGTTTAGCACACACATTTTAAATTCACTCCTGCAGACAAATTATCTGATGCTTTTAATGTATTCTTATTCCCTTAAAACAATGTTGGTCTTTCAACTCTTTTTTTCATTGTCTTTCTATTTTAGATTAAATCTTTCTTGCTAAAACATGATTAGCTCCTGTTTCCAAGTACTCACCTTGACTAAATGACAATATTTGCAGCTTAAAATATTCTTGTCGAAAAGCTGAGCACTTGTGGAGGAAAACTAGTTTACGTGTTCATCTCCTTCATTTAAAGGATCTTGAAATCTTTTTCAACAATTTGGTAAGTCATGTCAGGGCAGTTACAGCACAGGTAATCCTAAGGTGTTATTTGACACTTAGTGATGTTGTTACTCCTGCTCCACCTGCTGTCCCAATTTCTTTAAATAAATATTGTAATTTTTTTCTTTCTTTTTTAGCTGAAAAGCATCAAAAACATAAGGAGTAATATTTTTCCATTAGCATTTTAACTGTCTGTCCCTGCTTCAGCTTGGCGTGTTCTCTTAGAAAGATTTTCACAGTTTCTTTTCCAGAACTGATAAAATTAGCTTTCACAATAAAAGCATCCTCCTGTTCTCGAGACATTTTACCTGCAACTTTGTTCAAAAATGTCTTTTAGTCTATTGTTCCCTTTGTGTTCACTATAATCAACACCTCACTACTCTCTGGTCAACCCCTGTTTTTTTTAAAGAATGCTGTCATCCACTCCACTTAAAAAACATTGGCTGTTGTAGAGCTCATTCTACAGAAACTGCTCTTCTTGGGGTGGCGAGTGACATTTTAATGCAAAATGATGCAGGAGAATGTTCTATTTTGCATATGTTGGATGTTTTTGATACTGCCGGCCACGTCATTTTGCTTTATAGGATTAAAAATTAGGTGTAACTGGATCTGCTTTGGAATGGTTTGCATCATATCTGTCTGAATGGTGCTTTTCTTTGACTGCCTCCAAGTACAGTTCCTCTTACTCTTCTCTCAGCTATGGTTTGCCACAAACTAATGCTTTGGGCCCCTTATTGTTTATATCACATGTGCTCCCTCTTAAACACGTTTTAAGCACCGTTAACCTTCCTGCCTTCTTGGGACCTTTTTGTGCCACTGCTATGTGTTAAATGGCTGCCATTTCCACTGTGTTCAGTGGAATATAACCAAACTTGCCACAGGATAGTTTTTACCTGTCAATGTTAATATTCCAGTGTGAATTCCTTAAATCAGCCTAAAATGGCTGAGCAGCAGAAATCCCCACACCCATCACCCTGGGGACCATTTTCTGCCCATTGACTTCCATTATAAATGCTATTTTTCAACCCCAAATTATCATCATATGATTTTATTTTTTCTTCTTTTCTTGGATGTCAATGAAGACTCAGGGCCTTGAAGTTTTAATTTTTAAATTGCAAAAAAAATGCAAAAAAATAATGGCAGGTCAAAATGTATGTTGGTGCCAATCTTTGGTCCATCTAAAGGCCTACTTATAATGACAATCACATATTACTTCAACTGGTTTTTTGTGGAAATATTTAGTTTCGTTTTTTGGTTTTTGGGGCTTATAACACAGGGCGCTCATGTAATAACACTGGGATTTGAAGGGTTAAAACAACGAAAATATAATTAAAACTTTACATGAATATTTCAGGGAGAAGTAGTTTTACAAGGTTGGCTAATTTAAAGTGGAATAAGATATGGATATATGGTCTTTTTATGGCGTGGCTGAGAATGGTCCCTAGGGTGATGGGTGTGAGTTTTTTAAAGGATGGCAGGAGGGTTAAGGACATTTGCTCTCATGGCTATGCAGATGATATCCAGTTATATATGTTTTAAGCCTCAAGATGTTTCTAAGCTGCAGATCCTAATTGTGCTGAGATTCCATTAAAAGTTGCATGGATGACAACTTTCTTCAATGTAATGAAGAAAATAAATGCAAGACCTTGTTTGTGCCCCTGACAGATTTGTGCCTGAGATAATGAAAGTTCTTGGTCCCCTTGCAACATTTGCTAAATTGTCCTTCAGGAGCCTTGGGGTAACTTGAATCTGCTGTTCAAATCTCTGGTTTATTCTTCTGTGTGACACTCTAAAATGGAAATTGTTATTCATGCATTTATTTCATCACATTAGGATTACTGTAATTCATTTTTCATGTGCAAAAACTTCCTGGAACGTCTGGATAATCACTCATGTTACTTCATGATTTTGGTTCTAACTTTTGGAACTCTTCATGGACAACCACCAGCTTACATCAGTTTTCTACAGTCTTCAGCAGGTCCCTGAAGCTTTGTGATCAGGGCCTACTTTTTGTATATAATGCAAGGATGAAAACTAAAGACAGGGCTTTTGCAACATACTCTGGAACTCTTTCCCTTTGAGTATGAGATCTGTGGACTCAAAACAGCTCCTAATTGTATTATATGTATTACAGACAGAAAAGAAACATGCAGTAAAAAGACAGCAAACAGATACTTGAAGATTAAACTCATTGATTTATGTATGTCAGATATTTCACTTTGGTATCCATAAATCATACATCATATTAGGACACATAATAAAAAATTTAATTTCAAAGCTAAAAAAAGGCTTTTAGTTGACTGTTGCATTCAAGTTGGCTTACATCTTGAGGAAAAAATATTTACAGCTAAAAGATTTTCTTTTACCACTTTTACGGAAATTGTTTATGGTGTCTCTTGAGAGGAAGAATGATTACAGTATCATCACAAATATCACAAATCAAGTATCCTTGGGCAAGATAGTAACCTCACGTTGCTCTCCGATACATCCATCGGAATGTGAAAGTAGTTAGGAAGCCCTCAAAGTTTAGAAGAAAGTGACTGAGTTAATGTGGCATGTTGTATAGAGCACTTTGAGTACACTGGGAGAAACACTATGTAAGAATCAGTCCATTTTGGCATGCTAGTATTTCTACAACAGATTTTAACCCACATCAACCTGTTCGTATGAGGATACAGTAACCCACTGCCTTGTTCCAATTTTGGACTTGAGAGTCTGTCTCGAGTGCTTCTCTTTCTGCCACTCTCAGAGTGGGGTTTGGATGTTCTCCTTGCACCTGTCTGTGTTCTCTCTAGGTACTCTGACTTCCTCCCATAGTTTTAAGAAATAAGTACCTCTACTTTCAAAACCTTAGAAGGTATATTTACTGTGAGATGAATTATTAGTTCAACTCATTGTGCACCTTACAGACCTTAAACTGATGTGAACCTTAATGGAGTGAACAAATGTATTGCTGTTCTGAACCACTCCTATCATGCAAGAAAATTTTGCTGTTCCACTGCTGTGCTTGTTTTGTTGTCAGAGACATGTATGCTGCAGTGAGTAAGAAAGTTGAGCATCCTGTAGAGATATTTTACAGTGCAAACAGCAAAGTGTGTAGAAAGAAATTCTCTACTATGACAACACCACCAATTTTCACAGAAATATGAAAATATAACTTTCTCTGAGAACAAGCAGTAAAAGAAAGAAAGAGAGAAGGTGGAAAATCCCTCAGACAGACCCAGACTCCCCCATGTAACGCTGTGTGGCAGGCAGGATTTGGATCCAGGTAGAGACAGAACGTGAAGCTTTTATTGCTTGTTGGAGATT
This sequence comes from Mchenga conophoros, assembly GCF_057382185.1. Classification (NCBI taxonomy): domain Eukaryota; kingdom Metazoa; phylum Chordata; class Actinopteri; order Cichliformes; family Cichlidae; genus Mchenga; species Mchenga conophoros. Next base: position 16,051,072 of record NC_140527.1, on the reverse strand, counting down.
TATTGATGGAAATATTGCAGGGACAAATAAGAAATAATGAGACAAGGAAATTAAACTCAAAGTACAAGAGACTATCAAAATAAAACAGGAAATAACCTGCACCAAAACAAGGAATGCAAATATTAAATGTAACTACATTTTCCATTTCGTGCCATGACTTGTTGATACAGTTTAAGGTTTTAACAACAGCCTGGTAAACACCCAGCTGAACTCTGAGCATCACAACATAATACTGCTGGAATAATAAAAACAACCCCCAAAACGTTTTTGCTACATGAAGAACACAGATTTATATAAGCTTTCTAAAGATTATGCGGTCTATTAACTGATCAAAGTGGGTTTAAGGGTCTTCTGCATTTATGCTGTACTGCAATATAACACACTACAATTATTTAATTTGACAGCCTATGGAACAGATTTGTGGCTGCTCCCTTTACTTTAGAAAGATGCAGACAGTTCACTTTTGTAATAACCAGCATACTGTCAAGTTTTAGGACAGACCCAAAGTTTTGGCACTGCACTCCAAATTTGGAGACATCTTCACAAAGTACCAACTACGTATTTGTTTTGATGACATCTCTCCTCCCTAAAAAGAAACTCTCCCAGACTTTAAAGAAAATAAATTCTGTGGAAAAAAAATGTCCAGTAATTTTCTTCATTTTTTTAGTTCACAGACTTTTCTGTAAATGGTAAAAACGGAAAATTCTGTAGATCTACAGAATATTCTGTTTACTATTTACGAAAATTTCCTTCACCTCTAAAATGGAAAATTCTGTTTATTCTCAGTATATTTTCTGTACCATTAAATGATAACCATGCATTTCTGTACAATTAAAACTTTATTCACCATTTTCTCAAAAAGTCTTACATTTAAACTTTTTAATTAATCTGTGCATTGTACACAATGCTGGTGCATTTAATGTTAAACATCATTTTATTCTCCTCAAAGCAAAAAACTACAATAAAATATAATGACAGCATCCATCTCGTTATAAAATAGCTGTTTAGTTAATACAAGAATAACTAATAGAAGAACAAAATAACTCACAATCTTTAAAATTTGAGCATTTTTATTTTCCTTGAAATCAGTTTATCCTCATGTAAATATATACGTGCACTTTCAATTGGCTTGAAAGTGTTTTCTTCAACAGGATATCTGACAAATAAAAAATGTCATAATATTTAACAACATTTGAACATTCAACAATATCCAAAGTACCTTTAAGTTAGAATCACTGCCTTGTGGATGTTTTGCCTCAGTCAAAGAGTTGAATTACGTTTAATTCATCAATGAATCCGAGTGAACAATTGTTCTAGATTAACACTGTAGGGTCTTTACCTTACAATCCAAAGCAGCTTGTTTGCAGGGTTAGCTCATCTGAGCAGGCGACCATATGCTGTATGGCCAGAGAGCAGTGGGCCCCGCTTTGAATCTGACCTGCTGCCCTCTGCTGCATGTCTTTCTCTCTCTCTTCACACTGTTCCAAAAAAATAGTAATGTCAAAGTATCTTACTGTATATTTTACAGTTTTGTACTGTCTTTCTAGAATATCATTAAATTACCATAAGTGGACTGTGATTTTACATGTCAAAGGTAAAATAACATAACATCACTGCAAATATAGTAAAACACAATTTGCTTGTTTTTTAAATATATATGTTTTGTACATATGCATATTTAGATTGTAAAAATACATTCAGAAATGTATCATAATTTCACAAATATTTGTCTGTTATGTGAGAGAATGATCTGTTAAATACAAATGTAATACTATGGAAAAATATATAAAATGATCGAAAATTAATGAGAATAATCAATAATTAAAGGAGTATTTGAATTATAATTTTGCTGAAAATTGCATGTCATCTAGGTCTGATTCAATAATTCAGAGGTAACAAGTGAAAATATAATTAATAGGAATAAAAACTAAAAAAAAACATATAAAACATTGCATGGCCACGCTGTGCTAATTACAGTGGGGCAAAAAAGTATTTAGTCAGCCACCGATTGTGCAAGTTCCCCCACCTAAGATGATGACAGAGGTCAGTAATTTGCACCAGAGGTACACTTCAACTGTGAGAGACAGAATGTGAAAAAAAAATCCATGAATCCACATGGTAGGATTTGTAAAGAATTTTATTCGTAAATCAGGGTGGAAAATAAGTATTTGGTCAATAACAAAAATACTCAATACTTTGTAACATAACCTTTGTTGGCAATAACAGAGGTCAAACGTTTACTATAGGTCTTTACCAGGTTTGCACACACAGTAGCTGGTATTTCAGAATCAGAATCAGAATACTTTATTGATCCCTGGGGGAAATTATTTTTTGTTACAGTGCTCCATTATAAACCAACATTAAGACAAGACAGACAATATGCTAACTAAGAATAGTACAATATATACATATATATACATACATACATACATACATAAGTCACTCATAAATAAATAGCTGGAAAAGAAACATGTGTAGTTGTAGCAGTAACCAGTGTGTTAAGTGGATGCGTTGTACAGGGAGATGGCCACAGGCAGGAATGATTCCTTGTGTCGTTCAGTGGTGCTTTTCGGTAATCTCAGTCTCTCACTGAACATGCTCCTGTGACTGACCAGCATGTCATGGAGTGGGTGGGAGGTGTTATCCAACATTGTCTTTATCTTGGACAGCATCCGCCTCTCCGACACCACCTTGAGGGAGTCCAGCTCCATCCCCACAACATTGCTGGCCTTACGGATCAGTTTATTGAGTCTGTTGGCATCTGCGACCCTCAGCCTGCTCCCCCAGCATGCAACAGCATAGAGGATCGCACTGGCCACAACAGACTCATAGAAAATCCTCAGCATTTTCTGGCAGATGTTGAAGGACCTCAGTCGCCTCAAAAAATAGAGACTCTGGCCCTTTCTGTAAAGTGCTGTGGTGTTTTTAGCCCAGTCCAGTTTATTGTCAATGTGTACTCCAAGGTATTTATAGTCCTCCACAATGTCAACACCGACCCCCTGGATTGAAACAGGGGTCAAGTGTTTCCTGGTCTTCCTGAAGTCCACTATCAATTCCTTGGTCTTTGCCACGTTGAGCTGCAGATGATTCTGCTCACACCACGTGACAAAGGAGTCGACCACAGCCCGGTACTCTGTCTCATCATCCCTGCTGATGCATCCAACCACCGCAGAGTCATCAGAAAACTTCTGAAGATGGCAGGTCTCTGTGCAGTGGCTGAAGTCTGTGGTGTAGAGGGTGAAGAGGAAGGGGGAGAGGACTGTCCCCTGTGGTGCCTCTGTGTTGCTGATCACCTTGTCAGACACACACTGTGGGAGACGTACATATTGTGGTCTTCCTGTCAGGTAATCAACAATCCAGGACACCAGAGAAGCGTCCACCTGCATCGTTGTTAACTTATCACCCAGGAGGGTCGGCCTGATGGTATTGAAAGCACTAGAAAAGTCAAAAAACATGACCCTCACAGTGCTCGCCGGCTGGTCCAGATGGGTGTAGACACAATTAAGCAGGTAGATGATGGTGTCCTCAGTTCCGAGACAAGGCTGATAAGCGAACTGAAGGGGATCCAGGTGTGGTCTTACTATGGGTTGCAGCTGGTCCAGGATGAGCCTTTCCAGGGTCTTCATGATGTGGGAGGTCAGTGCCACGGGCCTGTAATCCTGGCGGCCACTGGGACGTGGCGTCTTTGGTACAGGGACGAGGCATGATGTCTTCCACATCACTAGGACCCTCTGCAGACTCAGACTCAGCATAAACAGTTTATGAAAGACTCCACAGAGCTGGGGGGCACAGGTCTTGAGGACGAGGGGACTCACTCCTTCTGGTCCAGCAGACTTGCCTGAGTGAAGTGTCCTCATTTGCATCTCAACCTGGTATTGAGTGAAGGTGATGGGTGGGGGAGGGGTGTCAGGAATCTCACAGGAGGCAACAGCGCCATGTGAAGAGAGAGGCTGACACAGTGGTGTGGCCCATTTTGGCCCATTCCTCCATGCAGATCTTCTCGAGAGCAGTGATGTTTTGGGGCTGTCGCCGAGCAACACGGACTTTCAACTCCCGCCACAGATTTTCTATGGGGTTGAGGTCTGGAGACTGGCTAGGCCACTCCAGGACTTTCAAATGCTTCTTACGGAGCCACTCCTTTGTTGCCCGGGCGGTGTGTTTTGGATCATTGTCATGTTGGAAGACCCAGCCTCGTTTCATCTTCAAAGTTCTCACTGATGGAAGGAGGTTTTGGCTCAAAATCTCACGATACATGGCCCCATTCATTCTGTCCTTAACACGGATCAGTCGTCCTGTCCCCTTGGCAGAAAAACAGCCCCATAGCATGATGTTTCCACCCCCATGCTTCACAGTAGGTATGGTGTTCTTGAGATGCAACTCAGTATTCTTCTTCCTCCAAACACGACGAGTTGAGTTTATACCAAAAAGTTCTACTTTGGTTTCATCTGACCACATGACATTGTCCCAATCCTCTGCTGTATCATCCATGTGCTCTCTGGCAAACTTCAGACGGGCCTGGACATGCACTGGCTTCAGCAGCGGAACACGTCTGGCACTGCGGGATTTGATTCCCTGCCGTTGTAGTGTGTTACTGATGGTGACCTTTGTTACTTTGGTCCCAGCTCTCTGCGGGTCATTCACCAGGTCCCCCTCTGTGGTTCTGGGATCGTTGCTCACCGTTCTCATGATCATTTCGACCCCACGGGATGAGATCTTGCGTGGAGCCCCAGATCGAGGGAGATTATCAGTGGTCTTGTATGTCTTCCATTTTCTGATGATTGCTCCCACAGTTGATTTTTTCACACCAAGCTGCTTGCCTATTGTAGATTCACTCTTCCCAGTCTGGTGCAGGTCTACAATACTTTTCCTGGTGTCCTTCGAAAGCTGTTTGGTCTTGGCCATGGCGGAGTTTGGAGTCTGACTGTTTGAGGCTGTGGACAGGTGTCTTTTATACAGATGATGAGTTCAAACAGGTGCCATTCATACAGGTAACGAGTGGGGGACAGAAAAGCTTCTTACAGAAGACGTTACAGGTCTGTGAGAGCCAGAGATTTTCCTTGTTTGAGGTGACCAAATACTTATTTTCCACCCTGATTTACGAAAAAATTCTTTACAAATCCTAACATGTGAATTCATGGATTTTTTTTTCACATTCTGTCTCTCACAGTTGAAGTGTACCTCTGGTGCAAATTACTGACCTCTGTCATCATTTTAAGTGGGGGAAATTGCACAATCGGTGGCTGACTAAATACTTTTTTGCCCCACTGTATATATTTTAAAAAATAAATGTAGAGGTAGGAATTGCAATTAATATAAATCTCAAAGTATTCACAACATTCCTGAACAGAAATAGGCCTCTGCACCGGATGTTGGGACACATAATAACATGACGCTAAGCATCGGCCAATGAATGTGAACTAACAACCACAAGGTCGCGGGTATGGCTGTACTGTAGGAAAAAATCCTAATATAAAAGTATTTTACTGTGCATTTTACAGTTTTGTTCTGTTCTTCTAGAATATCATTAAAGTTACGTAAATAGACTGTGATTTCACATTTCAAATGTAAATTAAGGTTAAATCCCTGTAATGTAATAAAACATAATTTTCATGACGATTAAATGTATCTGTCTGTACATGTGGTGTCTCTTCCTCTCAAGAGACACCATATTTAGATTGTTAAAATACATTCACAAATGTATCATGATTTCACAAATATCTGTCCGTTATTTGAAAGATTAAACTGTTGAATTCAAATGTAATGCTATTCAAAAGTATATAACATGATTCCTATAAGCTTGTGTTACATCACATAAATATTATTATCATTGCTATTCAGGGCGATCGTGGCTCACGAGTTGGCAGTTTGCCTTGTGATCAGAAGGTTGCCGGTTCGAGCCCCGGCTCGGACACTCTCGGTATTGTGTCCGTGGTCAAGACTCTGCGCATACTGGTGAGGGGCCGATGGTGTGATATGGCAACCTCCCCTCTGTCAGTCTGTCCCAGGGCATGCAATCCATTATTATTTAACCCAACTGTTAACTGTATATTTCTGTACATTTACGCATTATGATTTGTATTGCCACATTCATTGACCTTGTTTATAGGTAATTTCATTGTTTGATCACGTTAAAATGTTCCTAATTTAATGTTTAAAATCACTTGAAAAGGCAAGATCCCATGTAAAATAAGAGCAAACTGTATCGTCATTACTGGAAAAAAACGTATTTTTATGAGGAAGTTAATTTCTGTTATTTTACGCTAGTATTTTAGCATACCAGCTGCCAGAATATTACCGTTTTTTAAAGATGTTTTTTTAACAGTGCAGATAATATGGAAAAACAGCTGTAAATAACTAATATAGAAATTTCCTTTACATTGTACTGTATTTTTATAGTCTAGTAGCAAGTATCACAAAACAGGACATTTTTCAACATTAATTTTACAGTAAATTGTGTGACACACACTTTGTAATTCACATTTTCATGACTCATTTAAATATTCTCCTGAAAGTGAAACTTGTACAGATACACATAAAAAATGTAATATACTTGCATCACTTTCCATGTTTAGAAATAAGATCGAAATTGAGCCTGTTCTCTTTTTCACTCTTCTCCATAATTTTCTGTGTAACTGCTTTGATAATATGCTATTTCGACTTACTGTACTGGATAGTGACTTCCTGTGAGCTCTGGCTAGTTTAGCCACTTTAGCAATGTTAGCTCTGAGTAAGCTATTGGATTGTGCATGAATAAAATAGTAGAAATGCTGTTTATTAGCAGTAACCCGATGCACAAGTACAAACCAGATGGAGGGAACATGTTTCTCTAGAGCTGGCTTTTTTTCTATAAACTAATTACTCAAGTCAAAAATTTCATTTGAAATGATTCTGCTCACATACTAGGTCTTGAATAATCAGGCACCATTATACCTTATTATCCTAGTATATTGTCCTAATAATAGGACAATAATAATGGGAAGATAATACCATATTATTCTAATAGAGCATACACACGGTGTGTGTCCTGTCTCCGTATGCTCTCCTTTTATCAATTTTCCTCCAAACTGGTCATGGTAGATCACTGCCCTTTCCTGATTGATTCTGCCAGCATCCTGTTTTTCCGTCCCACTGTCACCAAGTATAAGAGTTTATTATGGTTGATTATTGATTGATTCATAGGGTTTTCACTTTTAATACTGTAAGTTCTTTAGCTTAGAATATATGGCACCTTGAAGTGACTGATATGAATCAAACTGAATTGATGTGAATGGGATAGCAGAGTCTTAAAAGGACATGAACACAACAAAGTCGGAAGACTGTCTTACTAATTAAAGAAACTGTCTGAGGAGCATACAGATGGACGTCTGATAGGCACTAACTGTCAGTAACAGTAAGCCAGTGTCACTTAATTAACCTACGCGCAGGTTTAAAGCTTCTTTGTCTCCAAAAAACAATTTAATCAACTTCTGAAAAGAGGTAACAAAAATCTGTGGTTTCTCTACACCATTACAGCCCCAGTATCTCTTCCTTTGAATCGTCACCTCTCTCTCTCCTGCTGCCTGTCTTATTCTCCATTACTTATCTTTCATGTCTCGCCCACTCTGTCTTCCACTTTTGGTATGCAGTACCTTGCACTGATCGCCAACTTACCTAATGAGCAATCGGTGCATTTGGGTGACTGAGTGTGATTGCATGAGCATCACTCCCGTACACATACTCCTGAGCTCCAACAGGCAATTATTCATAGAAAGGACAGTTAAGGGCCACCAGAACTTTGCCCTTCCTCTGTGTAATTAATTTTAAGTGCCAACACTTCAAATGATCCTCTTCCTTGCATGCATGCTCATGGGTGGAAGTTCAAATCAAGTCATATGATGTGAGATCAAACTCTGTTTGATAATGGATTAGTATTATCTGTCATATTTCATAACACATAAGGTGGAATGAAGCCTCCACTGGTGGTTCTTTGATAATAAATTCATTCCTTTTGTAGATAATAGTAAACTCCTACCTGCTTTTAAACTACCGTTTTATCCCTCCTTTTCTAAAAAAGCTTTGTTGTTCAGAGCTGACTTCTCATTACCCTTTGCAAACAACAGCTCCTTTAATTATACGACTGCAGATTTACAACAGGAACTCCACAGGCAATGACTCATTAGCAATCAATGCATCCAGGACCTATGTAACTTTTGCATTAAATAGGCAGTAGGCCATGAGGAAAAGGATTTTCCTTTACTACAGTATTTAGTAGCAGCTTTGTTTATCAATTATACTCACCTAAGAAAACCGTGCTCTGGTAAGAAACGAAGGAAATTTTTTTGGTAATAACATATATTAAATAGTATTAAATCTTCTGTGGTCTAATTGCAGCAGCACTCAAGCTATAAGGACTTTAACTTTAGTAAAAACCCAGCAACCCATATTATGGGAGTCTATAGGGACTTACTCCTGCTTTTGTAACCAGCCTCAAGTGCCCATTATAAGTCATTATAAGAGTTTCTTTGTAAGCTTAATTTTTTGACCCTGCAGGGTGCCACTTGGTCTCCAAGTTACCCCATAAATATTTGATAAGATAAGATAAGATAAGATAACCTTTATTAGTCCCACACGTGGGAAATTTGTTTTGTCACAGCAGGAAGTGGACAGTGCAAAAGTTATGAGGCAAAAATTAGAATACAATAAGAATAAATACAGTACACAACTGTACAGAATAGAATAAAATACTATATACAGTAGAATAAAATAAAATAAATATACAATAAGATAAAAATAGAATACAAATACAAATACTATATACAACTGAGTAAAAATACAACGATGACAGAAAGGATTATTGCACTTAGTATTATTGCATATGTATGGATGTGTGTGCTTGATCAGTTAAAGTCTTTATTATGGAGTCTGACAGCAGTGGGGAGGAAAGACCTGCGAAATCTCTCCGTCCCACACCGTGGGTGCCGCAGTCTCCCACTGAAGGAGCTGCTCAGTGCTGTCACAGTCTGCTGCATGGGGTGGGAGATGTTGTCCAACAGGGATGACAGCTTAGCCGCCGTTCTCCTGTCACTCACCACCTCCACTGGGTCCAGAGGGCATCCTAGAACAGAGCTGGCCCTTCGGATCACCCTGTTCAGTCTCTTCCTGTCCCCAGCAGAGATGCTGCCGCCCCAGCAGACCACACCATAAAAGATAGCAGAAGCCACAACAGAGTCATAGAAGGTCTTCAGGAGTGGGCCCTCCACTCCAAACGACCCGAGTCTCCGCAGCAGGTACAGCCTGCTCTGCCCTTTCCTGTAGAGGTCGTCTGAGTTATGAGTCCAGTCCAGTCTATTGTTCAGATGAACACCAAGGTACCTGTAGCTGTCCACAGCCTCAATGTCCATACCTTGGATGTTCAGTGGTTGCAGTGGAGAATGCTTGTGCCTGCGGAAGTCTACCACCAGTTCCTTGGTTTTACTGGCGTTGATCTGGAGGTAGTTCTGCTGGCACCAGTCCACAAAGTCTTGGGTCAGACCTCTGTACTCCTTGTCGTCCCCATCAGTGATGAGGCCGACTATTGCAGAGTCATCAGAGAACTTCTGCAGGAAGCACTGGGTGGAATTGTGGGAGAAGTCTGCAGTGTAGATGGTGAAGAGGAACGGAGCCAGAACCGTTCCCTGTGGGGGCCCCGTACTGCAGACGACCCTGTCCGACACACAGCCCTGAGTCCTCACATACTGTGGTCGGTCGGTGAGGTAGTCCAGGATCCAGGTAGTGAGGTGATGGTCCACTCCAGAGTTCACCAGCTTGTCCTTTAGAACCGAGGGAAGAATGGTGTTGAAGGCACTGGAGAAATCAAAGAACATGATTCTCACAGTGCTTCCAGCGGTCTCCAGGTGAGCGAGGGAACGATGTAGGAGGTGAATGACGGCATCATCCGCTCCAATGCCAGGCTGGCAGGCAAACTGAAGTGGGTCCAGTGATGAGCTTATTAGGCACCGAAGCTGAGCCAGGACCAACCGCTCCAGGGTCTTCATCAGGTGGGATGTCAGAGCCACCGGCCTGTAGCTGTTGAGGTTCTTGGGGCGTGAAGTCTTTGGCACTGGTACAACACAGGAGGTTTTCCAGAGCTGTGGGACTCTTCCCAACCTCAGGCTCAGGTTGAAGAGGTGCTCCATCACCCCACACAGTTGGTCCGCGCAGGACCTGACGACCCTCGAGCTGATGCCATCTGGACCCGCTGCCTTCTTGCCATTAATCCTCCTCAGTTCCCTCCTAACCTGGGTGGTTGAGAGAGACAGGCTGGAGCCTTGTGTTGAGTGTGTATTGGATGCTGCAGTTGGGGGTGGGGGGGAGTGAGCAGGGTGAGTAGAGGAGGTGTGAAGTGTCTGAGGTGGAACAGCAGCAGTGGGGGTGGGTGAGTCTGCAGCCGATGTTGCAGACTGCCTCATGGCTGAATCAAATCTGTTGAAGAAATGATTCAGTTCATTTGCCCATCTCACATCCCTCCCAGGCAGAGAGTTCTGCTGTTTGTGGCCCGAGATGGTTCTGAGGCCTCTCCAGACTTCACCAACGTTGTTTTGTTGAAGCTGGTTCTCCATCTTCTGCCTGTAGCTCTCCTTCCCATTCCTTATCAGTCCCCTCAGCTCTCTCTGCACCCTTTTCAACTCCTCTTTGTCTCTGGATTTGAAGGCCCTCCTCTTCTGCTTGAGGACGGTTTTAATTTCTGGGGTAATCCAAGGTTTGTTGTTGGAGAAACACCGTACAGTCCTGGTAGGTACAGTGTTATCCACACAGAAGTTTATATAGTCAGTAATGCATGTAGTAAGGCTGTCGATGTCCTCTCCGTGGTCATCACAAATCACCTCCCACACAGTCGACTCAAAACAATCCTTAAGAGCCTCCTCGCTCTCCTCTGACCATCTCTGTACTGTGCGGGTGGCTGGTGGCTCCCTGCGCACTAAGGGCTCATACACAGGGACAAGGTGCACCAGGTTGTGATCAGATCTGCCCAGGGGAGGGAGAGGTGATGAACTGTATGCCTCTTCTGCATTGGCATACAGTAAGTCCAGTGTTTTATTGACTCTGGTTGGGCAGGTCACATACTGGGTGAAGGTGGGCAGTGTGGAGTCCAGTGAGGCATGATTGAAGTCCCCTGATATTATGAGAAGGGCTCTCGGTGATTGTGTTTGCAGTCTGCTGACCACAGAGTGGAGAGAGTCACAGGCTGCATCCGCGTTGGCCGAGGGGGGGACATACGCTGTTATCGCGATAACATGCGAGAACTCCCGGGGCAGGTAGTACGGACGCATGCTAACGGCTAACAGCTCAATGTCTCTGCTGCAGGGTTGCTCTTTTACAGTGATGTGCCCAGGGTTACACCATCTGTCGTTCACAAAAACTGCCAGTCCCCCTCCTTTCCTCTTACCGCTGTCTCTGGTCCTGTCCGCTCGCAGCAGCTGGAATCCCGGTAGTGTCACGCTTGTGTCCGGAGTTAGCGATGTTAGCCACGACTCCGTTAGCATCATGATGCTACATTGCCGGTACTCCCTCTGTGACCAGGTTAGCGACGTGAGCTCATCCATCTTATTGGGCAAAGATCTTACGTTTCCAATAATTACAGAAGGAAGAGATGGTCGATAACGTCTCCTTCTCGGGCAACGGCGCTCCTTCCCAGCACGACACCCCCGTCTTTTCCTCCTCAGCTCGCTGGGAATATCGGGTCTGTCCGCCGGCAGTACCGCTGCAGGACGCAGCGCTAACAGCTGATCCTTACTGTAAACAAAGGATCTCTGCTCTGGGTCCCCAGACACGGGTGAAAAAAGTAGAAATAAACTGAAAAAAACGACCAGGACTAGCACAAAACGGTAGAACATGGTTGCAGAGTCTAATTACTAATACGTTAGTTATAAAAAAATTACGAGAAAAAAGATAAGAAAGAAAGAAACTCAGAATGAGCAGAGCTGCTGTAACAGGCTGCCGCACACGGGGGGCGCCGGAAGAGGCTTTGTGGGTGAAATCAGTTGTAGTGATGGTAAATTTGATTCCATCCATCCATCCATCCATCTTCATCCGCTTTATCCGAGGCCGGGTCGCGGGGGCAGCAGCCTAAGCAAAGAGGCCCAGACCTCCCTCTCCCCAGCCACCTCCTCCAGCTTATCCGGGGGAATACCAAGGCGTTCCCAGGCCAGCCGAGAGATATAATCTCTCCAGCATGTCCTGGGTCTGCCCCGGGGCCTCCTCCCGGTGGGACATGCCTGGAACACCTCACCCAGGAGGCGCCCAGGGGGCATCCTTGTCAGATGCCAGAACCACCTCAGCTGGCTCCTTTCGATGTGGAGCAGCAGCTGCTCTACTCTGAGCCCCTCCCGGATGGCCAAACTTCTCACCCTATCTCTAAGGGAGAGGCCAGCCACCCTTCAGAGGAAGCTCATTTCTGCCGCTTGTATCCGCGATCTCGTTCTTTCGGTCACTACCCACAGCTCGTGGCCATAGGTAAGGGTAGGGACTTAGATCGACCGGTAAATTGAGAGCTTCGCTTTTACACTCAGCTCCCTCTTCACCACGACGGACCGGTGCAGCGTCTGCATTACTGCAGCTGCAGCCCCAATCCATCTGTCGATCTCCGGCTCCCTTCTCCCATCACTCGCGAATAATACCCCGAGATACTTGAACTCCTCCACTTGGGGCAGGAACTCATCCCCGACACGGAGTGGGCATTCCACCCTTTTCCGGCTGAGAACCATGGCCTCAAATTTGGAGGTGCTGATCCTCATTCCCGCTGCTTCACACTTGGCTGCGAACCGTTCCAGTGCGAGCTGGAGGCCCTCACCCGATGAAGCCAACAGAACCACATCATCCGCAAAAATCAGAGATGAGATTCTGAGGCCACCAAAGCGAAAGCCCTCCGCCACTTGGCTGCGCCTAGAAATCCTGTCCATAAAAATTATGAACAGAACCGGAGACAAAGGGCAGCCCTGGCGGAGCCCATCACCCACCGGGAACGAGTCCGACTTATTGCCTTGCAATGCGAACCAAGCTCTTGCAACTGTTGTATAGGGATCGAATGGCCCGTAGCAATGGGCCAGACACCCCATACTCCCGCAACACCTCCCACAGGACACCCCGAGGGACACGGTCGAATGCCTTCTCCAAGTCCACAAAACACATGTAGACTGGTTGGGCAAACTCCCATGCACCCTCAAGTATCCTCGAGAGGATAAAGAGCTGGTCCAGTGTTCCGCGACCAGGACGAAAACCGCATTGTTCCTCCTGTATCCGAGGTTCGACTAGCGGACGAACTCTCCTTTCCAGCACCCTGGCATAGACTTTCCCAGGGAGGCTGAGGAGTGTGATCCCCCTGTAGTTGGAACACACCCTCTGGTCCCCCTTCTTAAAGATGGGGACCACCAGTCCACAGGTACTGCCCCTGATCTCCACGCAACATTGCAGAGGCGTGTCAACCAGGACAGCCCTACAACGTCCAGAGCCTTCAGGAACTCGAGGAGGACCTCATCAACACCAGGGGCTCTGCCACCAAGGAGTTGTTTAACTGCCTCAGTGACCTCGCCCCCGGAAATTGGCGGGTCATTCCCCTCATCCCCAGACTCTGCTTCCTCCTCGGAAGACGTGTCAGTGGGATTAAGGAGGTCCTCGAGGTATTCCTTCCACCGCCTGACAATTTTCTCAGTCGACGTCAGCAGCGCTCCGCCAGCACTATACACAGTGCAGGTAGAGCACCGCTTTCCCCTCCTGAGACGCCTGACGGTTTGCCAGAATCTCTTCGAGGCAGTCCGAAAGTCTTTTTCCATGGCCTCTCCGAACTCCTCCCACACCCGAGTTTTTGCTTCAGCCACTGCCCGAGCCGCATTCCGCTTGGCCTGTCGATACCTGTCGGCTGCCTCCGGAGTCCCACAGGCTAACCAAGCCCGATAGGACTCCTTCTTCAGCCTGGTGGCTCCCTTCACCTCAGGTGTCCACCATTTGGTTCGGGGATTACCACCACGGCAGGCACCAACCACCTTGCGGCCGCAGCTCAATGCAGCAGCTTCGGCAATGGAGACGCTGAACATGGTCCATTCGGACTCAATGTCCCCAGTCTCCCTCGGAATGCTGTTGAAGCTCTGCCGGAGGTGTGCGTTGAAGATCTCGCGGACTAGGGCCTCTGCTAGACGTTCCCAGCACACCCTCACTACGCGTTTAGGTGCACCAGGTCTGTCCAGCGTCCTCCCCCGCCACCTGATCCAACTCACCACCAGGTGGTGATCAGTTGACAGCTCAGCCCCTCTCTTTACCCGAGTGTCCAGAACATATGGTCGCAGGTCTGGTGATACGATTACAAAATCGAGCATCGACCTACGGCCTAGAGCGTCCTGGTGCCACGTGCACTTATGGACACTCTTTTGTTCGAACAGGGTGTTCATTATGGCCAAACTGTGATTAGCTCAGAAGTCCAATAACAAAGCACCGCTCGGGTTCAGATCAGGGAGGCCGTTCGTCCCAATCACGCCCCTCCAGGTCTCGCTGTCGTTACCCACGTGAGCATTGAAGTCTCCCAGCAGCACAACAGAGTCTCCAGGTGGAGCACCTTCCAGCACCCCCCCCCCCAGGGACTCTAAGAAGGCTGGGTACTCTGAACTGCCACTCGGCGCATAAGTGCAGATGACAGTCAGGACCCGTTCCCCGACCCTAAGGCGCAGGGAACAAACCCTCTCGTCCACCGGGAAAAACCCCAACGTACCGGCAGCAAGCCGAGGGGATATTAGAATACCCACCCCAGCCCGCCTCCTCTCACCAGGGGCAGACCCTTATGAAAAGGATATCGAGGGAACAGTTTACCCTGCCCGGGATAGGGTTACCGGGGCCCTGCCCTGGAGCCAGGCCCGGGGAGGGTGCCCGAGGGCGAGCGTCTGGTGGCCGGGCCTTAGTCCATGGGGTCCGGCCGGGCACAGCCCGAAGAGGAGACATGGGCCCATCCTCCCGCAGGCCCACTACCCGCAGGAGGCGCCATAGGGGTCGGGTGCATTGTGTGCCGGGTGGCGGCCAGGAGCGGAGGCCCTGGCGCACTGACCCCCGGCTGCCAAGATTGCCAAATTTGATTCTTTTTACTGAATTGAGTGTTAATGAGTCACTCACCAAAGTGAATCGGGTTTTTTGAGTGATTTGATTCACTGAGTCAGTTGACCAGAGAGTGCAAAAATTTTACATTTTCACTCAAACTTAATTTGTTTCCCTTTTCATGTAAATCCCACTGCTAAGATGAATGATTTAAAAAAAAAAACAAACTATTTTATAGAGAAAAAAGAGCAAAAACATTTCTAAAATTAAGCAATTTCCTTTCAAAATTGCTTAATAAACATTTATTTTGTTTATTTGTATTTTATTAAGTGTGTCAAATATATATTTTCTCATCTAAATGTCCACTGCGCTGTGAGCCAGGGGGCGGTAATGCGCCTTAACATTGGTTGCCAACCGAGAAGAAGAAGAAGCTGTGAGCCAGGAGGGAGGGGGTGAGTGAGTGATTTGTTCGCTCGCTCTATGATTCAACACAGGAGGGAGGAGGTGAGTGAGTGAGTGATTCGTTCGCTTGGTCTTTGATTCAGCACAGGAGGGAGGGGGTGAGTGAGTGATTCGTTCGCTCGCTCTATGATTCAGCACAGGAGGGAGGGGGTGAGTGAGTGAGTGATTCGTTCGCTCGCTCTTTGATTCAGCACAGGAGGGAGGGGGTTAGTGAGTCCTGAGTGATTCGTTCGCTCTATGATTCAGCACAGGAGGGAGGGGGTGAGCGAGTCCTGAGTGATTCGCTTATGCTTACGATTCAGCACAGGAAGCGAGGGGGTGAGTAGCTCAAATGTGTTGTTAGCATGTTAGCAGCGCGATGCTACTCTGAACCGAGGAGCTATTTTCTTGATGTGAGCTTCTACTCAGGGTTTTTTCTTCCAGTTCAGAGCAGAAATGCTTTTGTTACGAAACTGGCTGTTGTATTCCCCCCACAATTGTAATTATAAGCTAGATATATTTCTACTAATGGAATTAGTTTGCTAACAGCAACAGGGATGAGTCAGTGAGTCAGTTGGGCTTGTGAATCATGATTCATGAGTCAGTAAAGTGATTCTCGAGTATTGAACGATTCGTTCATGAATCGAACATCACTAATCAGTTGACTCTAGAAGAAAATCATTGTCAGTCATCACTACTTGCACTTCTTTGTCATAATCTGAGACTTGACACACAAATACTGACACGAATGCAAGATGCACCACTATGCACCACTTTAGCCGGTGAATAATCAGCAAACTCAAGCAGGTAAATGATTAGCCATTTCCTCCAGGTGTATAAGCAGGAAAGGCAGAGGGCCAGGGAAGGCTCCGCTTTAGGAACGCACAAGCAAAATTACTTCACATACACCTGCACTCAGCCAGTGAACAGAGAGAAAGAACAAAAAAGTAGAGAAATGACAAAAGCAGTATGTCTGTGAAGGTTCTCAGTCATCCAGGTAATCATAGTCAAAGGAGCTTGCAAAGAAAAGCGTCTGGACTTCTTTAAGTTGCTTGAAGATGTTTCACCTCTCATCCGAGAAGCTTCTTCAGTTCTAAGGTCAAATGGTGGGGAGTCCCAGATTTAAACCTAGTGGGAGTATCAGAGGGACAAAAGGACCCCCTGATGATCCTCTAATCACCTGAGCCAAGGTGTGAAACTGGGTGTGGGTCTCAATCAGCCAGGGTTTCGGGTAAGCTCATTGTGAAACCTGGCCCCACCTTATCATGCGAATTCCTGAGGTCAGATGGCCCAGGATGTGAGTGGGCGTTAAGGCCAATCCTGGGCCATCTGACCTCAGGAATTCGCATGATAAGGTGGGGCCAGGTTTCACAATCAGGGGGTCCTTTTGTCCCTCTGTGGGGGGACACTCCCACTAGGTTTAAATGTGGGACTCTCCACCATTTGACCTTAGAACTGAAGAAGCTTCTCGGATGAGAGGTGAAACGTCTTCAAACAACTTAAAGAAGTCCATATGCTTCTCTTTGCAAGCTCCTTTGACGACAGCAAAGCTGGTTTAGGTGGGAGGTCAAGGACACTATGACACTTTTGTCTTTTATTTGTTTAAGTTTGCATCACCACTTGAGTCTGTTACAATGAATTCTTTGCCACAAAGCTAATCAGTTGTGGAGCGTGTCACTGAAGAATAAAGTAGTGCTTCTCCCTCGTCAGGGTGCAGTTGATTCTGTGGGTTTTATCTACTGTGGTATCATTCTGTTATGTTAGTTATCTAATTTTTCTCCATCAGTAATCAGAAAATACCCTGCACCACATCTGATCACCACTGTTTAATATTGCTATGACTATGCTCTCATTTTGCCTTCTAAAAGGTGGTTTGGAGATGTAACTTGTCATTCTAGAATATCACAAGACAGCCTTATTATAACAGAACTTTTGATAATTATATGTACTAGGGTTGCTTATCTGTCTCATTTGGAACTTAATGTTGTGATCTGATCGTTTGTCACTTTTGATGTCTGAATGTGCTTTGGATACAATTGATGCTCTTCCAACTAAGCATTTTAGGTACATGCACTGACCCCAAAGAAACCTCCAGTAAAGCCGTCAGTTGACAGAGAAAGACCATGATTGTTAAGAACAACAATTTAAATTCTGACATGCTCATTTTTAGTTCCATAACCCTCCATAATAATAAATTTTTTATTAACGCAATCCCACTTATTTCTTTATGGATGATTAAAATTCAAAATGAAACGGAAGCATAGTTGTGTTGTGAAATATCCTTAAGGACTCTTCTTTTTAGGGAAATTGGTATTTGCATCTTGTTTCTGTAAGAACACTGATAAAATAGGTACAAACTCAGATGTTATACCTAAATCCACCTTCACACTTCGCATGAATGTAGTGTCTGTATCCAGAAAGAAAACGGTTTAATTTTTCTTATTTCATTTCGAGATGCATTGTGAACAAATACAGTGGGGCAAAAAAGTATTTAGTCAGCCACCGATTGTGCAAGTTCCCCCACTTAAAATGATGACAGAGGTCAGTAATTTGCACCAGAGGTACACTTCAACTGTGAGAGACAGAATGTGAAAAAAAAAATCCATGAATCCACATGGTAGGATTTGTAAAGAATTTATTCGTAAATTAGGGTGGAAAATAAGTATTTGGTCAATAACAAAAATACAACTCAATACTTTGTAACATAACCTTTGTTGGCAATAACAGAGGTCAAACGTTTACTATACGTCTTTACCAGGTTTGCACACACAGTAGCTGGTATCTTGGCCCATTCCTCCATGCAGATCTTCTCGAGAGCAGTGATGTTTTGGGGCTGTCGCCGAGCAACATGGACTTTCAACTCCCGCCACAGTTTTTCTATGGGGTTGAGGTCTGGAGACTGGCTAGGCCACTCCAGGACTTTCAAATGCTTCTTACGGAGCCACTCCTTTGTTGCCCGGGCGGTGTGTTTTGGATCATTGTCATGTTGGAAGACCCAGCCTCGTTTCATCTTCAAAGTTCTCACTGATGGAAGGAGGTTTTGGCTCAAAATCTCACGATACATGGCCCCATTCATTCTGTCCTTAACACGGATCAGTCGTCCTGTCCCCTTGGCAGAACAACAGCCCCATAGCATGATTTTTCCACCCCCATGCTTCACAGTAGGTATGGTGTTCTTGGGATGCAACTCAGTATTCTTCTTCCTCCAAACACGACGAGTTGAGTTTATACCAAAAAGTTCTACTTTGGTTTCATCTGGCCACATGACATTCTCCCAATCCTCTGCTGTATCATTCATGTGCTCTCTGGCAAACTTCAGACGGGCCTGGACATGCACTGGCTTCAGCAGCGGAACACGTCTGGCACTGCGGGATTTGATTCCCTGCCGTTGTAGTGTGTTACTGATGGTGACCTTTGTTACTTTGGTCCCAGCTCTCTGCAGGTCATTCACCAGGTCTCCCCGTGTGGTTCTGGGATCTTTGCTCACCGTTCTCATGATCATTTTGACCCCACGGGATGAGATCTTGCGTGGAGCCCCAGATCGAGGGAGATTATCAGTGGTCTTGTATGTCTTCCATTTTCTGATGATTGCTCCCACAGTTGATTTTTTCACACCACGCTGCTTGCCTATTGTAGATTCACTCTTCCCAGTCTGGTGTCCTTCGAAAGCTGTTTGGTCTTGGCCATGGCGGCGTTTGGAGTCTGACTGTTTGAGGCTGTGGACAGGTGTCTTTTATACAGATGATGAGTTCAAACAGGTGCCATTCATACAGGTAACGAGTGGGGGACAGAAAAGCTTCTTACAGAAGACGTTACAGGTCTGTGAGAGCCAGAGATTTTCCTTGTTTGAGGTGACCAAATACTTATTTTCCCCCCTAATTTACGAATAAATTCTTTACAAATCCTACCATGTGAATTCATGGATTTTTTTTTCACATTCTGTCTCTCACAGTTGAAGTGTACCTCTGGTGCAAATTACTGACCTCTGTCATCATTTTAAGTGGGGGAACTTGCACAGTCGGTGGCTGACTAAATACTTTTTTGCCCCACTGTAATGCAAAATGGTAGAGAATTTCTCCAAACAATTCCAATAATTCTGGATCAAGATTGGACAGGATCCAAAACCTAATCAGGTCAAAGTTTGGTCACGTACCACTTGTGGTAACACTTTAATGCAAAGTTTGAAATTTATGTGTTTGCTTATAAATGAACTGAACAGGTTATAGACTTGTATAATGTTGGCGAACTGGTAGAGTCTGCAAACAGGGAAGCACAAGGTTAGTTCGTGTTGATGGAGAGTTAGGGCAGCAGTGTTCATAGAGACTGGAGACAGGATTTTTAGTAAGACAAAAGTCTTGTCTTACTAAAAATCCTGATGGATAATGACTTGGAGGTGTGGGAGAAAGTGAGCACAGGAGAGCAGCTCTGGCTGAAGGCAGAGGCAGCAAGGGAGTCACCCGAGACCACCAGGAGAGGAAAGAAGAAACAAAACATTCAGCCCTTGAACCTCACAAAATTCACCAGTAACATTTTAAGTACAGTGGAACCCCGACTTACGAATACCCCATTTAACGAAAAATTCAAGTTACGAAGGCACTTAACGGCAATATTTCTGCCCGTGTTACGGCAAAATATCCGTGTAACGCTGGCTCTGATTGTGTCACAGAACACGGAGTGTTCAGGTAACAGGACCCCAAAAGCAGACTCAGCACACCGCAGCTCAGAACTATGTACAAGTTTTATTTAACTGAGGAACCTTTTAACAAAGCTAAGGAAAACACTGCAACAGAAAGGGGAGACACAGTTTACAGCACGCAGGTTGCCAAGAAATGAAAAGCTAGACTTCATATTTGCCGAGGCTAGGGAGGGAGGCAGTCAGGCAGGAGCACAGGCAGGCCCACAGGCTTCCACGGACTTATGGACTGGCGAGGAGAAGCCGTCAGAGCTGGCTGAAGTAGTCCGGTGATTGCCTCTGATGAGACGCAGGTGGTTTGGAGGCAGCCCAGCCCGAGGGTGTGGCCACCGCAGCCTCCCACGGCTCCCTGGATGCCAAGCCACGGGCCGTGACACCTTGGCTGAGCCCAGAATGCCTAGAATGCCCACAATGCCTTCCGAATCATGTGACAACCCCCTTGGCTTTCGTACTTGCGCTTTGCTGTTCCACTTGAACGACGTATTGTTGTTGCAGTTAGCAATTAGCCTGTAGCTTATCGTTCACTCAAAAGGTGCGATGGGTGCTTCAACTCACGAAAATTTGCGAAACTGTATTTGAGTAACCAAAGACATACCGACCAACCCAATCATATAATCTCATGCACGAGATAAGAATAGTTAACCAGAAACATTGCAAAGATGTTTTTCTTTACCTCCTCTCTTCCCCCCTTTCAGTACTAATATCCCTAGTGTCCTGTAGCTTAACCCTTTACCCATGATTCTTTGTTTTTAACCTTCCTCTTTTAGTTATTTATTAAGGAATGGCAATGAAGAAGGCTGCAAGTCTGGTCTGCAAGCAAAAAGATCTTCCTGAAACATTTATTTAATATAGAATTTTAATGAAGGGTGGGGATGTGGGGGAAGGTTGGGATTCTCAGTGGAAATGTGTGTATAAGAGAGAAGAAGAAAGAGAGTGCTGAAGCTGCACAGACGAAGAATCATGCAAAATTTATGGACAGGGGAAAATCTGACACTGCTGTCGAGGGACAAGAGGTGAGGAAGGATAAAAAGGCCACGCAGGAATGGAGATGAGGAGGAATGGAAGGATGATAATGTGGGTAGAGGAGGAGGAGTGGCTGAAAGAGGAAAAGCGGAAAGAGGATGAAATGCAAAGTGCAAGAAATGAGAGGGCAGATAGTTTGTCTGTTGCAGAAATTGAGGTAGAGGAAAGGTCTGATAAGAAACACAAACCCCTGCCACCGGATGCTTTAACATGTATTTGGAATCACTGAATTTAGAAAAACTAGTACTAGATTACTTCCAGTTAGCTGTACTATTAGTACTCCAACAGGGAAGATTGATGCTAAGTGTTCTCAAGTCTCATGGAATTGAAATGTTTTTTATACAGCATTGCTGTATCAAAGTCTCCTGGTAAATGTGGGGTTATAGCTTATTTGCTGAAATAATAAGCAGGAGGGGTGGGGCTGCAAGGACTAAGAATCCTGTGTAATTTGCATCTCACAGAGAGATTAATACTAGGGCTGTTCAAATTCAGCATCCTTTGAAGGATGCAGCAGTAGTCTCTCGGCATAGATGTTTATGTTTGCCTTAGCTGAAAGAAGCTTGTCCTAGCAACAGAGCTGGCTTATCAAATTTTACAGTCACCTTGCAAGACGTTAATAGACCAACAGCACTGTCATACCAAAGGTATGGCGTCTAAGGTTGGGTTGGGTCGGGATGCCCAAATAAAATAACTCCGGTTTTGCTTTTATCTCCGTCCATTGCTGTGTGCACTGTTGGACTGGGAGAATGTGTATGTGTTGTATGTCACAAATTCATCATTTGAGGACGTACAAAATGTGCAAAAAGTCTGTGGAAAAGAAAAGTTATTTACATACGTTTATGCATTTCCGCAAATATATAGTCTCAGGAATATTTCCCTTTGTTTGTGGTAATAATGTGTATTTAAGTTGAATAAGTAATTATATAGTATGCTACAGAAAAAAAAATGTTACTGTTACAGGTATGTTAAGCTGATCACTTGGGACTTGAAAGATGCATATTCGTATTCCACTGGCAAACCTTTTGGTCTAATAAAGCAAATTTCCATTCAAATGTAGGTTTATGCCTCAGCTGCCCTAAACCGACTGCGTTATCAAGGTAGTGTTAGTTATTTCACATTGCCTGTTTAATTGTAAAGTCATTTACATCAAAGTAACTGTTTTCTTATTGCTCTTTTAATAGTGAAGTTGAGTTGCTCCAGTTGATACAAGCAAAGGCTTAAGTTTTACATCACCTGGGATGATCTTGTTCAAAGAGAATTTTTTCAGATGCAAAGACAAAAGGACTCCTCTCTTAACATACTGAATGTGACCTTCATTGAAAAGCAGAATGTAATACTGATGCACTAAGCAAAGAATTTTAAGTTTGTAATGCCATGCAATTTGCAGGACAAACTCAGGCACAAACTGCTAAAACTGTCATGAATCGCTGTGCGGCAGGCAGGAGTTGGACCCAAAATGCAGGACTCACAAACTCTGGGAGGTGAACTCAAAACACAGCTTTATTTGCTGGCAGGAGGAAAAAAAAAAACAAAAAAAAAACCCAAAAAAAAACGGAGCAGAAAACAAAAGCAGAGCACAGCAAACACCGGAGCCCAAGAAAACAGCCCAAACACAGGGCAGTTCAGGGGGCCGACCATGCGGACGGCAATGGCAGCGGGGAAACAGTTCAGGGGGCCAGCCGCGCAGAAGGCAGCGGTGGCGGCGAGGGAGACGACAGAGCAGTTCAGCGGGCCAGCCGCGCGGAAGGCAGCGGCGGCGAAGGAGACGATGGAGCCGTTCAGGGGGCCGGCCGCATGGAAAGCGGTGGCGGCTCTTAAGTGTCAGGCGAACTGGCCGAGGCTCGGTGGGCACAGGACCAGGTGAGGCAGGACCAGACGGGGATGAAGACTCGGAGGAGGCCGGACCAGACGAGGCTGACGAAGCCGAAGCGGAGGCCGGACCAGGCGACGCCGAAGCTGATGAAGCAGAGGCCGGACCAGGCGACGGCGTGGGTGGAGACACGGAGGCTGCAGCTGGCGGCGGCGTGGATGATGCTGGTGGAGCAGCAGGAGGCTGAACAGGCCCCTCGGACCCTCCAGCGGAGACGGGAGGCTGAACGGGCCCCTCGGACCCTCCAGCGGAGACGGGTGGTGTTATGGCCCTGTCCATAATCTGTTTTGGTGGCTGTTGTTGTCTGTGCCTTTAAGTTTTTGCAGGTTCCGGAGTGGATGAGCTGACGGCTGCTGATTGGTCCCCTGGCCATGTGATCTTCTTCAAATCCCTCACCAGCAGTTGTCCCGGGGCAGTCATTTCAAACTTATGTTGCGTTCCTGTACCCCTAGACTGGGGCGTAACATAAAGTGGGGGCTCGTCCTCTTTTTTCTTTTGCCATTCTTTTTGCTCATTGTATTTTGTGGGTTGTCTGCAGTTTTTGGTTGGCAGTTTTCTTGTAGTGTTGGGGGTGGTCTAGTCACAATGACTTTTGACGTGGATGATTTTGCACTACTACTAAGTTGGATCGATGCACAAAGGCGGATTTGTTGTTGGTGGCAGATTTGTTTAATGTTAGTGTGCCTTTACATGCTAAAAAGGCGGAAATTAAGCAGTGCCTGACAGCTCAGCTGGTGGATAAGGGGGTATTTGCGAGGTCGAAACCTCGGCCGGTTGAGGCGACTGGAGGTTTGGTGGTGGATGCGGGAGCAGAAGCTGCTGCAACCATCCCACAAGCTGCCAGTGGACGGGTGTCGCCAGGGGCGGAGGCTCCTGCTGCCATTCAGATCCCAAACGTTAGCCCAGCCGGACAATCAACAGGATTGGTTACGGAGGATCTTGGGCTCGCCCTTCGCCTGAAAGAGGTGGAGCTTGCGACTAAGTCCAAAGAAGTTGAGCTTATGCATCTCCACATAAGGGCTATGGAGCTGGATCCTTCCCGACAGCGCAATGTTACCTCTACCCCAGTGAGTAAAACTGTGAGTAAATCTTCTGATTCGTTCTCCTCTGACCAATTTGATGCAAGCAGCCAAATTGCTTTAGTGCCACCTTTCAGAGAAAGTGAAGTTGACTCTTACTTTAATGCCTTTGAACGCATCGCAACCACTTTGAAATGGCCCAAGGATGTGTTGAGTTTGTTGCTGCAGTGTAAATTGGTGGGGAAAGCACAGGAAGTGTGTGCGAGCTTATCTATTGATGACAGCCTGGATTATGAAATTGTGAAATCCACTATTTTAAGGGCTTATGAGCTAGTTCCGGAGGCATATCGCCAGAAGTTTCGGTCATGTGAAAACTCTGCCAACCAAACACATGTAGAGTTTGCCAGGGAGAAGACTGTCTTGTTTGATAAGTGGTTAGCTGCAAGTAAAGTGAAGGACTTTGCTCAGCTAAGAGAATTGGTCCTGCTGGAGGAATTCAAAACGTGTCTTCCAGAAAATGTTGTTGTATATATCAATGAGCAAAAGGTGGATTCGTTGTCTAAAGCTGCTGTTCTCGCAGATGAGTTTGTGTTGACCCATCGCGTTACGTTTTCAGCTGTGCGGCATGAATGTGCCCCGTTGTCTAAAGCTGTGAGGAGTTTGAGGGTTTCTCCTAAGCGTCAAACGCGCCCTGATCAGGTCCCCATGACTGTCCGAGAATGCTTTTATTGCCATGATACTGGCCATCTCATTGCCAATTGTCCGTCGCTCCGTCGCAAAGAGCAAATTCACACATGGAAAAAGCCAAAAAGCATTGGTTTGGTTCAGTCGGTTCCTACTCCTAATCCCGTCAGTGATGAACCAGGAAATGACAGTCTTGACAGCAGTTACCGACCTTTCATTTCACAAGGGTTCGCCTCACTGACTGGAATAGAGGAGGATCGCGTGCCGATTGTAATTTTGCGCGACACTGGGGCTGCCCAGTCTCTCATTTTGGAAAGCGCGTTGCCTTTTTCAAGTAACTCATTTTATGGTGCTGATGCTCTCGTGTGGGGAGTGAAAATGAGTGTGTTACGAGCTCCGCTGCACAGAGTCTTCCTACAGTCGCCTCTTGTTTCGGGCCCGGTAACAGTTGGGGTGCGCGCTCGCTTGCCCGTGCAGGGGGTTACTATGATTCTGGGGAATGATCTAGCCAATGGGAAAGTTTTCCCGATCCCTGAAGTAATTGAAAACCCCGTCGATGATTTTGATTTTGTTTCTGAGCCTGCTGCTGACAGTCTGCCCTCTGTGTTTCCTGCCTGTGTTGTCACATGCGCCCACAAGCGTAAATATGGTGATGTTGACTTGTCTGACTCTTTTCTATGTTCTGAAGCTGTTCCTGAGAAAGCTGAACTGCCTGTGGAAAAAGCTGAAAAATGTGTGTCTGATAAAATGCTACCCGCTACACCTGACCTGTCTTTTGAGGTAAACAAAACAGATCTCATTCATGCGCAAACAGAATGACCCGACTTTGGCCAAATGTTTACTCCCCGCTAATTCAAGCGATCAGAATCCCCGTGTCTACAGCATTGAAAAGGATGTGTTAATGCGCAAATGGCATCCTCCCTCATCTAGTGATCTTGGCTGGAATGTATTTCAACAAGTGGTTGTACCGCAAAAATTCCGACCCCAAGTGCTCAGCCTCGCACATGACAGTTTCTCTGGATATTTAGGAATTAGGAAAACTTACCATCGTATTCTGCGTCACTTTTTCTGGCCAGGTTTGAAATCTGATGTGACCAAGTATTGCCGTTTTTGTCACGTTTGCCAGGTCAGTGGAAAACCCAACCAGGTTATTCCTCCCGCTCCATTGCATCCAATCCCGGCTTTAGGGGAACCATTTGAGCACATAATCATCGATTGTGTAGGTCCGCTTCCAAAAACAAAGTCAGGACATCAGTACCTCTTGACTTTGATGTGCGCCACCACACGCTTCCCCGAGACTATTCCGTTACGCACTATCAAAGTCAAAGCCATCGTCAGAGCATTAGTAAACTTTTTCTCCACTTTCGGTTTGCCGAAATCAGTTCAAACGGACCAAGGGTCTAACTTCATGTCCAAGATTGTCGCTCAGGTCTTAAAATCTCTGTACATCAAGCATCGGAAATCCAGTGCATATCATCCCGAATCACAGGGTGCGCTTGAGCGTTTCCACCAGACTTTAAAAGCCATGATGAGGAAGTTCTGGCTCGAGTCAGAAAGAGAGTGGGACGAGGGTCTGCCACTTCTCCTTCTAGTGGTGAGAGAGAGTGTGCAGGAGTCCACGGGTTTCAGTCCCGCAGAGCTGGAAACTGAGAGAGAAACTGAGTGACACAGATTATGTTATAGGTACCCCAGACCGTAGGAGAAAGCGTCGTGTGTGTCATCTTAATCTGATGAAGCCTTATTTCGTTCGTGATGCAGGTGTAAACTCCTCCTCATCCACCGCTGCGCTGTCTGCTGTGCCGGTAGTTGTGCCAGCATCCCCGTCTCAGTATAGCCCAGAAAGTGATGGCTTAGCTTTCGTTTGTTCTGAGGGTTGCTCCCGACTCAGAAACTCTGAAATATTGGATAATTTGAAATCCCACCTAAAAAATTTAGATGAGGCTGCCCAGACCGATGTGTGTTCTCTGATCAATAATTACCCATCTCTGTTTGCTGACACTCCGTCTCGCACTACTGTCCTCGAACATGACATAGATGTAGGTGACCACCCTCCGATCAAACAACACACTTATCGTGTGAACCCTACCAAACGTGCACTTTTTCAGCAGAAGTTTAATACCTGCTGGAAAATGGTCTTGCTGTCCCTAGTTCGAGTGCCTGGAGTTCCCCATGCCTTCTTGTGCCGAAGGAAGACAAAACTCCACGTTTTTGTAGTGATTTTCGCAAAGTGAACAGTGTGACCAAACCCGACTCCTACCCTCTTCCCTGCATGGAAGATTGTGTGGATAGGGTTGGCTCCGCAAAGTTTGTCACCAAACTGGATTTATTAAAGGGTTATTGGCAAGTTCCCCTCACTCCGCGTGCATCTGAAATTTCTGCTTTTGTCACTCCTGATCACTTCCTCCAATACACCGTCATGCCTTTTGGCCTTCGAAATGCCCCTGCCACATTCCAACGCCTTATGCACATTGTCTTAGATGGTGTCACAAACTGTGAAGTGTACTTAGACGACATTGTAGCCTATTCAGAGACTTGGTCAGATCACCTTGGAACACTCACGGAGATTTTTGAAAGATTAAAAGAGGCATCCCTTACCCTAAATCTTGCCAAATGTGACTTTGGTAAGGCCACTGTGACTTATCTAGGGAAGCAGGTGGGTCAGGGACAGGTGCGCCCCTGCTGGCTAAAATCCAGGCTATCCTAGATTTCCCTGTGCCTCGCACTAGACGTGAGCTTCGCCAGTTCCTTGGTATGGCCAGCTATTATCGTGGCTTCTGTAAGAATTTTGCAGATGTAGTTGCACCTCTCACCAGTCTCACAAGTGTGTCAAAACCATTCGTATGGTCCCCCACATGCCAGAATGCTTTTGAGTCTGCCAAAGCTCTCCTCTGCAGCACACCAGTACTTGCCGCTCCTGTTTTCACACATCCGTTTAAACTTGAGGTGGATGCCAGCGCCAACGGTGCAGGTGTGGTGCTGTTGCAGGAGGATAGGCAGGGTGTTGATCACCCAATTGGTTACTTTTCAAAAAAGTTCAACTCCCACCAACAGAAGGAAGCTCTCTCTCTGTTGCTGGCTCTACAGCATTTCGAGGTCTATGTCGGTTCTAGTTCAGCACCTGTCATTGTTTACACAGACCACAACCCCCTCGTGTTTTTGACCCGAATGCAAAATTCTAACCAAAGGCTCATGAGATGGTCCCTCTTAGTACAGGATTTCAATCTGGAGATCCATCACAAAAAAGGGACAGAGAATGTACTGGCAGATGCGCTGTCACGTGGTTTTCGGAAACCCTAAGCGCCAAACATCTTTAGGGGAGATGTTTGGTCTTGGGAAGGGGGGTGTAATGGCCCTGTCCATAATCTGTTTTGGTGGCTGTTGTTGTCTGTGCCTTTAAGTCTTTGCAGGTCCCGGAGTGGATGAGCTGACGGCTGCTGATTGGTCCCCTGGCCATGTGATCTTCTTCAAATCCCTCACCAGCAGTTGTCCCGGGGCAGCCACTGACAGCAGCAGCAGACCTGACCCTGGCCTCCAAAACCTGAGACTTTTGTGCCTGTGATTTTTGCGGCCTTTCTGAGTTTTGTATATAGTGTGTATATTAGCTTTCATTGTAAATAGCACATTGTAAATAGCACTGCAACAGAAGGGGTGAGCTGCCGTATTGTTTTTCCTTGCACTGTTTTCTCCTGTTTATTTCAGTTAGGGAGTTAGGTGTAGCGCTTGTCTTTTGTTTGATGTTTGATTTCACATAGGGTTTTAGAAAGCACCTCCTCCTGACTTAGCTTGTTTTGTTTGTTATTTTGGCCTTTGTTCACCCTGGAGCTTCATTTTTGCAGTGTAGATAATAAAATACGATTCACTAAGGAATTGGTTTCCCTCTGTGTATGGTTTTGGGGACCAGGGCGGGGCAGTCTTTTCAAACTTATGTTGCATTCCTGTACCCCTAGACTGGGGCGTAACAGGTGGCTGAACGGGCCAGCGGAGACAAGGAGGTGCTGGCCGGGCTCACTGGAACCCCCAGCGGACGAGGTAGATGGCGACGCGGGAGCCGCGGAGTCCTGGACGAGCTCATCCGAGCTTCCAGCAGGAGCTAATGTAGAGCCAGAGAGAATTGGGACCCCTGGCTCAATGTTAAGCTGGCTAGAAAACTGCACTGCTACGGGGAACTGGGCCAATGGTTCAGGTGCGAGCTGAGCTACTGGAGACATGGGGAGCTGAGCTACTGGGGACACGGGGAGCTGAGCTACTGGGGACACAGGGAGCTGAGCTACTGGAGACATGGGTGAGAGTGGGAGCTGAGCTACTGGAGACACGGGGACCTGAGCTACTAATGCTGGTAAAGTAGATAACTGCACGGGAGACTGAACTGAGGGCATCTGCACTGGCACAGGGGACTGAACTGATGTCTGTTGTAACGGTGGTGGTGAGAGTGGAGTAGGCGGTGGAGTTGATGACTTCACAGGAGAATGAACCAGAGGTGAGTGCACAGGAGACTGAGCTAGAGGTAGTAGTGATAGTTGGGGGGGAAAGTGGAGCTGGTGATTGAGTGGATGACTGTGCTAAGGGAGGCTGCACTGGGGACACTGAAGACTGCACTGGGGAAAGCTCAGCTGCAGGAGACTGCAGTGACGGTTGTGGTGGAGGTGTAACGGGTGTAGGAGCGGCTGAATTGGCTGCGGGTCGGATGGCTAATGGCTCAGCTACAGACTGTCTTAATGGCAGGGCTATAGGTTGAATGACTGACTGAGTAGCAGCCTGAATGGCTGAGTGTAGTGATGGTTGTGGTGGAAGAGAAACAGGTGGTAGTGTGGAAGATGGAGCTAAGGGTGACTGAGTGGCAGACCGAATTGATGACTGAAGCGATGGTAGAGGTGAAAATGGAGCTTGTGGTGGAGTTAATGGCTGTGCTAGCGGGGACACAGCAGATGCAGCTCGTAGCTTTGCAGCTAAGAGAGCTTCAGGAGGCTGGACAGCTGATAAACTGTTCACATTACCATCCGTAGCACAAAACACAACCCCTGAACGAATAGTCACACGGTTCGACACAGAAAAAGAGTCCTTACTCACCACAGCCGGCGATGTACAAGTCCGAACGTCCGGCTGTGGGGTGGTGCGCTGGCAGCGTGATCGTCGTTTCTTCCCCGCAGATGGCTCCGAAGGGCCGGGCAAAACCACATCCGGCCGGTGAGGCTGACGCGGCTGCTACAGGGTGGCTGTTGTCTGTTGCTGCTGGGCCAAGTCTGATATTTCCTGAGCTCGCGTTGCCTCCCAGGCTTCATTCAAATTGGCCAATAAGTCCACACATCCTCTGACCTGGCGGAGATGGGAATTTCCTTTGAGGATTGCTTCAATAGCATTTGTTCCCACAATCTTTGCCCTTGTATTTGAAGTGTGGGTTATCCACTCGACTAGGCGTATCAGATCGCTCTCCCCGGGTAAGTCTGCTGGGTTCATGTTGTGGTCGCGTCGTACTGTCATGAAACGCTGTGCGGCAGGCAGGAGTTGGACCCAAAATGCAGGACTCACAGACTCGGGGGGGGGGGGGGGGGGGGTGAACTCAAAACACAGCTTTATTTGCTGGCAGGGAAAAAACACACAAACTAAACTGGGAACAACAAACTAAAACTCACAAGGAGACACAGGGAGATCCACACAGCATGAGGGACAACGCGACACTGACTCAGAGAAACACAGGGTTTAAATACACTGGGGAGTAACGAGGGGAATGAGACACAGAAGGAGGGCACAGCTGGGAGAAATCAGGACTGACGAGACAAAGAAGCAAAGCAGGACACATTCACATAAGACACGGACCTTCAAAGTAAAACAGGAAGGATCACACAGAGACGCGAACTTGACACAGTGGAGACAGCAACTAAGAAACACAGAGACATAAACCATAAGGCAGAGGACTCTAAGAACCGAAAGACACAGAGGGGAACTCAAACATGCAGACACAGACTTACACAGAACAGAGGGGACACAGAGAAACATGAAGGGCAAGGGATCAAAACTAGAAACCATAGAATAACTCACACAAGTACAATATTACAAACATCACAAAAAACTAAAAAAGCTGGGTCAGGAGACCCAGGACCGTGACAAAAACATATTTATTGACATCATTAATTTACTATATTATGTTGTCATGTTCTGTATTTAGAAATGATGCATGAACTTGGGAAAAAACAGCTTGAGAGCTTTTTTAAATGAAAACAACAAAAAAGATGATGACACCTGGTTAGTGTTGAATCTGGCATTTTTAAAGCTTTTTGGAGAACAAAGTCAAATGCACATTATCCTAAACAAAGGAATGGTTATTCTATCCCACTATCCGCTAACCTCTTTCCTCTCTCTCTGTTTTCTATACCTAATTGCAGTAACCAAATAGCACTAATTCAGCAACCACACATTATGAGGCCCAGTGGCCAAAGGGCACTTGCTCATTTGCTAGCTATGCAGGTCCCTCCCTCTTTAAAGAGAAGGCCAAAAGTTTAGAGACAGTGTTGGACTTCAACAAAATGGTATACTCTCACTTGTTTTCCAGCATCTATGTCAGGATAAAGCTCAGTGAAAAACTGCACAATGCTGTGACCACAGAACTTTCTCTGCGTACCTGTTTGTTTAACCCTCCTGCCATCCTTTAAAAAACTCACACCCATCACCCTAGGGACCATTCTCAGCCACGCCATAAAAAGACCATATATCCATATCTTATTCCACTTTAAATTAGCCAACCTTGTAAGTTTTAATTATATTTTCGTTGTTTTAACCCTTCAAATCCCAGTGTTATTACATGAGCGCCCTGTGTTATAAGCCCCAAAAACCAAACAACGAAACTAAATATTTCCACAAAAAACCAGTTGAAGTAATATGTGATTGTCATTATAAGTAGGCCTTTAGATGGACCAAAGATTGGCACCAACATACATTTTGACCTGCCATTATTTTTTTGCATTTTTTTTGCAATTTAAAAATTAAAACTTCAAGGCCCTGAGTCTTCATTGACATCCAAGAAAAGAAGAAAAAATAAAATCATATGATGATAATTTGGGGTTGAAAAATAGCATTTATAATGGAAGTCAATGGGCAGAAAATGGTCCCCAGGGTGATGGGTGTGGGGATTTCTGCTGCTCAGCCATTTTAGGCTGATTTAAGGAATTCACACTGGAATATTAACATTGACAGGTAAAAACTATCCTGTGGCAGGTTTGGTTATATTCCACTGAACACAGTGGAAATGGCAGCCATTTAACACATAGCAGTGGCACAAAAAGGTCCCAAGAAGGCAGGAAGGTTAAATGTAGAGAACTGCTATCCTTTGTTATAGTTCGGTACTGTCAATTCATTACACAAAAGACCCAGGCACTAATATTCACGTTGAGAACTCAGGTTACATAATGATAAGGCTTGAGATCGGCGTGCTCGCTAGACCGGTCTCACCGCCACCAGAGGCCCGTGCCCGAGCTGGGGCTCATGACTGTGTCACCCGGGCCGCGCCCACCTGCCACGCAGCCAACCTCTGAACCAGCTTTGCCGGCGCTGCTTGATTCGCAGGAGGCCACCTGAACTCACACCTCCTCGTCGCTTGGCCGACGGTCCGGGCTGATTCCCTCTCCCAGTGGGGGAGTAGGTTCGGCCGGATGGCTCCCTCGCCTCAATCGGGCGATGGGGGTGTGTGGTGGGGCGTGGTCTGCGGTGCCATGCAGGGAGGGTGGACGCACCTGCACTGCATTCTAAATCACACCCGCCGAGTTAAAACACAGGGACTCGGAGGTTGGTGTGTGTTGTGGTGTGATCTAAATAAAATGGCTCGCCGTGTCTCATTCACACCACATCAACCTTTTGGAATTTACTTACCTGGATGATTGAGCATGTATCAAGACTGGATAACTGATCTAAGCATACTTGGATGTAATTCATCATACTTGAAGTAGGCTATAGGTGATGCGTGCTGTCTTCGTATGATGTATAATGGTTGGCCTTAATTATAATGTGTTCTGAGCTGAAAGAACCAGACATACTGTAATTTCATGTTGCTTGGAGACTTACAGTTACTTATTAAAGTTATCCTGTGGTGCAATACTATGAGTTATACGAAATGCCTTTGTAGCACATATTAGGATTTTTAATATGAAGCAAATGATGCCTGAATGTGACACTTGAGCTTTCTGGTAAAGTAGTTTGTATCATGTCCAAATGGGTCGAAATGGAAATCTCCCAGCAAGAGAATGATGCTCTGGATGCATGTGCTCACATTTTATTCAAATCTGTGAACTGTCTTTTCTTTTATTGGATGACTGCAGTATGAGTGTGCTGCTGAATCATCTGCAGAAATTAAGTGACCTATTCCAGAGTAGAAATATTTCCAGCACCTCGTTGAGTCAATTCGGCTGTTGAACACCAAAGAAAAGCAGCAGAGGTGCACATTGTTAATCCTGTAATCCTATTTGCCAACATGTTGATGTATGATATGCAATGAGAGATGCTTGTTCTATCCCAAGTGGTGCCTTGTCCCATTTTTAAAAACAGAAACCATAATTATTATTTCTAAGTAAGGCTACGCCATTATAGCTGAAATGATTATCACACTTACTGGGATCCATAATGAGGTCAAAATTATTTGTCACAATTCTCATTTTAGTGAAAAATATGTTTTAATTAGGGATGTTCCTGCTGACTAATTTCTTATTTGACTAAACAAGAAAAAACAAAAATTAGACTGACCGACTAGTCTAAAGCTAAGAAACACTCATATCAATTTAAATTTGAGAACTGTTTAATGTCACAAGCTCTAATCAAAGGTATTTGAATCCATTAATTACATTCTTCAAAAATGAATCATGCTGCATCTCTGTACGGCACCTCGCACTCTGCATGAGCATTGCACATTATACTCCTAACAGACAACAAAGAAGGGAAACTTAAAATAAATTGATGTACACTGATAACACAAGGCAAACAATTCTATACTTTAACAAAAGCAGTCTGGAATTTTCTGTAAATTCTTCAGTGTGTTATTTAGATTAAAGTTTTATTTATTTACTTTTTTCCAAAATTATTAAAGCAGTTTAAGCATTTGATGGAAAAGAACCAAAGTGTGCACGGCAGCGTGGCATGGTGATAAGCACTGTTTGCTCACAGCAAGAAGGTCCTGAGTTTGATTCCACCACCTGGTTGGGGCTTTTCTGTGTGGAGTTTGCTCTCCCCATGTCTTTGGACTATGGTGGTACTCTGGCTCCAGCCCTGTGACAGACCTGGTGTATCCTGCCTCTTGCCCTATGGTAGATGGGATAAGCTCCAGTGCCCCTGTGACCCTGGCAAGGTTAAGGAGAAAAGAATGGATGGATAGAGGTATATATTCAAAGAAAAAAAGAAAATTACATTTATTACACTATTGCAGGATTCATTGTGAATAAGTAGTGAGAGTAAGTGAGACTTGCTAATCGTCAATGTAGTTTTTGGTCATTACCGTTTTTGTGAATCTGTAGTAGTGCTATTCTATTTTTGTGGCTCATATATAGTGTGTTAGTCCTCTAATTGTTGTGCCCCAGTTTCTGAATGCTAGTTGCTGTTGTTTGAGGCCTACGGCTATTGCAATGGCATGTTTGTTTCGTTTAGTGTATCCCTTTGCCTGTGTCATGGTCCTGGGCCATGTGGGCCCAGTATTCTCAGTTTTTGTGTGTTTTGTATTTTATTCCCTAGTTATGCCTTGGTTCCTAGGATTATTTAGTTAAGATGTTCCTTATTTGGTTACCTCCTTGTGTGCCCCTGTGTATCTGTGAGCCCTCATCTCTCCTTGTGTTTTATTCTATGTTTTCCCCAGCCCGTTATGTCTGTGTTCTCCCCGTGCTCTCTCTCCTCCTGTCTGAACCTCTGTACTTCCTGTTTTACTTTGCTCGTCTCCCGTCAGTGTTGTGTTCACTCCTGCCATGTCTTGTTATGATTATCAGTGTCACCTGTGTTCTCCGTGTGCTCCCACTTCCCTCGTTAACCCTCTGTGTATTTATGTCTGCGTCTCCCTCAGTTCTGTGTCGCGTTCTCCCTCATGCTGTGTGTGATTCCCCTGTGTTCCTTGGTGAGCTTTATGTTAGTTTTTCCCAGTTTAGTTTTGTATTTCCTGTCATCTTTTGTCAGCAATAAAGCTGCTTTTTGAGTTCATCCCCTGAGTCTGTGAGTTTTGCAATTGGGTCCTCATCCTGCCTGCCACACAGCGATCCATGACAGCCTGTATGTTTGCACTTTAGTATAATTTGCTAGCATCTCTTGTTAGCACGCTGCATTGCATTGTTTGATAGGCTAGTGTGTTTGTATGCTAAGGTGTTTCATTTGGACAGGTTTCTTGTGGCCTCACATTTGAAGTTTATGGTGACTCAATGACTGCAAGGGGCCAGGTTCCTGTAACTGCAAAGAAAGGCCAAAGCATCACCCCTCCACTGCTGATGCTTGTATGAGGTATTTTGTGCTTTCTTTGGTTTTTGCCAAACGTGGTGCTGTGCATTATGTGAAAAATAACCCCACTTTGGTCTTGGCTGTCCAAATGAAACTGTTCCAGAAGTCTCGGTTTGTTTAGGTGCAACTTTGCAAACCTAAGGTGTGCTGCCATGTTCTTTTTAGAGAGAAGAGGTTTACTCCTGGTAAGCTTTCCAAGCAAGCCATGCGCATTCAGTCTTCTTTTAATTGTACTGTCATGAACTTAAACATTAAACATGCTAAATAATGTCTGTAGAGTCTGAGATGGAGCTCTAGGGTTTTTTGCAATTTCTCTGAATATTGAGGTAAACTTGCAGTGACATCCACTTCTGGGAAGATTGTACCATTGCATTAATACTTACCTGAATGCTCCAGATCATCAAACTGCCAAAACTTCTACTTTAAAAAAGACTAGCACACTTGATGGCTGGTTAATCAAGTGCAATTTAATTAGCAGCACCTGGCTGCTACTTAACCTTTTTCATTTCCATGGAAGCAGTAGGCATGTACTTACATTTTCACAGGACTGCACGGAGTTCTGCTCAAGAAGATGCTTTCGTCATAAAAGCACAAAGCAGTCTAAGATGTTATACTCACAAGTGGTACCTAAATGCAGTGACCAAACATTTCATGGTTGACTTTCATCCAGTCTAATGTAGCTGGAAAACTAAGTAAGAGTAAGTAAGTATTTACACCAGATACCCTGCAAATCAAATAAACTGCACTAGCAGCCCACCATGCTCCTAGCAATGTGTGTATTCTCCATATTCCATTTGTTCCTTTCTGGTTCTTAAATGGCAAGCAGATAACAACCGCAAAGCTGCCTCACCTCCCTTGCACCCGAACTGAATTAACCTAAAAATGTAAAAAAGAGAGTACAACTAGCAGAATTAATATGTGTTTCATATGCCTGCATTTTTCCCTGTAGAAGTCTAGATGTTCTTTAGAGTTTTAATGTCTTCATAATGATAAACGTCGTTCCCTCAAACCCACCCTCATTAATTCTTTTTCTAATCCTTGGTCAGAGGCATTCAAACCAGTGGCCTGCTGGAGATCATTTTGTAGCACTCTGGCAGTGCTCATCCTGCTCCTCCTTGCTCAAAGCAGATGCCAGTCCTGCTGGGTTAAGGGCCTTCTATGCCCCCGCCCAGCTCTCTTAGATCAACTGCCTATCTCCTGGAATCTCCCCCATGCTCTTGAGACTGTGCTGGGAGTCACAGCAAACCTTCTGACAATGCCATGTATTGATGTACAATCCTAGAGAAGTGGGACTACCTATGAAACCTCTGTGGGGTCAGAGTATTTCCTCATGCTACTAGTAGTTACATTGACACCGAAAATAAGAGGGAAAAAATGTCAATAGTCTTCACCTGTAAAACCACTCTTGTTTGAGGAGATTTAGTTGTCTCTTTGTTGTCTTCCTAGTGCTCCTGATCTTAATTTCATTAACACCAAAGCAGCTGAAAATGATTAGAAAAACCCTCTGCTAACTTTATGCCATTTGCCAATATAAATTGACTGAAGTATTCTGAAAGCAGTCATGTTAACCACATAAAATAGCAAGCTAACATCTAACTGGTATTTCAGTACTTGTAAAAATGTAAGCTTGTGCAAATTAACTCACTCAGCTATAGTATGGGCTTTGACAGCAACTTTTTGAATAAGGAAATGAATCAGTGCCAGACATCTGGTTCACATGCAGCACGCGCGTTATCAGAGAGAAAGTCAGAGTTTGCTGAAGAAAACCTACCACTGAATAGGTTAAGTTCACAGAGTCTGATACTTAGGTAACACAGAGTTAACCCTCATCTCATGGTTTTCTTTGTATTTGTTCAACTTTTGTCACATTTTGATTTTGTTTTCCAAATGGTAAATGGCCTGTATTTGTATAGCGCTTTACTAGTCCCTAAGGACCCCAAAGCGCTTTACACATCCAGTCATCCACCCATTCACACACAGGTAATGGCAAGCTACATTGTAGCCACAGACACCCTGACAGAGGTGTATTCCAGTGATACAAAGTGGAGCACTGAGGTAATGGAAGCAGAGAAAAGTTCATCAGAGGCAGCTTGTACTTAGAAGCAGTACATTGAAACTTACCATTTGGTTTCCTTGCCAAATTGATTCAGATTTATTAAACTTTTGATTGTGGAATTCCTGGAATCATAGGACTTTATGATTGCACTTTGTACATGAATGAAATTTGTGTAAGCAAGAAAAAAAAGGCTTTTTGATCACACTTTTATTCTATTTTATCTAACCTTAACCTCGTTTAATTTATTTTGCTTCTTTTTGTAACCGTAATTTGTGTTTTAGTTACACAATAAAAATGAAACGTAAAAAATTAAATCAGTTGTAATGCCCATGTTTCAAACTCATTCAAATAAAAGAATTAAGCTGAAATGGAAAAAGAGGATTTTTTTCTTATGAATATTATGAATATTATCTTGGAGATGAGTTAATACTCATTCTAACAGCTAGCTCATACCTTTTCATAATGATACCTCAAAGCATTAATCTCAAGGATCATATCAATGTCAACTTCGGACTTTACTATGAAGAGATGCCATCAACCATTTCTCACTGAAACTTGACACATAATACAGGATTTGATTAATAATGTATAAATATATTGTGCATCAATTTACACCCTGACGTGTAATGCAGCATTACAACACTTTTAATCAAGATTAAGATTAATTAACAGCCGGCGCACTCGTGCGTCTGAGGAGACGCGGACTGCGAACTGCTCTTCCTGGGATCTTCCTTTCCAATGTACACTCACTCGGGAATAAGATAGACGAACTGGCCCTGATGAGAAGCATGAACAGAGACTTTGCCTCCTCCTGTGTCTTATGTTTTACGGAGTCGTGGCTCAGTGAGGACATCCCGGACTGCGCGCTCAAGCTGGAGGGCTTTCATCTGCTGCGCGCGGACCGGCAGGCCTCTCTCTCTGGTAAGACCAAAGGTGGAGGTGTCTGCTTCTACATTAATAGTGGCTGGTGCACAGATGTAACAGTAATTGCTCAGCACTGCTCTTCCTCTCTGGAATACCTTTTTATTCACTGCAAACCGTTTTATTCTCCGCGGGAGTTTGCTTCATTCATCCTGGCCGCTGTTTACATCCCGCCAGACGCGGATGCGCAGGCAGCTCAGTGCGCACTCGCGGAGCAGATACTCCACATGGAGTGGACATTCCCGGACTCTCTCATCATTGCTCTTGGGGACTTTAACAAAGCCAATCTGAGCCACGAGCTTCCGAAATATAAGCAGTATATTAAATGCCCGACCAGAGAGGAGAGGACATTAGACCACTGCTACAGCACGATCAGCGGGGCCTATCGTGCGGTGCCCCGCGCTTCACTCGGACTTTCTGACCACGTCATGATCCACCTAATCCCCGCGTACAGACAGAGGCTGAAGCTCTCCAAACCTGTCGTGAGGACAAAAAAACTGTGGAGCAACGAGGCTGTGGAGGAGCTTCGCACGTGTTTGGAGTCTACAGACTGGGACACAATGAAGGCTGCTTCTAACAGCTTGGACGAGTTTACGGACACTGTCACCTCCTATATCCACTTCTGTGAGGACAGCATTGTGCCATCACGCACCAGGGTGAGTTATAACAATGACAAACCCTGGTTTACTCCTAAACTCAAAAAGCTGTGGCTGGAAAAGAGAAAGGCGTTCAGAAGCGGAGACAGGGACTGCTACAGAGAGGCCAAGTACAGGTTCACTAAAGAAGTGGACGTTGCTCAACATCAGCACTCTGAGAAGATGCAGCAGCAGATCTCAGAGAATGACTCGGCCTCTGTGTGGAAAGGTTTTAGGAATATCACAAACTACAAGCCTAAAACCCCCCACTCCACTGATGACTTGCTCTTGGCCAACACCCTCAACGACTTTTACTGCCGTTTTGACGAGCCATCAGGCAAGCCTTC
The DNA here is from genome assembly GCF_057382185.1 of Mchenga conophoros. NCBI lineage: Eukaryota > Metazoa > Chordata > Actinopteri > Cichliformes > Cichlidae > Mchenga > Mchenga conophoros. The sequence continues at coordinate 16,011,898 of NC_140527.1, read as the reverse complement.
ACACCTCCAACGGCCCCAACAATAGAGGCACTTTGGACACTAATTCCCCCACCTCTCCCCCCTCCATTGAGCCATCACCACCTTCAAACTGTTCACCTACAACACCCCCCTCCTCACCCCACACAAAAGAGGATTTCACACCACCTCCTCCCACCACAACTCTTCATATTCATGAAGCAGATGTGAGGAAGCAGTTTAAGAGTCTGAATGCTCGAAAAGCTCCCGGCCCAGATGGTGTGTCTCCTGCCACCCTCAGACACTGTGCAAACGAGCTGGCCCCAGTGTTTTCTGGCATTTTCAACTCCTCACTGCAGGCATGTCATGTGCCTGCCTGCTTCAAGTCCCCTACCATAATCCCTGTCCCCAAGAAACCTAGGATCACTGGACTAAATGACTACAGACCCGTGGCTCTGACATCTGTGGTCATGAAGTCATTTGAGCGCCTAGTTCTCTCCCATCTCAAGACCCTCACGGCCACCCCTCCTGGACCCCCTGCAGTTTGCATACAGAGCCAACAGGTCTGTAGATGACGCCATCAACATGGCCCTACACTTCATCCTGCAGCATCTGGACTCCCCAGGAACCTACGCCAGGATCCTGTTTGTGGACTTCAGCTCTGCCTTCAACACCATCCTTCCAGACCATCTCCGAGGCAAGCTTTCCCAGATGAATGTGCCTGATCCCATTTGCCGGTGGATCACTGACTTCCTGACGGACAGGAAGCAGCATGTGAGGCTGGGAAAGAATGTCTCGGACTCTCGGACCATCAGCACCGGCTCCCCTCAGGGCTGTGTTCTTTCTCCTCTGCTCTTCTCCCTGTACACCAACTGCTGCACCTCCACCCACCAGTCTGTCAAGCTAATCAAGTTTGCAGATGACACCACCGTTATTGGGCTCATCTCGGACGGGGATGAGTCTGCCTACAGGAGGGAGGTTGAACGTCTGGTGTCTTGGTGCAGCCACAACAACCTGGTGCTGAATGCCCAGAAGACAGTGGAGATTATTGTGGACTTCAGGAAGCACACAGCCCCACTTCCCCCCATCATCTGACTGACACCCCCATCACCTCTGTGGACTCATTCCGCTTCCTGGGTACCACCATCACTCAGGACCTGAAGTGGGAGCCCACCATCACCTCCGTCATCAAGAAAGCCCAGCAGAGGATGTACTTCCTGAGGCAGCTGAAGAAATTCAACCTGCCAACACGGACGATGATGCAATTCTACACCGCAATCATCGAGTCCATCCTCACCTCCTCCATCACCGTGTGGTACGCTGGAGCCACTATCAGGGACAAACAGAGACTGCAGCGTGTTGTGCGCTCTGCTGAGAAGGTGATTGGCTGTAGACTCCCATCTCTGCAGGACCTGTACACCTCCAGGACACTGCGGCGTGCAGCTCGGATCTCAGCTGACCCTTCTCACCCTGGACACAGTCTGTTTGACCTGCTCCCCTCAGGCAGGAGGCTCCGGTCCATTCGCACCAGAACCTCTCGCCATAAGAACAGTTTCTTCCCCTCTGCTGTTGGACACATGAACAATAAACGTACGACTGTTCCCACCACTAACACATGACCCTACGCTGTGTTCACTGCATCATTCCATGTTTTGGCACTGATCACCACCTGCACTCATGTATATATCTTTCTACGTAGCACTTTTAATTCTCATTCTCATGTATATATCTCATGTATATCTCATGCATATATCATTCTACGTAGCACTTTTAATTCTTATTCTTACTTTTATTTTTTCATGTCTATTTAAGCGCAATTTATGACAGTATGTTTGCACTGAAGCACCGCAGCAATTTCCTAATGTTGTAAACCTGCTCAACATTTGGCAATAAAACTCTTTCTGATTCTGATTCTGATATCTGGTCTTTAAGTTATGATGTATCACCCTGCTTCCGGGTCCAACGATTTTGCGTTTATTAAGGCGGTTTTGTTTTTAGCATGTTTTAATGCTTTGCATCTTGTTCTATTTAATCTGAACAAGCCCCTAAAAAAAGTAAGTGACTGTCCACCTCTCTCGGTTTTTATTACCACTGTTCATTTTAAAGCTCATTTTTTAAAACCGTACAGTATACCTAGAGCCCAGCAGTATATTAATTAATAACCTCTATCTCAGTTTTTCACCTGACTGAAGTCTCCATTCACAGCATCCTGCCATGCAATTTCATTTGTCCCTAACCATCAGGAACCCTCATGTTAACTTTTATTGAGTGGAAAACGGTTAGCTTTAACCCTCCAGCTTCAGTGTGCCAATGTGTTTTTATCATGCTATCCATAGCTGTGTCGCTATCGATCACATTACACATCATTATATACCAGCTAGCCCAGCTTCAGTAACCCTACTGATAGCAGAGCTGTACGTTTTATTTTTTGTTAGAAATCCCTCAATCAGAACATGGTCTATTATTTAATCTTAGAGATATTTTGGGAGACTTCCTGCGTACCACTAGAGGGAGCCCACGTACCACCAGCGTGAGCATATCACAGTTTGAGAATGACTATTCTATGGGACACAGGACTACAGTGTAGATATAATAAAGTACTACAAATTAAGCAAAATTATTGTACACCACATTAATGGTGCAATATTTCCTTTTATCCCCATTGGCTCTGCTTTCAGATCCAATGTGCACACAAACATTTCTGCTTGTTAAAGAGCAGTACAGGCTAGTGACATCTCTACAACTTGTCCAACAACATTGTCATTACACATTCCGCCTAACCCTGTGCAAACCGTGTTAAGTGTGTATTATAGTACTGTGTGGGACAGTCAGAGTTCTGAACTGGAAAGTTGATGAAGTAGACCATCTCACTCCCATTACTCAACACGGATGCTCATGCAGCCACTTGCCAGGTTTGTGCTTCTTATTAGCTGCAGGCTCTGACACTGAGCTCAGCCTGTGTTTTCCAGTTCACGCTGTTGTGTTTGAAGAATTCCATCGCTGTGGAAGAAAAGCAGCAACTCTATTACACTCCTACCAAATGCATTTCAGTGTAAGCAAGAATCAGCAGGGCTACACTGACTTTAAGACCATTCAGTTCAGAAGAGCAGGAATTACAGTGTGTGTGTGTGTGTGTGTGTGTGTGTGTGTGTGTGTGTGTGTGTGTGTGTCTTTCCAAAAAATCCAGTTTTACAGGAATGCTACTATTCCAGCTTCTTATACCAAAATACTACATAGTTTGGTGAGCCATTTCATGGAAAATGAACTCTGGTAAATCATCAGATTTTGCACAGCACAGCATCTGTTTTCCTCCTAGATATTTGTAATCAACCATCCTTGACAGCTGGGGGAAGGACACCACTGTGCAACTGAAAATCTTCCAAAAAAGCATGATGTAACAAATGATTTAGAACAAAACTTTTGTCTGATTTGCTCATAAGTGCTTAATTTTGACTTTAACGAGGTAATTAAAAAGCATTTACGTCCAAATGTCAAGATTTGATTACTTACCATGAAAAATGATATCATTTAACTAAGAGAACTCTCAGATGGGTTAGTTATGAGAAAACAGTACCTTTCTTCAAGTACCTTTTGGACCACTGAGCAACAATGAATTCTGTAATTACAACAATAACACCAAAAATGTCCAAAAATGAAGATGATACTGATCAAAAACTTTTGATGCAGAGGCACTCAATATCCTTGCCATAACTTACATTGGATATTCAGAGTGTCTGTCTGTCATTCCTCTTTTGCTCTCCACATGGATTATTTATCTAATTACAATCAAAGTCTCCTCAAATGCAGGTAATTCATTAACAGAACTCAGGTGACAAACTGACTGCAAGAAGAAATCGGAAATCTTCCAACACTGAAAAAAATGGAATCCTTTCTCTACAGCAAACTCATAAACATTAAAAGTGCAGCTGCCATTCATTTAGATGTAGGCCTTAGTTTGTTATTTTGAACCATCTGAAGGTGTTTACTAAGATGGCTTCAGATTATCAGAGAGTTGCCTAGGACTTTTCTTCTGCTGGTATTTTTTTTTATAAACCAGTGGTAGAGGTAAAGCCTCCAAAAATAATGAGAACTATCCATCCATCCATCTTCATCCGCTTTATCTGAGGCCGGGTCACGGGGGCAGCAGCCTAAGCAAAGAGGCCCAGACCTCCCTCTCCCCAGCCACCTCCTCCAGCTTATCCGGGGGAACACCAAGGCGTTCCCAGGCCAGCCGAGAGATATAATCTCTCCAGCGTGTCCTGGGTCTGGCCCGGGGCCTCCTCCCGGTGGGACCTGCCTGGAACACCTCACCCAGGAGGCGCTCAGGAGGCATCCTTGTCAGATGCCCAAACCACCTCAGCTGGCTCCTTTCGATGTGGAAGAGCAGCGGCTCTACTCTAAGACCCTCCCGGATGCCTGAACTCCTCACCGTATCTCTAAGGGAGAGTCCAGCCACCCATCGGAGGAAGCTCATTTCCGGCGCTTGTATCTGCGATCTCATTTTTTCGGACACTACCCACAGCTTCTGACCATAGGTGAGTGTAGGGAATAGAGCAACAGTTCTGTATTAATGGGCAGCACAGCTATGGTCCATTCTGTTCTAGTGTTTAACAAATGATTTTTCTTCATTGGGGACGCATGGCATTTTTTTGTCTAAAATTACACACAAAAACCAAAACCCCACAAAAACACTAAAGTGGCATGATAATCCAACTGTTAAGTGAGAGTGAGAGTGGGATGTTACACATCTCCAGCCCTAAATCTAAGCACTGGGTCGCCACAGGGATGCGTGCTTAGTCCACTGCTCTACTCGCTTTATACACACGACTGCACCCCCGCCCACCAGAGCAACACCATTGTAAAGTTCGCAGATGACACTACTGTGGTGGGGCTCATATCTGGGGGAGATGAGTCTGCCTACAGAGATGAGGTGGAGCGGCTGTCTTCATGGTGCAAGGATAACAACCTTCTCCTAAACATGAAAAAGACCAAAGAACTCATAATTGACTACAGAAAACACAAGACAGAAATCCAACCACTAATCATCAGCGACGACTATGTGGAGAGGGTGGCAGACTTCCGCTTCTTGGGAGTCAGCATAGAGGGAAACCTATCCTGGAGTGTGAATACCTCTGAGCTACTGAAAAAGACACAACAGAGACTGTACTTTCTGAGAGTGCTTAGGAAGAACAACATCACACAGAGACTGCTGGTGTCTTTCTACAGAGCTTCCATCGAAAGCATACTAACGTACTGCATAGGCATATGGTACGCTAGCTGCACAGTGGCTCAGAGGAAAGCACTCCAGGGAGTAATCAACGCTGCCCAAAGGACAATCGGCTGCCCTCTCCTCAAACTGAAAGACCTACACAGTTCCCGCTGCCTCAAAAGAGCCCATAACATCATAAAGGACACCTCACACCCTGGACATTCCATGTTCGAACTGCTGCCTTCAGGTAAACGGTATAGAACAACATACACAAGGACTAACAGACTCAAACACAGTTTCTACCCAATTGCAATATCATGTTTCAATGCTACTAAAAGTAGATGACTTTCATTGCCCCTGTTGTCATTTGTGCCCTTGATGTTGGAATGCTTTCAGACATGTTTTGTTGGATGCGCTAACAAATTGACTGAGTGATTGATGGTTTGAGTGATATATCAACTAGGTCGTATGTTGAGTGTCTGTATGGGGCCTTAGGCCTGGATTGCTTGGGTGTATTTACTGTATGAGAACACTGTATTTTATATGTATTTCTATCTTTTATATCATATCTATTATAGTTTTTAAGTATTTATCTTTCGTGATGTTGCACTGACCGGAGACATCTTTCAATTTCATTGTACTTGTGACAATGACAATAAAGAATATTCATATTCATTATAAACTAATATTACATGGTATAAACTAACCTACAACCAAGATGTTTTGCAAAAGCACACAAACATATTGTCCAGTAGTTAACTTATGAGAGTCCAACAAACACTTAATCATTTATAGTGTATTAGGGATATTTTTACTTTATGGTTATTCTAATGTACGTAACGTCTGCCAACTTACGTTGTCAGTATTATTATTATCATTTTTTTAAAATTAATATTATTATTATTATTTTGGAGCATTTTTAAGCCTTCGTTTTTTGACAGGTGCAGAAGAGAGGAGGCAGAAGAGTCAGGAAAGAGCACATGGGGATGACATGCAGTAAATGATATGGGGCAGGATCAAACTCAATCCACTGCAGCTTTTTAGCATATGGACCACCTGCTCAGTCAAGTGAAAAATAGCAGCATCTAACACACAGCTTTTAAAAAGATTTTGTTTTCCATGTCAACACAGTGGAATAAACTGCTCTATTAAAGAATTAACTTGTCAAATACACAATAAATATGGGCAAAACAGTTAAATGAGAGCAAAGCTTAAAGCCTACTTGAAATGGTGTAGTTATACAGTGGGGCAAAAAAGTATTTAGTCAGCCACCGATTGTGCAAGTTCCCCCACTTAAAATGATGACAGAGGTCAGTATTTTGCACCAGAGGTACACTGCAACTGTGAGAGACAGAATGTGAAAAAAAATCCATGAATTCACATGGTAGGATTTGTAAAGAATTTATTCGTAAATTAGGGTGGAAAATAAGTATTTGGTCACCTCAAACAAGGAAAATCTCTGGCTCTCACAGACCTGTAAAGTCTTCTGTAAGAAGCTTTTCTGTCCCCCATTCGTTACATGTATGAATGGCACCTGTTTGAACTCATCATCTGTATAAAAGACACCTGTCCACAGCCTCAAACAGTCAGACTCCAAAAGCCAGACGTGTTCCGCTGCTGAAGCCAGTGCATGTCCAGGCCCTTCTGAAGTTTGCCAGAGAGCACATGGATGATACAGCAGAGGATTGGGAGAATGTCATGTGGTCAGATGAAACCAAAGTAGAACGTTTTGGTATAAAGTCAACTCGTCGTGTTTGGAGGAAGAAGAACACTGAGTTGCATCCCAAGAACACCATACCTACTGTGAAGCATGGGGGTGGAAACATCATGCTATGGGGCTGTTTTTCTGCCAAGGGGACAGGACGACTGATCCGTGTTAAGGACAGAATGAATGGGGCCATGTATCGTGAGATTTTGAGCCAAAACCTCCTTCCATCAGTGAGAACTTTGAAGATGAAACGAGGCTGGGTCTTCCAACATGACAATGATCCAAAACACACCGCCCGGGCAACAAAGGAGTGGCTCCGTAAGAAGCATTTGAAAGTCCTGGAGTGGCCTAGCCAGTCTCCAGACCTCAACCCCATAGAAAATCTGTGGCGGGAGTTGAAAGTCCGTTTTGCTCGGCGACAGCCCCAAAACATCACTGCTCTCGAGAAGATCTGCATGGAGGAATGGGCCAAAATACTAGCTACTGTGTGTGCAAACTGGAAAAGACCTATAGTAAACATTTGACCTCTGTTATTGCCAACAAAGGTTATGTTACAAAGTATTGAGTTGTATTTTTGTTATTGACCAAATACTTATTTTCCACCCTGATTCACGAATAAATTCTTTACAAATCCTACCATGTGGATTCATGGCTTTTTTTTTTCACATTCTGTCTCTCACAGTTGAAGTGTACCTCTGGTGCAAATTACTGACCTCTGTCATCATTTTAGGTGGGGGAACTTGCACAATCGGTGGCTGACTAAATACTTTTTTGCCCCACTGTACGTTTACTTACACTCATCAATGGGAATGAATGTCGTGGTAATTTTGTGTTATTTCTTTTAACTGTTCTTTTTCCAGGGTGCAACTATTGTTTGAATTTATTTAGGATTTTCTCTAATCCACATGGGGTCAAAAGTATGCATACGGGATCAAATATATACCAACACTCTTTAAAATGTTTTTTAGGTTGACAAAACCAAGGTATGTTAAATTCTCATTAGTTCAATTCAATTCAATTCAATTTTATTTATATAGCACCAAATCACAACAAAAGTCGCCTCAAGGTGCTTCATAGATACAGAGAAAAACCCAACAATAAAATGACCCCCTATGAGCAAGCACTTTGGCGACAGTGGGAAGGAAAAACTCCCTTTTAACAGGAAGAAACCTCCGGCAGAACCAGGCTCAGGAAGGGGCAGCCATCTGCTGCGACCGGTTGGGGTGAGAGAAGGAAGACAGGATAAAAGACATGCTGTGGAAGAGAGACAGAGGTTAATAACAGATATGATTCAATGCAGAGAGGTCTATTAATACATAGTGAGTGAGAAAGGTGACTGGAAAGGAAAAACTCATTGCATCATGGGAATCTCCCGTCAGCCTACGTCTATTGCAGCATAACTAAGGGAGGATTCAGGGTCACCTGGTCCAGCCCTAACTATATGCTTTAGCAAAAAGGAAAGTTTTAAGCCTAATCTTAAAAGTAGAGATAGTGTCTGTCTCCTGAATCCAAACTGGAAGCTGGTTCCACAGAAGAGGGGCCTGAAAACTGAAGGCTCTCCCTCCCATTCTACTTTTAAATACTCTAGGAACAACAAGTAGGCCTGCAGAGCAAGAGCGAAGTGCTCTAATAGGGTGACATGGTACTACAAGGCCATTAAGATAAGATGGGGCCTGATTATTTAAGACCTTGTATGTGAGGAGCAGGATTTTGAATTAAATTCTGGATTTAACAGGAAGCAAATGAAGGGAAGCCAAAACAGGAGAAATATGCTCTCTCTTTCTAGTCCCTGTCAGTACTCTTGCTGCAGCATTTTGGATTAGCTGAAGGCTTTTCAGTGAGTTTTTTGGAGTAAGACAGCTAGCGGGGCCTACGCTATCTTCGGCTGCACCAGCTACAGGGGCCTGGCTAGCTACGGGTGAATGAAGGGTGCGAAGTAGAGTCTCCAATTCAGTAATCCTGGCCTCCAGAGCTGCAAATATGCTACATTTGTTACAGATATCATTACTGCTAAAGGAGGCCGAGGAGTAACTAAACATCTGACATAATGAGCAAGAACGTGCAGGAGGGACAGGTGAAGTAGCCATGGTGCTAACGAGTCAGCTACAAGCTAAGCTAAGCTAGCGAAACAGTACAGAGACAGTGAGTGGATACTTTTGCTATAAATTAGGTTGTGAATACACAGAAAGTGTGCTTCGGATGAAGCACGTGATGATTACTGACTACAATGGGTAGTCGGTAATCATTTGTTTGACTGTACTGATTGGACTGACCAATACTGAGAACAATAGGAAAGACCAAGGTCCTCAGTGATGATCTAAGGAGAAAAATTGTAGAATTATACATGTTGGAGCAACACGTTCTCACTCCCAAAGCGTAACATTTTACGCTAGGTGCCAAATTGTCAACATATTACGTTTTCGGCTACCCACCACGGTCCTAAATGACGACCTCGGAAAAATGAGGAAATATGACAACCGTATGGACTCAATCTACACATGTTCGCTCTTTTTCTTCAAATTGCTGAGAAACACGCTATTTAACATCATTAAAGTCCTGGTTAAGATCAGGAAAAAGGTTGTGGTTAGGGCTAGGGATAAGGTTAGGTTTAGGGCTGGAATACAGGGCTGGAACGTCTATTACCACGGGAGCGTCATTGCACTGGATTTCAACCATAACCATAAGAACGCCGAAGGTCTCCTTTCGCGTTCCTCAGGAACGCCGCGGGACGTGACAAAACGTCGGCATGTTACGCCTCGGGAGTGAGAACGGGCTGGTTGGGGAGGTCTCTTGGACCTTTTACTAAACAAGTGCTGATTTCAAGATCATCAGTTCAAGAGTTCAAACAGTTATTAGGATGTCTTACCACTTTGCTAAGGTCTGAAAGAAGACCCAAACTCACCCTCAGATGAGAAGGCATTGGTTAGATTGTTCAGGAACGACCACAGCTCAAGTCTGTCATGAAATGAAAACTGCTGGAACACCACTGTCACTGTCTACAGTGAAGCGAGTTTTATATTGCCACGGACTGAGGGTGTTCAGCCAAGAAAGGAACCTTGATTGACAAAATCGACACCTTCTAATTCGACAGAAATGTGCTGTTGCAGTTGCAGTTATCATCACCAAACAGCACAGCACTAAATTTAAATTATTTCAGATGGGACTAACCTTCATTTCTCGACAACCATTGGCTTTGACAACCAAAATCACAATCCCTGTGATACTTCGCACATATAATTAAATGAGGGGGGATCGTCCATGTGTGCACATGTATAAGATATCTTGAGTCTGAGTTCCTTTGCCTTCTACAATTTCTCCTCACATTAGGTTATTTACATTATTATAATAATTTACATTATTATGTAAATAACAAAATAACTTAAAGCAAAAATTGGGAAACGCTCTGGGTCTAAACAGAGCGTGTTGTGTGTGACGTCTTCTTTTGCGCATGCGGGCCGCTTCAAGGGTTCACACTAGAGCGCGTTTATAATAATTTACATTATTATGTAAATAACAAAATAACTTAAAGCAAAAATTGGGAAACGCTCTGGGTCTAAACAGAGCGTGTTGTGTGTGACGTCTTCTTTTGCGCATGCGGGCCGCTTCAAGGGTTCACACTAGAGCGCGTTTGCTGTCGCATTTTATTTGTAGTGTGAACAAGCAGACAAAAAAAATCAGATTTGATCAAAAAATCGGAATGAAGCATTAAGACCTGCAGTGTGAACGTAGCCTTATTGATCGGAAGATTAGTGGTTCGATCCCTGGCTCCTCCATCTGCATGTCAAGAGTGTGAGTGTAAATGTGTAAGAATGTAGTTAGGAGGCACTCAGTTAAGAGAAAGTCTGTGATTGGGTGAATGTGGCATGTTGTATAAAGCACTTTGAGTAATCTGGGAGAGTTGAAACACGCTATATAAGAATCAGTCCATTCACTGTCTGAACAGAGTTTTGTCATGTTACTTTTGCACTATTATGCACATGTTGTTATTACATGGCTTAATTAAGGTACACATTAGGCTGACATCTGGGGCCAAAGCTGAAACTGTTCTGGGCCAGAGCTGAAACTGTTCTAAGCCAGCACAGCAGTGTGTCTACAACTGGCCCGTGGCTGCACACAACTTACACATGGCCCACATAATAATAATAATAATGGATTGGATTTATATAGCACTTTTCAAGGCACCCAAAGCACTTTACAATGCCACTATTCATTCACTCTCACATTCACACACTGGTGGAGGCAAGCTACGGTGTAGCCACAGCTGCCCTGGGGCAGACTGACAGAAGCAAGGCTGCCATATCGCGCCATCGGCCCCTCTGGCCAACACCAGTAGGCGGTAGGGTAAAGTGTCTTGCCCAAGGACACAACGGCCAGGACAGAGAGCCCGGGGATCGAACCGGCAACCTTCCGGTTACAGATACGCTTCCCAACCCCCTAAGCCACGATCGCCCCACATACTGCAAATAATGACGGCCCTTTGGTGGCCCAGACCAGGTTTGCCAGAGATAATCCACACATGGGCCAGCAAAGCACCACCAGTGTGTCTGCAACTGGCCTTGTGCTGGCTCATGTATGGGCCACCTTTGGCAAACCAGATCTGATCCACCAAAGGGCCGTCATTCTTTGCGGTATGTGGGCCATTTGTAAGCACATTGCCAGATCTGGGCCATACCAATTTTACTATGTGGGGTGGTGGGCTCCTCTCTTATTTTCTCTCATTGTCTCCCTGCTTCAGTGCAGAGGGTTTAATTTAACAAGTGCCAAAATATCAACAGAAGAACATAACTGCGCAAGAAAAATATAAAGAATAAAATATATTTATTGGGCACTTGCTAAATACATTTATTTCTATTTCCATAGAAACACAAAGATTATCCTGAGTCTTTAAGACAAGCTTCCAATTACAAATGATATTTAATATATAATACATGACATATAAATCCAGAAACAAGCACAACATGCATCAGGTGAGTGTAGGTTTTAGGTTTTAGGCTTAGTAAATGATTACTCCTTTTTTAACAGAAAAACTATGCCAAAATCTATCAGACCTCATTTGAAATGAATCTTGTAGTTTTTTTTTTGGTTTTTTTTTTATGTCTGTTTAGTATGTGGCTAAAAGGAAACCCAGCTGTAACGCAAACCTCTAAGATTGGTGACTTGGTGTATGTTAATAGGTTAGATTCTTGAGAGCAGGTAACAGAGGCTGCAACTTTTACGAAATATTGTGATGTTTGGATTAAGTAAACAGCATAATTAACCAATTTTTCTAGAGATTTTTTTTTTAGGTTTTCTAGAGATTCAACCTAAACATTTGGCCTAAAACTAGTCTTTGAGGAAACCAAGCACATCATTTGGGGTTCCCAAGTCAAGAGAAGAGCCTATTTTGCTTGTAAAGCTAACATGTCTGTGAGAGTGTGCGTAAATACAGATGCTTCTCTCAGCGCACTCACATTTCCAGATACAGTGGCTTGCAAAAGTATTCGGCCCCCTTGAACTTTTCCACATTTTTTCACATTACAGTCACAAGAGGTTTTCTTCCAAGATTGCCCTGTATTTGGCTCCATCCATCTTCCCATCAACTCTGACCAGCTTCCCTGTCCCTGCTGAAGAGAAGCACCCCCAGAGTGTGATGCTCTCACCACCATATTTGACAGTGGGGATGGTGTGTTCAGAGTGATGTGAAGTGTTGGTTTTCTGCCACACATGGCGTTTTGCATTTTGGCCAAAAAGTTCCATTTTGGTCTCATCTGACCAGAGCACCTTCTTCCACATGTTTGCTGTGTCCCCCACATGGTTTGTCGCAAACTGGAAACTGGACTTCTTATGGTTTTCTGTTAACAATGGCTTTCTTCTTGCCACTCTTCCATAAAGGCCAACTTTGTGCAGTGCACGACTAATAGTTGTCCTATGGACAGATTCCCCTACCTGAGCTGTAGATCTCTGCAGCTCATCCAGAGTCACCATGGGCCTCTTGGCTGCATTTCTGATCAGCGCTCTCCTTTTTCGGCCTGTGAGTTTAGGAGGACGGCCTTGTCTTGGTAGGTTTACAGTTGTGCCATACTCCTTCCATTTCCAAATGATCACTTGAACAGTGCTCCATGGGATGTTCAAGGCTTGAGAAATCTTTTTGTAGCCTAAGCCTGCTTTAAATTTCTCAATAACTTTATCCCTGACCTGTCTGGTGTGTTCTTCGGACTTCATGGTGTTGTTGCTAGTGATGGGACGTTCTGTATCGAGGCTTCGGAGCGTGTGTCGAGTAATGGAGGGGGCGTTTCCGCGAAGCGTGTATCGAGGCTTGCTTCATTTATGGGAGGAGCTGAAAATGATGACGTCCGAAGCCTCGCTGCCCGGCTGTACCACGTGACTGGTTCATGAAGCGGTTCGAACTTTGCCGCAAATAATCATTTTCCATACTGCCAGCATAAATATACACAGTATACTGCCATCACTACACTATAGGTGTTTTACACACTCCTTTTGTTGTTGACATTTACAGGCTGTGTGCAAAATGCCACACTCTTCAAATTCATGCCAGCTATTATTTTTACGTCCAGTAGGTGTCCTGCTAGAGCAAATGAAGCTTCATGAAGCTTCGCGTTGGGGTGAACCAATTGGATGAAAAGCTTCAGTGCTTCATGGGGCTTCATCTGCCCATCACTAGTTGTTGCTCCCAATATTCTCTTAGACAACCTCTGAGGCCGTCACAGAGCAGCTGTATTTGTACTGACATTAGATTACACACAGGTGTACTCTATTTAGTCATTAGCACTCATCAGGCAATGTCTATGGGCAACTGACTGCACTCAGACCAAAGGGGGCTGAATAATTACGCACACCCAACTTTGCAGTTATTTATTTGTAAAAAATGTATCATGTATGATTTTCGTTCCACTTCTCACGTGTACACCACTTTGTATTGGTCTTTCACATGGAATTCTAATAAAATTGATTCATGTTTGTGGCTGTAATGTGACAAAATGTGGAAAGGTTCAAGGGGCCGAATACTTTTGCAAGCCACTGTAGATACGGAAGCTAACATAAATATTAGTTGGCTATATCACCAAAGGTTACCAAGTTCACATTTGATTGTGCTGCAGTAAACAAAGTAGAGCTGATGCAGATGGGAATGCAGTTATGTGGTCATAAACCAAAGTACTTGTTATTAAAAATAAATAATAGCTAATAATAATAGTAGTAAGTCAAAAGAATCACCAATTTATTTGATTGTGGGACTGTGGATACACCACAGGACCATCCCCAGCTGTTTTTGGTAGCTACACAGTGATATACAAATACACATAGATAATTTTAATGTGGTTACTCTACAGACACTACTTATAACTAGGGCATAATTCCGTACAACACAACAGCTGTCTATTAAACAAAGCCCCTGAACAGAAGCTTATAAAGCTGGTTTTGTCTTTGTTTAAAGGCTACTGTACTGTCCTGTTTCTGGTCTACCAAACTCCACCCATAAAACTCCCTGGTTTTACAAAATGATTATTAAGATCAGATTATTAATGTAAAGTAGAAAATGACACCCCATTTCACCTCACCTTATGTGCCCTCAGTGCAAGCCACACTGGATTTGAGTGCTTCTGCTCATAAATAAATAATTGAATGAGCTTACAGTATCATCTCTATCCAAACTTATCATCTCTTATGTATCCCTTTGTAGCCTCAGTTGGCACATTGCTGCTGACTTTACTCTTCCAAGAATTATTAAAAGGGTTTTTCTACCAAATCTCCTGCCAATTGCATAACTTCTCTCGCTCAGTCAAGGAAACTATTTCACTAGGAGCTCCCATATCAGAATACACTAATTCAAAGTTATCTAAATGACGTTTGACCAACCACAGATATTTTAGATGAGTAAACAGTCAATATCTTCTCTTACAATTTCAGCTTAGTTGCGTTAACGTTAATACTGCTCACCCAGTTTAGTGTCATGCTACAGTACAGAGCTGAATATGTATGTGTACTGTGTAAGGGATGATGTTGTGGGGGATGACTGTTGGCCTTGCCTCGGTTTTATGAACCTGTCTCACACAGTGACTTTACCTGGCATTGGAACGTACGCTAGCTGCCAATTTCTGTGCTGTGTTTTGCTTGTAATCTCAATTATGTATTGTCCACTTCCTAATACATGTTTTGCTGGTCTAGTAGGGGATCACCTCTGTGGATTTGTTGGGTGAATGTGTTTATTACATTTTGTCAGCAGTTGCCAATTTAAACAAGACAGTGTGTGCACACTTCATATAATAAGTGAAAAGACATTAGACAACAAGCTCAGAATTGGCACGTTCTACACCAGCATGTGAGATGATATTCTCATAAAAAAAAACACCCAGCGCGCCCCTGCGGGCGGTTTATCCTTCAAGCTCGGGTCCTCTACCAGAGGCCTGGGAGCTTGAGGGTCCTGCGCAGTATCTTAGCTGTTCCCAGGACTGCGCTCTTCTGGACAGAGATCTCCGATGTTATTCCCGGGATCTGCTGGAGCCACTCGCCTAGCTTGGGAGTCACCGCACCTAGTGCTCCGATTACCACGGGGACCACCGTTACCTTCACCCTCCACATCCTCTCGAGCTCTTCTCTGAGCCCTTGGTATTTCTCCAGCTTCTCGTGTTCCTTCTTCCTGATATTGCTGTCATTCGGAACCGCTACATCGATCACTACGGCCGTCTTCTTCTGTTTGTCTACCACCACTATGTCCGGTTGGTTAGCCACCACCATTTTGTCCGTCTGTATCTGGAAGTCCCACAGGATCTTAGCTCGGTCATTCTCCACCACCCTTGGGGGCATCTCCCATTTTGACCTCGGGACTTCTAGGTTATACTCGGCACAGATGTTCCTGTACACTATGCCGGCCACTTGGTTATGGCGTTCCATGTATGCCTTGCCTGCTAGCATCTTGCACCCTGCTGTTATGTGCTGGATTGTCTCTGGGGCATCTTTACACAGCCTGCACCTGGGGTCTTGCCTGGTGTGATAGACCCCAGCCTCTATGGATCTTGTACTCAGAGCTTGTTCTTGTGCTGCCATGATTAGTGCCTCTGTGCTGTCTTTCAGTCCAGCTTTGTCCAGCCACTGGTAGGATTTCTGGATATCAGCCACCTCCTCTATCTGCCGGTGGTACATACCGTGCAGGGGCCTGTCCTTCCATGATGGTTCCTCGTCTCCCTCCTCTTTCTTGGGTTTCTGCTGCCTGAGGTATTCACTGAGCACTCGGTCAGTTGGGGCCATCTTCCCAATGTATTCTTGGATGTTCCTTGTCTCATCCTGGACTGTGGTGCTGACACTCACCAGTCCCCGGCCCCCTTCCTTCCGCTTAGCGTACAGCCTCAGGGTGCTGGACTTGGGGTGAAACCCTCCATGCATGGTAAGGAGCTTTCTTGTCTTTATGTCAGTGGCTTCTATCTCCTCCTTTGGCCAGCCTATTACCCCAGCAGGGTACCTGATCACGGGCAGGGCGTACGTGTTGATGGCCCGGATCTTGTTCTTACCATTCAGCTGACTCCTCAGGACTTGCCTGACCCTCTGCAGGTACTTGGTGGTTGCAGCCTTTCTAGCGGCCTCTTCATGGTTCCCATTTGCCTGCGGGATCCCCAGGTACTTGTAACTGTCCTCTATGTCTGCAATGTTGCCTTCTGGTAGTTCAATCCCCTCAGTTCTGACTACCTTCCCTCTCTTTGTTACCATCCGACTACACTTCTCCAGTCCGAACGACATTCCAATGTCATTGCTGTATAGCCTGGTAGTGTGGATCAGTGAATCGATGTCTCGTTCACTCTTGGCATACAGCTTGATGTCATCCATGTACAGGAGGTGGCTGACAACTGCTCCGTTCCGTAGTCGGTATCCGTAGCCAGTCTTGTTAATGATCTCACTGAGGGGGTTCAGGCCTATGCAGAACAGCAGTGGGGACAGAGCATCTCCTTGGTAGATCCCACACTTGATGGTGACTTGTGCTATGGGCTTGGAGTTGGCCTCTAGTGTTGTGCGCCACATCCCCATTGAGTTCCTGATGAAGGCTCTTAGGGTCCCATTGATCTTGTACAATTCTAGGCATTCCAGTATCCAGCTGTGGGGCATTGAGTCATAGGCCTTCTTGTAATCAATCCAGGCAGTGCACAGATTGGTCAGTCTGGTCTTGCAGTCTCGGCTGACTGTTCTGTGTCCCGCTCATGTATTGACCCATGTGCCTGTTCATCTTAGCCGATATGATGCCTGACAGGAGCTTCCATGTAGTACTGAGGCAGGTTATTGGTCGGTAGTTGGAGGGGACCGGTCCCTTCTTGGGGTCCTTGGGGATCAGGACCGTCCGACCTTCGGTTAGCCATTCCGGGTGTCTCTCGTTAACTAGCAGCTGGTTCATTTGTGCTGCCAGACGCTCGTGGAGTGCAGTCAGCTTCTTTAGCCAGTGGGCATGAACCATGTCAGGCCTTGGTGTTGCCCAACTCTTCATACTGAAGACCCTTTCTTGGATATCTACCACTGTGATGGTTACTGGACCCTGTTCAGGGAGGTCGCTGTGGTCTGCCCTCAGATCCACTAGCCACTGAGCATTGCCGTTATGGGTTGCATCCTTCTCCCATATGCTCTTCCAGTATTGCTCCGTCTCCAGCCTTGGTGGTGCTGTTCTCTTATTGTTCCCTTGCCACTGAGAGTACACCTTTGCTGGTTCTGTGGAGAACAGCTGGTTTATTCTCCTGCCTTCTATCTCTCTGGAGTACCTCCTCAAGCGGCTGGCCAAGGCTGTGAGTCTTTGCTTGGCCAAGGCCTCAGGTATGGACAGCTTGCTCTATTTCTTATGCACCTTCTTTGTCGCACTTTTCTGCAACTCCGTTAGTTGGCTAACCTCCCTCCATGCTACTTTGATATATATATATATATTATTTTTATTTTTTTAATTTTTTTTTTTAAATTAGGGGTGCAACGATACACAAAATTCACGATTCGGTTCGGTTCGATACTTTGGTGTCACGGTTCGATATTTTTTCGATACAAAAAAATGTTCATGCCTTTTTAATTTGTCTTTTATTAAAATTATAAATATACATTTTAACTCAAAAGTACAGTTTTTAAATTTAATGTTGCTGAAACAAAAAAGTAATAAAAAATATATATATATATCTCAGGGCTTGCAAAATTTCATAATCCCTGGTGGCCCTTCGGGCAGGGACTCTTCAGTTTTTGGTAGCCCAAAATAAATTTAAGTAGCCCGAATATAAAAGAGAGCAATTTTTTGATTGATGTTTTGTTTCCTGTTTTGTTTCCTTTACAATATTATACATTAAAGTATAATATTGTAATGGAAACAAAACATTAATAAAAAAATTGTTGAAAAACAAATTACAACATTGTATAAAAATTACAATCATCAACTCAAATACTTGGTTCTAATTGAACAGAAATTTCTATGAACTTGTAAGAACTGTGTAGAACATGAATCAGTCTGTGTCAGATCCTGAATTTGAAATTTCCACTGAAGGCCATTTGCTTTTTGAAGTTTGCAAAGACTGCTAAATTTTGCCAGTGGTTGTTCACTCTTTGCAACATAGTACGCTGTTTTAAAATGATTTTCAGGTTTATTTTTATTTTTTTATTTTGTTCTGGGAAAGATATTGCAGACTGAACAATAATGCATTTCTTGCATTTCTCATGGGTTCTAATGGGGGCCTTTCTTAAAATGACTGGTCCAGGTAACAAAGGCGTTTGTCGCCTCAGAAATTGAAGGAAAACCAACAACACACCCGGTAGAACATTATGTTTTTTACACAGGTGCACATAAGTGGTCCGCATGTGCGCATTTGCTGTCAAAATAAAAGACGCGCACCAGATAAGAAGTTGCAACGCGCATTTGCGTCCATATAAAAGGCACTGTTTTTGTCCGCTAGAGTGGGATTTTCACGGCACATTCCGCACCACATCTCTGTGCGTTCATCATTTGTTTGAAGCCAGCTCACCTCCTGGAACCACTTTTCCGAGAATACGCGCTTCTTTTGTGGTTTGGACTCCTTCTGACATTTCTTTGGAGGTGGAGGTGTCAGAGCAGTTATGAATTATATTATTATTATTGTATGTTGGTGTTGCTGTCTTTCTCCCTGTTTGCGTGTGTGTATATGTGTTTCGGCGGGCGCCTTCAGGCCTGGTGGGTGTGGCCCTGCTGACGGTCTGGCCACACCCGAAGCCACACACCTGCTGCTGATCTGGCCTCGTCGGGGGGAGCTACTTAAGAGAGTCTTGGAGCTCCCACCGACGCGGGATCATTCCGTGAGACTCCATGTTAGTCATCCTGTTGAGCTGAGGTAGTGTGTGTATGCCTGTGGTTATGTGTCCTGACGGCTGCGTCTATTGTGTCCCCAGGAGAAGTGTGGAGCGCCAGATGGCAGCCAGCACGAGGAGTGCTGAGACACGGGAGCGGAGAGCACTGAGACACGGACTGGTCACGGAGAGACACGACACTGGAGTCAGGGAAAGCACGGGGATTTATTGTTGTTTTGTTCCATCACTGTAAGTAAACGTACTGCTTGTACATTGAGCACCGCGCCTGGGTCCTCCTTCCCCACACCCCCCACGGTTTGTCATGCTAAACTGTGACAGAAGGAAAACCAAAGTAATTGCTTAAAGCAGATTGCTTCTTCGACATCTTTAAGAGTTCTAAACAAATGTCTGTCCTCCTCCAGAATATCTTATGTATGCAAACACACACGTTGCTACGGAGCCCCGCAGGGGACATGGGAGAAAAAAAAAATTAGGGAGAAAAAAAAATTAGGGAGAAAAAAAAAATTAAGACGGACTTTTGCGAGATCTCGCAAAACTCCAACAATGGCGGCAGCTACTTAGTTGTAATTAGAGATGGCACGATACCACTTTTTTATGTCCGATACCGATACCGATATCATAAATTTGGATATCTGCCGATACCGATATGAATCCGATATAGTGTTTTTTAATCAACAAAACTGTTTTTTAAAATATCTTGCTGCATTTTGCAAGTCTGCAAGTTCATACTCAAGTTTAAAACAACAACTACACTAAAGCTATTCTGTTATACCTGTATGCAAAAAAAAAAATTCATAGTTCAGCAATACTGATCAATCTAATAAACTTAAACCTACACCATCCTCCCTATTCTGGTATTTTAAAGAGTACTTAGCGTAAATATTAAGCAACCTAACTAATAGGGTTCCAACTCCCAGCAACAACATAAATAAATAAAAAATAGGGAACCACCCCTCACGCTCCACCTCATGATGCTTAATCGACGTAATCAACCTTAATTTGATGCAGTGTGAAAAAAAAATGCACAGAAATCAATTATTTTTCAAGAAATATTAAACAGATTCAACATCTTTCTTCAACAAAATTGCAGACTGCACAGATGGTACCTTCCCAAAGAAAAAAGTACTATAGCTTACTAGGGTATTGGTATATATATTAGACTTAATAGTCACTATATACAGTAATTGACTTCTATTCATTTTACATCAAATTAAAACTTTGGGTGTCAGATAATTATTTATTAAAAGCTAGACATTTTAAATGAGAATAAGAAAGAAAAGTATGTCTTTGTGCCCCCTTTTCCCTGTTAATGCCCTATCGGCCCCCCTGGCTAAACTTTGCTAGATCCGCCCCTGCACAGTTACCAGCGTCAGCTACGTAGAAAAAGCTCCTGGTGTAGAAAGTAATATTAAATAAATCCTAACAACAGCTTATCAAGCTTAAACGTGCTGCTGTTGTTCAGCCGCTGGTTTCCTCTTTCTGGCGCAAAGTGGACCAAAAACAAAGAAGAGAGACGGACTCGCGACAGAAAAGCCGATCAGCTGATCAGTTTCACGATTGAAGTAGCAGCCGGAGAGAGAGAGGCAGTCGCTCGTTAAGCTTAACGCAGGAATGCTTTACAAACATTCAGAGATGGACTTACACGCTTGCTTTACTTCTCTCGGGGATAACTTTGTCGGAGATGAAATGCCAGGTTGCTAGCGAAGCTCCACATGCTATCCAGACCACCAACAGGTCCCGCATGCCACAGCCGCTCTATCACGTGATGCATACTGCTCCGACGTGCTAACTTTCTGAGGTGAGTTACGGCGTGTTGCAAGTTTTGTGAGGTGCTTTCGTGATATTTAATGGATCGGATTACATTTTTTATTTTTCTCCGATATCCGATCCAGTAATTTAGGTCAGTATCGGACCGATACCGATACGTAATATCGGATCGGTCCATCTCTAGTTGTAATATTACTCTTTCTGGGTCACAAAATACACTTTTAAGATATTTTGAGGCGTAAATGTAGTTGTGTAAACGTCAGATACCTGCTCGGTTTACAAGACATCACATATTTGCAAAAGTGCTCCGACGTTTTTGGAGATCTGACACCCACTAGCTCGAAGCTAACGGGAGGTCGAGACCTACTACAGCCGGGAGGAACACCGCTTTCCCGGCACATCGTGCCTCGACCTCCCGGTCGGCTTCGAGCTGGCGGCCACTAGCTCGAAGCTAACGGGCGGTCGAGACCTACTACAGCCGGGAGGAACACCGCTTTCCCGGCACATCGTGCCTCGACCTCCCGGTCGGCTTCGAGCTGGCGGCCTCCGAAGAATGTGGCTAAAACTTTTGCGAGATCTCGCAATACTTTTGCGAGATCTCGCAAAAGTCCGTCTTAATTATTTTTTTTTCTCCCTAATTTTTTTTTTCTCCCTAATTTTTTTTTCCTCCTGTGTCCCCTGTGGGGCTCCGTACGTTGCAACTTCTTATCTTGTGCGTGTTTTTTATTTTGACAGCAAATGTGCACCTGCGGACTACTTATGTGCAGCCCTGGTTATTTAGCTCATCATATTGCAGCCACAGAAATTCTTTTGTCCATGAAACCATTAAGCTGCACTTTCTTTTTGCCTTATAGTCTGATTTGTCATAACTTTTCCGTTTTGTGGTAAGCTTTTCTTTGGCTGTCACTTCTTCACCCTGACCTATCTTATTTGGCTCAGCAGAACTAAAATATATATCCTGCTGCTTTTACACACGCACTCACATAACGCTCAGTGATTCTCTGCGCGATCAATCTCTCACATGTTTAAGCTTGTTGCGGGAGATTTCACTTGTCATATTTGCATATTAAGCTAACAATTGATAAGAGGAATTGGTGCCCAAATTATCGTCACTCACCAATCAGTGCTGTCGCTCTCTATACACAGTTCGCGCGAAGTGAAAGCAAAAAACAAGCGCAAATTCAAACGTGATTTCAATATGTCACATATTGACAGTGGCTCACCGATGCCAATGACATAATTACCCAGCTACATTTCCGAAAGAATGCAAAAGCATTGACATATATTTTTCCTTCCTATGATGGACAGGGCAGAGAGAGATTTTGGTAGCCCGACTGGAAAAATCGCTAGCCCCGGGACGTTGGGCTAGCGATTTTGCGAGCCCTGTATCTGATTGAGGAATCACTCATCTTTGGAAAAGAGAGTTTATTACAGATAAATGGCTCTTTCCAAAATAAAAGCTATACTATACGCTTCTTCTGGGCTATATTCTCAGCAGCATATTAAACATATCAGGTCCCCATAAGGAGAATCATGTGCTAACGGCTGTCTAAATAACTCGGGTAAAGTTTGTAGCATGCGTGCTTGTTGTTTTTGTCTGCTTCCACTTGTCATTGCACTAGGATGCTGTCGGAGTAAATGTGCAGTCATATTCGTTGTGTTCCCACTAGTGCTGTCAGCGTTAATCTCGTTGAAATGACGTTAACGCCACAACACGGCAAATCTCCGTTAACGAGCTACCGCCAATCGCCCCGTGCGTGGGGCTGGATGGCCAACGTGTTAACGAGCTAACTGCGCTAACACACTAGTTCCCAACCATGTAATTGAGCATTGCGTGGCACATCCAACATACTGTTTTACTTTAGTCCATGACGCACTTACCTTCAGGGTCATACGTCACATGAAAACCAAAATAGTTCCAAACACCACATCTGAATGAGGGTAGGGGAGGTTCAATTTGCCATGTTGCAAGAAGAGCTTAACTTCTGTCTTGCTAGCTTGCCCTGCGCTCAGTGAATCTGCGTTCGACTACTCCGCCTAGGCTGCACTGTCGAGCGCAGATCCACTGAGCGCTCAACACAGACAGCATCATCAGAAGGAAAGTTGATAAAATAAATAAAAAATTTTGTGATGTTCGGTACATATGCGTACCAAACCGAAAGCACTGTATCGAACGGTTCAATATCGATACGAGTATCGTTGCACCCTAATATATATATATATATATATATATATATATATATATATATATATATATATATATATATATACACTGAACAAAAATATAAACGCAACACTTTTGTTTTTGCTCCCATTCCCCATGGGATGGACGTAGAGACCTAAAATTCATTCCAGATACACAATATAACCATCCCTCCCAAACAGTGGTTACAAATCAGTCCAAATGTGTGGTAGTGGGCACATCTGCTATATTGAGATAATCCATCCCACCTCACAGGTGTGCCACATCAGGATGCTGATCTGACATCATGAGTAGTGCACAGGTGTACCTCAGACTGCCCACAACAAAAGGCCACCCTGGAATGTGCAGTTTTTTGCGCTATTGGGGGTCTGGGGACCCAGAACCGGTCAGTATCTGGTGTGACCACCATTTGCCTCATGCAGTGCAACACATCGTCGCATGGAGTCTATCAGATTGTCAATTGTGGCCTGTGGAATGTTGGTCCACTCCACTTCAATGGCTGTGCGAGGTTGTTGGATATTCGTGGGAACTGGTACACGCTGTCGTATACGCCGGTCAAGCACATCCCGAACATGCTCAATGGGTGACATGTCCGGTGAGTATGCTGGCCATGCAAGAACTGGGACATTCTCAGCTGCCATCTGCCCTGAACAATGTGAACCATGATTCATCCGTGAAGCGCACACCTCTCCAACGTGCCAGACGCCATCGAATGTGAGCATTTGCCCACACAAGTCTGTTACGGCGACGAGCTGGAGTCAGGTCAAGACCCCGATGAGGACGACGGGCATGCAGTTGAGCATCCCTGAGACGGTTTCTGACAGTTTGTGCAGAAATTGTTTGGTTGTGCAAACCAATTGTTCCAGCAGCTGTCTGGGTGGCTGGTCTCAGACGATCTTGGAGGTGAACCTGCTGGATGTGGAGGTCCTGGGCTGGTGTGGTTACACGAGGTCTGCGGTTGTGAGGCCGGTTGGATGTGCTGCCATATTCTCTGAAACGCCTGTGGAGACAGCTTATGGTTGAGAAATGAACATTCAATGCACGGGCGACAGATCTGGTTGACATTCCTGCTGTCAGCATGCCAATTGCACGCTCCCTCATTGCTTGTGGCATCTGTGGCATTTTGCTGTGAGACAAAACTGCACATTCCAGGGTGGCCTTTTGTTGTGGGCAGTCTGAGGTACACCTGTGCACTACTGATGATGTCAGATCAGCATCCTGATGTGGCACACCTGTGAGGTGGGATGGATTATCTCAATATAGCAGATGTGCCCACTACCACACATTTGGACTGATTTGTGACCACTGTTTGGGAGGGATGGTTATATTGTGTATCTGGAATGAATTTTAGGTCTCTACGTCCATCCCATGGGGAATGGGAGCAAAAACAAAAGTGTTGTGTTTATATTTTTGTTCAGTGTGTATGTATATATATATATATATATATATATATATATATCAGCTGGATAGCGTAGTGGTTAGACTACACGCCTTTGGAACAGAGGATCGCAAGTTCGATTCCTCCCTGGGGCGTCTGTATCCAGTAAGGGTCCTAAGGCTAGACCCCCTATGCTAAGCAAGCCTACCGCAGACATGAGCGAGACAGATAAATATGAAGGCATGCCGGCTCGGACGTCGCCCGGATCAACAAGGTCCGCGTCAGGTGTTGAGGAACCAGGGCACCCTGACGAAAAGTGGGCTACTGGAACAAGAAGGCATCGGTGGGCAAGGGACGAAAACAGGGCGTTGTTGGAATGCTACTACGCAAGTAACCCCGGCGGAAGGGGATACATGAATAGGATGAGGGACCTATGGATTCTTCGATACCCAACATCCACAATGACGGCGAAACAACTAGTAGCTCAGTGTTCCAACATTCGAAAGAAGGGACTGCTCTCACAGCTAGAGATTGACGAGGTACAACACAAATGCTACGGCAAGGAGGAGTCAGGACGCCAGGTCAGGGGGGAGATATCATCACCCCCACCCGAGATTGGGTACATAGCCCCAAGTGTGATAGGAGAAGGATCGTTGAGTGCGAGAGGAACTGACCTGAAAAATAGGATCATGGCAAGCTTGAAACCTGGATCCCCCATAGCCGGTTACCAAGATTACGTGAAGTACCCTCAGAAGGTCTGCTAGATGATGTTAATGCAGCACTACGGGCAATACCTACAACCACGATTACCGACACTAACAAGCTGATCTACAATACAGCAGCAGTGATCAGTGAGATGCTTGGCTACAAGTTGAACAGCCACAAGGGGCAGTACCCTCCATGGAGAAGGAGGCTAGAGGGCAAGATCAAAGTAGCACAGAGAGAGGTTAGCCAACTAACGGAGTTGCAGAAAGGTGCGACGAATAAGGTGCCTAAGAAATACAGCAAGCTGTCCATACCTGAGGCCTTGGAAACTGCCAAGCAAAGACTCACAGCCTTGGCCAGCCGCTTGAGGAGGTACACCAGAGAGATAGAAGGCAGGAGAATAAACCAGCTGTTCTCCACAGAACCAGCAAAGGTGTACTCTCAGTGGCAAGGGAACAATAAGAGAACAGCACCACCAAGGCTGGAGACGGAGCAATACTGGAAGAGCATATGGGAGAAGGATGCAACCCATAACGGCAATGCTCAGTGGCTAGAGGATCTGAGGGCAGACCACAGCGACCTCCCTGAACAGGGTCCAGTAACCATCACAGTGGCAGATATCCAAGAAAGGGTCTTCAGTATGAAGAGTTGGACAGCACCAGGGCCCGACATGGTTCACGCCTACTGGCTGAAGAAGCTAACTGCACTCCACGAGCGTCTGGCAGCACAAATGAACCAGCTGCTAGTTAACGAGATACACCGGGAATGGCTAACTGAAGGCCGGACGGTCCTGATCCCCAAGGACCCCAAGAAGGGACCGGTCCCCTCCAACTACCGACCAATAACCTGCCTCAGTACTACATGGAAGCTCCTGTCAGGCATCATATCGGCTAAGATGAACAGGCACATGGGTCAATACATGAGCGGGACACAGAAAGGAATTGGCAAGAATACCAGAGGCGCAAAACACCAGCTACTGGTAGACAGAACAATCAGCCGAGACTGCAAGACCAGACTGACCAACCTGTGCACTGCCTGGATTGATTACAAGAAGGCCTATGACTCAATGCCCCACAGCTGGATACTGGAATGCCTAGAATTGTACAAGATCAATGGGACCCTAAGAGCCTTCATCAGGAACTCAATGGGGATGTGGCGTACAACACTAGAGGCCAACTCCAAGCCCATAGCACAAGTCACCATCAAGTGCGGGATCTACCAAGGAGATGCTCTGTCCCCACTGCTGTTCTGCATAGGCCTGAACCCCCTCAGTGAGATCATTAACAAGACTGGCTACGGATACCGACTACGGAACGGAGCAGTTGTCAGCCACCTCCTGTACATGGATGACATCAAGCTGTATGCCAAGAGTGAACGAGACATCAATTCACTGATCCACACTACCAGGCTATACAGCAATGACATTGGAATGTCGTTCGGACTGGAGAAGTGTAGTCGGATGGTAACAAAGAGAGGGAAGGTAGTCAGAACTGAGGGGATTGAACTACCAGAAGGCAACATTGCAGACATAGAGGACAGTTACAAGTACTTGGGGATCCCGCAGGCGAATGGGAACCATGAAGAGGCCGCTAGAAAAGCTGCAACCACCAAGTACCTGCAGAGGGTCAGGCAAGTCCTGAGGAGTCAGCTGAATGGTAAGAACAAGATCCAGGCCATCAACACGTACGCCCTGCCCGTGATCAGGTACCCTGCTGGGGTAATAGGCTGGCCAAAGGAGGAGATAGACGCCACTGACATAAAGACAAGAAAGCTCCTTACCATGCATGGAGGGTTTCACCCCAAGTCCAGCACCCTGAGGCTGTACGCTAAGCGGAAGGAAGGGGGCCGGGGACTGGTGAGTGTCAGCACCACAGTCCAGGATGAGACAAGGAACATCCAAGAATACATTGGGAAGATGGCCCCAACTGACCGAGTGCTCAGTGAATACCTCAGGCAGCAGAAACCCAAGAAAGAGGAGGGAGATGAGGAACCAGCATGGAAGGACAGGCCCCTGCACGGTATGTACCACCGGCAGATAGAGGAGGTGGCTGATATCCAGAAATCCTACCAGTGGCTGGACAAAGCTGGACTGAAAGACAGCACAGAGGCACTAATCATGGCAGCACAAGAACAAGCTCTGAGTACAAGATCCATAGAGGCTGGGGTCTATCACACCAGGCAAGACCCCAGGTGCAGGCTGTGTAAAGATGCCCCAGAGACAATCCAGCACATAACAGCAGGGTGCAAGATGCTAGCAGGCAAGGCATACATGGAACGCCATAACCAAGTGGCCGGCATAGTGTACAGGAACATCTGTGCCGAGTATAACCTGGAAGTCCCGAGGTCAAAATGGGAGATGCCCCCAAGGGTGGTGGAGAATGACCGAGCTAAGATCCTGTGGGACTTCCAGATACAGACGGACAAAATGGTGGTGGCTAACCAACCGGACATAGTGGTGGTAGACAAACAGAAGAAGACGGCCGTAGTGATCGATGTAGCGGTTCCGAATGACAGCAATATCAGGAAGAAGGAACACGAGAAGCTGGAGAAATACCAAGGGCTCAGAGAAGAGCTCGAGAGGATGTGGAGGGTGAAGGTAACGGTGGTCCCCGTGGTAATCGGAGCACTAGGTGCGGTGACTCCCAAGATAGGCGAGTGGCTCCAGCAGATCCCGGGAACAACATCGGAGATCTCTGTCCAGAAGAGCGCAGTCCTGGGAACAGCTAAGATACTGCGCAGGACCCTCAAGCTCCCAGGCCTCTGGTAGAGGACCCGAGCTTGAAGGATAAACCGCCCGCAGGGGCGTGCTGGGTGTTATATATATATATATGCCCTAGAATAAAGAGCAACAGGAAGCACCCAGCACATTGCCTCCTTTGGCGTTGAGAGAGTTTAACTGAGTTTCCTCCTGTTGTTTGGGTTTTCACTCACAATCCAAGGACATGCTGGTTCATGACTCTATTGCATTATGCCTACGGCAGTCAGTCATGCACTGCCATTAAGCAGGGCTTCTTTTTTTTCTGCCAGGAATCAGAATCAGAAAGACTTTATTTATCCCCAAGGGGTAATTAAGATGTGGAAGTGCTTTGGGTGCCTTGAAAAGCGCTATATAAATCCAATCCAATATTATTATTATTATGATGACCAATCAACTGTTAGGGCCGAGAGGGCCAGGCTGTGGGTGTGGACTCAAATGCAGACACAGAGGGAGGCAAAACAGGCGTGAACACAGTGCTTTATTTACAGTGCCTAGTGAACTTACAAAGCAGGAAACTATGAATGCTATGAACGGAGAATGCTATGAACTGTGGAAGCTATGAACTGAGAACTGTGAGGCCAAACTGTGAACATGAAACTCTGAGTGCTATGACTAGGTGCTAGATTTCATGGATGGATCCTGGGAATGGAAAAAAGGGGCAGCGGCTTGGATGGAGGTACGCAGTCAGCGTTGCAGGTTAAAGTGTCATGCGAGGAGGGGGTGTCCAAGGGGTTCCGGGTGAGGAGTGTCCAGAGAGGATCCAGAATATACTTAGAGTGATGTACTTGGCAGGGAGGCAGGCAGGTGTAGTCCAATGATGGAAAGGAAGCAACCAGATGACAGAACCAGCGTCCAGGCGGAGATGTGAGTAGTTTAGGTTGGGAAGCGCGACTGCCAGGTGGGTCCTATTACAAAGAAAACACGGTGAGGAGAAAAACAGTAGTTAAGGGCTCTCACAAGGGCTTGGCGGCCTAGCACTAACGTGAGTTAGCAAAAGATCTGGCAGAGGTCTGTTGTGAATGCTGGTCTTATATGCTGGTGACTTGATTGGAACCAGGTGTGGAAGCTGATTGGAGTCTCTGCCTGAAGGTGGAGCCCAGCGGAGTGGAAAAATCCGGTACTCACCCGGACCATGACATCAACAGCATTTACAATTCCACAGAAGAGCACATTCACTTGCTTTGTTGCACTCGTGGAAGTGTCATGGTAACTACTAAGTGTCAAGTCTATTTTACTGCAAGTTTATACACAGGTGACTTACTGTACCACTGAACAGCCCACATGTAGTATTGTACTGTATTTGGTTTTGTGCATATACTTAGGCTAGCTTTGTATTTCACTTGTGGTTCAGCTCTCCATTTTACTGCTGTGGGTTATGAGTGTCAGGGTGATCTGTGCTGAAATTAATTGCATCATCTTCAGTGTTTGGTACTTGAACTTAGGCAGCTTTCACTGAACCTCACATCCATTTCTTTTCAATTGCTTTTACTTCATCTGTCAAGAGATTTTTGTTTTTATATTTTTATATTTTATATATAGAGAGAACTAACGGCACCATAAAACAGAGACTCAGAAAATGTATGGAAGAAACAGGAAGACCATGGCCTGAATGCATAGGCCTAGTAAAAATGTGGATGAGATTAACACAAGGCTCTCAAAAACTTACACCATTCGAGATTGTCCATGGTAGGCCTTTTCCACTACCAGTGATAAGTGAACCACTAGACAAATCTGTCAGAGAAACAACTCTGGCAGAATGGATGGCAAAACTACTAGAAAATAAGGATATTGTTTTGAACAATAAACTGCCGTGCGACGCTTCTCCAGTCTCTTGCAGGTTGAAACCAGGCGATTGGGTTCTAATACGGGTACTCCAGAGGAGAAATTGGAGCTTGCCTCGCTGGGAGGGTCCCTATCAAGTGTTATTGACTACACCCACAGCCTGTAAAATTGCAGAGAGACCATCTTGGATTCATCAGAGCCACTGCAAGAAAGCACTACTTTCTTGCAGTGGAGTGTAAGGGGTTTCACCAGGTATCAGTAGGTCCAGTGGCGAGGGAGGAGTGCTGATTGAGCTCAGCTCGCACTCTTATTCTCTCCAGCCACTGACCAACTTTAGGCTTACTGATGCATTTGGGTGAAACCAACCTTAAGCATGAAGTGTTCTCAGGTGATGACTGGCGTCTTACAACTAGCAATGGCTCTATTCATCAGACTATCCGATCTGGAAGACGACAGAAACCCATGCACAAGCCGAGATAAGAGATGGACGCACAACAACTTCCATCTAATGGACATGATACAAGACTACATCTATCCGTGGACGAAAAATGCCTGAAACAGATAAAAATGCAAAGAGTTTAGTCTATTTAAAAGGCAGTGTGTGTGAGAGGATTATGAAATTATTGTGTGAATGATGCTATATTTTAGATCAAAAGTTAGTAGAATTACAGAGGGTTTGTAGATTTTAAATACAAAATAAGTTTGATTAGCATTCAGAAACAGAAAAGCAGCTTGAGCTGCTCTGAGCAGCTGCATGTGTGTGTGACAGGAAATGGTGTGTGTGACAGGAACTTTGCATGCCCATAAAAGGAGACTCACTGTGACAAGTGAGCACCCAGAGAGAGAGATGAGTTAGACTGGCGAGTGGAGGTTTTATGAAAAGAAATGAAAAGGATATTAATTGTATGTTTTAGTGTGTCAATACAGGTAACCGATAAAGAAAGGTGGACTTTTCTCAACCTGGAATTTTGAGTACAGCGGCAAAACCATAGATTAACATAATTGGGAGAAAACAGGCCAGATTTTGGCTTAAAATTTTACAGCTTGACCTCCCACTTGTCCCGATCCTGAGAAGAAGCTCAAAGGACAGTTAATCTCCTGATGAAGACCAACAGAACATCGTGGATTTGAAGAATTAACAGCAGGCAAAAGACAGTGCAACTGAACCATTAACCCTGACGACTGATGACACCAGCAGCAGCATGTAAGGAACCACGTGATGCAAACATGCACTGTGAATTACAGGCTGGGCAGTTGAACTGTGAAAAAGCACTGGACACTGATTGTCAGATTTGCCATGCGTGGAGTAATCTTGAAAGAGAAGACTGAAAAGATCAAAGGAGAAGAAGAAACAGACTGTGTCGTTAGAGATTTGAAGGCCACACAGGACGCTGTGAAGAGAGGGACAGGGACCAATGAGAGGTGAAGCCCAGACGAGTTCGACAGCAAGGATAGTATAATTGGGTTGAATTTGAAGTCTGAACTCAATAATGGTTTAAAGATGTTCACCAGATCATGGAGTTTTATTTTATTTTACTTTATTTTACTTTATTTTATTTTATTTTGCTTGTGTTATACCTTGTTTAACGGCTGTAATCCCATAGATGATAAGTTTATTACTCATGAAGACTTCTTTTCCTATTTGTAAGATGAAGATGAAGTGCAACTAATGATGTAATAACTGAAAATGCGAAAGACAAGTAGTTAG
This sequence comes from Mchenga conophoros, assembly GCF_057382185.1. Classification (NCBI taxonomy): domain Eukaryota; kingdom Metazoa; phylum Chordata; class Actinopteri; order Cichliformes; family Cichlidae; genus Mchenga; species Mchenga conophoros. The sequence goes on along the minus strand of NC_140527.1, from coordinate 15,980,440 downwards.
TTACTGATGACTAGTACATTTCAATCTCTGTTCAACAGGAGGGAATGTCAAGAGATTTTTGTTTTTATATAATTTGATCAGCTTCATAAAATGTGCTAAGTGATCTAAATGTCTATGTGACTTTTCACTTAATAACTTTTGTGCCAGCTACTGAACCACTTCCTGTTTTTCAGAGAACAGATGTAGACAGGAAACTGCAGGTTTGCAGAGCGTGCTTTTATTATGTGCTGATTTTGTTTTTTTCTGAGTGACGTTGTTATTTTTACACACACACACACACACACACACACACACACACAACGTGCTGTATAAAATAAAAGTACGCAGGCAGCAGCAGCGCAGTTCGCAAGGTGCGTTCATTGCTGCCCACGCGTGTAAAAACGACTGCAGTCTCTGTGTTTTCTAACTCAGGTGTCTTAGCTGAAGAATTACAGGGTGATTTTTAGAAATCCCCTGTCATCATCCCAATTAATTCCCATTGAAAGAGGCTTTATCAGTTTTATTTTGCTCCCCATGGAGGTTACAGGCCTACTGCTGCCAAGAAAAGCACAAAACTCTTAAAATAACTTGAGCTAAATAAAATTATAAATTAAGATTTTAAACATTACTGAAACAATACTGATTTTCTATTGTTCTAAAATAAAACTCTATAATTTTCCCTTTAGTAAAATTAAACTCAGGTTATTGATTGGTGTGATCTGGTTATTGAATGCCCATGGCTCCATGGTTATGGTCAGGGATGTTCTAGGCACATGGCATAAGGCACTTGCTGCAGCTTAATCTTGTTTTATCACACATAATCTGACTGAATAAGAAAAACATGGCACTAAGATGGCAGTACAGTGGTGTTGTGATTAACACATTGCCCGACTGTGAGAAAGTCCTGGGATTAATTCCATCAGGTGACAGGGGCCTTTCTGCATGGATTTTACATGTTCTTCCTGTATTTGTGTGGGTTCTCTCTGGGTACATGTTACTGTAGGTTAATTGGTAAATTTATATTGGCTGTGAGCAAGAAAGGTTGTCTGTCTTTCTGTGTTAGCCCTGGGGCAGATTGGCTACCTGTCCAGAGTGTGCACCTCTTGCCCTGTGACAACAGGGATATGCTGCAGGCCAGCTGCAACCCTCTCAAATATCACTTGAAACCAATGTGTAATGAGAGCATGCATTTAAAAATGCTCACCATACGAGCTTAAAGGTTTAAAATGAATACATTTACTGAGAGGATGTTAGACTTGTTAAGACATATTGTATTCACGTTATACAAGTGAATATAATTTGAAGGTGTGACGTGGTTATTAAAATCAGTAAGGTAGACTTGTGCAAGCAAAAGAGGAAGCTGGGGCAGTTCAGACAACACCTGGCTGAGAGTCAGTGTTGCCTGTATTATTACAGGGTCTACCTTACAATATAAAGCACATTAAGGCGACTGATGTTGTGATTTGGCGCTGTATAAATAAAATTGAATTGAATAAAATTAAAATTGAACTGAGTCTTATGTTCAGACAGGACTAATAATAAGGCACAGTTGAACTCAATCAAGAAGCTAACAAAGGAAAAATTGTAAAAAATATCAAACAGAAACAGGAAAGGAAACAACCTTCAAAATAAAACAGAAGGTAAACTGAAAGAGGGACCAAGCTTAAACTTGTGAACACCAAACAATGATCTACAGACAAGAGAAATACAAAATGCACAGATAAAGAGAGACAAGATACAAAACTAATAATTACAGGGAGTGCAGAATTATTAGGCAAATGAGTATTTTGTCCACATCATCCTCTTCATGCATGTTGTCTTACTCCAAGCTGCATAGGCCCGAAAGCCTACTACCAATTAAGCATATTAGGTGATGTGCATCTCTGTAATGAGAAGGGGTGTGGTCTAATGACATCAACACCCTATATCAGGTGTGCATAATTATTAGGCAACGTCCTTTCCTTTGGCAAAATGGGTCAAAAGAAGGACTTGACAGGCTCAGAAAAGTCAAAAATAGTGAGATATCTTGCAGAGGGATGCAGCAGTCTCAAAATTGCAAAGCTTCTGAAGCGTGATCATCGAACAATCAAGCGTTTCATTCAAAATAGTCAACAGGGTCGCAAGAATCGTGTGGAAAAACCAAGGCGCAAAATAACTGCCCATGAACTGAGAAAAGTCAAGTGTGCAGCTGCCAAGATGCCACTTGCCACCAGTTTGGCCATATTTCAGAGCTGCAACATCACTGGAGTGCCCAAAAGCACAAGGTGTGCAATACTCAGAGACATGGCCAAGGTAAGAAAGGCTGAAAGACGACCACCACTGAACAAGACACACAAGCTGAAACGTCAAGACTGGGCCAAGAAATATCTCAAGACTGGTTTTTCTAAGGTTTTACGGACTGATGAAATGAGAGTGAGTCTTGATGGGCCAGATTGATGGGCCCGTGGCTGGATTGGTAAAGGGCAGAGAGCTCCAGTCCGACTCAGACGCCAGCAAGGTGGAGGTGGAGTACTGGTTTGGACTGGTATCATCAAAGATGAGCTTGTGGGGCCTTTTCGGGTTGAGGATGGAGTCAAGCTCAACTCCCAGTCCTACTGCCAGTTTCTGGAAGACACCTTCTTCAAGCAGTGGTACAGGAAGAAGTCTGCATCCTTCAAGAAAAACATGATTTTCATGCAGGACAATGCTCCATCACACGCGTCCAAGTACTCCACAGCGTGGCTGGCAAGAAAGGGTATAAAAGAAGAAAAACTAATGACATGGCCACCTTGTTCACCTGACCTGAACCCCATTGAGAACCTGTGGTCCATCATCAAATGTGAGATTTACAAGGAGGGAAAACAGTACACCTCTCTGAACAGTGTCTGGGAGGCTGTGGTTGCTGCTGCACGCAATGTTGATGGTGAACAGATCAAAACACTGACAGAATCCATGGATGGCAGGCTTTTGAGTGTCCTTGCAAAGAAAGGTGGCTATATTGGTCGCTGATTTGTTTTTGTTTGGTTTTTGAATGTCAGAAATGTATAGTTGTGAATGTGGAGATGTTATATTGGTTTCACTGGTAAAAATAAATAATTGAAATGGGTATATATTTGTTTTTTGTTAAGTTGCCTAATAATTATGCACAGTAATAGTCACCTGCACACACAGATATCCCCCTAAAATAGCTAAAACTAAAAACTACTTCCAAAAACATTCAGCTTTGATATTAATGAGTTTTTTGGGTTCATTGAGGACATGGTTGTTGTTCAATAATAAAATTATTCCTCAAAAATACAACTTGCCTAATAATTCTGCACTCCCTGTAAAGAGGAAACGAAAGATATGCAGAACACAAGCAACTGGCATCTGTCCTAGGTTACTTTGTATTCATTCTGATGGCTCTCCATATAAGAGCCATCAGAATGATCAATAACCAATGATCCAAGAAAAAGCAATTAATAAATCTAAGGGTTAATCCGTCCATCCTTCCATGCATCCATTTTCTGCCACTTATGCATCTCCATCTCCATACCCTTGTCTCCTTGACCATCTACTCCATACACTTTTGAGGAAGCTTACTTGACAGATATAATCCCTCCAGCAATTCCTAGGTCTGAAACTCAAACCACAGCTAACTCCTTTTGATGTGAAGGACCAGTGACTCCATTGTAAACTCCAAACGAGTGACTGAGCACCTTACCCTATCTCTTAGACTGAGCCCAGATGCGATCGAAAGAAACCGTTTTTCTTCTTCAGTGATTTTATTCTCTCAAACACCACAGCTTGTGGACAGAGGTGAGAATAGGAGCTGGTATATCGTCAGCTTTGCCTCTCTTCACAACCTACAGGTAGAGTGTCTACATCAATTGGCAGGCTGCAACAGTGTGTTGTTCATGAACTGTGATTCAGAAATAATAAGCATCTCCAAATAATTCTACAAAGTGCTGTCACACAGTGTTGCATGCCCCCATATTAGAATGTGATAAGAAATTCACAGGTTACACCGATCAAACTCTGTGATGGTTCATCGACTGGAGTTAACACTAGACGACATGGCACAGCTGGGTTTTCGGTAGCACAATTAAAATGTGGGCTTTTTTAAAACTCTAAAAGCAACTTTAAATGATTACCTTATTTCAATTCACTTGCAAACACAAACTGCTGAACCCCACGACTGACTTTCAGCAAATTTCTCTACAAGAGAATTAATAGGATGTGAAACACAATCCCCCAGATCATCGTTTGTTCAAACCTTGTGTTTGGGAGGGGCAGGTAATCTAAAAGGGAAGTGTGGCCTAAAAAAGAGCAGAGTTTATTTTACACTCATGAACTGAGAAGCTGTGGCGAAGCCAAGTATAAGGTGAATAATTACCAAAGTAGTTTTCCATGAGTCACAGTTAGAGTCCAAGAATAAAAGTATAGCTGGAAAAGGGTCCACTTTAAGCATGTTAATTTATCATTGATTACTAATTTTAATGTTTGACAATAAAACAACTTCCATCTCGTTCTTCTTCTCCCTAGTCGCTTTTTCCTTTTGCTGAGGGTCTCCACTGCATCACTTCTGATTGATTAAAAAGAAAAAAGGCTTTATTTTCACATCAAGGATAAAAAAAAAAAATGTGTCCCAGTTCTACCATCCTTTGTGAGGGGAATGAATTTACCAACTGTTTTTCAGATGACTTCCGAGTGTGGAGTCCTGCCTTGGGTAAATGTATTCCCTTGAGGGCAAGAAATATATTTTTTATTCAAGGCCTGTTCACTTCATTTTCTGTTTTACTCCATGTAATAAATCATTATTTATTCAAGTGTCACTATGGAAACTGGTGATGCCAGACAGAAAGATGATGCAGAAGAGGCAGTGGGTATGCACTTTATGTGCATCAATGGAGTGTGTCTGTGTATGCCACTGTGTATGATTGTATAGGAACATATGTGATTATGTCTGTATATGTGTCAGCGTATCTGAAGGCTATGACTTCTGTGCATTTAGAAGCAGGGCTTCTGGCTGAAATCCCAGAACCCTGAGGGAAAGGCACCTATTGATGGATGAAAAACTCCCACAGTGCTTTGCTTCCTGTGTGCACAAACCCACTGAGTCTGCAACCTCTCAGAGCCTACACAAAAGTTTAGAGGCAGCATTGTCTCTCTTCTATTTGTGCATCTCCAATAACTTCATCTGATAGTAGTTTAAAATAGTGTCTCTGCAAAGATTCCTTTCCCCTTATTTCCTTTGTTATTGCTCTTCTTGCCATTCCTCTGAAATGCTTTTTGTTGAGCCGGCTGTCCGGGCAGTTATGCCAGCCTATGCCATGCATGTCCAACTGTTTTCCATGTGTTGACCACGACTGACGGGCTGAATCATTTCACATCCCATTTTCTGAATCATTCAACGGTGGATGCAGTTACTGATGAATGATATAAAGCTTTTGAGAGGTGAGTAAGCCTAGAAGTCCACACAAATGCCAGTCCATTTTCAAGGATATAAATGAAGAATAAAATAATGGATAACCGTCTATACCCAATCTGGCACCTTTTTTAAAAGATCCATTTTGTGCCATTACATTAACATTTATCAGGTCTCTACCAGGTCTCCAGCACATCAGTCCTGTCTAGGGTTTGGATTAGGTTCTACCTCTGTATATTGAATATACATTATTTTCATACTGATGTTTCTCATGTCATGCGCACATTGCTTAAGATTTGTCCACCATATTAAACATACTGCAAATACCAGTTGTGTATTAAAATGTGTATTCCCTGCCTGGTTGGCAGTGGCTGCTGGAGGTTGCTGGTTCTCGCTGGGTGAAATCAGTTGCAAAGAATCATGTCCACCACAAACCTTCTAGTGATTACTTTGTCTGTCATAGTTACCTGTAATGTTTCATGTTTATACATTAACATTCACCAACAGGCTGAACAGCAGTAAAACTTGAAAATGACACAAATCAGAAATGGACTGATTCTTATATAGCGCTTTTCTACTCTCCTGAAGTACTCAAAGCGCCCTATACAACATGCCACATTCACATCACAACTTTCTTTTACACTTTCCAGTGCTTCCTAATTAACATTCCGCCAGAGACATTGATGAGTACACAGACTCAGTCTGTGGATTTATCAGGAAATGCGTGGAAGATGTCGTCCCATCCAGAACAGTTAAATCCTTCCCAAATCAAAAACCCTGGATTAACGGAGATGTTCGCGCGGCACGGAACACCGCCTTTGCCTCCGCGAACACATCGGACTACAAACACGCACATTACCAACTCCGGAAGACGATCAAAGCAGCCAAACGTGAGTACAGGGACAGGGTGGAGCAACAGTTTGACAACCCTCGGAGTATGTGGCAGGGACTAAACACGATCACAGACTTTAGAGGGAAAACCAGCACACCGCAGACCACGGCCTCTCTGTGTGAGGATCTAAACGTATTCTACGCTAGATTCGACGCAGCGAACACCATGGGACCGGACAGTGTGCGCACCGCGGATGACGTCAGTGCGCACACTGTGTCTGAGGAGGATGTGCGGAAGTGCTTCAGGAAGGTGAACGCGCGCAAAGCTACTGGTCCGGACGGGATTCCCGGCCGCGTCCTCAAGTCATGCGCGGCTCAGCTGGCTGGAGTGTTCACACACATCTTCAACCTTTCCCTCTCTCTGTCTGTAGTCCCAGCCTGCTTCAAAATGGCCACCATCGTCCCTGTACCCAAATCCTCCACCATCTCCTCATTGAACGACTGGCGACCTGTAGCCCTAACCCCCATCGTAAGCAAATGCTTCGAGAAGCTGGTCAGGGACTTCATCTGCTCTGCACTACCCGACTCACTGGACCCTCTACAGTTTGCATACCGCCACAACAGGTCCACTGATGATGCCATAGCCCTGACACTACACACTGCCCTGTCACACCTGGAGAAGAGAGACACGTATGTGAGAATGCTGTTTGTAGATTACAGCTCAGCATTTAATACCATCGTTCCCTCGAAGCTGGACAGGAAACTGCAGGATCTAGGACTGAGCAGCTCCCTCTGCAGCTGGATCCTTAGCTTCCTGTCTGACAGACGCCAGGTGGTCAGACTGGGCAGCATCACCTCATCCCCCATCACACTGAACACTGGTGCTCCACAGGGGTGTGTACTGAGCCCTCTCCTGTACTCACTCTACACCTACGACTACACAGCCACTAACAGCTCCAACATCATTGTGAAGTTTGCGGACGACACTACAGTGGTGGGTCTTATCACCAACGGTGATGAGATGGCTTACAGGGAGGAGGTCAGCGCCCTGACCCACTGGTGTCAAGACAACCATCTCACCCTCAACGTCGCAAAGACAAAGGAGTTGATAGTGGACTTCCGGAGGTGCAGAGAAGTACACACCCCCATCACCATCAACGGCGCTGCTGTGGAGAGAGTGAGCAGCTTCCGGTTCCTTGGAGTACATCTGGCTGAGGATCTTACGTGGTCAGTACACACAAACAAAACAGTGAAGAAGGCGCAGCAGCGCCTCTTCTTTCTCAGGAGACTGAAAAGATTCGGCATGAGCCCCCGCATCCTCAGGACCTTCTATCACTGTGCCATTGAGAGCATCCTCACTGGATGCATCACCACCTGGTATGGCAACAGCACCGCCTACAACTGCAAAGCTCTCCAGCGAGTAGTGCGGCGCTCTGAACGGATAATTGGAGGTGAGCTTCCCTCCCTCCAAGACATCTACAGGAAGCGCTGCCTGAGGAAAGCGGGGAGGATCATCAAGGACTCCAGTCACCCCAGCCATAAACTGTTCAGACTGCTTCCATCAGGAAGGAGGTTCTGCAGCATCCGGTCCCGTACCAGCAGACTGAGAGACAGCTTTTTCCATCAGGCCATCGGACTGCTGAACACGTCATAGACACCTCAGCTTCACTACTGGAACTTCAACATTATGCACTCCACACTGTATATAAATGCCACTTGTTTTGCACATATTCAACTCTGTATATTTCATATATTTTATTATTATTATTATTATTATTATTATTATTATTTATTTATTTATTTTTTTACTATTTAATTTGTAAAAATGTGTATACACACACACACACACACACACACACACACACACACGTAGGAAAATATTTAGTATACACATCCAGAAATGCATACACTATTATATATTGTACATATATTTATTAGTTTCAGGTTGGCCATTCTTGTATTTTGCTCGTTTGTGTTGTTGTGTTTGCACATCTCTGTTGCTTGTGGGGCTCGCACACAAGAATTTCACTCGCATGTGCTGTGCCAGTGTGCCTGCACATGTGATGTGACAATAAAAGTGATTTGATTTGATTTGATTTGAACATTCATACTATGATGGATGCATCGGAGAGCAACTTAGTATCTTGCCCAAGGATGCTTGATATGCAGACCGAAGGAACCAGGGATCGAACCACTAACCTTCCAATCAGTAGATGACCTGCTCAACCTCCTAAGCTACAGCCGCACCAAATGGAGAAGACTTGCATCACATTCAACACGGCAGAAAAATGGAGGTCAGTGACTGGTTTCTAGAACTGTTCGAAATTTTAAATACACATATACATTGAGGGCTACCAGGAGGGGCTATGCCTGCTGCTCTCTGGCAGGTAGCTCCATGCCCCCCTGGGTTTTAAATGCACCTTAGAACACACATGCTTCAACACTACATATGAGCGGGTGGAGGGAGGTTTGGAGTCTTCACATACCCCCGTTCTCTGTTGCCTGTTGGGGCTCTGGGGGCTGGGAGGGGGAGCTGGCAGTCCGATTGGGGTCTGGAATGTGGGACCTCCCTGCTACTGTGGAGTCGGGTGGTCTGCTTCTCTCCACCCCAGGGAAAAGGGTAACACTACCTGAGCGTACTCTATACCTGGGGTATAAACAACAGCAATGATGTTGTTTATTATTTTGCTCTCTTTTTCTTTGTTTGTTTTCTCTTTTTCCTTTCTAAACAGGTGATCCAGGTGATTGATATATGTATTTTTTGTCTGTTTGTTTTGTGGGTTTTTGGTTTTTGCCCCTTATCAGCGTCCCTCTTCCCTCTTTTTCTTTCCCTCTTTCTTTCTCCCTTTTCTTTTCCCCAGTAAAGTCTGTCCCGTGTTCAGCAAATGAAAATAAAATAAACAATAAAAGCAAAGGTGAATCAAGGCTGGGATGGTCCATTTGGGAAAGTACAAACGTGAGTACAGGGACAGGGTGGAGCAACAGTTTGACAACCCTCGGAGTATGTGGCAGGGACTAAACACGATCACAGACTTTAGAGGGAAAACCAGCACACCGCAGACCACGGCCTCTCTGAGTGAGGATCTAAACGTATTCTACGCTAGATTCGACACAGCGAACACCATGAGACCGGACAGTGTGCGCACCGCGGATGACGTCAGTGCGCACACTGTGTCTGAGGAGGATGTGCGGAAGTGCTTCAGGAAGGTGAACGCACGCAAAGCTACTGGTCCGGACGGGATTCCCGGCCGCGTCCTCAGGTCATGCGCGGCTCAGCTGGCTGGAGTGTTCACGCACATCTTCAACCCTTCCCTCTCTCTGTCTGTAGTCCCAGCCTGCTTCAAAATGGCCACCATCGTCCCTGTACCCAAATCCTCCACCATCTCCTCATTGAACGACTGGCGACCTGTAGCCCTGACCCCCATCGTAAGCAAATGCTTCGAGAAGCTGGTCAGGGACTTCATCTGCTCTGCACTACCTGACTCACTGGACCCTCTATAGTTTGCATACCGCCACAACAGGTCCACTGATGATGCCATAGCCCTGACACTACACACTGCCCTGTCACACCTGGAGAAGAGAGACACGTATGTGAGAATGCTGTTTGTAGATTACAGCTCAGCATTCAATACCATCGTTCCCTCGAAGCTGGACAGGAAACTGCAGGATCTAGGACTGAGCAGCTCCCTCTGCAGCTGGATCCTTAGCTTCCTGTCTGACAGACGCCAGGTGGTCAGACTGGGCAGCATCACCTCATCCCCCATCACACTGAACACTGGTGCTCCACAGAGGTGTGTACTGAGCCCTCTCCTGTACTCACTCTACACCTACGACTACACAGCCACTAACAGCTCCAACATCATTGTGAAGTTTGCGGACGACACTACAGTGGTGGGTCTTATCACCAACGGTGATGAGACGGCTTACAGGGAGGAGGTCAGCGCCCTGACCCACTGGTGTCAAGACAACCATCTCACCCTCAACGTCGCAAAGACAAAGGAGTTGATAGTGGACTTCCGGAGGTGCAGAGAAGTACACACCCCCATCACCATCAACGGCGCTGCTGTGGAGAGAGTGAGCAGCTTCCGGTTCCTTGGTGTACATCTGGCTGAGGATCTTACGTGGTCAGTACACACAAACAAAACAGTGAAGAAGGCGCAGCAGCGCCTCTTCTTTCTCAGGAGACTGAAAAGATTCGGCATGAGCCCCCGCATCCTCAGGACCTTCTATCACTGTGCCATTGAGAGCATCCTCACTGGATGCATCACCACCTGGTATGGCAACAGCACTGCCTACAACTGCAAAGCTCTCCAGCGAGTAGTGCGGTGCTCTGAACGGATAATTGGAGGTGAGCTTCCCTCCCTCCAAGACATCTACAGGAAGCGCTGCCTGAGGAAAGCGGGGAGGATCATCAAGGACTCCAGTCACCCCAGCCATAAACTGTTCAGACTGCTTCCATCAGGAAGGAGGTTCTGCAGCATCCGGTCCCGTACCAGCAGACTGAGAGACAGCTTTTTCCATCAGGCCATCGGACTGCTGAACACGTCATAGACACCTCAGCTTCACTACTGGAACTTCAACATTATGCACTCCACACTGTATATAAATGCCACTTGTTTTGCACATATTCAACTCTGTATATTTTAGATATTTTATTATTATTATTATTATTATTATTATTATTATTTATTTATTTATTTTTTTACTATTTAATTTGTAAAAATGTGTATACACACACACACACACACACACACACGTAGGAAAATATTTAGTATACACATCCAGAAATGCATACACTATTATATATTGTACATATATTTATTAGTTTCAGGTTGGCCATTCTTGTATTTTGCTCGTTTGTGTTGTTGTGTTTGCACATCTCTGTTGCTTGTGGGGCTCGCACACAAGAATTTCACTCGCATGTGCTGTGCCAGTGTGCCTGCACATGTGATGTGACAATAAAAGTGATTTGATTTGATTTTTGATTTAAATCCATTGGGCATCTTTATTTGCCTTTATACAACAATTCTGATGGCAAAAGAACCAAACGGGACAGGCAAAAAAGGAAAAAAAAAAAGAAAAAAGAACTGCTTGATTGGGGCTTTAGCAATAATTTGTCCAGTGACTGCAATCAACCTCCAGCAACCATTTACAGGCAGTCAAAAATACTTATTTTTCCCTCACTACCAAACGGATCAGTCTGAGTCTGTGTGACTGCTTTTTTTCTTTTCTTTGCTTGATCCTATATTTTCACCATGACCGTCAAAAATCAATGGCAAGTTAATGTCATGTCCTTAGCAGTCAGCTGAGGAAAAAATGTATCTAAGATCCTCGACGAAAAATATGCAACATCCTTCAGTGTTTGAAATCATCTATATTTACCATGTAGCTAAATGCAACCACAACCCAGACTCCACCCCTTGGTGGTTCACCAGCAACCGATGTTTACATGTCAAAGTACAAGATATTAGTACCAACGTATGAGCGATTAAAGACTGCTTTCTGTAAGGTACAGATCAGAACGGTCCAAATAAATACTTCTGGCAACAGTAAAACAGTACTCCTTAAAGGATACTACTCCAGTAACAAAACACTGTAAAGACACAATGATGTGCTTTCTTTTCAGAGTATGTATAAGATGCCGAAATGTTAGAGTCACAGAATAAGCCTAAATATAAAAGTATCTATTTGGAAGCTTGTTTTGCATTAGATACAGATAAGAACTAAGTAAGCAGACAGACCAGTAGCTGGACAGATATATAGATGCATTAATAGAAAGAGTAGGCGTGTGGAAGAATATAGCTGTGCAAGGCGAGAAATGTATTTATAGAAGCAGAGATGTTGGGGGAGATATGTAGGGTGCTTTCTGTGTTTGAGTGCTGTGAAAGGGCAGGAAGCTGATTGCACATTTAGCTGTGAGTGAATTCATTAAAGATGTAGTATGTGTGGTTAATACTCACCTAAACCAAACACCTGAGGAGGATCAGAAAACAAAACATCCTCATTTACCTCATTTCCTTTGTGCATATTTCTTTCTTTATTCATGATGTAATCTTAATCTTGAGACACATGTCTCATGATTAAAAGGGTTTTTTAAATGATATGGATGTCAGAGGTTATCAAGCTCTTTTCTTTTATTTGAATTGAAAATTGAGTGTTTTGAGCATGTCATGCTTTAAATGAGGCTCATTATCAGGTTTTTACTCAGAAAAGAGAAAAGTGAGAAAGAGAGTGAGATGGAGGGGCGGGATGAGAAAGCAGCTCTGGCTGTAGAAGTTCTGTCACTATGGGAACAGGAGGGCTGCTGATAGTAGCATGATTCCTTATAGTGAAGGTATTATGCTACCAAAAACACCAGACCTGGTGGGAGGAAAATGTGATAGGCCTGAGTGAGTCTCTGCATGTGCATAAGCATTCTACAACTGTCCTTACCAAGATTCTTTGTCCTCCACTTTAGTTGAGATTAAGATCCAGTTGGTGGTACAGAGTATATTCGCATATGTCAGTTTTAACTTCTTCAGATTCACCAGGTCTCTGTAAAATCACCCTGGATAGGGGGGCTAAGCTGGGTAACAGTTAGAAGCTATTATAGTCACAGGGTAAACCTACTTTCAGAAACTAGAAGTCACCCTTTAAATCAAAACTCTTATATGAATGTTGGCTTCATAGTTTTTCTACTACAGTAGATTTCTATTTCTGTATGCCACATAGGTGAAACTTATGTGATGTACTAGAACTGTATCTAGGGAACTAGATGAATCACAGGCTGGTACAGTCATGAATCTGCCACTCACTTTGACACAGTTTAACAACCGAGTTCAACAATCCTCCTTCTTTGTCATTTTTTGCTTTCCATATCCCTTTAAAAAGGACAAGCTTGTTCTTGTTATCTGTCACCATCAATAGTCTATTTAATCATCAGTAGCACCATAAAAAAACAAAGATCTAAAAATCACATTAGAGTTTATCAACAATTCAACCTTTAGTTTCATAAGACCTAGTCCTTATTCCCTCTAAACAAAATAGGATGGAATGTCAACAGCAATAAATACAGAAAATAAAAAAGTACAAATAATCCCTGTGAGACTAATGATCGCTATATTGAAATCTAATAATGTGCAACGTGCTCCTCCTACACCTTTCAAGTACAGGCCCCCACACAGTCCACAGCCCCACCCAGCACAGAGGGAGACTTTTTAATCAGCTAGTCCAGTTGAATACTGTTTTCATCACTGTTGCTGTTAACCCAACAAACAACAGCAATGAAAAAAAGACACAGGCAACAACTGCATGATAAAACAAGTAGAGCATTTTATTACACACATTGAAGGACCCTGGGCTAAAGTTTCCACTGCCCTTTTTGTAGAGGGCGTCAGTGTTGACAGACCAATCTAGTTTGTCATCACAGTACACATCAAGGTGGCTGCTCCACATCAGTGTCCACACCTTTAACGTAATAAACCAAAGGGGGAGCTTTGACGCCAAATACTCAATCATCTTCTCATCTTCTTGAACATGTTTTTTAAAATCCAGAGTTGAATGGTGTTAAACACACAAAGAAAAAAACATTCCTTTTTGGACAAGGCTAGCAGCTATGTAAGGATTATGTATAAATCCTGTGGAGTCAGCCACATTAATGTTCTCCTGGTGCACAAATTGTAACAGGCCCAATGCATGCTCGACTTGCAGTCTCAGTAAGCGTAGAAGTAGCCTTTCCATTGACATCATAATATAGGAAGTGAGGGAAACGTCTCTGTAGTTTTTAATCACAGTCAGCTATTCTGCTTTGGATGCTTACACAAGACATGATGGTTTCCTCATGTACAGAACCCTCTCAAACTAAAATTCAGGGTGAAGATAGGTTCCACCAGCTGAGACATAGTCTTTATGTAGCCTGGGACTTCGCCCATCTGGGGCCAGCTCCTTTGCCAGATTGCAGGTTCCTCAACTCAGCTAACCGCATTCACAGAAAATTTAATTCAGTTCAGTTTTACAGGGAGTGAAGAATTATTAGGCAAGTTGTATTCTTGAGGAATCATTTTATTATTGAACAACAACCATGTCCTCAATGAACCCAAAAAACTCATTAATATCAAAGCTGAATGTTTTTGGAAGTAGTTTTTAGTTTGTTTTCAGTTTTAGCTATTTTAGGGGGATATCTGTGTGTGCAGGTGACTATTACTGTGCATAATTATTAGGCAACTTAACAAAAAACAAATATATACCCATTTCAATTATTTATTTTTACCAGTGAAACCAATATAACATCTCCACATTCACAAATATACATTTCTGACATTCAAAAACAAAACAAAAACAAATCAGTGACCAATATAGCCACCTTTCTTTGCAAGGACACTCAAAAGCCTGCCATCCATGGATTCTGTCAGTGTTTTGATCTGTTCACCATCAACATTCCGTGCAGCAGCAACCACAGCCTCCCAGACACTGTTCAGAGAGGTGTACTGTTTTCCCTCCTTGTAAATCTCACATTTGATGATGGACCACAGGTTCTCAATGGGATTCAGATCAGGTGAACAAGGTGGCCATGTCATTAGTTTTTCTTCTTTTATACCCTGTCTTGCCAGCCACGCTGTGGAGTACTTGGACGCGTGTGATGGAGCATTGTCCTGCATGAAAATCATGTTTTTCTTGAAGGATGCAGACTTCTTCCTGTACCACTGCTTGAAGAAGGTGTCTTCCAGAAACTGGCAGTAGGACTGGGAGTTGAGCTTGACTCCATCCTCAACCCGAAAAGGCCCCACAAGCTCATCTTTGATGATACCAGTCCAAACCAGTACTCCACCTCCACCTTGCTGGCGTCTGAGTCGGACTGGAGCTCTCTGCCCTTTACCAATCCAGCCACGGGCCCATCCATCTGGCCCATCAAGACTCACTCTCATTTCATCAGTCCATAAAACCTTAGAAAAATCAGTCTTGAGATATTTCTTGGCCCAGTCTTGACGTTTCAGCTTGTGTGTCTTGTTCAGTGGTGGTCGTCTTTCAGCCTTTCTTACCTTGGCTATGTCTCTGAGTATTGCACACCTTGTGCTTTTGGGCACTCCAGTGATGTTGCAGCTCTGAAATATGGCCAAACTGGTGGCAAGTGGCATCTTGGCAGCTGCACGCTTGACTTTTCTCAGTTCATGGGCAGTTATTTTTGCGCCTTGGTTTTTCCACACACTTCTTGCGACCCTGTTGACTATTTTGAATGAAACGCTTGATTGTTCGATGATCACGCTTCAGAAGCTTTGCAATTTTGAGACTGCTGCATCCCTCTGCAAGATATCTCACTATTTTTGACTTTTCTGAGCCTGTCAAGTCCTTCTTTTGACCCATTTTGCCAAAGGAAAGGACGTTGCCTAATAATTATGCACACCTGATATAGGGTGTTGATGTCATTAGACCACACCCCTTCTCATTACAGAGATGCACATCACCTAATATGCTTAATTGGTAGTAGGCTTTCGGGCCTATACAGCTTGGAGTAAGACAACATGCATGAAAAGGATGATGTGGACAAAATACTCATTTGCCTAATAATTCTGCACTCCCTGTATTTATACAGCATGACATCATGATAACAGTTGCAGCAGTTTTGAAGGCACTTTATATTGCAAGGTGAAGATCCTACAATTTTAATAGGGAGAAGGGTAGCAGATGAAGAGATGCTGAAGTAGAAGGTGGTCCGTCTCTAGTGTTAGAGGAGCTGCTTTGTGAGGGTGGTGGTGGAGGAGAATCTGGGCCAGTGATGGTGGAAGGGAATGCCAGGTCAACCTGCTATAGAACAGGTTAAACTCATTTACCAGCTCAATATCTCCAAGAAGCTAGCTTTTCTTCCCCTTGAATTCAGTGATGATGTTCATTCAGCTCCATACTTCTTTGATGTTGCACTGCAGTTTCCTCTCCCGCTTCCTTTGATAGTCCCTTTTTGCTCGATTCACATTACTTTTCAGGTTTCGCTATGCCAACTTGAACTTTTCCCACTGACCAACCTTAAAAGGTTCCTTTTTCTCATTTAGGAGACACTTGAGGAAGCTTATGTGTGAGCTCAATAAGGAAGATCTGTAGTCAGTCGTCTGCCTGTCCTACTGGGTGTTGGGCTGCTAGTCTGTGCATTATATTGCTTTCCCATGTTATCAATATCAAAACTGACATCTTTACTCTAGTCCATTCATCCTCCAATCTACGTGGTTTAAATCTGTGGTCCCCTTCATTCTCCCTTTCAGCCTTTCACACCCATGCAAGCCACCTCCTCTCCATGTCCATCTCACCCAAGTTACTCAAATCAGCAAATGGTTCTCAATGGCACAACTATCTCCCTGAAGAAGTTTGTAGTTAGTTAAACAACCAGCAATCCTGTCAGTATCAAAACTATTGTCAACCTTCATCAGTAAATCCCAGACTGGTCCTGAAAAACTGGTCCAATTAGCCTCTGGAGCCCACTTTCTTAGGTCCAGGTCGTTATATACTACGTCAATACACAGGATTTGCACAAAGGTCTTTATACGTAAACCACATTATAATACAATTTACCAAATAATGCAAAAGTTATGCAAAATGCAAAATACCCTGGGCCTTTATGACACTGACATAAGGCACAAATCCAGGATCTGCCTTGTAGGACAGTCATCATAGTAAAGCCGGACAAGAGTGAGCTGATATCCACATAGATGAAGACCTATGACATGTAACTGCAGGCTCCATTCAAGGAGGGATGCAAACAACAATATTGGAGAACTCTCTCAGTAAAAACAGTGGGGGAAATAATTATTTGATCCCCTGCTGGGTTTGCTCTCTTACAAAAAATTAACAGTATCTAATTTTTATGGGATAAAAGCATCCTTCCATTCTCTTGCACTTATCCTTATCAGGGTTGCTGATATGCACACATATTAATAAAGGATTTTATCTCTGCCTATGTGTTTTTTAATATGCATCTGAAGCAACTCGTGGTTCAAGATCTTGCTCAAGGATACGGACTGGAGGAGTTAGTGACTGAGCCACCAACGTTCTGGTTGGTAGATAACCCACTCTACCATCTGAGCCACAGTGCCCTAAAAAGCAAACAAAAAGACTTTGCAGGCTGCTGATGACAGCACTGGCAAAGAGGGAGAAACATCAAAGAGGAGTGGGTAGGAACAGCAGCAGCTTTCTCATGCTTATATGCGATATGTTATGAATTAGCTAAGCACAACGTCTTTCCTAACCTAGGGGCTTCAGTTCTAGTGTCCCATTGTCAGTTTGGTTATTTCCATTGTTCACCTCATTAGTCAGTGAACAAACATTTGAAACATTCTCCAGATTTCTTTGAATTGTTAGAAATACAAACAATTTAAGTTGAGGTAAAATAAGCAAAATGATCAGTGGGTTGATATGTGAGGAAGAAAAGAACAGCAGAAAGCAAAAATATTAGAAATGCTGGAACACTGCTTAGTGTTGGTTGAGTCTAGAGTCAGGGGGTATGATAAAGTGGGGGACATGTACAGTGCTTTGAGCTTTTGCCTCCTTCCTGACTTTTGTCTTTATTTGTCACACTTACATGTTTCACATCATCAAACAAATTTTAATATTAAAGATGCATTTTTTTAAAACATGGTTTCATGAACAGCTTGTTGCCATGCCAAAGAATGTCAATCAGATTTAAGTCCAGACTCTGACTTGGCCACTTGCTGGTTTGTTTGAGAGCATTATCCTGCTGCATTCCCCTTTAGGATGTAGAGAGCAATTCCATCAAATATTACAAGTAGTCCTGGTATTGAAGCAGCTCCAACGATCACACTACCAACAACATGTTTGACTGTTGGTATGATCTTTATCATGAAATTTATTGACTTTGTGCCAGATATAATAGGACACAACACTTTTAAGACAATTACTCTTTCACACAAGTCCAGGTAGGTTGAGGCAGCCTTTTTACTCATATCAGTGAAATCACCATTTAAAAACTGCATTTAGTGCTCACTTGGGTTTTTTTTTTTTTAACATTAAAGATTTTTTGATGATGTGAAACATGGAAGTGTAACTGTTAGGAATAAAACGATTAAATAAAGCTGTTTTTTATGATTTTTATATACACAATGCTATGCGCTCATTAAAGAGTTAGCACTCTGTGTGATGTGGGTCGAAAGCTTTATTCAGCGCTATGACTGAGGTGAATTATTGTGATGTGATGTAGAAGTGCAGAGGGCTTTACAAAACATGCTTTACACATCAGGATGATATCTTCTGGTCCAAGGGAGTCCGAACAGAATGTCCCAAACTTAGATGATAAGTAGAATCCGTAGGCTTACAATTGCAGGATAATATTAATAATCAAGGCTAGGCAGGGAGGCATTTTCTTTTTCTGTCCTTTTTTATTTCAGGAAGAGGAATGGAGAGATGACAGTTTCACATAATTTTGTGACAAAGTCATTTTATCAAGTAATGAGAAATTAATGTATTGAGGAGAAAATTCGCAGGGAGACAGAGGGACCGCCACGTCGCTTCCGGAAGAAGATCATAATAATACGTGGGTTTTTTTTTTACGTATTATTATTATCTAAAACTGTATGGCCTGCTGTAAGGGTCATCCTCTGTGTGAGGCAGATGGCTGATTTCCCATCGAGGTTTCAGCGCTGTAAACTTGTAATTTCAACTGCTGAAGCAAATTAAATCTTTTAAGCCATAGACGTTCTCCTTTACTTCCTTCAGACAAAACAAACACATCATAACATATATGAAGAAAAAAAAGAAATCAGGAAAGGGGCAAACACTTTTATCATCGGCTGACTGCTAATCATGTCCCCTCACACACCTGAATGCAGATATAAGAGGAGAAAAGAAAAGAAAACTCCTGGCTAGGAGAAAGAAGAAGAAAGACATGGCCATGTCTTCTAGACTAGTTATCAATTCTTTTTCTAATCATAGCCTATTATGCATCTAATATTTGTCAGCAAGGCCACTGAAAATGATGTATTGAACTCTAAACAGTCTAAAGAAACAAGTTAACGCGACTCTGAATAAAAACGAAGACTATCAGGACAGATTTAATAACAGGTACACGACTGAATGCTACCATCTGACTCTAAAGTAAATGAAAGCATTTTATTAGTATGATCTGGTTGGATTTACTCATACATTTTACATTGTGTGAATTCCAAGAAATATTTGTTGACACTGGATATTGACCTCAATCCATTTTGATGTGACTAAGTTTTTACCTCCTTTACCGTACATATAGCATTTAGTGCTGAATAAGAAGGGGAAATGTGCTCAACCATTTGATTTATTTGCTTAACAAAGACAATACAATTTGACAGATTATATTTATACAAAACATTTATCAGTTTGGACATGGTGTATCAAATTAATGTGTCGGGTGGTTTCTTTACTACTTTCAGCATGAAGGTCTGATTCCGAGTCTCCTTCCATCAACTGATGCTGAGATTTGTTTAATGCTTATATTCTGGCAAGCACTGGTGTGGTCTCTGACTTAATCATTTGCTGACGTTGGTTCAAAACTATAAGATAGAGATATGTAAAGATCTAGAGCAATGGACAGAAAGTTTGAGACTATACTATAGAAGCTTTTTATGTTATATGTGAATTTTTTTTATTTAACAAAGGAAAGGAACTTTCTTTAAAAAAAATGACCTTCCTCTGCTATGATAAAACTTGACTTTAGTGTTCAAGTTTTTTTTTGTTGATGACAGTTTCACATAATTTTGTGTGTGTGTGTGTGTGTGTGTGTGTGTGTGTGTGTGTGTGTTGCATGCTATTTTATCTTAGACCGGAAGCAGAAATCCCACTCTAAGTAGAAGTGAAAAATCATGGTGCCAGTGGTTCTTCATGGAAAAAAAGAGGAGTTGACCGTAAGTCTGTTATTCATTTCAATCTTTATTTTTGTTAGGATGCCTGGGTCGTTGACCCAGGGTTTTTGAGTTTATGATATTATTTATACTTTCTAGTCTTTGGTTTCTTTTAGTTCTGTCTTATGGTTTATGTCTCTGTCTTCTTTAGTTGCTCTGTCTCCCCTATCACCTGCATCCCCTTGTCTAGTTCGCGTCTATGTGTATCTTAAGTTCCTTTATCCCCGTGTTCAGTCAGTGTTTTGTGTCTGCCCTGTTCCCACGTCTCTGTTCCCTTTGTAGTGCCTGCTTATGAGCCTGTGTCTTTGTTCAGTCTGTGTTATGCGTTTCCTGTTTTACTTTGAAGGTCTGTGTCTTATCTCAGTGTGTTCAGTTTACGCTTCTTTGGTCTCGTCAGTTCTGATTTGTCCCAGCTGTGTTTCCCTCCTGTTACCCATTCCCTGATTGCTCCCTCTGTGTATTTAAGCCCAGTGTTTCTCTGTGTCCGTGTCGCGATCTACCGTTTTCTTAGCTGTGTGTTCTGTCATTTCTCTAGTTTAAGTTTGTTTTGAGTTTTTTTTAGTTTTGTTATATTTTGAGTATTAAATTAAAGCCTTTTTTGAGTTCACGTCTGTCTCCGGAGTCTGCACCTTGGGTCCTATTCCTGCCTGCACACAGCCACACCTAACAATTTTCAGTCTATCAGTACATATAAAGGAATTTTTGACTACCCGTCATAAAAAGAGCAAAATACAAATATCCCAGAAATCTGTCCAAAACCTGTAAATATATTGTCATTTATTAGGTAAATAACAAACTCAAGAATTCAGTCACCTGGATTGGATTTCTAAAAATTAATCAAGCATTATGTTCAGCTTCTATAATGAATTTTCCGGTTCAGGGATGCAAGTAATTAGCTGCAATGTGCATCTTAGTCAAAATCATAATGCACTTTACTATTTTTCTATTTTTTTGTAAAACAGTGAATTTGAAAATTTGTTTTCCAACATTTCAGTTCAACAATAATAATTATATTTTAGCATTAAAATATCATTTAGATTACCAACCTTTCAAATATTGGTGGATTAATTGTTAGAGTAACCCTAAAAATGCTTTTGGTAATTACCAGTACTGTTTATTTGGGGAAGCTGAAGCATAAACCTTACACAGGGTGATGGTCTAATAAATTTGTTAAGGACAGTATATAGACAGCCATCATCTGTGTCCTGAGAAGGATATGGTATGAGGATATATGTTATAGACTGAGGAGTCAAGTGACCATTAGCTACTTCCTGAATGTGAATCACATTAAACTGTACACCAGAAGTTAGCTAGACATTGACAGGCAGGAGTTTACCAGAGCTGACAGGTCCCAACCTGCAGATGGTGCAAACATGCTCAAGAGACTATTCATTGCATTCTAACAGGATGTAAGACTCAAGCTGGGCGAGCACAGACCAAGAGGCTGAATCAAGAGATTAGTGTAGAGGAACAATTATACCACATGTGGGTTAGAATTCCCAATGGGAGACACCACCAAAGGTGGTAGAGAACAACAGGGCTAAGGTCCTGTGGAACTTAAATTTCCAGATAAACAAGCAGCAAGTTGTGATAGATGTGGCAACCCCAGTGGACAGCAACATTGGAAGAGGGGGTACAAGAGAATATAGTACAAGTTGTTGAAGGAACCACTAAATTAATGTGCAGAACCCTCAGACTCCCAAGTGTCTTGTAGAGGACCCAGGCTTGAGGAACACACACATCACACCCAGTTGTAGGGTGAGAGAGAGATTATATATAAAGCAGTGCAAAGAACTTAGTAGATATACAGGGTGGGCCATTTATATAGATACGGCGTAATAAAATGGGAATGGTTGGTGATATTAACCCTTTAGAGCCGATCGGAGCGGGAACGCTCTGTTATGCGTAACTATTTTTAAATCCCAGTAGCACTGCAACCACGTAAGCTAGCGCAAAAATTTTTTTTGCATATGAAACCGGAGGAGTTGTACTTACATCTGATGCCATCAGCTTGTCCTAGGTCACGGTTTCCTTCCACATAAAGCTTTGCAAAAACTGCATAAAAAGCCCTTGCAGGAACAAAAACATAATATTCCAGAAACATGCTTTACCGATCTGATCAGCTGTTCAAAACACTTCCTACGTTGGAATAGACGTCAGCGCGAACTTTTGCATTTCCGCCATTACCTGCCCGAAACCGGAAGTGACGTCATTTTCGCGGAAATGTAGTCTTTTTTGCGATCAGGGCCTCATGGCCTATACTGCTCTTTTTAAAAGTTATCTTTGACTTTATGACTTTCTGTGTCGTTTCTGGGATGCTTAGGACTCATATTGCACTGCTGGAAATAGTTTATTTTGATGCATATGCTGCTTTTTTGCAAATTTGCAGTATAATATTTATTTTCGTTTTTCCTGCAGTGTATAAAAATTGGTGTATTTCAAAAATAAAACTATGAAGACACTCAAAATAAATTTCCTGTGGTAGGAAACTATTTTGTGCAACTTTTTTGTATTTACAGTTTTGAGGGATAAGACTCTTAAATTTCTCTAACTACAAATATATGTTAAAAAATCAAAAACGATTTTCAATTTTTTTGTAGTTTATTGCACTTTTTTGCAATTTATGTAATTACTATGCACTTAATGAATACATATTATTAAAATCTGGGCTATAATGGTTGTATTGATGTATAGCAACTTGAAATGCTCCCAAAAATGGCTCCACAGCATGTAAAAATATAATATAAGCTCTGGCGGACTTGGTTCTATGGTAGGTCTTAAAGGGTTAAAGTCCTGTTTGTGGCACATTAGTATATGTGAGGGGGCAAACTCCTCAAGATGGGTGGTGACCATGGTGGCCATTTAGAAGTCGGCCATCTTGGATATAACTTTTATTTTTTTCAATAGGAAGAGGGCCATCTCACACATCAAACTTATTGGTAATGTCAAATCAAATCAAATCAAATCACTTTTATTGTCACATCACATGTGCAGGTACATTGGTACAGCACATGTGAGTGAAATTCTTGTGTGCGAGCTTCACAAGCAACAGAGTTGAGCAAAATACAAGAATGGCTACATCTGAAACTAATAAATATATGTACAATATATAATAGTATATGCATTTCTGGATGTGTATGCTAAATATTTTTCTACGTGTGTGTGTGTGTGTGTGTGTGTGTGTGTGTCATAAGAAAAACAATGGTGTGCTTGGTTTCAACGTAACTGTTAGGATGCCTGGGTCGTCGACCCAGGGTTTTTGAGTTTTTGATATTATTTATACTTCCTAGTTTTTGGTTTCTTTGAGTTCTGTCTTATGGCTTATGTCTCTGTCTTCTTTAGTTGCTCTGTCTCCCCTATCACCTGCATCCCCTTGTCTAGTTCGCGTCTATGTGTATCTTAAGTTCCTATATCCCCGTGTTCAGTCAGTGTTTGTGTCTGCCCTGATCCCACGTCTCTGTTCCCTCTGTAGTGCCTGCATGTGAGTCTGTTATGTGTTTCCTGTTTTACTTTGAAGGTCTCTGTCTTAGTGTGTTCAGTTTACGCTTCCTTTTGTCTCGTCAGTCCTGATTTGTCCCAGCTGTGTTTCCCTCCTGTTACCCATTCCCTGATTGCTCCCTCTGTGTATTTAACACCAGTGTTTCTCTGTGTCCGTGTCGTGATCTACCGTTTTCTTAGCTGTGTGTTCTGTCATTTCTCCAGTTTAAGTTTGTTTTGAGTTTTTTCAGTTATGTTATATTTTTGAGTACCTAATTAAAGCCTTTTTGAGTTCACGTCCGTCTCCGGAGTCTGCACCTTGGGTCCTATTCCTGCCTGCACACAGCCCCACCTAACAGAAGATCGCGACCATACTATGGACCCAGCAGACTTTGAACTCCAGGAGCGACGCCGAGCAGCCTTTGCCCAGCTGGAGGAGGAACTCCGCTGGAAGCCATGGCTCACCCCTGACGTCGGGCGCATTTTCCATGGCACTCGGCTGGCTCTCGGCGGTCCCCGGAGCTGCCAGAAGTCTCCACCTGTTGCTCCGCTAGCACGCAAGATGCGGCCTTTTCAGTTGGGAGTCCTCCGCGTGGCTTCAGGCACTCACGCTCCGGCCTCAGCGTCACCATTCTGTGCACCGGAGGCTCAGTTGCTCACGCCGCCAGCTACCTCTGCCCGAAGGAAACGGCGCTCACGTCGCCGTCATATGGACACGTCTGAGCAACCTCAGGTGGTGAGTCAAAAGGACTACACTTTCCAAACTCCACCTGAGCCGTTGAACAGTAAAGACTATGAACTCACCTCAGACACTTTTGGGATTTCTTTTCTCGACGAGGATTTGGATTGGGAGGCCAGTTTTGGTTTGAATCTTCCCACGCTAGTTCATCGCAATAAGCATTCATCTGAGATTTTTAGTTTGAGGTCTGCTCGTTGGGGTGGGAACAAATTAAAACCTGAGTTTGCCGAGTCTGTTTTTTCTGAGACTGTGAACACTGCTAAATCTAAGACTGTACAGACTGTTAAACGTGGTGGGGAAGGGTCGTCACCTGTTTTTGATGAGCCAGTTTTCAGTGAGCCTGCTCCTTTGCCTTCCGGTGCTCCTTTGCCCAGGGCAACTGCGGTCCAGCCATCTCCTGCACCTGTATCAGTTCCTCAGGTGAGGGGGGCTAGGGCCCAGTTGGTCCCTGCTCCAGTTTCCAGGCCAGCTGAGGCTCCGCTAGTCTCTGCGCCCGTGCCTATTCCGCGGGTGGGAGCGGCTACTGCCCAGCAGGCCACTGCACCGGTTTCTGTCCTCGCTGGAGGCTCGGGTGAGCCCGTCCAGCAGTTTTCCGTAGGCTCTGAAGACATAGCTCAGCTTAGTGCTCATCCACCACCTCACCCACCATTACTACCATCTTTACAACAGTCGATACATATTAGACTTCTCTCCATAGCTCAGACATTAGCTCACCTATCGGCTCAGTCACCTGCTCAGTCACCCGTCTCCGCTGGAGGGTCCGAGGGGCCCGTTCAGCCACCCGTCTCCGCTGGAGGGTCCGAGGGGCCCGTTCAGCCACCCGTCTCCGCTGGAGGGTCCGAGGGGCCCGTTCAGCCACCCGTCTCCGCTGGAGGGTCCGAGGGGCCCGTTCAGCCACCCGTCTCTTCCTGCTGGAGGGTCCGAGGGGCCCGTTCAGCCACCCGTCTCTTCCTGCTGGAGGATCCGAGGGGCCCGTTCAGCCACCCGTCTCTTCCTGCTGGAGGATCCGAGGGGCTCGTTCAGCCACCCGTCTCTTCCTGCTGGAGGGTCCGAGGGGCCCGTTCAGCCTCGTGCCTCGTCAGCTGGGGGTCCGGGAGGACCCAGCCAGCACGTCCTAGTGTCTGCTGATGGTTCTGGCGAGGCCGTTCAGCCACCACCAGCTCCACCGCCTGGTCCGGCCTCCGAGTCTGCAGTTCCGTCTGGTCCGGCCTCCGAGTCTGCAGTTCCGTCTGGTCCGGCCTCCGAGTCTGCAGCTCTCCCTGATCCGACCTCAGCCTCTGCAGCTCCGCCTGCTCGGCCTGCTCGGCCTGCACGTCCTGTCCGGCCGATGACTGGACGTCATTGCCGTCATGGACGGCCCCCTGAACTACGTCACCGTCGGTGCCTCCCGCCCGGCCGGCCTCCTGATCTGCTCGGTCGCCGTCGGTGCCTCCCGCCCGGCCGGCCTCCTGATCTGCTCTGTCGCCGTCGGTGCCTCCCGCCTGGCCGGCCTCCTGAACTGCCCGGGTTTGGACTATCGTGCTGTCAGCCTCCGGGCCGGCCCCCGGAACTTTTTTGAGACTATTGCCTGGGCCTCTGCGCTTTTCGTGAGCTCTTTTGTTTGTTTGCTTTTGGACTATGCCTGGGCCTTGTTGCTGTTGTTTTGGACTTTGTTTCTGTGTTTTGTTCTGTTGCTTTCCGGGCTCCAGTGTTTGCACCCTGGTTGGGTTGTTTTTGTTTTTTTTGATTTTGATGTTTTGGTTTGGGCTGTCTGGAAGCCAGCCCTTAAGGGGGGGGGTACTGTTAGGATGCCTGGGTCGTCGACCCAGGGTTTTTGAGTTTTTGATATCATTTATACTTCCTAGTTTTTGGTTTCTTTGAGTTCTGTCTTATGGCTTATGTCTCTGTCTTCTTTAGTTGCTCTGTCTCCCCTATCACCTGCATCCCCTTGTCTAGTTCGCGTCTATGTGTATCTTAAGTTCCTATATCCCCGTGTTCAGTCAGTGTTTGTGTCTGCCCTGATCCCACGTCTCTGTTCCCTCTGTAGTGCCTGCATGTGAGTCTGTTATGTGTTTCCTGTTTTACTTTGAAGGTCTCTGTCTTAGTGTGTTCAGTTTACGCTTCCTTTTGTCTCGTCAGTCCTGATTTGTCCCAGCTGTGTTTCCCTCCTGTTACCCATTCCCTGATTGCTCCCTCTGTGTATTTAACACCAGTGTTTCTCTGTGTCCGTGTTGCGATCTACCGTTTTCTTAGCTGTGTGTTCTGTCATTTCTCCAGTTTAAGTTTGTTTTGAGTTTTTTCAGTTATGTTATATTTTTGAGTACCTTATTAAAGCCTTTTTGAGTTCACGTCCGTCTCCGGAGTCTGCACCTTGGGTCCTATTCCTGCCTGCACACAGCCACACCTAACAGTAACTTTATTCTTTCATGAGTTATTTACAAGTTTCTGACCACTTATTCAATGTGCTGCGCATTGTGTTGGATTGTCAATGCAACCCTCTTCTCCCACTCTTCACACACTGATAGCAACACCACAGGAGAAATGCCAGCACAGGCATCCAGTATCCGTAGTTTCAGGTGCTGCACATCTTGTATCTTCACACCATAGACAATTGCCTTCAGATGACCCCAAAGATAAAAGTCTAAGGGGGTCAGATCGGGAGACCTTGGGGGCCATTCAACTGGCCCACGACGACCAATCCACTTTCCAGGAAACTGTTCATCTAGGAATGCTCAGACCTGGCACCTATAATGTGGTGGTGCACCATCTTGCTGGAAAAACGCAGGGAACGTGCCAGCTTCAGTGCATAAAGAGGGAAACACATCATCATGTAGCAATATCCAGTGGCCTTGAGGTTTCCATTGATGAAGAATGGACCCACTATCGTTGTACCCCAAACCATCACTTTTGTTGTTCCAACAGTCTTGGAGGGATCTATCCAATGTGGGTTAGTGTCAGACCAATAGTGGTGGTTTTGTTTGTTAACTTCACCATTCACATAAAAGTTTGCCTCATCACTGAACAAAATCTTCTGTGTGAACTGAGGGTCCTGTTCCAATGTTTGTTTTGCCCATTTTGCAAATTCTGTGCACCGATCTGGGTCATCCTTGTTGAGATGCTGCATAGCTGGAGTTTGTAAGGGTGCCATTTGTGAGTAGCTAATATCCGCCGAATGGATGTTCGACTAATGCCACTCTCCAGTGACATGCGGCGAGTGCTACGCTGTGGGCTCTTGCTGAATGAAGCTAGGACAGCCACTGATGTTTCTTCATTAGTGACAGTTTTCTTGCGTCCACATTTTGGCAAATCCAACACTGAACCAGTTTCACAAAACTTAGCAAGCAGTTTGCTAACTGTAGCATGGGAGATGGGTGGTCTCGTAGGGTGTCTTGCATTGAAATCTGCTGCAATGACCCGGTTACTGCGTTCACCAGATATCAACACAATTTCGATCCGCTCCTCACACGTGAACCTCTTTGACATGTCAATGGCTGTGAACAAAGAGAAACTTGTATATAACTCATGAAAGAATAAAGTTACGTTGAAACCAAGCACACCATTGTTTTTCTTGTGACATTACCAATAAGTTTGATGTGTCACATGGCCCTCTTTCTATTGAAAAAACAAAAGTTGTATCCAAGATGGCCGACTTCATGGTCACCACCCATCTTGAGGAGTTTGCCCCCTCACACATACTAATGTGCCACAAACAGGACTTTAATATTGTTAGATATTTTAGTATTATGGGAGCATGTACTGAATACCTTTTTTGATGATATTATACAAAGGACCCTGTTTCTGCAATGCCCTTTGTTTGAACCTCATGTCCTCTTGCTGTGACCCCACGGGCGACTTCCTTTGGCCTGCTGGTCTGGAAAATCCAACAGTTCATCTATATGTAAAGAAGGCACTTAAACTGGAACAGGCATAGCTGCGTCGATCCTGCCGTGGTACAATAGGACAGTGCATTCCTCGAGTGCACATCAAGTTTGTAGCCTGCTAAAGATCACACACCATTGATTATGTGCCTCTAGGTATATATGGTTAAACATTTCCTAATGCAAATAACTACATGCAGTATTCTACCATGTGCAAACTTATATCACTAAAGGATTCTAAATGTCTAGTGTTTAATGGACCTGTATAGAAGGCCCCTTTCAGAGCTAGGGGGAACTTCCTTATATGGTTGTAACTTGTAACTTGAAAACACGAACCCTTCTGCCTATAAAAACCCTGCACAAAAGAATAAACCTTTGAGTTGATTTTGGGAAAGCAACCTGAACAGTCTCTGTATCACTTTGTTCTCCTAACTTCTCCCGACGTCGTAACTAACCCGCTGACGGTATATTGCTGAGTGTTGCTTGAGAATATATTGCTGAGTGTTACTTAAGAACAATTTTAAATCTTATAGAGTAAGGACAAAACCACGCCTCGGAGAAACCCGGTCCACGGACCAGACCCGGGACGGAGTTTCTTTCAAATATCACCAACCATTCCCATTTTATTACGGTGTCCATATAAATGGCCCACCCTGTACATTAGTGGGGTGATTTTACCTTTTACCTTTCTGGTCGAATTTTAGGTGGACTGACTTTCGATCTAAAGTTGAATGGAGCAAATCCACACTCTCAGTGCAAGTTTTAGTGTAAGCAGATAGCTTTTCTAACAGAGGAAAGACTTCAAAGACTGATTTATTTATTTATTCATTCTGTTTGGTCCTAGCTGGATACCCAATATCTGTAGCTTATGCCACTTCAATGTAATCTAGTCAAGCAGATTCAGAGCTAAAGCACATTTTACATTTGCCATAACATAAATGTCCCTGAATCACCACATTACCTTGGAATGCTTTGTGCAGAACTCTGGCGCTCCTGTATATTTTATAACTTGACAAAACTCAGTTTGCAATTGTGTGCTGGAAATGGGTACTTCAAAAGAGTGCTTCCTGAAGTGAGGTCCTGGGAAGCCAACAGGGGTTATTTTGCAGATTATGGATCACACAGACTATTAAAAAGCACAAAAGATGTACTACTCAGCAAATGAAAGAAGCAGCACTTTCTGCTCTGAGAGCAGAGAAAAAGTGATACAGCTTTGCTTTCCGAGAACAGCGACTATAAGGAGGATTACACGGATGAATGATTACTGTGATCATCCAATAGCAACTCTATCATGAGCTTCTCTTATATTAAGAAAGTATCAAAACTGTCAAACTGAGAGAGCTCCATAATGTTACTGTGACTACAATACAGTATAGTGTGTTTGGGAACTCGGGCCGCAAAGAATGTAGATAAAAAACAGTTTTCAGTACGAAGAAGTTCAGATAAATAATAAACCACTCCTGAAAAAAGCCAGCTGGATTTCTACTGAATGATTTCTTAGTAGTTGTCATGAAAAATATTTACTGGTGGAATATTCAGTTTCACATATCCAGAAGTCACTATGTGACCAACTCTCAACTCATTTTAGTGATACTTGGACAAGTGGGGTCCACATTGTGCTGCATTTTGTACTACTGCTGCATTGTTCAGGTCATTCAAATGGAGTTCAATTGGAGCGCTTTAACATCTGAAATAGAACAAAACAGTGACTAGAGCAGGGGTGTCAAACTCATTTTGGTCTGGGGGCCGCATACAGCTTAATCTGATCTCAAGGGGGCCAGACCAGTAAACTCATTCCAAAATTATATAGAACTAACAGTAAGTCCACTTTTTTTCTTTGTATTAGTGCAAAGAAGAAATAAATTATAAAACTCTTTACATTAAATTAATTGTCCTTTTACACTTTTACTCAGTTTAACATTTATTTAAGTGCCATTATACAGTACATAAAAATCTGATCACTGTGATTGTACAATGTTTTAAAACACTTAGTCAACAAACAGTTTTGTGGAACTTAAAAACACTGCCTTGCATGTTAAAATACATCAAACACATCTAAATTTAGAAATGAATGAATTTAAAATCCATTTTCCAAATCTAGGAAGCAATTCTGAACACATAAATTGAGGCCACACACTTGAAATCTTAAGTGGTAGCTGTTTTAAACAGACATTTGATGAAGTAAATTTGGCCCCTTCCTTGTTAATGCATAAAATGTAAACAAAACAAAAAACCTCACATAGATAACATATGTGGCATGCATAAGACATAATCTTTTACTTAACAATAGTCTTCTCTTGTAAATCTGTTTCTGACTACCACTGACTTTCACAGCAATTACTAGAGCAAATATTCACGTTTGTTTATTTCATAGTGCAATGTTCAAAGCAGCATTCCATAGAATTTAGTCTTGCTCAGTATTTGCCCCTGAAACTTGGCATCTTTTAGCCTGCACAAGTGCATCAATATCAGGCATCATATCCTGAGTAGCAGCCAGTTTCAGAATCTCATTTAAGTGCTTATGTGTGAGCTTTGAGCGTAGCTTTGTTTTATTAATGGTCATGAGTGAGAAAACTTGCTCACAAAGGTAGGTAGTCCGAAACATGGACAACATTTTTGCAGCCATTGCTGTCAATTTAGGATAGCGTGGTAGGAGATACTTGTAAAATGTGTCCAAGCCCACAGAGGCAAATTTGTCCTTCAATTCTACATCACAGTGCAAATCAATGATTTCAAGTTGCATGTCAACAGGCACATCAGAAGCTCTGACTGTGAATGGTGAGCGAAAAACTGCGAATTCTGTCTCGAGTTCGCTAATGACCTGAAATCGTTTCTCAAATTCCCTCAGCAACCCTGAAATCTTGTCTTTGTACTGTTTCACGTCAGGATTAACATTTGCTGCGCACACATCTCGGAGACAGGGAAAATGAGCAGGGTCTCTGCTTGCTATCTGCGTCTCCCATAACGTGAGCTTTAACTTGAATGCATGTATGCTGTCATAATACTGTGTTACAATTTTTTTGCGTCCCTGCAACATTCTGTTCAGATTATTCAAGTGCTCTGTTATATCAACCATAAATGCAAGGTCCTGCAGCCAAAGTGGGCACTGTAATTCCTTAACAGGTTTTCCTTTTTTCTCCATAAATTGTCCGATTTCCCCACGTAGATCAAAGAAGTGCTTCAGCACAGCACCTCTGCTTAACCATCTTACCTCAGTGTGGTATGGCAGACCATGGGTAATGTTACAGTCACTGAGAAGGCTGTCAAACTGACGATGATTGAGACCTCTGGCTCGGATGAAATTAACAGTTCGGACAACCACCTCCATGACGTGATCCATTTTTAAGGACTTGCAGCATAATGCCTCCTGATGCAAAATGCAATGAAATGTCCAAAAATCACCCCCTCTATTTGCGGCTTGTACTTTCTCTCTGAACTTGGTCACAACACCTGCTTTTTTCCCGATCATTGATGGCGCACCATCAGTGGCCAGGCTTACGGCGCGGGACCAGTCCTGTCCAGTGCTCCAGCTACGGAGCGGAAAATGTCCTCAGCTGTTGTGGTGTCGGTCATAGGCACCAACTCGAGAAACTCCTCTGTGACAGTCAAGGTATCATCAACTCCACGAATGAATATGGCCAGTTGAGCGACGTCTGTAATATCAGTACTCTCATCAATTGCAACAGTAAATGCCAGAAATGACTCCACTTTGCGTTTCAGTTGGCTGTCCAAATCTGCCGATTGTTCCGAAATCCTGTTTGCCACGGTATTTCTCGTCAAGCTAATATTGGCAAAAGCTTGTCACTTCAAAGACACACAATTTCAGCAGCCTTCAGCATGCAGTTTTTGACGAACTCCCCCTCAGAGTACAGCTTTGATGCTAATGCTACTTGGCTAGCAATTACGTTGCTGGCTTTCACCGCAGCATCACTGACATCTCGGCTCCGGGTGAAAACAGATTGCTGTTTCCTCAGACCAACCAACATTTCATTTACCTTCTGTTTTCTCAGTTCTCCGTGCAAGCTGTTGTATTTTTCACCATGTTGAGTTTCATAGTGGCGCCGAATATTGTACTCCTTAAGCACCGAAACTTGCCGCATGCACACTAGGCACACGGGTTTCCCATTCACCTCCGTGAACATATAGAAAGAAGTCCATTTTTCTTGAAAAATCCGACACTCTGTGTCCACTTTTCTCTTTTTTGACAAAGACATTTTGCTGATGAGGGTGCCCGTTCCAAGAGAAAAAGCGGGTAAAGCGATTGAACTGACTAAAACACAACGCCCCTAGCGAACAACATAGGAACTGCAGATTTTAAAGAAAATGAAGTTTATTCTTTTTTTTTTAATAATGCAAATTTATCCCCGGGTGGACTAAACCCCCTGGCGGGCCGGTCCAGGCCCGCGGGGCGTATGTTTGACACCCCTGGACTAGAGCCAAAAGTACTGTTCTTGGATGTGTAACCATCCAAGAACAGAGGAAGTGCAGAGAAGCTCTTTGCTGATGGGGCAAGAAGCCCTATTAATGTCGGTTAAACATTTGGAAAGGGTGTATTTCAGACCAAATCATGACTTTTTCCCCCCTAACCCTAAATCCCAATTTAAAGTCTAAACTCAATGTTGTAATGAAATGCCTAAACCACACCATGTAATTTAATGTCTTAATCTGGCCATTCCCAACCACATAATTTAATGTTTATTGGCTAACCAAATCAGACAGCTATACAAAATACAATCAAATTTTACAGTCAAACTGTAAAATTTGCAGATTTTTTTATTTTATTTTACCTATATAATGTATATAATTCACTCACTTATTGCACATAATGTCCTCCTTGTATACATTCACTCAGTGTATATGATGTTCTCTCTGTTTTTGCATAGTTGAGGAGCATGTAGGTCACCTTTCACTGCATGTTGTTCTTGTATAACTATGCACGTGACAAATAAAGAATTTTGAATCTTGAATCAAAATGCACAACAATATCTCTGTGCACCAGCTTAACAGGTAGCACTTGTGTTAAAGCATGTTTTGTATGCACGGGCATCTCTTTAGCCATTGCAGTTCAAGGCAGCAATGCATCAGCAAACACAAAACCATAATTCTGCAACAGATAAGAGACGCAAGATTTCTCAACTGGGTATGCATGGTCTGATTTTTTTTCTTTTTTAATATACTAAAACTGTCTAAGACAACGCAGGGAACTAAAGAGAGCTCTCTAGTGTTTCATGTATAAGGACACAAGGCTTTGTGTCCTTATCCAAGAAACTTATACAAGAAACACAGAGAATTCAGATTTTCCCAGCAGGAAATGAATCAATTTTTAGGTTACAGAGAATCTTGGTATGGAACGCCAGGACTGCCATAATGAATTAATTGAATACACCATTAAATAATTAATTAAATGTGTCAATAATTAATTAAAATTGGAATTAATTAATTAAATAAATAGTTATGACACATATAATTAATTAATTATTGACACATTTAATTAATTATTTATGTATTTCACATTTTAATTAATTATTGACACATTTAATTAATTAATTATTGACACATTTAATTAATTATTTATGTATTTCACATTTTAATTAATTATTGACACATTTAATTAATTATTGACACATTTAATTAATTATTTAATGATATATTTATTTATTTCATTTTGGCAGTCCTGGCGCCTGGCTCTCATCATGAAATAATTTTATCTGTCAGCCTCACCCATCAAACTCAGGGGGCGGGGTTAACGCTGCCCATGCAGCTTCTCTAACATTTGATTGGTTGCCGTGCAAAGTAAGTCAAAACAGGTCGATCCTAGATAATCGATTGCTTGTGTAGACTTGGGGCAGCCAGGTATCCCAGAATGCAGATCAAATCACAGGCAGCAATGGTGGTGGTGTAGTTTTAAAATACCCCGTTTTTCTGTCACCAGCTACACTTTTAACAGTGTTTTAGCCGCGAATGTCGCGACGTATGTCTGGTCAGGTTGTCAACATAGAACATGTTTGCAAAAGTGTTCAGATGTTTTCAGAGATTTCACTAGCTCTGCTAACAATTAGCATGCAGAGTGCACCCAGGGGGTTACGTTAACCGGTTTGTTTACATATTCCACTCTCCGTGTTCCACATGTTGCATTCGCAGATTCTCATTTTCACCCAACGATCGTCTCTTTCCGCCTGGTCTTGTGTCTCTGTGCTTCTGTAACATAAAGAACGAGCTGACATTTTTTCTCACGAAACCAGCGATCAGCTCAACAGACCCTCAGTTTACCTGCATGCATCCTCCTCCTCATCTGTCAGCTGTTTAACACCTGCTGCTAATTCAAGAAACATGCCTACGTTACCTGGTGATAGTCACAGTTTAACTGGGCAGCCGGTGCTCGATATAAA
This sequence comes from Mchenga conophoros, assembly GCF_057382185.1. Classification (NCBI taxonomy): domain Eukaryota; kingdom Metazoa; phylum Chordata; class Actinopteri; order Cichliformes; family Cichlidae; genus Mchenga; species Mchenga conophoros. Next base: position 15,945,932 of record NC_140527.1, on the reverse strand, counting down.
GCAATGTCAGCGCATTTTTCTGCACAAGATAAGTAAATATAGTGTTTTCCCCGAGCGCAGAGCTGCTGGAGCTTGTTTCCTTACAGAGCACTTTATAGGCGAACAGCTTCATCAGCGGCTGATGTCCAATCACCGGCACACAGCTTTGAAACCTCAGCTGAGTTTTAGCTCTCAGTGGTTAAACGCTGGACTTCATTCACTCAGGTTCTGTCTGTCGGGTCACGTTTACTTCGCTGTTTTATTTACAACTGAGCAAATCGGTTTGGCTGAGGTTAAAGTTATGTTTCATAACGTTTAATGGTTCACTGGCACATGTGTTAGACTGAACTATCATCTAAATATCATCTGTTTTTTAATAGTTATTCAACTGTATTCTAAGCACCAGCTGTCTGTTAGAATGTGATTTTTTTTCTCTCTCTGTTGGCAGAGGTATAAAAATGCGCAGGAAATTCTGACGTGCATGGCGAACTTCACCGACGATATTTAGGGAGGAATAAACACACATCAAACATAAATGAACCATTTGCCTGTCTCCATAATTGAGAGCATTTTCTCTTCTTATGTCAACACTCTCTCTCTCTCTCTCGTTTTTTTTTTTTTTTTTTTTTGGCTTTTTCGGTCATGTTATGTTTACCTGTCAAAGGCTTGTTACAAACTATGAAACACATCGTGCAGACTTCTGGATGTTAGAAGAAAACTATTACTGCTCATGAAGGAGACTAAAGGCAGGAAGGTGTCCTTTAAAACTAAACATGTTAATAGGACCTCCCTATTTATATCATAGTTTATGATATAGCACGTGTATTTCAGTAATAGCCTGCTGATTTCAGTGTAGTGAACAGTCTCACAGCTCACGTAGGCGATATCTGTGATACTCCTTAACTATAATTTATCCAAGTTAACTTCAGTTAACCATTCAGACAGTTCTTTTGCAATGAAAAACATAAACACCCATGCTGCCGGTAGGTTTCCTCAGTGCCAGCTGTTAACATTATAGCTGCTTATGCAGTAACCATGGTAACCACGGACTCTGAGCGGCTCGATCGACGGAGGTCAGACAACAATTTTACATGTATGATCTTAAAACAGGACACAGCCACTATACGTGCTGGCTTCATATCAAATGTGAAGGCAGACTGAGTCCATGTTTGACGTTTTTTATATCTAATCTTCCTTTTCAAACATTTAAACAGCAGCGAGTCTGCAGCTGAGGGAATACAAACTCAAATTGTCGGAACAGGTTTGCTCGTTTCTTGGATTCATTTGGTGATTTATTAAATGTATAACTGTTATTCTAATCTGCTGCTGAGTCTCTTACACTTTTCTTTATGCTGTATATTTTCATGTCTCTGGAATAGTTGGCAGTTAGATAGTCAGCTGGGAAACTTTGTGTTAACTCATGGAGCTGAGGATATCGTGGATATGCTGACCTCGCTCTGTGGTGTACAGGGCCGTTTACCCTCATATTCACAATAAAAATATTAGCCGAACATCATGAAGTCTGTATGTGTTTCATAGTGTCGAACAACCTTTGTACAGTTAAAGCCAGCAGTTACTACATGACGGAAACACCAACGTTATCTTTTTTTTTATGCGTTTATACACAGGTCACGCTGATTACTGAACAAAAACCCAAAGATCAGATGTTAAACAGATTTATTTGCTCTCTCTCCTCCTTAAACATGTTTTTAATGTTAGTTATAATTCAGAATTGGCGACTGAAACACGAAGGACACATAAGAACATCAGGAAATAAAACCCCAATAAATATAACCTCAGTAAAAGAAGTCAGCGGGGGTTACTACAGCTGTGTACCAGGGCCTGCGCTTTGTCGGTGGGATTGCTTGCGAGACGAGCGGGTCTATCCCACGCTTTGCCGTGAGACTGGGCAGACATCTCCGAAATCATCGAAGCACTTTTGCAAAGAGGCTGTATCTTGACAAACCGACCAGACACATGAAGATTAAACCACTACATTCTCGGCTAAAAAAAATATTAAAATGGTATTTGGTGACACACAAACAGGGTTTTTCAAAGTTCAGTTCTGTTAGCTTCCACGTGCCGGTTGTTGTGTGCTAGAAACAATGGCCACCAGGCCAAAGCAATGGTTTTGACTCGATCAGCGTTAACCCCGCCCCCTGAGTTTGATGGGTGAGGCTGACAGATAAAATTATTTCATGATGAGAGCCAGGCGCCAGGACTGCCGAAATGAAATAAATAAATATATCATTAAATAATTAATTAAATGTGTCAATAATTAATTAAAATGTGAAATACATAAATAATTAATTAAATGTGTCAATAATTAATTAATTAAATGTGTCAATAATTAATTAAAATGTGAAATACATAAATAATTAATTAAATGTGTCAATAATTAATTAATTACATGTGTCATAACTATTTATTTAATTAATTAATTCCAATTTTAATTAATTATTGACACATTTAAATAATTATTTAATGGTGTATTTAATTAATTCATTATGGCAGTCCTGGCGTTCCATATCTTGGTAGCTCCCTGCTGTAAAAACATTTTCAAATTGGTTTTGTGTACTACCATAAATTTGATCATAGAAAAGTATAATGGAAAATCAGCTTTCAGCAGTGACATGCAGTGTTGGGGAGTAACGGAATACATGTACCGCCGTTACGTATTTAAAATACAAAATATGAGTAACTGTATTCCGTTACAGTTACCGTTTAAAAAGGTGGTATTCAGAATACAGTTACTTTGTTGAAATAAATGGATTACACGGCGGTAGTTTCCTGTTTCATTTTGTCGCAGGTCAGGACTGTTTGGGTTTTGTTTGACAGCTACGTTCTGTTGTTCCAGGCGGCAGCGTTACGGTTGCCATGGTTACAGGGCGACGCTCTCTCTCTCTTCGACTGTGTGTTTCCTGGGTGAGAGAGAGCGCCTTTTCGTTGTTGTTGTTGTTGTGCTAAGCTAACAGGCAGAATGCTACAAGCATAGCTCTAAAGAATGTAGCATCATGGGCAGTGTAGTCCGTGTTGCAGGGAGAATGGACTGCCATACACGTTATGGGTCTGTGAGCGCGAGGAGGGAGAAAAAGGGGAGTGGAAAGGTACGAGTTGTCATCGAGGAAAAACGGCAGCTGGAAGCATGTAAATATAATAATAACCACTGCAGCCAAGAAGAGTGCCTGACGAACCCAGTTGTAAGTAAGCTACTAAGACTCGACTGTACACCGTGTTCGTGTTTTCCTCCGAAAACAATAAGTTCCGTTGGAGCAGCCTTTCAACGCCTCTCTCTGTCCCTCGCAAGAAAAGTTGACCCACACAACAAAGTAAAGTTATTTTTCGGCTACAAGCCGACAGGGACCCCGCCGTATTAGTCAGAGGTCCCTTTACTACAGTTCGGAGTCGCGGACCTTCAGTAATAGTAATAAATCACACAGCAACAGTACATTCACGTTGTTGTAAAAAGCATGATAATATTAAGTAATCCAAAGTATTCAGAATACGTTACTGTCATTGAGTAACGTAACGGAATACGTTACAGAATACATTTTGGGGCATGTATTCTGTAATTGAATACATTTTAAAAGTAACCTTCCCAACACTGGTGACTTGTGATGGCTTAACTTGGCTTTGCTGTAAGCAGCAGAGAATTGAAGAAACACACATTAGCATAAAGAGAGATTCATTGATTTATGAAAAAAATTTCAAAAGTAAAAGTCATTTTTGTTCATGGAATAGAAATTATTCATCTGTCTAAGGTTGTTTAGCTGTATTTACTCAGGTTAATATAGAAACTGTGAATGGAAACTGTAACAAAACTTTTATCCTTTGCCCACAAAAGATTTTTAAGGCTGAAACATAGAGGAGGCTCGTTTAAATGGCAGGCAAATATGGGCAAATATGCCATTTACCAGGCTGTAACAATTTGGACCAAGTCTCAGAATTTTAAGTGTCTTTGAAGTATTTCATTGCTGTTAAATTAATTCTGGGGCTATGCTTTCATTACTGTAAACATGAAGCCATAACCTCCATGTTGGTTCATTCGTGTGACTGTCCAAAGAAAAAACTCTCTGTTATAACTCAGATAGAAATACAAGATTTAGATTTATGTTAAACGCTTTTGAACAGCCAGTCGCCCTGGCCACATCTGCCATGAGCCCTGACACACTTGTCTGGGATCCAGACTGTGGAATCTAAGCTGGTTTTGTTATTGTATTTCTTGGAAGCACAAACTGTCAAAGAGTGTCAGCTTACTTAAAGCAAAAATGCAAGCCTCTGTTGGTCATTTAACTGGGACTTCTAAGTTGCTGACACAGTATTTCTCTTTATTTTCAATGCTGACGTCTGCATGTATTTCAAGGCTTCAAAAATAAATAAATAAATCTTGTCAAAATATGTAAATATATTTTCTAAAGGGACATAAATGCTTGATGTGCAGTCTCTAATCCGACTGTCACCTTCTCTGACAGTAGGTGTCAAAGATTTAATGAGAAGTTTTTTTCTTCATAGCTTTCACTGCTAGTAAATTGTCACTACTAGTTTCATTTCTATATTAAGGTGTTCATCTGTAATTGATGTGCCTTTTTTAACCATTATCTAAGAGTCTGTGAGGCAGAAATGACTTATACGCATAACACAAACTGAAAACCGGTCCATGAAAATCGTCTCTGTGCCAGAGTGTTTAAGGGTTTTCGCTCAAAGTTTTAATGGGATTTTTGAAAAGGATTTCCTTTGATCTTTTTTGATACTATTTATTTGTAAATTTTCATCGTCCTGTTGAAAGGTCCAGATCATCTTCATCTTTTAGTCAAGTTATCCTGAGCTCTCTGAATAGATTAATTGAAACGTTTAGTCATTGACTGCACACTGACCATTTCCTCATCATGCTTTACAGTTAATATATGAGACCCATTTTATTGAAAGTTACCTATGGTCTGGTGAATATATCTCCTTTTCACTCATCTGCACAGATAATTTGACTAAACTGGATTTTAATTTAGGGACGTCATGAGCTTTCCTCTATCACTTCTCATAAACAACAACCGGTGAACTAGTAAAACTGACTGTTCTGCATGTATACTTTTATTTTAGGTAAACTCATAAAGCGGCCTTTTAATATTTAGCCTACATGCACTTGAAATTCACTTCACATATCTCTATGCATACTGTACATTAATATAATACTGTGTACAGTGCAATCTACGTGAAAAATCGTGCTCATTGTTTTTTTACACCCATCATCACTCTAATGCTGCTCGTGCTCGGTCACGGTCAGCACGTGCCAGTGTTGTGCCACAAACTCCCGCCTGTCTCCTCTCGTCTTTGTACCTTCAAGACATTTCGCTGTGAAGGACTGTTTACGTCTCAGCGCTATTGTGAATGCCGACGAGACATTTCCGGCGTTTCTTACTTCAAGTTAAAAGCTTTGAAATGGTGATTCAGCTTGATGCTTTTATTGTGAAGGAACTATCGGAGATGCACATAGGTGTGTTTACAGAACTTCTTCTTCTTTTTTTTTTTTTTCTTTTGTCCTCAGCGCGGGTGAAAAAACTCGGGCTGCACGTAACCGAAGCTGCTCACTGCAAAGGTCGGTGCTGGTAACCGGAACACGGAGGGCCCCCTCCACCGACTCATACAACTTTTTTTTTGTCGTGTAGTCGTCGCCACAAACCAAAAAAAACATCTACAGCTTATACAAATTTAAATTACATACATACATTTAAATCCTACACTCCTCTTGCAGGATTGAGTAAATAGTTCGTACGTGCATGCGTGCATGGATGTTTTATGGTATTTGTGTTCTTGTGTGTGAGGCTGCGTGTGCATGTGTGTGATGTGGACTCAGTAGGATTTCTTTTGTGGTTTTTTGTATGTCTGGCTGGAGTCGTGCAGGGAACAGACAGGGTCGAAGAAGAGGTGGAGCAAGAAATGTTCTAGACAGTATTGCTAAGAGCAACGTGTTCTTTCTTCTGAAAATCTGAAAATCTTTTTAGGATCTCAGGATGGCCTGTGCACACGGACAGCTGTTTTCAACTGTGATGAACCCTGTCACTCCATTATCCCACTGTGCAAGACTAGTTTCTTGCACGTTAACTGCTGTAAACATGCACGTTTCAGTCAGCACAGGAGAACTACATTTAAAGCACGATGTCAGCATCATCGGGAACATTATGAATCTCGCAATCTTCAGAGACTAAAGATTGCTCAGTATCCCTGGTACCAAGTACCAAATATGTACCAAGTTCTGTCACTCTGATGGTTGATTGAGCAGAAGGGCTGGAAGATGCCATTTTCATGGAGAATTTCAAGCCCAACAGATGGGAATTACCGTTCTTTTCCAAAGTTACAGCTGCTAGAGACGCAGTGGCCAACTCTACGGTTTTTGAAAATAGCTGCCACACCTACCCGCACCCTTTAAGATCAACCCACTTCCAGACCACGCCCTCTTCTGTTATTTAAAAAGAAGACCGCCGTCTCATTCCAGGGGGTCAGTGTTGACATTGTGGAGGACTATAAATACCTTGGAGTACACATTGACAATAAACTGGACTGGGCTAAAAACACCACAGCACTTTACAGGAAGGGCCAGAGTCGTCTCTATTTTTTGAGGCGACTGAGGTCCTTCAACATCTGCCAGAAAATGCTGAGGATTTTCTATGAGTCTGTGGTGGCCAGTGTGATCCTCTATGCTGTTGCATGCTGGGGGAGCAGGCTGAGGGTCGCAGATGCCAACAGACTTAATAAACTGATCCGTAAGGCCAGCAATGTTGTGGGGATGGAGCTGGACTCCCTCAAGGTGGTGTCGGAGAGGCGGATGCTGTCCAAGATAAAGACAATGTTGGATAACACCTCCCACCCACTCCATGACATGTTGGTCAGTCACAGGAGCTCGTTCAGTGAGAGACTGAGATTACCGAAAAGCACCACTGAACGACACAGGAAATCATTCCTGCCTGTGGCCATCTCCCTGTACAACGCATCCACTTAACACACTGTTTGCTGCTACAACTACACATGTTTCTTTTCCAAATATTTATTTATAAGTGACTTATGTATGTATGTATGTATGTATATATATGTATATATTGTACTATTCTTAGTTAGCGTATTGTCTGTCTTGTCTTAATGTTGGTTTAAAATGGAGCACTGTAACAAAAAATAATTTCCCCCAGGGATCAATAAAGTATTCTGATTCTGATTCTGATTCATTCCTTCAAACCTTTTTTTTTTTTTTTTTTTAGCTCAAAAACAGAGAGAAGTATGGCCTCTACAGCCCTGCGCCACCCTGCGGAGGAGGAGGAAAGTTCTGCGGACGAGGGCACAATATTACCTGACACGTCCGGTTACTATCGACCCTTGGAAAAGCAGCAGCAAGCGGACGAGCTTGACGGTTGGGCATCTTCTTTGTTCATCGATACCGTGAAAACTGCTGTGTATCATCTTGTCAACCTCGTAATCAACAAGTACCTCACTGACACATGCAACGGTTGTATGTCCGATCAACCCCACCAGAAACAGCACGAGTGTTCGCGAGTGTTGGAGGATGACTTTTACGCTGAAAATTATTACAGCATCAGAAAAAGACTCCTCACCCCTCGTTTCATTCCATCCATTCAACGGCTGCTGATTGCTCGCCACATCAAAATGGACGACGTCAAAGTCTGCATGGTGGCGGAAACTCTCTTGCACGAACTGAAATCGGAAAGGAAAGTCTTTGACGCCATCGCCGAGGCATACCACAATCTGGTAGGTTTGGACATGGTGAAAATCAGACAGCGACGGTTGGTCGCAGAGTTTTACAAAGGGGGCTGCTAATTTTTTCTCTGAAAGACTGATTTTTTCATTCTTAGAAAGTGTAACCAGCATTTTACCAAACAATGTATTCTACATATAGTGCATTTAAAAAAATAAAATAAAAAATGTACCCACGTAATCGGTGATGAATTGTGAAGTTACAATTCTTTTCTGAAAAAGCATTTTTATTTTTGTATATAAATAAATGTTGATGTTGTGCTATGGGATTGTATGTTTCAATTTTACTTATAATGTGCCAAATCACTACAACAGGCGGCTCAAGGCGATGCCATCCAAAGTAAGGTTCTTGTTAGCCGCAGTGTTTCTAAGATTTTTACGCCCCGTTACAATAACCTTAGTTCTATCTGAACTTAGAAGCAGAAAATTAAAGCTCATCATGCGTCTAAGACATCCCGGCAGTTTAACCAATAAAAGCGGGTATCATATGCATAGCAGTGAAAATGTATGCTATGCTATGCCTTCTAAAGCGCGTATAATGTAAACAAAACTGGTCTTTGCACAGAAGCCTGTGGAGCTTCATAATTAACCTCAGTGTGTGAAGAGGACTCTCCATTTAATAATAGCTGTAATAAAATGTTATGGCCAACGGTGTTAAACGTTGCACTTGGGTCTAGCAGGGAAGATTTCAACTTTTCAATATGAATGAAGGCTGAAAACTGATTAGATTAATGTCTGATGATCTTTTCTGTGCTTCTTCAAGTTTGTAACACCAAACATATTAAAGGATGATATAAGGTTCACAGGAAGAGTTTAATTAGACACACATTTACTATTTTCTTTATACTCTTTCTTTCTTGACATGTTTAATATAATTACTATCAGAGGAGAAAATGAACCTTGTGTAGTTTAAAAACTTTTTATTTAATCAAACTGTAATGTTGTTGAACTCTGACGGACGTGTCTTTTAATCTTGTCAACAAATCCTTAATCACCTAAATCTGCCATTTATCATCTAGTAAAATGTTCCCTCTGCTTCTGTTGCACATCTCCCCGGACACTCTCTGCTTCACCTGTCCTGTGCAGGTGGTCCAACCCCTGCCTGCCTCCTTAAACTGGGGTGTTTAAATCTCTTTACCTCTGTTGTGAACTTCACACAAAGTTTGTGGTAACAAAATCAAACTGACGAGGATCTCGTTTGAAAAAAAAAAAAAAAAAAAAAAACACACACACGAGACAAAATAAAAACAGACTGCTCAAAGCAAAAGCAGAGCCCTCACAGCTGGTAGTACAAAACACAGCGACAACATGCGTATTAGATACCCTCAGTGCCAAAAGCATAAATATGAAAAAGGTGGGGTCACCAAGAATATCCTAAAAATGGCATTGAGGTGGGTGTTACAGTGAAAAAACAAAAAAGCAGCCAAATTTTCATCTGAAAATGTTGAATTTTAGTAAAAACAATGCTCTGTAGTTTGATACTGTCGTTACAGACAAAGCAGATGTTTAAAGCCTTCAGACGCTCATTTGAAATGCACACATTCTCCTTATCAGCTGGAAACATTAAAGCCGCAAAATGACTTTTTCGAACGGATAAAAACTATTGAACAGCAGCAATGATGAGCCTGTACCAGAATTTGAATGTACATGTGTTGAAGGTGCGGGTCTTGTTGAATTATTAAACATACTTTCTTTAATTTTTCGAGCCACAAAAACAACAACTTTTAATTTCTTCTGCTTGAGTCTCGGCCTCGGGTAGCTCTACTTATCACTGCTCAGTCAGTTGTCTGTTTGCGCTACTTTTTCAAGGAGCAGCGGATTATTGGTAAGGGTGACTTTATGTGTTTAGCTACTTAAGTGGAAGTACTGTGGATAGTTTTACCTTACATACATAGATCTACCAGTACAGCTTCTGAGGTAACTGTTTACAAAATGTTATAATCTATCCACAAGTTCTTTGCAATTTTACATTGATAAACATTATCCTTAACACATTTGGCCCACATAAAGTGCTATGGCCATCACACTGTCATTTAGAATTGTTTAAATAACTCGTGTCTTAAGTCCTTCCATGAAACAGAAAATAAAAAAAAATAAAAAGTCGCATGGTTCACTTTATATTTCTAACATTTTGTGATATAAAGTCGTTCATAACAAACTGAAAGGCCGGGAGTTTAAAATGCAAACCGATGGAAGCAGAAGTAGAAGACTATAATGTCACAGAGCACACGGTGTCTATTATTGTGTAGACATTTATAAATAAGAGCTTAATAAAGATGCTTAACTGTTTAACTCCTCTCTGGAGGGGAGAGGGAGGGGAAACAGGAGGACAAAGGAGGGGGGAACAACTAAGCTGTAGTGCCTCTTCACCTCACTGTACAATACCTTGTGCAATACTTTTTGTAAATAGTCAACAGTGCAATAGACTCAATACTTGAAATGTGCAATTCACTTGTATTTTTATTTTTTATTCCTATTTATTCTATTTATCCCCTTTGTATATTTTATTTATATTTGTCTCTGTATTTATATATATATATGTGTGTGTGTGTGTGTGTGTGTGTGTGTGTGTGTGTGTGTGTGTGTGTGTGTATATATAACAATTCTGTAACTGTAACTTCGGTCGTTGCTGTGCTTTTTTTGGAAGTCGAATTTCCCAGAGGAACCCACCCAAGGGATTAATAAAGTTCTATCTTATCTTATCTTATCTTATCTTATCTTATCTCTCTTAATTTCTTAAGAAATAAACAGGTGGCGTGATCTTTATCAAAAGTCGATGTTGCATCTGTGGCTAAACCCCTGTACCCAAAAATCTGCTGTGTGTGAGGCTGTGTAAGTAAAGCTTGCCCTTCACACCCGCGTGTAACAAACCATTTGTTGGGGGGTTGTGGATTTGACACCTCAGCATTGTGAAAGTGGGGGAAACATGTTTCTGGCTGTGCATAAGATTTCTGCTTACAACTTAGAATCTCAGTTCTAAATGAAATTCAGATGTTTTTTAAGTATGGCTAATGTATTAATTGACTTCTAAGGCACACACACACACACACACACACACACACACGCACACGCACACACACGAACAAAAACAACACCAACACAGAGAAGAAGAAGAGGGGGTCGTTTTACTACGCATCATAAAAACGCAATCATTCATCTTCCAACTGTATCTTTCTGTTCTGGCTTTAGAATCATTGGTTGTTTACTGAGCCGTACTTTGGGAGTCATACTGTTGTGATACTGGGGAGAAAAGGGTAAGGTTTGATAGACTAAACCCTTACACACATAACTTGAAAAAACCTAAAGAGTGTGTGAGACTGCTAGCTATGTTGTTCAGCAATAAACACATCTACAAATGTGTTAGTAAAGAGCGACTTGTACTTCTGTCCCATTAAGCAATGGTTTAACAAATTTCACTGCAAACTATAAAAGGAATCACACACAGAGTAATCACTGTTAGAATACACAAAACAACAGCCTACATTTTCATTTTTGAACATTTGGGGTTTTTTTTCCTGTTTTGTTACCTTTGGTAACAAAATAAACGTGTGTAATAAATATGACAGATGTTGCATAGACTGTCTCTAGGAGCGACTAAAATTTAAGGAAAAAAATGAAAGCAGAACTGAAAAAAGCTAAAGCACGTGAAACAAATTAAAAAAACAAACAAAAAAACTGAAATCAGACTTGAAGCAAAGTGATATAACAGCAACAAACACAGAACAAAGGGGAGCAGAGGAAGGCTGAGCCAGACACGTGAACCCTAGGCCTGCAGTCCCTATGCCGTTCCTAACATCAGTACACACAAATAGGAAAAATTCCCACAGAGAAAAGAGCCACACCTCCGGCTAGCTGTCCACAGTCATCTCAAAGGAGAAGAGCTTTGATGCCAAGCCTGCTTTTATGTGCCTCCACTGGGCCTACAGTATGTGTGTCTGAGACAGTCAGAGTGAGTGTGTTTACATAGACATGTACACTGATTTCTGCATGATTTTTGCAACATTGTTCACTTAAGTACATGCATTTAATATAGTAATTGTCATCATTATGGGAACCATTGCATGATATCCTTAGGGAAGCTGTGACTTACACAGTGGTCCTCTGTCAGGATAAGCAGTCCACTTGACCGGCAGTGCTCATCCAGTCAAATCTAAATTTAGACATCAATTAAAATATGCCAAAGTGAATCGGGGTCTCTGCTTATCTTTCTGTTAAAGTCACTACACACCACCAGACTTAGATTAAACCATAAATTCAAACCATGTGATATTTAAAGTGTGTATTTTTGTTTGTATGTTTGTATACAGTATTGTTAATGGAAAATTGTATTTAGTAGTCAGTATAATCTTTTAGTGATATAAGTTTGCATATGGTAGAATACTGCATGTAGTTATTTGTATTAGGAAATATTCAACCATGTATACTTAGAGGCATATAATCAATTGTGTGTGATCTCTAACAGGCTGCAGGCTTGGTGTGCACTCCAGGAATGCACCCCCACGTCCTGGGAGCATGAGACTTCGTACCTTGTTTTATTGTTTTACGGTAGAATTAACGTAGCTATGTCTGTTTTAGTTTAAGTGCTTCTTTACATATAGATGAACTGCTGGACTTCCTCACCATGTTATTTAGGGTGAGGGGGAGACTACCCTTTCCTGACCAAGGATGTACCTTTTGTGCTTTCATGACCCTTTGATCAGCAGGACACACACAGACACACACAGACACACACACACACTGAAGTATAAATAAAGACCGGGGCAGTTTCTTAGTGCGAGTCTCTCAGTAGGGAGCTGCCCTTGCTAGCAAGAACTCTGATCCAGCACTGATTCCTGACGCCGTGGGGAGCCAGCACCGAAGCCTGTGCACAGCCCTCTTGGACGAGGAGAGAGCCCCAGGACGTTAAATTCGGGTCTGGGCCGGTGTTTTTAATCTTGTCCACGGCGGTGGGATTCAGTCCGATGATCTGAATCACCAGTGAGACATCGGAGAGTGAGAAACACTATTTGGTATATAAAGACGGCCGCAAAAGTTTAAAGAAATGTGATAAAAAAGAAATAAAAAAAAAAAAAATAGGTTTAAGTTCGCCAAAAGGAACCGTGTTTTGACCAGTTTTAGAGGTAGCCGAAATTATCTCGTGACAAATTAGTTCGCAAATGTCTATGTGTGTGTATGTGTCTGGAAGTAAGTTGATTTTACAGCACAATACGCTGCTGAACTACTTCCATTTTTGTTTTCTTTGCTGAGGCTCACGTGCTGGTGACAAAGGAGAACGGTTGAGTTTCATCTCATAAAACTGATACCGCTTCACCGTTAGGGTGAAGTCGAAGGCCGTATCAGTAAACCACTCTGAAGTCAAGCGTGCCAGTGACGGCCCAGCAAAATCTTTGAAAATGGGTGATAAACAAGTAAAATTAACACCTGATGAGAAATGTCTAGAAAAACAGCAAGCCGGAGCAGGACTAATCCAAAAGAAAGAGAGAGGAATGCATAGTGGAAGAGCAAGAGGTAGAGGCTACACACACACACACCAAACAGTGACTTTAACACTACATGATGGAGGTGTGGAAAAGAGGGACATTTTGTACGTGACTGTAAGAAACAAAGAAGACAGTAACTCAGAATAGGATAGCAGCTCAGCTGAAGAGAGCAGTTCAGACTAGGAAGAACATAATAATCCCTCACCCAACACGGCGCTGTGGTGGGAAAGGCTCCATCATAAACACGCCCTGCGCCCTGTGCAGAGGTTCAGGCCAAGAAGAAGAAGACGACGACTTCCAAGCCCAAGAAGGTCGGCCCCAGCGTGGGCGAGCTGATTGTGAAAGCCGTGGCCGCTTCCAAGGAGCGCAACGGCGTGTCCGCGGCCGCTCTCAAGCAGGCTCTGGCTGCCAGAGGCTACGATGTGGACAAGAACAAGGCCCGTGTCAAGACCGCCATCAAGAGCCTGGTGGCGAAGGGCATTCTGGTGCAGACCAAGGGCACCGGGGCCTCCGGATCCTTCAAGATGAACAAGGCTAGTGAGACCAAAGCCAAGACGCCCGCCGCGGCCAAAGCCAAGAAACCGGCAGCAGCTGCTAAGAAGTCGCCTCAGTGAGAGTGGTGAGAACACAAATTTTGTTATTTAATGTGGGAAATCAAAATTTGGGTTAGCAAACCTGGGAAAAACAAAACTGACTGCTTAAGTTGGAAAATTGAGAAGGAGTCTGAAACACTGCAAAAATACAAACATATACAAAATCACACAGAACATGCATTAACCCTACTAATACAAACATAAAATAACTCATGAAGATTAGACATCTTAAGCGTGAGTCTGTTTATCATCTTGTCCAAGTCACCTCGTGTGATGCAAAGACCAGTGGAACTCATGGCACATTACATGCTCTGCTGGATATGCAGCTCCACAGACATGTATTAGACCTGCCTAATAACACAAACACCCATGCAATGAAAATTAGCTTGTTATCTTTCATCAGTGTTAAAATAGTGTCAATTTAGCAGACACTTGTTATCAAATACTGAATTTATCCAATGCAAAAAATTTGACTCTCTGGGTTGCAGGACAACAGTTTAACTTTTGTGAAAAAAAAGGATCCTGGTTTGACCAACCAGTGATCAGACAATAAATTTAGTTATTAATATAGTAAATTGGGAGAAGCTTCCTGCTTGATTGATGCAGCACAAGTAATTTACTGTATGAGGGAAATTGTCTTTTGTGATACTATTTTGAACATGCTTTTCTGTTGTCCTGTCAACTTAGTGGGTTAATAGCTGATATGCAAATTATTTGATCGGTTTTAGATTAATGAAAGGTGACTGAATTCTAGCACGAGTGAATGGGATGTTTGTTGTGTGTTGAGTGGAGACTCTAAAACACTGAGTTTCCTGTTTTGATGTGCGAGTGAATCCTGTATTTAGATACACAACTCTGAATACGTCAGAACAAACTTCTTTTGTGAAGTGCATGACAGCATGTCACATGTTTTATGATGAAGGGAAAAAGGAAAAATTGAATAAAATAGATCTGTGACCTAAATGAGTGAAGAGCGCAGAACTGGTGATTAAACTCATAGCTAATAAGACATTAGGGTTATGTTGTGTGTTTTGCAGCTGATGGTTGGTTTGGAGTGAATCTAACTGATGATTTTTCTTTTGTTGTGAAGTTGAGCCTGCCAATTAGTATGATGGTATGATGAACCATGCTAATGGTGATTTACCCTCCTGAGATGAGGAGTTTGTGTCATGACTTAACAAGGCCTTTTTATTTTGATACTTTCACAGTGCACTGAAAGTTTGGTTTGATAATCTCTGTTATTTTTCATTTTTGAACAGGCACTGATTTTGTTTGTCTATTTCTTTTCTTTAAGCAGATCTGCACGTCAGGAATTAAAAGTGCTATACGACCTGTCGAGAAAGCCGTTACAAGTGAGCTTCTCCAAAATTAAAATGGGCTCTGGAGAAAGCCACTTATTGGGACAAGTTCCTGTCCAAAAAGGATTCAGCAATGTAATCCGATCTAAAGTTCTTCTTTTTCTTTTTGAAATGACGTCATTTTGCTGAAAATGGAAACTAAATGCGACGATGGTTTCCACTATCAGCAAAGAAAGAATGAATGAATGAATGGAAATAAAAACAAACTGACTGACTGGTAAAAGCTGACAAGACTTGACCACGACTCAAGGTTAACCTCCACCTAGACAGGACAAAGGGTGGATGAATTTATGTCTTCTGTTACAGGAGCAGAAAGATGATAGCAACATTCGAGGTTGCATGATGGTTTAACCTTTGAAATGCCATTTTCTGTGTCTGTGCATCTACCAGGGGTGTTATTCACTACCTTGTGTTGCTTACAGAGGTAACGGTGACAAAGTATGCAATACGCCTGCGCAAGCGCTAACATTTGCATTTTCTCTTCTACAGCATTGCAGTTTTTCATGTGTTTGATCATGTGATTTATAAGAGGATTAGTTAATGTTTTTTTTACTAAAGGATTTCTGGGTTTATATGTGAATGACATTCTTTCTACAGCTAGGGTTGGCTAACTTTATGGTGTTTTTATGGCACCTCTGGAATGTGGATGGCCGACGCCTGCCCACCAGGATAATCAATGTGTGTTGCTAATGTTTGTTTTTTGAGACTGCATGTACAAGATTCAGCAGAAGCGGACAAGTGACATGAGACAAACAAATAAGAGATGCGGTGTTATGGAATAGTTAATATGGGCTCCTTTGCTGGCCACTCTTGAGCCCATAAATAATATATGAGTGGAGTGACTTTGCTTAAGAGAAGTCACTGATTACATTACTGTTGACTGAGTACATGGGATGATCCATGTCTGAGGCAAATTATGGTAATAATTGTAGTTTACTGATTTGAGAAAACCTGCACATGACACTTGTCCTGCTAGTGCTGAATGCTTTATTACTTTTATGATATAATTGTTTATAGGTGTGAAGTTTGATTTCACTTCCAGATTTTGCTTTCCAGGCCATGATGGTGTGTATGCAGGCTCCTGGCAGAGCCAGGTGTTAAGCAAATTTAGTATGCAAAACACACTAACATTTTTATTGCCGGATTATAGGTCCAGGGTGGTGCTGCTCCAGGGGAGGAGATGCCCTGATGTTGCCTGGGATATGATCTAGCTAACCTTTTTCTTTAAGACAGGAATCTGATTTTGATGAGTTGACTCATGGGAGTGTCCATGTGTCAAGATGAGGGATCCAGGATTAATATGAAACAATTAATTAACATTAAATTTTGGAATTAACATTAAATTTTGTTTTATATAATTTTTGCAGCGATTTGTGTGATTAACTGTTTATTTACAGGTATTAAACCTATGCAAGTGGTGCATCCATGTTCAGATGAGGCTTTGATGGCCTATAAGTGAAGTTCACTGAACTAAAGAATGTGGTTTGATGATTGTTGACATGCTCTCCAAATAGAAGATTTTCCTCCTAGCAAGGAAATACAGGTGCAGCAGTAATCTCCTGAGAAATCTTCAGAGGCCCAGTGAGCAGCGAGAACCATTCCAGGCATGACTGACAGCCCAGGCAGTGGTTGAGGTCAAAGGTCGAGCTGGTTGGGGCCCATCATGAGATCAGACTTTGGAGCCACAGCACGGACCATGAAACTGCGTTGGAATGAGAGCTGTGCCAAGGGGGCTTTCCAGAGGCCAACAGAGGAGATTGTGGACAGCAGATGGGCACCTGAAGGATGAGGGGAGCGTGCCAAGCTCCATCGACAGCGCAGAGGGAGTCTAAGGATGACATCATGATTCTGTGAAAGCACAGGAACCGGAAGCTATGGTGGTGATGACAGCAGTTTCCTATGAACATCACCTAATGCTGTGCCACTATACTGTGCATACGATGACACTCTGAAGACTGCTGGGATCACAACAGCAGTAAGATAACTGAACCCAGCACCCTTTCCACAGAGGTGTTTTTCTGCAGAGGATGGACAGTAGAAGAGTCATAAGTATTCCTACCGCAGGATGAAGGCCTGAAGTGAGGTGATGGGGGTTGATAGAGGCCAATTCAAGTGCTTCTGACCATTTCAACTGCCTGCAAAATAGCGGAGAGACCCTCCTGGATTTATCAGAGCCACTGCAAAGAGGTCGAGGTCCCAGGAAACCCCGGCACCCTCAAGACAGCACAATAGAGAAATCTCACACTTGGTTGTTTCAGTGGTGAGGGGGGAGTGCTGATTGAGCCCCCGTAGGGTAAGCTCGCACTTCAACCTCCAGCCTCTGATCAACTCTAGGGCAACCAAGTGCGAGGCGTGACGGACCTGTGTGCAACCATGGGAAGGTGGACCCTCTTGGTTACGTTGACTACGACGCTCACTTTTACAGGACCCCAGCTGACGCAAACAACAGCTGAACCAGGAGAAAGGCAGAAAAGATTGACACACGACAACTCTCACCTAAGAGACATGACGCAAGACCACATCCCTCCGTGGATGAACAATGCCAGGTACCGTTATATCCACGACAGAACAAAAGCAGAATCGGCAAATACAGACTATTATGTCTGTTCCCATCTACCCAGCACGGCAACATACCCCACACTATATGTGTTCCTGGACCAACTCCCAGGGAAGAACTACTCTATGATACTAGCAGAAAAAGGGGACTTTGTGTCCTCTTCAACAACACATGCTGCATTTACATAAAGAAGACGCACATTCATCAAACATGACTGATGCCCTGAATGTTTGGAGACAGATCCAGCAGGCCCAAAATCAGGACTATGTAAGTGATACAAGTGACTGGTTTTCTTGGCTACACTAGCTCCTGGTTACAGGTGCTAAAAAGACTACTCATCAGAGTTGGGATATTTTTACTTTTATTTTGTGTCTTTGTAACATGTATATTGCCATGCCTAAAACTTATGATTAACCGAGTAATATTTTCTACTGTTGCTGCATAAATAGCCATGACAAGTGATGATGATGATAATGACCCCGACCTGTTGGAACATGAAGCCTTTGTGTGATTGATGACGATGTGACTGAAAATGTACAACAAGATGTTACAAACTGGTATCTCACTTTAAGTTTTACTGACAACAGGAGGGAATGTTAATGGAAAATTGTATTTAGTAGTCAGTATAATCTTTTAGTGATATAAGTTTGCATATGGTAGAATACTGCATGTAGTTATTTGTATTAGGAAATATTCAACCATGTATACTTAGAGGCATATAATCAATTGTGTGTGATCTCTAACAGGCTGCAGGCTTGGTGTGCACTCCAGGAATGCACCCCCACGTCCTGGGAGCATGAGACTTCGTACCTTGTTTTATTGTTTTACGGTAGGATTAACGTAGCTATGTCTGTTTTAGTTTAAGTGCTTCTTTACATATAGATGAACTGCTGGACTTCCTCACCATGTTATTTAGGGTGAGGGGGAGACTACCCTTTCCTGACCAAGGATGTACCTTTTGTGCTTTCATGACCCTTTGATCAGCAGGACACACACACACACACACACACACACACACACACACACACACACACACACACACACACACACTGAAGTATAAATAAAGACCGGGGCAGTTTCTTAGTGCGAGTCTCTCAGTAGGGAGCTGCCCTTGCTAGCAAGAACTCTGTGTGTTTCTCTTCTCTGAGTCTTTACTGAAGAAGTGTTTTAGAATATTTTCCCTAACAAGTATGTTTGTTCAAATCCCTTCAAAATATGCCTGTTTGTTCTATGAAATAACTAAATGGGACACCTTCAATTCTTTCACTGGAAAAAGCTGCTGCATCTGTGACCTGTTATTCTGCTTAGGACATGTGAAAAAATATAATGTCTCTGTCCCCACCATCTCCTGACCAGGACAAGGCACTAATTGAGAAAATTTCTTTTTTTCATCATAATCATTATTATTATTATTATTTCATTTATTATTATTATTATTATTATTATTATTATTATTATTATTATTATTATTACTATTATCCATATTTGCCTGCATGCCATCTCTTCATGTATATTTTTTCCTTTTCATATCAACATGACAAGATTGGTCAGTGAGAAGGGAGGAGGCTGCAGGTTTATAGGGAGGAGGCTGCAGCGTTAGTGGTAAGACTCATCACTGTGACATGATGGTTTGTGAATGAGCTTTCCTGAGCCCTCTTCAATCTAACTTAGTGTAAAATTGATAACTTGTGATGTCTTTCTCGCATCACAAGCAGATCGCTTTTACATTTTTAACGTTCCTTGCACATTCATTCAGACATTTTGTTTACATTGACGAAATGAGCCACAACATTAGACATTTTTATAGATTAGTCAGTAGTGTTATATAAAAACCCAGCTTTGATACAGCAAAGGGATCAAACAATTTTTTAAACTTATAAATGACAGATCACCTGTCTGGCGTTAGCTGTCACTGCCATTTGCTGTTAGCTCCTGATTTATCCTGTCTCTCTCCCAGGGATAATTTATCAGATGTAATTAAGAAAATCACCACTGTTTTCTTGTCCATACATGCATTCTATTCCCTGGCTCTGGCTAGTCCCTCTCTTCCATTTGATTGTTGGGTTTTTCTCTGCATGTATCATTGTTGGGTCTACCTTACGATATAAAACACCTAGAGGCGACTGTTGCTGTGATTTGCTGTGAAGATAGCAGATGGAGTAACAGAAGAAGTCTTTACAGAAGAGAACTGTCATGCTGATGGGCATCATCCCAGAGGCCCACAACAGAAATTGCAGATGAAAGTTATAATGACATTAAATGTGTGTTTAGAAAAGTTCAGAGAAGATGTACACCTCTTCTCATGTCATGCACTTACACATCCTCATCATTGGAACTGCTTTCTGAAGTGATGTCATACTGTACACCCCCAATCATCAAGTCAGTGGTTCAGCATGAGTCTTGGGAGTCTGAAAGATCCTGAGGTATTCAGCTGTATCTGCAGTTTCCAACTCAATATGCACTGCAGACGTGCATCAGGGCCTTTCGGTTACACATAGCACAGCAGGTCAGTCAGGAATCTTTAATTCGTTTTTACATGACATAACTGCCAGATGAAAGCAGCTAGAAAGACAGCTTTTTAGCACCTGGAGAACAGTTTAAACTGGAGGTTTTGCATGCCAGAAATATTTTCAGCAGGCCTGAGTACACCATGCTGGCCTTCTAACAGGCAATCACAAAAGACAATAAAATGGCTAGAACTTTTCAAACTTGAGTGAGCTACAAGAATAGTTTGGCTTGTTTAAAAAGCTTTAAGGACAGGAACTAGATGCTTAAGGAATTATGCAATTAGGACTGGACCATCTTATGTTCTTACCTTCCTCCACAGTGGCTTTGCCTGTGAGACTTCCAGTGTTGCATTATCTCTTTCAGAAGTAGCACATCCTCATTGTCAAGCCTGTACTTAGAAATGTTGTAGTGCATCAGGTTGAGGGTTTGTGCTTTTATTTAAAGTCTTGGTTACTTAGTCTGGTGGAGAAGTGAGGTGTGCATTGGGTGTTTGATCTGTCCGTCTGCTTCATCCTTAATACGCCTGTACCGGATCATGTCATCGTGTGATGGGTATTTAATGACAGGTTGTCCTTGTTGCATTGTTAATATCACATCCACTTGTGAATCAGCTTCAAAAGAAAAGGACTCTCCTGCTTGCCCACTCTCCTCCAGTTCTGCTCACACACCTCTGGAAACCCACCTGTCACCCAAGTGGACCTCCTGGGACTGAACTCATCTTCCAGTCAAGTAAGACCAATTTCCAGTTTCTACAATCCACAACCTCTTTTGAGGCATCATTAACACTGTTTTTCCTCCTCCAAATCAAATCAAATCAAATCAAATCACTTTTATTGTCACTTTTATTGTCACATCACATGTGCAGGTACATTGGTACAGCACATGTGAGTGAAATTCTTGTGTGCGAGCTTCACAAGCAACAGAGTTGTGCAAAATACAATAATGAAAACAAGCAAAATACAAGAATGGCTACATCTGAAACTAATAAATATATGTGCAGTATGTAATAGTATATGCATTTCTGCATGTGTATACTAAATATTTTCTACGTGTGTGTGTGTGTGTGTGTGTACACATATTTTACAAATTAAATAGAGTAAACAATAAATAAAATATATAAAAATAAACAGAGTTCAGACATGTGCAAAACAGTGGCATTACTGTACAGTATGGAGTGCATAATGTTGAAGTTCCAGTAGTGAAGGTGAGGTGTCTATGACATGTTCAGCAGTCTGATGGCCTGGTGGAAGAAGCTGTCTCTCAGTCTGCTGGTACGGGACCGGATGCTGCAGAACCTCCTTCCTTTTTTTTTTTTTTTTTTTTAAATGACATCAGAAACAGCAGTATGCAACATTACGTGATGGCATAGCTTCAGTTCATCCTTTGTCATTTTTTTTTTTTTTTTTTTTAATAAATAGGACAGGGGGAATGAATGAGAGAAAGAGGGGGAGAGAAAGAAAGAAAACCAAAGGGGAGAAGAGACGGTGAGAAGGGGGGGGAAGAGAGAGAGAAAAAAAAGAACTCCTGGGTCACCTGTATGGAGAAAAAAAAAAACAAACAAAAAAAACAAACAGAGGAGACAGCAAACAACAAAGAGCAACATAGAGAAAACAAAGCACCATCACAATAAACTAGCTAGTCATAGATATCAATATTTACTAAATAATAAACGATATTGTGCAGCACGCAAGATAGACAGCGCACAGTGTGCTTTGAGGTAGCAGCCAAGAAAGCTTTAGTCTGCGTCTGTGAATACCCATGTGTGCATACCTGTGTGGATCAGCATGCTTGCATTCCAAAGGTTTCTCCATGTAATGATCTGCTAGGGAGTGTGGGGGGGCCACAGCCCCGTCCTCCAGGGTGTGAAGTGGGTATGGAGGAGATCAAAACTCCAGACATCCAGAGGCCCCCAGAACACAAGAGACCATGGAAGACCAACAGAGGGGCAGCCGCGCCACTGTTCCAGTAAGAGCTGAGGAAAGTCCCAGATGAGGGCTCGCCCAGCAGCCGCGGAGCAGAAGTCAGGGGGAGTTGCAGTGACGCGCCCGTGAGCTCCGCCGGCCCCCAGCTGTGCCTGAGTGACCGAGCCCCAGGCCGAGAGGCCGGGGGCACCCCACCTCCAAAGGGGCCCGAGCGAGCCCCAGGCCCCAGGCCCCAACAAGCGGCCGCCAAGGAGTGAGCCGGTGTGTACCCGGACGCCCACCCCCAGACACAAAGAACCACCAACACGCAGAACCTCCTTCCTGATGGAAGTAGTCTGAACAGTTTATGGCTGGGGTGACTGGAGTCCTTGATGATCCTCCCCGCTTTCCTCAGGCACCGCTTCCTATAGATGTCTTGGAGGGAGGGAAGCTCACCTCCAATTATCCGTTCAGAGCACCGCACTACTCGCTGGAGAGCTTTGCGGTTGTAGGCGGTGCTGTTGCCATACCAGGTGGTGATGCATCCAGTGAGGATGCTCACAATGGCACAGTGATAGAAGGTCCTGAGGATGCGGGGGCTCATGCCGAATCTTTTCAGTCTCCTGAGAAAGAAGAGGCGCTGCTGCGCCTTCTTCACTGTTTTGTTTGTGTGTACTGACCACGTAAGATCCTCAGCCAGATGTACACCAAGGAACCGGAAGCTGCTCACTCTCTCCACAGCAGCGCCGTTGATGGTGATGGGGGTGTGTACTTCTCTGCACCTCCGGAAGTCCACTATCAACTCCTTTGTCTTTGCGACGTTGAGGGTGAGATGGTTGACTTGACACCAGTGGGTCAGGGCGCTGACCTCCTCCCTGTAAGCCGTCTCATCACCATTGGTGATAAGACCCACCACTGTAGTGTCGTCCGCAAACTTCACAATGATGTTGGAGTTGTTAGTGGCTGTGCAGTCGTAGGTGTAGAGTTGAGTACAGGAGAGGGCTCAGTACACACCCCTGTGGAGCACCAGTGTTCAGTGTGATGGGGGATGAGGTGATGCTGCCCAGTCTGACCACTTGGCGTCTGTCAGACAGGAAGCTAAGGATCCAGCTGCAGAGGGAGCTGCTCAGTCCTAGATCCTGCAGTTTCCTGTCCAGCTGCGAGGGAACGATGGTATTGAATGCTGAGCTGTAATCTACAAACAGCATTCTCACATACGTGTCTCTCTTCTCCAGGTGTGACAGGGCAGTATGTAGTGTCAGGGCTATGGCATCATCAGTGGACCTGTTGTGGCGGTATGCGAACTGTAGAGGGTCCAGTGAGTCGGGTAGTGTAGAGCAGATGAAGTCCCTGACCAGCTTCTCGAAGCATTTGCTTACGATGGGGGTCAGGGCTACAGGTCGCCAGTCGTTCAATGAGGAGATGGTGGAGGATTTGGGTACAGGGACGATGGTGGCCATTTTGAAGCAGGCTGGGACTACAGACAGAGAGAGGGAAAGGTTGAAGATGTGTGTGAACACTCCAGCCAGCTGAGCCGCGCATGACTTGAGGACGCGGCCGGGAATCCCGTCCGGACCAGTAGCTTTGCGTGCGTTCACCTTCCTGAAGCACTTCCGCACATCCTCCTCAGACACAGTGTGCGCACTGACGTCATCCGCGGTGCGCACACTGTCCGGTCTCATGGTGTTCGCTGTGTCGAATCTAGCGTAGAATACGTTTAGATCCTCACACAGAGAGGCCGTGGTCTGCTGGTTTTCCCTCTAAAGTCTGTGATCGTGTTTAGTCCACAGAGTTTCCATGTCTGAGTCTGAACAACACAGATTTCACTGCGTTAGATCTGCTTATTCACTAACACGTAAATAAATACTTAAGCTGAATTTGCTTTCTTGGTCTGTGTCAATCCTTTTTAGGACAGCAAACTGCAAAAGTACCTGTTTTTTACTTCTTTCTTTTTTTCTTTTGTCTTTTGTGAAGTCATTGAGCTTGGTGCTTGTCACATAAATTCCTCGACTTTCATCTGGAGCTCTATCAGAAGTCCAGACCTCTTGGTCCTACTAAAAAAATGTTTTTAAAGTTATATATATATATATATATATATATATATATATATATATATATATATATATATATATATATTTCCATGAATATAGCCATAAGTATGGATTGTTTGTCATTCTCATTTCTACCTTGTACTTTAGAATTTGGACAGTAAAACAATGAAAGACCCTGCTTGCCTAGAAGTAGAAATGTAGAATTTAGGATCTGGTTCTCTCTCACTTTCTTGACTTAACTCATTAAAATTAATTTATAAAAGTTGAAAATCACAAAGAAGACTGCAGCCGAGCAAAAGTACCACTATACATTTTTCTTTATAGTAAGTGTGTGCTACTGTCACGGCTGCCGGGGCGAGCCGTGTGGTGTTGGAGGAAAAGGACCCAAAATGCAGGCAACGACTGATGATATGAGTGAGAGTTTATTTACAAGTGCCAGAGTGACAAAAAATGGGTAATGAGGCACGAGAAGCTACTGAAGAAACCTAAATGGGGTGGCTGTAGCTCATGTGGCAGAGCAGGTCAGCCACTAATCAGAAGGTCGGTGGTTCGATCCCAGGCTGCATCCTGGCTGCATGCCAAATATCCTTGGGCAAGATACTAACCCCATGTTTGCCTACTGGTGGTGGTCAGAGGGCCCGGTGGCGCCTGTGTCCGGCAGCCTCGCCTCTGTCAGTGCGCCCCAGGGCAGCTGTGGCTACAATGTAGCTTGCCATCGCCAGTGTGTGAATGTGTGTGTGAATGGGTGAATGACTGAATGTAGTGTAAAGTGCTTTGGGGTCCTATGGACTAGAAAAGCGCTATACAAATGCAGGCCATTTACCATTAAACTGGGAAAACTAAAGAGACGCAGACCAAAGAACAAAACACCATGGAATGCAGACGAGCCGACACAGAGCACAGACCGACACCTGCTATATAGCTGTGTCCCAAAACGTAGGCTGCATCCTTTGGAGTACCTGGCCTTCGTGGTCTACGTGGGCCGAGTCCTTCTAAGACCGAGAAGGCTGGAAGTGCGAGGCTGTGAAATGGGACGGTCTAGCCTTCAGATTTGCGTCACCGCTGTGTCGGTGGAGCCAGGACACTGGCGTTAGTTCTCGACCGTCTCACGCTTCTGTTTAATCAGTTTTCTGTTTGACTTTTATTCAGCTGTGTAAAAATCCCAGAGGAACCCACCCGATGGATTAATAAAGTTTTATTTAATCTAATAATCTAATAACTTTGATCTCAGCCAAACCGATTTACTCCGGAACAAATAAAACACAGAAAAAAGCTAAACAATCAAATTTTTAAGTTATCCGATGAACCCGGGAGTCCGCTGCTCTCGCCGGCTCGTGTGACTACTGAACCCTCCGGCTAGCTATCAAGTGGGTGGGTAAAAGAAGCACTTTTGCAAATATGCGATGTCTTGATAAACAAAGCAGATGTTTGAAGTTTCCACAGCTACTTTCTCGCCTGAAAATATGTTAAAAGTTTATTTTGTGACCCAGAAAGATTAATAAGAGTAATTTTAAAACTTAGTAGCATTGTTGGAAACTGAAATTGACTGGGCCGCGCTATGAATTCTGGGATATGGTGGTCCACAAAGGACACACCCGACCCATCCTTCAAATTTGGGGAAATGAAGGACGCATTTGTCGGCCGCATTTGAAGGAGTCGACGAATTGGGACAGCCTTCGTCACCTGGCTGTGACATAATCGGCCTTCAAATGTGGCCTCCGAAGGATGCAGCCAACGTTTTGGGACACAACATATATATATCAGAATCAGAATCAGAATCAGAATACTTTATTGATCCCTGGGGGAAATTATTTTTTGTTACAGTGCTCCATTTTAAACCAACATTAAGACAAGACAGACAATACACTAACTAAGAATAGTACAATATATACATATATATACATACATACATACATAAGTCACTCATAAATAAATAGTTGGAAAAGAAACATGTGTAGTTGTAGCAGCAAACAGTGTGTTAAGTGGATGCGTTGTACAGGGAGATGGCCACAGGCAGGAATGATTTCCTGTGTCGTTCAGTGGTGCTTTTCGGTAATCTCAGTCTCTCACTGAACGTGCTCCTGTGACTGACCAGCATGTCATGGAGTGGGTGGGAGGTGTTATCCAACATTGTCTTTATCTTGGACAGCATCCGCCTCTCCGACACCACCTTGAGGGAGTCCAGCTCCATCCCCACAACATTGCTGGCCTTACGGATTAGTTTATTAAGTCTGTTGGCATCTGCGACCCTCAGCCTGCTCCCCCAGCATGCAACAGCATAGAGGATCACACTGGCCACAACAGACTCATAGAAAATCCTCAGCATTTTCTGGCAGATGTTGAAGGACCTCAGTCGCCTCAAAAAATAGAGACGACTCTGGCCCTTCCTGTAAAGTGCTGTGGTGTTTTTAGCCCAGTCCAGTTTATTGTCAATGTGTACTCCAAGGTATTTATAGTCCTCCACAATGTCAACACTGACCCCCTGAATTGAAACAGGGGTCAAGTGTTTCCTGGTCTTCCTGAAGTCCACGATCAGTTCCTTGGTCTTTGCCACGTTGAGCTGCAGATGATTCTGCTCACACCACGTGACAAAGGAGTCGACCACAGCCCGGTACTCTGTCTCATCATCCCTGCTGATGCATCCAACCACCGCAGAGTCATCAGAAAACTTCTGAAGATGGCATGTCTCTGTGCAGTGGCTGAAGTCTGTGGTGTAGAGGGTGAAGAGGAAGGGGGAGAGGACAGTCCCCTGTGGTGCCCCTGTGTTGCTGATCACCTTGTCAGACACACACTGTGGGAGACGTACATATTGTGGTCTTCCTGTCACGTAATCAACAATCCAGGACACCAGAGAAGCATCCACCTGCATCGCTGCTAACTTATCACCCAGGAGGGTCGGCCTGATATATATATACACACACACAGTGTTGGGGAGTAACGGAATACATGTACCGCCGTTACGTATTTAAAATACAAAATATGAGTAACTGTATTCCATTTAAAAAAGTGGTATTTAGAATACAGTTACTTTGTTGAAATAAAGGGATTACACGGCGGTATTTTCCTGTTTCATATTGTCACGGGTCAGGACTGTTTGGGTTTTGTTTGACAGCTATGTTCTGTTGTTCCAGGCGACAGCGTTACGGTAGCCATGGTTACAGGGTGATGTGCGTTCTCTCTGCGACTGTGTGTTTCCTCGGTGAGAGAGCGCCTTTTTGATCTTGTTGTTGTGCTAAGCTAATAGGCAGAATGCTACAAGCATAGCCCTAAAGAATGTAGAATCATGGGCAGTGTAGTCCGTGCCGCAGGGAGAACGGACCGTTCTGTGTCTGTGAGCGCGAGGAGGGAGAAAAAGGAGAGTGGAAAAGTATGAGTTGCCATTGAGCAGAAACGGGAGCTGGAAGCATGTAAATATAATAATAACCACTGCAGCCAAGAAGAGTGCCTGACGAGCCCAGCTGTAAGTACGCTGTTAAGACTCGACTGTACACCGTGTTCATGTTTTCCTCCGAAACAATAAGTTCCGTTGGAGCAGCCTTTCAACGCCTCTCTCTGTTTACTACGGTTCGGAGCCGCGGACCTTCAGTAATAGTAATAAATCACATTCATGTAGTTTTAAACAGCATGAAAATATATTAAGTAATCCAAAGTGTTCAGAATACGCATGTATTCTGTAATCTGTAGTAGAATACACTTTAAAAGTAACCTTCCCAATACTGCACACACACAAGGTAATCAGGCAATGACACACAGGAGGGAAGCACAGTTTATCCTAATTCACAAGACGACAGGAAAATACAAGCTGAAAACAGTGATAACAGACAAAGACCTTCACAAACACAAACTCAGAAACACGAACAAAGTACCGGGGGGGGGGGGGGGGCAGCACAGGAAATAAACCTTAGAACTGCAAACCCTGTGAATGAAACCTACATATGAATAAAGATAACCATGAAGAAGTTAAACATCAAATCAGATAATGATAACAAACTTAATGCCAAACACAAAATTGACCCAGCACCATGACAGCTACTCTTTTTTTCTAAAAAAAGGTGTATTGATATAGTAAAATATTGACAGCTAAACAAAGATGCTATCCGGTCGTTAAGTGATGACGTGACGAATCCTACTTCCGGGCCTAAAGTAGTCTGCATTTAATATGGCTTTTGTGTTGTTAACATGTTTAATGTTTTGTATTTTCTTCTATTTAATCTCAAAAAGCTCCTAAAACAGTCAGTGATCACTGTTGACCTCCATCGGCTTTTATTACCGCTAATCATTTATTTAAGCTCAGTTTTTAAAACCTTAGGATGTAACTACAGCCCAGCCCATGCAGCAGTATATGAATGACTAACCTCGTATTGTGGATGGATTATCTCAGTTGTTCTCCTGACTGAAGTTTGGTCCTTTTACAGCATCCTGCCATGCAATTACATTTGTTCCTGACCACCAAGAACACACTCACATTAACTTTTATCGAGTGGAAAAAAAGTTAGCTTGTTTATATTATGCTAACATAGCTGTGTCGCTAGCGGTCAGGTAGCACATCATTATATACCAGCTAGCCAAACTTCAGTAACCCTACAAACATCACTGCTGTTTAGTTTTCTGTCTTCATTTATGTTGGAAGTGGTAACAGAGCTGTACGTTTTAATTTTTTTCCAAAACCCCGCAGTCAGGACATGGTATATTGTATTTAGATGGAAGCTAGCGAGCTACCTTCCTGCTAACTTCTAACTCCGTTAAATGTCATAAATTCCGTTTTCATGGATGCCTGGATGTTAAACTCAATTGTTACACCTGCAGAATGCTGATCATTTTAGTAAAGATGAAAAACTTTAGACAGTTTTTCAACTCTCAGTAATGCCATAGTGATCGTTTGATATATGGACCTGCAGCGGAGTTTAGGCCCAGACACGGCTAGTGACGTCAGACTTAACGACCGGATAGAGACATTTTATTTCGTAAAATGGCACAGAAGGAGCTGACAGTGATAGTATTGAAAAGGCAGACAGTAGTAATGGAGAAAAAAATGAATGCTGTTTGTTTGAAAAAGATATTTTTTGTGATAGAAAACACAGAGGAGGGAATGACGACAAAGATAGAGAAACAGAGGAAAACGAGCATGCTGCATGACAGAAACAGAGTAGAGGGGAGAGAACACTGACAAATCCCGATGAATAGGAATGCCAACATGATTCTCAAACTCACTTTATCAAGCAGCCATACTTTTCTGACAAATCACTGCAAAAAGTGCTGCATTTATTCCAAAGACAGAGCGCAGCCGCATCAACAGATGCATGAAATACAATGCATACACACATCTAAAATCAGGCGGTAACACATATACACAAACACAGATGGTTTATTCATCTGTTGTTCTTCAGTGCTGTATAATAACTGATGTATTTGTATCAATTGTAAGTACTGCATGCTGCAGAGGATAAATGCGACAGTTCCACCTGGACTGCAGGTTGTATGCATGTTAATATATATTTATAAGGTACTCTATGTGTCTTTTATTAGACTTCATGACTTGTTAGCTCAGACCTCAGATCCTTGTACACACTCAGATTTACTAAAGCATGTAAATTCGCAGAAGGCTGGAGTCGCAAAAAAGTGTCTCTGTGATTGGAAAGCTCATCCAGTGTTCTACTAAAAATGCACAAATATAACCACATCATGAACACACACAGAGACATTTTATTTCAAGCAAATATGAATTTGGATAAATCTGACAGTGGAGCACAGGATTTATCATAGAAGGGTTGGAAGTGCTTTATAACAAGTCTCCCATATAAACCTGAAATATGTGTCTGAGATTATTTACCCCCTGATGCTGAACAATCTGTTTATTCATCAAGTTACTGCTATCATGTGACTTACGTAAATGCAATGCTTCTCTCATTTCATGCATGTAAGACTCGTTGATAGCATAAAAGTGTTGCCCAATAGTTAATTGTATTATGAAGTTGTGTTATGAAACTATGATCTGATCATCTTGCTGTTACAACCAGACGTGATGGCCAAAGGATGGATCTGACTGAAACTGAACACTCACTGTGACTGACAGAATGATTGTCTAGTATATCCTCACAGGCAGTGTTGGGGAGTAACGGAATACATGTACCGCCGTTACGTATTTAAAATACAAAATATGAGTAACTGTATTCCGTTACAGTTACCGTTTAAAAAGGTGGTATTCAGAATACAGTTACTTTGTTGAAATAAATGGATTACACGGCGGTAGTTTCCTGTTTCATTTTGTCGCGGGTCAGGACTGTTTGGGTTTTGTTTGACAGCTACGTTCTGTTGTTCCAGGCGGCAGCGTTCCGGTTGCCATGGTTACAGGGCGACGCTCTCTCTCTCTGCGACTGTGTGTTTCCTGGGTGAGAGAGCGCCTTTTCGTTGTTGTTGTTGTGCTAAGCTAACAGGCAGAATGCTACAAGCATAGCGCTAAAGAATGTAGCATCATGGGCAGTGTAGTCCGTGTTGCAGGGAGAATGGACTGCCATACACGTTATGGGTCTGTGAGCGCGAGGAGGGAGAAGAAGGGGAGTGGAAAGGTACGAGTTGTCATCGAGGAAAAACGGCAGCTGGAAGCATGTAAATATAATAATAACCACTGCAGCCAAGAAGAGTGCCTGACGAGCCCAGTTGTAAGTAAGCTATTAAGACTCGACTGTACACCATGTTCGTGTTTTCCTCCGAAAACAATAAGTTCCGTTGGAGCAGCCTTTCAACGCCTCTCTCTGTCTCTCTCGCAAGAAAAGTTGACCCACACAACAAAGTAAAGCTATTTTTCGGCTATGAGCCGACAGGGACCCCGCCGTATTAGTCAGAAGTCCCTTTACTACAGTTCGGAGTCGCGGACCTTCAGTAATAGTAATAAATCACACAGCAATAGTACATTCACATTGTTGTAAAAAGCATGATAATATATTAAGTAATCCAAAGTATTCAGAATACGTTACTGTCATTGAGTAACGTAACGGAATACGTTACAGAATACATTTTGGGGCATGTATTCTGTATTCTGTAATGGAATACATTTTAAAAGTAACCTTCCCAACACTGCTCACAGGCTAACAACCTGTTACTTTGAATGACCATAATTTGTGAATGAGTTTAATGTTGATTCAGGAAGTGTCTTATATCACAATAAGATCAAGTCAAGTTTGCTTGACATTTGCACAATCTTTTTGCACCCACAGATGTCCTCCCTAGGGACAATTAAAAAGACTGCAGGTTTGGGGCACTTTTTCATACTAGAAAGCTACATTCATGTTTTAATGTATGGTGAGCCTACACATATTTTACAGGAAATAATTCAGCAAGATGTGGGTAACAAATAAAGAGTTTCTGTAAATTTTTAAATTAGAATTATCTTCAGCACATTCTGAGATCAAAGACATTCTTGCCTGTGACAAACATACCTTTGCGTGTATATAAGCTCCTACAATTCAAACATATCAGCACAAAATCCAAACAATGAAGTTTGCTTCAGCAATGAAGGAATTATAGTTGTACCAGGACTACAGAGATCTTGATCAGTGTGATTTGAAAAACGTTTGGGATCACTAAAGTCTTCTTAGACTTGGCGAGCCAAGCAAACTGAGTGACACACTTTTGGAAATCTTTCCAGAATGAAAAAATGTGTTAGAAACACAACCATCTCAGAAGTTCTTTATCACTCAGACTTTAACAGTAGATCAGCTACACAGAAGGTATTATGGCTAGAAGACAAATGAAATCAGGCTTAGAGTTTGCCTAACTGAACTGAAAGGACCCTGAGACATTCTGGTCTAGTGATAGAAAACCTAAACTCCAAATACTATGTATGAACATGATTTTCCGCAGTCTCACAGTGGAACAGGTAAAACAGACTTTAGAGTGCACCAACCTGAGACTGTACATTCTGGACAGCGCTAGTTTGTTGCAGTGCTAACACAGAGAGACCTACAAGCATTCACACTCACATTTATGCCTGTGGATAATTAGAAATGACCAATCAACCAAACCTCTGTAACCACATGTCTTAGGATTGTGGAAGGACTCTATAGTACCCGAAGATAACTCACACAGACACAGTAAGTTTCCCGGGTCAGGAGGAACCCAGGAAACTTACTGTGAGGAAACAGTTCTAACCACCGTGCCACCATGCTACCCTCATTGTGGCTTATCAAAATAAATCTTTTATTTTTGAGTATACACTTTAATCCTTTAATTGGCAGTTGTAATCAGTTACTACTTAGTTAATTACTTAACACTTAGAGTCCCCCGACAGCAGCAGTGCCCAGCCTTCTACCTTTCTACCTTTAAAACCCGCCTTCCAGCCAAATGGCTGGTAGGCTTTTAGCTAGGCTTTAGCTTCAGCCAAGTGGAAGCTAAATTGTCTAGTCATTCATATGTAAATTAGGTTGTTATCTGGGAATTCTGGAGGGGAGTGGGGGTGTGTGAATGAGGGGGTGGGGGAGCTGCTAAAAGCTGTGAACTTCCTTTTGTGTTCGTCTTGATGCATTCTCAATCATCCAGGGAAATAAATCTCCAAAAGTCACCAACTTGGAGTGTTTCAGTTTGCCATCTTAGGGAGAAATCAACACACATGGGTGTATTTCCTTTGTTGCTGAGATTTATTGATAAAAACAGTACTAAAAAAACCAACCATTTGTACACATATTTACAAATAATAATAAAAAGTGAGTGAGTACATTTCAACATTTTCAGCAATCACTCACAATCCTGGCACTGCCATGGTATCTGGAGTCTGCATTTACCACATGTGTATCTGTAGCAGTGAACACATCGCACAGTGGCATGATTGTTCTTGCATTTGTGTTTGACCTGACACATGGCTCTTTTTCCAGGGCTAGGTGTGGAGGGTTGTGTCCAAAGCAACTGTTCTTTTCTTGCCTTCTTCCCAGCTTCCCAACACTACCAAAAGGAAGCCAAACACTGTCACCCTTTACAACAAAACAAAGTGTGGCGTAGATGTGATGGACCAGATGGTTCGGGAGTGCACTGTCTGCAGAGGAACACGGCGCTGGCCAGTTGCCATGTTTTACACGCACACTTTACTTACTTTTTACTTTACTTTACTTACAACATGATTGACATGGCAGCACTGAATACACATGTGCTGTATCAAGCATGCACCGGGACGAAGGAAAGACGGGTGGACTTTCTGGTGGAGCTTGCAAGAGAGTTGGCTCACTCTCATGTAGCTGGGAAGAAGGCAAGAAAAGTATACTTTGTTAATATTATTTTGCATTAATTTTGGCATTTATTTATCATTTAAGGTTTTAGGTTTAATTCAGCTCAATTCAATTTATTTATGATGCTTCAAACCACAACAGTTACTTTAAGTCTATAAGCAAGCACTTGATAACAGCAGGAAGGAAGAACTCCCTTTTAACAGGAAGAAAGCTCCAAAAGACCCAGGCTGTGCAGCCATCTGCTGCAACTGGGTGGGTTTGGTGGAGGAAGACAGGACAAAAGACACAATATGGATTACTTCTAACTGAATCATAGAGTCTCTCTTGTTCTTTCTGATCTCTAACCCTTGTCTTTTTAAATTTTATTTTCTAGTTTGTTTGGGTTTTTTTTTTGCAGAGACATTTTATTTAGTATAGTGGTACAGAGTGAAAATTATATTAAATAAATCTCTTAGTGTGTTAATACAGGTGGCTACGGAGCTGGATCAACCGTCCACCACAAGCACAGCGGCCAGAGCAAAATGATAGATTAACATAATGGGAACCACACCCAGCAAGAATCAGCGGCTGTGGAATGGACAGCAGCGAGGGGAGAATTAGAGGAGAAATTAAGGTTTATTGGGGCCAACTGACTTGTGGAGGTTGAGAAAGTGTCCGGAGCATCGCAACAAAAGGTGAAACAAAAACACACACACGCAATCAAAAGCAGCTTACACTTCATAGTTTCTGTTAATCTACGAGCCACTTTACAAACTATCTCAGTTGTGGCTTCTTCATGCTGAATCTAATATATAATAAGCAGCGACATATCTGTTACCGCTGATGACTCTTTTGTCGTGTGCAGCATCCTCGTTGATGTTCTCCATGGTGCTGGATTACCATGTATACGCATGGGAATGTGTTTCATCTTTTTTAAGTAGAAGAAAAGTGAAATCTTTGATCAGTAGTGGAAAAATATGACCTAAAAAAATCTTAATGAAAAAGACAGATTAATAATGAACTTTAACACAGAGATTAACACCGATGAGTATCTGTGTAAAAACTGTGCTGCAGTAACACTGTTGGAATTCTCCACCCAGTGGCACTCCATGCAAAACGGAACACAAAATCTGAATGGGACTGCCAGTCTTTTCTATAACAGCACCACTTATTTATCTGGTAATTACACTCATGCCCAGAAATTAATGTGCTTTTGATTTATTGATCTTTAACTGCTCCCCATTAGAAGCTCCCTCATGTGTGTGTGTGTGTGTGTGTGTGTGTGTGTGTGTGTGTGTGTGTGTGTGTGTGTGTGTGTGAATGGGGGTGGTGGGGGTGGCGGTGCATTTTCTGTGTGCATCTCTTTCATTTTGCATAGTGCAATTCAGTGAAATGAAATGCAAGAGAATCTGTGAACGCTGGCTGCCACAAAGAGTTACATCAGCAGGATGGAGAACAGAGCAAAACAAAACTGTGCCTTCTGTCTGACTTGTTTTCTCAGTCTTATCTGCCTGCTATTCTAAAGAGGCCAACACCACAATAACACCGTGTCTTGCAGTTTACAATCTGCCATCAATTATATATTTCATCTGCTTTGTTGTCTTTGTTTAAGTCAAGGATGCATGGTCGCATGAGAACACTGATTAACTAACTTACAACTTACAACCCCCCTGTTATCTTTCTGTTCGTTTTTCATACAGCTGCATAAAGATGGGCAAAAAAGTATTTCCTAAATCACTGCAACAATCACAGCAGTTCATCGATCCGGTCCCAGATGTTGCTGGCGGCAACATCTGTATCCAGTTCTGTTTTTCAAAGATGAAGAGCAAACTGAGTATTGCTGTGACTAAACAACTCTAATTGCTTAGCAGCACTAGAAATTGTGAACAGGGACTGCCTTTTTTTTGTTTTTTAAGATATTTTAATGCATTTTTAGCTTTTCAGTCAGTATTCACACTCTGTTGTTAGTCTTTGTCATTCTTTTAAATGCTCCCCATGAAGACAGAAATACTCCTTCCTCTTGTTGACATTTTCACTGCTGAGAGTAAGTTTGTTCTTTCAGCTGGAAAGTTTGCTTTATAGTCCCTTTGTTCTCACTGTGTTATATGTCTTCACATGCAAATCATTTCAATTTTTAATAAGCTATTTATTATCTTACAATACTAGTCTAGACTCAAAAGGAACCAAGTCTTTCAATGCATGCTACAGTATACCCATCTGGTCTAAATCCTTGTATCCATCAAGAATTTTCAAACTATGGTTATATTTGTTTTCTGTTTTCATATATATTCTGTTAAAATGATGGATGATGGTTGTGTTCAAAATCTCAAATAATGAGATGAGCATCTGTTTTGGTGGCTTCTGCTTCACAGTAAAAGCATTTTGCATTTTGTGTGCTTCCTTTGGTAGTTGAAACAATTCATTTTCAACCTGCAAAACTGAAACACTTTTTCTATGAAAATCTTTAAACAAGCTGAATGAACCTTATTCTTCAAGGACACGGCTCGTTTGTCAAGCTTTGTAGTTTGTTATCAAGTCTACATGCTGCAGATATTTCTGACTGTAGATACTGTGCAATGTGGAGTTCAACGAAACCTCTCCACTTCAACCTGTTTGCAATCTTATACCTGTCACTCAGGTATAAATAATGTTTCATACATTTAGATGGTAGTAGTAGAAATAGACATGCTAGAAAAATAAGATTTGTCTTTATTTATTTTTCATTATTGTACTCAGTGTGCCTTGGGGTACCTGCTGAAGCTCCCCCTCATTTGTAACAATCATATACTTATACCACTGATTGCCCCCACGGTTTGTCTGTGATTCATCAAATTAGCTCTTTTTTTAACACAAACAGTCCCTCTGCTGTCAATTAAGTTGATCCAGTTAATCCTCAAAGTAAAGGTTGAGGTCAATAGAGAATCTACAAAACTCTGTGGATGTTACAAGCTTGGTTTGAATCAAAAGTCCACAGAGTTTTCCAAGGTATGCCTGCATGATAAGCACACCGTCAGACCAATTTGAAAGGTGATTTTACCAATTCTCTCGAGAGTCCAGGATTTTTTATTCTATTACATACATCTAGCTAGTAAAACCCGTAAGCATAGAAGGCATAGAATTAAAATGATAGTTTCCAACCCTCGAAAGAAAAGGTACAACACTTACATTATAAAAAAAAAAAAGAAGTGTGTATCTTACCATTTCAAGGTAGATACACTCAAAAATTATTCTTAAATGATGATTTAAGAATCATAGATTAAATTATGAGTTTGAGTAAAAAAACATTTTTTTTCCAGATAATAAATAAATAATGACTAGGAAAATATACTTGGTGCAAACTAAATGTATAGCAGTAATGTGCATTTCATTTCACCATAACCCATTAAATGTAATGTTTTACACTGTACTTTTGTAATAAAATCACATGGAACATTTACATGACATCAATATTATAGTATTCTGTTGTTTTAAATGTTCTTTCCTGGAACATTTATGCATGTAAACACAGTTTTGCAGATTACAGTTTTGTCTGGTTGTGACAATAGCTAAGGAGTGAATATGGTGTAGGCAACAGCTCCTGGGAAAACAATATCCATATCTTCTGTACTGGAGGTTAGTGATGACAGCTCTGCAAATGAAGATGTACCTGAATTTATTGAGGATGTGGGATGAGAGTGTTGTAGCTATTCAGAGCTCCTGGTGGCAATCTACACCCAATTTGGACTGATGAGGCAATTTCATGTAGTTGAGTTTTTTTTCCTCCCCAATTTAGGGAACTAACAGAAGTGAGAAATGTGTGATCTTCTTTCTGCTGCTGTGGGAATGGCTGGAGATAAGACTAAAAAGGGAAGAGGTGGTGTTACTTCCAAAAGTTCATAGAGACTCCAAAAGTCTTTTGTTTGTTCAAAATCAGTAGAAAGACTTACAAAAACACCAGTGATGCCCCAACTGTCCATGCATACTTGCCTCTGGAGCAATAATTGTATACATATGACTGTGGTTACTGACTGTTGTGCTGACTAATGTCATAAAATGCCATTCTGAAAAGTTACACAAGTGTGGCGGGAAAAAAAGTATATATGAAAAAGATTACACTGTAGCAAGATAGAGATATTCATGTATTTAGAAAAAACATACTTCTCTAGTGGACTTTGAGCATCAGGTCAGGCGATTGGCTGGGTCAGTCGAGAGTTTCTTTGGTTGTGGGGTTTGAAATCCTCTTCTTGCCGAAACATCCACCCTCATTTCATCTCCATCATTCTGGTGGCACCAGAATTCCATTAAGAATATCTTGTTACATTTTGATATGCAGTGCCCTGTGACCTCGGAATACAGTATATACAGTGGGGCAAAAAAGTATTTAGTCAGCCACCGATTGTGCAAATTCCCCCACTTAAAATGATGACAGAGGTCAGTAATTTGCACCAGAGGTACACTTCAACTGTGAGAGACAGAATGTGAAAAAAAAATCCATGAATTCACATGGTAGGATTTGTAAAGAATTTATTCGTAAATTAGGGTGGAAAATAAGTATTTAGTCACCTCAAACAAGGAAAATCTCTGGCTCTCACAGACCTGTAACGTCTTCTGTAAGAAGCTTTTCTGTCCCCCACTTGTTACCTGTATGAATGGCACCTGTTTGAACTCATCATCTGTATAAAAGACACCTGTCCACAGCCTCAAACAGTCAGACTCCAAACTCCGCCATGGCCAAGACCAAACAGCTTTCGAAGGACACCAGGAAAAGTATCGTAGACCTGCACCAGACTGGGAAGAGTGAATCTACAATAGGCAAGCAGCTTGGTGTGAAAAAAATCAACTGTGGGAGCAATCATCAGAAAATGGAAGACATACAAGACCACTGATAATCTCCCTCGATCTGGGGCTCCACGCAAGATCTCATCTCGTGGGGTCAAAATGATCATGAGAAGGGTGAGCAAAGATCCCAGAACCACACGGGGGGAACCTGGTGAATGACCTGCAGAGAGCTGGGACCAAAGTAACAAAGGTCACCATCAGTAACACACTACAACGGCAGGGAATCAAATCCCGCAGTGCCAGACGTGTTCCGCTGCTGAAGCCAGTACATGTCCAGGCCCGTCTGAAGTTTGCCAGAGAGCACATGGATGATACAGCAGAGGATTGGGAGAATGTCATGTGGTCAGATGAAACCAAAGTAGAACTTTTTGGTATAAACTCAACTCGTCGTGTTTGGAGGAAGAAGAATACTGAGTTGCATCCCAAGAACACCATACCTACTGTGAAGCATGGGGGTGGAAACATCATGCTATGGGGCTGTTTTTCTGCCAAGGGGACAGGACGACTGATCCGTGTTAAGGACAGAATGAATGGGGCCATGTATCGTGAGATTTTGAGCCAAAACCTCCTTCCATCAGTGAGAACTTTGAAGATGAAACGAGGCTGGGTCTTACAACATAACAATGATCCAAAACACACCGCCCGGGCAACAAAGGAGTGGCTCCGTAAGAAGCATTTGAAAGTCCTGGAGTGGCCTAGCCAGTCTCCAGACCTCAACCCCATAGAAAATCTGTGGCGGGAGTTGAAAGTCCGTGTTGCTCGGCGACAGCCCCAAAACATCACTGCTCTCGAGAAGATCTGCATGGAGGAATGGGCCAAAATACCAGCTACTGTGTGTGCAAACCTGGTAAAGACCTATAGTAAACGTTTGACCTCTGTTATTGCCAACAAAGGTTATGTTACAAAGTATTGAGTTGTATTTTTGTTATTGACCAAATACTTATTTTCCACCCTGATTTACGAATAAATTCTTTACAAATCCTACCATGTGGATTCATGGATTTTTTTTTCACATTCTGTCTCTCACAGTTGAAGTGTACCTCTGGTGCAAATTACTGACCTCTGTCATCATTTTAGGTGGGGGAACTTGCACAATCGGTGGCTGACTAAATACTTTTTTGCCCCACTGTATTATAGCATCCAAAGAGGTTTGGTCTCATGTGACCAGACTATATTCTCCTAGTATTTCACAGGCTTGTTTCGGCAAACTTTAAACATGCTTCAACATGCCATTTCTACGGCAATAGAGTCTTGAGTGTTGAGTGTGCATATAGGCCACTGCGGCTGAGTGCGTTACTTATTGTTTTCCTTGAAACAATTGTACCTGCTGATTACAAGTCTTTCTATAGCTCTCCACAAGTGCTCCTTGGCTGTTGGACAACTCTTCTGAAAATTCTTTTCACTCCTGTCTGAAATCTTGTAGGGAGCACCTGGTTGTGGCTGTTTATGGTGAAATGACATTCTTTCCGTTTCTGGATTTTGGCCCCAATTCACTGGAACCAGGACCGGTCTCTGGTATATGCAATTGTTTAGGGCAGGGGTAGGCAACCTTTCTGATGGCGAGTGCCATTTAAAATTTCCTCAGAAGTCAGTGTGCCATATGATTACATTAGCAATAAATTTAATAACGCTCTATATGAACAGTTACACACTATATAGAACAACTTTATCGAATTATATTTGTTCGCAGATGTTGGCAGCTATCAGCGAATATTTATCAGCTATTTTGAAACAAAAAAGGACACTTTTTATCCATAACAAGAACTCCATAACAGCAAATGAACTGTACAACAGAAAATGCAATTGCTATTTATGGTCTCCTCACAACAACGATAAGAAAAATAAACTGGGCCAATATGGCATGTCTGTTAATACAGAGACACACATGTTAATGTGATCTCTGGTCTTCCACTCAGAGACACAGGTCTCCAGGTGTCCAGCATTCAGACGGCTACCTGAGGACACTCATGTGAGAGAAAATCTGCTCACACAGATATGTAGAGCTAAATACCGTCAATAAGGCCTCTGCAATGTTCTGAAGACAGTTAAACTTGAAAATGCAAGCTCCATGAGCACGGAAAACTATGGATCCCAGCTTCTTCGATGTTGCATTAACTGGCATTAACTCAGCCAGTTAATGCGAGACAAATCTAGCTGCTCATTAAAGATTTCTGGTTTGATCAGAAAATAAAACATTGGTCCATACACATGAAAGTCCCAATTTGCGATATGCACCGTTGGCACGGCCATTTATTTTTTGATGCACCTTCTCAGATTAATTCACTGCGTGGTCGTGCACAGGGCTGGACTGGGACAAAAAATCAATCCGGGCAATTTGACTACAGACCACCAGGTATAGGAAAAGCCATAAAGCCTTTGAATGAAAACAAACGCTGTGGTGACAGTGATGTACACTGTCTTGTTGGTATATGCATGATTTCTATACATTTTACATCAGATAAAAACTTTGGTTGTAAGCTTCAGATAATTATTTAATAACACCCAGACATTTTAAATGAGAATAAGAAAGTATATCTTTGTGACCCCCTGTCCCTGTTAATGCCCTACCTGACCCTCTGCAAAACTTTGCTAGATCCGCCCCTGCACAGTTACCAGCTGTCAGCTACTTAGAAAAGGATCCTGGTGTTATTTGTCTCTTAGAAACAGTTCATAACTTCCCTTCAACTCATTCATGTCTAGCGCAACATCCGGCGGTTTTTCCTCTTTCTGGCACAAAGTGGGAGATAAACAAATAAGAGAGAAAAGCCGATCAGCTGATCATTGATCAGTTTCATGATTAAAGTAGCAACAGGAGAGGGAGGGGGAGAGAATGAGAGAAGAAGAGGCAGCTGTGCAGCAAAAACAAAGAATAACTCCAACTTTGTGTCTTTTTTACATTCTAGCAGAAGTACGGGACAAACTGCGTCCCTTCTCAGCTCAACACGAAACGCGTAATAATTTCTCTGAATGCGGGACGATTTCATCTTTTTATGGGACAGTTGGCAACTCTACTAACTAACCTTATGAATAAAATAAAGTTCACTATCAGTAATGTGGCAGGATGAATGTTATTCCTTGGTTCAACCCACTTTCAGCCTGGCGCATTAGGGGGCGCTAGTATAAATAGTGGCCATTTGAGCATTTCAGTATCGCTTACCTGTGATCTCCTTTTTGGTCACCTGACTTCCCTTTGGTGTTGCAGAGATCATTCTGAAGCCTCCATCGCGGCTGGTAGGTGTTTACTCATTGTAGTGTGTACATTACCTTACTTGGTGGTAAACAGATATTGTTTTTAGGTCATAGCTGTAGAAGCCTCCTATGAGCCACTCTGCTCATGTTTGATGACGCGGTTTACTTGGTACATAATTAAATTTTGTTACGATCTCTGCCTTTTATTGTTCTCTTATAGTAATTATTATGCTTTTCAGGAAGTGTGGGCCTTAGTTTTACGCAACGCTACGCTAGCTGAAGTGCTGCTGCTTTGCTTTGCTTTTACCGTCTGTTCCCGTTGCGAGGTTTCTTTTCCTGCTGCTGCCAACTTTTTAAAGTGGACGTCGGCGTGGACAGCGGCCATATGCATGCCGGTTATGGGAGTCAGCTGGCGTACATATTGATTGACCAGATGATTAACTTATAGTCAGGAGGATGGCAAGTTGGAGCAACACGGCGATTCCGTTTGCTCCAGATTTTAAAGTTTTATCCAGATTGTATGTTGTTTTTATGTTGTTTTAATCTGTTGTTTGGATTTTTGTTACGCCACTGGTGGGAGGCCCTTTTTCTAGCTGCAGAGCACCAGTGTGGTCCTGCACTTGGGTTATCCCCCAGCGCTACATATTATATTTGTTGTAATATATTAACATTTCTTTGTTTCTTTTATTCAGATGCGGAGTGCCGACGTGGAGGAGACTAGGGTGCCTTGGTGGTGGGATCCTTTGAGTGTACACACCTGCCTTATTTAGTTTATTAGTGTGAGTGTGTGATTTTGTGTTGCACTTGTGTCTTGGTGTGTTTTCTTTTTTTTGAGTTTGTGTGTGGCATCCCTGCCCCTCCACTGGTAAGCCTCAGCTCTGAATACCTTTTTAAGCATATTTGTACATGGATATTTATGATTGTGCTTTTATACGGTGTTTTAAATAATTATTAATAAATTGTCAACTTGTTTGATCATTGACCTCGTCTCTGTACTGAGTATAACAAACCTAACTGCCTTCTTGG
This sequence comes from Mchenga conophoros, assembly GCF_057382185.1. NCBI lineage: Eukaryota > Metazoa > Chordata > Actinopteri > Cichliformes > Cichlidae > Mchenga > Mchenga conophoros. The sequence goes on along the minus strand of NC_140527.1, from coordinate 15,903,523 downwards.
TGATTAGTGTTACTTCCAGTATCCTCTGGGTGAAATTCCTAGAGTGGCGTTGTCTTTTAAACTGTGAAGAGTATTTACTTTATTCTCACCTCGTGCTACCACAGTAACATCATAACACATACCCAGCTGTATAGAAACTCCATCATGCTAGCTAGTACGCAGTACAAGTTATTGTAACTGACTGTAAAAAGTCAGCACAACGAAAATAAACTACCCCTAAACTTGGTTTATATCTGACCCAGATAGACTGCAGGTCATAACTTCTTACCTGAAGTTCAGTTCACCTGACACTCGGACCGGGGGCCACCTCGGGTCTCTCCTCCTCCTGCCTCCCCTTTCCCTCATCCACCTGTTGGCCTCCACCACTTGCTAATGTTACTGAATCTGTGGAAGCTCCGCCGTAGCCACCACCAAACAACTGAGCTATTTTTACACGCCGGCCAGCATTTGGCCAATCCATCATCTTTCATCGTACAAAAAAAAAAAAATCATCGGGCCACCAAGCAAATGCTCGGTATGCCCGATGGCCAGTCCAGCCATGGTCGTGCCATCAGTTAACCCCTGGTTTAGGGCAAGAACCACTCAGGGGAGGGAAATTGGAGATGGGGGGGGGGGAGGTGTATTTATAATGAGACTAAATTACACACAGGTGAACTCTAATATTTACTTGTTTATCTTATTCAGATTTTTTTCAGATTGTATTTGCTTAAAATTGTATTATTTTTGTACCACTTCACAATTGTGCTACTTTGTGTTGGTCTATCACAGAAAATCTCAATAAAAACACTTAGGTTTGTGGTTGTAAGGTGAAAAAAATATGTAAAAGTTCATGGAGTATGAATACTTTTTAAAGGCACTATAAACTGTCACGGCTCAACGGCACGAGGGAACAGGGATGGACACAGGCGCAGAAACCAACCCGGAAGCGAGGTGACAGAAAACAAATGATTTATTTCCACCCACAGGTAAACAAAGGTGAAACACAAAGCGGACTCGTCGGTGATAATGAGGGCGACCTAGACACCTCTAGGAGACGGCTGAGCAGCGGGGACAGCGGGGAGGTAGAAACAGGACTAGGTAGGGGCCGGGGGCACTGGAACAAGAGGAGATCACGATCAGAGGGCTCCAGCAGACAACCAATAATCCTCCGCAGTTGAATTGAATTGCCTTACTTGGTTTCAGATGGAGGGGACAGGTGGAGCGGAAAACCCGGAAGCGGTCGAGGCGTGGGGAGGCAGGCAGGTGAGCGGTGGGCCGGCAGGCCACGTTGTGTAAGCAGCTGGCGGCCCAGGTCCAGGAGGACGGGAGCGAGGGGAACAAGATCTCCACTCCGGGTGCTATCGCTGAGGACAAGAAAAGACAGGTCAGTCATCACACGGCGTTAAGACAAGGTTTAGGATGCTCCACTGAACTAACATGGGAATAGCAGATACTCAGGCGATGAGTGGTTGAGAGCGCAGGTCTGATATACCGCTGGCACGATTGCTCACAGGTGGTCAGCCAGGGAGGGGCAACCGGACTCCGCCTAAAGGAGGAGGAGCCGCTGTCTGAGACCTGCAGGTGCCCAACCAGACCATGACACCACCCCCCCCTCAAGGGTCGCCTCTCGGCGACTGGCCTCTGTAGAATGCCGAAAGCAAGGCGGGGTCGAGAATCCGGGACCGGGGAACCCAGGACCTCTCCTCCGGCCCGTACCCCTCCCAGTCGACCAGGAACTGCCTGCCCCTCCCCCGGCGGCGTACATCCAGGATGCGGCGGACCGTGAAGGCAGGATGCCCACCGATGAGCCGGGCGGGCGGCGGGGCAGCAGGACTCACAACGGACTCACCACAACCGGCTTGACTTGGGAGACGTGGAAGGTCGGGTGGACCCGTAACGAGGAGGGCAACTTTAGCCTGACCGCGGAGCGGCCAACCACCCGCTCCACCTCAAAAGGACCGATGAAGCGTGGGGCCAACTTGCGGGAGTCCGTCCTGAGGGGAATGTCTCTGGCGGATAGCCACACCTTCTGTCCCCGGGCGTAGGCAGGTGCCGCCTTGCGGCGGCGATCCGCGTAGCGGCGCTGGCGGGCGACGGGCAGGCCCAAGGCCCGGCGGGTGCGCGACCACACCCGTCGGCAGCGTTGCAGATGGTGCTGGACGGAGGGGACCTCAAGGTCGGTCTCGCGCTCCGGAAAAAGGGGTGGCTGGTAGCCGAGAGAGGCCTCAAAAGGCGAGAGACCCGTCGCTGACGAGGTGAGGGAGTTGTGTGCGTACTCCGCCCACGGCAATAACGATGACCAGGAAGCCGGGTTGGAGGCAGCGACGCAGCGGAGAGTGGCCTCCAATTCCTGGTTGAGGCGTTCAGTCTGACCATTAGTCTGAGGGTGGTGTCCAGAGCTCAAACATGGCTTCGCTCCCAGGGATGTACAGAACGCCCTCCAGACCTGCGATGTAAATTGCGGTCCCCTGTCTGAGACGACCTCCGAGGGTATCCCGTGCAGCCTAAACACATGGTCGACTAGCAGATTAGCGGTTTCAGTGGATGTGGGGAGTCTCTCGAGGGCGACAAAGTGAGCTGCTTTGGAAAACCTGTCGACCACAGTGAGGATCGCGGTCTTGCCAGAAGAAACAGGTAGACCAGTAACGAAATCCAAAGAAATATGCGACCAGGGGCACCGTGGAATAGAGAGAGGCTGCAGCAACCCAGCCGGGCGTTGCGTGTTAGATTTGCCCCTAGCACAAACACCGCAGGCGGCCACATACTCCTTGACATCTTTATCAATAGACCCCCACCAGAAATACCTTTTAATGAGGGCACTCGTCCGCGCGCCTCCTGGATGGCAGGAGAATGTCCCCTTGTGGACCCAGTCGATCACTTTGGAGCGGGCCGCCTTAGGGACAAAGCGGCGGTCAGGGGGCCCTGTGCCGGGGTCCGGCTCGGTCTCCAGTGCCCGACGGATGTCCACCTCCCACGTGAGGGAACCAACCTTGACGCTCGCAGGGAGGATGGTGGGCACAGCGGACGACTCCCCCGCGGCGTCAAACTGCCGGGAAAGGGCATCCGGTTTCACGTTGCGGGACCCTGGGCGGTAAGAGATTGAAAAGTTAAAGCGACTGAAAAACATGGACCAGCGTGCCTGACGTGAGTTCAGTCTCTTGGCTGCACGAATGTACGTCAAGTTCTTGTGATCTGTCCACACTATGAATGGGTGCTCCGCCCCCTCGAGATAGTGCCGCCACTCCTCCAAGGCCAGCTTCACAGCCAACAGTTCCCTATCCCCCACGTCGTAATTCCGCTCAGCAGGTGATAAACGACGGGAGAAAAAGGCGCACGGATGGAGCTTGGACGCCGTGCCGGAGCGCTGGGATAACACCGCCCCCACCCCGATGTCAGATGCATCCACCTCGAGAATAAACGGTCTCCCGGGGTCGGGGTGAACCAAAACCGGCGCCGAGGTAAACAGTGCCTTTAACTTGGTAAACGCTGCTCCGGCCTCCTGGCTCCAAATAAAAGGGAGCTTCGGTGACGTCAGCCGGGTCAGCGGCGCTGCTACCTGGCTGTAGTTGCTGACGAAGCGCCGGTAGAAGTTTGCGAAGCCCAAGAAGCGTTGCAGATGCCGCCGGGACGCAGGTACGGGCCACTGCACGACTGCCGTAACCTTAGCCGGGTCAGTCTTCACCTGCCCCCCCGCGAGGACGTAGCCCAGGAAGGAGACGGAAGGTGAGTGGAACACGCATTTCTCCGCCTTGACGTACAATTTGTTTTCCAGCAACCGCTGCAGCACGGCTCTGACGTGCGCCCGATGTTCCACCACGTCTTTGGAAAAAATCAGAATATCGTCGAGATAAACGAAGACGAAGCGGTCCAGGAAATCTCGCAGGACATCGTTCACCAGGTTTTGAAAGACCGCCGGGGCGTTTGTGAGACCGAAGGGCATCACTAAATATTCGAAGTGCCCCAAGTGAGTGTTAAAAGCGGTTTTCCACTCGTCGCCCTCCCTGATTCTGACGAGGTGATATGCATTCCTGAGGTCTAACTTGGTAAAAATGGTGGCACCGTGAAGCGGCTCAAAGGCGGAACTGATCAGCGGCAATGGGTATTTGTTTTTTACTGTTATGTCATTAAGCCTCCTGTAGTCAATACAGGGGCGGAGCGAGCCGTCCTTCTTACCGACAAAGAAGAATCCAGCCCCGACAGGCGAAGAGGAGGGTCTGATGATGCCGGCCGCCAGGGAGTCCTTTATGTACTTTTCCATGGCTGCCTTCTCAGGATGAGACAGATTGTAAAGGCGGCTCCTGGGTAGGGGGGAGCCCGGTAACAACGTAATGGAACAGTCATATGGCCTGTGCGGGGGCAGTGCTTGGGCTCAAATCGTGGTACACTGATGGTACGACAGAAAGGTCCACGTCAGCACTCGCGTCACGTGCGGGCTCGGCAACGGCTGACGGCGGGGCTGAGACGAGACAATTGGCATGGCAAAACGGGCTCCAACTTATTACTTTTTGCCCAGCCCAATCCAGATGTGGGTTATGTAGCTTTAGCCAGGTGAAACCAAGGACGATGGGGATGCTGGAGGAATGGAACGTCAGGAAGGGGAGCCTTTCCCTATGGTTGCCTGAGGCGACTACAGTAACAGGAGCGGTACGGTGAGTGATGTGGGAGAAAACTTGGTTATCCAGTGCTTTAACTGGGAGGCTAGACTCCAACTCGAACAGGGGAATATTCAGTTGCTTGGCTAGTTTCATATCAATGAGACTCTGCTCAGCGCCCGAATCGATTAACGCCCGGGACGTGTGGGTTGCGGAGCCGAGCAAGAGCGTAACCGGCAACAGGAAGCGGGGCTTAGAATCACTATAGGTACCGCCCACCCGTATCCCCGGACTTACCGGCGGGCGTTCCCTTTTCCCTTCTCCGGACAGGCGGCAATGAAATGCTCCGCGGAACCGCAGTAAAAACACGAACGAGCGCGGCGACGTCTCTCTCTCTCTTGCGGAGACAACCGGGATCGCCCGAGCTGCATGGGTTCTGGTTCCGGGTCAGCCCTCTCCCCAGCGACTGGGGCTGATGGCTGAACCGGAAGCGGCGACGGGGGAATGTAAACAGGTGACGCACGCCGCACTGGCCGACGGGTACTGGAGTTCCTCTCCCGCTCTCGCTCCCGCAGTCTGTTGTCAATGCGAAGCGAGAGCGTGGCTAACTCCTCGAAGGTAACTGGTTCGTCACGGGACGCTAGCTGATCCTTCATGTCCTCGTTAAGCGACTGCGAGTAGACTCCCTGAAGGGCTTTATCGGGCCAGCCGACTGCCGCTGCGGCGGGGCGGAAGTCGATCAAGTAGTCCGCGATGCTACGGCGGCCCTGGCGGAGATTTAACAGCCGGCGAACCGCACTACCCACCGAGACGGGGTGGGCAAAAGTCCTTTTGAATTCGCCGAGAAAAGCATCGTAGCTACAGGACGGCAACGGGTGTGTGCTCAGGTAAGCCTCGGCCCAATTCAGGGCTCGGTCGCGCAGTTTCCCGATTATATAAGAAACTCGAACCGTGTCCGAAACGAAAGAGCGGGGCGAACGTCCGAACGCCAGCTCGCACTGTAACAGAAAACCGCTACAGGCCCCTGGGTCACCCGCATACGGCTCCGGCTCCGGGGAGGCCGCGTCGCGAAACAGGTGACCCCGCTGGGGCTCGGGATCCGCCGCGGGCTGAGGCAACGGCGCGGTCGGGGTGGGCAGTGCTGAGCTACCGGCGGCGGGTTCCGACTCCGCCGAGGGTTGAAGGGACTGAATGTCGGATTGCATTTTAGCCTGCTCGTCTGTGAGTGTGTGCACTTGAGCCAGTAGGTACTGCAGCGTCTGTTCGTGGCTACCGATAATAGCCCCCTGCTTACTGATCGCTACGCGGGCTGGGTCCGCTGTGTCCATATAACTGGCCTGAGTATACTGTCACGGCTCAACGGCACGAGGGAACAGGGATGGACACAGGCGCAGAAACCAACCCGGAAGCGAGGTGACAGAAAACAAATGATTTATTTCCGCCCACAGGTAAACAAAGGTGAAACACAAAGCGACGCCACCACACTAGTGGCGCGTAGGACTCGTCGGTGATAATGAGGGCGACCTAGACACCTCTAGGAGACGGCTGAGCAGCGGGGACAGCGGGGAGGTAGAAACAGGACTAGGTAGGGGCCGGGGGCACTGGAACAAGAGGAGATCACGATCAGAGGGATCCAGCAGACAACCAATAATCCTCCGCAGTTGAATTGAATTGCCTTACTTGGTTTCAGATGGAGGGGACAGGTGGAGCGGAAAACCCGGAAGCGGTCGAGGCGTGGGGAGGCAGGCAGGTGAGCGGTGGGCCGGCAGGCCACGTTGTGTAAGCAGCTGGCGGCCCAGGTCCAGGAGGACGGGAGCGAGGGGAACAAGATCTCCACTCCGGGTGCTATCGCTGAGGACAAGAAAAGACAGGTCAGTCATCACACGGCGTTAAGACAAGGTTTAGGATGCTCCACTGAACTAACATGGGAATAGCAGATACTCAGGCGATGAGTGGTTGAGAGCGCAGGTCTGATATACCGCTGGCACGATTGCTCACAGGTGGTCAGCCAGGGAGGGGCAACCGGACTCCGCCTAAAGGAGGAGGAGCCGCTGTCTGAGACCTGCAGGTGCCCAACCAGACCATGACATAAACTGAATCACAGGAGCATAAGAAAGAAGGAACATGAGAAGCTGGAAACTGGAGAAGTACCAAGGTTTGAGAGAAGAACTCAAGAAGATGTGGAGGGTGAAGGTAACAGTGGTCCCAGTGGTAATCAGAGCACTCGGTGCAGTGACTCTGAGCTAGGCAAGTGGTTAGAGCAGATCCCAGGAACAACATCTGAGATCTCTGTCTAGAAGAGTGCAGTCCTAGGAACAGCAAAGATATTGCGGAGGACCCTGAAGCTCCCAGGCCTCTGGTAGAGGACCTGGAATTGGAGGATAGTCTGCTTGCAGGGGTGACGGGATTTTTTTTTTTTTAGATAGATAGATATGATTATTGCTTCAGAGGCAAGTATGGGTGGACTAATGGGGGATCACTAGTGTTTTTGTATTTCTTCTAACTCATATATATATATACCAAAAACATATTTATATATACATACTCTAGTTGTTTTATTTAGTCACTGTGTTGGAGAGCAGTTTGTTACTTTTCTTTTACTAAATGTGCTGTGAAAATAAAACTATTATAGAGTAGCATAATCGCTCAGAATGGCAATGGCATTTGCAGCACTCTCTGGGGGATCTTAGCGCATCAAAATCATGCCAGGAAAATGCATCACACACTTAGCAAAGCTGCCAGATACTGTCAGCACATGCACCTCCGGCGTGTGAATGTTTTTTAGCATGCAGTTCAAACATCATTACTGGGTATTTATTCAGACCAGAGTGAAGGATAATTCAGCTCAGTAAGTGGCCTTTAGTTGACGTCCTTGGTGGGTAGAAGTACATTACACATTCTCATCAAGCCACTCCCACCTTCTTTCTACTATCTGCTCTCAGCACATCGGCTGCATGAAGCTGTGAGCACACTGCTATTGGAAAAAAACTCCTGTTCCATCCTTACAGTAGGTTCACTCTCACAGTTATCAGTTTATGTTTGTCATTTTCATCAGGTTGTGTGTGGAACTTTTTAACTGTCTGTCAAAGTCAGTTTCACTTTGTGCCTAGTGCAGGAAAGGGACAGAAACAGCTTGGCAGGTGTTTTGGTTTAATATTATGCACCAATCAAATCAGCTCAGAAATAACTGGTAACTGTTCTGGAAATGCCAAACTATCCACAAAAACTGAGATCTTGAATTAGCTGCTGGAATTACTGTGTGTCTACAGTGCTACAGACACAGGTACCTGTGTCTGTAGCACTCCAGGAGGAGGAACAACTTAATTTAGCATTGCTGTTTGATTGGGTCCATATGTATGTACTTAGTTGCTTCTGGTGGTTCTGTCAAAAAAGTCACCAGATCAGAAAACAAGATTCAGTTTGGGGATTGTTTGTTTTTATGTGATCAGAACCTTTGAGCATTTTTGACATTAATTGCTAAAAATTGTTAATACAGCACACAAAATAATGCATTGCCATTATATATGACCTTTGAAATAAAGCATATGGGATAGTTCTATTAAATAAGTATATTTATTTGGTTTCATTTACAGACTCTGTTGGTAACGACAAGTTGAGGTCAGTTTTCTGGGTTACTGAAAAAAACCTTTGTACATTAACAGGTTCATGGTTAATGGGGCTTTGTACGCATGCTCATATTTTTTGCAATTTAAGGTATTTATTTGACAAGAGAATTTAATTTACCTTAAAGCCCCCTGGATCCAGGCGATAGGCTCACTCACCACAGCACTGATCAATGACTATTGACATTGTGTGGCTTGACCATTTTTCAGTGCGAGCTCTGCTTTTGTCATTTATCTTTAAAACTCTTTAAGCCTTTTGTTATCCTAGTTTCCATTCTAACTACTTTTACTACTTTTTTTTGTTTTACGGAGAGCTGACTGTTTGATCCAGCTGGTCTTGGCTTTTTCTCTCAGTGGATGTTGGAGGTGAAAGCCAGCTGTTGGGTGGCACTGTTTTTACTTCCATCAGCTTCCATAGTTCTCAGCTGTTTAAAGATGTTTCTGTGTTTTTATTAACAAAAGTGGGCTGCCAAGCATCTCCAGATGCTGACCTCAGATGCAGTAAACAAAATTCATCTGTCCATCCGTCCATTCACCCATCCATCCATCCAACCATCCATTTTCTTCCGCTTATTAATACTCCATCCTCATTCATCCATATTTACAGTGCTTCCTATCTAAAAGTCACACTAGGTTGAACACATCGGGAGAAACTTGGGTCAGTGTCTTGCCCAAAGATACTTTGCCCAAAGATACATTGGCATGCAGACTGGAGCAGCCAGTTATCAAGCCACCAACCTTACTGATTAGTAGGCGACCTCCTGAGCCACTGGCACCTCTAAATATACGTAAATGAATATTTAGCTCTTTTTCAGTTCTTTTTCAGTCTTGATTTTCAATGTTTTCTGCTCTGCCAGTACAGTCAAACAGCAGTAGAGTTTTTCTGTAGTTGTTTGCCTTTGTTGTAGGTACTTTAAAGCCTGTAATAGGTACCAGTATAACAGAGTTTATAACAGCAGTATATATACTTTGATCAGTGTTGGGGAGTAATGGAATACATGTACCGCCGTTACATATTTAAAATACAAAGTATGAGTAACTGTATTCCGTTACAGTTACCGTTTAAAAAGGTGGTATTTAGAATACAGTTACTTTGTTGAAATAAATGGATTACACTGCGGTACTTTCCAGTTTCATATTGTCACAGGTCAGGACTGTTTCAGTTTTGTCTGACAGCTATGTTCTGTAGGGCTGCCACAAACGATTATTTTGATAGTCGACTAGTCACCGATTATTTTTGCGATTAGTCGACTAATCAGATCATCATCCATTGAACGTAAAACTACAGCTTATTGCACCAGCAGCATCTGCTCTTATATAACTATCATTAGCTTACACCTTTAAGTCAAAGGAGCTTGCAAAGAAAAGCGTCTGGACTTCTTTAAGTTGCTTGAAGACGTTTCACCTCTCATCCGAGAAGCTTCTTCAGTTCTAAGGTCAAATGGTGGAGAGTCCCAGATATAAACCTAGTGGGAGTGACCCCCCACAGAGGGACAAAAGGACCCCCTGATGATCCTCTAATCGCCTGAGCCAAGGTGGGAAACTGGGTGTGGGTCCCAATCAGCCAGAGTTTCGGGTGTGTTCATTGTGAAATCTGGCTCCACCTTATCATGCGAATTCCTGAGGTCAGATGGCCCAGGATGTGAGTGGGCGTTAAGGCGTCTGGGAAGGGATCTCAAAACTGGATTATAGATGGCAGAGAGTTGGTGTCGTAAACCCCCGCCTCTGTTCAAAGATGGTCGCTCACAGTGGACATAGGAATTCGCATGATAAGGTGGGGCCAGGTTTCACAATGAACACACCGGAAACTCTGGCTGATTGGGACCCACGCCCAGTTTCCCACCTTGGCTCAGGCGATTAGAGGATCATCAGGGGGTCCTTTTGTCCCTCTGTGGGGGGTCACTCCCACTAGGTTTATATCTGGGACTCTCCACCATTTGACCTTAGAACTGAAGAAGCTTCTCGGATGAGAGGTGAAACTGTCATGGTCCTGCGACCATGACTCAGTGACTTTATGTTTATGTTCTTTATTGTTATTACTTTCATTATTATTCATGGCTGTTTTGGGATGGTTTGTGTTTGGGATTTTAGACACTGGGTTCTGGGTTTGTGCTCCCTCTGTTGGTCCCTGGTGTTAGTGTTCCCCTGTCTCGTCAGGTTAATCAGGTCCAGCTGTTTCCCCCACCTGTGTGTGATTTTCCCAGTGTCTCTTTGTGTACTTATAGTGTGTGATTTCCTCTGCTCCTCGTCGCGTCGTCTGTGTTCATACCTGGTGTAATCCCCTGCGTGCTCTCCCTGCTGTTCTCCCTTCATGCTCAGGTTTGCTATTTCTTTGTGTAGTTTCTCCCAGTTAGTTCATCCTTAGTTCTGTTTTACCATCCCCACTTTATATTTGATATTATCAATAAATCACCCTCACACCTGAATAAGTGCTGCGTTTTGAGTCCTCCTTCCACTCTCCCCACGGCCGCTGCCCCGGACCGTGACAGTACGACGCGACCACAACATGGACCCAGCAGCGCTTAACCCGTCCAGGGAGCTACGGGAAAATCTCATCGATGCCACACAGGAGCTCATCGACCGGTGGCTGGAAAACCCGGGTGGCACGTCCCAGCGCGCTATAGAGAGGCGGCTACAGCGTCTGGTGACCGGTCTCCCATGGCTTCTGGGCTCGCTTTGTTCGTGGGAGCAGGAGTTCCTCCTTTTGGACCTCAGACTTCACCCCCCGTCTGCTTTTACTTTCGAGCAGCCTGAGGCGGTGAGCGAGCGACATGTTCTGGCTTCCCCAGATTCCGGGCTCTGTTTTCTGGGGCTATTCAGAGCGGGATGAGAGACAGTGTAGATAGCTTACCTACCTTCGTGGTAACGGATCCTTCGCAAGTGGGCGTCTACAAACCCTCTGTAAAACCGAGAGACTGTTTCTCTGCCGCTCCTTCTGAGCCAGGACTTTATCACCATTCTCCGGCTCAGTTCTGTGTCCGGCCACAAGCTCTCAGGTCTGTGGCTCAACCGTTAGCCTCCCTAAGGGCTCAATTACCCGTTCTGCCACCGCTCCGGTTAGCCACTCAGCCACCACCACCGCTAGCATCGCTACAGCCCACAGTTCCGGTAATGGCTGAGCCACAATTTTCGCACTGTTTTTCCACCGCTGTTTCTGGGCAGGGAGACAAACTGTTTCGCTACGGACCTGTTCCTCAACAGCTGGCAACATTAGTGACTGTTACTCACTCCGGGGCTTCCCCAGAGGCTGGGTTACTGCCCTCAGCTTACTCTGGACCCCTGGAGGCCAAGATGCCGGCTGTGAACTGCACCGGGCTGTCACTGCCTGAGCAGGGTCAGTGCTCTGCGCAGCTGCAGCCCTCCGTACGTGCGCCAGAGGCCCACGTGCCTACTGGTTTTGTTTCACGTGTGCCGGAGGCCCACGTGCCTCCTGGTTTTGTTTCGTGTGTGCCGGAGGCCCACGTGCCCGCTGGTTCTGCGGCTGTTTTCGCTGGGGGGCCCAAGGAGCCCATCCAGCCTCCTGCTCCGCCTGCTGGGGGGCCCGAGGAGCCTGTCCGGCCTCCTGCTTCGCCTGCTGGGGGGCCCGAGGAGCCCGTCCGGCCTCCTGCTTTGCCTGCTGGGGGGCCCGAGGAGCCTGTCCAGCCTCCTGTTTCGCCTGCTGGGGGGCCCGAGGAGCCCGTCCAGCCTCCTGCTTCGCCTGCTGGGGGGCCCAAGGAGCCCGTCCAGCCTCCTGCTTCTCCACCTGTGGCTGCTTCTCCACCTGTGGCTGCTTCTCCACCTGTGACTGCAGCGCCGCCTCCTGCAGTACCACCACCGGCAGTGCTACCGCCTGCTACGGCCACACCTCAGCCTGAGGACGCATCCTCACCTGGCCCGGCTTCATCCTCGCCTGGTCCAGCTTCAGTTTCATCCTCACCTGGCCCGGCTTCATCCTCGCCTGGTCCAGCTGCAGTTTCATCCTCGCCTGGCCCGGCCTCATCCTCGCCTGGCCCGGCCTCATCCACGCCTGTCCCGGCCTCATCCACGCCTGGTCCGGCTTCATCCACGCCTGGTCCGGCTTCATCCTCAGCTTCATCCTCGCCTGATTCTGGTCCAGCTTCATCCTCACCTGGCCCAGCTTCAGCTACAGCTTCGCCCGGCCCAGCTTCAGCTACAGCGTCGTCCTTGCCCGGCCGGGCTTCAGCTACAGCTTCTTCATCGCCTGGTCCGGTTTCATCCACGCCTGGCCCGGTTTCATCCACGCCTGGCCCGGTTTCATCCACGCCTGGTCCAGCCTCCGTGTCTGCATCCTCATCAGCCTCGCCTGGTCCAGCCTCCGTGTCTGCATCCTCGTCTGGTCCAGCCTCCGTGTCTGCATCATCGTCTGGTCCAGCTCCGTGTCTGCATCATCGTCTGGTCCAGCCTCCGTGTCTGCATCATCATCTCCGCCTGCTGCGGTCCCGGCTTCCGTGCCCTCAGCCTCGCCTGGCCCAGCCTCGTTTGGGTCTGGAGCTAAACGGCCGTTTTCTGGACCGCTGGCTAGGCTACTGGCCGGGCGCCGTCACCTGAGCGGCCGCCGTTGCCTTCCGCACGGCCGGCCCCCGGACCCTCTTCGCCTGAGCGGCCACCGTTGCCTTCCGCACGGCCGGCCCCCGGACCCTTTTCGCCTGAGTGGCCGCCGTTGCCTTCCGCACGGCCGGCCTCCTGAACCTTTTGTGCGCCTCCACGGCCTTCTTCGTGGCCGGCCTCCTGAACTGTCCCATCCTGGCCTCCTGTGTTATCGGGCCCCTGGCCGGCCACCTGAACTGTGTTTTGGACTCTGTTCCCCTGTGAGGTTTTTTTTGTGAACATTTGTTTGGGACTCTGGGGCCTCCGTCTTTGGTCTTGGCCCGGTCCCTCCGTCCTGGGCCCCCTGCCGCCCGCCCAGATCTGGTGGTGTGTTTCTGTGGCTGTCGGGGGCCAGCCCTTGAGGGGGGGGGGGGGGGGGGGGGGGTACTGTCATGGTCCTGCGACCATGACTCAGTGACTTTATGTTTATGTTCTTTATTGTTATTACTTTCATTATTATTCATGGCTGTTTTGGGATGGTTTGTGTTTGGGATTTTAGACACTGGGTTCTGGGTTTGTGCTCCCTCTGTTGGTCCCTGGTGTTAGTGTTCCCCTGTCTCGTCAGGTTAATCAGGTCCAGCTGTTTCCCCCACCTGTGTGTGATTTTCCCAGTGTCTCTTTGTGTACTTATAGTGTGTGATTTCCTCTGCTCCTCGTCGCGTCGTCTGTGTTCATACCTGGTGTAATCCCCTGCGTGCTCTCCCTGCTGTTCTCCCTTCATGCTCAGGTTTGCTATTTCTTTGTGTAGTTTCTCCCAGTTAGTTCATCCTTAGTTCTGTTTTACCATCCCCACTTTATATTTGATATTATCAATAAATCACCCTCACACCTGAATAAGTGCTGCGTTTTGAGTCCTCCTTCCACTCTCCCCACGGCCGCTGCCCCGGACTGTGACAGAAACGTCTTCAAGCAACTTAAAGAAGTCCAGACGCTTTTCTTTGCAAGCTCCTTTGACTACGATGACCTGGATGACTGAGAACCTTCACAGACACTTACAGCTTTAAGTGTGTAAGGTGTGTGCTAACTAACAATAAAGACAAGATGGTAGTTTATTAACTCATTCACTGCCATTGACGTCTATAGCCGTCAATTGCAGTGCATGAGTCAATGGGTTTAACTCATTCACTGCCAATGGCTGGCAGTGAATGAGTTAAATTTTAATGAAATTTGCAGATTGTTTCGGTGAAGTTTAATAGACTCCTTGCTATCTAAAATATAACAGGACACCGGAGTAAATTCTGGAGCATCTCACACTTCTGATAATCAGCTGTCTGCTTGACGTTTATTCAGCTGTGTAAAAACTATAACTTTAATCTCAGCCAAACCGATTTACTCAGGAACAGATAAAAAAAAAAAAAAAGCCAAACAATAACGTTTTGAAGTTATCTAAGTGACTTATGTATCATGTTTAACCTGAGTAGCGAAAGACGGCAGTGGGTTTGAAAACGATTTTCCGGGAGTCCGGTGTTCTCACGGCTCTAGTGAGCCTAGCTCCCGGCTAGCTATCGAGCTAGTGGGTAACAGACGTCTCCGAAAACGTCGGAGCGCTTTTGAAAATATGCGGTGTCTTGATAAACTGAGCAGATATTTGAGGTTTACACAGCTACATTCTCGCCTGAAAATATGTTAAACATTTATTTTGTGACCCTGAAAGAATAATAAGAGTAATATTAAAACTAACTAGCTGCCGCCATTGTTGGAAACTGAGCTGGGCTGCGCTATGAATTCTGGGACACAGCTACTTCTTCTTCGGGGTTTAACGGCAGCTGGCATCCTTGTACAGGCAGTGCTGCCATCTTCTGTTTCAGTCCGTTATTACACTCTTAAATCCTACTACTTATTCCTGCGTCTTTTGTGATCTTACAAAGCTTCAAACGACGCGTCGACTATTAAATCAGTCGTCGATGATTTTGATAGTCGACGTAATCGTGACTAGTCAACTAATCGTGGCAGCCCTAATGTTCTGTTGTTCCAGGCGGCAGCGTTGCGGTTGCCATGGTTACAGGGTGACGCTCTCGCTCTGCGTGTTTTCCTGGGTGTGAGAGCGCCTTATTGTTGTTGTTGTTGTGCTAAGCTAATAGGCAGAATGCAGAATGTAGCATCATGGGCAGTGTATTCCGTGCTGCAGGGAGAATGGACTGCCATACTCGTTTATGTGTCTGTGAGCGCGAGGTGGAAGAAAAAGGAGAGTCGAAAAGTACGAGTTGTCATCGAACAAAAATGGGAGCTGGAAGCATGTAAATATAATAATAACCACTGCAGCCAAGAAGAGTGCCTGACGAGCCCAGTTGTAAGTAAGCTATTAACACTCGACTGTATGCTGTGTTCGTTTTTTCCTCGGAAACAATAAGTTCAGTTGAAGCAGCCTTTCAACGCCTCTCTCTGTCTCTCTCTGTCAGAGTTGACCCAGACAACAAAGTAAAGCCATTTTTCGGCTATGAGCCCGACACTGAACCCGTATTAGCCAGAGGTCCCTTTACTACAGTTTGGAGCCGCAGACCTTCAGTAATAGTAATAAATCACACAGCAATAGTACATTCACGTAGTTATAAAATGCATGATAATATGTTAAGTAATCCAAAGTATTCAGAATACGTTACTCTCATTGAGTAACATAACGGAATACGTTACAGAATACATTTTAGGGCATAGGTGTCAAACTCTGGCCCACGGGCCAAATTTGGCCCGCAGCCTAATTACATTTGGCCCGCGAAGCCATACCAAATTACTATTAGAGCTGGCCTACTGGTATTATACAGCTAATATATATATTGTTTAGTATTAAGCTTTGCTTGTTCCATATTCAGTTTTTCAGCAAAACGTGTTTTAGTCCATAAGAAAAGATTCATTCTTATATCTGGAGGAATAAATATATTTCAATAAATATTAACGTTAGCCCGCAACTTTGTTCCAGTTTTGAATTTTTGTCCCACTGTGTATTTGAGTTTGACACCCCTGTTTTAGGGCATGTATTCTGTATTCTGTAATGGAATACACTTTAAAAGTAACCTTCCCAACACTGACTTTGATATCACTGGTTTCTGGGTGCCAGTTTATGAAGCCTCAAAAATTAGCATTAAAACTAACATGGTGACAGCTAAAACGCTAAGTACACTCCACCCTTCATACAGTATGTGCAACACAGAGACAGAGGTACCTGTGTCTGTAGTACTCCAGGAGGAACAACTTAATTTAGCATTTTAGCTAAATTTAGCTGTTTGATTGGGTCCATCTGTATGTACTTATGAACTAGTAGAAAAATGCTTCTCTATCTGCTGTGTATCATTGCTGCAAAAAGCTTCGATATAGGGAATTTGCTGCAGGCCTGATATATAGCTCATACTTTCTTGCCCCCTTTGCCTGGCAGTGATTCATTTCATAAAGAAGCAAAGTATATGATATTCATAAAAACATAAACCAAGCAGAATTTTAAAAGGCTGCAGTCTATCTGTATGTACTCCAGGCTATTAACAGCCCAGTCTATCAACTGTGGGAGAGTGCAGCAGGGTGAATGATCAACTGTTAACCACCACTGCTACTCCACTGATTACACTGCTGGGCCCTCCATCTGTCTCACCCCTCCCTCCATGGCTCTTCTCTTCTCCATCAGGATACACAAATAATTCTCTCTCTAGATATTTGTCTGTATTCCTCTCACTGCACGCCCCCTCTTAGCGCTCTCTCTTTCTCTGACCTACAAATCCTTACGCACATGCTGCCTCACCAAGAAATACTCATGATTGCTACTTCTCTTCCTCTCTGCTTTATTTCCATGAGTGCTCACAGAAAGACCCTTGCCAGCAGAGTGAAAGGGGAAAGAAAGAAAATGCATTGTAGGCTTTGGCATGAAAGCAATAAGTTTTATTCCAGAAAAGAAGGTTGACAAATTCAGCAGGCCTTTATGCATCTATTCATCTGGTATGCTAGACAGCCCTCATCATGCAGGGAGACTTATCCTGCAGAAATTGACCTGCACTCATTGATTTGTCTCCTGTTGCAGCAGTTGTCTTGTTGCCGGGTGGAAGGGGGTGGTTGTTCCCCCGACAGGATGACATGGTCCCATGTCAAGCTGCTCTTGGTAATTGGCTCATTTCTATTTAGGCACTGCGTAGAGGGACATGTAGCAAGACAAGCCTCAAGGGGTGGATTAAAGGCAAAAAGAGCAGTATGTGGTTGTTAGACTGTCGAGGGTGGGTGTGGGGAAGTGAGTGCCTAAAACTTAAAGTTGGACTCTTGGAATGACTGAAGTTTCATTGTGATGTGTTTGACATGGCAGTGTGACAATTTGTGTCCAAACCACTACACTGTGACTTATGTTCATACTTATTTCTTAAACCTCACTGGTGGCACAAAATGTCACAAGTGCCACATGCAACACCATCAGGGATTGTTGGTCTCAGCTGGTCTGAGAATGTTCACACGATCTGCTTAAATCTGCTCTAGTCAATTTTTGTCAGAATGATTTGATGTGATTTATTGCTGTATTTGTGAGCATGCTTTATTTCCTGGTCTTATAACCTATACTGTACTATGGAAACTTAACACTTAGAGTCCCCAGAGAGCAGCCATTTGGCTTTTCTACCTTTAAGGTATGCATGGAATTTTAGAAGTACATAGGCTGGTCACTGTTGCGCTACCCTCTTTACAGAGGATATTTATTCGTACTTTGGTCTCCATCACATATCAACAACTAATCTCGAACCTCTAATGACAGTTTTGTAACTTTACCTTCCCCTTGTGTTAGCACTGACCCTGTTTTAGGTTTTAAATGCATTAACAAAGTCATCATTGCTATTATAGACCTTGAAGGACAAATATCCATGGCAA
Source organism: Mchenga conophoros (assembly GCF_057382185.1). Taxonomy (NCBI): domain Eukaryota; kingdom Metazoa; phylum Chordata; class Actinopteri; order Cichliformes; family Cichlidae; genus Mchenga; species Mchenga conophoros. Next base: position 15,885,915 of record NC_140527.1, on the reverse strand, counting down.
CATTTGGAATGGTGCTGATGAGGAATACCTGGATGCCTATACTGGTGTTCTTCTTGCTGGAGTGTACAAATCCAGCAACAAGACCACTGATAGTCTCTGGGACACACCGCAGGCAGAACTATTTTCCAGGCAACAATGTCACTTTAGACCTTTTGAATAATATCAAGAGTCCTCAGATTTGTACAACAGCAATACTAGAGCAACATCTGGCAAGTATGCTCCCATTAAGGATGTATGGGAGAGATAAGTGCAGCTCCTTCCACTGATGTTCAACCCAAGGCCAGAGATGACAGTAGATGGATGTTTTGCCCCTTTTCATGGAAAATGCTCCTTCTGGTAATACATGCCCAGTAAGTCAAGTAAATACATCATGATGGGATGGGATGCAAAAACCAGCTATGTATGGAATTAAAGAAGACTGGAATATTTGGAAAAGGCAAACCTGGGAGTGGCATCCCTTGAGAAACATAAAGGAAAATGTCTAGTCCTTGATATGACTACTAACATGACATGACAATTTCAAGAACTTCTCAGGAGGAAACTCACCAAACTGGGGAAAAAAAAAAAAAAAAACTTAGCTAACTGTGCTAGCGCGTTAACGCCGTCCAGCCCCACGCACGGGGCGATCCGTGGTAACTCGTTAATGGAGATTTCCTGCGTTAATCTCCTAAGACCCGAACTCTTCCACAGTATGCATTTTTAATTTCTCTTTGATATTTGGGCATATTGGGGCCCGATGAATGTAAAAATAAAGAATTACCAGATTATTTTTTTTACCTTATTTTTGTTTTTAAGAAAAATAAGAGCCAGATATGAGGATAGTCGTTTAAAATTGTATTTTAAACAGTCCTCGTAAGTGGATATCAGGCCCTTGTAGAGCAAAATTGAGTATTTTGGTCTAAATAACCCAAAATGTGATGTCCACATATGTGGACGCCAGGTCCTAGGAGGTTATTTTAAAGAGATTAACGCTGACGTCACTAATTCATGCATTTGGAAATGCAGCAGGAGCAGCAAACACCTCAAACAGGGAAAACAAGGGCAGAGTCAAACCCAGAACCTTCTTACAAGACAGATATAGAATGAAACAATGTTTCAGCATTTTCAAATAAATGAAAACCATAAAATCTAAGAGTAAAATTTAAATACTTTTAGGTCAATAAGGAATGGTGCAAATGTATTATTTTTTAAAGGTTGGAAGCATGAGCGTTTGGTGTACCTACAGTAATTAATGTCTTAACCACATATTCAGTGCCCACCAGGGCTAGACTGGGACAAAAAATCGGCCCGGGTATTTTGACTACAGACCGGCCCACCAGGTATTATAGGAAAAGCCATAAAGCCTTTGAATGAAAACAACCCCTGTTGTGACAGTGATGTACACTGTCTTATTGGTATATGTATGATTTCTATACATTTTACATCAGATAAAAACTTTGGTTGTAAGCTTCAGATAATTATTTTTTTAAAAGCGAGACATTTTAAATGAGAATAAGAAAGAAAAGTATTTCTTTGTGCCCCCCTCTCCCCGTTAATGCCCTACATGGCCCCTGTTGAAATCTCCCAATTCTTTGAATCTTTGGGCTGAAGGAAGGACAATACTCGGTGTATTTATGCTCAATCAACAATCATTTATTTCCATACAATTCAACACTTAAGAGCATAAGGACCATCATGATGGGGAGACATGCCTGAAGAGGGTCACAGCAAGTCTCAAAATGGTGACGGGTTGCTCAGCTTTTTATAGTCTCTAGTGGCCCCCATCTAGTCGTAAAAGCCAAAACAGCACATTCTTTCTCTGTTACAGCGCCTAAGTTATGACCTCGGCAGTTGTTTCTCTGCTTTCTGTAAGGTGGGGGTATGGAATGTGGTCTGTCTATCTCCCCTGTCTTAGACACAGAGTCTCCTGCTTACAATCTTCTCTTCATGATTCAACAATTAAGCATGTAACACATTCACAGCAGATCAAGGATACAGAGTGATGCACACTTGTCTAATAAACTAATAAGTGAATATGTTCTTTTAACTCAAAAGTATAACGAGAACTAAACTACATACAGCTCACACACTCTATATTAAAGGGTATAATATGATCTACAGCAGTATTCTAATTCAACTACTTTGATTACATATATAAGGTAACATATAATAACAGAATAATCTAATAATTCCCCCTTTTGATCTCTTAAAAGAGATCACTTATAACATGCACTCCAGGGTCGCAAGGTCCAGTTCTTCTTGGTCCTGAGGCCCTCTGTCCCCCTTTAACGGGTGGACCATATGTGGGATGACCTCTGTGCTCACGCAGTTCAGATGCAAGCAAAGTTAGATTTACAACCATAACAGCAGTTACAGATGACACTCCCATCACTCCCCAATTCTCCCACAGCTTTATTTTGGTGCTCCAGTTTTCCACCCCCTTTTTAATGCCCCCTTATACCTTTCAAACGTACTTAGACTAGAACCTCTGTCTAAGGAGCTTTTAACCTTTATTTTTATTGCTGCAGCTACCAGTGTCTTCCAGTTGGGTGATTCTCAGCTTCTTTCTTCGACCTCCGGGGTTAGACCACCCTTTAGTCATTGCACAGTTCTGGGGATTATTCTGCCCCGATTTCAAACAAGGATCTGTGTGTTTTTGGGATCACCGCTGTGTCCCCCTTTTTGCCAAGAGCCTCTCGAACCTCGTTGGTCTGGTGTTCCTGGTTTTCGCCAACCCCTTCATGGTTATTGCTGTGTTTGTGGGATCCATGTTCTCCAGGAGCCCAAACGCCATGACACTTGACCCCAGTTGCTGTCTCGGCAGTCCCTACATCTGTCTCTGCTGTGAAGGGTCCTCACATCTCCGTGTCCCCATCTGGTGTCTGTTCCTTTCTCTGCAAGAGACAGAAAACCAAAACACCTCTCTCCCTAGCCTTGATAATCTAATATTGTTATCCATTGTTGTTCTTATGATTCAAATTTGGTTTAAAATATTATGTTCAGGACCTATTCTAATCATAATCTATGTGTGTGTAAAAGAAATCAAAAAATAATGAACCATTTCTAAGTGTAACACCTTATATGCTTAAGTTTTGCCATACCTAAATTATTAAACACAGAAATAACGTCATAAGATGTTCATAAAACCATTGTTTGGTGTTCGGACTCAACTTCCCCCTTTTTGACACACTCCCATGTGTCAATTCATTGGAGCTAGACAATTAAAAGAGAAGGTTAGTGACATCATATCTCAGAAAGTATCAGAAATTCTTCTCTCGAGTACCGTTGCTCCAGCCTTGTCATCCCAGAGGATCCTCAATCCCGGAAATTTCCCTTCTCCTCATGTAATAAAGTCTGTCATCCTTCCATGCCCTGGTAACTGGTCCATCCAGAGCTGTAACATTTTGAAATGTACATACAACAAGCCAAACCACACCTTGGTCACACCAACCCTTTTCTGCCCTGAAGATGTCCAACGCCATCTTAGTCTGGACCAGGGTTGTAATAGTTTTGCAATTTTCATTAGTTTTTATTTTTATTTAGCTTCGACTTCAGATTTTCAATTTTATATCAGTTTTAATCAGTTTTTACCAATTGTTTGCTAGTTTAGTTTAGTTTTGATTAGTTTCAGTTATAGTTTTAGTTGTGTCTGCAATAATTAAGTGTAGCAAAATCCCAGTCCCATCATATCAGTCATGCTCTTGTGCTTATCCTTGGGTATTGTGACTATTAACTCTTGCAGCACCGGGTGCTCCTAGTTTTGGTTCAAGTGAATTTATAAACTTTGTGAAGGGAATTGACTCCTCTGCACACTGGAATAAACATAATCAACATGATCCACATTTTACTGCGTGTTATTTCACCATCTTATTGATTCAAATGCTCCATCCTTATGTGGTTTGCGACATTATGTTTATCCACTCTGTCTCTAAATATTTGAAGAATTTTCAAGTTTGGGGTCAAATTTCGAGAATTTGACCATAAGTGAAAGTTATGGTGTTATCACCCCCTTCGGGGCTTACCTTTCCCAGTTTTGATGATATTCCTCCCTATTCTTTGCAAATACCCCCTGTTGGTGTGGTCAAGTGGGTGCTATAGAAACAAAAGCTCAGGACAGAACAGTTATCAGTCATGTACTTCATACAAATTTTGCATATATTGAATTTCATATTGATCCTCTGAGTGTAATGGTACATTTTAATTTGAATTTATCAAAACTAAACACAATAGGTTTTCTTTCTTTACTTTGCTCTTGTTCTTTTTCAGTACCACATCCTATCAAATGTCCCTGTCGATTATATTCTACTTTTAAGATAAGATAAGATAAGATAACCTTTATTAGTCCCACACGTGGGAAATTTGTTTTGTCACAGCAGGAAGTGGACAGTGCAAAAGTTATGACGCAAAAATTAGAACACAATAAGAATAAATACAGTACACAACTGTACAGAATAGAATAAAATAATATACTATATACAGTAGAATAAAATAGAATAAAAATATACAATAAGATAAAAATAGAATACGAATGCTATATACAACTGAGTAAAAATACAACGATGCCAGAAAAGATTATTGCACTTAGTGTTATTGCACATGTGTGGATGTGTGTGTTTGTTCAGTTAAAGTCTTTGTTGTGGAGTCTGACAGCAGTGGGGAGGAAAGACCTGCGAAATCTCTCCGTCCCACACCGTGGGTGCCGCAGTCTCCCACTGAAGGAGCTGCTCAGTGCTGTCACAGTCTGCTGCATGGGGTGGGAGACGTTGTCCAACAGGGATGACAGCTTAGCCGCCATTCTCCTGTCACTCACCACCTCCACTGGGTCCAGAGGGCATCCTAGAACAGAGCTGGCCCTTCGGATCACCCTGTTCAGTCTCTTCCTGTCCCCAGCAGAGATGCTGCCGCCCCAGCAGACCACACCATAAAAGATAGCAGAAGCCACCACAGAGTCAAAGAAGGTCTTCAGGAGTGGGCCCTCCACCCCAAACGACCTGAGTCTCCGCAGCAGGTACAGCCTGCTCTGCCCTTTCCTGTAGAGGGCGTCTGAGTTATGAGTCCAGTCCAGTCTGTTGTTCAGATGAACACCAAGGTACCTGTAGCTGTCCACAGCCTCAATGTCCATACCCTGGATGTTCAGTGGTTTTAATAACTTACTATTTCAAGCGAGAACCTAAATCACGTGGCCCAATGTTTGTTATTGCATATCTCTATTCTGAATGTGGCAAGTCATTCATAGGTATTGTTAAAGTTTTGGCGATTTTCCTCTATAAAATTTAATTAACTTTTTACAGTGGCCTGCTATGGTTAATAATAACATATTCCAGTCATGAGTGATATCAAACGTTTTTCTCCACTGTAGCATTTGGCATTCCCAATAATATAATATGATACCTTAATCAAAACACAGCTAATATAGCACAGTTTTCTTAATGCAAACATCAGTAACTCAAAATCAGCAACCAAAGTGTTAAGTCTGCAGTTCATACTCATGTGAAGCTACAGTCTCCTCCTCCAGTCTCTCTTATCCTCCTGCTCCTGCAAAAACAAAACAAACAAAACGAAGCATCCACCCTTCTCTTGCCCGCTGGGTGAATTGTTTATTGGCATTTACTAATCCTAAAGTGGGTGCAGTCATTGTCTCAGTATCAAGTCAGTCAAAACTTTTAGTCGTCAGTCCATCACAGTCCATTCACATGCATACCTCCACACACATTCATACCAGATGTTGCTGATAATGGAGTCTCCCGCGCAACCTATTTGAGCCTCCATCACCAGCAAGATGACGTCATCATTTTAAAAGGAAAACAATTCTTTGTTCTTTTATTCTGGATTGACCCGCTGCAATCCTTTTTAGACTAAGGACTTCTCATGTGATCAGTGTCCCATATAAGTGAATTTCTCCCAAGCCAATTACAATCATGGAGAAACACACTTTGCAACTGTTTTTGTAAGAATATTTCATAGCGCTTTAAATTTCAATCTTTCAGGCCTGGTTTAAAGAGCTGATTGTTAAATCATGAACTCACAAAATATCAACATATCACCACCGGTGGATCACACCTCTCAGATTTTCTTATCTCAGTGCACTGTAACAAAAACGAAAACAGACATAACCAACAAAATACTATTAAAACAACACAAACTAGGGCCCGTTGCAGACATGTCCAAGCATAAAACTATCCCTATCTCGCTTACGAGAAAGCACACAAGCCAAAGCTCACTGATAACATCAAGCTAGCGCTAAGCTAAAACCAAACAATCAACCAGAAATTCACAGGAACATTTTGCTTCCTGCCGGGACAATATTGTGTGGGAATGAGAACCTCAGGTGCCGTAACTCCTTTTATTCCTCCTTGAATTAAATCTCAATCACAGAAAATGCCGTACTCCAACCTAAACTTACACTATTAATTCATCATTTTTCACTCTGTGCCACTGTTCCTCATCAGGGCTGTGTGAAGCACAGCAAAGAATTCAGTCAAGGCCTTGAGCCATAAACAGACATCACGCACAGACATTGTTTTCATAACCAAACCGTTTTAGAGCTTATTCCTAAAATCTACATAAATGCCCTCTGAGTGACATATAACACATTCTAAGTAATCAATGGTAATCAATGGCTCCTCATAAAAATTATGCATTGGGATGTTTGTGTGCAGCATTTTGCATATCAGCATAAGCAAAGCATTCTTCACTGCATCAGCGTGTGTGTGTGTGTGCGGATCACTTCTCAGTGAATCAGCATTCCAATGTGTGTGTGTGTGTGTGTGTGTGTGTGTGTGTGTGTGTGCGTGTGTGTGTCATTTCTCACTCACTCAACGAGTGCCCGTGTTCATGTGTGTATTTCACTTCATTCTGAATCTGTGTGTTTGTAGACGTGTGTGTGTGTGTGTGTGTACTCATCACTTTCCTGTTCTGGTGTTCTGGGTAAACCACGGCCTGAAGCATGCCCTGGGGTCCTGCCCTCCTCCTTTTCAGTTTGTTTGCGACCATTGCTGCTGCTGCTGCTCAAAGTTCAGTCCGCCCTGGTTCTGACCCCAATTGGGGCAGTCCTTTCTCCAGTGTCCATGCTCACCGCAGGTGAAACCTGCCTCTTCTTCTGTGTTTTTTGTCCATTCTGAGGTGCCTTCTGACCTTAGTTACTCCTCCTGTCTCGGTCACGCCCTTTTTGCTGCCCGATCCTCCGTGTTGGTCCATCACTGTCCTGCACAGTGTAAATGCAGAGTTATCAAGGTCAGCATTCTTTTGCTCGGCCTTACTTTTCCTTCGGGCTTGGTGGGCGTCTCGTCACAGCTCTGTCAGCTGAAGCTGTCTGAGCATTTTCCCCCCGTGTAGTGAAACGGGCTTTAGGTTTAGTGCTCTCCGTCTCTGCTGCATGAGATCGCATTCCTGCAGCACAGTTGACTTTTCAGGTCGTTGTTGTGGGTCCAGCTGTTGCAGCATTTGGTCAGTGTCACGTATGGGGGAGAGCAGGAGTCCAGTCCGCCTCGGCTTTCAGGGCGGCAAAGCAGCCTGTAATTAAACATAAAGAGAAAAAACAAAAACAAAACAAAAACAAACAAAAACAAACGAACAGGAAAATGATGTTGTGTTGGCTGCTCTTCAGAGAGGGGAGAAACAACGGGGCCAAGCCCTGTGTCAGCCTTCTCTCCCCCCTTTTTTTGTTTTTTCTCTCCCGATATAATCAACTCATAACCCACCAAGCTGACAGGACAACACATGTACATGTTAAAATTCTTAAGATCATGTTTAAAAGCCCAAAGAGAAATTTTCTTTCATTCAGTAATCACTTGTATCAATCAATCAGCAGAAAACATGTCACAATTTGAATCTTTTAACCACTAAATTTGTCGTGTCTTCACTGATTGGTCAGACCAGTGTCTTTTTCTTTGAAGTTAAATTATTGTCCTGCAACCCAGAGAGTTTATTTGTCAGTAATGTATTTATCCTTTAACAACAGGTGTATGTTAAGTTTCGCTGCTTTAGCCTTGCTGGAAAATCTTCACGTGTTCATGAATGTAAGCTGTTTCTTCATTGCGTGAGTGTGCATTTGTAGGCAGGCAGGTTAATTTTATCTTTTTCTCAAACTAGGCGTTACCTTAAAAGGAGCCTTTCTCTCAGATTTCTCTGCTTGTGTGTGTTTTTGTTTCACCTTTTTGTTGTGATGCTCCGGACGCCTTCCCAACCTCCACAAGTCCGTTGGCCCCAATTTTATGTGTTAAAACTTCTCTTAATTTCTCCTCTAATTCTCTCCTCGCTGCTGTCTGTTTCACAGCTGCTGATTCTTACTGGGTGTGGCTCCCATTACTTATAATTTTGCTTCGGCCGCTGTGCTTGTGGGGGCAGTTGGTCCAGGTCCGCAGCTTCCTGTATTAACACACTAAGAGATTTATTTAATTTCATTTTCATCACTGTTAAACAGATAAGCAGGCGACACGCCTACCTTGACAGCGTCATAATTCTCCACTACACACCTCTTACTATCTCTCTTTTTTAATTTTTTTATTTTTATTACACCACAGAGTAATACACCCAATTATTCCCGTCTATCTCTATGTGGCTCCAAATTCCCTCTTTATTTAATTTCACACTCGTCAGGGGACAGGCACACAACAATTTCAACCACTGAAACGAGGAATTCAACCTTTTTATATTTCTTTACTAATCTAGACTCAACCTTTGTTCGCAAAATGTGTCTTGTTCTAGTCCGGAATAAATGTGAACCCGTGATTACACGGCCGTTCCAGTGTTATTTCCGTAGCTAATGCGGGAGTCCTCAGTTCCCAAGTTGCCACCTTGGCATCCAGACGCCGCTGGGCCTGGCCGCGCGTCCACGACCAGGAGGGTCGCCACACCTTGAACAAAATTATTTCCACAGGTACACTAGGCATCAACCTTTGATCCTAAAATGTGTCTTTGCTCTAATGTCCTCCCATTCACACATCAACCGTCACTGTCACCATGTTCATATTTCACACGCAGAAACACACAGAGAGCGCGTCTCAAAAGCAGAAACACACACAGAAACCTCTGAGCTCACCTTTGAAAATGCAAGCACACCATAAGCCAGACTCTATTTCACCTCTATTTCATATGCTAAACTTTGGCCGCGTCTTAGAAGTTTTCCCCATTTCTTGCAACAGAAGCCAGTCATAGACAAAGTTAAATGTGGAGGGTAAAGTGGCTGCAACTAGCTCAACGTAGTATCTTATTAGTTTCTCGGTAGAAGCAGTTTACTGCAACTAGCTCAACGTAGTGTCTTATTAGTTTCTAGGTAGAAGCAGTTTATTTAACACACTGGAACTCAGCCTCAACTTATGTTGTTAGTATCTCGCGCCAAAAACCAGACACTGACAAATTTACTGTGAAAATATGTGTAACTCAGTGAACAGATTAATTTGGAAAGTCCAATATGCACATTTGGTATTTATAATACAACAGGCTGTGCTTACCTTTTTATATTTGGACCGGTCCTCTGTTCACCTTGCCCCACGATCTCACCAAAGGCCAAATCTGCACCTCCTCAGCACGCCAAAGATCCGGGTCACACGGCACCAAGTTGTTGAAATCTCCCAATTCTTTGAATCTTTGGGCTGAAGGAAGGACAATACTCGGTGTATTTATGCTCAATCAACAATCATTTATTTCCATACAATTCAACACTTAAGAGCATAAGGACCATCATGATGGGGAGACATGCCTGAAGAGGGTCACAGCAAGTCTCAAAATGGTGACGGGTTGCTCAGCTTTTTATAGTCTCTAGTGGCCCCCATCTAGTCGTAAAAGCCAAAACAGCACATTCTTTCTCTGTTACAGCGCCTAAGTTATGACCTCGGCAGTTGTTTCTCTGCTTTCTGTAAGGTGGGGGTATGGAATGTGGTCTGTCTATCTCCCCTGTCTTAGACACAGAGTCTCCTGCTTACAATCTTCTCTTCATGATTCAACAATTAAGCATGTAACACATTCACAGCAGATCAAGGATACAGAGTGATGCACACTTGTCTAATAAACTAATAAGTGAATATGTTCTTTTAACTCAAAAGTATAACGAGAACTAAACTACATACAGCTCACACACTCTATATTAAAGGGTATAATATGATCTACAGCAGTATTCTAATTCAACTACTTTGATTACATATATAAGGTAACATATAATAACAGAATAATCTAATACCCCGCTGGAAAAACTTTTCTAGACCCGCCCCTGCACAGTTACCAGCTGTCAGCTACTTAGAAAAGGATCCTGGTGTTATTTGTCTCTTAGAAACAGTTCATAACTTCCTATAAACTCATTCATATCACCTAAAAGGTAAACCTGTTTCTCCATCACCTGTTCAGCTCTGATGATTCAGTAAGGACATCTCCTGGTTTCATCTTCATGTTTCCCTCTCACCACATATCCAAACCGATATCATGACCAGCAGCTTTACGGCTGTGGCTCCAGCAAACATCAGCTGATACTAGAAATCAATATTAAATAAATTCTAACAACAGCTGATCAAGCTTAAACATGCTGCTGGTTTTCTTTTTCTGGCGCACAGTGGGCGATAAACAAAAAAGAGAGAAAAGCCACTCAGCCGATCATTGATCAGTTTCATGATTGAAGTAGCAACAGGAGAGGGAAGGGGAGAGAATGAGAGAAGAAAAGGCAGCTGACAGCGTAAAGACGCAGTATAACTCCAGCTTTGTGCATCAAAATAAACTATTTCCCTCTGTGCAATTTCAGTTCTAAGCATCACAGAAACTATACAGAAAAGCATAGTCAAACACGACTTTTAAGAACACCAGTGTAGGCTTACAAGGCCCCGAAGGTAAAAAAAAACTACATTTTCCGTGAAAATGATGTCACTTCCAGTTGCGGGCAGGTAATGGCGGACATGCAATAGTTCGCGCTGATGTCTATTCCAACGTTGGAAGTGTTACAAACAGCTGATCCAGTGTGTTTCTGAAATATTAAGGTTTTTTTGCTGCAAGTGCTTTTTATGCAATTTTTGCAAAGCTATATGTGGAAGGAAACCATGACCTAGGGCAAGCTAATGGCATAAGATGTAAGTACAACTCCTCTGGTTTCACATGCAAAAAAAATTATTGCGCTAGCTTATGTGGTTGCAGTTCTACAGGGGTTTAAAAATAGTTACACAAACCAGCTGATCAGTGTGCTTCCTATCGCCCAATTAGTCTAATAAATGTTGATAGCAAAATTTTGTCCAAAATATTGATACAACAAGGACTTGTTGTATCACTTGATGCAGAAAAAGGTTTTGACTGCGTTGAGTGGACTTATATGTTTGCTGTGATGGAGAAATTTGGCTTGGGTAGGGGTTTTATAGACATGATCAGACTGTTATATGTCACCCCAGAGCATGTGTTTTAGTAAATAGTATTAGATCATCAGAATTCTGTTTACAGAGATCAACAAGACAGGGGGACCCGATTTCCCCATTAATTTTCTCTTTAGTAATTGAACCACTGGCAAAGCCCATTAGAAATAATCAAAGTACAGTGGGGCAAAAAAGTATTTAGTCAGCCACCGATTGTGCAAGTTCCCCCACTTAAAATGATGACAGAGGTCAGTAATTTGCACCAGAGGTACACTTCAACTGTGAGAGACAGAATGTGAAAAAAAAATCCATGAATTCACATGGTAGGATTTGTAAAGAATTTATTCGTAAATTAGGGTGGAAAATAAGTATTTGGTCACCTCAAACAAGGAAAACCTCTGGCTCTCACAGACCTGTAACGTCTTCTGTAAGAAGCTTTTCTGTCCCCCACTCGTTACCTGTATGAATGGCACCTGTTTGAACTCATCATCTGTATAAAAGACACCTGTCCACAGCCTCAAACAGTCAGACTCCAAACGCCGCCATGGCCAAGACCAAAGAGCTTTCGAAGGACACCAGGAAAAGTATTGTAGACCTGCACCAGACTGGGAAGAGTGAATCTACAATAGGCAAGCAGCTTGGTGTGAAAAAATCAACTGTGGGAGCAATCATCAGAAAATGGAAGACATACAAGACCACTGATAATCTCCCTCGATCTGGGGCTCCACGCAAGATCTCATCCCGTGGGGTCAAAATGATCATGAGAACGGTGAGCAAAGATCCCAGAACCACACGGGGGGACCTGGTGAATGACCTGCAGAGAGCTGGGACCAAAGTAACAAAGGTCACCATCAGTAACACACTACAACGGCAGGGAATCAAATCCCGCAGTGCCAGACGTGTTCCGCTGCTGAAGCCAGTGCATGTCCAGGCCCGTCTGAAGTTTGCCAGAGAGCACATGGATGATACAGCAGAGGATTGGGAGAATGTCATGTGGTCAGATGAAACCAAAGTAGAACTTTTTGGTATAAACTCAACTCGTCGTGTTTGGAGGAAGAAGAATACTGAGTTGCATCCCAAGAACACCATACCTACTGTGAAGCATGGGGGTGGAAACATCATGCTATGGGGCTGTTTTTCTGCCAAGGGGACAGGACGACTGATCCGTGTTAAGGACAGAATAAATGGGGCCATGTATCGTGAGATTTTGAGCCAAAACCTCCTTCCATCAGTGAGAACTTTGAAGATGAAACGAGGCTGGGTCTTCCAACATGACAATGATCCAAAACACACCGCCCGGGCAACAAAGGAGTGGCTCCGTAAGAAGCATTTGAAAGTCCTGGAGTGGCCTAGCCAGTCTCCAGACCTCAACCCCATAGAAAATCTGTGGCGGGAGTTGAAAGTCCGTGTTGCTCGGCCACAGCCCCAAAACATCACTGCTCTCGAGAAGATCTGCATGGAGGAATGGGCCAAAATACCAGCTACTGTGTGTGCAAACCTGGTAAAGACCTATAGTAAACGTTTGACCTCTGTTATTGCCAACAAAAGTTATGTTACAAAGTATTGAGTTGTATTTTTGTTATTGACCAAATACTTATTTTCCACCCTGATTTACGAATAAATTCTTTACAAATCCTACCATGTGGATTCATGGATTTTTTTTTTCACATTCTGTCTCTCACAGTTGAAGTGTACCTCTGGTGCAAATTACTGAACTCTGTCATCATTTTAAGTGGGGGAACTTGCACAATCGGTGGCTGACTAAATACTTTTTTGCCCCACTGTATATCTGGATACCAAATTCAAGGATTTGAATTTAAAATTTTACTATATGTGTCAGGGTCCTGTGACTGGGCGACCCAGGATCCCTGGGCAGTCATGGAGCTGTGTATTATTATTATGTATTTTTGGTGTCGTTTCCCCTTCTCTCTCAACAAAAAGTTATGACGAGAGAAAAAAGTGGTTCATTTCCACAGTTTGAAATCTGAAGAAATCTGAGCGAAGGACGAATTTCCTACCCTCAAACAAGTCCAACTCATTTCAGAACGGTAATAGGTGAGAAAGAAATTCTTGAATTGTGAGCGTCAGGAGTGTCTGAAGATATACAGGGACAAGCCTCATGTCTTAACTTTGCTTCGTTAAGGAGATATGACGATTCGAATATGCCTCTCATTACAGAAATCCAGCGGTGATTTTGAACAAGCTCTCCATTCACTTTATATGGCGAGTTTTCTGACATTGTGTTGGTCTGAGGAGATTTGCCAAAATTCTATGAATCCCACAACAATGATAGTGACATTTTCTGAAAGCCAGCAAAAATACCTACGTTTTGATGTATAATTTGTGGAAGTTGAGTGAAAATTGAGCAAGTAGCAAGAAGTTGTTCGGACATGAAGAGAAGACTGCAAAAGCTTCAGTGTCACACTGGAAGCCAAGAGCATAGCAACCATAACAACGCATGTATTTTGTGAAAAATCACAATTGTGCAACTCAAAACTTTAAGAGGCATAAAAGTAAAACGGTAAAAGATTTGAAAAAGCTGAATCATACATGAAAAGCCCAATAATTTGTGAACATTTTAAAGTTTGAATGGTTGTTCTAGGTGAAATTATGAGCAAGTAGTTAAGTTTCAAAAACAAGCAAAATTTAGCAGAATTGTGGAAGTTTCCCATTCATTTTGATGGGACAAATTAAAGGAAAAAAGCTTAATATTTTAAAAAGTATAATAGCAAAAAATACCAAAAGTCATAGCGCACATTAGCAGAAATAGCAGAATAGTTTAAAATTTGAACGGTGAAAATCGGCTGAAAATTGTGGAAGTAGTTAAGTGCCAAAAAGTGTACGGAAGCAACTGGAACTAGAAAAATTTGCATTTCCTGCGAAAATGCAGTGTGGATGCTTAAAGCTGAAGCTGTATGCAAAAAGTAGCTGAAAAAGCTGAAAAGTTGCAGAAATTGTAAAAACTTTGCAGAAGCAAAGGAACATTGCTAAAATGTAATAATTTAGCAGAACTGCAATATCTTAGAGGAAACATAATACTTGGCAGAAATACAATAGCATAGCAGAACTTAGCAGAAATATTGTAACTTACCAGAAACATGATAACTTCTCAAAAATACAAGAATTTAGGAGAAATAGTATAAGATAACAGAAAGAATATATTTAGCCAAAAATACTTAAACATTACAGAAACACTATGATTTAGAAAAATAGTGCAACATAGCAGAAATATTGTGATTTACCAGAGACACTGTGATGACCTATGAATATTGTAATTTTAAATTAAGACTATGTTTTAGCACAAATATTATAATTTGGCAGAAATACAATTATATAGCAGAAATGCTATATTTAGAAAGAAAAATATAATATAGTAGAAATACAATGATTTAGCAGAAATACTACAATATAGCATAAAAACAATGATTTAGAACAAATACTATGATTGAGCAGAATAGCAATAACTGAAGTAGAAATATTGGAAAAGTTAAATGACAAGATGAAAAAAAAAACAGAATATGGTTAAGTTCCCTCAAAACTAATTGTTGTTCACATGTGGAAAAAAAAGAAATAAAAATAAATTAAAAAACAAGAAGGAACAGCCAACAATTACACATAAAATCAAATATGTATACACAAATGCACAGAGAGAGAGACACACAGAGGGTCTATGCCAGTCAACCAGTCTAAATATATTATATGTTTTTCAAACAATGAGATGCTGCCCTAAAGTTGGTCTCTCTCTCTCTCTCTCTCTCTGTCACACACACACACACACACACACACACACACACACACACACACACACACACACACACACACACACACACAGAGTGAGAGAAGTAAGTTTCTAGCTCAGTCAAGCAGCCTGGGAGCTGCTGAATTTGAATCCACCAATCAGAGTGGCTGTGTACTTTTTCCCGCCAAAACAGGTGCTTCTGTTTACACACACAGCACAGAGAGACACTGGATTATTGCAGTCTATTTCTCATAGTGACAACTTCCCTCAAACAAATGACCATAATTTCCTAACCGTAGAGGCTAGAAAGGTCATTCTTACACCGTTTTGTTCAGAAGTGATTGGGGAATCTTCAAGTGTTGACAATTTATCATTAAAATATGAATTTTTAGAGATATATGACATGGATGACTTGTTGACTTAGAAGCCACGAATTCCCCAATATGCAAATTTGAATGCCTGAGCCCACATATATGATTGGCTGCCTGGGAAGCTGTGTAGGCCCTGATTTGTGGATTTGAATTCCTCAGCCTAAATATATTGAATTTGAATCTTACAATGAGATCATCCCATTAAAAGGCTTTCTCTGTCTCTCTCTC
The DNA here is from genome assembly GCF_057382185.1 of Mchenga conophoros. Classification (NCBI taxonomy): domain Eukaryota; kingdom Metazoa; phylum Chordata; class Actinopteri; order Cichliformes; family Cichlidae; genus Mchenga; species Mchenga conophoros. The sequence continues at coordinate 15,870,274 of NC_140527.1, read as the reverse complement.
TTTCTCTCTCTCTCTCTCTCTGTCACACACACACACACGCACACACACACACACACACACACACACACACACACACACACACACACACACACCACTTAGCACAATAGTAATAAGTTAAACAGAAAAATTGGAAAAGCAAAATGGACAGCTGAAAAAATGCTGAACATGCTGAGGGTCCCTCAAATATACTTGTTAAATGAAAAAAAAATCAGCAAAAAAATATATAACAGCCACACAATCACAAATATGGACACATATGGAAACACACATGCACAGAGAGACACACACACAAGATCCAATTCAGTCAACCAGTCTAAATATATTGAATTTGAATCTTACAATGAGATCATCCCGTAAAAAGGCTTCCTCTCTCTCTCTCTCTCTCTCTCTCTCACACACACACACACACACACACACACACACACACACACACACACACACACACACACACAGAGAAGTAAGCTTCTAGCTCAGTCAAGCAGCCTTGGAGCTGCTGAATTTGAATCCACCAATCAGAGAGCCTGTGCACTTTTTCCCGCCAAAACAGGTGCACGCAGCACAGAGAGACACAGGATTTTTGCAGTCTATTTCTCATAATGACGACTCCCCTCAAACAAATGACCATAATTTCCTAACCGTAGGGGCTAGAATGGTCATTCTTACACCGTTTTGTTCAGAAGAAATGGGGGAATCTTAAAGTGTTGACAATTTATCATTAAAATATGAATTATTAAAGATAATTGACTTCTAATGCACCATAACTGAGTAGAGCAAAGCAAAAACTGCCTTGACTTGCCCTCAAACAACGCTTTCTAACTCTAAATCTATTTGGAGTATCAATATCATTCTTTCACCGTAAGAGACAGCACGCTTTGGTGAACAATCATGGAAATTTTCAGGTCTCTGTGGAAATCCATTAAAAAGATATGACAAGAGAAAAAAGTGGTTCATTTCCAGAGTTTGAAATCTGAAGAAATCTGAGCGAAGGACGAATTTCCTACCCTCAAACAAGTCCAACTCATTTCAGAACGGTAATAGGTGAGAAAATAATTCTTGAATTGTGAGCGTCAGGAGTGTCTGAAGATATACCAGGACAAGCCTTATGTCTTAACTTTGCTTCGTTAAGGAGATATGACGATTCGAATATGCCTCTCATTACAGAAATCAAGCGGTGATTTTGAACAAGCTCTCCATTGACTTTCTATGGAGAGTTTTGCGACTTTGTGTTGGTCTGAGGAGATTTGCCAAAATTCTATAAATCCCACAACAATGATAGTGACATTTTCGGAAACCCAGCAAAAATACCTACGTTTTGATGTATAATTTGTGGAAGTTGAGTGAAGATTGAGCAAGTAGCAAGAAGTTGTTCGGACATGAAGAGAAGACTGCAAAACCTTCAGTGGCAGACTGGAAGCCAAGTGCATAGCAACCATAACAACGCATGTATTTTGTGAAAAATCACAATTTTGCAATTCAAAACTTTAAGAGGCATAAAGGTAAAACGGTAAAAGATTTGAAAAAGCTGAATCATACCTGAATAGCCCAATAATTTGAGAACATTTTAAAGTTTGAATGGTTGTTCTACGTGAAAATATGAGGAAGTAGTTAAGTTTCAGAAACAAGCAAATTTTAGCAGAATTGCAGAAGTTTCCCATTCATTTCAATGGGACAAATTAAGCTTAATATTTTAAAAAGTATAATAGTGAAAAATACCAAAAGACATAGCAGGAATTAGCAGAAATAGCAGAATATTTTAAAATTTGAACGGTGAAAATCGGCTGAAAATTGTGGAAGTAGTTAAGTGCCAAAAAGTGTACGGAAGTCCCAAGAGGAACTCAATAGTGTGGATGCTTAAAGCATCCACACAATAATAAAGTAGGATAAAGAATAAAGAGAAACAGGAACTCAATAGTGTGGATGCTTAAAGCACTTGTGTGGATGCTTTAAGCATCCACTCAATGAAAATATTTTTTGGATATATGGCGCCCGCTATTGGATTACTTACCTGATGATCTGAAGAGAACCTTAGTGAGAGCGGCAGCCCCACTCCAATGGCAGGTTGAGTTTGTCAGGACAAATGTGTAAATGACTGGTAGACTGAATTATATAAACTGTATTAGTTTTTCGTTTACATGTCTCAGTCTTGTGTTTGTTTGTTTTTGTTTTTTTCTCTCTGTTGTTGTTGTGGTAGTTGTTTTTGTCTTTTCTTTTGTTTTGTTTTATTTTTCTATAAAGGAAAAAGTAAATAAAAATATGATGATGAGAAAAAATAGTTACGCAAAACGGAGCATACCCGCTCCGACCAGTTTTAAAGGGTTAACTTATTAATTATTCTTGATTGTAAAGAATGTTTTATGAAATGACAGGAAGGCCACAACATTGGCGTCTTCCACATTGTGTGTCTGACAACGTAATCAGCAACACAGGGGCACCACAAGGGACTGTCCTCTCCCCCTTCCTCTTCACCCTCTATACCACAGACTTCAGGCACTGCATAGAGACCATCTGCCATCATCAGAAGTTTTCTGATGACTCCGCAGTGGTTGGATGCATCGTACCGGGCTGTGGTTGACTCCTTTGTCACGTGGTGCAAGCAGAATCATCTGCAGCTCAACGTGGTAAAGACCAAGGAATTGATTGTGTATTTCAGGAAGACCAGGAAACCCTTGACCCCTGTTCCAAACCACGGGGTCAATGTGGACATTGTGGATGACTACAAATACCTTGGACTATACATAGACAATAAACTGGTCTGGATTAAAAACACTACTGCACTTTACAGGAAGGGCCAGAGTCGTCACTATTTTCTGAGTCAGTTGAGATCCTTCAACATCTGTAGGACAATACTCTGGATTTTCTATGAGTTTGTTGTGGCTAGTGCTATCCTCTATACTGTTGCATGCTGGGGCAGCAGGTTGAGGGTTGCTGATGCCAACAGAATCAATAAACTGATCTGCAAGGCCAGTAATGTGCCAGTAATGTTGTGGGTATGGAACTGGACTCCCTTGAGGTGGTGTCGGAGAGGCGAATCTTGTACAAGATAAAGACAATGTTGGAAAATACCTCCCACCCACTCTATGACATACTGGCTAGGCACAGGAGCACGTTCAGTGAGTGACTGAGATTACCAAAAAGCACCACTGAACAGCACAGGAAATCATTCCTCCCTGTACAATTCCTCTATCTAATACAATGTAAAAGTTACAATAATTACATCCTTTTTGATCACACTTTCTTAATCTGTAATGTTGCTGTCTATTTTGATACTTTTTTATAATCACATGCGTAAACCCTGAATATTTATCACTTAGTGACTTGTATATATTGTGCTGTTTCTCATATCTTAACATATTGTATTGATAAATAGTCTAGTTTGTTTTTTGTTAATGCTACTGTACTGGATCAACTGTAACCAACATAATTTCCATAGGGATTAATAAAGTAGCCTGATTCTGATTCTGAAATACTGTTCATCATAATTCGTTTACTCACATTTGACCTCATAGCTTCAAGAAATCAGTTTTTCAGAGAAATGATGCAGACAGATACAATAACTTTGGTACCTTCCATCTTTGAACCAATTAACCAAGTAAGATAAAACATTTTAATTACCGAGCGGATAGGTGCTGGTAACAGAGCACTCAACCTTTGGAAAAAGAAGTGGGAACCCCAGCCCACCACTTTCAGTCATTGTTCAATGCAAAAACTAACTAGCTCTCAGCTCTGATGTTTCATAGGTGATGTCAACCTGTCTCACTAACTCTGGAAAAAAATAAGAAAACATAGTAAAAGCTTCAACTCTGCAGAAATTTATCATCACTTGGTAAAATCTTGGCCCCTCAAAGATTTTATTTTTCTAGTTCACTTTTTCAGGTAATCAGCAAACAGTGAACATTGCATTTTCTTGCTTTAACTAGGTCTGCATGTTGCCACGGAACAAATATGCAAATCCTCTCTCCCACATATTTTATATTTGGTAACAGAAGAAAAGTAGAATATTCTTAAATTGGTGCTGAAATGAATCCTCTAATACAGAGAGGTGGCTGTCAAGTGCAAGTCATATCCTCTATCAAGCCCATCATGCATCAAACATGCCCTTGAACAGAAAACATGAAGAAAGATTAAAAACAAACATGACAGTTCTCACAGACACAGGTATAACTCCCTAGAGACTCCACAGAGCTTGCATTCTTTTATTGCAGTGGTTGGTGTCTGAGACAGACAGACACCCACCCACACAGATTCATACACACACACACACACATTGCCAGGCTTGCACTACTCATGACACTGAAGCAGACACTAACGCACATTTACACTCATATAATGCTCAGGATGCAAAGAGTGGAGCGCCAGCAGCGGGCTCCTACTGTCTCAGCTCAGAGAACAGAAAAGAACGCACTGCTGTCGTGCCAGACAGTGCTAGTGTCAGCAAAGTGACACCCAGAATAGATTAGATTACATTTTCCGATTTGGGGGTTTCTCAGAATGTTCCTAATCTCCAGAACAAAGTGAAGATGTGACATATTTGTGACCTTTATTGTTGGGGTATTTTTTATCACATTAAACCAAAGGTGTGTATTTCATACAGGACACTTCACTCGTGTTTATAAGAAATGCATTTGCCCCCTGAATATAATTATGAAAGAAACAGGAAATTCTTAGAAAAACTTAGAACATTTGCATTTTTTGTTAGCAATGCATTCGCTTTACTTTCAAAACAAATGATCAATACAACATTTAAAAAGTTATATTTTAGTTCGATTGAATAGCACAGTTGTGATGTATATGATTCCCCCAAAATAAACTGAAAATACAGACTTCTGTAAAGTGTTCTCAGTGTGCAGGAATTTTGAATGTTTCTCTCTAGCAAAAATTCTATGGACAAGCGACAGACACTGTAATGTGTAAAACTTAGTCAGACTGTTTCTGTTCTCTCTGCACTCCAGTGTTATCAGAATAATCTGATCTGCTAAGAAAATGCTAACACCATGGCCTTGATATAGTTCACTAAATTTTTCTCAAGTTTGTTCTTTCTGTAGTGAAGTAGATTTTGGGTAGGCTTTTACATGATGTCCACAAATGCAGCACTTACATCCACAACTTCCCAGCTGATAATTAGAACCTTACAAGAAACAGCTGTGCTTCGCTACCAAACCGAGACATTTGGCATTCTTTTCCCATCCAAGGTGGCCGATAGCGTTAGGGGGCTAAGCACTGCAGAGCGGTTTGATTTCTTCAGGAAAGCTGCTCATTTCAGTATTGCCCTTTAGAGAGTAGTACGTGGGACTCTTGCATTTGTTATAATGTGGCATATAGTAGGGTGGACCTTGATGACTGCTTCCCTCTGTTTTGTTACAGGATTGTTCCACATTGCTGCAGTCTTGTTGTAGCCTTGTTGTCATTTTACAAACGTTTACGCACTGGGCTTGACTGACTCCTGGTTTTATGGTGTTTTACTCTGAACGGTTTGATATATTTTAATCATGGTTTTACGTTATGTTACGGTTCGGCGTTGGTAGTGTATTGTTTTAGGCGTTTTGGTTTGGCGTGACTGTTATGTGTTTCCTGTTTTACTTTGAAAGTCTGTGTTATCTTAGTGTGTTCAGTTTACGTTTCCTTGTCTCGTCAGGTCTAATTTGCCCCAGCTGTGTTTCCCTCCTGTGATCCATTCCCTAATTGCTCCTTCTATGTATTTAAGCCCTGTGTTTCTGTATGTCATGGTCGCGATCTTCCCCCCCCCCCCGTTGTAAATAGTTTGGCGCCTTGTGTTTGGTGATGTAAATAAATGTCGTATCTTGCTTTAAATCTCGTCTTGGGATTATTTTTGTGGAAGCCCGTATTAGTTTTTTTTATGAGTTCGCCCTCCTTAAGAGCAGTGAGCTTGGGGGCCCTTTTTTCCCTTTTTTTCTATTTTTCCTGAGTTGCACGCCGGTTGCCTAGGCCGGGGTGTAACATATGGGGGCTCGTCCGGGATCGCTGGAGGGTCCGGGGACCGCTTCAGCCGTCCGCCTTCGCTGGAGGGTCCGAGGGAGGGACCGCTTCAGCCGTCCGCCTTCGCTGGAGGGTCCGAGGGAGGGACCGCTTCAGCCGTCCGTCTCTGCTGGAGGGTCCGTGGGACCGCTCCAGCCTCCATCCGCCTTCGCTGGAGGGTCCGGGGAACCGCTCCAGCCTTCGTTTGTCTTCGTTGGAGGATCCGAGGGACCGCTCCAGCCTTCTGCAGCTGGTGGGCTGCGTGTCCGTGTTTGCGGCTGGTGAGCTGCATGTCCGTGTTTGCGGCTGGTGAGCTGTGTGTTCGTGTTTGCGGCTGGTGAGCTGCATGTCTGTGTTTGCGGCTTGTGAGCTGCGCGTTTGTCTTCGCTGGGGGATCCGAGGGACCGCTCCAGCCTTTCGTCTGTCTTCGCTGGAGGATCCGAGGGCCCGCTCCGGTTTTCCGTTTCCACTGGAGGACCCGTCCAGCCATCAGCGTCGCCTGCGGGACGGCGGCCGGTGCCATATGGGCTGGACATGGAACAAACATTTTTCGTTGGGGTTGTATGTTTTAAATGATTGTTTTTTTGGGTGGGGGGGTATGTTACGGTTCGGCGTTGGTAGTGTATTGTTTTAGGCGTTTTGGTTTGGCGTGACTGTTATGTGTTTCCTGTTTTACTTTGAAAGTCTGTGTTATCTTAGTGTGTTCAGTTTACGTTTCCTTGTCTCGCCAGGTCTAATTTGCCCCAGCTGTGTTTCCCTCCTGTGATCCATTCCCTAATTGCTCCTTCTATGTATTTAAGCCCTGTGTTTCTGTATGTGATGGTCGCGATCTCCCCCCCCCCCCCGGTTGTAAATAGTTTGGCGCCTTGTGTTTGGTGATGTAAATAAATGTCGTATCTTGCTTTAAATCTCGTCTTTAAATCTCGTCTTGGGATTATTTTTGTGGGATTAGTTTTGTGGAAGGCCGTATTAGTTTTTTTTATGAGTTCGCCCTCCTTAAGAGCAGTGAGCTTGGGGCCCTTTTTTTTGGGTGGGGGGGTATGTTACGGTTCGGCGTTGGTAGTGTATTGTTTTAGGCGTTTTGGTTTGGCGTGACTGTTATGTGTTTCCTGTTTTACTTTGAAAGTCTGTGTTATCTTAGTGTGTTCAGTTTACGTTTCCTTGTCTCGTCAGGTCTAATTTGCCCCAGCTGTGTTTCCCTCCTGTGATCCATTCCCTAATTGCTCCTTCTATGTATTTAAGCCCTGTGTTTCTGTATGTCATGGTCGCGATCTTCCCCCCCCGTTGTAAAGTTTGGCGCCTTGTGTTTGGTGATGTAAATAAATGTCGTATCTTGCTTTAAATCTCGTCTTGGGATTATTTTTGTGGAAGCCCGTATTAGTTTTTTTTATGAGTTCGCCCTCCTTAAGAGCAGTGAGCTTGGGGGCCCTTTTTTCCCTTTTTTTTCTATTTTTCCTGAGTTGCACGCCGGTTGCCTAGGCCGGGGTGTAACAGTGGGACTCTTGCATTTGTTATAATGTGGCATATAGTAGGGTGGACCTTGATGACTGCTTCCCTCTGTTTTGTTACAGGATTGTTCCACATTGCTGCAGTCTTGTTGTAGCCTTGTTGTCATTTTACAAACGTTTACGCACTGGGCTTGACTGACTCCTGGTTTTATGGTGTTTTACTCTGAACGGTTTGATATATTTTAATCATGGTTTTACAAAGAACTAGTGATGCAAACGAAATGGCTCTTAGAGCCAGATCTTTGACGTGAACGACGCGAGCCAGCTCCTTATCGCGAGCCGTGGATTGTTTTTTTTTTTTTTTTTTCCTTCACTCACCCTCTCTCTCTCGCACTTTTTTCAGCTTCACTCCACACCTGAGCCTTGTGCTCTGGGCTGGGATGAGGGGGGAGGGGCGGTAGTTACACTCGCAGTAGCACAGGAACAGAGCGGGAGGGACAGCAACGTCACATTAGAAAGGTGTAGTAATCATCCACAACTTGCGGATGCAACTTGCAGTTGCGAATGCAAGAGAAATGATCAAATAAGTTGTGAAGGGCCAACTTGTGATCACTAGAGAACTGAGGCAAACCACCTTGAAGCTGGAGCTCTTGTGGGGTATCCCTGGTTTCAGTTGTCAAAACTGGACAAAGGAAAGAATAGTAGTGAATTTGCGACAGAGTACGAGTGGCCAAGGCTCACTGATGCACACGGGAAACAAAGTCTGACCCATGTTGTCTGATCCAAAAGACCTGCTACAGAAAAAGTCCATGCTAGTTTTGGTGGAAAAGTGTCAGAATAAATAGCACATCAAGATTTACTGTGTAGGGGGCTACATAGCTGCAGTCAGGGTGCCCCAGTAGATCCTTTTCTACAGCTGAAAGCGTCAAAAATGGACACGGAGCATCAAAACTGAATCACAGAGCAATGCAAGAGTGGAATCTGTCTAAATCGCACATTCTTAAATGTCACATGAATGGCTGGGTGTGTGCATTGCTCACCAGGGGAACACACGGTTGCTTTAGCAACAAAAAGGGGGTCAACATAATATTAGGCAAGTGGTCATAATGTTATAGCTGATTGGTTTACATAAACAGCGGCTCGACGCTATCCGATCGTTCAGTCTGACGTCACTAGCCGTGTCTGGGCCTAAACTCTGCTGCAGGTCCATATATCAAATGATCACTGTGGCATTACTGAGAGTTAAAACACTGTCTTAAGTCTTTCATCTTTAATAAAATTATCAGCATTCTGCTCTACCAGGTGTAACAACTGAGTTTAACATCCAGGCATCCATGAAAACGGAATTTATGACATTTAATGGAGTTAGAAGTTAGCAGGAAGTTAGCTCGCTAGCTTCCATCTAAATACAATATAGCATGTCCTGACTGCGGCGGTTTGGAAACAAATTAAAACAGCTTTCTTATCACTTCCAACATAAATGAAGAAAGAAAACTAAACAGCAGTGACATTTGTAGGGTTACTGAAGTTTGGCTAGCTGGTATATAATGATGTGCAACGTGACCGCTAGGTTAGTCATTCATATGCTGCTGCATGGGCTGTGCTGTAGTTACATCCTAAGGTTTTAAAAACTGAGCTTAAATAAATGATTAGCGGTAATAAAAGCCGAGGGAGGTCAACGGTGATCACTGACTTTTTTTAGGAGCTTTTTGAGATTAAATAGAAGAAAATACAAAGCATTAAACATGTTAACAACACAAAAGCCATATTAAATGCAGACTACTTTAGGCCCGGAAGTAGGATTCGTCACGTCATCACTTAGCTAAACTATGGACACGCACACACACACACTTACACTGATAAGCACTCACTCATCCCCCCTCCCTTTCCAACGCCTTCGATGCTTGTGCCCTACCGGGGAAGATAGCAGTCAACTGGACCAGCACAGATGCTGCAGGACCGGATGCGCTGTCTACACCGGCTCTCTCTTACCCTTTACCCGCCCCTGTTGCTTGTCTTGTGTTTCTATGGTGTGCTTTTGTGCTGAGGTGTTTTTTCTGTTATCAAACTGTTCTCCCACTAGGAGCTCAGTCTGAGTGGAGTTTTTTTTTTCTCCTCTTACCTCATGTAGTGTATTTTCGTTGTTTTTTCCTATCAGCCTACCTTTCTGACATGTCTGCCCAATGTGATGTTTGTGTAAAGTTGGTCAGAAGGTTCCTTTCTAAGTGCGCATGCGCCATTAGCGTGCTGCCTGCTGTAACCCTAATTTCCCTCGGGATGAATAAAGTATTCTGATTCTGACTTAATAATCAGATAGCTTCTCTGCAAAATAAGGCAACAAATCAAAGATGCTTGACTCCCTGTTATAACTCACAAACGCAAACCCTTAATGCAGATAATACCCAATCTGATAAAGAAACGGCACTGCACTCATTTAGAAAATCTTCCTTTGGCCTACTAAATAAATATGTAGGGCTTCCTTCATTCATTTGCACAACATTGCTAAAATTAGAAATATTTTCTTCCAGAGTGTTGCTGAAAGGCAACTTTATACATGTATCACCTCTAGGATGGACTAGATATAATAATTCATTATTTTCAGATGATTCTAAAAGCTTCTTAAAATGCCTCTGTTTCATCCACAACACTGCAGTGAAAGTATAACTGAGAATACAGAGACTGTCAAAGGAGCTTGCAAAGAAAAGCGTCTGGACTTCTTTAAGTTGCTTGAAGACATTTCACCTCTCATCCGAGAAGCTTCTTCAGTTCTAAGGTCAAATGGTGGAGAGTCCCAGATTTAAACCTAGTGGGAGTGTCCCCCCACAGAGGGACAAAAGGATCCCCTGATGATCCTCTAATCGCCTGAGCCAAGGTGTGAAACTGAATATGGGTCCCAATCAGCCAGAGTTTCGGGTGAGCTCATTGTGAAACCTGGCCCCACCCTATCATCTGATTTCCTGAGGTCAGATGGCCCAGGATGTGAGTGGGCGTTAAGGCGTCTGGGGAGGGAACTCACAACTGGATTATAGATGGCAGATCCGCCAGCTATCTGACCTCAGGAATTCACATGATAAGGTGGGGCCAGGTTTCACAATGAGCTCACCCGAAACTCTGGCTGATTGGGACCCACATTCAGTTTCACACCTTGGCTCAGGCGATTAGAGGATCATCAGGGGGTCCTTTTGTCCCTCTGTAGGGGGTTACTCCCACTAGGTTTAAATCTGGGACTCCCCACCATTTGACCTTAGAACTGAAGAAGCTTCTCAGATGAGAGGTGAAACGTCTTCAAGTAACTTAAAGAAGTCCAGACGCTTTTCTTTGCAAGCTCCTTTGACTACGATTACCTGGATGACTGAGAATCTTCACAGACAAAGAGAGACTGTATTTATCCCATATTAGCTTCTCTTCTTTGGCTCACAGTGAAATTCAAACACAAATTCTTGAATAATCAGGCTACATCTTAAAGACGGCATAATATCTAACAGAGCATTTTGCTCTCAGACTGTTGGCTTACTTGTGGTTGATAGAGTATTTAAAAGTAGAATGGCATTAGAGCCTTCGGCTACCAGGCTCCTCTATCTTTGAACCAGCTTCTTGCTTGGGTTTGGAAGGGAGACGTTCTCTGTGCTTTTAAGTTAAGCCTAAAATGTTTGTTCTGGTGTGACTTTCCCCTCACCCCCCAAACAATTGGGCCATAGCTGCTCTTCTAGGAGTCAGGTTTCTTCCTGTTAAAGGGAGGGTTTTTTTTCTTCGCAATGTCCCTAAGTGTGATTCTGTGATTATGAGGGTTTCTTTCTGACTGTGTAATTAAGTTAACTTATGTTAGCTTTCTTTTATTCGCCAATAGGATCCAGTAGGTCTGGACCGCTCCATGTGTCCATATGGCTGCTCTTCTCTTCCTCCCAAACACTGACATTTTGTGGTGTTTTCATGAGAAGCATGAAATGAATTGAACTTGCAAACAATCACTTGTGAAACACGAAATATTGTGCTGTGTTTTTAATGCAGTGATCTTTAATTGAAAATGTATTTGGTTTGGAAGGCAGATAAAAAAATATATATAAACAACATTTTCATGTCATTTACAAGTTTGAGACTCTCTTCTAGCTTATCACCTTTGCATGAGTCATGTATTCTGCCAAGTAAGAATGTTTTGTTTATTTCATGTTGTTCTCACTGATAAGTGCAAACTTTTTTTTAGTCAAACTAGGCATTTAGAAAAGGACAGTTATTGACAGAGATGCGATGCCATTTGCTTATTAAAGGTATTTTCCCAAGCACCAGCAAACAGACGAACTGTTCTGGAGCTGTTCAGACCAAATTAGCATGCAGCTCTACAGTAAAGAGTCAGCTGCTAAAACACACGGGTGGAGCGAGTTGCAGCAAATATGAAAGAACAAGAAAACTCACTGAAGTGCACAACAAAACAAACTAGTTATACGTCATGGAAAGATGGGGACACATAGATGCAATGGAAAGTCACAGAGCTCTCAAACGGGAGGAGGCTTGCTGTAGAGCATCAAAAACACCCACAATCAGACTCACAGGGGAGACACAAAGCAGACTTTGGTTGGCTGACTTTGGATTGGAACAGCTTTCAATTACTGGTAGTGTTGTGCTGGCTTCTGGCCTGCCTGAGACAGCCGCCATCTCACATGGAATACAGGGAAGACCTCTCACTGTTAAGCAGCCAAGATTGCAGGATTCAGCTTGATCCATTACTGTTGTGTGTGAATGCCATTAAGAACAATGTTTACCTGTGTTATGTTTTTTTGCAGATAATAAAGCAATGTCAGATACAGTAGGTACTGACTGTCTGACCGATCTCATGTAAATATACCTGTAGCAACATCATTCAGTTTGTACTGATGTGAAAAAAAATATTGCCACAATTTCCTGATCATCAACCTACCTGGTCCTTGATGAAAAAGTAAATGCTCACTACTAGAAACTCCTGAAAGACAATTTCTAGCCATAAGCAAACCAGACTGCTGCACCTATGCAGGAGGACAACAATCTGAAACACACTGGCAAACCCATCCCTGAATGGCTACAACCCCCCCCCCAAAAAAAAAAAAAAAATTTAAAAAAATGAAGGTTTTGGAGTGGCCTGGTCAAAGTCTGGCCACAAATAGGCTGTTCATGCTTGAAAACTCACCAGTGTGGCTGAATTAAAACAATTCTCCAACATAAAGTAGGCCAGAATTCCTCTACTCTCAGAAAAGTTATGGTTCTTAAATCTTCAGATGTCATATGAACCATCATACATCAAAGAACCTTTTTATTTTGTAGATGGTTCTTTAGGTATTGCAAATGGTTCTTTAAAGAACAAAAGGTTCTTGATCCTTAGCTATCTAAGTTTGATGGTGTAAAATGGCATAAATATTTATTCACTATAATGAGGTTGTAAATTATACTGTGTGTTTTGTTTGTGTGCATGTGTGTGCAAAGGGGGAGGGCGGGTTACCTGGCAATTACCTTTTAAGAGGAGATGGTAGAAAAATGAATATTCAAATAAAAGTTAGAAATACTTGCTTAAACTGCTGAAACTACACCTTTATTGGCTGCTATTTCCAAGCACATTGTGCGCTGTCGGTCCTGCTTGCTACTGTGAGATTATTCTGTTATTATATGTTACCTTATATATGTAATCAAAGTAGTTGAATTAGAATACTGCTGTAGATCATATTATACCCTTTAATATAGAGTGTGTGATCTGTATGTAGTTTAGTTCTCATTATACTTTTGAGTTAAAAGAACATATTCACTTATTAGTTTATTAGATAAGTGTACATCACTCTGTATCCTTGATCTGCTGTGAATGTCTCATACTGTGTTCTTGACATGTTTTATTGCTGAATCATAAACAGAAGGAGACTTTGTGTCTAGAGCAGAGGAGCAATGAGCCGAGGTCATAACTTAGGCGCCGTAAGGGAGAAAGAATGTGAATGTTTGGGCTTTTACGACTAGGTGGGGGCCACTAGCGGCTATAAGAAGCTGAGTAACACGTCACCATTTCGAGACTGCTGTGACCCTCTTCATGCATGTCTCCCCATCATGATGGTTCTAAATGCTCTTTGTGTTGAATTGTATGGAAATAAATGATTGTTGATTGAGCATTTATACACCGAGTATTGTCCTTCCTTCAGCCCAAAGATCAAAAGAATTGGGAGATTTCAACACTACACAACAACATTCAATATTTAGTATTTACTGCTGTTTACACTTAGATTAACGTGATGGTGTTGTGTTTAGTATGTTGCTCTGTATTTTTTTTGCTTGTTTTCTCTTCTTTTTCTCTCAACAGGCGATCCAGGAGATTTTTTTTCTCTTCTCTCTCTTTTTAAGTGCCCTCTCTCACTGTCCCTCTTCCCTTCTGTTTTTCTTTTCCTTTATCTTTCTTTCTCCCTTTCCTATCCCTCAGTCATGTCTGTCCCGTCTGTAACAACTGAAAATAAAATAAAATAAATAATAACAACAAAGGTCGATCAAATGATCAAATGGACCAAGGCCGTGACGATATTGTTAAAATCACTAAAATGGCGCCTGAAGCCTGTTGTGATGTGAGCTCTGTGTCTGCTCTAGAAACTCAGAAATTCAGTAGAGCTGACCCGTACATTAAATACTCACATCAGCCTGTACTTTGAATTCTGGAAGAGCTGTATAAAATACAGCTATGCATAAGTGTTTTGAATGAATAGCAATGTGACACATGAGAAGCTGTGTCTTGGACTGCTCCTGTATAACTTCTTTTCAGAATAGTTTACAAGTTGTGCTCCGGACATTTATCCAACATCATACATAAAGCCAAGAAGAGGTCATTATACTAACAAGAGGTATCAACGCTGAGCCAAAGTGGTACTCAAGCAAGTGGTTAAAGTTTGTAATCCAGCCAGGGTGTAAATATCACTCAGCAGCCAGAGCTGAAGCAGGTAGCATCAACACATAAATCTACCCGGCTTAAATCACAAGACCACCTCTAACTGAAAAGCTGTAGATTTTTCTTGTTTGCACAAATTAATTCAGATTCACACAAATTCTTTTCACAGCTCCAACAAAATGAGGAAGAGGGTAGGGAGAAACACACTTAGATTGAATTACAATTGGATGGAAGTCAAGGACAAGAACAAGGAAGCTTAGGATGAGGAGAAAGAAAAACAGCAGGAGCATCTTTAGGGATCTCTATGATGTCATTAAGGTTGGTTTCATTAATATTGTCCTCTCACTAAGAAAGATGACTTGTTCACCTACTTCCTGTATTAAATAGTGACGTGTAAAACGTTGTGGAAAACCACAGAGCAGGCACATATAGTGCATCTGCAGGTAAATGAACATCAAATCTCTTAGACTAAAATCTGTATTATACTTTTAGTCTTAAGAACATATGTTTTATATTTACGTATACCCTTATGATAAAACCCATGTCAGCCATTGGTTTATGGACTTTGTATTTAGAAGCCTCAACATTTGCTTTATTGCTATTGCCATGTTTTTTTTTTTTTGTGTGAGCATTTTGGGACCATATTAGGATGAAGGATCAGAATCTGGAGTTGTGCACACTACTGTTTCATTTAGTGTGTATCTATAAGATTTGTACAGCAGATCCGAGTTGTGCCTTGAAAACAGGAAAGTCGTCTGCATAGAGGAGAACTTTAATAGCACGCTTGTACAAAGTGAGGCTTTGTGCTCACATTTGCTGCAAACACTCATTTTAATTCTGTCACCCTGTTTTGATGCAGAATTCAGTTGAAATCAGGCAAGAGCAGGACTTGTTTTTTATAATGTGTTATGTGAATTAATTGTGTATCGCATACATTTGATTTGACTTTCTGCAAGACAACCCATATGGAAAAGAAATAGTAAAAACATATATGATTTACTCATGAAAGTGGCCACTTTCATGAGTAAATCATATAAGGATTACATGATTTACTCATGAAAGTGGCCACTTTCTCATTACTTTCATATATTGTTTTAGTAAGTATCCAAAACATACAAGTTTCATTATATAATTTTTCAAGGGATCTTATATGTGTTTTCACTCTTGTATGCTTTTCATACAAGTTTCACACAAGACAGATAAAAACTTTATAAGATTTATATATATCTTTTCCATATGGGAACAGTTGGCCAAAAAAGTTTTCCAAATACCTCCACGTGATCAAGGCTGGATTTAGAAAAGAATAGCAAAAAAAATCTGCACCTCCTGCTTCACATGCAATTTGTGTTTGTGTGTTCAGAGGCGGCGTCGAGAGGGGAGACCTCGGCTCATCCATCTGGAGCACCTGACCAGGAGGAGTCAAACATTAACTCTGCTCTTCCAGGGCACCCTGCAGACTCGGCTGCTGGCAACAGTGAGGGAGTGCAGCCGCCACTGGGATGACGTGAACGCCAAACAGGAGTCCATCACAGATCAACTGCAGGTATGCGAGTCAGACCTTCTGAGGGGGGTTTCACTTTTCTCTCTTCTTTATAATTGACCCTGTGCACGAGAAAATGATAACTTCCTGGTTTGAGACCGGATGTGGGGTTGTACATTTCCGGTAGCTTCATTTTGCGGTCAATTGCTACTGCAAAGATATACTCCAAAATCATGTCCAAAACTCGAAAACGGAAAGATTGCGTTAAATTACAAAGAGGAGAAGGTGGGAACACTCACCACTGTTGTGTCATAAAAAAATCGAATGATCAATTTTGACGTTTAAAGAGTTTAGATCGATCAGTTGTTTACATCACTCAACACAAGCAGAACTGCATTACTGCATGCAGAAGACACATCGTCCACATTCAGAAGCACATCTCTGTATAGTGACTGGTCTTATGATTTAAACAGGAAAATGTTCAGCATTCAAACTACAGGTGAAGAATAGTCAAACTAGATGTTTCCCCCATTATGTCGAGATCAGCTAGTCAAGTACACACCTACACAACATGTTAACAAACCGTGAAAAAAGCCACACAAAAAATGAATGATTGCTGGTAAGAGTTTCTATACATTAGTATGTACGAAGGGTATGTTGTGACTTACCTTCAAAATTACAGCGGTCCCTCGCTAATAACGCGGTTCACCTTTCACCTCGCTGTTTCGCAGATTTTTTAATGCAAGTTTGCATGCTTATTTTTTTTACATCACATTGTGTCCTGCGTCCTGATTGCTGCAGACGATCTCCTCTGTGACGTCTCTCCTGTACAGTACAGAATCACTGCATCGATCGCTAGCAGTGTGACTCTGAAGTGCAGTACTGTATGTCCACGATGTCCACGAAACGTTTTGCACTGTCAAAAAATAAAATTGGCTACTTGATTTCACCTATCACTGGTTATTTTTAGAACATAACACCTGCGATAAACGAGGGACAGCTGAGAAATATAACATTTGAATCCATTTTCTCTTTTGCCCTGAGGCGTGGGGAAAAAATATCGACAAGTCGATGAACATCACTTACAGATATATTGGGTAAATGCTCAAGACATCTATAGAAATGTAAATCGCCGCTTGATTCATTCATTTGCTTGACTTGTTTTTGACCGTAAACCAGGTACGAAAAGGACAACGGAAACAAAGCTCCCCGCAGGAGTTTCAGCACCGGAAGTAGGATAGGCTAATGTGCACATAGTTAATTGACCATTTTGTTTCTCTCTCTCAGTTTCTTGTCTCAGAGTGGGAGGGATTTGAAGCACAAAGGGAGGAGCTTGTCATTTGGTTGGCTGATATGGATATCCACCTGAGTGAGGCTGACCAGCTGACAGGAAACACCTGTGAAAAACTGAAACAACTGCAGGTGTGGGGTTGTTTTGTTATGACATATACAGGGAGTGCAGAATTATTAGGCAAATGAGTATTTTGCCCACATCATCCTCTTCATGCATGTTGTCTTACTCCAAGCTGTATAGGCTCGAAAGCCTACTACCAATTAAGCATATTAGGTGATGTGCATCTCTGTAATGAGAAGGGGTGTGGTCTAATGACATCAACACCCTATATCAGGTGTGCATAATTATTAGGCAACGTCCTTTCCTTTGGCAAAATTGGTCAAAAGAAGGACTTGAAAGGCTCAGAAAAGTCAAAAATTGTGAGATATCTTGCAGAGGGATGCAGCAGTCTCAAAATTGCAAAGCTTCTGAAGCATAATCATAATCATTCATTCAAAATAGTCAACAGGGTCGCAAGAAGCGTGTGGAAAAACCAAGGCGCAAAAATAACTGCCCATGAACTGAGAAAAGTCAAGCATGCAGCTGCCAAGATGCCACTTGCCACCAGTTTGGCCATATTTCAGAGCTGCAACATCACTGGAGACATGGCCAAGGTAAGAAAGGCTGAAAGACGACCACCACTGAACAAGACACACAAGCTGAAATGTCAAGACTGGGCCAAGGAATATCTCAAGACTGATTTTTCCAAGGTTTTATGGACTGATGTAATGAGAGTGAGTCTTGATGGGCCAGATGGATGGGCCCATGGCTGGATTGGTAAAGGGCAGAGAGCTCCAGTCTGACTCAGACGCCAGCAAGGTGGAGGTGGAGTACTGGTTTGGGCTGGTAGCATCAAAGATGAGCTTGTGGGGCCTTTTCGGGTTGAGGATGGAGTCAAGCTCAACTCCCAGTCCTACTGCCAGTTTCTGGAAGACACCTTCTTCAAGCAGTGGTACAGGAAGAAGTCTGCATCCTTCAAGAAAAACATGATTTTCATGCAGGACAGTGCTCCATCACACACGTCCAAGTACTCCACAGCGTGGCTGGTAAGAAAGGGTATAAAAGAAGAAAAACTAATGACATGGCCACCTTGTTCACCTGATCTGAACCCCATTGAGAACCTGTGGTCCATCATCAAATGTGAGATTTACAAGGAGGGAAAACAGTACACCTCTCTGAACAGTGTCTGGGAGGCTGTGGTTGCTGCTGCACGCAATGTTGATGGTGAACAGATCAAAACACTGACAGAATCCATGGATGGCAGGCTTTTGAGTGTCCTTGCAAAGAAAGGTGGCTATATTGGTCGCAGATTTGTTTTTGTTCTGTTTTTGAATGTCAGAAATGTATATTTGTGAATGTGGAGATGTTATATTGGTTTCACTGGTAAAAATAAATAATTGAAATGGGTATATATTTGTTTTTTGTTAAGTTGCCTAATAATTATGCACAGTAATAGTCACCTGCACACACAGATATCCCCCTAAAATAGCTAAAACTAAAAACAAACTAAAAACTACTTCCAAAAACATTCAGCTTTGATATTAATGAGTTTTTTGGGTTCATTGAGAACATGGTTGTTGTTCAATAATAAAATTATTCCTCAAAAATACAACTTGCCTAATAATTCTGCACTCCCTGTATTTGATATGATACATACAGACATTATCGTAAACTGGTCTAACAAAAGACAATGAGTCCAACATTAAACTTACCTTACATAACGTGAGGCTGAAGTTCATTGATGATTTTAATCAAAAACTTGTTGTTGAAATATTTTTACTGAACAAGCAAACATCTGCTGATGAAAATGTTTTGATTTATTGGTCTGTTATGAAGCTATTGCTATTTCTAATGTGTTCTTATCACTTTCTAATGTCTTATTAATTCTTCTTTTTTTTTTTTTTTGCCTGTCCCATTTGGTTCTTTAGCCGTCAGAATTGTTGTCTGAAGACCAACAAGGATACCCAATGGATTTATTTTGCCAAATGGATCATCGTGTCTTATTGATTCAACAATACATGTATTAATTGTTGTGTTATCTATAGATATAGTATTTATTAGGGCTGTAATACCGGTATAATGTTGGGGACAATAGGAAAATGAAATGAAACGCGCATGCGCAGTGCCTTTGTTTTCATACGCACATGGCGGAAAAAGTATGGCGGCGGCGACGGAGAATGAGAAGGGCAAAAGTGGATCGTTGAATGAAACGGATGAACCAGAAGTGGTTTGTAAAAATGCTGCAACTTCAGTGGTGTGGAGCTGGTTATTTTTGGTAGAGCGTGCTAGCGGGCCGTTGTTATTACCATGTTTTTTGGAAAATACGGCACACTTAAAATCAATCCTTTGATTTTTCTGAAAATTGACAGTGCCCCTTATAGTCCCATGTGCCTTATGTATGAATTCTGGGTGTGTTTACTGACCTGGAAATGATTTTATGTCGTACACGGCGCTCGAAAATCTATCAAATGTTTTAGTACAACTTTGCTAAGCTACGAACCCACACCGCTTGATGGATTGTCGGAGCATTACTGCTATTGTAGGCAGGAGCCTCGCAGAGTGATACGTACTGTGCTTCAACATAATATTACTGTATCGTGTGTGTATAACCTCTTATTAAGTTTTGTGGATAATATACATGGTTGTGTTGAGGTTATGTCGGCCAATTTCCATTGGAAATGCCTTTTGGTTAAACTGTCAGCAAGGAATTGGCATTTGCACTGTTAAATTTTTATATAACTTTATATGCACATAAAAAACAGCTGCTTGTTTAAGTGAAAATACATTGATGTCTTTTTTTGTTTTGTTTTTTGCACTAATAAAGTTGTGGCGTTGTCTAGTGTCAATTATAACGTCAGTTATATCGTTATTGCAAATTTTCAAATGTATATTGTGATAAATATTTTTGGTCATATCACCCTGCTCTAGTATTTATATATATTTGTTCATTTATAGTATAGTAAAAGTGTTTAATTATTACTGTTTAAATGACTAATATGGTACATGTATTAGTAGTGATGTTGTGCTGACGGTTAAAATGTCTTTTTGTCTTTTGGTATATTACGAAACGGCAATAAACCATTAGTATATTTCTATGCTGTGCTCGTATTTATTTTACCCTACTCAAATTCAATTTATGTTACACTTTATTTAGAAAGATTTGAAATGGTTCTTTAAAGAATGTTTTTTTAAAAAGGTTCTGTGAAAAACCATTAAATGTGCCCCAAAGAACCATTTCTTGATGGTTCTTTGTGGCACCAAAAAAGGTTCTTCTATGGCATCAGTCTAAAGAACCACTTTTGGTTCCAGTTGGCACCTTTATTTTTCTGAGTGTACAATGGTGTGAAAGACTTGCTGCCAAAACCTTGATTGCACTTCTTGCTGCCAAGGGTTGCACAACCAGTTATTACCCATATGGAAAAGAAATAGTAAAAACTTATATGACTTAACCCTTTAAAGCCGGTCGGAGCGGACGCGCTCCATTTTGCGTAACTATTTTTAAATCCCGGTAGCACTGCAACCACATAAGCTAGCGCAATAATTTTTTTTGCATATGAAACCGGAGGAGTTGTACTTACATCTGATGCCATCAGCTTGTCCTGGGTCACAGTTTCCTTCCACATATAGCTTTGCAAAAACTGCATAAAAAGCACTTGCAGCAACAAAAACATAATATTCCAGAAACACGCTTTGCCGATCAGCTGTTTGTAACACTTCCTACGTCCATCAGTGTGAACTATCACATGTCCGGCATGACCTGCCCGAAACCGGAAGTGACGTCATTTTGCGGAAATGTAGTTTTTTACCATCGTGGCCTTATGAGCCTATACTTGTGTTTTTAAAAGTTATGTTTGACTTTATGACTTTCTGTGTCGTTTCTGGGATGCTGAGGACTCATATTGCACTGCTGGAAATATTTTATTTTGATGCACATGCTGTTATTTTGCAAATTTGCACTATAATATATTTTTTCGTTTTTCCTACAGTATATGAAAATTGGTGTATCTCCAAAATAAAACTATGAAGACACTTAAAATAAATTTCCTTTGGTGGGAAACTAGTTTGTGCAACTTTTTTGTATTTACAGTTTTGAGGGATAAGCCCCTAAAATTTCTCTAACTAGAAATATATGTTAAAAAAATCAAAAACGATTTTACATTCTTTTGTAGTTTATTGCACTTTTTTGCAATTTATGTAATTACTATGCACTTAATGCATACATATTATTAAAATTTGGGCTATAATGGTTGCATTGATGTATAGCAACTTGAAATGCTCCAAAAAATGGCTCCACAGCATGTAAAAATATACTATAAGCTCTGGCGGACTTGGTTCTACGGTATGTCTTAAAGGGTTAACTCATGAAAGTGGCCACTTTCATGGAAATGCTTGGAGCAGACTAACCTGTGAGCTGGAGCGTTCTGGGACGTTATAATTGGTCTTTGAATGGCTGCAATCCAGTCGCCTCTTTGTTACTTCGGAAACATGGCTCGAACAATTTCTCTTCAACGACGTAATCCGATAACAACCGATCTCTTTACCCGTCGGCTTCCCGTGGCTGTCATGCGACCAGCTATTGCAGTTAATAACACAACAGCTTCTTGACATTTTTGTGTTTCTTTTTATCGCTGTGTGACTGATTTCAATTGAAAGCCTGCGTGCGCTAGTACCGCTTGCCACAAGTTCCCAGAATCCTTTGCGGTTCTACCCGTGAATGACGTCACATTTTCAATCTCTATATAATATGCATGTTAAATTTTATATTTGGGGTAAAATATCAAGTCTTTTCAAGTAAACCGGTTCAAGTCCAATTCAAGTCCCAAGTCATTGGTGTAAAAGTCCAAGTCAAGTCACAAGTCTTAGAACATTTTTTCAAGTCAAGTCTAAAGTCATAAAATTAATGACTCGAGTCCAAGTCATGTGACTCGAGTCCACACCTCTGGTAACGCGCTCCCTCTGCAACTGTGTTTCCTGGGTGAGAGAGCGCCTTTTTGTTGTTGTTGTGCTAAGCTAATAGGCAGAATGCTACAGGCATAGCCCTAAAGAATGTAGCCTCATGGGCAGTGTAGTCCGTGCCACAGGGAGAATGGACCCGTTCTGTGTCTGTGAGCGCGAGGAGGGAGAAAAAGGAGAGTGGAAAAGTACGAGTAGCCATCGAGCAGAAATGGGAGCTAGAAGCATGTAAATTTAATAATAACCACTGCAGCCAAGAAGAGTATGGAACGCCAGGATTGCCATAATGAATTAATTAAATACACCATTAAATAATTAATTAAATATGGCAATAATTAATTAAAATTGGAATTAATTAATTAAATAAGTAGTTATGACACATGTAATTAATTAATTATTGACACATTTAATTAATTATTTAATGATATATTTATTTATTTCATTTTGGCAGTCCTGGTGCCTGGCTCTCATCTTGAATTAATTTTATCAGTCAACCTCACCCATCAAACACAGGGGGCGGGGTTAATGCTGAGTCAAAACCATTGCTTTGGCCTGGTGGCCATTGTTTTTAGCACACAACAACCGGCATGTGGAAACTAACAGAACTGAACACTGATAAACCCTGTTTGTGTGTCACCAAATACAGTTTTAATATTTTTTAGCCGAGAATGTAGTGGTTTGACCTTCATATGTCTGGTCGGTTTGTCAAGATACAGCCTCTTTACAAAAGTGCTTCGATGATTTCGGAGATGTTTGCCCAGTCTCACGGCAAAGCGTGGGATAGACCCGCTCGCCTCGCAAGCAATCGAGCTGTTATTACCACCGACAAAGCGCAGGCCCCGGTACACAGCTGTAATAACCCCTGCTGACACTGACTTCTTTTACTGAGGTTATATTTATCGGGGTTTTATTTCCTGATGTTCTTATGTGTCCTACGTGTTTCAGTCGCCAATTCTGAATTATAACTAACATTAAAAACATGTTTAAGGAGGAGAGAGAGCAAATAAATTCGATTAACAGCTGATCTTTGGGTTTTTGTTCATTAATCAGCGTGACCTGTGTATAAACGCATAAAAGAGATATCGTTGGTGTTTCCGTCATGTAGTAACTGCTGGCTTTAACTGTACAAAAGTTGTTCGACACTATGAAACACATACAGACTTCATGATGTTCGGCTAATATTTTTATGTGAATATTATTCATGAGGGTAAACGGCCCTGTACACCACGGAGCAAGATCAGCATATCCACGATATCTTCAGCTCTCTGAGTTAATGCAGAGTTTCCCAGCTGACTATCTAACTGTCATCTACGAATATGTCACGGGTCATATCAATATAATTTTACAGAAAAGCATCCTTAATATTGCCAACTATTCCAGAGACGTGAAAATCTACAGCATAAAGACCAAAAAATATAGCAGTCTAACGCAACACTGTAACAGAGATGAACCGTCAGTTTGTCGCAGATCAAAGTGGAATGAAAGTGATTGGTTGAACAGGTGTTCGTGATCTGTGTTATCTGCATTTTCATCAGTGTAAGAGATTCAGCAGCAGATTAGAATAACAGTTATACATTTAATAAATTACCAAATGAATACACGCAAGAAACGAGCAAACCTGTTCCAACAATTTGAGTTTGTGTTCCCTCAGCTGCAGACTTGCTGCTGTTTAAATGTTTGAAAAGGAAGATAAAGCAAACGTCAAACATAGACTCAGTCTGCATTCACATTTGATATGAGGCCAGCACGTATAGTGGCTGTGTCCTGTTTTAAGATCATACATGTAAAATTGTTGTCTGACCTCCGTCGATCCAGCCGCTCAGAGTCCATGGTTACCATGGTTACTGCATAAGCAGCTATAATGTTAACAGCTGGCACTGAGGAAACCTACCGGCAGCATGAGTGTTTATGTTTTTCATTGCAAAAGAACCATCTGAATGGTTAACTGAAGTTAACTTGGATAAATTATAGTTAAGGAGTATCACAGATAACGCCCATGTGAGCTGTGTGACTGTTCACCACTACAATGAAATCAGTAGGCTATTACTGAAATACACGTGCTATATCATAAACTATGATATAAATAGGGAGGTCCTACTAACATTTACTTTTAAAGGACACCTTCCTGCCTTTAGTCTCATTCATAAGCAGTATTAGTTTTCTTCTAACATCCAGAAGTCTGCACGATGTGTTTCATAGTTTGTAACAAACCTTTGACAGTTAAACATAACATGACCGAAAAAGCAAAAAAAAAAAAAAAAAAAGAAAGAAAAGAGAGAGAGAAAAAAATCACACAAGTTATATGTTAACCCCATTTATTTCTAGTTAAGTAAACTCTAAAAATTCTAACAGATAGCTGGTGCTTAGAATACAGTTGAATAACTATTAAAAAACAGATGATATAATATTTCTGTCCAGGTTGCAGTCTTCATGATGAACATGCTGTTGCAAACTCTGCTTCTCTCGGTGGAAATGCGCCTTCTCTTTCCTCTTTGTATAAAACATTTTAAAAGTCAGTTTAATCTCAAAATTCACTGTTAAATCCAAAACACACCAGATAAAGAAAAGCGAATAGTTCAGTCTAACACATGTGCCAGTGAACCATTAAACGTCTGTGAAACTATGCAGTTATGAAACGTAACTTTAACCTCAGCCAAACCGATTTGCTCAGTTGTAAATAAAACAGCGAAGTAAACATGACCCGACAGACAAAACCTGAGTGAATTAAGTCCAGCGTTTAACCACTGATAGCTAAAACTCAGGGGAGGTTTCAAAGCTGTGTGCGGGTGATTGGACATCAGTCGCTGATGAAGCTGGTTCGCTTATAAAGTGCTCTGTAAGGAAACAAGCTCCAGCAGCTCTGCGCTCGGGAAAAATACTATATTTCCTTATCTTGTGCAGAAAAATGCGCTGACATTGTGTTATATCGAGCACCGGCTGCCCAGTTAAACTGTGACTATCACCAGGTAATGTAGGCGTGTTTCTTGAATTAGCAGCTGGTGTTAAACAGCTGACAGATGAGGAGGAGGATGCATGCAGATAAACTGAGGGTCTGTTGAGCTGATCGCTGGTTTCGTGAGAAAAATGTCAGCTCGTTCTTTATGTTACAGAAGCACAGAGACACAAGACCAGGTGGAAAGAGACGATCATTCGGTGAAAATGAGAATCTGCGAATGCACCATGTGGAACACGGAGAGTGGAATATGTAAACAAACCGGTTAACGTAACCTCCTCGGTGCACTCTGCATGCTGACTGTTAGCAGAGCTAGTGAAATCTCTGAAAACATCTGAGCACTTTTGCAAACATGTTCTATGTTGACAACCTGACCAGACATGTGAAGATTACGGCGCGACATTCGCGGCTAAAACACTGTTAAAAGTGTAGTTGGTGACAGAAAAACGGGGTATTTTAAAACTACACCACCACCATTGCTGTCTGTGATTTGAAATGCATTCTGGGATACCTGGCTGCCCCAAGTCTACACAAGCAATCGATTATCTAGGATCGACCTGTTTTGACTTACTTTGCACGGCAACCAATCAAATGTTAGAGAAGCTGCATGGGCAACGTTAACCCCGCCCCCTGAGTTTGATGGGTGAGGCTGACAGATAAAATTAATTCAAGATGCGAGCCAGGCGCCAGGACTGCCAAAATGAAATGAATAAATATATCATTAAATAATGAAATGTGTCAATAATTAATTAAAATGTGAAATACATAAATAATTAATTAATTGTGTCAATAATTAATTAATTACATGTGTCATAACTATTTATTTAATTAATTAATTCCAATTTTAATTAATGATTGCCACATTTAATTAATTATTTAATGGTGTATTTAATTAATTCATTATGGCAGTCCTGGCGTTCCATAGAAGAGTGCCTGATGAGCCCAGTTGTAAGTACGCTGTTAAGACTCGACTGTACACCGTGTTTGTGTTTTCCTCCGAAACAATAAGTTCAGTTTGAGCAGCCTTTCAACGCCTCTCTCTGTCTTCCGCTAGCAAACTTGACCCAGACAACAAAGTAAAGCTATTTTCCGGCTATGAGCCCAACATGGAACCCGATGTATTAGCCAGAATTCCCTTTACTACAGTTTGGAGCCGCGGACCTTCAGTAATAGTAATAAATCACAGTCATGTAGTTGTTAATAGCATGATAATATATTAAGTAATCCAAAGTATTCAGAATACGTTACTCTCATTGAGTAACGTAACGGAATACGTTACAAAATACATTCAGGGGGATGTATTCTGTAATCTGTAGTGGAATACATTTTAAAAGTAACCTTCCCAACACTGATGATAAGCCATATCCTCACATAACCTACAGCAAAATATATTTTTTGATCAAAGCTAGTGAAAACAAAACAATGCTAATAGAAAATTTCCTGACAAAGTTCCTAAAAATTATATTAATTTATTGACAGTATCGTGATTTAACCTCTGGAAAAGGGATCATATTTTATGAGAGAGAGGGGACAATATGGGGAATATTGTCAAGGTTGATAGAATCACGATGAAAGAAAGATATATGAATATTTTGAAAGAAAACCACGAGCTGTCAGCAGCAAAAATGGGTCTGGATCACTTTGAATTAAAACAACCCAAAACACATCGCTCCTGGTAAAGAACTACCTCCAGAAGATCTTCAAAATGAACCATTGCTGAGAATTTAATAACAATATTCACAGAGAGGTTCATGATTCGGTGGAGCTAATAAGCACAGCTAAATCTGAATAACAGTTGCTCCTTCAGATGAAGAGAAACACATATTCAAATCTGTCACCAAATGAAATGCAGATAATGATAGTTTGGCAAGTGATGTGAGCCAAAGAATCCCCTTTTAAGAGCTTTTTGGACTGTTCTGGAGATCAAGCCAGTAAAATTGCTTCTAGTTAGTAACATAATACTTACCATATTTTAGATTATAAGGCACATTAACAAAACAGCCAGATAAGTTCAACTTTATTCAATTCATTCACAATAATCCAACATTATTCAGTTGCAACACATAAAATACAGAACAATAAACTCACTTTTTCAGTTCATTCCTCTTCCATAAGTCCACCAACTTCTTCATCTTCGCAGCTGCTCTATTCCCATCTTCTTCTGCGTGACTGACAGCCTTGAGTTTAAAATCTGCTTCTTAAGCGTGTCTCTTAACAGGTGCCAGTTTGGGGTCCTCCTACACATACAATACAGTAATATTATGTTGAAGCACAGTATGTACTACTCTGACCTGCTGGATGTTTTCATTGTTATTTTATAACTGGAAAAACTGTGAGAGAGGAGTTGACCTCTTTCTTGGCTCACAGAAAATGGAGGTTAATGATAATTGAATATTTAAACAGGAAGCTAAATAACAGCAGCTATAGAACACCATAAATTGGCAAACTGAGGGCAGGAAAAGAATGACAAAGAATTTTTTTGTGAGGAGTAATGACTTCTAGAAAAGCAAACATGCCTGCCAACATAACTTATTTCACTTATACTTCTGTTACTCCACAAAGTTGCATCTCTGCATTATTCCCTAGAGAAATGTCCTTTCCCTGCTGCCTTATAAATTGAATGGTGGAATCTATGTGCATACATACATATACATGTACATACATATATGTAGTTTGAAACTTAATTTTGGTTTATACTCTGAACAAAGTTTAGGTCTTTAATGGCTGAGGTAAACTTAAAGTTAAGAGAAAGTTAAGGCTTATTAACAGTTTCTTCATTACTGGCTATGGTGCATATACTTAGCTCCATGATGGGCTTATACCAGGGGTGTCAAACTCAAATACACATCTGGCCAAAATTCAAAACTGGAACAAAGTCGCGGGTTAACATTAATATTTATTGAAAAAAAAATCTTCCTCCAGATATAAGAATGAATCTTTTCTTATGGACTCAAATAAGTTTTGCTGGAAAACTGAATATGGAACAAGCAAAGCTTAATACTAAACAATATATATATTAGCTGTATAATACCAGTAGGCCAGCTCTAATAGTAATTTGGTATGGCTTCGCGGGCCAAATGTAATTAGGCTGCGGGCCAAATTTGGCCCGCGGGCCAGAGTTTGACACCTATGGCTTATACTATATAATGGAGAGCTCCCTCATATTTAAGAGTTCAGCTTAAGTTCCTTTTGTTGTCTTTTTTAGAGCTTTCCATCAGGTCATACTTTTTTAAAATCATATTTTTCTGTCTTTTGAGAAAAAAAAGTAATGTCATATGTTACTTATGAGATTAACTACTGAGCTTGTATGTCTATATATGACTCCACGAAACCAGAGCTTATGCCATCTGCCAATTCAAATGAAATAATATAGGGAAAAAAACAAAAGAAAAAAAAACAACTAAGTTTGTCTGTATATGCTACAAAGCAACTTTAATGGGCATTAATTGAGGTTAGCAAGCTATTTGAATATTAAAGCCAGAGTTTTCAGTGTCACAAAGGTCCCTCAACCACTTTAGGTCTCTGGGTTACCTTCTGTAGAAAACTTAAGACTTTCAGTTTAAATTAAATTAAAAACATAGATAAAGAAATCTATTCATTCTTACATTTTGGATCACTTTCCGGAGCTTGGTGATTGAAGCCTGGGTTATCTCTGATTGAGGTTGTAGGTTTTGTTCTGCCAGCTAATGGAAAAAAAACCTGACAGTCAAACTTTTCTGAACCAATTTTTAGAGGTATTTTACAAGTGCTTCTTTTCTATAATATAATCACAAATCCTTTTATCTGGTCAATCGCATCAAACAACAAAATACTGTATTTGTTAGCCCTCAGCAGTGCTCATAGAATTGTGATAAACATGACAGAAACCGATGCATAACATCCTCTTCCTTGCATTTACCGCTGCTGCTCCTATGTAACTAACTGAAAGTGGCAGCAATTTTTTTCTATTTTGCGGCTCAGCAGGCCGCTGGCTAACAAAGCCTAACGTGTTTTGATTAAGCTCAGTGGGGGGATTTCACATGTGGAATTCATTTCTTTTCACAACTGGCTAAATCACAATGTCTGGAACTGATGACACATCTGATTGTGTCAAAGTATGCAATTGCTTTTTCATTACAGACTGTCTCTTGTTTAATTAATTATTTAGCTTGGTGGATAAATATATTTATGCTTAGCACACCTCCAAAGGCCTGTGCTGCCAGTCAAATTTAACATATCCAGGAACTGTTTTCTTTGTCTTGCATTACTCAAACATCAGCATTCAGGTAAAACAGCCAGGAGGAGGCTCTCAACTGAGTAAGTCAACGTATAGTACAGGTAGCATGTGACCAATTACAAACTACATCTTAGTATTTAAATCCAGGTAATAAATCTGACTGAAGTAAAGACTATTAGTTATTGTCACAGCTTTGTCATTAAAAAACGGGAAGATTTGGCTTCAAAACCGATTTCATATTTGTGTATTTTTTTTTTCTACAGTGTGCAAAACCATTCCAGACCTATTTTTTTTTTCAGTTTCAAGTCACCAATCAGCCACTAAGCCACTGATTGTGGTGATAAGTTGTACTCATTTCCTTGACTTACACTGAAACAATGTTCAGGTAGCACTCGGGCAGATTTGAACGAAATCAGCCCGGAGCTTCTATTCCCCTGGTAACTTGAGGCTCTAAGTAGCATTATGAGAGTGAAGAATGGCTTCGTGAGCATCAAATCATAGGTAAACCGAAGGTTCCTAAGTGAACACAGAACAGCGCTTTAAAACACTTATGTGGAATTTGCACTCAAAGAATGATTGTGCAGCAAACGTACCACTTAACTGCAGATACAGAATTTGCTAAATAAAGATCAATCAGCAAGTGTAGTATTACTATGTCCAAACCACTTTTTCTCAGCCCGATGCAGAGTGGGCCGAGAAACATATCACTGCATCACACAGTGGAATAAGGAAGAAGTCTACAAACTGATGAGGGACTCACAGAAACAGAGGGTTGCATTTTAAAGAAATGGTGAATTATCAGGTTAGTTTTCTGAGAGAAGATGAGTAAACTCAAAGTTTTCAAACTGTTTGCCTGGACAGCTTGACAGAGAGAGGTCCATAGCACTGCGGAATTTGAAATTTCGACCACGTAATATAAAGGGTGCCACTTCCTAGTGAATAAAATGTTTTTCATAACATAAAAATGTTGGGGAGGAGCCGTGGTTTAAACTTTCACTATTTGGCACTTGGTCCGGTTTTTAGCTCATCTTAGAATTCCACTCCAGCCGGGAAGCTTCTCCCTTTGAAGAGAAAAAACTACCTACACACACATCAGAATCTATTCCCTGTCGAGTAATGTTTCCCTAGCCTTGTTTTGCACGGGTGTGGCATTTTCATTTGCCACTCTACTGTATATGATCCTGCAAAACATAACATGTAGTAAAAGATAAAACATTAATGAGATATTCCCAACAGAGCAGATGGGTAAAGTCTAGGCCTGTTTTGTTACACTGAAGTTGGACACATTTTACAGGACCCCAGGTGAAATAGCGTGTTTGATAATATGGTGATTCTTTAATTCAATAGTTTGGAAAAAATGTATTTATCACTTGTAAAATATAAAGGTAATCTTAATTTGTAAAAATGTTTATATTCAGTTCAATTCAATTTTATTTATATAGCGCCAAATCACAACAAAAGTTGCCTCAAGGCGCTTCATAGATACAGAGAAAAACCCAACAATCATATGACCCCCTATGAGCAAGAACTTTGGCGACAGTGGGAAGGAAAAACTCCCTTTTAACAGGAAGAAACCTCCGGCAGAACCAGGCTCAGGGAGGGGCGGGGCCATCTGCTGCGACCAGTTGGGGTGAGAGAAGGAAGACAGGATAAAAGACATGCTGTGGAAGAGAGACAGAGGTTAATAACATATGTGATTCAATGCAGAGAGGTCTATTAACACATAGTGAGTGAGAAAGGTGACTGGAAAGGAAAAACTCAATGCATCATGGGAATCTCCCGTCAGCCTACGTCTATTGCAGCATAACTAAGGAAGGATTCAGGGTCACCTGGTCCAGCCCTAACTATATGCTTTAGCAAAAAGGAAAGTTTTAAGCCTAATCTTAAAAGTAGAGATAGTATCTGTCTCCCAAATCCAAACTGGAAGCTGGTTCCACAGAAGAGGGGCCTGAAAACTGAAGGCTCTCCCTCCCATTCTACAGGGAGTGCAGAATTATTAGGCAAGTTGTATTCTTGAGGAATAATTTTATTATTGAACAACAACCATGTTCTCAATGAACCCAAAAAACTCATTATTATCAAAGCTGAATGTTTTTGGAAGTAGTTTTTAGTTTGTTTTCAGTTTTAGCTATTTTAGGGGGATATCTGTGTGTGCAGGTGACTATTACTGTGCATAATTATTAGGCAACTTAACAAAAAACAAATATATACCCATTTCAATTATTTATTTTTACCAGTGACACCAATATAACATCTCCACATTCACAAATATACATTTCTGACATTCAAAAACAAAACAAAAACTAATCAGCGACCAATATAGCCACCTTTCTTTGCAAGGACACTCAAAAGCCTGCCATCCATGGATTCTGTCAGTGGTTTGATCTGTTCACCATCAACATTGCGTGCAGCAGCAACCACAGCCTCCCAGACACTGTTCAGAGAGGTGTACTGTTTTCCCTCCTTGTGAATCTCACATTTGATGATGGACCACAGGTTCTCAATGGGGTTCAGATCAGGTGAACAAGGTGGCCATGTCATTAGTTTTTCTTCTTTTATACCCTTTCTTGCCAGCCACGCTGTGGAGTACTTGGACGCGTGTGATGGAGCATTGTCCTGCATGAAAATCATGTTTTTGCTGAAGGATGCAGACTTCTTCCTGTACCACTGCTTGAAGAAGGTGTCTTCCAGAAACTGGCAGTAGGACTGGGAGTTGAGCTTGACTCCATCCTCAACCCGAAAAGGCCCCACAAGCTCATCTTTGATGATACCATCCTAAACCAGTACTCCACCTCCACCTTGCTGGCGTCTGAGTCGGACTGGAGCTCTCTGCCCTTTACCAATCCAGCCACGGGCCCATCCATCTGGCCCATCAACACTCACTCTAATGTCATCAGTCCATAAAACCTTAGAAAAACCAGTCTTGAGATATTTCTTGGCCCAATCTTGACATTTCAGCTTGTGTGTCTTGTCAGTGGTGGTCGTCTTTCAGCCTTTCTTACCTTGGCCATGTCTCTGAGTATTGCACACCTTGTGCTTTTGGGCACTCCAGTGATGTTGCAGCTCTGAAATATGGCCAAAGTGGTGGCAAGTGGCATTTTGGCAGCTGCACGCTTGACTTTTCTCAGTTCATGGGCAGTTATTTTGCACCTTGGTTTTTCCACACGCTTCTTGCGACCCTGTTGACTATTTTGAATGAAACGCTTGATTGTTCGATGATCACGCTTCAGAAGCTTTGCAATTTTGAGACTGCTGAATCCCTCTGCAAGATATCTCACAATTTTTGACTTTTCTGAGCCTGTCAAGTCCTTCTTTTGACCCATTTTGCCAAAGGAAAGGACGTTGCCTAATAATTATGCACACCTGATATAGGGTGTTGATGTCATTAGACCACACCCCTACTCATTACAGAGATGCACATCACCTAATATGCTTAATTGGTAGTAGGCTTTCGAGCCTATACAGCTTGGAGTAAGACAACATGCATGAAGAGGATGATGTGGACAAAATACTCATTTGCCTAATAATTCTGCACTCCCTGTACTTTTAAATACTCTGGGAACAACAAGTAGTTCTGCCGAGCGAGAGCGAAGTGCTCTAATAGGGTGATATGGTACTACAAGGTCATTAAGATAAGATGGGGCCTGATTATTTAAGACCTTGTATGTGAGGAGCAGGATTTTGAATTCAATCCTGGATTTAACAGGAAGCCAATGAAGGGAAGCCAAAACAGGAGAAATATGCTCTCTCTTTCTAGTCCATGTCAGTACTCTTGCTGCAGCATTTTGGATTAGCTGAAGGCTTTTCAGCGAGTTTTTGGACATCCTGATAATAATGAATTGCAGTAGTCCAGCCTGGAAGTAATAAATGCATGAACTAGTTTTTCAGCGTCACTCTGAGACAGGATATTTCTCATTTTAGAGATGTTGTGCAAATGGAAGAACGCAATCTTACATATTTGTTTAATATGTACGTTGAAGGACACGTCCTGGTCAAAAATCACACCAAGGTTCCTCACAGCGTTACTGGGGGCCAAGGTAATCCCATCCAGAGTAAGAATCTGGTTAGATACCATATTTCTAAGATTTTCAGGGCCGAGTACAATAACCTCAGTTTTATCTGAATTAAGAAGCAGAAAGTTAGCGGCCATCCAGGTCATTATGTCTTTAAGACATTCCTGCAGTTTAACTAATTGGTTTGTGTTATCTGGCTTCATGGATAGATATAGTTGGGTGTCATCTGCATAGCAGTGAAAATGTATGCTATGTCTTCTAATGATGTTGCCTAGGGGAAGCATGTATAGTGTAAACAGAATTGGTCCTTGCACTGAACCCTGTGGAACTCCATAATTAACCTCAGTGTGTGAAGAGGACTCTCCATTTACATGTACAAATTGGAGTCTATTAGATAGATATGATACAAACCACTGCAGTGCAGTACCTGTAATACCTACAACATGTTCTAATCTCTCTAATAGGAAATTATGGTCAACAGTATCGAATGCTGCACTAAGGTCTAGCAGGACAAGCACAGAGATGAGTCCACTGTCAGAGGCCATAAGAAGATCATTGTAACCTTCACTAAAGCTGTTTCTGTGCTGTGATGAGCTCTGAAACCTGACTGAAACTCTTCAAATAAGCCATTCCTCTGCAGTTGATCAGTTAGCTGTTTGACAACTACTCTTTCAAGGATTTTTTGATATGAAAGGAAGGTTGGAGATTGGCCTATAATTAGCTAAGACTGCTGGGTCTAGAGATGGCTTTTTGAATAAAGGTTTAACTACAGCTAGCTTGAAGGCTGTTGGTACATAGCCGATTATTAGAGATAGGTTGATCATATTTAAGATCGAAGAATTAATTAATGGCAGGACTTCTTTGAGCAGTTTTGTAAGAATGGGGTCTAAAAGACACGTTGATGGTTTGGAGGAAGTAATTATTGAAGTTAACTCAGAAAGATCAATTGGAGAAAAAGAGTCTAACTTAACATCAATGGTACTAAGAGTAGCTGTAGATAATATTACATCTGTGAGATGTTTATTGGTAATTTTTTCTCTAATGATAAAAATTTTATTTGTGAAGAAGTTCATGAAGTCATTACTAGTTAACGTTAAAGGGATGGTTGGCTCAAAAGAGCTCTGACTTTTTGTCAGCCTGGCTACAGTGCTGAAGAGAAACCTGGGGTTGTTCTTATTTTCTTCAATCAGTGACGACTAGTAAGATGTTCTGGCTTTGTGGAGGGCTTTCTTATAAAGCAGCAAACTATTTCTCCAGGCTAAATGATGATCCTCTAAATTTGTGACACGCCATTTCCTCTCCAGCTCACGAGTCATCTGCTTTAGGGTACGTGTTTGAGAATTATACCACGGAGTCAGGTACTTCTGATTTGAGATCTTAGTTTTCACCGGAGCTACAGTATCCAGAATCGTACGTAGTGAGGAGGTAAAATTATTAACAAGATAATCGACCTCTGTTGGAGTAGTATTCAGATAGTTGCTCTGCTCTATGTTGGTACAGGGCATTGAAGATGATAACAGAGGGTGGATTATATTCTTAAACTTAGTTACAGCGCTTTCAGAAAGACATCTACTTTGATAAAGTCTACTCTCCACTGCTGTGTAATCTATTATTTTAAATGTAAATGTTATCAGGAAATGGTCAGACAGGAGAGGGTTTTCAGGAAACACTGTTAAATGTTCAGTTTCTATGCCATATGTTAAAACAAGATCTAGAGTGTGATTAAAGTGGTGGGTGGGTTCTTTTACATTTTGAGAGAAGCCAATTGAGTCTAATAACAGATTAAATGCCATGTTGAGGCTGTCATTTTTAGCATTTACATGGATGTTAAAATCACCCACAATAATTATTTTATCTAAGCTCGGAACTAAATTAGATATAAAGTCTGAGAAATCAGACAGAAACTCTGTGTAAGGCCCATGTGGACGATAGATGATAACAAGCAAGACTGGTTTCTGAGTTTTACAGCTGGGGTGGACAAGGTTAAGCATCAGGCTTTCAAATGAATTAAAAGTCTGTCTTGGTCTTTCATTAATTAATAGGCTGGTGTGAAAAATTGCTGCCACACCGCCCCCCCGGCCTGTGCTTCGAGATTTCATTACTTGGGGGTGTTGATTCATTTAAACTAACATAATCATCCTGCTGCAACCAGGTTTCTGTAAGGCAGAGTAAATCAATTTGTTGTTCAATTATTAAGTCATGTACTAACAGAGACTTGGAGGAGAGAGACCTACTATTTAATAATCCACATTTCACTGTTCTACTCTTTGGTTCAGATGTGGATACTGTATTGTTCTTTCTTTGTAATTGTTTATGTTTAAGTTGTTTGTTGCTGGTTTTTAGTTTGTTTTTTTGTCTTTTTGGGAGCTGACACAGTCTCTATGGAGATGGGTTTTTGGGGGGGTAGCAGGAGGAGAGAAGCTGCAGAGAGGCGTGTAAGACTGCAACTCTACTTCCTGGTCCCAACTCTGGATAGTCATATTTTGGGGGTTTTAATAAATTTGTCCATATTTCTATAAATGAGAGCTGCTCCATCCAAAGTGAGATGGATGCCGTCTCTCCTAACAAAATGGTAAAAATGGCCTGTATTTATATAGCGCTTTACTAGTCCCTAAGGACCCCAAAGCGCTTTACATATCCAGTCATCCACCCGTTCACACACACATTCACACACTGGTGATGGCAAGCTACATTGTAGCCACAGCCACCCTGGGGTGCACTGACCCGAACAAGACCAGATTTCCTCCAGAAGGTTTGCCAATTATCTATGAAGCCCACATCGTTTCTGGGACACCACTCAGACAGCCAGCAATTTAAGGAGAACATGCAGCTAAACATGTCACTCCTGGTCTGATTGGGGAGGGGACCAGAGAAAACTACAGAGTCCGACATTGTTTTGGCAAAGTTGCACACCGATTCAATATTGATTTTAGTGCCCTCCGATTGGTGTAACCATGTGTCATTACTGCCGACGTGAATTATGATTTTACTGAATTTACGTTTACCCTTAGCCAGCAGTTTTAAATTTCCTTCAATGTCGCCTGCTCTGGCCCCTGGAAGACAATTGACTATGGTTGCCGGTGTCTCTAGCTTCACATGTGTGAGAACAGAATCACCAATTACCAGAGTTTGACCCCCGGCGGGTGTGTCGCCGAGTGGGCAAAAACGGTTAGACACATGAACGGGTTGGTGGTGTACCTGGGGCTTCTGTTTAGGACTATGCTTCCTCCTCACCATCACCCAGCCGCCCTCTTTCCCCAGCTGCTTGGGGTCTGCCGGGGCCTACGCTATCTTCGGCTGCACCAGCTACAGGGGCCTGGCTAGCTACGGGTGAATGAAGGGTGCGAAGCCGAGTCTCCAATTCAGTAATCCTGGCCTCCAGAGCTGCAAATATACTACATTTGTATGTATTGTTTTCTTGTAAGTTTGCTTTCTTTATTGTTATTGTTTGAATAAACATGAAACTAGTGTGTTGTGTGAGGGAGCAGACTAAATACTGACATTTTTTATTGATTCCGTTTTTCACTTTGTTAAACGAACATTATCATTTCAAATAATCATTTAATAAATAAATACCCCACCCCCAAGGAGTCACAGCAGATGGCTGACACTAACTGAGGCTTGTTGTGCCTTAGCTTTCTTCCTGTTAAAAGGGATTTTTTTCCTTCCCACTGTCACTAAAGTGCTTGCTCGTATGGGGTATCTCATTGTTAGGGTTTTTCTCTGTATTATTATAGGGTCTGTATCTTACCTTACCTTAAGAACTACATAAATAAAATTGAATTAAATACTTGAAAAAAGGGAACAAATGCAAAATCAAATGCAAATTCATCTATAATGATCTGCAACCTTTGGACACTACTGTGCATGATGTTTTAGTAACTTTTTCAAGGAGTAACCAGCCAATACAATCATGTACAACACTGGTCTAGTAAACTAGGGAACTCAGTGGTACATGTTAATTTAAGTTATGTTGGTGCAGATTTTAGTAACACTATGGCTACAGTGAAATTATCCAGACAATGAAATGCCACTCATGAGTAATGCACAACTATAAAAGATCAATGTGATATCAGTGGTCTAATGAGATTTAATAGCTGCCATACACCACATTTAATCGCCAATTAATGGGCACATTTGTACTGTGTAAACAAATGTGAATGCCAGTGACTCAGCTGTTTGTTTACAGACAACAGTTTGGTTTAATTCATCTGTATTAACCTAGACCAACATAATTACGTAGAAAAATAAAGAGAGGTAGAGTGGGCAGCCACATAGGCACAGGCATGTAACAGTGAACAGCTGTATCTATAAACCTCGCGCTGTTATGGAGGGATTTTTCCGGACCTTAATTAGTAAGGCAGACAGAGCTTGACAAATGCCTGGTGGATAAGGCACAGATGATAGAATACTGGCACGGTTTGTTAAGAAATGTTCACAGCCAGCAGAGACTTGCAGGTGGGTGCAAAAAAATCAAGAAGGAACTTCAATAAGACTTCCACTTTAACGGAACGTGCAGCTAGACAGTAAAATTCAATAAACTAATGAAAAAAAAGAGAAAAGGAACTATCCATAAAGCAGACAGAAGAATGAAAATGAGGGAACAGTAGCAAGAAAGACGACATGACAAAGACTGAAGGAATATCATTTGCAATGGATGTCCCAGTTAGCTCGGTGCAGTTGGCAATTATGGCGGTCCGTAAAACATTCCTATTTTACCAGTGCACTTTAGAATGAGGGACATAAATGGCTGCTACGTTTATAGAACATGTTTTCATATTTTAACCAGTATAAACTCTTCAACACAGATATGGGCAAAGTTAGAGATTTTAATCATAAAAACAAATTAGCTGCACTCTGATTAGATATTATAGTAATACAGTCATTCCTCTACACCAGTGGTTCTCAAGCTATTCACAGTGAGTACCACCTCATAAAATATATGGCTCTTGAAGTACCACCCTTATGACCAACATTAAAGTACAGTAGTATAGGCCTATTTAACAACACAGAGTTTACACAGAGACTTTTATTTCTTATAAGAATGCCATTTATTTTTACTGTCATAAACAGGATGTGACAAGTGATAATAATAACAACTATACTGCATTAAAACATTCACAGCAGGTGGGATATCCAATCTTTAAGTGATGACCTGATGAAACCTGCTTCCGGGTCCAGCGGAAGCAGCAGTATACTAATGACCAGTGTTGGTCAAGTTACTTGAAAAAAGTAATCAGTAACTAATTACTGATTACTTCCCCAAAAAGTAATCCCGTTACTTTACTGATTACTTATTTTCAAAAGTAATTAATTACCTAGTTACTTAGTTACTTTTTATAAACACAATTTACAACCTGAATAGGTGATAAAGCGATAGATCTTTCAGCCCAATTCTACTTTTTCTGCATAATCCATCATACAAAATGTAATCAAATGGAAAAGTCCCTTTTTAAAACTTGTTTTATTAGTTTTAACCTTTTAACTTTATGCATCAAGCAAAAATTTAATTTAATTTTATATGCAACATTCTCTGACTGGAAGAAATTTGTTTAATATTTAAACCTATTTTCTGCACATTCCAGCACATAAAATAATTTTTTTTGTGTGTGTTTACACTCACTCTTTCAAATAGATGCAAGTAAAACACAGCAGAAAATAAATAAAGTCAAAGACTAGCGTTCCTTTTGCTCTATTTTCACCTGTAAAGCAGGAGTAGGGTAGGCAGAGGTTTACCCTGGTGCGGGTGTGCCGCAGCGGTCAGTGGAAGAATCCGCGAGTTTCTCTGTGAATTTCCCATTACGTCGTAGCGCACTCGGTGCTTGCTTGGAAGTTTAGGGGGGTTTTTTTCGCTGTAAAAAGAAGTTTTCTTCCCACGCACAATGGACGCTAATGTTTTTGTCACTTTTTATGGAATCAAACTCAAAGTATGGTCAGTACTTCCACGCTTTAAACGCTGCACGCTCATACTCTCTCCCGCACTTGATATACAGTATTATCCATTGTTGATCTGCACACAGCTGTTGTCACAAACGTCGCACTCGCTTATGTCACTGTCATGAGACATTCTCGCAAAGAAATCACGGTTTTAGTAACGCAGCAACGCAGCGTTCCTACGGGAAAGT
Source organism: Mchenga conophoros (assembly GCF_057382185.1). Lineage (NCBI taxonomy): Eukaryota > Metazoa > Chordata > Actinopteri > Cichliformes > Cichlidae > Mchenga > Mchenga conophoros. Next base: position 15,830,900 of record NC_140527.1, on the reverse strand, counting down.
AACGGTAATCTAATTACCGTTTTTGCAATAGTAATCCCTTACTTTACTCGTTACTTGGAAAAAGTAATCGGATTACAGTAACGCATTACTGCCCATCTCTGCTAATGACTAACCTTGTATTGTGGATGGATTATCTCAGTTGTTCTCCTGACTGAAGTTTGGTCCTTTACAGCATCCTGCCATGTGATTGCATTTGTTCCTAACCATCGGGAACTCTCATGTTAACTTTTGTCAAGTGGATAAAAGTTATCTTTTATCCTCCAGCTTCACTGTGTTTATATTATGCTAACCATAGTTGTGTAGCTAGCCACCACGTACACATCATTATATACCAGCTAGCCCAACTTAAGTAACCCTACAAATGTTACTGCTGTTTAGTTTTCTGTCTTCATTTATGTCGGAAGTAATAGCAGGGCTGTACGTTTTAATTTTGCCTGTGGTGGTTAAGCTGCAGATTTTTGGCTTCACGGACCTCCTTCATGGTTCGTGCACGTCAAAGCTCAGTTTGCTGTTCGTGGCGTTTTAGCCGACGAGATGAAATACCATCATGTGGTGGCCTCGCTGGATCTGCTGTCCAGCAGTCATGTGATGACCGTCTTGCAGGATCCAACCACCCAAGAGAAATACACCGCTCACAAGGTGCTGCTGCTACCGCGCTACTCTCTCTCTGATGCAGAGCAGGCCGAGAAACTCCTCTCTCTCTCGGGCCTGGGTGATGGTACCACACTCGAGCTCATGGAGAGTATGCTGTCCTTACTAGGAACAGATGAGGCGGATTCCTCTTCACTCACGTCTTCCTCGGACAGTTGCCGGTGCTAGCTTGCCTCGTCAACTCCCTGCTGCTGGCCGGGAAGGATTACCACTCACTTGCAAAAGAAGGGGATTGCATTCTCCTGGCTACCAAGAGCTTCAGCATCCAGATGACAGTTTCCGACTCACTGACGGCATCTCCCTCACCCCCACCGCTTCTCCTGGGGGCCTCCAACTCATTGATGGTGGCTGGGATCACGGCACGGCTGCACCGCGGAAAAGGCCTGTCGTTTTACCATCAGCGTGACAGCGCCGTGCCACCTTTGCAGTTTTAAGGCCCAGGGAAATGAGCCCAATAGGGAAAGGCTGCTCTTCATAGAGGAATCACGCTTGGGGAGACGTGTTCAGGTTGACTCCGGCTCCCAGAAGAGCCTCGGGAACTCTTGTCGTCTTTGCATACCTCCACAATGGTATGTTATTTAATTTTAAAAAAAATTGGAGATTTTCCGCGTACCACTACAGAGAGCCCAAGTACCACTAGTGTCTAGAGTAGTCTTTCACAGTTTGAGAAAGACTGCTCTAGACAATATGTTAGCATTAGTGTTAGCTAAAGTAATTTGTAGACCAATTTATATGTAACCGTGGAGTGTAAACAGATATGAATATGTGACATGACATTTAGTTATAAACATTTATGAAGACAAACCTTTTGATTGTCTCACGGGGGAGGGGAGGGGAGGGTGGATCCACAAAGTCCAGACTTCGTCTGTGATGGCGACAGTGAGGCATGGCATTGAAGAGACTCTGTATAGCCCCGGCTTGGACAGTCTTGGTCGTTGTGTCCTTGGGCAAGACACTTCACCCGTTGCCTACTGGTGGTGGTCAGAGGGCCCGGTGGCGCCAGTGTCCGGCAGCCTCGCCTCTGTCAGTGCGCCCCAGGGTGGCTGTGGCTACAATGTAGCTTGCCATCACCAGTGTGTGAATGTGTGCGTGAATGGGTGGATGACTGGATATGTAAAGCGCTTTGGGGTCCTTAGGGACTAGTAAAGCACTATATAAATACAGGCCATTTACCATTTAGTTTAGCGTTAGCATGCTGTCTGTTCAGATATATGTAAAGAGCTTAAACTTTCTTGGAGTCCAGGTCCAAGTAGTGATGCGCGAATCACGAACGAATCGTTCAATACTTGAGAATCACTTTACTGACTCATGAATCATGATTCACAAGCCCAACTGACTCACTGACTCATCCCTGTTGCTGTTAGCAAACTAATTTCATTAATAGAAATATATCTAGCTTATAATTAAAATTGTGGAGAAAAGCACAACATCCAGTATCTTAAAAACATTTCTGCTCTGAATTGGAAGAAAAATCCCTGAGTAGAAGCTCACATGCTCACAGTAGCATCGCTCTTTTAACATGCTAACAGCACATTTGAGCTACTAACCCCCTCCCTCCTGTGTGTGAATCGTAGTGTAAGCAAATCACTCAGGGCTCACTCACCCCCTCCCTTCCTGTGCTGAATCATGGCACGAACAAATCACTCACTCACTAACCCCCTTGTCACTACCCGATCCGTACCGGAAACCCGATCCGTACCCCGCATGCGCGAAAGGTGTCTACTTCCGGTCGTAGCGTTTTACGATAGTTATGGGTCAGAGTATCTGTTAAGATGTTAAGAATAATAAGTATATCTTAAAATGTTTGCAATAATGAAGCATTTCAGTACAATGTAGACAAAAACTAAAAATAAAAAGATAGTTACGGATCAGGACTCTCCGATCCTTACTACACATGTGCAATGTTTTCTTCTTCTTCTGTTCGTTTAATGGCAGTTTACTCCCCAGTGTACGAGGATACCGCCACCTGCTGACTGAGCTAATGAACCCTATTATAAACTGAATTAGCGTAATTTCAAATGCGTGTTAAATTTGATTTAGCAATAGTCGAGTGTGTTTATGCTTGTCTGTGAGGAGAGGATTGTTGGAATAGTGATGATGATGTGCGCTATCACTGTCAATTGTCAGTAAACACTTAATCTGGCTAATGAATCTACACGTGAGATATTACAAAGTGTGCATTATTAACTCTGTAATTAGGCGTCATTTTTCTTATTTTACGGCGCTGTTGTTCAATCGGGGGACGCTCTCTGTTGAGGAGAAAAGCATGAATTGGTTTGTATACGGATTATCCATTGTTTAAATGTCCCGGGCAGTCGAAAAGGAGGCAGAGCTGTTGAGAAATGCTAGGAGCTAACTGTGCGCTAACCATATCATTCAAATATATTGAATGTCGCAATGTTGGCAAAGAGAGGAAGTGACGTAAGATTTGCGCATGCGGGGTACCGATCGGGTTTCCGGTACCGATCGGGTAGTGACACCCCTCCCTCCTGGCTCACAGCTTCTTCTTCTTCTTGGTTGGCAACCAATGTTAAGGCGCATTACCGCCCCCTGGCTCACAGCTCTGTGGACATTTAGATGAGAAAATATATATATTTGACAAATTTAAGTAAAAAATACTAATAAAATAAAAATAAATGTTCCCTTTGGAATTTTTTCTTTTGCTCTTTTTTGCTCTATAAAATAGTTGTTTTCTTTTATAATCACTCACCGTAGCAGTAGAATATACATGAAAAGAGAAACAAATTAAGTTTGAATAAAAATTTACATTTTTGCACTCTTTGGTCAACTGACTCAGTGACTCAAAAAACCGATTCACTTTGATGAGTGACTCATTAAAACTCGATTCAGTAAAAAGAATCAAATTTACCATCACTAGTTCCAAGACTACTTGGATCTGGTTCTCTAGAGTAACCGTTTCTCGATCAACATCCCTAGTAATAAATGAAGGCAACAGAAACACTGAAAAATAAAACAGGAGTTTACTGAAAGGAAGACCAAAAATAAACCCACACAAATAAAAGCATAGAGGCAATAAAAGACGGGAAAAGGGAGGCACATAAAATAAAACAAAACTATGAAACACAAAGAGAAAAGTCACTGATTCTTAGAAATCAGATAGACATATAAGTACAAAGACCACGACCAATAGCCATTACTTTATTTGTCTCTGTCACGGGCTGGGTCTGTAACTCAGCATTTTGGAAATACGTTTTTGTGTTGTTATTATTAGTTAGGAGTTAGTTGAGTTTTATTCCAGTTTTTATTTCATCTGTGTCTCCTGATTTATGAGTCTTTTCCTGTTCCATGTTCAGTGTGTTCAGTTTTACTTTGCCCTGTGGCAGCTGTGTTTCCCCAGGTGTTTCCACTTCCCTCATTACCCTCCTGTGTATTTAAGTCCTCTGTCTCCTCTGTTCACTGTCGGGTGGTCCATTTGTGTTACTTCACGTTTCTCCAGGTCTCAGGTTTATTTCTTGCTTCTCTTCAGGTTCATGCTCATGTTCATGTTTCACAGGCTCCTGTCCATATTCATGTTCATGTTTTTTGTTACAGTTTTCATAGTTAATCTTAGTTTATCCCAGTATAGGTTTTAGTTTTTCCCTCATGTTGCCTTGTTTTCTGTTTATGGTATTCAGCCGCTTCTTAAACATATCGGCGATCCCCGCCATGACAGTCTCTCTTTTTTAAAAAGACCTAAAAAAATACACAAATCATTGATTAATTACATTTTTTCTTTGCTTGTTTGTTTTCTCAATTTTTGGGTCCTGATCACTGCTTATATTATTATGTAATCTCATAAGCTGTCAGTTCACCCACTCAAATGTCAACCATGTAGCAATTTGTCCTCAGTACATCAAAGTGGGATGATAACAACCTTGGCTGCACCCTGCACTCCTTGTGCCCTAGTTTATATCACTGTATTTGATAGGGAAGATAGCAGTGATGATGCACACTCACACTTGAGTGACTGGTACATATTGAGCTGTAAAAAAGGCCAGCCAGCTTGTCCTTGGATCAAGGCGCTGGCCCGTACAATTTAATGACACATATACCCTTCCTGCATTTACAGTGCAGGAAGGAATGTGATTACGAGCAAGTAAAAGGGCGTGTGCATCTTAATGGTACCTATAAGTTGCGAGGAAAAATGCAAGAAGAGGTAAATAGAGGGATGTTAAGGATGCCATTAATGCTAGGCAGTCAGCACAGACATCCTCCTAGAGGACAAAAAGTTTTTATTCTGATGAGTCACTCCAAATGTTGCTATCAAAGACCAAACTCAAGGGTAATTAGCTCTGACGTTACATTTAGCTCAGAGTGGTTGTCTGTAAGGCAATCTCATCACAAATTTGTTCCTTTATTTGACCGTCAAGAGAGTGCTTATTCATCAGACACATTCAGCTCGACCAAACTAAATGATTTGGTTGTAGAAAAAAAATAAATCTTAAAGCTGAGAAATGTGAAAACATGAAAGTCACTGGACTTTGTTTTGTTATGTGACGGCTGTGCGCAGGCAGGAAAAGGACCCAAAGTGCAGACTCCAGAGGCAAACTTAAGCTCAAACAGCTTTAATGCTGAACTCAAACAGAACAAAAGTAAGAATCCAAATAACTTACACATGCAGCCAAACCACACAGCTAGATAAGGGTAGATCACAACAATGACAAACTGAAACAGGGCTTAAATACATAGAGGGAGCAATCAGGGAATGAGTAACAGGAGGGAAACACAGCTCGGGCAAATCAGAACTGACGAGACAAGGAAGCGTAATCTGAACACACTGAGATAAGACGGAGACCTTCAAAGTAAAACAGGAAACACATAACACAGACTGAACAAAGACACAGACTCACATGCAGGCACTACAACAGAGGGAACAGAGACGTGGGACCAGGGCAGACACAGACACTGACTGGACACGGGGATATAGTGGACAGGGGAGACAGCAACTAAGGATTACACAGAGACAAACCATAAGACATGACTCTAACAAAAATCCAAAGACTAGAAATTATAAATAATATAATAAACTCAAAAACCCTGGGTCAACGACCCAGGCATCCTAACAGTTTTAATCTGTCTTGTTAATGTGCCATAAGCAAATAAATATGTCTCGTTGCCAGTACTCTGATCTTGTTTGTGGTTCACTGATCCAGTTCTATCAATCTTTTGCAGTATTATCCCTTTCCACAAACTTTGTCTATGACTATGACCAAAAAAGCTAAACTGTTTCCTGTTAAGGCAAGGTTAACTTTTAATTTTAACAAAACATTGCACTTATTCCACAGCCTCATTGGCAATTTATCTAGAGAAAGGAAATGTTCAGATTTGCCTGTTTAGTAGGAATAGCTTGCAATTGCTGTAGAGTGTACATACACTCTAAGGTCCACTTCTAATCCTATCCTCTTAAGAATAAAGTATAAGTATTTTATGATCATTTTCATATCACCATATAATTATTTCATATAATTAAGTACAAAAATAATGACATGATGTGTGTGTTTCTGGCTAGCTCAACAATTCAACTGATGAGTAGGGTTAGGGTTAAGTAAGGCTGGTTTTATGACAACAGGCTTATGAATGGGGCTTACGTGGAAGATATCAGCTTGTAGTTGGTGTTTAGTATGTGAATTTTTAAAAATGACCAAGTCCTGTCAAGCCCTAATCGAAATACTAAATGGGTTATGAGATATTTGGTGAATGTTAAAAGATGAACTGTTATTGCCCCATGTTAAATAATAGCTTTGTTAGTCAATGACCAGAAGACTCTATTAACGTCCTTCTGCTGAGTAAATCATGCAGTGTTAAACAACGCAATTTTAATGCTGTAATGATATCTCTTTCTTTAATTATGGTATTTGTTAATAATTGGACTAAGCTCCCAGGGGTGCCCCTGGGATGTTCACTGTAGGCAGATTACTCTCTCTTGAGAAAAAGATTAGGGGAATCACCCACCGTCGGACTTGTTCCCAGGGGGTGATGGGCTCCGCCAGGGCTACCCTTTTTGAGATGCTCTTTTTAGTGGAAGTAAGTAAGAAATTCATAAGCCACTTGTCTTTTAAATGGTAAATCACTGTGAAAGTATGAAGCACACTGTCTAAACAAGTAATCATATACCCTGTCTAAAGGAACATCCATCCATGCGCTTCTGACTAATCCAGGCATGCGCTTTGGCCTCATCCTATCTAAGCTGTAATTAGACGTGAGGTTGGGTACACACTGGGACCCCACCACTGTGCTGCCTCTCTATAAGGAGATATCCCAAAATCCTATATTTTGGATTTGTTACCATTTTGGTCACAAAAGAGCAAAAATAGCTACAGCCAATCTTACAGGTATCAAATGTTGAGAGACAAATGTTGATTTTAGTTTTTAACCTTCATTCCTCTCTCATCCTTTCTACTTATTGGTCAACTAAATATGCAGAAATGCAGTAGACTTTCTATCAGAACTGAGACCAATTTGGCATTCCATTAACTGTGAAACTGTAATCTTATATCCTTATATGTGAAAGGTGGAAGTACACAATATTTGTTTACAGTAAACTGGCTTGATAATCATTTTATTAGATTATTTCAGTCATTTACAATATTGCTAAAAGGACGTTGCCATGTTTTATGAAGGCAACATTAAGCAAAGTGAATCTTGCTCCTTGTTCCATCCCCAATCCCACCATTCATCTCACTTCTACCCTTCCTTCCTCATTATTCAGTTCCCACTTCTACACACATCTCCCCCCTCCACTCTCTCCTCCTCTCTCCTTCTACTTCTTCTTTCATCATTGCCTTCATTACAGCTTTCACTGTATTTGTCATTTTTCAGGCCTTTGTTGTCTCCTTCTCATCTCTCCTCTCATTTTGTTTCTCTAATCTTTTCTGTGTTGTCCTGTTTCATTCATCTCAAATCACATTGATGTAGATGGGCCCCCGCCTTCATATAGCATGATTTTTTTTTATTTTTTTGCTGGAGGTGGTCTTTGCTGAAGATGATTGGACAACAAAAGATTTCACTTGGTTACATCACGTCTTTGAAACATCAGTTGTCTTGACCGGCTGCAAACATGGCTGGCAAGATACTCTGTGTATGTATGCACTGGATGAATAAATTCACAATGAATGTGTGTATGCAGTGTCTTTGTGAAATGGGCTCCTTACTTTGCCTACACTTTGCCTTCTCACACATCTGCACATATAGCCATACTTTTAATCAGTGCAAGGTATAGTTTGTTGTAGTAGTAGAAGGCACTTCTCTGACATTTTTTTTCTGTCATGGCCTAGGCCAAACCCGATGATCGACTCAATAGCGGAGCGCACACAGAGACTCTGGGGAGCGTGACTACAAGACTTTATTTACACAAACATGATTTTCACAAAGTCAACTGAATGTGAGCTATGAACTAATGATGCACAGAACCTAGGAGATAAAGATAATACTCAAATTTGTGAGGTAAACGTAATTACTAGGATTTCTGTGAGAAACTAGATTTACAAAAGAAGCTTAATCCAGGCACATGGAGTAAAGGGGAAGCACGACCAGGAGTCTCAGCACATGTGTGCAAGTAGAGGACCGGTGTTGGGGGAGGGTAAGTGGTCAAAGTGCACCAGTGGAGTTCCAGAGTAGGTATTCCATGGAGCACAGTGGCAGTGGCTGAGGGGCAGGCAGGTGAGCAGAGCTGGCAGGTGTGAGGAAGAGAAGAACTGTCATGAATGGACCAGCAACGAGATGAATGGAGAGTGTACTAGAAATTTCTTTATTCTATGTGTTGGTCACATATTTAATCATATAACATTGGTAATAGTAACATCACTTTCTTACTTTAGTATAGCAAAATCACTCCTGACACCTCTTTGTATACATGCATGTGGAATGTTATCACAAGTGGGCCTCGGGTTTTATTACACCTCACAGAGGGTGCATTGTAGACTTGAAGATCTCCAGAACATCCTGCTCTTAGGGAGGTGACAGGTGGTCATAACTTTTCTTAGAGTGGGAGAGGGACAAGGAGCTGGATTGAAGGTATAGAGATATATGATGTGTCGTGGAATGTTCTTTGTTTGAGAGTGTTCTGGGAAGGTATAAAATGGTTCAGGGCGGCGTTCTTCCTCAGAAATTGTGTTTGCTGTAAACATATTCTCCACTGCAGTGTTTTCCTTTTCTTTTTAATAAACCTCACTTCAAAGATACGCTCACCTGGTTGTTGCAGTTTATTCAAGTTTTTCCAAAACAAGAGTATAAGCAATGGTGGTGCATGGAAGTCGGCTTGGAGACTGTAGAGGACAACAAAAGGTTTTCTTCATTAACTGAGGTTAGCAGATCACTTTGCTGGTGAATGCTGGTCTTAAATGCCGGCAGCTCAATTGCCCGCAGGTGTGTAGAAATGCCAGTGCAGGGCGACCGCGCTCCAGTAGAGTATAATCTGGTACTGTGATGGTCCTTGCAGTGAAGGAAAGTCCAAAAAAAAGTTTTTTATTTAACCCAAAAACAAACTTGATTAAATTGTACAGAAACATCTAAATCTTGGGCACATAAAAGATAACAAAACTCTACTCAAAAGTTGAATAGAAACAAAACTGGTAACTCAAAAAATAAATTCACCATATTTGGAGCAGGAGCAGGGCCAAAATTAGTGTATAATCCAGTGTATAATGTTTTGAACACACCTGCTCTTCATCAGACAATAAAGTGCAAGGCAGTGCCATCACCTGTGATAGGTCACATGACCAGTGACTGTGTCTTATTTAGGACAAACCGTTGACAATACTGTACAAATTACTGTATTATTTGTCAGAAATATCCATGCTATCTCCAAAAACCTAGCAACATACAGAAGGGGAGATATACATATTGTTTTAGGCAATATCTAACAATAAAATATTTGATCAGTAATTGTTGATCAATGGTCATGAGAATTTGCATTTTACTGATCAAGGAACAAGGGTCACTATGAACTCTTTTATTATTCTGGGTTGGGCTTTCTCAAATCCGCTTCCTGACAGTCATGATTACAACAACTGGAATGCATTTGTGGTCAACTCTTTCTTGGTGGTTCAATCAACAACTATTAAGAAAGATTTTTGTTGCTAACATTAGGCTGTTTCATGATGAAAACAAACTAAAACTAAATAAAGAGTATGAACTGTGAGAAAAACACATCCCATTTATCACCAACAAATAAAAATAAAAATGTTCCTGATTAAATGTTTGACCTTTGATTCTCATAAACTGTATAAACTATGGATATAGCTGCTGCATCTAAAAAGTGAAGCCAATGCTAGTCTTCCTTAGTCAATGCCTCTGGTTGCTAAAGGAAGTCTGGTTGCTAATGGGCGTTCTTATAGAATAAACATGATGTTCATTTTGAAAATTGTTTTTCACATTAGGGTCAGAAAGGACACTTTAGGGTGGGTCCACTTTGTGATTGTATGAGTATGTGTCCTCCTGATTGACAGCAGTTGATCCCTACTCATCACAGATGGTGGCTAAAATGCTGACCTTGAGATTTCAAAATGGGCCTTCGTTAAGCAATGGTGACATCACAGATGCTACGTTATTGTTCTTTCATTTCAGTGTTGTGTATCATTAACACTGATGTTCCTGTTTTTTTAGGAAACGGATTTATTTCTTAAAACAGCTGCGAAATTGTAATAAGGGGATATGATTTGGAGATTAACTGTGAATGATTCAAGAGCTTTCACCCACATCTATGTTCATTTAGCATTGGATTACCTCAGTTGTAAAACTTCCCATTTCAGCCATCCAGTACTAAAGTGATGACACTTGAATTTTTCCATATAGCTAATCATGCTTTTCTTACAGGTTTTCATGATCAGTTTAATTCTTCAGGGCTAAAGTTTCATGGAAAGCTTGCTCCCACTTTGCCCACAGTCAGTGGGTGAATCAAATCTGTTTCCTTGCCTTTGCCGAGTTGGTATCCTTCTCCTGTTTGAGTTTGACACACTGTGATCGCCTCTGACAGTTATGCTAACTTTTTGTCCTACTCATGGAAATTATACTTTTTTTCCCCCACAGTGGAAGGGGGAGTGTCAGTTAGTTAATGTTGGGATCCTTTTGCTGAAATGTGAGTGCCAGAGAGGAGGCAGCAGCAGAACAGTACCACATATAGTACATCGAGAGGGAGAAAAATACCAGTGAGATGATATTTGCTCCAAAACAACATGATTAGATGGTACACTGTGTGCACATTGACATTCATGCCATGCCAAAACATCTATTGTCTTACCGCTTTGTGTTTGTATTCAGGACAATGTTTTGCATTATCATTGCTGAAAGAGAGATTCTGTGAGTGTTTGGTTGTATTTATATTTCTTTTCTATCTTAAAATTATTACAAGGGTCAAAACTGTTTGGAATCAACCTGGTAGTTCACTGGAATCAGCTGTAAAAAATAAAATATGGACTTTTCAGACCAAAAACTGAATGCTTATAGAAGCAGTTAAAACCTGAATTCTTTCTAATGATCAGCAGGGGGTGACTCCAATTGTATATGAGTCTTTTGAAACATGACCCTAGTTTTCACTATACTTTTGAGTACAGTAAACACCCGATAAGGTGACATTTACTGCACAACCTAGACAGATGGCTAGTCCACTGCAGAGACTACAGCACAGAAAAACAACACAGTTATCCTGTGGGTGGGACATAAGATAACTTTTCTCAACTTCTAGGTGACCGACTCAAGTGACTGAAAGAAAACTCAAGATACAGTTAACTGACATATGGCCTGACAGTAAATAGTGTTACCAGAGCCTGAGCCTCTACTAGCAACCAACTATAAGCTTCAAAGATGGACCAGGACAAGGGAATTGCTTCATGTGTGCACACAGGTTAGGCAGAGATAAGAGAGAGAGAAATGGGACTCCACATTTACAAACCATTCGTGTGGTTTGTATAGCTCTGTGAATGGTCTAAATAAAATTCATTTAAATAATGTACAAATAGATGTACAAATACAACCCCAGAAGTGTTTCAGGATGGCTGCTAAGTGTCAAGACCAGTTCCTAGATGGACATGTGCCTTGGTTACTGTGTGATTGGCAAATGTTTTTGTTTGAGCATGAGCATGAGTTCCGAAAACCATCAATGGATTTTCTCCGCTTATCTGGGGCCAGATCACTGGGGTCTGCAGCCTAACCAAAGTTGCCCAGACCTCCCTAGCCACCTCCCCTAGCTTATCTGGGAGGAACACCGATGTGTTCCCAGACTAGACAAGAGATATAATCACTCCAGCATGTCCTGGGTCTGCCCCTCAGAGAAAACTCATTTTCACTGCTTGTATCTATGATCGTGTTCTTTTGTTTACTCCCCAGAGCTATTGACCATAGGTGAGGGTAGGGATGTAAAAAAAAAAGTATAGTAAAGTATAGTACAATAGTATAAGCTATTTTGCACAGAAAAACATTTGAAAACAACTGGTTTGCAGTATTTTCACAAGAGCAGCCACATCAAAATAAGGCGCTTATTTTTGCCAGTGGTGATCTGAAACTTTCAGCATGACAACAAAATGGAAAACATCTATACAGCAATGTGTTTCTAACATATTTCTACCTCTGCAGTCTTGGTAAAATGAACTATTGCATGAAACCAGTTTGAATGATTGGGAGTTAAATGTTGTATGAAGTACAGAAACCTTTTCTAAAGGGTTCAAAAATCAAGCCATGGTCTGGAGAACAGACATGTTCTCCAGACCGTGTGGCCAGCTGTGTTGTAGATGAAAACAGATATGACATTTTCTTCTATCTAACATTGACATACATTCATACTCCATCAGAGAGCAAGATTATCTGGCATGCAGACTGGGACCAAACCACCAAACTTCCAATTGGTAGGTAACCTGCACTGAGCTACACCTCAGCATGAGCCTTAAGTCTTGCTCAAGGACAGAAATAGTCATTCTGATTCAAAAGGTCAATAACTGAGTGAAGTGACCCAGAACTATGTGCATTGCAGGCATTAAAAGAGCAATAAATAGGTTTTGTTTTCAAAATGTTAAGTAAAGGTGCTTCCATACTTCCATTACTTTGTTCAGTGCTGCATTTCTGCTTTCAGGTGACAAACCTATTATGAGGCCAATGGATACAATTCAAAGTAACACACCATCATGATTGACAAATGATTTGAATTACTGTGTAAATTATTGTATTCTCTCTTATACTAATACTATTATTATTATTATAGTTTTGTTTATAAATTCTCCTAAAAAACACAGCTAAGTCTTTTGACTGCCACATTGCAGCATTGAATTTTGAAATTTTTGCCTGTGAGTGGATCAGTTTCTAGACATTACAACGGATGTGCTATATTTTGTTCATATGTTCTCTATATACTGGAGTTTTTTATAAACACAGAAAAAAAACTATATTCAAAAATATCACCCTGTTGAAAAGGCTGAAAAAAATAACTAATGAAAGTATTTGTCCACAACGCATCCAAAGCTTTGCAGATCATTAAAATAGTAACTCTGTAGCATCCTTTCAAAAATTTCCAGGTAGTCAAATCCAGCTTATGTGACTTTGAAAGGCATTCCAGTAATGCAGTTATGTACCACTGAAGTCAAAAACGCATTCAGTCTTTTGTTTGTTCGTTGTTAGCTGTTATCTGCATTGTTCAGAAAGATTCAGACAGCACTCTTCTCACTTTCTATTCATTGCGGTTCTGCACAGTGAAATGCTTTGTGGGTGGGAAGCAGTTCCCTAAATGATAAATCAAATTCCCAGACATAGATAACTGCATAAAAAAGCATAAATTAGTTTTCTTTATCATTTTTGAGAGACAGATAATAAAAAAAAAGTGAAAACAAGTGAAGCACCACAGGAGTGGAGGCTATTACCATGTGTAATCAGACTGAGCACGTTCCATCAGACTGTTTATCTGCTGTTAATTATTATTGTAATGGAGCAGAGCAAAGGATCCAGTCTTCTCCCTGTCTCTTCACTCTCTGTAGGCTCTCTGCTCTTTATCAGGCAGTGGGATGCAAAGAAATGCTAATATGGTCCAATTTATTTCAGATCTATTCTGTCCTCCCTCTGTCGTGCACAGATATACATCAGTTTTGTCACCCTCTTTAAAATCAGTCCCATTCTGCATGCTACAAGCATCATAATTAAAAGCTGCAACCTAAAAGTCTCAGAATTGATCAAACACTATTAAGTCAACATCCAAATGCTAAACAAATAAAATGAAATAGTTCTGTTTGAAGACATATAATTTATCATATTAACACCGGTACGAGTACGAGTACTTGAAATCTGAATTCAGATTTCAAGTACTCGTGTTAATATGATAAATTAAAAACACAGCAGATAGTTTTATTAATTTAAAATTAATAATTTCACTCATAAGCTTTTTAAATGAGTTGGGCTCTGGATCCAATGTTAAAGGTGGGTGTGTGAATCAAACTATTACTATTAACTTCGATTAAAATGATTTTCACTGGTTAGCATTAATCCTAACCCTCACCTATGGTCATGAGCTGTGGATAGTGACCGAAAGAATGAGATCGCGGGTACAAGCGACAGAAATGAGCTTCCTCCGAAGGGTGGCTGGTCTATACCTTAGAGATAGGGTGAGAAGTTCAGCCATCCGGCAGGGGCTCAGAGTAGGGTCGCTGCTCCTCCACATTGAAAGGAGCCAGTTGAGCTGGTTTTGGCATCTGACAGGGATGCCTCCTGGGCACCTCCTGGGTGAGGTGTTCTGGGCATGCGCCCCCCCCCCCCCCCCCCAGGAGGAGGCCCCGGGCAGACCCAAGACACACTGGATATCTCTTGGCTGGCCTGGGAATGCCTTGGTGTTCCCCTGGACAAGCTGGAGGAGGTGGCTGGGGAGAGGGAGGTCCTTCGTATTGGGTGAAATTTCCAGTCTGCGCATTTGATTTTCAGTTGATGCATTTGTGAGCTATTTCAGTTGAGAAAAATAAATCAAAAGCAATGCCAGAAATTGCAAAGAACACAGACTTCTTGTTCTTTTTAAGGGAAGATTCTCAATTATTTGTTCTTCATATCACCGGGTACACTTTGAGACCAAATATCTCATTCCTTGTGCTTTTGTGACTGGAAATTACAACCAAGAGCAAGACAGTATTATTCCAGCCCATAAATAGGCCTGGAAAGGACTCACCATCATTGACCTAGGGTGTAATGCACACAAAAATGAATATTTATTCAAATTATTTGAAGGAGAAGGCTCATTCTCTTGCCTGTGGATAGTGACCGAAAGAATGAGATCGCGGGTACAAGCGACAGAAATGAGCTTCCTCTGAACCAAAACCCCCCCAAAAAATAGAAGAGGATTTAAACTTAAGATGGGTCATCCATCACACTCACCATCACAAGTCCATTTATTATAAGTAATGGTGTTATTGGGCGTTAAGAAAATGAATCGCACACTCTGATCAGTAGGAATAAAGTCTATGCAAATATTCAGCAGTCTCATTTTCATCTTGATGCTCAGTCAGCAATGCTTGGTGGTGGCCTAAATCACATTAATCAGATTCACAAGTGAAGATATTTGGTGTAGGTCCACAAGTCCAGTCGCTTTCTTTCTAAGCTCCCTGATTATCAGAGAAGTAACACTTCATGTGATTGGAAATATTCCCAAATCAAAATTTTATGGTAATTGTTCATCAAAGTCTAGGAACTATTAAAGTCTGTTTATGATTTATGTTTATGATTTAAAGCTGTTGGAAACAATTTTCAATATTCATTAAATGATTTCCCTCTCGTTCGGCAGTGGGTAGCCAGTGTTTCTTTACAGCATTGCCAGGAGCTTGGCTGCAAAAAGGTAAGCTTTTTCATTACCACAGTGCAAAATCTGTATTTCTATCTCATTTCAAAGAAATGTACAATCATCTGTGCCCGACTCTCTCTAACCACGTTTGAAATAATAAAAACAGCACCCTATCTTCAACATAAGCCAAAGCATCTGGGTGTAATTGAAAGAGTGAACTCTTGGGGCAGGAACTAAAAAACTCTACCTTCATCCTTCCCTTTTATTTTAACTCTTACCTCTCACTTGTAATAATTCAGCTGCACTATTTACTTGACACTACTTTTACCTTCCCACTTTGTCGCTCTGTGTGTCCTTTCTTTGTGATGTACAAGGACAGGATTGGTTCAAGTGAGGAACAGATTCCAAAGTGGTGCAGATGAATAAATACATCAAAGACATGCACATAACTATATAAAAAAATAAGCTGAAGAAGGATAAAATCTTGTCTCCTTCTTTGTGTGAGTCACTCTCCCCTTTCACCCTTACTCTCACAAGACGTTATGTAATGTATCTAATAACATTATATCGACTGCTTTCTCCTTTTGAACATAACTTAACCAAACTAACTAAAAAAGTTTTAATTGCCTCATCTGTATCCAGACAGTGTCAGTAGCCTAAAGTGTCATAGTTCTGATGTAACTAGAGCAGCCTGCTAAATATTGATTTTTTGAATTAAAAGTTAAGGGGCCCCAATTAAAATGTTATGTTGTCAGTCAAAGCGTATGACTTGTTGACAGCATGTTTGACAGATCTATGTTCTCTTAAAATAATCCATCTGTCTACTTAACATGCACCACACTGCCCTTCCACGTTCTCCCTTGTTCTGCCAGCTGCTCTGCTGTCTTGAGAGCAGAGACTGATGTCCATTTCTATCTGAAGTCCTTTGGCCACCCTTTTGTTTCTCTACAGGCTTTCAGCTACCATGGCAAGTTCTCCATGGTAAACTGAGCATTTTTTTCCAAAATTGCCATTATGAAAACTTCCATTGAAGTGGTGAATAAAAAATTGGAATAGAAAACACAAAAACCCAGCAAATGAATACACACAGAGACAGCGGTAGAGAAAAGGAACCTTGAGAAAGAACGATAAAGCAGATAAAATAACGCCGTCAGAACTTTACAAGCAGGCTTCCCAAAGTCTTTTGCACAATCACTTCGAACAGGGTTAAACACATTGTGTTTCAGCTTACATGCAAATGAAATGTTAAAAGATTTCTCACTTTTCTTCAGCAATAAAAGATCCCATATGGACAGGGCAGGTTGTGAATGACTCTTTTACTCCTGCATAAACTGCCATTAGGACACTTCCATGAGCCCATTCACATTCTATTCAATTCCCGTACAGAAGCCACAATAGAAAATGTGAAGACAAGTGAAGCATTTATACTAATCTACAACTCTGGTAACCAGCGAGTTTCATAAAGTGCATTAAATGTGTCATTATGACTAAATTCAATTAAATTAAATGTCTGGTGAAAATTCTATCAACTGGAAATTGTGTTTGTGCCATAATGGTTTTTTTCTTTGGAATTTCTCCAGAAATAATATTCAGAGTGTTGGAGAGGCTTAGTATATACTATTAATAAATGTGTCTTAATAAATGTGTCCTTCATCACTGTGACCTCACAGAAGTATTGTGGTCATAATTTTTCATTACACCATCACATTAACTTTGCTCCCTACACAGACTTATCCTGTCTTATTTGTCAGTTTTGTCTCAAACGTGACTTGAAAGTTGCTTTCCTATGGGCAGTGAGAGCAAGTTACGCAGGTCAAAAAGGTCTAGGATTTAATTGGCTGTACCTCTAGTGGCCAAAAGTAAACAGTCAAAGGAGCTTGCAAAGAAAAGCGTCTGGACTTCTTTAAGTTGCTTGAAGACGTTTCACCTCTCATCTAAGAAGATTCTTCAGTTCGAAGGTCAAATGGTGGGGAGTCCCAGATTTAAACCTAGTGGGAGTATCCCCCCACAGAGGGACAAAAGGACCCCCTGATGATCCTCTAAACGCCTGAGCCAAGGTGTGAAACTGGGTGAGGGTCCCAATCAGCCAGGGTTTCGGGTGAGCTCATTGTGAAACCTTATCATGCGAATTCCTGAGGTCAGATGGTCCAAAAGTAAACAAATCTCCAAAGATCCCCATGACAAATCTGAAACCAACATTGTCACATCATCTTTCAGTTGTATCCCCTTGAAGTATAGGAGGGCTGACTTTTTACATAATTCACCTATTT
This sequence comes from Mchenga conophoros, assembly GCF_057382185.1. Lineage (NCBI taxonomy): Eukaryota > Metazoa > Chordata > Actinopteri > Cichliformes > Cichlidae > Mchenga > Mchenga conophoros. The sequence continues at coordinate 15,813,242 of NC_140527.1, read as the reverse complement.
AAATTGCATTAACTTTGTAAGGAAGAAGCTCAGACCTTTCCAGCCAACTCCTTCAGTTCATCTGTTAGGGAAAATATTCTAAAACACTTCTTCAGTAAAGACTCAGAGAAGAGAAACACACAGAGTTCTTGCTAGCAAGGGCAGCTCCCTACTGAGAGACTCGCACTAAGAAACTGCCCCGGTCTTTATTTATACTTCAGTGTGTGTGTGTGTGTGTGTGTGTTACTGCTGATCAAAGGGTCAAACATCCTTGGTCAGGAAGAGGGTAGCCTCCCCCTCACCCTATATGGTTCACCCTAGATAACACGGTGAGGAAGTCCTGCAGTTCATCTAAACAAAGAGCACTTAGACTAAAACAAACGTAACTACGTTAATCCTGCCATAAAACAATAGAACCATTGGGCGCCTGCAGCCTGTTAGTGATCACACACAATTAATTATATGCCTCTAAGTATACATGGTTGAATATTTCCTAATACAAATAACTACATGCAGTATTCTACCATATGCAAACTTATATCACTAAAAGATTATACTGACTACTAAATACAATTTTCCATTGACATCATCCAAGAGGACACTGGGGTGTTGCCAAATGAGACAAGACAACGAGTCTTTAATCTGCCCCAGAACATCCTCCCATCAGGACATGCCTTGAAACACATCGCTTTAGACGAAACACCTCAATTGACTCCCTTTCATTTTAGAGAAGTATTGGCTCTTCCAACTGACCAAGCTCCTCACCTTATCTCTAAACCTAAGCCCAGTTACTTTGAAGCTCATCTCATTCTTTGGGTCTCTAGCCATAGCTTATGGCCATAGATGAGGGGTAGGACCATAGATCAACTGTAAATCAAATGTTTTGCTTTCATAGTCAGCTCCATCTTCACTACAGCAGTTCCATACAGCATCAACATCACTGCTGATGCCACACCAATCCTTCTGTCAATTCCTGAGATACTTGAACCCCTTCAAGTAACACAAATGTACTGCACCCCTGAACTGGTGGATTTTCCACACAAAAACTGAACAGTGGCAATAATTTTTGCATTGAGCTGAGCAAAATGATTTGCTAGAGGTGGTGTAATATTAATTAGATGTGACTAGATGTATTATTCTTGGTTTAAAAAGATAATACACTGCACAAAAATGACTGTAAAGGACTGTTATGTGAAATATCAGAGGGTGAACTCTGACTTAAAATCATACCAATGCATGGAAATATATCAAAGTGTATGTGTGATCAAAGATACGCATCCGTCACTGTGTTTGTGTGTTGATACTGTTACTACCAGAGAATGATAATTATCAGCATCCGCAGGCTGAAGCCTGTTGGCACTCTCATCTCCGTTAGCAACAGTAGGAGCTATTACACCACACGGGCGAAGCATCACGGCTGCTGTTTGGATGTATGCAGTGTATTCACTGACACAAGGTACCGTAATTGGTTGAATTTACTGTGGACATTACTGTCTGTAATGTAAATCTGTACAACACCAGACGTGCAGTCGGGAGGGGAATATCTTCCAGAATATTTGCTTAATTAGACTGTACACATTGTCGGGGTGGAACGGAGGTCAGAAGCTTGGTTCAAACCGGCACCGTCACATCTAGCTGAGTAGCTAAGCTGTCACAGCAGCCTCCCTCAGCTTCATATTTAATTTAAGTGTGCTTGTATGTACACATTAAAGACAGATTCAGCTGTTCCACTGAATGTTAAAATATTTATTACATTTGTATCTGCCATCTTCAGTTTCCCAAAGCAGACTACATACAGAATGTCATGCCAGACTAAAACTGCAAAGACAGACGGTTCATATAACAGCAGGTGTGAGTAACCGGGAGTCACTCATACCTGCTGCACATGACTTCAAGAGTTACAGTGGGGCACACGATTTCCCTAGGCTTGCTAATCAAAACACACCGGAAGTGCATAATGGGCCTGAAGTCAAGTCAATAATAGCTGTGTCCAGGCGCCGTGACTCAATCAACAGCGTAGCTAGATTTAAGAACTACTGGTCGTGTCCAAATTCATGGGCTGCATCCTCCTGAGGACCCGGCCTACGTAGACCGCGAAGGCCGGGTCCTCAGGAGGTCGGGTAGGCCGGAAGTAAACGGCCGTGAAATTGGACCGTCTAGCCTTCTGATTAGCGTCACCGCTGTCTCGGTGGAGTTTAATAAACTCAGCCGTCTGCTCCTTGCTATCTAAAATATAACAGGACACTCGCGTAAATTCTCGACTGCCTCATACTTCTGTTTAATCAGTTTTCTGTTTGATGTTTAGTCAGCTGTGTGAAAACCAAGGAGGAACCCACCCGGGAGATTAATAAAGTTTTATTTTATCTAATCTAATCTAATAACTTTAATCTCAGCCAAACCGATTTACTCACGAACAAACAAAACACTGAAAAAAGCCCAACAATAACATTTTTAGGTTGTCTAAGTGACTTATATATATTACGTTTAACCCGAGCAGCGAAAGTCCGCGGTGATCTGAAAATGATGTGCCGGGAGTTGTCCCCGTTCTCGGCCGCATCAGTAACCCTCGAGCTCCCGGCTAGCTATCGAGCTGGTGGGTAGCAGACGTCTCCGAAAACGTCGAAGCATTTTTGCAAATATGCGATATCTTGATCAACCGAGCAGATATTTGATGTTTACACAGCTACCTTCTCGCCTGAAAATATGTTAAAAGTTTATTTTGTGACCCAGAAAGATTAGTATGAGTGATTTTAAAACTTAGTAGCGGCCGCCATTGTTGGAAACTGGAGTTTGGCTGGGCCGCGCTATGAATTCTGGGATATGGTAGGCCACGAAGGACACACCCGACCCATCCTTCAAATTCGGGGAAAATGAGGACGCATTTGTCGGCTGCATTCGGAGGAGTCTACGCATGTTTTGGACAGCCTTCGGCGCGTCGCTGTGACGTAATCTGTCTACAAATGCGGCCTCAGGAGGATGCAGCCCATGAATTTGGACACGACCACTAAGTTCTGATAATAAGGCCCCCAGAGAAGAAATCAAAAATAAAGTCTCCAGATTTTATTTTCCTGCTGTTTGAAATTGGCTTTAATGTCAAATGTTTCTTCATAGACTTATGCACGATTTTATTTATCGACATTTGTTTGTAGAACTAAATAATTAATCAAGCAGAAATAGGGTCTAAAAACTTATCGGAGCCTGTAATATAGTGATATAGTACACAGCTCGCTGTTTAGATCCTCCAGGCTGGTGCGATCTGTTTGGGTTTCGGAACTGGCACCAATTTTTGCATATTTTGATAATGCTAACTCTTTTTTTCTCTGAAATTATCCATTCCCGTGTCTTCTCATGAATTTGTGAGCTGTGTTTTGTGATTTTCTTTTCTTTGTAGATATGTGCCCCTCCCCCACAATTTGTTTTCCTCAAAAATTAGTGTGTGGCATTGCGTCCTAATTAGGTATTTTAATTCATATACATTTTTTCTGACATTTTTACTTGTTGTCTTATTGTTGTATGACGTTTAGTATGCTGGAGCACAGTTAGCTTGCTGTAAAGGCACATCAGCTTTGGCATGTAGGTGCATGTCTCAGTGTTAGGGACAAACAGTTCAAACAACTTAAAAAGCAGCTTTAAAGGACAGTGTTGAAAATCTCTGTGGTAGATGTCTATAGATTGCAGTCAGAATTCTGTTTTCTCACCCCTCTCCATTTAATTGTACAGTCCTAGCTACAGTGGCCGCTGTAGGACAAAAAAATATAACTTTTTCTTATGAAAATTACATGTCAGTAGGTGAAGTGTGTTATTTGTCACAAAACCATTTCACAATGGCTGTTATTAAAACTAGCTGTAGCATTATGGCTGTGCTTTAGACAACTAAGACAGATCAAAACATTACATTACCTGCTGAGCCAAAAGCCGTCAGCATTGGTGTGGCTTTAAAAATCCTTCTCGTTCTGCAGTTCAATCCATCAAAAGGTTAATATTCTAATATTTGCTCTCATTTTATCCCAGTGCCGACTGCCTTGTCTCTTTCCTTCACATTTTTACTTTTTGGTGAAGTGGACATCTCAGAAGATAAAACATAGGAAGATCCTTCATATCATGAGTCTGAAGGTGTAGAAATGAATCAAAGTCTGCCCCCACAGCACGTGAACACATAAGAGTTCTCCTCCTCCTGCAGTGTTTTATATAAGTGACTGGTTTCTAGTAACATATATAAAATGGAATCAGGCAGAACCGTGATTTCCATGTTGGCCAGAAACATGGCAGCTTTTTCAAACCAGCACCTAAAATTGTGTATTTTTAAAGGATTTTAAGGCAATTACAGTAGTTAAATGATAATCAGCGCATCTTTAAATGGTAAATGGCCTGTATTTATATAGTGCTTTTCTAGTCCCTAAGGACCCCAAAGCGCTTTACATATCCACCCATTCACACACACATTGGTGATGGCAAGCTACATTGTAGCCACAGCCACCCTGGGGCACACTGACAGAGTCGAGGCTGCCGGACACTGGCGCCACCAGGCCCTCTGACCACCACCAGTAGGCAACAGGTGAAGTGTCTTGCCCAAGGACACAACGACCGACACTGTCCAAGCCAGGGCTCGAACCGGCAACCTTCCGATTACAAGGCGAACTCCCAACTCTTGAGCCACAATCGCCCCAAATAGTGTTTTTTATGAGAACAATATTCTTTTTCTTCTATTAAAGAACTTCAAAAAGCAACTGACTGTAACCTTTAAGCTAACAAGCGAAGGAAATTGTTTTCTGTTTGTAGTGTTGATAAAGAGCAAAGGCTGCACTTTAATGCCTGTATTTATATTTTTTTGTGGGTTTTTCAACACAGTGTGAGGCTGTCTAAGACTAGTGTGTGTGTATAAGTGGATAAGAAAACCACAGGAAGGTGCTGTCATCGGTACGGAGCTGGACTAAGAGTAAAGACTGAATGCAGCATGAGCCGCAGTTTATCAGAAAATAAATCATCCCAACAAGCAGTGGTAACGATGTCTCCTAAACACTGAAGGATGAAGAAGGACAAGATTTGCATAATATGTGTGCACTCAGGGTATTGATTTTTTTTAAAAAATAAAGAGTGCATGTAAACAGAAGTGCTTTAATCCTATTAGTAACATACAACAGGCATATAAACACTATATGTGCAACAGGTAGGAAAGCATAATAAAATTTGATAAGAAAAGTACTCAGCTCTTTTTAGATTATTTCATTTTTTCAGATATCACCCCTTATGCTGAAAAATACAAAATGTACAAAAACAGAAGTTCATACATTTTATAACCAGACAATCTTTAGTAGTATTCTGTATATCCATGGATCAGTCCTAATGTTTAGCAAATTCTCATGAACAGAGTGTAAAACATGAACACACAGCCACCCATATCCCTGCAATATGTTAAATGATGTTCTTTGTCCTACTTTTTATACATGCCTGTTGATATTCATAACATGAAATGAATTTGCAATTAACCCTTTATTGACTGGCCCTTCAAATTTACCGGTAAAATGGGCCCGCCAGTGGGCCCATGGTCAATAAAGGGTTAATATCATAACTTCTCACTACTGTTGAGCACATAAAGCAGCAACTGCCTGTGTAAACAAGAAAAGTATTGCTTTTTTATGTATCGTTGGCTCTTGTGAAGACCAACAATGTTGCTACAATCAAAAAAATGAAATTGTGTGGTTGTTACATTTACAAGAGTCTAACTGGATGAAGAGGATGGGTGCTTGGCAACTATGTGAAAGTTGTTATAAATCTGTTGAACTTTTCTGCTAACCAGACTTTAATGAACACTGCAAAAAATAACTCTTTAAAAAAACTTGAAATAATCATGGAAGGTATTTTCCACTATATTAAATGGCTTTCTATTAGTATTAAGTACTTCTGTTGGACTAATGTAATTGGGTTGGATCAACTCTATTAATTTAAGTCAGACTCATCTGCAGCAAATAAGGCGATTCATTATTAATTAATTAAGTTGGTCCAACTCAAGTACATTAAGTTGAAATAACAGAATTCTGTAATGCTAAAATAAAGCAATTTAAACATGTGGAAATCCTTTCTGTGATTTTTTTTTAAAATTTTATTCAAATAGTTATTTTTTGGAGTGTACTGTTCCTTGGAGTGTTCATCTTTCAAAGATCATGAGACGAATGGAAAAACAACATATTTGTTCATGTATCCAGTATAAGACAAGACAAAAGTACTAGTACATTCTAATTTGGGTGTGAAATACTGCACCACGGAACATTTAGTGATTTTTCTAGCCTTCATTGTGTTCAATACAAAACAACTGCACAACACCAACTGTCTGCCATCTATAGGGCTTTGGAGTTGACGTCACGCCGCAATGCATTGTGGGAGCGCAGCACCATTTTCGGGGTCTACTAATTAAGACAAACATACTGTGTTGGAACGACGATTACAAGATGCTTAAAAGCAGCTCAAAAGAGAATGGACTGTATAGATGTCACGGGGTGGAAAGGGACAAGTCATCTAAGTTTTTCTACTATGCATGTTTTGCTGCGTTTTACCTTTTTAATATTTTAATATTGTACACTGGTTTATTTTAATGAGTTTTACTGCATGTTTTAATGGTATTTATTTGGTGACTTGTCCTGGAAAGACTCCGCCCCTACCTGATAATAAACTGATCACACCTGCGAGAGATCCCAGAGAGGCCAATAAGAGGGCCTGACAGACCACAGGAAGAGTCGACCGAGAGGCTTGAGAGACGGCCAGGAGTAAGTGGTGCCAGGCGGAGACGCCTGCGAGCCGAAGGGGATGGTGGAGCTGGGCGTTTGACAGGAGGTGACCAGCGACTGGGGACGCGCCACCACCAGCGACTAGGGACGTGGAGTGAACAGGCGGACGGCAGTAGCAACGAGAGCCCAGCTTGTGCACTGCGGGAGAGCAGAGGCGGCGAGACAGCTGGTGCCGATTTGCAGTTTTAAAGAAGCGGCGGGCGGAGTTGAGAGCTCTGCCCACCCGGGGTAAGTCTTCAACTTATCCCCTTTTATTGAATGAAAACTGCCGAAAAGAATAGTGACTGCCGCTCCCTCCCTTTCTTTAGCGTACCAGGACGCGGAATGCGGGGAGGAAGGCGAGGATTCCGCTGGGTTCCCCTTTTACATCACTTCGCTGGACTTTTTTAGTTCTTTGTGACTTTTATATCGTGGCGGATCCCACTGGACTTTTAATGTTGTGTTTTATTGATTTTTATTGTGTTATCCCTTGGCCAAGGTTATTTTAATTCATTTTACATTTTTAACTATTTAAATATAATAAATTATATTTTTAATCTTACAGTTTAAATTGTGTGCTTTCCCTTGGCGGCTCCACTGCTCAATCCGTTTGGAGGAAGGTTTCCTTCCTTCGCACAAAACCACTGTGGAAGTAGAATCAGCCTTCCGCCCTCCGTTACATAGAGACCGATTTCGTTCAGAGGCGAAGTAGCGGTACTTGCAGAAAATAGCGTGCATTGGAAATGTGGACCCGTATGAAATAAGGCCGTGGAGTAGAAACCCTGAAGACCAACCGCTATTGACGTAGCCTGACATATTTTCGTACCTTGTCTGTGGAGTCAGCGCATACAAGTCGTCATTCAAACAAAGGTAAGTCAGCTCGAGTACTGCGTGTGAAATGCGTTTGATTTCCCTGCAAACATTCAGATTAGTGCAGCATAAATTCATTCATGAGGGGAAATTACAGTGAGAACATGTGGAGGCTGTTAGGTGTATAACATAGTGAGTTCAGTGCATTGATGAGACAGTCCTAAAGGATTTAGTTATTCTTTGTGGTTAAAGAAATTGCAATGATTTATTAATGTTTATTTTAAATAATCCTAATTATACATCTTGCTTCCATGTTTGTATCCCGTGTCACTAAAAATACATTTTATTTTAGTTTTATATATTGATTAATGACCTGCAGAATCTCCTGATCATACTAAGTGATTCATAATTGTCACTTTATACTTTCTCAATCTCTAAAGTGATTACATCCTTGCATTACATCCTTTAGGTTCATTTTCTGCAGGCAGGTTTCTGACAGAACAGGCAGATTTAGAATATAACATGCAGCGTTCTATAGATGGACACATAAAGAAATGAAAAAAGACATGTATGTGCTAACTTTCTAAACACTTTGTTACATTTATGATAAAGTAGATAAAACACATTTACGTCGGCCTTGGCTCATAGTTCTTGTCTTTAAATGAACTTTGTCTGTGTGTGTTTCAGGTACTGCACTCTCAAAGACTGAATGAACCAGCATTGCAGCCATGGGTCACTGTGAGCATCACAGGGAAGGTTGAAGCAGCCCACTGCACCTGCATGGCCGGAGTCCCAGAGACCTGTGTCGCTTCTCTTCTGTTTAAAGTAGACGCAACAGTGTTGATCTGTGGCACAAGGACTGTTACAGATGAACCTGCATACTGGGTTTTGCTGGGTAATGTGACCAAGATACAGCCAGAGGTTGGCCATAAGATAGATTTCTCCTCTTCAGCTGCGCCAAAAAAAAGGCTCTTGATCAAAACATAAGCAGACCATCTGTAGTGACAGGTAAAAGGAGCCGTCCTCAAAAAAGAAAAATCCCACCTGCTACTGTGGAGGAGTTGTCACTGCTATAATGCCATGATGTTTTATCTAGGGGTCTAGATTTATGCCTGTAGTGCACTGCCGTGTAAATAATTTGCATTTACTGAATATGTACTGACTGAGTCCCACTGTTCAAAAGTTGAATAAAGAAACAAACTAATTTTTGCCTTTTTTTTCTTTTCTTTTTTTATTAAAACCACCTTATAGAACATCACATCAGGTACAATGTAGAATCCATCATTTATAGTTTACAAATGACAAAATGTTCACACAAAATCATGACAGTGTTTACATGATATCACCCACTACTAACATTACTTTATTTACTGTATCTTTTGAAAAAAATACCGCTATTTTAACAGCACAATACTTAAGAATATTTAACAGGAGCAGGTTTCATTTTCCCTGGTTTTATTATCACACTGTTCACCAAACGCAGTAAACCTTCACCATCTTATCCTGGAGGGTCACCTCTTCACCCTCACATGGAAGAAGTAATCTGATTGGCATGGTGGTATGTTTGAAGCAGGTCCCTTGTGTAGCGCTGGAACCCAGTCACGATGTTTCATCCTTCTCATAGGCTGGTTTGCTGCAATAATGCCAAATAATTAGCAACTCTATAAATAGAAGGTAGTTCTGCAAAATCACTCAGTAGCATGTTTGTTCTAATTTGCTATGAGCTCAGAGCGCATCGAAAATAAAACTAATAGGCTATAAAGAGTGATATGAACATATTTAGAACTTACCGGAATGAAAATGTCTGGAGCACCAACAGATATTTGGAGATGGAAGAGAACTGATATCAGCTCGTCTCACAGCTGCTATCCAGGCTAAACGCCTTCGTTTGGTAACATCGATACACGAGCTGCCTCATGTTGCTTCCAGGTTGGGAAAGAATGAAAAGACAAACCCTTTTCAAGCTTATTCTCTTGCCGGTCGTGCGATCGAACATTGCAGCCGACCACACAGCAAGAACGAACCATGGCTATGCTTTCACTCCTTTTTCACTTAGACCCCCAAAATGGCGGATCGGGCCAAAATCCTTTCCACGCCCACCCCCGTGACATCACGCTCCAAAGCCCTATAGTCCAGTTCTGAGATCCCTTCCCAGATGCCTTAACGCCCACTCACATCCTGGGCCATCTGACCTCAGGAAATCACATGATAGGGTGGGGCCAGGTTTCACAATGAGCTCACCCGAAACCCTGGCTGATTGGGACCCACACCCGCTTTCACACCTTGGCTCAGGTGATTAGAGGAACATAAGGGGGTCCTTTTGTCCGTCTTTGGGGGGGATACCCCCCGGGCTTAAATCTGGGACTCGCCACCATTTGACCCTAGAACTGAAGAAGCTTCTCAGATGAGAGGTGAAACGTCTTCAAGCAATTTAAAGAAATCCAGATGCTTTTCTTTGCAAGCACCTTAGCATACGATGACCTGTGACTGAGAACCATCACAGACAACTGCATGAATATTATTGTTTAGTCAGATTGTGTTAGATTCAATGCTAGAAAATAAATTACTCAAAGTTTTTTGCAGTTTTTTTCAGTGACGTTCTGCTGGATTGTATAATAGCATACCTTTTATCTTAACAACATATACAATGTAATTGTTCTGTATCACTAAAATATTATTCCCAGTACGTTGTTAGTTATGTGTTTTTAGCGCCCTCTGTGGTCGTTTCAAGTAATGCACCGTAGAAATGGTTTGTTTTGAAACAACTTTATTGAACAGGAAGTCAGCTCAAGGAAGGGAAAGGAGGGAAAGAAAGAGAGACATATCGGCACACGGCTTATGGTGTCCTGTCGGAAAATTTACTGTCTACATCTTTGGTTTACGGTTGTATCGCCGGTATGTACTTAAAGTTAAATTACAACTTGTTTTTGTACATTATGTTGCCGCTAGCGCAGTATTTGACCGTAAAGCTAATCTCGGTGCTAAGCTAGCTATCCGCGATGTCTGAGGTCGTCTGAGATAGCCTCAGTAGTTGTTTAAAAGTTTATATAATTAGACGTATGCTGTGTATTAGTATTGCGGTGTATAAATGTATGTTATGCTACGCTTATGTATGTCTTGACTGTATTTTTTGTCTTGTTTCTAGTTTTACCCTTTTGAATGTCAGTAAACCTGTTGACAACGCCCATCGGTCTTCAGAGTGGTGATATGAGAAAGGTGTTCTTTTCTTTTTTTTTTTTTTTTTTTTTTTTTTTTCTTCTTCTTTCAAATGACATCAGAAACAGCAGTATGCGACATTACGTGATGGCAGAGCTTCAGTTCATCCTTTGTCATTTTTTTTTATTTTTTTATTTTATTTTTTTAATAAATAGGACAGGGGGAATGAATGAGAGAGAGAGGGGGAGAGAAAGAAAGAAAACCAAAGGGGAGAAGAGACGGTGAGAAGGGGGGGGAAGAGAGAGAAAAAATAAAAAAAAAACTCCTGGGTCACCTGTATGGAGAAAAAAAAAACCAAACAAACAGAGGAGACAGCAAACAACAAAGAGCAACATAATAATAGAGAAAACAAAGCACCATCACAATAAACTAGCTAGTCATAGATATCAGTATTTACTAAGTAATAAACGATATTGTGCAGCACGCAAGATAGACAGCGCACAGTGTGCTTTGAGGCAGCAGCCAAGAAAGCTTTAGTCCGCGTCTGTGAATACCCATGTGTGCATACCTGTGTGGATCAGCATGCTTGCATTCCAAAGGTTTCTCCATGTAATGATCTGCTAGGGAGTGTGGGGGGGCCACAGCCCCGTCCTCCAGGGTGTGAAGCGGGTATGGAGGAGATCAAAACTCCAGACATCCAGAGGCCCCCAGAACACAAGAGACCATGGAAGACCAACAGAGGGGCAGCCGCGCCACTGTCCCAGTAAGAGCTGAGGAGAGTCCCAGATGAGGGCTCGCCCAGCAGCCGCGGAGCAGAAGTCAGGGGGAGTTGCAGTGACGCGCCCGTGAGCTCCGCCGGCCCCCAGCTGCGCCTGAGTGACCGAGCCCTAGGCCGAGAGGCTGGGGGCACCCCACCTCCAAAGGGGCCCGAGCGAGCCCCAGGCCCCAGGCCCCGACAAGCGGCCGCCAAGGAGTGAGCCGGTGTGTACCCGGACGCCCACCCCCAGACACAAAGAACCACCAACACACCGACACCTGAGGGAGTCCGCCACCGGCAGGGGAAGTGGTGGTGGGTGGAGATAGGCCTCCAAACCTTAGAGGGCCTGAGGTGTCCCCAGAGAGGTGGCGTCTGATACCCAACCTGACATATAGACACAGACATACAGGCACACACAGACACAAACATCCATTCCCACCCTCATGCTCTCATATGCACTCACTCCACACTCAACCAACGTGGAGACAGACATAAAGAGACGCTGTACACACAATCACACTCCCCAAGCGTACTCTACAAACCGGGTCTAGGTACCCTTGCCCCTGGAGGGGGGAATTGCACCCAGACCCAGGTGGTGTTACCCTTTTCCCTGCGGTGGGGAGAGGCAGACCACCCCGACTCCGCAGCAGCAGGGAGGCCCCACACCCCAGACCGCAGTCGGACGGCCAACTCCTCCTACTAGCCCTCCCGCTCCAGCAGGCCGCAGAGAATGGGGGTGGGAGAAGACTCCAAACCTCCCTCCACCCGCTCATTGTAGTGTTGATGCATATGTGTTCTAAGGTGCAATTAAAACCCAGGAGGGCATGGAGCTACCTGCCAAGGAGCAGCAGGTAAGCGCATAGTCCCTCCTGCTAACCCTCAATGACTAAGTGTATTTAAAATTGAGAGGTGGGCAACGACGTCAGGGGTGAGGTATACACCCTGATGGTGATTTGGACTCCGTGATTGTGCCCACCCCCAAGATCCTATATGTATGTGTAATGAGAGTGTGAATAATGTGAATGTCTAAGTTGTGGGATAAAATTGAGGCAGAGGCAGCCAGAAGGGGACAGGGGGGGGGTAGCCTCCTCTGCACCCTGGTGACATACCCCCACTCCAAGGCCCTGCATGTGTGGGTGGTTGTGGAGGAGCGGGAAGAGGGAGGCAGCTGGAGATGGGGAGGGAAGGAAGGGGGGGGCAGGTAACCCCTCCCTGGGGCCAGCTCCCCCGCTGACCCCAGTAGGCACTCCCACCCTCCGCGACCCGCCAGGGAAGGGGGGCCCAGGCCCATCAGACCGGGGCCCAGTGCAGTAGCGCCCCCCGGCTCCACAGAGCCCTGGACAGTCTACCCAACCCCACCACAGAGAAAACTGCACCCACCCCACCAACCACACATCTTCCAGACTACATAAGACGGTAAACGCCCAGGCTGAGATCTTCCTCCACCTCTCCTGTATCTCCCCCTCCTGCAGAGAGTTCCTGAGAGAAGAAAGCTCCTGCAAGATGTGACCATCCCCCCCACCAGTTGAGGAGCCCCCCAGGCGGCTCGATGCACCGGCGGCACCCTGCTCCAGGGCCGGGCCCCCATGCACCCACCCGCCCACAACCCCGGCAACACACCAACCAGGACCCGAGCCCCCGAGGCCCGGCCCGGGCCCCAGCCCAGAGACGGAGCGCCCCCAGAACCTCACGCCCATCCCGGACCCACCCAGGGGCAGCCAGGTTGCCAGGTCAGTAACCCACGTCCGTCAGCACAGACCCTCCCCTAGCCCCGCTGCACGCAGCCGCGAGGAAACAGTCACCTGAGAGCCAACAGAGCCCCCAACCGGACGTGACCGCTACCCCGGGTTGAGCCCCCCAAGGAAGATGCCTTCGGGGAACCCCCCGACGCCCTAAGCCTGTCCCTACCCCCTCACCAATCACAACAGTGAAGGCGGGACCAAACTATGACCCCCCACCCCCACTAGGTGATGGAGCTGATAAAAGGGGCCCAGAGCAATTGATCTAATGTGGTGGCAGAGGCTGTGTCAAGACTAATGTAATCTAATAGATAATTTCTATATTGGTTAGAATTAAGATTATTTTTATTTTTCCAGTTCATGAGGACTGTTTTCTTGGCTATGCATAGGGCAGTGAAGATCATATGGGCTATATTCTTTTCTGAAGTGACATTATCTAAGCTGCCCAACAAACACACTAAGGGGGAGGTTGGAATGTTACATTTCAGACATTTTGATAAGTCTTCACATATCTCGCGCCAAAACTTTTGCACTGGTGGACAGAACCAAAGAGCGTGGATGTAATTGTCTGGTGTATTGCCTTGACAGTGTGAGCAGTTGTTGGAAGATGTAAAGCCCATCTTGAACATCCGATGACCTGTATAGTGCACTCTATGAAGTATTTTGTATTGTATTAATTGCAGACTGGGATTTTTAATTAATTTAAACGTTTTTAAGCAAATCTGAGACCAGAAGTTTTGGTCTAGGTTGACTGATAAATCTGCTTCCCACTTTGCAGTAGGAAGGGATATTGATTCATCTAATTTAGAAAATGTTCTGTATATTTTAGATAATAATTTGGGGGATTTAAGAGTAAGAAAATGTGCCGCACTTAGTGGTGTTTGTAATTCAACTTGACTGAGGTTAAATTTCTTTTTTACTATGGATTTAATTTGTTGATATTCTAAAAACCTTGTCTTGTTGATCCCATATTGTTCAACTAGTCTGTCAAATGGAATAAATTCTGTTCCCTCTAATATATGTTCTAAGTATTTAATTCCTTTACAACTCCATTCTGGGAAATTAATCATATTATTGTTTTGTAATATGTCAGGGTTATTCCAGATAGGTGTACGTTTGCATGGGATTAATGAAGACTCCGTTATTTTTAGAAACTCCCACCATGCTGTTAGAGAAAAGCTGATGTTGATACTTTTAAAGCATTCATGTCTTTTGATGTTTGAGCTAATAAATGGTAGGTCTGAAATCTCTAGATCCTTGCATAGTGCCTGTTCAACATCTAGCCAGGGCTCAACTAAGAAGGTATGTTTTAACCATTCTGAGATGAACTGAAGCCTGTTGGCTAAGAAGTATTGGTGAAAATTAGGCAGATCTAATCCTCCTCTATCCTTGGTTCTTTGTAGCGTTTTTAAGCTAATACACGGGGGTTTATCTTTCCAAAGGAATTTGGAAATATATGAATCCAGAGATCTGAACCAATCTTGTGATGGTTTGTTAGGGATCATCAAAAATAAGTAATTTATTTTTGGCAAGATCATCATTTTTATAGTGGCGACCCTTTCCATGAGTGATATGGGTAAAGATTTCCATCTAGTCAGATCGCCTTCTACTTTCTTTAGAAGTGGGATGTGGTTTAGTTTAGTTAAGTCTGAAAGCTTAGGAGAGATATTAATACCTAAATATTTAATATTTCCGGATTGCAGTGGGGCAGAGGAAGAATTATGGAAGGAGCAGTTAATGGGGAGAACTGTAGATTTTGGCCAGTTAATTGAATAATCTGAAACTCTTGAAAACCAGTTTATTAAAGTAATTACCTCAGAGAGGTTGGTTTGTGTGTTTTGCAGAAAAAGCAACACATCATCCGCATAGAGACTGATTTTATGTTCTATGTTCTTACATTTTATGCCCTTGATTGTTGTAGCCTGTCTAAGTGCTGCTGCTAGAGGTTCGATAAAAATTGCAAAAAGTGAGGGGGAGAGTGGGCATCCCTGTCTGGTGCCCCTCAGGAGACAGAAGCTGGAGGATGTCTGGTCATTTGTTCTGATACGAGCCGTTGGGGAATTGTATAATATTCTTATCCAGTTTATGAAAGAGTTTCCAAAACCAAATTTGTGTAAAGTTGCGAATAAAAATTTCCAATTAACTCTGTCAAATGCTTTTTCTGCATCTAGAGATAATATTATGGTTTCGATGTTTTTATCGTATGAGTAGTCTATTAAATTAAGTAATCTACGAGTGTTTGTTGAGGAGTGCCGACCTTTTATGAAACCAGTTTGGTCAGGATGAATTAAGAGGGGGGTCATTTTCTCTAATCTCTTTGAGAGAGCTTTGCAGATTATTTTAAGGTCTACATTTAAAAGAGAAATTGGACGATAGCTTGAGGGAAATACAGGGTCTTTGCCTGGTTTTAGCAGGAGACTAATGTTGGCAGAATTCATATTTGGTGGTAGTCTGCCCTTTTCCTCGATTTCCTGCAACATGCTGTGGAATACTGGTGCCAAAATTGTCCAGAATTCTTTGTAGAATTCTGCAGGGAAGCCGTCTGGACCTGGAGCCTTATTATTGGGCATACTTATCAGGGCTTCCTGGAGTTCACTTGGCGTCAGTGGCGAATCCAGTTCCATTGCTTGATTGTCTAGTAATTTTGGAAGAGTTACGTTGTCAAGA
This sequence comes from Mchenga conophoros, assembly GCF_057382185.1. Lineage (NCBI taxonomy): Eukaryota > Metazoa > Chordata > Actinopteri > Cichliformes > Cichlidae > Mchenga > Mchenga conophoros. Next base: position 15,797,373 of record NC_140527.1, on the reverse strand, counting down.
AACAGATCAATTTCATTTTTAGATGGGTTTATTTGTGGTGAGTATAAAGTTTCATAGAAATCCCTAAAAATGTTGTTTATTCTTCCAGGATCATATATTGTGTTCCCCGATAAATCTTTAGCAGCACATATAGTTGTTTTTTCTTTATTTATTTTTAGCTGGTTAGCTAGAAATCGACCTGATTTGTTACTGTGTTCAAAATTCTGCAAGCGAAGTCTTTGTATAAGGAATTGTGTTTTTTTATTAATAGTTTCATTTAATTCTAGTTTTGTTTTGCATATTTTGTTCAATGTTTCCTGATCTTGGTGGGACGCGTAGGCTTCTTCTAGTGATTTGATGTTCTTTTCTAATTCCTGAATATTTTTGTTTTCTTCTTTCTTTTTGTGTGATGAGAAAGAAATTATTTTACCTCTCATCACAGCTTTCCCTGCTTCCCATAGAACAGAAGCAGATATTCCGGGAGTGTCATTAAAGTCTAAATATGAAGTCCATTCCTTTTTAAAGTATTTAATAAAGTCTTCATCTTTAAGTAGTGATATATTAAATCTCCAGTTTTTACTTGGCGTAGTATTATTCTTGTGCATTAGTGTTAAAGATACAGGAGCATGATCGCTGACAGCTATAGGATGAATCTCAGTGTCTGAAATGTCACACAGCAGTGAGCTGCTGACCAAAAAATAATCCAGACGAGAGTGAGAGTGATGAACATGCGAGAAAAAAGTATATTCCTTACTGGTGGGGTGAAGAGAGCGCCATGCATCGCAAAGACCAAAGTCGTTCATATACTGTTTGATTATATTTGTGGACTGCCAATTACGCTGAGTTCCTGTTGTGTTGAGCCTATCCATTTCTTCATTTAGTCCAAGGTTGAGGTCACCGCCAAGAATGAGTGTGCAATCAAGGTGTTCAGAGAGTGCACTAAAAAAACCGTGGAAGAATGAGGGTTCATCAACATTTGGACCATATATACTAACAATACATAGTTTTTTGTTCAATATTGATAGTTTAATAATTAGAAATCTACCCTCTGGATCTATAACTGTATCGAGTACTGTAAAATTAACATTTTTATGTATTAAAATTGCTACTCCCCGTTGTCTAGAATTATAACCGGCTGCAAACACGTTAGGAAACTCAGGTGTTTTAAGTTCATTTAAACCTGTGACAGGTTTGTGAGTTTCTTGTAATAAAACAACATCTGCCTGTAGTTTTTTAAGCTGGTTAAATATTTTTAACCTCTTTCCTCTGGAGCCAGCTCCATTTACATTCCATGTGACAAACCTCAGCATGCCCTTAATTGTGCGTGTATGTTTAATGATGTATGCTGGGTGTTTCGTTTAGACAGGTGGAGAGAATATGGAAACATCCCTTGTTTATAAATAGAAAGAGAAAAAGAAGTGTGGTGAGAGACTCCATAAGTCTGACTATGTGTGTGATTATTCACTAATATGAACAAGCGTGGCTTGCTTATGTGTCCTGCAAGTCTGTGCGTGCTGTGAGGCTGTTGTGAATGTGCTGCCGTTGAGCTGATGTGTTTGCGTGATCGTGTTGTGAAAATATGGAGAAATAGAGGGTGTTGTTTGTAGGTGAGTGGGGGAGTAGGTGGCCACAGCAGTGAAAGACAAGAGAAAGAAAGAAACCACATGAACTGTGAGCGACAACAAAAAAAAAGGAAACGAAACGGAAAAATTCCAATTAAAGCAATGACGGAGGGTGACGGTGTTATATCTGCTATGACATCATATTGATATTACTAGGTTAAACACATTTTAAAGGAGAAAGTGTGAATGAATAAGAAAAGAGTGTAGCGGGTTCTTATCTGGAGTGCAGTCAGTATAACCACGGTGTGGTGCCGGGGTCGCGGTACAGCTGTCCGTCCACGTAGAGCTGGTCCACGGCGATGACAGCACGGGAGCCTTTCTGGATAAAGCTACGTCGAACTGGGAACAGACAAATGAACTTTGTCTGTGTGTGTTTCAGGTACTGCACTCTCAAAGACTGAATGAACCAGCATTGCAGCCATGGGTCACTGTGAGCATCACAGGGAAGGTTGAAGCAGCCCACTGCACCTGCATGGCCGGAGTCCCAGAGACCTGTGTCGCTTCTCTTCTGTTTAAAGTAGACGCAACAGTGTTGATCTGTGGCACAAGGACTGTTACAGATGAACCTGCATACTGGGTTTTGCTGGGTAATGTGACCAAGATACAGCCAGAGGTTGGCCATAAGATAGATTTCTCCTCTTCAGCTGCGCCAAAAAAAAGGCTCTTGATCAAAACATAAGCAGACCATCTGTAGTGACAGGTAAAAGGAGCCGTCCTCAAAAAAGAAAAATCCCACCTGCTACTGTGGAGGAGTTGTCACTGCTATAATGCCATGATGTTTTATCTAGGGGTCTAGATTTATGCCTGTAGTGCACTGCCGTGTAAATAATTTGCATTTACTGAATATGTACTGACTGAGTCCCACTGTTCAAAAGTTGAATAAAGAAACAAACTAATTTTTGCCTTTTTTTTCTTTTCTTTTTTTATTAAAACCACCTTATAGAACATCACATCAGGTACAATGTAGAATCCATCATTTATAGTTTACAAATGACAAAATGTTCACACAAAATCATGACAGTGTTTACATGATATCACCCACTACTAACATTACTTTATTTACTGTATCTTTTGAAAAAAATACCGCTATTTTAACAGCACAATACTTAAGAATATTTAACAGGAGCAGGTTTCATTTTCCCTGGTTTTATTATCACACTGTTCACCAAACGCAGTAAACCTTCACCATCTTATCCTGGAGGGTCACCTCTTCACCCTCACATGGAAGAAGTAATCTGATTGGCATGGTGGTATGTTTGAAGCAGGTCCCTTGTGTAGCGCTGGAACCCAGTCACGATGTTTCATCCTTCTCATAGGCTGGTTTGCTGCAATAATGCCAAATAATTAGCAACTCTATAAATAGAAGGTAGTTCTGCAAAATCACTCAGTAGCATGTTTGTTCTAATTTGCTATGAGCTCAGAGCGCATCGAAAATAAAACTAATAGGCTATAAAGAGTGATATGAACATATTTAGAACTTACCGGAATGAAAATGTCTGGAGCACCAACAGATATTTGGAGATGGAAGAGAACTGATATCAGCTCGTCTCACAGCTGCTATCCAGGCTAAACGCCTTCGTTTGGTAACATCGATACACGAGCTGCCTCATGTTGCTTCCAGGTTGGGAAAGAATGAAAAGACAAACCCTTTTCAAGCTTATTCTCTTGCCGGTCGTGCGATCGAACATTGCAGCCGACCACACAGCAAGAACGAACCATGGCTATGCTTTCACTCCTTTTTCACTTAGACCCCCAAAATGGCGGATCGGGCCAAAATCCTTTCCACGCCCACCCCCGTGACATCACGCTCCAAAGCCCTATAGTCCAGTTCTGAGATCCCTTCCCAGATGCCTTAACGCCCACTCACATCCTGGGCCATCTGACCTCAGGAAATCACATGATAGGGTGGGGCCAGGTTTCACAATGAGCTCACCCGAAACCCTGGCTGATTGGGACCCACACCCGCTTTCACACCTTGGCTCAGGTGATTAGAGGAACATAAGGGGGTCCTTTTGTCCGTCTTTGGGGGGGATACCCCCCGGGCTTAAATCTGGGACTCGCCACCATTTGACCCTAGAACTGAAGAAGCTTCTCAGATGAGAGGTGAAACGTCTTCAAGCAATTTAAAGAAATCCAGATGCTTTTCTTTGCAAGCACCTTAGCATACGATGACCTGTGACTGAGAACCATCACAGACAACTGCATGAATATTATTGTTTAGTCAGATTGTGTTAGATTCAATGCTAGAAAATAAATTACTCAAAGTTTTTTGCAGTTTTTTTCAGTGACGTTCTGCTGGATTGTATAATAGCATACCTTTTATCTTAACAACATATACAATGTAATTGTTCTGTATCACTAAAATATTATTCCCAGTACGTTGTTAGTTATGTGTTTTTAGCGCCCTCTGTGGTCGTTTCAAGTAATGCACCGTAGAAATGGTTTGTTTTGAAACAACTTTATTGAACAGGAAGTCAGCTCAAGGAAGGGAAAGGAGGGAAAGAAAGAGAGACATATCGGCACACGGCTTATGGTGTCCTGTCGGAAAATTTACTGTCTACATCTTTGGTTTACGGTTGTATCGCCGGTATGTACTTAAAGTTAAATTACAACTTGTTTTTGTACATTATGTTGCCGCTAGCGCAGTATTTGACCGTAAAGCTAATCTCGGTGCTAAGCTAGCTATCCGCGATGTCGGAGGTCGTCTGAGATAGCCTCAGTAGTTGTTTAAAAGTTTATATAATTAGACGTATGCTGTGTATTAGTATTGCGGTGTATAAATGTATGTTATGCTACGCTTATGTATGTCTTGACTGTATTTTTTGTCTTGTTTCTAGTTTTACCCTTTTGAATGTCAGTAAACCTGTTGACAACGCCCATCGGTCTTCAGAGTGGTGATATGAGAAAGGTGTTCACGCCCTTGCATCAGACATGCACCCGTAACGGCACAGTAAAACGGCGTCATCCGCACGAACAAAGATAACGCTGTCATCGCACACTAGAGTGAAGCTGACCACTACTACGCCTGGGAGCAACACGGCATACAGCAGTGAGCCAGCAGTCGTCTAATCAACTCCAACATGTCCAGCAAGGCGTCATCCCTCAAGACCCGGTCCGAAGCTTCGTGTGCCTCCTCTACAGGTTCTGCAGCAGCCAAAGCCAGAGCAAAAGCTGAGGCAGCCAAGGCACGGCTCAGCTTCGCAGCTAAAGAAATGGATTTGAAGGTAGAAAAAGCACAAATAGAAGTAGCAAAAGCTAAAGTCGAGGCATCCATCGAATATTTACAGCATGAAAAAGATGTAGCTTCAGCCATTGCTGAAGCAGAGTCATTAGAAGCAGCTGCTGCCACACAGACAGAAACGCGCAGCAACATCTGTCCCTCAGTAACAGCAGAACGAACTAAACAGTATGTCATTGGCCAATCTACATTTGTGAGAAAAGAAAATGATGCTGCTCTTCAACAATCACAAAATGAAAATGTAACACAAAGTAAATCAGAGCTCACCTGTGATCAGCCACCAAGCCCTAAAAAGGAAAATGACCCACAAAAAATTCCAATTGGTCTAACAGATGATCCTGACTGTTGCCAAAAAACTCCAGTCATTTCCCCATCTCCCCATGCTAATAAAAATTACAGTACCAATTGGTCAAATCAGGTGTCAGCATCTAGCTTCCATGATGCTAGGCCTTTATACAAAGAGCCTAGAGAATCAAATGTGAGTGACTTCATCAGATACTTTGCTCGTCGTGAAATAGTGGCAACAGGGCTGCTCCAGTTTAATGACAAGCCCCAAAACTTCAGAGCTTGGAAACGCTCATTTGAAAATGCTATAAGCGGGTTAGATCTAACGGCAAGTGAAGAAATGGACTTGATGTTAAAATGGCTTGGCAAGGAATCGGCTGAACATGCAGAACAACTCAGAGCCATACACATCAACAACCCAGTCAATGGCCTCAACATGATATGGGACAGACTTGAACAATGTTATGGCTCAGCTGAAGTGATCGAGGATGCACTGTTTAAAAGAATTGATGCATTCCCAAAAATCTCATCCAAAGACTTTGCAAAACTGAGAAAATTTAGTGACCTGCTCATGGAAGTGCAGTGCGCTAAAGCTGAAGGAGACCTCCCTGGTCTCGCGTTCCTAGATACAGCAAGAGGAGTAAATCCAATCATCCAAAAACTTCCCTTCTACCTGCAAGAAAGGTGGATTACGGTAGGAGCCAACTACAAACGCACAAAATGTGTCTCCTTCCCACCATTTAGTGTTCTAGTAGACTTTGTTGCACAAGAAGCTGATGCTAGAAACGACCCCAGCTTTAACCTCACACCATCACCTGATGCACCCAGACCAGACAAACTATCTTGGAGGGCAAACAGACAAAAAGAGATTTCTGTGCACAAAACTGATGTCATCTCTCGCACTAGTTCAGACACACAGAGGTTCCCAAACAAAACTGTACATGGTGAAAAGATTTATCCAATTCACAAGAAAGCCCATCCTCTCGCAGTGTGCAGAGCATTTCGCATGAAAACACTGTTAGATAGGAAAATATTCTTAAAAGAAAATGACTTTTGCTTCAGGTGCTGTGCTTCATCTTCACACATAGCAAAGAACTGTAAAGCCAAGGTACAGTGTTCCGAGTGCAACGATGAGAAGCACTGCACGGCTCTCCACCCAGGACCAGCTCCCTGGCTAAAAGAAACCGAACCAGCAGCAGAGCATGGCGGGGAGCCTGACACCACTGAATCAGAGGAGATCACTTCTAAATGCACTCAGGTTTGTGGTGTGAATGAAGCAGGCACTTCATGTTCTAAAATCTGTCTCGTGAATGTCTACCCAGCAGGCCACCCACATCAAGCAGTAAGGCTTTATGCCATCCATGATGAACAAAGTAACAGATCACTAGTACGTCCGGAGTTCTTTGAGTTGTTTAATGACTGCGGCCCTAGTTCCCCTTACTCGCTTAAGACATGTGCAGGTACCAAAGAGACAATGGGTAGAAGAGCTACAGGTTATGTAGTGGCAGCTTTAGATGGTTCAGTCCACATCTCACTGCCTAGCCTAATTGAGTGCAAAAATATCCCAAATGACAGAGACGAGATCCCCACACCCAGTGCAGCTAGACACCACAGCCATCTAAAGTCAGTGGCTCACCTCATTTCTGCCTTGGACTCTAACGCCCCCATACTAATGCTTCTTGGACGGGATGTCATTAGAGCTCACAAAGTCCGCAAACAGATAAGTGGCCCTAACAACGCACCCTATGCTCAAAAATTGGACCTAGGATGGGTCATAGTAGGAAACGTGTGTTTAGGTGACGTCCACAGAACTCCTGCAGTAAGGACTCTGTTCACAAATGCAACTGAAAGGGGACGTCCCACAGCATTCGAGCCATGTCCTAATGTTTTCAACATAAAAGAGAAACATTGTGGGATACAAGTTCCACTCAACTTCAGCTCCCAGCTGGCAGACAGTGCTTGTGAACCTGATCATTTAGGATGTAATGTGTTCAAACAAACCAGAAATGACAACTACATCTCACCTTCCATCCAGGACAATGCCTTCTTAAAAATAATGGAGGAAGGACTAACAAAAGACACAGATAACAGTTGGACAGCTCCTTTACCATTTAAAAATCCACGCCGAAAGCTCCCTAACAACAGACCACAGGCCCTGAATTGCCTAATGTCTCTTCTTCGCACCTTTGAAAAGAAGAAAGAGATGAAGGAACATTTCATCACCTTCATGGACAAAATATTCCAAAACAAACATGCAGAGATCGCCCCTACACTAAAAGAGGATGAGGAATGTTGGTATCTGCCATTATTCGGTGTCTACCATCCCCGTAAACCCACGCAGATCAGGGTCGTCTTCGACAGCAGCGCCAAGTATGAAGGCGTATCCCTGAATGACGTTCTGTTAACAGGACCAGATTTTAATAACTCATTGCTTGGGGTCCTAATACGCTTCAGAAAAGAAGCCGTTGCCTTCACAGCAGACATCGAACAGATGTTTTACTGTTTCAACGTGCGAGAGCAAGACAGGAGCTACTTACACTTCTTGTGGTTCCGTGACAACGACATTTCCAAAGAAGTTGTGGAGTACAGAATGACGGTCCACGTCTTTGGGAACAGCCCATCGCCAGCAGTAGCCATATATGGCCTGCACCAGTCTGTCCAACGCGTCGAACCGGACTGCGATGCAGATGTGAAGCAGTTTGTCATGCGTGACTTCTACGTTGATGACGGACTCAAATCTCTACCTACTGTTGAAAAAGCCATATCTCTACTCCAAAGAACCCGAGACGCACTTGCAAACTCAAACTTAAGACTGCATAAAATAGCAGCAAACAGGAAGGAAGTACTAGAGGCATTCCCGACTCAAGATCATGCCAAAAATCTAAAAAACCTGGACTTCGAAAGTGATTCGGTGCCCATGCAGCGTAGCCTAGGTCTCCTCTGGGACCTAAGTAAAGACCGCTTCACCTTTGAAGTATCTGATGAGTCAAAACCCTTTACCAGACGAGGTGTTCTATCAACAATAAACAGTCTCTATGATCCGCTGGGTTTTGTAGCACCAGTCACCATACAGGGGAAGTCAATTCTACGCGAACTTACAGCTGAAAATGGGGACTGGGATGCTCCACTCCCTCCCGAAATGGAAGAGTCTTGGACACAGTGGAAAGACTCACTCAAAGACTTGCCTAACATGACCATTCCCAGAGCATACACAGACATTTCCCCTTCAACAGCCGTGAAAAAAGAGTTGTGTGTTTTTTCAGACGCATCTACCAAAGCCATAGCTGCAGTGGCCTATTTAAAAGTGACAGATGCAGAAGGACACAGTCAAGTAGGCTTTGTAATGGGTAAGGCTAAGCTAGCACCACGCCCAGATCAGACTATTCCAAGATTAGAGCTTAGTGCTGCCATTTTAGCGGTTGAGCTCGCAGATCTTATCTCAGATGAACTTGACTGTAAACTAGATCACACTACTTTCTACACAGACAGTAAAGTAGTCCTAGGTTACATCTACAACGAGTCTAGAAGATTTTATGTCTATGTCAGTAATCGTGTGACTAGAATCCGCAGATCTTCTCAGCCATGCCAGTGGCACTATGTAGCTAGCAGTCAGAACCCTGCAGATCACGCCACTCGTTCTGTTCCTGCATTCCAGCTGCCGCTTAGTAACTGGCTCACCGGCCCTGACCTTTTACATCAGATTCAGAATTCTCCAAATGACTCCTATGACCTTGTAGAACCCAACATGGACGCAGATGTAAGACCTCAGGTAACCGCACTCAAAACAACAGCCTCAACTAAAGAACTGGGCTCAGACAGATTCACCAAGTTTTCTACCTGGAAATCCCTCACACGTGCTCTTTCTAGACTAATACATGTAATCCACAACTTCAAATCACCACCAGGCAAAGCCAATCACTGTAATGGCTGGCATTACTGTGAAACGGGACTTACTGTGGATGAGTTAAAGCAAGCTCAGAACCTTGTCATTCGAGCAGTACAGCAGGACGTGTATGCTGAAGAAATCAAGTGTGTGCAAAAACATGGAAAACTACCCAAAACCAGTCATCTCAAAACCTTAGACCCCTATCTGGACAAAGAAGGACTCCTTAGAGTAGGTGGTCGCATCAGAGACTCAAACATTAGCCAAGGTGAGAAAAACCCTCTCATAGTTCCTGGCCACCACCATGTTGCAGCGCTTCTCATAAAGCACTACCACGAGCAGACCCAGCATCAAGGTCGCCTTTTCACAGAAGGAGCCGTTCGCTCCGCAGGATGGTGGATAGTGGGCGGTAAAAGAAAAGTGAGCACAATCATCTATCATTGTGTTACCTGCAAAAGACTTCGTGCCCCTTTGAGCACACAGAAAATGTCAAACCTCCCTCCAGACCGTCTCACAACGGATCCCCCGTTCACGAATGTGGGCTTAGATGTGTTTGGTCCGTGGTTTGTGTCTTCACGACGTACAAGAGGAAGTGTCAACCAGAATAAAAGGTGGGCTGTCATATTCACTTGTTTGAGTATTAGAGCAGTTCACATTGAAGTGGTAGAGTCACTTGATACATCTAGCTTCATTAATGCATTCCGACGATTTCTGGCCGTGAGGGGACCAGTGAAAACTGTTCGCTCTGATCGAGGCACCAATTTTGTAAGTGCATGTAAAGAACTGAAAATCCCTTCAAACTTGGACAACACAGCTGTGCACACCTTCTTAAAAGAACATGGATGTAAATGGACTTTTAACCCACCTCATGCCTCCCATTTCGGCGGAGCATGGGAGAGAATGATAGGTTTAGCACGGAGAATATTGGACTCTATGTTTTTTCAGCTTAAGACCACTAAACTCACTCATGAGGTTCTCGTCACCTTCATGGCAGAGGTGGCTGCTATCATAAACTGTAGACCCCTCGTCCCGGTTTCATCAGACCCAAGTGACCCCTTTATCTTGACTCCAGCTGTTCTCCTGACTCAAAAGGTAGCACCCCTTCAGGCTCCAGCTGAAAAATTCACAGCATCAGACCTCTACAAACATCAGTGGCGCCAGGTTCAGCACCTGTCGAACATCTTCTGGGACAAATGGAGGAAAGAGTTTCTCCCTACCCTACAGCCACGCCGCAAATGGCAGTCTATTCAGCCTAACGTGAGCTTAGGAAATGTTGTGGTACTCAAAGACAGTCGAGTGCCAAGAAATGAGTGGCCTCTTGGTCTCATAACTAAGGTGTTCCCAAGTAAAGATGGTAAAATACGTACCGTGGAAATTAAGGTAGTTAAATCAGATGGTACAAAGGTGTTGACCAGACCTATCTCAGAGATCGTACCCTTGGTGCCTTCTTAACGTGTTGTTTTCTTCAACGTTTAATCGTGGCGTTTATTCACGCCAGGCGGGGAGTGTTCTGTATCACTAAAATATTATTCCCAGTACGTTGTTAGTTATGTGTTTTAGCGCCCTCTGTGGTCGTTTCAAGTAATGCACCGTAGAAATGGTTTAAGATAAGATAAGATAAGATAACCTTTATTAGTCCCACATGTGGGAAATTTGTTTTGTCACAGCAGGAAGTGGACAGTGCAAAAGTTATAAGGCAAAAATTAGAATACAATAAGAATAAATACAGTACACAACTGTACAGAATAGAATAAAATAAAATACTATATACAGTAGAATAAAATAAAATAAATATACAATAAGATAAAAATAGAATACAAATACAAATACTATATACAACTGAGTAAAAATACAACGATGACAGAAAGGATTATTGCACTTAGTATTATTGCATATGTATGGATGTGTGTGCTTGATCAGTTAAAGTCTTTATTATGGAGTCTGACAGCAGTTGGGAGGAAAGACCTGCGAAATCTCTCCGTCCCACACCGTGGGTGCCGCAGTCTCCCACTGAAGGAGCTGCTCAGTGCTGTCACAGTCTGCTGCATGGGGTGGGAGATGTTGTCCATCAGGGATGACAGCTTAGCCGCCATTCTCCTGTCACTCACCACCTCCACTGGGTCCAGAGGGCATCCTAGAACAGAGCTGGCCCTTCGGATCACCCTGTTCAGTCTCTTCCTGTCCCCAGCAGAGATGCTGCCGCCCCAGCAGACCACGCCATAAAAGATAGCAGAAGCCACAACAGAGTCATAGAATTTCTTCAGGAGTGGGCCCTCCACTCCAAACGACCTGAGTCTCCGCAGCAGGTACAGCCTGCTCTGCCCTTTCCTGTAGAGGGCGTCTGAGTTATGAGTCCAGTCCAGTCTATTGTTCAGATGAACACCAAGGTACCTGTAGCTGTCCACAGCCTCAATGTCCATACCTTGGATGTTCAGTGGTTGCAGTGGAGAATGCTTGTGCCTGCGGAAGTCTACCACCAGTTCCTTGGTTTTACTGGCGTTGATCTGGAGGTAGTTCAGCTGGCACCAGTCCACAAAGTCTTGGGTCAGACCTCTGTACTCCTTGTCGTCCCCATCAGTGATGAGGCCGACTATTGCAGAGTCATCAGAGAACTTCTGCAGGAAGCACTGGGTGGAATTGTGGGAGAAGTCTGCAGTGTAGATGGTGAAGAGGAACGGAGCCAGAACCGTTCCCTGTGGGGCCCCCGTACTGCAGACAACCCTGTCCGACACACAGCCCTGAGTCCTCACATACTGTGGTCGGTCGGTGAGGTAGTCCAGGATCCAGGTAGTGAGGTGATGGTCCACTCCAGAGTTCACCAGCTTGTCCTTTAGAACCGAGGGAAGAATGGTGTTGAAGGCACTGGAGAAATCAAAGAACATGATTCTCACAGTGCTTCCAGCGGTCTCCAGGTGAGCAAGGGAACGATGTAGGAGGTGAATGACGGCATCATCCGCTCCAATGCCAGGCTGGTAGGCAAACTGAAGTGGGTCCAGTGATGAGCTTATTAGGCGCCGAAGCTGAGCCAGGACCAACCGCTCCAGGGTCTTCATCAGGTGGGACGTCAGAGCCACCGGCCTGTAGCTGTTGAGGTCCTTGGGGCGTGAAGTCTTTGGCACTGGTACAACACAGGAGGTTTTCCAGAGCTGTGGGACTCTTCCCAACCTCGGGATCAGGTTGAAGAGGTGCTCCATCACCCCACACAACAAACAACTTTATTGAACAGGAAGTCAGCTCAAGGAAAGGAAGCGAGTGAAAGAAAGAGAGACATATCGGCACACGGCTTATGGTGTCCTGTCGGAAAATTTACTGTCTACATCTTTGGTTTACGGTTGTATCGCCGGTATGTACTTAAAGTTAAATTACAACTTGTTTTTGTACATTATGTTGCCGCTAGCGCAGTATTTGACCGTAAAGCTAATCTCGGTGCTAAGCTAGCTATCCGCGATGTCGGAGGTCGTCTGAGATAGCCTCAGTAGTTGTTTAAAAGTTTATATAATTAGACATATGCTGTGTATTAGTATTGCGGTGTATAAATGTATGTTATGCTACGCTTATGTATGTCTTGACTGTATTTTTTGTCTTGTTTCTAGTTTTACCCTTTTGAATGTCAGTAAACCTGTTGACAACGCCCATCGGTCTTCAGAGTGGTGATATGAGAAAGGTGTTCACGCCCTTGCATCAGACATGCACCCGTAACGGCACAGTAATAGTATGAAATATCATGCTTTATTATGATGTTAGCAGTAGTGATGGGATTTCCGGCTCTTTTTAGAGAACAGTCTCTTTCGGCTCCCAACCGGCTCTTCAATTGTTTTGTTGCTTTAATTAATTTATTATTAACAACAATATAAAATTATGCACAAAAGGAATTACTAATGTAAAAAAAAAACCTGTGGTTTTATTTATATATGGTTATATATAAATATATATGGTGGCCCCTAGAGACAAAACACATACAAACTCCAAAACACATTTCTAGCGTTAACTGAACTTAAATTACACAATTAAAAGCATATGTGTATTGTTTGTGTATTTATACACAGGCACTCATATATATTCAAATAATTTAAAAAAATGTTCATTTACCTGTTACTACCACACACCAAATCCGGTCGTTTGTACTTGCTGACTTGTGTAGCCACTAGGTAACAAAAGCCAAACACTGCGCCTAGCATCCTGGAGCACTTTTGTTGTGTTTTGTACGTGTTTTGGAGTTTGTACGTGCTTCAGGGTTTGTATGTACAAACATCCCAGCCCATTGTTCCTTCAGTGGGCTGGTTTCAGTCATTATGCAAATGTACTGTTTATAAGATTGGGGAAACCTACAGTCAGCTGATGAGTGACGAAACATTTCTCCCACAAAACGCTACGTCCAGATGAACAGAATCAACTTTTGGAGATACATGTTTTGGAGTTTTTATATGCTTTGGAGTTCGTACGTGTTTTGGAGTTTGTACGTGCTTTGTCTCTAGGGGCCACCGTAAATATACTTTTATTTATTCACTCCACATAAAATGTAATAAATAAATCATATAATACAAAAACCAACTAGTCACAGTTCAACTTTTAACTATTTAAATTTTCAGCTTTTTCCTTTTAAACAAATTTAAAGTGAAACAACACAAAACACTGCAAACCACAACACAATTAAATATAAATTAAAATATGAAAACAAAAAGAAGATGCACATTCTCTGTCATATGGGCCTGCATGAATAAACTTTCTGAATTCTTTAACATCCACAACTGAAAATAGTTGTGGATGATTACTATGCCTTTCTAATGTGACGTTGTTGTCCTTGGCTCTTTTTCTCTCTCTTTCCCTCCCGCTCTGTTCCTGTGCTACTGCGAGTGTAACTACCGCCCCTCCCCCCTCTTCCCAGCGCAAAGCACAAGGCTCACGTGCGGAGTGAAGTGGAAAAAAAGTGTGAGAGAGAGGGTGAGAGAAAGAAAAAAAAAAAACCCGACTCGCGTCGTTCCCTTCAAAGAACCGGCTTGAAGAGCCGTTTCGTTCGCGACCGACACATCACTAGTTAGCAGTAGGAAATTTGTTATCTTAGCCACTCCAGAAATGCTGTAAATGGGCTTACTTTCTGTTGCAGGAGAGACATTGCTTTACTTCACTTTATTCTTTTTAATTTTTAGATCAAAGTATAATGTATCCATTCAGTATGAATACTGCTTTCCAGGGAGTACAAAAAAACCCAGATGAGATACTGTAAACCCTGGTTTATTTGGTTTGTTTAATTGATATTTAATTGAGTACACTCCAGATGCATCAGCTCAGTGTTCTGGCATCACGCATACTGACTCACCAAGATGACTTAATGGGACATTCAAGTGGTATGAGTCAATTGCTAATGCCATTAGTTACACTGCTTTACCTCTTTTGATTACATATAAAATGTCTGCCAACGCCAAGGGTGATAATTTTGGATACATCACGTTACCTGCAGTTTAACATCTACTCCTTCACTACATCAGTGCCAAATCATCTAAAGCTAGATTTAGTGGGGGGAAAAACATTGGAAAAGCTCTTAACCCAAAAAGAGGAATGCCAAGATGCATGAGCTGAAACAAAATCCAACCTTAACCCTCAACAGGTCAACAATGCCCTGGTTAGTTTTAAGAAGTTGAGACACAGACACAGTCATGGTACTGCTGTCCTGTATGACATGGTCTTGTTACAAGCTAATATTGTAAAGCATTATTTCATAATATATTGCTAATTATATTAAATAGTTTGCTGAAACCATGTGTATCATTTACACATTGCGGGTTAGGTCTGTTCCATCCATCCTGTCAGGTTTACATTGTTGGATTGTCATTTATGCTTAGAAATATTTACTCATATATGCTTAGAGTTGTATAATCAATGGCATGTTGGTAGAGGGTTGATCCTTAATAGTCTGCAAAGACTTTGTGTGCATTCCAGGATAAACATAAAAAAAAAAAAACACCCAGCACGCCCCTGCGGGCGGTTTATCCTTCAAGCTCGGGTCCTCTACCAGAGGCCTGGGAGCTTGAGGGTCCTGCGCAGTATCTTAGCTGTTCCCAGGACTGCGCTCTTCTGGACAGAGATCTCCGATGTTGTTCCCGGGATCTGCTGGAGCCACTCGCCTATCTTGGGAGTCACCGCACCTAGTGCTCCGATTACCACGGGGACCACCGTTACCTTCACCCTCCACATCCTCTCGAGCTCTTCTCTGAGCCCTTGGTATTTCTCCAGCTTCTCGTGTTCCTTCTTCCTGATATTGCTGTCATTCGGAACCGCTACATCGATCACTACGGCCGTCTTCTTCTGTTTGTCTACCACCACTATGTCCGGTTGGTTAGCCACCACCATTTTGTCCGTCTGTATCTGGAAGTCCCACAGGATCTTAGCTCGGTCATTCTCCACCACCCTTGGGGGCATCTCCCATTTTGACCTCGGGACTTCCAGGTTATACTCGGCACAGATGTTCCTGTACACTATGCCGGCCACCTGGTTATGGCGTTCCATGTATGCCTTGCCTGCTAGCATCTTGCACCCTGCTGTTATGTGCTGGATTGTCTCTGGGGCATCTTTACACAGCCTGCACCTGGGGTCTTGCCTGGTGTGATAGACCCCAGCCTCTATGGATCTTGTGCTCAGAGCTTGTTCTTGTGCTGCCATGATTAGTGCCTCTGTGCTGTCTTTCAGTCCAGCTTTGTCCAGCCACTGGTAGGATTTCTGGATATCAGCCACCTCCTCTATCTGCCGGTGGTAGATACCGTGCAGGGCTCTGTCCTTCCATGATGGTTCCTCGTCTCCCTCCTCTTTCTTGGGTTTCTGCTGCCTGAGGTATTCACTGAGCACTCGGTCAGTTGGGGCCATCTTCCCAATGTATTCTTGGATGTTCCTTGTCTCATCCTGGACTGTGGTGCTGACACTCACCAGTCCCCGGCCCCCTTCCTTCCGCTTAGCGTACAGCCTCAGGGTGCTGGACTTGGGGTGAAACCCTCCATGCATGGTAAGGAGCTTTCTTGTCTTTATGTCAGTGGCTTCTATCTCCTCCTTTGGCCAGCCTATTACCCCAGCAGGGTACCTGATCACGGGCAGGGCGTACGTGTTGATGGCCCGGATCTTGTTCTTACCATTCAGCTGACTCCTCAGGACTTGCCTGACCCTCTGCAGGTACTTGGTGGTTGCAGCTTTTCTAGCGGCCTCTTCATGGTTCCCATTCGCCTGCGGGATCCCCAAGTACTTGTAACTGTCCTCTATGTCTGCAATGTTGCCTTCTGGTAGTTCAATCCCCTCAGTTCTGACTACCTTCCCTCTCTTTGTTACCATCCGACTACACTTCTCCAGTCCGAACGACATTCCAATGTCATTGCTGTATAGCCTGACATATATATATATATATATATATATATATATATATATATATATTTAGGCCCTGCGACAGACTGGCGACCTGTCCAGGGTGTACCCCGCCTCTCGCCCTATGACAGCTGGGATAGGCTCCAGCGCCCCCCGCGACCCTGAAAAGGAGAAGCGGAAGCGAATGGATGGATGGATATATATATATATATTAGGGGTGCAACGATACACAAAATTCACGGTTCGGTTCGGTTCGATACTTTGGTGTCACGGTTCGATATTTTTTCGATACAAAAAAAATGTTCATGCCTTTTTAATTTGTCATTTATTAAAATTATAAATATATATTTTAACTCAAAAGTACAGTTTTTAAATTTAACCCTAACCCTTGTGCGTGTTTTTTATTTTGACAGCGAATACGCACCTGCGGACCACTTATGTGCAGCCCTGGTTATTTAGCTCGTCATATTACATCCACAGAAATTCTTTTGTCCATGAAACCATAAAGCTGTACTTTCTTTTTGCCTTACAGACTGATTTGTCATAACGTCTCCGTTTTGTGGTAAGCTTTTCTTTGGCTGTCACTTCTTCACCCTGACCTGTCTTATTTGGCTCAGCAGAACTGAAATGCTTTTACACACGCACTCACATAAGCTCAGCGATTCTCTGCGCAATCAACCTCTCACATGTTTAAGCTTGCTGCGGGAGATTTCACTTGTCATGTTTGCATAGTAAGCTAACAATTAATAAGACGATGTCAGAGGAATTGGTGCGCAAATTATCATCACTCACAGATCAGTGCTGTCGCTCTCTATACACAGTTCGTGCGATTGCAAAGTGAAAGCAAAAAAACAAGCGCAAATTCAAACGCGATTTCAATATGTCACATATTGACAGTGGCTCACCGATGCCAATGACATAATTACCCAGCTACATTTCCGAAAGAATGCAAAAGCATTGACATATATTTTTCCTTCCTACAAAAGCCCGACGGGCAGGGAAGAGATAGATTTTGGTACCCCGACTGAAAAAATCGCTAGCCCCAGGACGTCGGGCTAGCGATATTGCGAGCCCTGTATCTGATTGAGGAATCACTCATCTTTGGAAAAGAGAGTTTATTACAGAGAAATGTCTCTTTCCAAAATAAAAGCTATACTATCCGCTTCTTCTGGGCTATATTCTCAGCAGCATATTAAACAGCTGTCTAAATGACTCGGCTAAAGTTAGTAGCATGCTTGCTTGTTTTTTTTCTGCTTCCACTTGTCTTTGCACTAGGATGATGTCGGCGTAAATGTGCAGTCATATTCGTTGTGTTCCCACTAGTGCTTTCAGGTTAATCTCGTTGAAATGACCTTAACGCCACAACACGGCAAATCTCCGTTAACGAGCTACCGCCGATTGCCCCGTGCATGGGGCTAGACGGCCAACACGTTAACGAGCTAACTGCGCTAACACACTAGTTCCCACCCATGTAATTGAGCATTGCATGGCACATCCAACATACTGTTTTACTTTAGTCCATGACTCGCTTACCTTCAGGGTCATACGTCACATGAAAACCAAAATAATTCCAAACGCCAGATCTGAATGAGGGTGGGGGAGGTCCATCTTGTAAGGAGAGCTTAACTTCTGTCTCGCTAGCTTGCCCTGCACTCTTTCTTCTGACGATGCTGTCTGTGTTGAGCGCTCAGTGAATCTGCGTTCGACTACTCCGCCTAGGCTGCACTGTCGACCCTAGGCGGAGCAGTCGAACGCAGATTCACTGAGCGCTCAACACAGACAGCATCATCAGAAGTAAAGTTGATAAAATAAATTACAAATTTTGTATTGTTCGATACATATGCGTACCGAACCGAAAGCACTGTATCGAACGCACAGGCAAGGTACCCTTTGTTTGTATGTATGCCTCACATATTAATGAACCTTTGTATATTCATGTAACCTCAATAAAAGAGCAGTGTTACGAGGGAACGGACGAGAGCAACTGGGGTCAAGCGAAGGAACCGCGTTGTCCAGTTCTCTCCCGTGCACAAGAAACATAAAGAACTTTGCCTACTCGTGTCTTGCTTTGCTGTGTAGTTAAATTGTCTTGAACGTTCCAGCGAATAGGTTTAAGCACCAAACCTATCACATCCATTTTCCTTCACTTATCCAGGACAATGTCACGGGGCAGAAGCCCAGACCTCCCTCTCCCGAGCCATCTACTCCAGCTAATCCATGGGAATGCCAAGGCTACAAAGTGGCTCTAGCTCAGGAGGTAGAGCAGATCACCTGCTGATCGGAAGGTTGGTGGTTCGATCCCTGGCTCCTCCAGTCTGCATGCTAAGTATCCTTTAGCAAGATACACTGTAAGAAATGGCAGTGAAATTGACATAAAAACCATGTAAAATCCCTACAGAAATGTATAGTAAAACACAATTTTCCTGTTTCAATCACAGTGAATTTTTGTAAAGTATTAAACAGAATGTTTTTGTTATATTTAAAACATCAATGTGTGATTATGATCAAATTTATTTGTTAAAGCTACAAATATTGGGAACAAAAACAGTGAAATACTTTAATACAACAAAACAATTATGTTAATTTGACATGCAAATATTGTAAAAACTATAGTTTTAGTCAGTTGTTTTTAAAAATACATGAATTACATGTAAGTAACTTTACAAGTTTATACTGTAGGCCTGTAACAGACCTACTTTTAACATGATTCATGAAATTATGCAAATTCAGGTATAGGGCTAATAAAAATGTTTTCACCAAAAATGTCATTGTGAACCTGAGAGGTTACTTCTCTATTTTTATGCTATACAAAGATATACAATTATAATGACATTGTCGGTTTTTTAATCATTCAGGCTATTGTAGAGTAACCTATAAGAATAGTTCAGTTGATATTTAGACTAATACTTGATAACTTAGCACTAGCATGCTAGTTCAGCTGAAAAGCACGGGCAAACTTTTTAAATACTAAAAATGGTCACCTGCATCTTTTGTAAAAAGATATTGGTCACATTAAGAGGCTGTGTACAGTGGTCCCTTGTTTATGGCGGTAGTTACGTTCTAAAAATAACCCGCCATAGGTGAAATCTGAAGTAGCCAGCTTTATTTTTTACAATTCTTATAGATGTTTTAAAGCTGTAAAACCCCTCACTACACACTTTATACACTTTTCTCAGACAAGCATGAACATTTTCACACTTTTCTCTCTTGTTTAAACACTCTCAAAGTTCAAACCTTTGTAGAAAAATAAGTCCAGTATTACTGAATGGTTGTATGCATGTGTTTACAAAAAAGTAAGGAAAACGTGTAGGAAGCATAAAGCATGTTCCCCAGATGGTATTAATGACATGCACAATCTCACCCTCAGCCCCCAAATGACAGTACAGATGATTAAGAAAACACACATAAAACCATGTCATCTGCTAGTTCAGTCAGTGATATGCCAGAGAATGATAGTCAGTCTTATCTCAGAAACATGTGTCTCTTTTACCTTAAACTGCAAGGACAGCTGCTAATTCCTGCCTCTAATATACACACTACTTGGATTTGAAGGGGAAAAGGTCTTCTGGACTACATGACCACAGTTGGTGTCAGCAAAAGCAAGATGTTCCTTCAGACCGATGCAAGGCTTCAGAGGATACGGGGACTGCAGAGTGGCTGCTCAGATGATGTGAAAGAGGTGGTCCTGCTTCTGTTCAGCTACTTTGAAGAGAAGGAGTTGTTCACGCTTTTCCATGTAGAAGATACATGTCTGGCAGATGAGGTGCAACTGGAGCAAGTGTCTCTGACACCCACTAATATTCTCTTTGGTAAGTCTGTTTCATAGCTCTGTCTCTCTTTTTTTAATTGCACTGTTTATAAAATGTCATGTACTGCAGTGCTTATTAATATAACCTGTTAAATAATTTGTTCACAGGACAGTCCTGCTATTCCTTAAGAAGAGTCTTGATCGGAACCTCGTCAGCACAAACATATCCTCATTCATTTCTGCATTGTGCATCATATTTGGGAGCTACTACAATTTTAACATCCATTATCTGAGCTGGCTTCCACTCTGGAGGTTCTTCAAAGGTGAGCAAATATGTCTTTCTTATTTCTCAGACCTGAGAATCTTGCGTTACAACAATTGTGATTGAGACTCTGGGATCTGGAGTCTGGCTCTGAGGTGGCTGGAATCCAGGTCTGGCTCTGACTCTAGGCTGGGTTTGGACCCGGATTAAGACTGTTTTTATAAAATAACAGTCTGAATCTGGGTCCAAGCCTGGCTAAGATTCGGGGCCAGACCAAGACTGTTTATAGGTTTGTTTCCCCACAGGTGGTTTCCAGATGTTTTGGTATGGTAACTACACATGTGTTTTCTATGACCAGGGCCACAGTTGTTATTCTGCCCTCGCACTTAACAAGGCAGACAGACAACCATCATCCCATGTAGAAAAAAACCACACCGTTGTTCCTTTCTGTTGGATTTATTTGATTGGCTGCATAGCATGGCTTTGTTGAAATACATGAATGGATGAATGGTAAAACTGTAAACAAACACAAAATATTCCATGTGAGCTAATATAAGCAAACATTCTTACAATTAGAAGATCCTATGACCTGTTACTATGCAAAGCAAAGCAGAACGAAACAGGCTAACAAGCTAACGTTAGCGGTTAGATTAGCGCTAATTAGCATCTAGGCTAATGACTAATAAAGCACATCATTGAGTGAATTTACTTTCTCAAAATATCACAAACAACACACGGCAGGTAGTGCTAAACATTCACTGGTAAAACACAACATTACTGCCAACTTACAGACTGTGCTGGCTTAAGAGGCAGCATAGGCAAGCACAGGAGTAGCAAACTGTCCTTCTCCCGTTAGACAGGAAGTAATGAGAAGTAGCACTTCCGGTAGAATGTCAAAAATAAAATGAACAGTGTGCCAGAAACGAATAAAGATTGCATGAACTTGTATAACACTACATAACGTGAGTGATGACTCTTAAGGAGCCAGAACAGCTGTGGTGACAGCAAAGTGCGTGTTGCACGGGATGGGGATTACGGTAATTTTCGCATGTCATTTTTGTTTTAACAGGTTACTATGTAACTTTTTCTGGTAGAGGGTCTGCCACATGCTTGTTTCATGAAGATGGTTCTTGCTTTGCGGGAATGTTCCACAGTTTTATAGCATTTTGACTGAATTGTGTGACTGTTGTGTAAGTTGGAAAAAATGCATCCAATTGTTGTCAATTGTTTTATTGATGATGGCTGAAAAATAAATTTCACAAAAGTGATATTTTCCTCACTAGTCTTCTCTGAAGATGTATTTTTGCATGTTTAGATGTAGGCATAGCAGTAAAAACTTTGCAGGTTTATGATTTAAACGTTTACATTAAAACATAAAAATACAGCATAGTAATAGATTTTATGTATAATATACAGAGAAGCTTCATTTAAAATGTACAGTTCCACAGTTGTTTTACCAGTTCAAATTAGTTTTTTGTTTGATATTTCCCTGTTAATTTTACAATTTATGGATCCACGATAAGCAATTTATTAAATGTAAAAAATACAGCAAATATTCTATGAATATACAACAATTGTTGTGTGAAATTAACTTCTTTTTTTGTAGATTTAACAGTTGTGAGTTTCATTCACTGTAAATCACTTTACATATTTTGTATGTAAAGCGATCTACTCAGTGATTCTTGAGATAAGGGACAAAACATGTCCGACAGATAAAACCCAATTTTGTGGTTAAAAATATGCATACAAGTGTTAACCCAACTGCCTAAAAGACAAACCAAGGCATTTTTTTTATACAACAAAAGTATGATTTTGCATTTGTTATACATATTTATTTATTTTAAATGGTACAATACATTACCAGTACCTTAAAAATCCATTGTCCAGAAGCAGGTGTGATAATATTAAAATACAGAAAAAAAATTAAAGTAATGTAAAATTAAACATCATGGCTCTCGTCACTAAGTATTTAAGTCAATACCTTGTATAATATCAAAATATGCAATTGAAAATTTATTTTTACATATTTTTTAGGTGATTAAAATCGTGTCCAGAGTTTTTGTCAACACCATCAGATTTTTTAAAAGTACAAAAAAATCAGGAATTATTGTGGGTAGCTTACACTCTGAGGACCCCTTTACCACTTCCTGTTTGATACACATGCCATGAGGTCACTGCTGTGATAATTATTTTTATTTTTATTTCATTTATTGCACACCTTTCTGATAAAACTCTGTGTCACAACCATATTGTGTCAACACCAAAGTCGATGTAATCCAAGATTTAATTTTTTTTTTGTAAAAACAGCGTCATTTAGGTAGATTGTAGAGGCCATAAGCAACTGATGAAAAACAAGATGGCTTCTGTCAGATAAACATGTGTTATGAGAGAAAGTAGGGTATTTTGTCAACACCACCAGATGTCAACACCATCAGGATTTTTGTCTGACAGTGTTGACCCTTTTCCTAATGGTGTTGACAAATGCCACAAAAGTGTGCTATTCACCATTTATATTAAGTTATTTTTTACTAATATTTCAGATATATTACTTCCTGTGTATTTTACTGATATTTCTGCTTTACAGATGTGTCAAATATTATCAAATTTGTCTTATCTTGAATCTCATTGTTTATGTATACATTATTAATCCTGCAGGAAAATGCTTAGTCCGCTGCATTTAACCTATTCACTCAGTGATGCAGTGGAAACGGCTAATGACATCAGACTTAAAGACCGGATAGCATCTCCATCGCTTAATGCATAATTGTGTTGTGAATATTCATCCTTAATCTGTAAAAAAGCATAAGGTTCAGAAAAGTTATAGTAATTACAAAATGGTACGCTAGAATAGCAAAGGGGAACCTGTCAGTAGTGGAACGAAAGAGAAGGAACAGGGAGAATCAAAAAAGATGGAGAGAAAAAATTAACAGCCAGCCCGAGTTGAAGAAAGGGTTTCTCATAAAGGAAAGGGAAAGATGGAGAAATAGAGTGAAAAAGAGAAAAATAAAGAACATCAGTGATCTGAAAGAAAGAGAAAAAAGGCAGAAGAGAAGGTTTTGGAAGAAAGCACAGAGAGACAAAAGGAGAGAAAGTACAGCAGGGTCTAAACACACAACCACAGAGTACTTTAGGAATATATATATATATATCCCCACTGCTGTTCTGCATAGGCCTGAACCCCCTAAGTGAGATCATTAACAAGGCTGGCTACGGACACCAACTACGGAACGGAGCAGTTGTCAGCCACCTCCTGTACATGGATGACATCAAGCTGTATGTCAAGAGTGAACGAGACATCGATTCACTGATCCACACTACCAGGCTATACAGCAATGACATTGGAATGTCGTTCGTACTGGAGAAGTGTAGTCGGATGGTAACAAAGAGAGGGAAGGTAGTCAGAACTGAGGGGATTGAACTACCAGAAGGCAACATTGCAGACATAGAGGACAGTTACAAGTACCTGGGGATCCCGCAGGCGAATGGGAACCATGAAGAGGCCGCTAGAAAAGCTGCAACCACCAAGTACCTGCAGAGGGTCAGGCAAGTCCTGAGGAGTCAGCTGAATGGTAAGAACAAGATCCGGGCCATCAACACGTACGCCCCGCCCTGCCCGTGATCAGGTACCCTGCTGGGGTAATAGGCTGGCCAAAGGAGGAGATAGAAGCCACTGACATAAAGACAAGAAAGCTCCTTACCATGCATGGAGGGTTTCATCCCCAAGAATGACCGAGCTAAGATCCTGTGGGACTTCCAGATACAGACGGACAAAATGGTGGTGGCTAACCAACCGGACATAGTGGTGGTAGACAAACAGAAGAAGACGGCCGTAGTGATCGATGTAGCGGTTCCGAATGACAGCAATATCAGGAAGAAGGAACACGAGAAGCTGGAGAAATACCAAGGGCTCAGAGAAGAGCTCGAGAGGATGTGGAGGGTGAAGGTAACGGTGGTCCCCGTGGTAATCGGAGCACTAGGTGCGGTGACTCCCAAGCTAGGCGAGTGGCTCCAGCAGATCCCGGGAACAACATCGGAGATCTCTGTCCAGAAGAGCGCAGTCCTGGGAACAGCTAAGATACCGCGCAGGACCCTCAAGCTCCCAGGCCTCTGATAGAGGACCCGAGCTTGAAGGATAAACCGCCCGTAGGGGCGTGCTGGGTGTTATATATATACAGTGGGGCAAAAAAGTATTTAGTCAGCCACCGATTGTGCAAGTTCCCCCACCTAAAATGATGACAGAGGTCAGTAATTTGCACCAGAGGTACACTTCAACTGTGAGAGACAGAATGTGAAAAAAAAATCCATGAATTCACATGGTAGGATTTGTAAAGAATTTATTCGTAAATTAGGGTGGAAAATAAGTATTTGGTCAATAACAAAAATACAACTCAATACTTTGTAACATAACCTTTGATGGCAATAACAGAGGTCAAACGTTTACTATAGGTCTTTACCAGGTTTGCACACACAGTAGCTGGTATTTTGGCCCATTCCTCCATGCAGATCTTCTCGAGAGCAGTGATGTTTTGGGGCTGTCGCCGAGCAACACCAGACTTTCAACTCCCACCACAGATTTTCTATGGGGTTGAGGTCTGGAGACTGGCTAGGCCACTCCAGGACTTTCAAATGCTTCTTACGGAGCCACTCCTTTGTTGCCCGGGCGGTGTGTTTTGGATCATTGTCATGTTGGAAGACCCAGCCTCGTTTCATCTTCAAAGTTCTCACTGATGGAAGGAGGTTTTGGCTCAAAATCTCACGATACATGGCCCCATTCATTCTGTCCTTAACACGGATCAGTCGTCCTGTCCCCTTGGCAGAAAAACAGCCCCATAGCATGATGTTTCCACCCCCATGCTTCACAGTAGGTATGGTGTTCTTGGGATGCAACTCAGTATTCGTCTTCCTCCAAACACAACGAGTTGAGTTTATACCAAAAAGTTCTACTTTGGTTTCATCTGACCACATGACATTGTCCCAATCCTCTGCTGTATCATCCATGTGCTCTCTGGCAAACTTCAGACGGGCCTGGACATGCACTGGCTTCAGCAGCGGAACACGTCTGGCACTGCGGGATTTGATTCCCTGCCGTTGTAGTGTGTTACTGATGGTGACCTTTGTTACTTTGGTCCCAGCTCTCTGCAGGTCATTCACCAGGTCCCCCCGTGTGGTTCTGGGATCTTTGCTCACCGTTCTCATGATCATTTTGACCCCACGGGATGAGATCTTGCGTGGAGCCCCAGATCGAGGGAGATTATCAGTGGTCTTGTATGTCTTCCATTTTCTGATGATTGCTCCCACAGTTGATTTTTTCACACCAAGCTGCTTGCCTATTGTAGATTCACTCTTCCCAGTCTGGTGCAGGTCTACAATACTTTTCCTGGTGTCCTTCGAAAGCTCTTTGGTCTTGGCCATGGCGGAGTTTGGAGTCTGACTGTTTGGGGCTGTGGACAGGTGTCTTTTATACAGATGATGAGTTCAAACAGGTGCCATTCATACAGGTAACGAGTGGGGGACAGAAAAGCTTCTTACAGAAGACGTTACAGGTCTGTGAGAGCCAGAGATTTTCCTTGTTTGAGGTGACCAAATACTTATTTTCCACCCTGATTTACGAATAAATTCTTTACAAATCCTACCATGTGAATTCATGGATTTTTTTTTCACATTCTGTCTCTCACAGTTGAAGTGTACCTCTGGTGCAAATTACTGACCTCTGTCATCATTTTAGGTGGGGGAACTTGCACAATCGGTGGCTGATTAAATACTTTTTTGCCCCACTGTATATATAAACCTCAGTAAATTAAAAGTCATGGCATGCTGAAGACCAATTTTGTTGGGCATTTTAGCCTTAATTTCACAATAGAGCAGTGAAACCAGACAAGTAGGGAGAGTGAATTGGAAGGCACACAGCAACTGATAGCGCATCAGACTTGAACTTGCACCACTGCAATCTAGCTATATGGTTTATGGTCATGTGCTCACCTACTGAGCTAAACTGGCTCAGGGGTAGAGCTGGTTTGAGTATTCACTATGACTATTTTTGTTAAGTAAGTGTTTTGGAAACAATGCATCTTTATCTCCCAGCATACATAAAAACAAAGTCGATAAAAAAAGAACAAAAGATGACAAAAATGTTCAGAAGGATCTCTCCTCCACACAAGGGCACTGTGCTTTAAAGCTACACCAGGTTATAGTGTACCCCTGCCCACCCATCTCACCTACTTCTCGTTGAAAGGAATCAAATACTATTAGGTATCCTATGTGAAAAATTAGTAATCTTTGAATGTTTTATAGTTGCTGATACACACTATACTGAAACATTTGCACCAGCCACAGACACCACCAGATAATCCACAACAAGGTTAAGGGGTAGGATGTAGGCTGCCATCCAACCTTTTACATGACTTTTAAACTATTTAGACTCAGTTCATGATACAAATGCATAATTGGAATTTCATTTGAAGCTAGAGCTTATGGCTTCTGAAAATGTACTTGTTTATCATGTGGCTAAAACAACCATAACCCACTCTGAACTGGTCACTGGTAACCTGATAATTGTTATGGGATTATAACTCTGACGTACGGTGAAATATGGAAACATTAAATGGTGCTGAAGAACACAGCTTACTGTGACTTTATCTGGCAGGTGCTGACCAACAGCGAAATATTTCTAACATGGCTACTGTCAATCCCCTGGAGACATGAAGTACACTCTGAAGATCATAGTGAGAGGCTGCAGGGAGACAGACCCATGAGCTGAAACCCACAGAGAGCTGGTGACATGTTCCACCCAAATGTCAGCATGTACAAAGCGTATTAATGCACCAGCTTTGTTTAGTCTTTGTCTTTTTTAGGGGTGTAGTTAGCAACGTGCACATAACTCACATTATACATACAAAAACACACTCATATATTAATGAGAAGATGACAGTGGAATCACAGAGGCCCTCTTGTGCTGTGCTGCATCTGTTCAAGTTGAACAAATGAGCAAGACTGGCATCTATGTGCATGCAATGTGATAAAAGCAAACAGGACTGCACTATTATATAACAAGAGGTAAACTATTTATGATGAGCTCACTCTAGACACCCGACCTACATACTGAAATTTACATCTTTCTTTTTCTTATCTTCTCACACCAGTTAAGTTTTTCTCTTTAATGTTTTAGTGTTTATTCTTCCTGCTACTTAATATGAACTTTCAATATCCCTTTGTTTTAAATTTTAACTTCAGTAGGTGAAGCAAAGTGCCTTCTCAGGAGATCAACAAAGAACAAGATGAAAACATTCTCAAGTTCCTAAAAATAGTTTGTTTAATCACCTTATATGCATGAGAGTTGCAACTTTGCTGAAGAATTTTTTACTTAGTATGATGAGCTTCCATTTTCCATTTTCTTATCATGATCATCATCACCATCATCACCATATAGTACTTTAAAAACACACCTGGTAGACCAAAGTGCTGAACAATACAGTTATAAATAGTAATAATATAAGAACTAAACAAAAGAATAAAACTAGAAAAAATTAATTAAAATGTTAGTCACCCACAGAGTTAAAAGCCAAAGAATAAAAATAGGTTTTAAATCTGGAGTTAAAAACCTGTACTGATGTAGCTTGTCTAATATGAAGAGGAAGATTGTTTTCAAAGCAACGGGGCCAATATGGAGAACACCCTGTCTCCTCTGAGTTTCAGCTGTGACTTAGGGACTGAAGCAGTTGCTCAGCTGACCGGAGGGAACGAGTGGGCACATAAGGCTTCAACAAATCGGATAAATTAACGGGTGCCAAACCATTTAAAGATTTAAAAACCAGTATTCGATTGGAAGCCAATGTAGAGAGGCCAAAACTGGAGTGATGTGGTCGAATTTCCTTCTACCAGTTGTCATGTATTTAATATATATTCTTAGTGCTTATTTGCTGATTATATTGTTTTATGTTTGCTTTTATAAACTAGATCCAGACGAGACAAGAACTAGGTTAAGGGTGACAAGTTGCCCTGGCAACAGACTTTAGAAAGAGGAAGTTAGTGCAAAGCTGCACCGGAAATTTCACACAAAGAATACAATACGGCAGCAGTGATCAGTGAGATGCTTGGCTACAAGTTGAACAGCCACAAGGGGCAGTACCCTCCATGGAGAAGGAGGCTAGAGGGTAAGATCAAAGTAGCACGGAGGGAGGTTAGCCAACTAACGGAGTTGCAGAAAGGTGCGACAAAGAAGGTGCATAAGAAATACAGCAAGCTGTCCATACCTGAGGCCTTGGAAACTGCCAAGCAAAGACTCACAGCCTTGGCCAGCCGCTTGAGGAAGTACACCAGAGAGATAGAAGGCAGGAGAATAAACCAGCTGTTCTCCACAGAACCAGCAAAGGTGCACTCTCAGTGGCAAGGGAACAATAATAATAAGAGAACAGCACCACCAAGGCTGGAGACGGAGCAATACTGGAAGAGCATATGGGAGAAGGACGCAACCCATAACGGCAATGCTCAGTGGCTAGTGGATCTGAGGGCAGACCACAGCGACCTCCCTGAACAGGGTCCAGTAACCATCACAGTGGCAGATATCCAAGAAAGGGTCTCTAGTATGAAGAGTTGGACAGTACCAGGGCCCGACATGGTTCACGCCTACTGGCTAAAGAAGCTGACTGCCCTCCACGAGCGTCTGGCAGCACAAATGAACCAGCTGCTAGTTAACGAGAGACACCCGGAATGGCTAACCGAAGGTCGGACGGTCCTGATCCCCAAGGACCCCAAGAAGGGACCGGTCCCCTCCAACTACCGACCAATAACCTGCCTCAGTACTACATGGAAGCTCCTGTCAGGCATCATATCGGCTAAGATGAACAGGCACATGGGTCAATACATGAGCGGGACACAGAAAGGAATTGGCAAGAATACCAGAGGCGCAAAACACCAGCTACTGGTAAACAGAACAGTCAGCCGAGACTGCAAGACCAGACTGACGGATACCGACTACGGAACGGAGCAGTTGTCAGCCACCTCCTGTA
Source organism: Mchenga conophoros (assembly GCF_057382185.1). Lineage (NCBI taxonomy): Eukaryota > Metazoa > Chordata > Actinopteri > Cichliformes > Cichlidae > Mchenga > Mchenga conophoros. Next base: position 15,768,007 of record NC_140527.1, on the reverse strand, counting down.
CATAAATGACATCAAGCTGTATACCAAGAGTGAACGAGACATCGATTCACTGATCCACACTACCAGGCTATACAGCAATGACATTGGAATGTCGTTCAGACTGGAGAAGTGTAGTCGGATGGTAACAAAGAGAGGGAAGGTAGTCAGAACTGAGGGGATTGAACTACCAGAAGGCAACATCGCAGACATAGAAGACAGTTACAAGTACCTGTGGATCCCGCAGGCGAATGGGAACCATGAAGAGGCCGCTAGAAAAGCTGCAACCACCAAGTACCTGCAGAGGGTGAGGAGTCCTGAGGAGTCAGCTGAATGGTAAGAACAAGATCCGGGCCATCAACACGTACGCCCTGCCCGTGATCAGGTACCCTGCTGGGGTAATAGGCTGGCCAAAGGAGGAGATAGAAGCCACTGACATAAAGACAAGAAAGCTCCTTACCATGCATGGAGGGTTTCACCCCCAAGAATGACCGAGCTAAGATCCTGTGGGACTTCCAGATACAGACGGACAAAATGGTGGTGGCTAACCAACCGGACATAGTGGTGGTAGACAAACAGAAGAAGACGGCCGTAGTGATCGATGTAGCGGTTCCGAATGACAGCAATATCAGGAAGAAGGAACACGAGAAGCTGGAGAAATACCAAGGGCTCAGAGAAGAGCTCGAGAGGATGTGGAGGGTGAAGGTAACGGTGGTCCCCGTGGTAATCGGAGCACTAGGTGCGGTGACTCCCAAGCTAGGCGAGTGGCTCCAGCAGATCCCGGGAACAACATCGGAGATCTCTGTCCAGAAGAGCGCAGTCCTGGGAACAGCTAAGATACCGCGCAGGACCCTCAAGCTCCCAGGCCTCTGATAGAGGACCCGAGCTTGAAGGATAAACCGCCCGCAGGGGCGTGCTGGGTGTTTTTTGTTTTTTTTTAATGTGTGAATGTATAAATGAAGTGTAAAATTGTTTTTGGATGAATGATTAAAGGTGCACATTGTTTTGAAACTGGGTGGGTGTGTGTGTGAAACAATTATCTTTTAAGGAAGTTCAGGGAAGTGTGCAAAATGCTGATGAAAGTATTGTGTGAATTATGCTACAAAACTGAGCTGAAAGAATGGTGATGGAAAAACTGCTATTTATCCTGAGGATTTGTGCCAAACGAGCTCTGTTAAGCACACTGAAGATTTTGATGTGAATACTTGCAGATGCAAAGAGCTTAGTATATTTAAGGGTGTGTGTGTGTGCGTGTACGGAGGGTGCATTCTTTTTAGATCAACACTTAGCAGAGATACAGAGGGTTTATAGACTGTAAATATAAAATAAGAGTTCGGTTAGGCTGTGAAAAACAGGTGGACTCTTCTTAACCTGAAAACATGAGTACAGCAGCAAAATGATAGATTAACAGAATTGGGACGAAAACAGGAAAGGCTTTGGCTTAAAATTTTACAGCTTCACCTCTCATTCTGTCCTTATCCTGAGAAGAAGCTTAAAGGACAGATAGAGCAACATCGTGTACTTGAAGAATTAACAGCAGGCAAAAGAAAGTGCAACTGAACTATAACACTGAAGACTCCAGCAGCAGCATGTAAGAAAACACTTGATGGAACATGCACTCTGAATTACAAGCTGGGAAGTTCAACAGTGAGATGACTGTGTGAAAGCACTGGACAGCACTGGACACTGGGTTTTATATTTGCCATGCTGGGAGTTAACCTCCAAAAAAAGACTGAAAAGATCAAAAGAGAAGGAATGAAGAGAGGAAACAGTTGATTTGGCCTGTGTTGATCTGGGGGTAGTGATGCGCTAATCATGAACGAATCGTTCAATACTCGAGAATCACTTTACTGACTCATGAATCATGATTCACAAACCCAACTGACTCACTGACTCATCCCTGTTGGTGTTAGCAGCAATATATCTAGCTTATAATTAAAATTGTGGAGAAAAACACAACATCCAGTATCTTAACAAAAAAAATTCTGCTCAGAACTGGAAGAAAAACCCTGATTAGAAGCTCACATCAAGACAATAGCTCCTCGGTTCACAGTAGCATCGCTCTGCTAACATGCTAACAGCACATTTGAGCTACTCACCCCCGTCCTGTGCTGAATCGTAGGGTAAGCGAATGACTCAGGACTCACTAACCCCCTCCCTCCTGTGCTGAATCGTAAGCGTAAGCGAATCACTCAGGACTTGCTCACCCCCTCCCTCCTGTGCTGAATCTGTGGCTGTATCTCAATTCAGGGTCTGCACCTATAAAGGCTGCATTTTAAGGCTGATTACATCACAGTGGCGCGCCGAAGACTGTCCCAATTCAAAGGCTGCTCGAAATGCGGCCCTCAAATGCGTCCTTCATTTCCCTGAATTTTAAGGCTGTGGCGGTAGACTTCGTGGTCCCATATATCCCACAATTCATAGCGCGGCAGTCAGTGTGGATAATTCTGCCGCAGACGGCAGAAGCGGAGCGGCCGAAGAGTAAACTGTGAAAAGTAAGTACTGAATATTATGTCACTTATTTATGTGCAAATGTTTAATAATGAGGAACATTAAAACATTACTGTTGGCCACATGTCGGCAAAGTTATTTGCCATTAGCGATGTTTGTACGTTCAGCTTTTACTTGCTTTTAAAGCCTTTAAAATATAATAATACAATAGTCGACCTTAATCTTGCAGAGAATGTGATGATTTTGTGGATAATTAAAGTCAGTCATATATCCACAAACACAACAAGCTGAAAGTCAGTGATGCTGCTCGGTTTGCAGTCCTGAATATCATGGCACAAGCACGATTCACTGCACTGTTAATGTTAGCTATATTATATTGCTGCCTCTGTTCGGTGGTGTCAAGCCAAACGGACTTTAACATGTGTTTGAACGAGCTGACGGTTCACTCGTTAAGCTGAAAGAAAGATGCTTTAATCACAGGAGTCACACATGTGTCCACTGTACCAGCTGGGAACTCTTCTTGTTTAGCACTCGTAATAACACAAACACTAAATCCTCCTGTTTGTAGCAGTGTATACACCTGAGACTGTCACCTGTCTGTATGTCCTGCATTCTCTCTCTTTTTCTTTCTCTCTGATTGTGTAATAAAAGTATGAACATGTATTTATAAGTTACACTTGTGTTTGAATCCTGCAGCTTATCACACATTTGATTTCCATGTGTGACAACTTCAAGTGTCCAGAGTGAGGACAGACTGAGGCACCCGCTGCTGCACATCATCTGTGAGGCTTTGCACCCCTGATGATCCACCAGGACAAACTCAGCAGTGTGTGAGGAAGAGGAGGAGGAAGAGCCAGCAGCAGCTGACAGATGGAGGGAATAGACAGACTGTTCCCTGTTTGTGAAGGACTGCTAGAAAAGTTTAGAATAACTAATTGTCTGTCCTGAATCAGTCTTATTAGGTAATGTTCAAATAATTTTATCATTCCAGTGTTTGCAGTGTGGGAGAAAGTACTCGAGGCCTTCAAGTTACACACTATGAAAGGCAGAAACACGTTTAACGTTCAGAAACCTAAAGTATGTATCAGCAGCAGAATGGAGCTAAAAATAAATGTTTGTTTCAGTTCTATGAAGCTTTGTAATACATCTATATATACACTGTCAAAGATACTTGAGTGTCTTTGAGTGAAGATTTAAGGTGATAGGACATATAAATAGCTGCAACTTGAATCTTTACTGAAGTTCAGTATTTGACACAGAGTTCACTCACTCACATGTGCTGTACCAGTGTACCTGCACATGTGATGTGACAATAGAAGTCGTTTGATTTGAGAGTTCAAACTCACTGCTGTAATAACTAATAATGATTAGTGTAATAACTAATAATGATTAGTATAATAACTACAATATTGGCCATATCATATTTACACTGACTTTAGTCTCATGAACAACATTAACTATTTGTTATTTACTAACTAATCTTACATGACTGTTCAGTACAGATATGAAGCCCAACAATCATGTTTTACAGTCCTTTGTTCTCAGCCTCAGATACTTATTAAATCACACAAAACTCATGTAGAAACAAACAAACGAACGAACAAAATATGTTCTCCTTCATTTCTGTCAACCACACGTTTCCAGCTATCATGGTTGCTAGGCAACCTGGGCAGCGCAACGGAGGCTAGACTGTCCCATTTCACAAGCCTCACACTTCCGGCCTTAGCGGTCTTTGAGTACGCGGCCCTTGAGGATCGTTGAGGCTGCGTACTTTAAGGCTGCAGACCTTTTAAGGCTGCAGACGCCACAAAGATTGCGCGGCCACGTCCAGACGCTGTCATGATCCTGGGTCGTTGAGCCAGCGTTTTGTGTTTCTTTTTGGTTTCATCTTGTGTTTGGTGTTTCTTCTGATTCTGTATAATTCTTTGGGTTGGTTGTCGTGTTTATTATCCCTACCTGTGTCTCCCTTCTGTGCTCCGTTCAGGTCCCTGCGTTTTGTTGTAAAACAGTCTGTGTGTTTCCGGTTTTACTTTGTAGGTCTGCTTCTCATCATGTCCATTAGTGTCAGCTGTGTCCACCCCTGCATGTCATCTCCTCATTACCTAGTGTATATTTATAGTGTGTGTTGGCTTCTGTTCATCGTTGGATCGTCTGTGTTTCTCGGTGTAACTACGTCTCTCTGCATTCTCAGCCCATGTTTCATGCTTAGGTTTGTTATTTAGTTTTTCCAGTCTAGGTTTTTTTCAGTCATTCGTCTTTTCTCACTGCCTGTTCGGTCGCTCCACTTCTGTAAATAAAACATCACTTTCATCACCAGTCCACTGCCTGCATTTTGGGTTCTTTTTCTCCTACACCACACGGCTCACCCCGCCAGCCGTGACAGACGCCTTCCTGACCACTCCGCTCCGACTATCCACTTTTCTTGTTTTTTACTTATCTTTTGCTCTGGTTTACGTCCCAAAATCCTCTAGTCTTATAGTTCATGACAGCGGATCACTTGTAAACATCAGTGCCAAGGTTGCACATCTAATCTTGGACACTTTTAAACCCCACCCTTCCTGCCGCCAGAGATTCTACACGGCGCGGAGAACAACAAAGGACGGGCCGCTCATCCGAGGCGCAGAACAAAGAAGCGCCGGGGGAAACGCGCTGGTATTAGGAACAGACTGAGACAGCAGGCGCATCGCGCACCACTGCCCAGTATCCTACTGGCCAATGTACAATCCATGGAGAACAAGCTCGATGACCTAAGAGCAAGGGTCACCTTCCAACGTGGCATGAGGGACTGCATTCTGCAACATTCTGTGCTTCACGGAGACATGGCTGACCCCCACCGTGCCGGACCAGGCCGTAACTTCATTGGATTCATTCTTTGTGCTCCGTGCGGATAGAACGGCAGAGTCGAACAAAACCAAAGGTGGAGGAGTGTGTTTCATGGTAAACAGAAAGTGGTGTGATGCCAGGAGCATTTCTACTCTTTCCAGCGGCTGCTCGCCACATCTGGAGTTCCTGAGCATTAAGTGCCGCCCTTTCTATCTGCCCCGTGACATCACCTCGGTCATCGCCACGGCGGTCTACATCCCACCCCAAGTGGACACAGGTATGGCTTTGTCCGAATTACATGATGTGCTGAGCTCGCTTCAAAACAAGGACCCGGGCGCAGCCCTCATTGTAGCAGGAGACTTTAATAAAGCGAACCTCAGACAAGTCATGCCAAACTTTTATCGGCATGTCTCGTGTCCAACGAGAGGGGATCGAATTTTAGATCACTGCTACACGTCATACAAGCAGGGCTACAAAGCTGTCTCACACCTGGCTTTTGGGAAGTCTGAACACAACGCCATCTTTCTCATTCCCCAGTATAAACAAAACATACGGAGGGAAGACGTGACCACGAGGGAGGTAAAACGGTGGACTGCCCAATCAGAAGCTACGCTACAGGACGCACTCAACGACGTCGACTGGGACGTGTTCAGAGCATGCGCAGTCGACATCAACGAGTTTATGGAAGTAGCAGTATGCTTCGTCAATCTGCTAGCGGAGGAGATTATCCCCACTGCGAGAGTCACCACATTCCCAAAAAAGGAAACCGTGGATGGACAGATCGATCCGCACTGCAGTAAACGCCAGGACTGCCTCCTACAACGCGGGTCTCGCCACTGGCGATATGAGCGCCTACAAAGCGGCCTCATACGGCGTGCGGCACGCGGTGAGAGATGCCAAACGCCGGTACAGGGAATGTGTGGAGTCCCGCTTCCACCAGGGCGACACATGGAGTATGTGTCACGGACTACGCACCATTACGGACTACAAAGCCAGGGACACTGCGCCGATCAACGCCGACTCTGCATTCACCAACGAGCTGAATCAGTTCTACGCCCATTTCGAGGTTAGCTAGGCGGCTAATGCTATCTACCACTTGACTACCGAGGACAGTGACGTCATCAGCGAGAGACCAGTGACCAGCATCGCGGAGCATGACGTCCGAGCGGCATTGAGGAGAGTGAACACAAGGAAAGCGGCGGGGCCAGACGGCATCACCGGCCGTCTGCTGCGCTGCTGTGCTAACCAGCTAGCAGGTGTGTTTACTTACATCTTCAACGAGTCCCTGGCGAAGTCTGTGGTCCCCACATGCTTCAAAAGATCCACCATCATCCCTGTGCCCAAGAACAGCAAACCCTCATCCCTGAACGATTACCGGCCAGTTCCACTGACCTCGGTAGTAATGAAGGTGTTTGAGAGGCTGCTGAAGAACATCATCTCCTCCTCCATCCCAGACACCACAGATCCGCTGCAGTTCGCCTACAGATCCAACAGATCCACAGAGGATGCCATCGCCCACATCCTGCACACCACTCTCAGCCATGTGGACAAGAAACAGGGTAACTATGTGCGGATGCTGTTTGTTGATTACAGTTCAGCATTTAACACAATAGTGCCCTGCAGACTGTTCACAAAGCTCAGGGATCTGGGACTTAACAGCCGTCTGTGTGCATGGGTGTTGGACTTCCTCACTGGCAGAACTCAGGTGGTGAGGGTGGGTAGATGCGTCTCTAACAGCATCACCATCAACACAGGAGCACCTCAGGGATGTGTCCTCTCGCCACTGCTCTACTCCCTCTGCACTTCAGACTGTGTGGCCACCCATGGCTCCAACACCATTGTGAAGTTTGCTGACGACACAGTGGTGTTGGGTGCCATCTCCAACAACGATGAGGCGGCCTACATGGATGAAGTGAAGAATCTGGCATCATGGTGCCAGGACAACCACCTCCAGCTGAACGTCGGCAAGACCAAGGAGCTGGTGGTGGACTTCAGAAGGTGTCAGCACAGAGACTACAAGCCCATTATCATCAATGGAGCTCCAGTGGAGAGGGTGCAGTCCTTCAAGTATCTTGGTGTCCACATCTCCTCAGACCTGACATGGGCTGCCCACATTCAGGTCCAGACCAAAAAGGCTAGGCAGCGCCTGTATCACCTACGACAACTGAGGAAGTTCAGGGTCTCTCCAAAGATCCTCAGGATTTTCTATACAGGCGCTGTGGAGAGCATCCTCACACAGAACATGACATCGTGGTTTGGGAACAGCTGTGTGAAGGACCAAAAAGCTCTCCAGAGAGTTATCCATACAGCAGAACGCTGCTGCAGGATTGCTCTCCCCTCACTCCAGGACACCTACACCAGGAGATGCCGGACTAGAGCAGCGCAGATACTGAAGGACCCGTCCCATCCTGGCAACAAACTGTTCCAACTTCTGCAATCTGGTAGAAGGTTCCGCATCATCCGGGCAAGGACAGAGAGACTAAAGAGGAGCTTCTATCCCCAAGCCATCCGGGCCCTAAACACACACACCCGCCCTCTCACATCATCTACAATTGACTGAGACAGGACTCTCTTCCAGACACTCTAAACCAAGGCACAATGTACATTCCAAATTCCTTTAATTTTAAATATGTTTATATTGTCTACTCTGTAAAATAGTCAGATGTCTACTCATATTAATGTACAGAATTCACCTGCTTGCTGCTACTACTGCACATTCACCCAATGTATATACTATATATATATATATATATATATATATATATATATATATATATATAATGTTCTTCCTCTACCACCCCCCCCCCCATTTTTGCACATGTCGAGGCTACATTTCACTGTGTGTTATACTTGTATAACTATGCATGTGACAAATGAAGAACCTTGAACCTTGAATTGGGATACAGCCATGGAGCGAGTGAATCACTCAGGACTCACTAACCCCCTCCCTCCTGTGCTGAATCGTAAGCATAAGTGAATCACTCAGGACTTGCTCACCCCCTCCCTCCTGTGCTGAATCATAGAGCGAACGAATCACTCAGGACTCACTAACCCCCTCCCTCCTGTGCTGAATTAGATGAGAAAATATATATTTGACACATTTAAGGAAAATACTAATGAAGTAAAAATAAACAAAATAAATGTTTATTAAGCAATTTTGATAGGAAATTGCTTAATTTTAGAAATGTTTTTGCTGTTTTTGTTCTCTATAAAATAGTTGTTTTCTTTTAGAATCACTCATCTTAGCAGTAGGATATACATGAAAATGTACATTTTTTGCACTCCCTGGTCAACTGACTCAGTGAATCAAATGACTCAAAAAACCTGATTCACTTTGGTGTTTGACTCATTAAAACTCGATTCAGTAAAAACAATCAAATTTACCATCACTATCTGGGGGCCCACACAGGAAACTGAAAACAGAGACGAGGATCAGTGAAAGGTGAACCTGGATGTAGTACAGTGAAAGCATATGGGAAATTGGATTGAAGATTGAGACTGAACTCATGGAGGTTTAGAAAATGTCCAGAACATAACAACAGAAAGGTAAAAAAAAAAAAAAAAGAAAAAAAAGGAGAGAGATAGATAAAGAAATAAATAAACTAACAATTACATGAATGAATAGAAAAGACACACACACAAATTGTTACATGTGAAATTATTTTTGGAGAGAATCAGAAGTGAGACAGTTTGAATCCACAGCTCAGTGCAAAGATGCATACATTACACCTGATTATTAAAAAAAAACACATGCAGTGAAGATCAGCTTACACTCAATATTAATATTAACACACAACATACACGCAATGAAGACATGCTTACATTCATGAATGTGAATACATGACATAAATGTTAGATTTAACATACTTAAAGCTTGAAGTTGAAGAATAACTCAGGGAGTTCCAAGATAATAGAGTGGTTTTTGTGAAAAGGAAAAAGGATAAAACAGTGATTGAAAGTTTAAAGTAGTTTTAGAATAGTGAATTAGAAGTACTTTTGTGCCGATTGACCAAGACAAGTGATTATTCTAAAAAATAATAATAATAATAATAATAATAATAATAATGTGGTAATGTTTTTAATATGCATTTCTCTTGTCAAGGCAACTTATTCTGAGAGGAGAGAGTATGCAAGTTAGCTCAATGTGTGGTGACAAAAAAGAAGAACTGAAGCTTCCTGTCTATCTGTGAATGTAAATGTAGAATTTAGTGATGATAGATTGTTAGAAACTGTGTAGAAAAGGCTTAATGTGAATATTAATGTTGTGCAAAACTGTGTGGCTTTTAACAAGATTTTCTGTGTAATTAGCAGGTGAAATTATGTCAGTTGATCTCAGTCTCAGGACGCTGAAGAACCTGAGACCACTGAGATATGATGCGGGGAAAATGAACAGAGGGAGTGATTTTAAGTCTGATTTTAGACTATGTAAGTATTAGTTAAGCCAAGAGTTGGGCAAAACCTTTGTTGCCCTGAAGTTCTAATCCCCACAACATATTAATAGATTAATAAGTAAAATTTTTCTCTGATTAAGATTTTTGGGGTTGCTGTTTTAGTGATGGGTTGATTCTGTCAGTTAGGTTTGGGTTGTTTACTTATTTCAATAGTGGGAGTTTTACTAATCATGGAAACGTTTATAACTGGGCCCTTTAAAATTGTAACAGTGCACTTAGAGAAATCCTGTCAGGTGATTATGTTTTGTGTTTTGATGAACTAATAATCAGCTCTCTTTTTCTCATTTTTGTTCTAAGCAGGCCTGCAAGATTGAATTAACAGCGCTGTAAAAAATTTCGGGAGAACAAATTTAAGGTGACCTTTTCCAGATTACAACTGTGCCATCTGTGGGGATCTGATCAGGTTCTAAGATAATAAAGAACTCTTTTTCTAAAAACAAAAAACTAAATAAAACAAATGAATGAGCTCATGTTGCTGAGGGTGGAGAATTTGATTACTAGTCAAATTAGCATTCAGTCGTTCAAGGGTCAGAAGCTTCATCTGGCGAGAGTGTCCAGATGACACATCGGGAGAGGTGACTTAGAATGAAATAAGGTCAACGCCAACACGCTTACAGACACAGACATGACGTAGATTAGTTTCTGGGGTAGAGGTGAAAAACATTTTGCTTTGTCTTTGCTTAGCAAGAAGTAATGCAGAAGGTGTGAAAATAGGCATGCCCTGAATAGGTCGACAGGAAACATCTGGAGGCTGAGACAGCCATACACTCTCAGAAATAGGGGTGCCAAAGTGTACCAAAAAGGGTACAAATGCTTGTCGCTGGGGGTGTTCCTTTTTGAAGGACATTTCTGTACCCTTTAGGCTTGGTACATTTTTGTACCTTATGAAGTTGTACCATCTGAAGTACAATCATGTACTTTCCTAAGACATAAATGTACCTTCAAACTATAGTACAGAAATGTTCCCTTGAAAAGGGTACAATAGGGTACCTATGAGGGTACCCCCCCAGCGACAACCTATTTCGTACCTAAAGAGACAAAAATGTACCCCAATAGTCCAAAATATTTGGTTATTTAACCATTTATTTTCAATAATAGAATCACATCAAAGCATTTAAACAACCACAGGAATACATCCTTGATTACATTCGTATATTGCCATAGGACATGTCAAGAAAAATACATTCATTTAAAAAAAGTAAACAATCACATAAAGACATTAAACACCTGAACACAATGTTTTGACGGATCACACATGGCGTTGAAAAGAGTGATACTTGGAAAAAGCTGCCTGGCAGTCATTTATTCCACAAGTGATGCCGAAATGAGGCTCATGTGCGTGTACTAACCCAACATGTGTAATCATCTTCCTCAGAGTAAATGCCCTTTTTGAACATTTTGAACATTTGTGGAGTGGGGGCATATTTAATAGAGTTGGTTAAGTACCCTGGTGACACTTACTGGCAGGGGTTTGTCTCCCAGGTCTCCTATGTTGACAATGCAGTTCTGAAGAAAGACAAGTGTTTTCTTGAAGTATGCAGGGTAGGTCATGTTGAACACGAAGAAGGTGGAGAATGCTGAGATGTAGGCCTCATCCAGCGAGCAGCATGAGCAAACATCCACTCCTTCAACTGTGACAACACAGCGACACTGTCTTGAGAGGGCAGTTGTCCAACTCTTATCCTTCATTCGAATGGTTGGGTATGGACTCATGGGAGTATTCTGCAGAAGAGGAAGAAAAACATTAGTATACAGTATGTTTAAGCAATATGTGCCAAGTGGATTTTCAACAGATTCCTCAAATTACCTTCTTTTTTTTGCTGCAAAACAAAACTGTCTATTCTGATAACCTGTAAACATGGCCCCTACTCCAAACAAAAAGCTTCTTGACCAATGACTGTTGTGGTAGTGTTTGATAAGCTGCTAAAGTTTGACATAATATTCAAGGGCAAAAGCAATCACCCCTGACAGTGACAGTACCTGTGAAGAAGAATTTCCCTAAGGGGACAATAAAGGTCTATCTATCTATATAAACACCAGACAAAACCCAAGAGCACAGCAGCACTGTGGATTAACAGCAGTGTTTCCCCTACATTAGCTTAGCTGTGATGCTGAACCGCAGCTGAATTCAGCTCCATGCCAACAAAACACAGAAAATGAAACTTGTGGCCAAAGGCTATGCATTGCATCATGCATTTACCTCTCCAAGGATGATGAAATCTTCTATCTTCTCCTTGAAGATGGATGGCAAGAGGAGAAGTGCCCCCTTGAAGTCAATTCCTAGGTCATACAGATGCAAATACACTTCATTAGATTTTGATAGCATGCAAATTCCCATTAACATGCTCTTGACATGGCACTATGGTACATCAATTATCTTTGGAAGAGAGAGCAAATGAATTGTCACAAAATTTACTATTTGTATGAGGTCAAATTAGCACCTGTAATGTCTTCAGCCAGTGCATTCTCTCTTGCCTCCATGTAGACCTTCTTCAGTGTCAAATCCTTGGTCATTTGAAGAACATTTTGAAGAACAGCAGTGAAGTTTTCGCTAAAGCGGCGACAGATGTTGTCTTGGCAGGGATGCATTAAATCAACCTCATCACACAACTGGAAATGAAAAGAGCAGAATAGACAAAAGAATGACATTTTACATTGAGGATTTAAACTTTTGACATGTTTAAAGACACAGACTGGAGATAAATGTAAAGTGCTTTAACCCTTGAACAAAAATTCTAAAGATAATTGTTACACCCCGGCCTAGGCAACCGGGGTGCAACGTAGAAAAACAAAGATAAGGAAAATAAAACCACGAAGGCTCTCCACCAAAATCCCAAAACGAAAATATCCCATGACGAAAGTAATGACAAACCCATTCACAACTATTTACAACAGACTATTTATTTACAACAAACCACCAAACTATTTACAACACGGGGGAGATCGCGACCCTGACACACTGAAACACAGGGTTTAAATACATAGAGGGAGCAATCAGGAAATGGACCACAGGAGGGAAACACAGCTGGGGCAAATTAGAACTGACGAGACAGGGAAAATGTAAACTGAACACACTAAGATAACACAGACTTTCAAAGTAAAGCAGGAAATACATAAGTCATGCAAAAACAAAACACTGACACACCGAAACGTAACATTTCCCCCTACCCAAAAATCAAACATGTAACCCCAAGTGAAAAGTTTGATTCAGACAAACGAAGGCTGAAACGAAGGCAGACGAAGCTGATGGAGGCTGGAGCGGTCCCACTGACCCTCCAGCAGACGACGAAGGCTGGAGCGGTCCCTCGGACCCTCCAGCGAAGGCGGATGAAGGCTGGAGCGGTCCCACGGACCCTCCAGCGACGACAAAGGCTGGGGCGGTCCCACGGACCCTCCCCCCAGCGAAGGCGGATGAAGGCAGACGAAGCTGATGGAGGCTGGAGCGGTCCCACGGACCCTCCAGCAGACGACGAAGGCTGGTGCGGTCCCCCGGACCCTCCAGCAGAGGCGGATGAAGGCTGGAGCGGTCCCTCGGACGCTCCAGCGAAGGCGGATGAGCAGCTCACTAGCTGCACACACGGACACGCAGCCCACCAGCTGCACACACGGACACGCAGCCCACCAGCTGCACACACGGACACGCAGCCCACCAGCTGCACACACGGACACGCAGCCCACCAGCTGCAGAAGGCTGGAGCGGTCCCTCGGATCCTCCAGCGAAGGCGGATGAAGGCTGGAGCGGTCCCCGGGCCCTCCAGCGAAGACAGACGGAGGCTGAAGCGGTCCTCGGACCCTCCAGCGAAGACAGAAGGCCGAAGCTGTCCCTCCTTCGGACCCTCCAGCAATCCCGGACGAGCCCCCATATGTTACACCCCGGCCTAGGCAACCGGGGTGCAACGTAGAAAAACAAAGATAAGGAAAATAAAACCACGAAGGCTCTCCACCAAAATCCCAAAACGAAAATATCCCATGACGAAAGTATTGACAAACCCATTCACAACTATTTACAACAGACTATTTATTTACAACAAACCACCAAACTATTTACAACACGGGGGAGATCGCGACCCTGACACACTGAAACACAGGGTTTAAATACATAGAGGGAGCAATCAGGAAATGGACCACAGGAGGGAAACACAGCTGGGGCAAATTAGAACTGACGAGACAGGGAAAATGTAAACTGAACACACTAAGATAACACAGACTTTCAAAGTAAAGCAGGAAATACATAAGTCATGCAAAAACAAAACACTGACACACCGAAACGTAACAATAATGAACAGATTGATTAATCAGTTAGTACAGAAAATAATAATCAGATTTAGAGACAAAAAAATCATTAGCTGTTTCCCCAATCATCTTAACAATTCTTACCCCTGCAGATGTCCCCAGGAATGGATATCTCTTTAATAGGTCCACAGTACACATTCCTTCAGCTACCTCTCGACGTCTCCATGCAAAGGTTTTTGTCATGCGGTCTTTCACCAGTGCTGTGTCAGGATGTAGCTTCTTGTGCTGATCATTTAGCACCTTGATATGAGCATCAACGGAGGCTGCATCTTCCCCCACAAAGCACGAATCCTTTGTCAAAGCAGATATCAGTATTATCATAAGTAAACTCTGATAAGTTAATGTTACTCGAAATGCGGTAATTTGTACACCAAATGCTTTGAAAAAAATGCAAAAATGTTGAATAGGAATTGCAAGTTGAGCTGACTTTTGTTAAATCAACTGTGAAGTTCCTTTTTCTATGTTAATGTTATCTGTTAACATGTTTCTTTCAATTAATGTTTACGTTTAGCTTTACAGTGAACATAATAAGACTACATATGTTACCTTAGCTCTTAGAGCCTGAGGGTGTGAGGACTTACGAGAGAGGGCTTCAGTCTCTTCAGACAGGAGCTGCTGGATTCCTCTGTGGTCCGATGTTTCTGCGTGCGTCCAAACTTTTCTTTAACCCGGTTCACTTCTTCGTTGCTGATTAGGGGAGCCCGTTCTGCTTTGAACTTTCTCTTGAGTTGGCTGTGCCAGGTGTCCTAGTTGTTTCAAATGTATATAAGTAGTTAATTATGGTTACTTTATATTAATATAATCTATAAAAGAAACAAAAAAGGAGAGGTACTCACATAACCATTTCCGTGTACATCTCTTGAGAAAGGATACTTCACAATCAGGGCTTTGATGACCTGGATGTAGTCTGAGTGGGTTGGGTACCTGTTTCAAACATAAGAAAAACAACCCACAGTACACTGATTACTCTTATCCTTTCCTGGGGGCTTTTCTGTTCTTCAATTCTTCTAATCATATTGTTATTACCGTAAATAGTATGTTGTAGACCAATGTCAAATCAATGTAGCTAAAGTTGATTTTAATTTTTTTAAAATGGGCGTGGACAAACAGCCACACCTCTCCCAAACTTCATTAATTAATTGACTGCAGTCCTGAATTATTAATTTACTCTTGAGCAAATTCGAAAATGAACACTTTGGCTATCATAGTCCAGACAAGGTCTGGAGACACAGGATGTATGGTTTTACCACTATTGCCAGTTCATTGGAACCGTGTGTCACACCAGACTCGAACGCTGGTCTCCAGATTGGGAGGCAGATGGGCTAAGCATTTGTTCTCTGCCTCTCTTACAACAGCAATATTAATATTAAGAAATTAATGTAATTATTCAGAAAGGAACCCTTACATTGTGTACTGTGACAGCATTTCATAAAGACTCCCAATTATTTTGTTTCGGTACTTCTGTTCTTTCTGGACTGGTTCTTTGAGATCCAAGCGACTCTGGACATCTTGTGGGAATTTTGGAATGGAAATAACTGCAGGCAGTCTACGGCAAGAAGGTATAGAACTGCAATACAGTAGGAAAACAGCATTAACTAGCCATTTTGCAAGCACTTAAATGCATATGCAAATTTAGACATTTATCACAACCTACCTCTGGTTTGCTTGGGACACTGGACCTTCAACTGTACCTTCAAATGGGTCGACCGGTTGTAAAGTGATGATGACTTCCTTGTAGCGGTTTGTGAAGTCTCTGAACTTCAGCTGCTTTTTGAAAGACTTGTCAAAAAGATATGCAACCATGGTCTCAGTGAGTCCACAGTCTACCGTCTCTCCATCTAAATCGTTATCTGAAATATAAAGTACAGTATGAAATAAAAATAAAACCATTTTCAAATTTAGTTTTAAAGTGACATTATGGTCAATACATAATAATAATAATAATAATAATAATAATAATAATAATAATAATAATAATAATGATAATAAGCTATCATTGTGAATCTGTCTATAATTCCCCAAAAGGAAGTTACAATTAATTCTCTTGATTAATTGTTAATATAAATTAACTGGTAATATAAAAATGTAAGTAAGTGTCCCTGCGCAGAGCTTACAGCTCTCATATTCGAAAATCCGACTAAGTAGGTGGAATGGTACAAATGTGTACCTTCCATTGTTTAAAATCCCTTTGAGCGGGAAACAAGTTAGATGCGATAAATTTTGCTTAGAAAACGATTTTGTTAATAGCTATATTTACATACTAGCATGTTTTGAGAAATTATTGATTTTTTTTACATTGTTGTACACGGTTCGTCACTATTTATTGATAAAACACTCGAATACCGCAGGCAGACAGACGTTGAACATTCCACCAACAGTCTAAATAGTCCACATTTGTACCTTTCTTTGTTTAAAACTTAGCTAACTGCTATCTTTCGCCCATGTTAAATCTAGCTCTTCGGACTTTTGCTAACTCTACTGTAAAATTACACGTTGTAATTTTTATAAAAACACAAAATCACACCCGACTTACCTCTAAATCTTTGCGCCTCGTCGTCTGACACATCAATGCCTTCTTCCATCAACCTTTTAAGGAGCTCCTCCGTGGATAACCCCCTGAGAGTCATTTTCTGCGTCAACGCTAGTCAGCGCGGAGGCGGAGCACTCATCGCTGCTGCCTTTTCGGCCTTTGGGATTAATGCGCGTTGCGAACTTGACACATGAAAATACAACATTGTGGTATTAATGCGCAGTTGTTTAGAAACCGTTATGCTGTCTTGGCGAACTATATTTGTAACTTACAAAATGTAGTCACCGTAACATAAAAATCTGCTTGACATTTTAACTTCCAAAGAACCTCGGTTTAACTTGATGTTGCAAATTCCATAAAAACATCACAATTAATGAACAATTCTAGGATGTAGTAAAAGCAAAAAAGTAAATGGCCAAACATAACAGTAAAATGATTTCACGTTTTTGAAAGATTTAAAACATTAAAAAATTATAACTGGAACTTAATAAAATGGAAATGGACCAGTTTTTTTTTTAACATCATTTGGTTGTGCCTGCATGTCATTGTGTGTGTGTGTTTTTTAATATAATTTAACATAACTTACACAAAGGTAGGTTACAGATATTCTTTGCATCATAGGATAATTTACGTAGAGAGGAGAGGACCAACAGATTTGATTATAACATGTAGCTTTTATGAGCACACTCACATCTCATATGAATTTTACAATTAACCAGGCCCATCCAGATTTTCCCATGCTGACCCATTACCACATTCTGCCACTGTCACTGCAGTACAGGTCAAAATGGTACAGATTTGTACTTTATTTCAAATTGTACCTTTAAAGGGGCGTTTCTGGACTTTTAAAGACCAGTATTGTACTTTTAAGGGAACATTTTAAAAAAATGTACCTATAGGTACAAAAATGTTCTTCTCTCGTACCTCTATTTCTGAGAGTGTATAGGGCAAAATGTGGTTGAGCTTGTAACTGTATGTGTGCCTGCAAAATAACAGTTTTGTACAAGATGTGCTCGAGATGATCAGATAAGAGAAGAAGAGAGCTTATTAAAAGGGTGTCAAAGGTTGTCAAAAGTGTTGTTTACCCAAATAAATAAAATTGAAGATTATATATATGTATAAATGATAGACCCTAGAACATGATAGGTTGAACCAAGTTTAAATAATTAAGAGAACAATTGATGAACATAATTATGGAGGCATAGCAGGGAGAGGTGTTTTGTTGATCCTTTACAGGAGATTTCCGGACCATAGCGAAAATCACGGAGCGGTTGGCAAGAATACAGGAAGGACCAGACCGAACGGAACTAGAAGAAAGGGGCACCCAAAAGAAGAACAGAGAATCGCACAGTTTCAGAAAGTTTGTTGTGTAGGAGATTAAAAGAACCGGAGTCAATTTTTAAAGAGGAAACAGGTTAACGTTATAGAGGCATTTTCCAAAGAGTGACAAAAGTAATGTAGGACCTTTTACCAGAAAAAGTTAATTATATCTGTTTGGATTCTACCGTGAGCAGTGAGGGAAGTCAGAAGTGGATTTAAACTCGGATTCTACTTAAAAAGGGGGTAATACTTAAGGGAGGACAGTTCACAGCCCGCCACAAACGTGAGGTGCTCTCTAAGAGCTTGGTCTTTGTTATATTTTAGCTATTAGTGTCACATGAAAGTAAAACTTAATGGGATAAATTAGGGTGATGTGGTAAATGGGATAAATTCCCCTGGCTGGTGTACTCCCTTAATTCAGTAGTCCAGGACTTCCTGCTCTCAACTCTCCACCTCCACTCTCCTAATCAGGTTGCTCACCAGCCCGGTCAGCTGGTGGATGCACAGCCTGACACGCCGGCCCCGACGTCTACCCGGAAACGACGTTCGCGCCTCACGTTCCTCACCGCAGTCGACTTCCCGGACATCTCAAGAGCCGGCTGTGGTGAGTAATAAGGACACTTTTTCATTTCTCACCTCATCTGCTTCTTTGTTTACAGTGGGTGGTGACACCGCCGACGCTGCTGTAAGGCAGCCAACAGTAGCTAGCGTTGCCTCATTCAGCAATCTCCACACTGCTCACTTCTTCACCATCTGTAGCAGTGCCACCTGCTACAACGCCACCCGGACCTGCTCGGCCCGAGCCGGAGGAGCACGCGCTGCCAGCCGAGGAGCAGCTCAGCGAGCCGGAGGAGCTCGCGCTGCCAGCCGAGGAGCAGCTCAGCGAGCCGGAGCTGGAGCAGCTCAGCGAGCCACCAGCTGAGGAGCCTGCACCGCTGCAGCTCAGCGAGCCACCAGCTGAGGAGCCAGCACCGCTGCAGCTCAGCGAGCAGGAGAAGCCAGCGCCGCTGCCGGTGGAGCCAGCGCTGCTGCCGGAGGAGCTCAGCTTTACCACCCCATTCACGTGGTCATCAAAGGTAAGTGCAGAATCAATCTTTACTCCAAGAGTTGTGATCAAATTTTTCAAATGAAGGGTCAGAACAGCGAAATCAACATCTGGAGGGTCGGAAAATCGATTTGTGCCAAATAAAATCGCTTTTGCAATTGTTAAAATTTAAAAAAAAAATTTAGCCATCCATGACTTATCATCACTAAGACAGTCAAGGAGAGGTCAAATTGGGAGGGTATCCACATGACTAAAAGGTAAATAAGGCTGGCAGTCATTAGAATATAAATGAAATGGCACTTTGTGTTTTCGGAAAATCACGTCAAGAGGGAGAAGATTTAGCAAAAATAAAAGTGGCCCAAGATCCCTGCGGCACACCCCAACACAGAGGGGCCACAGAGGATGAAGCCGACCCCAACATACAACCCGTTCTCACTCCCGACGCGTAAAATAATGACGATTTGTCACGTCCCTTAACTTCTCATGCTGACGCCTAAGGTACCCTTCCACGTTTTTATGTTACGCTGTGGGTTGTCAATTCATTCCAATATGAACCCGCTCGCGGCGATCAGAGACGCTTCGAGCAGAGGCTCCAGCCATCCATTTACTCCAGTAATAACCCCGTCACGGCGAAACATGACGCCGTGAAGCACAATCTAACTGGAGAACCGGGGACCCTCTCCGCGAACGGGTTTTTCTCCCTAATTTAATGCTTTCTTTTAATGACATCGTTAACATTTCTCAACAAAAACACGTGAAAGTATCACTGATAATTCAACAATAAAATCGCTTCATGTTGTGGCCATCACACAGTGTTTTCCAAACTGATTCACGATCTGAAAGTGCGCAGATTTAACGTACATAATCCTTTGTTAATTCAATTTCAATTCAATTTTATTTATATAGCGCCAAATCATTTGTTAGGTTTATTATTTTCATTTCACACGTAAAACACATTTATAGATTCATTCACCACTCTTGTTAGTTTTGGATGCGCTCGGCTCCAACCAATCAGACCAATTTACGCAGACGCACTAATCCCGTAACTGCACACTACCCATAATCCTCAACCGCCATCGCTATGGAAATGAAGATAACAACAGCTTGGTGCTACCCGTTATTCCTTTATTTACTCTAAAATAATAACCAGCGATAATACGAAATTAAACTGGCCCAGTGTTTAATTATGTAATTAAAAATTGCAAATTTTAGTTTTTTTTTTTTACAAATTGCAATATTTATCTACAGCGCGCCTTTAGCGACACGTCAACAGATCTTAAGCAAGGCGATTGGATGGTTTTTACTGCAATGCATCTTGGGAGTCGTAGTAAATGTATCTTTCAACTCACGGTCCTGCAGCGAAGTTTTCGAGTGGACACGAGGCAGATCCTAGCTAAGTAAGTTGTGATAAACTGTGGGTAATTTGCATGTTCACTGAAATATTAATTTCAGTGATATTAAACTGATATTAAACTTGAAATGTTTTCACAGAGCAGTCTGTGTACCAAGAGAACTACTTCTGCAAAAGTTTATTTAATTTTTTTTGTGATGTATTCTCATGTGTAAGACACTTGCTTGGCCACCCAGCTAATGTTAGTACTGCTCTATTTTAGCAATGTATCTTTTCTGTAATCAATTCAGGTTTTTTTTAACCCTATTCACGTAATTAACTCAATATTAATGACTTTAATCTCATAATTGATTTTTTTTTCTAAATATGGTGTAATACTGCCTCGTAATATAAGTTATTTCTTTGGTCATAAATTATTTTTGTAATCGTTTCACCAAAACAGACCTGAAATAATCCCTACATGTTCCATTTTCATTTGCAGAAATGACAAAGCCAAAAACCAAACCATGCCCTTCCTGTCAGGCCCCAAACACCTGCAACAGGAAGACATGCAGTGGATGCCTGGGCAGCCTGAACGTAAAGGAGGGATTGAAAAAAAAACAGGAACAGTTTAAAAACAGTAACTGGGCTGCCTCTGTTAAAAAAAAACAGAAATGCGAGCAGGGTGGTTAATTCAGCCCAGTTGTCAGTAAGTTTAAAAGTTCTGATCTAATAAGTGGTTGGTCTGGTAGACAATTCTTTATTAATCACAGTTGTCAATGTTTTCTTGTATATCATGAAGTAAGAAACTAACAAGACATGTATATACACATAAAATATTAATTTATAAAAGAGCATAAATAAAAAAGTTATTCACATCAGAATAACATCATCACACTAAAGACATCCAACTAGAAAAAACTTGTTAAAAACTATTTTTATTCAAGCTACTTCTGATTTTTAATTTAATCGGCTATTAACTGAGAGACAAAACATTTCAAGATGGATTTTATCATACATTTACAGGTTTGGTCACCATAAATACTTTTTAACTATCGACAACAATAAAACAACAAAGATGTGAAACTTAAAGGTTTGTTATACATCAATTTGCTTACATGAAAGACTGGCTGCATGTTTTTCTTTGTTGTTCTTGCAGGTTTCAAAGCTACATGCCCTGGGCTACCAACCAATTCTGTTTCTTGGACAGTTTGACCGTAAGGGCCGTATAGTAGGGGACGTGATCACTCAGATCGAACCAGCGGAAGGTGCTGCACGTGACATCCTCATGAAGATGAGGAAGCTTTATGAACACCTTCTGAGAAGTAAGATATGCTTTGTCCATTATCTGTAACCAGGTGTCCTTATCAGATAGCCTATCCTAGCTGTCTTTGGGTGATACTCATGGTACACCCTAGATAAGAAGGCAGATCATCACGGGGTACATAGAGACAAACAAGATGGTGAGGATGAGGATAGTTAACAGTCACCAGCTATTCTATTCTACTCTACTCTATTCTGTTCTATTCTATTATTCAGCCAAGGTTCAGACCAGTAACCTTCTTGCTGTGAGGTGACAGCTGCCCTACATGTCCTGTTGCTAACATGAAAATAGTGTTATATCTGCCTTATTACCTCCCCATGTGTCGGTCACATCACCAAAGCTAGCCATACTGAACCTCTGGTGTTACCCACCTGAACAATTTTGTATGTGTGTGTGTATAGTATGGTCTTTCACACTCATGTATATACAAATGTAATTTTAAAAATCTTCACGAAAACCAGACCTGATAATTCTCTTCGAGACTTTCTAGTATAACAAATGTTATATAATGTTACCAATATGAACACCAAGATTCTTAAATAACTTATATACTTCTTAAGAGGTTACCTGATTACCTCCCTGAGGTAGTTAGCATCACCATTGTACAAAACTCCTAAGTCACAGTACTAGCTTGAAGTGTCAAATGTTATTCACTACAAAGTCAGGAAAGTAGTGTCATCCGAGGAAAAAGTCATTATCTATCTGGATTTATAGTCACACTCATTAATTTTTTAATGTACAATGTAGAAAAGCACTACAGATGTCACACTACCCTAGAGGGCACTTGTACTGAATTATTTGGGTCAGTGAGTGTGCGAGATGACTTATTTGATGCCAATATTTACCAGTTGTATCTTTAGTAAAAACTTAACTGAAAACATGCAAATCACTACTTATTATGTGTTTATGTGTACTGTACATTTTTTCAACCCATTTTAATGAATGTTTAATATTTAAAATTTTTCAGAATTACAAGCTTCACCTCCTGCTAAAAGTTCTACACCAGCAGCTGGACCATCCTCTGCTGACAGTGTCGATGCTGGACCAGTCCCAGACCCAGAGGCTCTAAACGAGGAATTTATTCTTCATTTAGAGCCTGTACCAACATCTTCCCTCTGTCAGCCTCCTGCATCCTCCTCTTCATCTCTGCTTCCTCCTGCATCCTCCTCTCCATCTCTGCTTCCTCCTGCATATTCCTCTCTGTCTCTGCTTCCTCCTGCATCCTCCTCTCCATCTCTGCTTCCTCCTGCATCCTCCTCTTCATCTCTGCTTCTCCTGCATTCTCCTCTCCATCTCCACATCCTGCATCTCCCTCAATTTCTACGGTGTACACCTCGGATGTCCCAAACAAAAAAAGGACAAGGAAAGGTTAGACGTTATGGTATTGTAAATGTACGAAACACATGACAGGTTCGTTAAGTTTGTTAAGATTTCTTTTTCTTAATTTTTGCATTTTTTCCAGTTTTACAGAACTCATGTAAATATTTCATTTGTTATTTTTCAGAATGCCGAAAACACCGTACACAGAAGATTTTCAAATATGAAGAGATAGTAGACAGGAGAGTTGTAAATGTAAGTAATTTAGCCTGCTGTTGTGCAGATTTGTTTGCGTCTTTGGACTTCCCGGATTTGAACTGTGCCTGACTGAATATCCATAAGCTTTTGTATTTGATGAATCTACACTAATTCAGCCACTGAGTCAGGATTTCACTCCAAATAGGACATTAAATAAGAACAGACCACCTGATACGACCTGGTCGTGCTGCCTTCCTGATGTTTACGTTCTTTAAAGTCCTCCTGACATCATGCTCAGAAGGAGTGATTGATGTGGAGGTGCTCCTTCCCATTCAGTAACATCTGCTTCAGTTAGTTTTGCTTGTGAGCCACAATGTAAGCAGTGTTGCTTTGCTGACATGCACTCGATGCTGGCAGTACAAGCATTGTAGTGGTTCTTATGTTTTTGTAAACTAATTGTATAATATATTGAGCCATTCAATAGTACACAAATGTTTATAAGCTCCTTTTTGTATGCAACTTGCATGTCTTTCTTAATTAATTGTTTGTTTATATCATGTTTTTCAGGAAAAAGAAGAAGTTAAAGTCAAGTGGAAGCCTTGCTCAACATGGTATGTAGTAACAACTTTGTTGGACGGGAACAGACATTCATATTGTTGATAAATAGTTATCAACTCAATTTGAATTCATGTATTTGGACTAGAGTAAATTGGGAGCTTTTAGCTATCGAGCTCCTCTTCTGTGAGGAGCTTGATAGCTGTCCACCTCCAAAGTCCATTATGAGTTTTGGAGGTGGACATGGTCAACACTTTTAAGAGTAGGCATAAGACTTTACTTCTTTATAGAGCTTATAGTTAGGGCTGGTTCAGCTCAGCCCTTAGTTATGCTGTAATAGGACCAGACTGCTGGGGGTTAGTGTCCCCCCCCCCCCTCTCTCTGTCTCTTTCAGGGTTATGCAGGCTCAGTATTGGTTGAAGATGCAGTCACGTCTCCTTTTACTGAAAACTCTCCCCCTCTCCCTCACCACCATCTGTAAACATACATGTCTCAGTAATGCAGTTCATGCATGTTACTAACTAAACTTCTTCCCTGGAGTTTCTGTGCTCTCTCATCCAGCAGGTTCCAATGGATCGTGGCTGCTGCTGTGGTCCTGCTTGACATCTACTACATATATTAATACTCTCTGACTTGATTTGATTAATTTATATTACAATGAAGGTGTATAAAGCATGACATGAATATAGAAGATATTTCATCCTAAAAAATTGTCATATGTCACAACCTAAATTGTCCTATTTTGTGTGTGGTTGTCGTTGTTGTTTGTTATGTTTTTCTCCTGACAGTGGCAAAGTGTGGGATGACACATGGGAACCTGCGCAGTTTTACACACAGTAAACCAGGCACCACAGGTCGCAGAGATCGCACAGTTCACAGCTTGTAGTTCAGCATAAAAGTTCAAAATAAAATATTTACTATACATTTCAACCAGTGTCAGTCTCTGTTTCACTCTCTAATTGTGGCTTAAGTACCTAACACATTCATGAATCTGATCGATCAATAATATCTTCCCTGCACTCGACATCTCATAGTTTTACATATCAGCCAACATTATTGTCTACATCCTCATAAATATAGAAGTGACTTGCTTATTATAACATATTACAAGGTAAAGTAATACTGCACTGCACGTATAGTAAGTAACACCTACTGTGTATGGGAGCCTAAAGTGAAGTTAACTGCACCAGTACCAGCTTCAGAACATATTGTATATTATATGTTTCTACCTTTTTGTAATATGTCATGTTTAGATGCAGTGACAATTGCACATTTGGAGTTGTGGTCATATGTGGTCTTTATATACAGGGTATTAAAAAAAATTGACTTTTTTTGCTATTTTTCTTGTTTGTTTGCACAATATTATTGTGTACATATTACATATGTAACATTATTGTTAATATTATAGATATCAAAGATACAATTTGATTGAGGGTTTTCCTGTCATAATTTCAATAAAAATGCAATTACACACGTAAACAATAGGATCAAAATAAACTTTTAAAAAGTCTGTTGATCAAATGCTGATTTTCAAAACATTCTAGAGGAAAACAGAGATAAAATAATCTGAACAGTAACAGTGATTGTGGATGATGATGGAGGCTTCAATGGATTATTCTGTTTCAATCAATAGGTTCGTATCTATGACAATAATTTGATAAGTTTAACAGGTTGGTTTAGGCCTGGCAATACAGCAAATATTCACAAACTTTTGTTTTTGAAGAATGTTTATCTTTTTTGGGATGAAGCTATCTGGCAAAATGAGACAACCCTATTAACCTCATCTTTATGTCTTTTTTGTGGCTATGATACTGGATTTTGGTTTGATGCATATGCAGGTTACAGCTGGGGAATGGCAGTATGTTGTGGATTGATTTGGCATGTTCAACCACTGTTACACCAAACTCTCTCACTTATAACATGATAAAGGCCTCTTACTCAGTGTCATGGATTTTCTATACTTTTGGGGACACAGGGCCAAAGTCTGAGGCAATAACTCAGATCAAAGAAGGCAATGATTCTAAAATGGGAGTTTACTTATGTCATTATATATATCCAGGAATATGTGCCTGAGGATAGTTGTCATGAAATCAATATTAAATCAAAGTATTCCTTAAATACCACAGCTGACACGAGTTCTCCATAGCTGCCTGCTGTCTCAGGATCTGTCTCCAAAAAGGACCAGGGAGCGCTAACATGTTATGTTCTAAACTGATGAAGAAAATGCACATTAAACATAGTATAAACTTACTGAGTGAAGTAATGTCAAGAGGATTCCTTTAGCTCCTATTGGGTTGGTTCCTTGATCAATGCAATACAGAATCATTAATCTGGTTTTATGTAATGTCCTCAAAACATGTCAAAATGAGGCTCACTAGTCTGTGTGGCCTCCACATGCCTGTATGACCTCCCTACAACACCTGGGCATGCTCCTGATGAAGTGGCAGATGCTCTCCTGATGGATCTCCTCCCAGACTCCAGGACTAAAGCATCTGCCCACTCCTGGACATTTTGTGGTGCAGTTGGTGGATGGAGCGAGACATGATGTCCCAGATGTCCTCAATTGGATTCAGTTCTGGGGAATGGGCGGGCCAGTCCACAGCATCAATGCCTTCGTCTTGCAGGAACTGCTGACACACTCCAGCCACATGAGGTCTAGGATTGTCTTGCATTAGGAGGAACCCGGGGCCAACCGCACCAGCATATGGTCTCACAAGGGGTCTGAGGATCTCATCTCAGTACCTAATGGCAGTCAGGCTACCTCTGCCGAACACATGGAGGGCTGTGCAGCTCCCCAAAGAAATGCCACCCCACACCAAAACTGACCCACTGCCAAACTCATGCTGGAGGATGTTGCAGGAAGCAGAAGGTTCTCCACGGCGTCTCCAGACTGTCACAAGTGCTCAGTGTGAACCTGCTTTCATCTGTGAGGAGCACAGGGCGCCAGTGGCAAAGTTGCCAATCTTTGTGTTGTCTGGCAAATGCCAAACATCCGGCATGGTGTTGGGCTGTAAGCACAACCCCACCTGTGGACGTCGGGCCCTCATACCACCCTCATGGAGTCCATTTCTGACCGTTTGAGCAGACGTACACATTTGTGGCCTGCTGGAGGTCATTTTGCACAGCTCTGGCCTTTCTTTCCTACCTCACAGTACCTTTCCTTACCATTTGTTTCCTACTCTTTTACTTCTTCTTTGATGACGGTTGTCTTTCTAGATAAGCAATTTCATTTGCTCTGGGGCGAGTCAATGGTTTGGGTGCATTCTGGGACTGTCAGTTCACCAGTGTGCTGGCATGCTTCTTAACAAACACACCACTACAGCAAACATCTCAATTGTACTTGTTGATTTCTTCAACAAAACACTGAACAAAAAATTTACTTGTGAGTGTGCTGCCTGGTGCTTTTAAATTTTGTGATAATTTGAGCAGCCCAGAAAGCATCCCATAAATTAAATTATGTTATTGTATCGGAACATGTACACTAGTCATTAAATTAGATGGGAAATAATGATTCAGGGTAAACAACTGCACCAAGGAAATTCCATTTTTCTTCTCAAAATGTAAAATGTCTGTTGAAAAATCACATTGAACAGAGATGTGATTAACTTTTTATTTTACCAAACATAACATCAATGATGACACAATCAGTCTTCATCAGAAGTGCTCAAATCACTCTCAGTGGCATCGTCTGGAATGTCCTCCTCCTCCTCCGAGTCCATTTCCAGGAGTGGTTGGTGGCTGAGGATTCTCTTGTACACGTCCTTTACTTTGAGCATTTCAGCTTTCAGTTCACTTTGTTTTTTTAAAACCAGGCTACAGAGTCCCTTCTGTGCATCCTCCGACATGCCAACAAAGGAGGCTGTAAAAAGAACAAAACAAATAAATATGAGAAAAGTTAAAAAAAACAAAACAAAAAAAAAACCTCACCTCATAAACACAAGGAATTAGGATGCTGTAATTAAACATTTTTTTAAAAGGGAGAAGGCAGTGTTAGCTAGCAATCTAGATATAGGTAAAAGATCCAGTAAGACTTTAGCATCTGCTCTTATTTTCAATCGATTCATCAAAAAATTAATAAATAAATAAAGTGCTTACAGTCTGAGGAGATTGTCCCCAACACCACAGAACGCATTCGCAACACTGTCCAGTGATGCCGCATCTCCCTGCAAAGGATCATCTCCTCCTCTCTCAGGCGCCTCACAGCCATCACCTTCTCAAAGACCTTTCTCTTTGTCCGGAGGTCAGCAGCAGCTACAGTTTAACAACATCAGATGGGAAAACATAGTAGCATATTATGATTCAAGAACAAAACATTCAACTACTGCTCAGATACTGGGAGTTTGTTTAAAAAGGATATTTATAAATCAAGAGCTTACGTTCACTTGTGCTCTGCCAGGGCCAAATATCGGTCTGCATGAGGGCATCACTGGATACGATTTGCTTTGTTGGTTCAGCGAGCTTGTTGTAGTCGTCAACAACAGCCGCCAAGCGTTTCTTCTCAACTAAGATGACCTTGCGAATTCTGTGTCGCCTCTTGTTGCTATCTGTAAATAATCATAAAAAATTCACACCTTCACATAATGTATATAGTTTCATTTTAATCTACACTCATCAATTTGTTTGCTAGAACAAATCACATCCAGCTTAAACAAACCTGGATCTGATTTTATTCTGTTTACAAAGTAGCTGCACAAGCTGTACAAACTAAGTATCAAACGGTCCGTTTCAAAGAAACTGGGACGTACCATTTTGTCTGTAAAGACTTTGTGTTCGCACTCTGATGATGACGACAAGCTCCTCTATTCGTGCCTGCAACGCTCCAAGGCTGCCATCAGTTTGATCACTTTCTAAGTGAGAGGAATATTAATCAGAATACAGGATGAGTAACAGTCACCAAACTACAGTGGACTCTGTAATCACTGACTTGATGACATTCATTATAAGACATCTGGAGCCTTCATGTGCTGCTATCTCATGATAATCATGAGATAACAAGTATGTTGGTGTTCAGGTTTATAAAACCAACTAGTACGACATCATTTCAACCCAGGTTCTATCCAATTTGATGAAACGCAACAACTCTGCCATAAATTTGCTTTTACAAGGCTTATTTTTCATTGTTTGTTGACACTGTCAGAAAGATCTTAACTCTAAGTTCTTTAATGAGGCCATGGTGGGTCCTATTGTTATACATGAGTGCATTATATTGAGACTCACCTTCAGCCCATTTCTGCACATCGGCCACCCATTGCTGCAGTGTGTCGTCATCCACTCCCAGCTCATTTCTGGTCGCATTCAGGCTCTCCACTTGTTCTCTAAGGATCCTTATGATCTAAGAATGCATTCATAAATGTCATTCATATTGACATTAAAAGAGTACTGGTGTTTTCCCCCCATTACCACACACATTAAAATGGGTGTTGAAAAAATGACCTTTAGATATTGCTGGCTCAAAGTGCGGCCCAGTTGTTCCACTTTCCTTTTGTTCCACCCCAAAGCCAGGAGGGTCAGCATGTCTGTTCGCCCTGCATTTCAGTTAGTATACAAATTAGAATTAATGAGCAGGAGACTGAGTGGAATCTCAGACACGGACACACACCTGCTTTAGACATGTACTTCGTTGTGATGGCCGCCCTAGACAGGAAACTGTTTACTTGTTCCACCTCTTCTCCAACTGTTGAACCGGCCCCATCCTGAAACGCACCTCCCCATTTGATCTATAGAAAGGAGGTCACAATACATGACTGCTGAATTCATTCAACCTTATAACAAAATGTCTCAAACTAATCCAAAACTACAAGCTGCAGTATACCTCACATTTCCAAGTGTGAGCCTTTGCATGCATGATGGAGAGAAAAGGACGCATTGACAAGAGGTTCCTCAGCTCAGGGCACTGCTGAGCCACCTTGGTTAAATAGGGGAAATATTTACAGGCCACATCGGAGCAAAGGAACGTAATATGTCCTGGGACGTTAGCTGCCAACTTCCTCTGGAGAAAAAGGGGGTAAGCAAAGATCTCCCCTCGAAACATGTTCAATGCAGCTAAGAGGACTCCGTGGCGACAAACAGCTATTTCCATGCCCTCCTCATCCAACTTCCCAGTGGACTTTTTGGACGACTCCTTTGCTGCAGTCCAAGATGAAGATCCGCACAACCCTTTCCCCGGGACCTATACACTCAAAGATTTTAACATAAAAGACATGACATGATTAAGCCCTATCAGGGACAAACTTTTTAAAACAAATGCATAACAATTAGCTGAATTAGCCTCGAGTCACACAAGACCTCATATCTCCCCAGGACAGCACTGATAACACAAAATAAAAATCATGTTGTTTTTTTTAAATACACATGGTGACAAAATTAAGTACACATTAAGATAAAGTAAAGTAAATAGTATTACGACAACACCAAGAGAAAAAAAAAATATCGACCCATCCATATATGTCTACACACACACACACACACACACACACACACACACACACATGTATGTGTATATGGTTACGGCATTAACGTCATTTTAACAAGATTAACGCTAACAGCACTAATATATATATGTGTATCTTACATGATTTGTGTGTCTCTGGATGTATTTCACAAACTCAGCAACTTCCTCATCTTTTTCAATGAAGACACCTTCAAAGTTCCCCTGCTCTGAAGTGCTGAACGAACACAGTGACAGTTGTTTGAAAAGAAACATTAAAATACATTTTTCTACAAATCCATATTTGACTTATGTACACAATGCATAACGTACCTTGCATTAGACTGAAAGCGATAAAGCTTGCGGTTTCCATCAACTGAGACGGCAAGCATGTCTGGAGTGCAGGCAGGGCAGCTAAAGCATGGTTCCTTGCACATCCTGTCCACCTCAAACTTTACAGCACTCCACTCCAAGAAACTTTTACTGAAGGCATCAGCTGATATTCGGCCATTCTTTTACATAGAGGACATACAACAGAATATTCAAGGACAGTCATCATAAACATTGATTTGCACAATTTCCTTAAACTTAGCAAATTTAGAAACTCACCCTTCCAAAATGGGCTGTTCGTTCATCCAGCATTTTGACAAATGCCTTGAGTGACATCCCTGGTGCAGCCTTCTTAATGTCATAGAAAGACTGAAAGACATCCATTGAAAACAGGGTGCAGAAATTTAAGGTGCCAGGCCAATATCCACTACCCAGGATGTCTTTAACTGAGGGGGACCACATTAGGCCACAGCTGGTGCAGCTCACCACTGGCAGTGCAAGGTTATAACGGCCTTTAGAAAGGATAAGGATAAATTCAGTCATGGCTCAAAGCATTCATTTTTTTCATGTTGTTTTCAAATCGGTCTGGTAAATCCAAATGACCTTTGACAGGTGCCCACATATACTGCGGGCCGAGGGTAATTAAAACCAAGATAGCAATGCACAATTTGCAATAAAACCTCCAAACACATCTATTGTGTATGTAGTGTGTGACAAAAGGGCAACTTACCATTTATGGTTACAAGAGCCACAATTGCGCCGGGTGAAACCTCAACCTTACCTGCTGGGCAGTCACACACATGGTCTGGCCTTTGCACAGGCAACAGCCGAACTAACATTAAAACACACAATATATATAAAAAGAATTAGAAATTAACTGATACACAATAAATATACAATAACAGCACCCACTCATACTCATACATAGCAAGAAATGCATAAGACTTCAAAACTGTACCTATTGGCTTGTGAAACTCTGATGAAGGCTGCAAAAACCCTCCTGTTACTGCCTCTCTGTTGTGCAGGACAAAGCGTGTGTGAACTGCAATATCACAGTCAGCACAAAGGAATGGAAGAGGCAGGCAGTCCAGACACCTCACAACTACTTGTTTGCCACACTGACACACACGGTGTGACTGTGGATCCAGAGTAGCTAACATATTGTCGATAAGACAAGGCCTGGCCTCTTTCCACTTTTGCGAGGACACCATATTTCTGATCGCCCAGTGAGTAGCAGCTGACTCAGACGACGTCTCACAAGTCATGGCTGCGTCCTCTTCTCCATCCTCCAACAACTGAAGGAGCTCCTGACGAAGCACCTCAGTTCCATACACTAAAAGAAAAAAAAATAAAGAAAGGAAGAAACTCTTCCACAAAGTGAAAAACACTCTAGGCAGTATGTTTCTTAGGACTCCACAAAAGCCCTGCATAACTCAACTATAACAACAAATATAAAAGTAAACAGAAATCACAATATATACAAGAAGGTAAAGTACCTTTTGTTGGGTTGACACTGGCAACATAACTAGGTTCTTCACGTGGACATTGATGCTGCTCTCTGGACACGGGGGGGGGGGGGGGGAATGAAGAATATTTACTTACTGAAATTCTTTGGTGAAAACAAGTTGTGAGATAAAATCAATGGTTGTGTGAACACTGACCACGTGGCATGCAACTAGTACTTCGACTGGTTGATGGTCTTTGAGGAATAAAAGCTCCCTGTCTGTCACGTTTTTTCCAGCGAACTGGTCTTGGCTGAGGTTCACTCTGTGGATCATTCTACGCAATTAACAAGGAAAAAAGGGAACACCTAAAATACAGTCTATGATTAAAGCAAAGATTATCAAACATCTTAAGTTAACCAACTTAATTTGACATAAACTTTAAAAAAAATTCAAATAACATAACGTTTACTCCGTACAAAATATTAGACAAGCATGTTCCCTCTTTAACAACTGTTTCCACTAAAAATGTTACCTGCATATCTTGAAGGAGTTCGTCAGCAGCCTGAAGCTCTTCCTCCAGCTCGGGATCCTCTGAATCACTCATTTTCAAGCTAAAGAGGAAAGAGATTTTTGCAGAACTCAGTGACATAAACACATAACTAACGCAATTCAAATGATTTTCAGTCTTGGCGCTCCGGTTAATGTTAGCAATTAACGTTAGCATCATCAGTTTGTAAAGAGCTAGCAGAACTCTTAGCGCAAAAACTGCTTTACGCACCATGTGAGGGTATTTTGCAGCACACAAGTCCTTTAACGTTTGTAATAGATTTAATCCATCATCGTTGGATTAAATGGCTAATGCTGCAGTAGACACGTGTAGTTGTTACCTAGCAAGCATGCTGACGGTAGCTGTAGCCATTTTTAAATACATTACACTGTTTCCGAGATCAGTCACCTCTGTTTGTTTGAAGCTTTTATGAAAAAACAAACTTTGAAACACACATCAAGGTATTACTTTAAATATATGTATTTTTTACATACCTGCATTAGAATCAATCAGTTCCGCCTCATTTTCTTATTCTTATAAATGGGTCTCTCCGTTCTCCCATCAGCCTTTGCTTACACAGGTTGCGTCTGATTGGCTGGAGCCGAGCGCATCCAAAACTAACAGGAGTGGTGAATGAATCTATAAATGTGTTTTACGTGTGAAATGAAAATAATAAACCTAACAAAGGATTATGTACGTTAAATCTGCGCACTTTCAGATCGTGAATCAGTTTGGAAAACACTGTGTGATGGCCACAACATGAAGCGATTTTATTGTTGAATTATCAGTGATACTTTCACGTGTTTTTGTTGAGAAATGTTAACGATGTCATTAAAAGAAAGCATTAAATTAGGGAGAAAAACCCGTTCGCGGAGAGGGTCCCCGGTTCTCCAGTTAGATTGTGCTTCACGGCATCATGTTTCGCCGTGACGGGGTTATTATTGGAGTAAATGGATGGCTGGAGCCTCTGCTCGAAGCGTCTCTGATCGCCGCGAGCGGGTTCATATTGGAATGAATTGACAACCCACAGCGTAACATAAAAACGTGGAAGGGTACCTTAGGCGTCAGCATGAGAAGTTAAGGGACGTGACAAATCGTTATTATTTTACGCGTCGGGAGTGAGAACGGGTTGCAACATAACACGAAAGCTCCTGTTAGACAGATATGATTCAAACTACAACAGTGCCAAGTCAGAAATTCCCACACAATCGTGAAGGCGAGAGATCAATAGATTGTGATGCACTGTGTCGAAGGCAGCAGTCATGTCCATCGAGACCAGCACTACATATTTACCACAATCAGTAGCTACCAGAACATCATTCATAACTCTTACAGGGGCTGCCTCCATACTGTGTTTGTTTGGTCACCCACTTAACACTGACCTATGAATTATTAATTATTAAGCATTAAACAAGGCAAATAACTGAATAGATGGACCAGTGTTGTGTCAACACATAATTGATAATGTAGGAAGGAGCCAATTTTAAATTTGATCTATTGGTACTTTGTTACAAGTGCCGTATTTATCCTGCTTTTTACCTTTGGTTTAGAAAGGTATTTTAAAAAATAAAGGTTATTATTACTAGAAGTCCGTTGCAAAAACATAAAATGTATTTCATAAAATAGTATTTTTGTTGGTGCCCATGGTCGTCTACATGCCCACATCTGTGAGCAGTAGCAGCAGAAAATGCCATTAAGCTTTACAATGTGTTTGTTGCTTTTGCTACATGTAACGTGTTACATATGGCTTGTGTTCTATGTCCTCTGTGCTGTTTGTGTTATTTTCAGCCTCCATAGGAACAAATGTAAAATTCTTTGCTCTCAGCAACTGTGGCAATGCTGTTTGCTGTACACACATTTTGATAAGCAGACTACTATGCTACATTATGAGCCAGGAATGGCGATTTTAATGCTGATGGGTGGGGGGTTGTTTTGTTTTTGTTTTTTTGGGGGTGGGGGGTTGTCATGTTATATATACCTAAAAGGGTATGTATAACATGATAGACCGGTACTGTTCATAGCTAATATATTTATATATATTTATTTATTAGTTAATATTGGACGGGCATGTCAAGACTATAAAAAAACATCAAACACCAGCACTTACTCACCTACAAACTAACAGGTTTGCAGCCATAGCTCATCCACACACTGTATTCTGACAGTACTTTTTTGTCACTGTGGTAACTTCTCTCACACACCAGGAAAGCTTCATTTCACTCAGCAAAGTAATTAATTTAATTTAGACTTAGTAACTTACACGCTGGTGCAATTAAGCTGTTGTTTTGTTATTGTTTGATTTTTTACATTAATTTCTGTTTTGTTGTCTTTTGCCATAGCTCAGAGCCCTCCATGAACCTGGCATACTGCACTGTGCTTTGACTTGAAGGTTTCTCCAGATTTGTGGCTGATATGATTGAGTCACTGTAGTTTGGTGCTCAGGTTAGTTTTATTAAAGGGACTAATAAAGGTTTATTTTATTATACTTTTTATGCAAACTTTCAGAGATTTTTTATACTGGTTAAGCAAGTTCTTTTTAAAATATGTCCTTAGGCATTAGATAACACTTTTGCTTTTTTTAAATTGTTTTTAATAACCATGCTACAAAGAAGTACGTATGTCAGTAATTACACAAACAAACCGGGAAGCAGCTAACTGCTGTATGTCAGTCAAATTATCCTGTGCTGTCACTGGTAGTCACTTGAATTGCTCACTTTTAAGCTTGCACGTTTATCTTGGGATCTCTGGATGCCACATTGCTATGAATCACAGATATATTCATACTAACTAACGTTAGCATGCATAACAAGTAGGATCCACTGAAGGAATGCTAATATATACAAATAACACATTCATGGATCCCCTTTTCTACCATCAGTGAAAGCAGAAGAAGAATAGTGAGGATGGGGAGATGACCTTTATAATGATGTTAGGTTGTGAGGAAATCTGGAAAGTGACGCTGCTCTAGGAAAACGTGTATTTGCAACAGTGCCTGTTTTAATACCATTTAGAACTGCAAGAGGGCCAAAAGGTAGGTAAGTTTAACCATGGGCAAAAGTGAATGTTACGTCCCCACTTAAAAGTCTAGGCGATGAGGGTGGGGGACAGTAACAGTTAGATCCAGGTGGAATGAAAAGAACGCCAGGCAGAGGTATTTAACATAAAATAGATCTTTATTGTAGGCAAACACCTCAATAATCATGTAATGGCAACAACAAAAGGAGACAGCACCGCTGCTTTAATAAGAAATCAGGGAGGTCAACCCAAAGTGGTAATGACCACTCAACAAAGAAAGCAACAATAAGGCTTCAACAGAAAGAGACAGCAACGCTGCTAACAAACAATATCCAGGCAGGCCACACAAACTAATGAAGGCCGCCGTCACTCATGGGCAATCACTGCTCAGTTAAGCACTACTCACACACCAGAGCCACACACCAGAAGGCTGGTCACACGCAGCAGGCTGTTCCACACCTAAGTCAGTAGCACACTCTGACCAGCACAGAGGAAAACCACCAGAAACCTCTCCCTCCTCCTCCACACTGCTCTTCTCCAGCTTATATCACCCCTGAGGGTAATTGGTTGTAATGAGAGCAGATGAGCAGCAGGTGTGACCTAAAGGAGAAGGCAGGAGCAGAGAGAGACAAGGGGAGGGGCCAGAACGAAGGAGGAGGAGAGGGAGAAGACAACACCACGCCCACACACTCCCACAGCCTCCCAGGATGTAACATTCCCCCCACCCTATATCCACACTATACAAAACACAGAATAGACCCATCACTATGCACTGCGTGAGAGTGCATCAGCCACCAGATTTTCAGTCCCTTTCTTGTGCTGGATAACCAGATCATAATCCTGCACCAGCAATGCCCAGCGCATTAGTCGCTGGTTGTGGTTGTACATGCGCTGGAGGAAAGTGAGGGGGTTGTGATCTGTATACACCGTTACCGGAAAAGAGCTAGAGCCCACATACACAGTGAAGTGCTGCAAGGCCATCAGCATCGCTAGAGCTTCTTTCTCTATGGTGGAATAGTTTAGCTGATGGCGCTTGAACTTTACAGAGTAGTAGCAGACTGGGTGACACACACCCTCTGCGTGGTCTTGTAACAGCACCGCACCAGCTCCGGTGGCACTGGCGTCGACTTCCAGCTTGAAAGGCTGAGAGAAGTTAGGGGCAGCCAGAACTGGGGCGCTGCAAAGGAGGGATTTTGCAGACTCGAAGGCGTGCTGGCATTCCCCTGACCACTCAAAAGAGACGTTGGGGCTACATAGCCTTGTCAAAGGGGCCACAACTACCGCAAAGTTCTTGCAAAAACAGCGGTAGTATCCAGTCATTCCCAGGAACCGTTTTAACTCCCGCCTAGTGGCTGGGGCCGGGTAGCTGAGGATAGCCTCGACTTTTTTCTCCACTGGGCGTACCCGCCCGAAACCCACCTGTTTCCCAAAGTACATGACTGTCGCTTTGGCGAACTCGCACTTAGCGAGATTTAGGGTCAACGAGGCGTCAGCCAGTCGCTGAAATACCGATCGTAGGATGGCCACATGCTCTTTCCACGTGGCTGTGTATATCACTACATCATCCAAGTACACATTACATTGAGGCACGTCTCCTAAAACCAGCTGCATCAAACGCTGAAATGTGGCCGGAGCGTTTTTCATGCCAAATGCCATCACAGTGTACTGCATGA
Organism: Mchenga conophoros; assembly: GCF_057382185.1. Taxonomy (NCBI): domain Eukaryota; kingdom Metazoa; phylum Chordata; class Actinopteri; order Cichliformes; family Cichlidae; genus Mchenga; species Mchenga conophoros. The sequence continues at coordinate 15,730,957 of NC_140527.1, read as the reverse complement.
AATGGTCGGGTGTGACAAATGCAGAAATGTCAGAGGCACCTGCCAATATCCTTTAAGAAGGTCCAGTTTGGAAATAAATGTGGCAGGACCTATGTTGTCAATGCAGTCCTCCATACGAGGAAGTGGAAAAGAATCGGCGACAGTCACTGCATTTACCCTACGGTAATCGGTGCAGAAACGTGGGGTGCCATCAGACTTGGGCGTAAGTAAACATGGAGAGCTCCAAGGGCTGTGACTCTGTTTCGCCAAACCATTCTCCACTAGATAACTGACCTCCTTCCTCATCACCTCGCGCTTTCCCATAGGGCAGCGGTACGCGTGCTGTTTGATTGGGGTTGCGTCACCAACATCGATATCATGTTCACAAACATTAGTACGCGAGGGCACATCACCAAAGAGAGAGGGGTAGGAGTGCAGTAGATTAAGCACGTCTTCGCATTGTGAAGGGGACAGATGAGACAAGTGGGCTGTTACTTCGGCTAAGTAAGCTGAATTCGCCAACCGTCCACACTGTTGTCCCTCAGAAAGTATATGCAGATCGTCGTCAGCACTGGCCTCTACACTCAGCACGGTGGCAGAGACAGAGCTGGAGGTTGCCGCACTGGCAACAGTCTCATGGGTTTCCCTATCATGGTAGGGTTTTAACATGTTGATGTGGCACAGGCGTGTTTTCCTCCTGCGCTCTGGGGTACTGAGAACATAATCCGTCTCAGACACTTTCCTCACTATGATGTACGGTCCCGCAAAACGGGCCGTAAGAGCAGAACCAGGCACCGGTAGCAACACTAAAACCTTGTCCCCAGCCTGAAAATGCCTTTTCACAGCCTTTCTGTCATGCCACGTCTTCATGCACGCCTGGGCAGTACACAGGGCCTCTTTCGCTAATGAGGTAGCACGTTGCCAACGATCCTTACATGTCTTCACAAAATCTGCCACGTTAGTTTTTGGAACACCCCCACTAAGGAACCTCTCTTTCAACATCTTTAGCGGGCCCCGCACCCCGCGGCCAAACACAAGTGTAGCTGGGCTGAATCCTAAGGACTCTTGCTTAACATTGCGTATTGCAAACAGTACAAAGGGGACACCCTCATCCCAGCTTCTGCCCGTGTCATGGCAGTACTTTTTTAGCATGGCCTTAAGTGTTTGGTGCCAACGCTCAAGTGCACCCTGCGACTCTGGGTGATAAGCACTAGACACAGAATGAGAGACGCCCAGGGAAGCTAAAGTCTGTTTAAATGCTCGAGATAAGAAATTAGTTCCCTGGTCTGTTTGCACTGTTTTTGGAAGACCAAAGGTGGTGAAAAACTTGATTAGCGCCTTAGTAATGTTTGCAGTGGTGACCCTCCGCAGAGGAATTGCTTCAGGGAACCGCGTGGACAAACACATTATGGTCAACAAAAACTGATTGCCTGCTCGTGTTCTTGGCAACGGACCAACACAATCGACCAAAACATGCTCGGACGGCTCATCAACAGCAGGTATTGGACATAGTGGGGCGGGGGGCACAGTTTGGTTTGGTTTGCCCACCAGTTGACACGTATGACAAGTATTACAATACTTCGCAACATCTGCCTTCATCGCCGGCCAGAAGAAGTGCTGCAGAATACGGTCATATGTTTTAGTTATCCCCAAATGTCCTGACCATGAATGGTCATGGGCTAATTGTAGCACGTGCTGACGCAAACTAGCTGGGACCACTATCTGTTGGACTACACTCCAGTCCTCCCCTGGCTTTGAAGTCCACCTGCGCATTAGCAATCCATCACATACAACAAATGTCTGCTTCCTGTCTCCTGTCAGATGATCACTCTCATCTACGGCAGCAAAACATTTGGTTAACGATGGGTCTGCTTTATGAGTGATAATAAGGGCATCCCGTGTGAGGAGAGGGGGGGCTGCGGGTTCAGGAGCAGGCTCAGCCACTTCTTGAGCCAGTTCCTTGGCATCAGGACCCACCTCCCCCTCCGAGGGCATCACATCCATCCCCAGCATAGAGCCGACCACTGACCCTGACAAGTCAACCACTTCTCCCTGCCGATGGGCCTGTGACCGGGTAAGAACACCTACGGGAAATACATCCGGGTGCTGCCGGTTTAAAACATCTGGCAAGGGGCTTGGGTCAGGGGTCTTTGTGACCTCTGGGGCAGGATAAACCTTCCCACCTGCAATGTCATTGCCCATTATGAAGTCCACACCATCAATCGGGAAACAAGGACACACAGCTACAGGAAAAATGCCACTTACTAGGTCACTCTGCACCCAAATTTGATGGAGGGGGGCTGGCACATAAGTCATTCCAATGCCCCTAACAATAACATCAGTGCCGCTGGCGGTCTTTTCATCAAAGGCAAGTGCACTAGCCAGTATGAGGGACTGTGAACCACCTGTGTCGCGTAGAATGGTCACAGTACGCCCATCTCCAGGCTTACCAGAGAGTGACACCGCTCCTTTGAAAATGAAAGGTTTAAAACATTCATCAGGCGTTTCAGTGCTAAGTGGTCTGCTACCAGGAGAAGCGTTTTTAATCAGCCCTATCCCTTTTGGTTTACGTGGTGTTGAAACTGGCTGTCTCCGCCTGTAGGCCTCGCAGTCTGCTATTAAATGGCCGGATTTAAAACAGTAGAAACATTTCCGGTCTGACCTGGGACGAGGCACAGGCACCTCTCTCCTTGTGTCTTGCTCACCACTAGCACCGCTAGCCTTTGCTAGTATGTCGCGTCGCTCATGCTTAACAACACTGGTTTTATGGACGAGTGCAAACGTAGAGACCTTCTGCTCGTTCAGATATACCGCCATCCGCTCGGTGACGCAGTTTTTGAATTCCTCAATGAGAATTAATTCCCGTACCGAAGCTAGGTCTGCAGCTTTACAGGCCATACACCACCGATCAAAGAGGACACTCTTTTCTCTTGCGAAATCCAGGAAGGATTGACCCTGCACCCTTTTCAGCCCCCGAAATCGCTGCCTGTAAGCCTTGGGGACTAGCTCATAGGCTAACAGGATTGCACTTTTCAGTTTGTCGTAGTCCAAGCTGCATTCAGCGGACAACGAGGAACAAACTTCCTGTGCCTTGCCCACTAGCTTGCACTGTAGCAGGATGGCCCACGCATCCCGCGCCAACGCAAGGCTGTCGCTATCCGCTCAAACGATTCAAAATAAATCTCCACCTCAGTGTCACGAAATGCCGGGACCAGACGACTATTCCGTCCTACATCAAACTGTACGTCTGTCTGTGACAGCGAAGCCACCACAGGAGGGGAGGAGGCCTGCTGGAGTTCTAGCTGTCGCAGCTTGACCTTCGTCTCTGCCTCCACCTTCATCAGCTCAACCTCCCTAGCCCTAGCAAGTTCCGCGTCCAAACGCCTAAGCTCTATCTCCCTTTTCAGCTGGAACTCTCTCTCACGCTGCTCCTTCTCCAGCTGGAGACGAGCCAGACGGATTTTGAGCCTAGCATCCTGCTTAGAACCCTCTGATGACTGGATGGAGAGTGGATCAAAACGGGGCAGCGTCACTAGCCCCCCCTCGGGCAACCCCTGGTCCATAGGTGTAGACACTGATGGTTCTACAACCTGGCCTGGAACGTGAGGCGCCGCACTTGGTCCAGCCGGACCGGGTGTGCTCGGGGGCTCCTGCAGTACAACCACCCTCTCCTCCAACAACCCGGACACCAGAGCGGCTTTCAGCTTGGCTTTGCGTAGACCAGTGGAGACACTGATCCCGTAATATGTAGCCAGCTCATGCAGATCCCTCTTCCTACAAACATCCAGCAGGGCAAGCGACGGCTCTGCCGTAAACCCAGCAATATCAAAAGTGGCCATGAAAACTCAAAACGGCCTGCAAAACACAAGCAAATCACTAAAGGGCCACACACACAACGCCTTCACTACAGAACCAAAAAACAGGCGAAATAAAAATGTGTTGTGTCAAGTCAACCATTAATTAAAAAATTCTACCCACACTCCCCCCAGTCCTGCCTACTCAGACTCTAGCCTGTCCTAGCTTCTGGAGCGTACCAGGCTCGAGGCCACTTTAAAGGCAAATCATCAAGCGCCACAGGCACCGACAAGCCTACCCCCAACAGAGAATTAATCCCCACCCGGGTTTGCTCCGAAAATAAAAAAGGCAAAACAAAAAACGAGTGTCCGAAGGAAGAGCAAATGCTCAGCTAGACACTCCCCTGTGCTAGCCGGGGAGAGCAGCAGCTAGCCAAATGACCTTCACACAACACACAAACACCTGTTCACACTTGTAATCAACCCAATTCCTTTCATTCCGATCCCGGACGAGCCCCCACTTTGTTACGTCCCCACTTAAAAGTCTAGGCGATGAGGGTGGGGGACAGTAACAGTTAGATCCAGGTGGAATGAAAAGAACGCCAGGCAGAGGTATTTAACATAAAATAGATCTTTATTGTAGGCAAACACCTCAATAATCATGTAATGGCAACAACAAAAGGAGACAGCACCGCTGCTTTAATAAGAAATCAGGGAGGTCAACCCAAAGTGGTAATGACCACTCAACAAAGAAAGCAACAATAAGGCTTCAACAGAAAGAGACAGCAACGCTGCTAACAAACAATATCCAGGCAGGCCACACAAACTAATGAAGGCCGCCGTCACTCATGGGCAATCACTGCTCAGTTAAGCACTACTCACACACCAGAGCCACACACCAGAAGGCTGGTCACACGCAGCAGGCTGTTCCACACCTAAGTCAGTAGCACACTCTGACCAGCACAGAGGAAAACCACCAGAAACCTCTCCCTCCTCCTCCACACTGCTCTTCTCCAGCTTATATCACCCCTGAGGGTAATTGGTTGTAATGAGAGCAGATGAGCAGCAGGTGTGACCTAAAGGAGAAGGCAGGAGCAGAGAGAGACAAGGGGAGGGGCCAGAACGAAGGAGGAGGAGAGGGAGAAGACAACACCACGCCCACACACTCCCACAGCCTCCCAGGATGTAACAGTGAATCAGTAAAGTTTTAAAAGAAAATATTTAGTGAAACTGTTAATTTTGTAGATCTTGTGAGATTATCAAAATTCTGAATTTTTTTTGCAGTGATAGATAATCATGTAGCTTTCCTGTGTTTCCCTCTTAATGTTATTATTTAGGTTAACATTTAAAACACAGTTCTTTTTCTGTTGCAGTTTTTAAAAAATAAATATTACATCAGTAGCTCAGTACAGAGACCGCTAGTGAGGCCTCACACTTACATATAACATAACATAGCACTTAGTGCTACAGAATCAGGTAATTCGGGGGATATTTGCTTTTCAGCAAAGTAAACACTCCTACATATGCCTGAAGCTACAGTGTGTTTGAGTCTGTGTGTAATCTCAACTTTTAAAACAATGTATTCGGCACCTTTCAGACATTTCTCCGTGTGTGTGTGTTTGAATAACTGAATAATGAACATGGTGGTGGCGTGTGTTTGTGGGCTAGTAATAATTTGAATAACAGCATGTGTGTTCGCACTTGTTAAAATAAACATCCACCTTCCTCTCATCTTTCAAATGAGTGCACCTCCTTGTTTGTTGCATGGAAACATTAGGCAGTAATTAGCCCCACTGTGCTGTGCAGGGCTGCATACATGTGTGTTAATGGCACATTGATTATTAAACAGTTTTTTTGTTTTTTTGTTTTTGTTTAACAAACTAATAGAACTTTTCATTACTGAAGAAACCTTCCAGTTGTCTTCAACTCTTTGCAAAGAGCTCATAAAGATGTCCATGACCAACAGTTAAAGTCAAGAAAAGCAATTAAAACATGCCACTTCTTTCATTTAACAGTGGCCATATTTCTCACCTAATCAGGTTGGTTTGTGCTGTTGCTATAACCTGGTAGCTCTGGGTTACAACTTAAACCCTTCCCTGTGCATAGGTTTCTGACCCAAAACCAGATTTTAGCTGTCAAAGATAAAACATAGGCTACCACCAATTTAGGACGTTTCCAGGCATAACACATGCAGTAAGGAAGCAGGCTAGTACCAGTATGTTGAAAAAGGATGTATTGTAGCATCAGTAAGCTTTATTTAAAATTAGGCAGAGTTGGAATAGAAAAACTCCACAAAAAATGACAGAGACGTTTTTATAAAAGGAGTTGTTTGTTTTTACTGTTCTGAAGGAGTCACTGCTTTGAAGACGCTTTCTCAGGTAAAAGCTTTAAAACACAGCCTAAGGCGTAAAGCATTAAGATGGCTTCCTGCAGGATACCTCCATCCTGACAAGTTATTATGCGTCTTTTATTTATTCCTAACTGAAGATTTATGTAAAGCTGTCACTGCATGTATTATATTGAGAATGCGTGCACAGCGAGATGCAGGCCAATGTTTAGTTAAAGGTCCAAGCCATTTTTCTTAATGCAGTGATGATCGTGTGTCCAATACGCAGAGATGGAATTGTTTGTTTTTGGAATAGTCTCTGATTCATTTCACTATTGTGTTACTACTTTATCTCCTACTTGAAATCTGTCAAAATGCACAAAAGTGTGCAGTCTTCAGTTGCTGGATGTCTTATGACATCTGTTTAGCTTGGAACTGCACATCTGAAATACCGAGCTCTTGTCTGTTAGAGCTCAGTAAGTTCTTGGAGTCCGTCTTTCCACAACCCTCTGAGGTCTAGGTTATCCCTACCGCTAAGCCCTGAGGGCTGGGTCTAACCGAGTGTGAGTAACAGTCAAAGTCATTGTCAATCAAAGCTCAGTGAACATAAATACGTGTTTTATGCCCCTTTTTGACACATTTGAATATATTGAATTTAACCATCAACAACATCATGGTACACTACTGGAGCCATTTGTTTTATTTTTGCTGGGAAAATAGAAAGGGATGCAATGATTTCATGAAACATGCAAAAACACAGTATGCAAACCACAATCAGTGATTGTCTCTGAAAAGGTGTGATTCCCATCCTTCCTTACACTGTATTAGGAGCATGTGTGGAATCATCGCTAAAAAATGAAGCTGTTTCCAAACCCAGATGTTATTCCACGGTGAATCTGACAATACAGTTCTGTGTTCATTGTGTTAAGTATTCACTCTATTGTCTGTCCTGGCCTCTGTTTATTTATCACCCAGCCTGATGTATGGGGAAAGTTACAGATCATAAGTGCATATACCCACATAGCAAGCAGGTCTGGCCCAGATAATGCACATGTTGTTATTACATGGCTTGATTAAGGTATGGATTAGGCTGACATCTGGGTCCAGAGCTGAATGTGTTCTGGGCCAGCAGAGGGCCAGCAATGTGTCTGCAACTGGTCTTGTGCTGGCCCATGTGTGGGCCACCTCTGGCAAACCAGATCTGGGCCACCAAAGGGCCATCATTCTCTGCGGTATGTGGGCCATGTGTAAGCACATTGTGTGGGCCAGATCCGATCCATACCAATTTTGCTATGTGGGTATTATAGTAATACTTCATAGAAGGCATAGAAGCACGCTGTCTGTCCTATCAGTAATTTGTTACTTTAACATTCACCTCACAGCTTCTCTCCTCTTCTTTTTGTATGATATCTGATCCATATCTGTTCATGTGAGTAATATCGTGTGTGTATGTGCTAAACATTTCCCTGAAATTCACCTTTGTGAATGTGTGTAATTCTACTTGACACAAATACCTGCGTCACTTCCTCAGTGGCTAATTCACAGCTTGGCACTCGGCTCACATGCAATCAAATCCTTTTTTCTACCGTGGAATTTGTCATCTTAATCTCTCTCTGTTTCTTTCACACTCCATTTTTCATTTTCAAACATCCACAAAGACACACACTCACACAAACACACTTTAATGGGCATGAATCCCCTGGTACTAACACAACAGAATTGAGTTGTGTGATGCAGGTGTGAATTATGATACTGTCAGTTATGTGAATGTAGTGGCAAAAAAGTGTGCCCATGCACACGCTGCATAAATCTTGTCTTTCTTGAGAAAACAGATTTAAATTTCAGTCATTCTCTGGAAAGCTGTTTTATGGAAGACAGCTTATCAGCTACATGGGAAATCCCTCGCTACATTTTAGATGAACATTGAGTGACGTTCTCTTGCCTTAATTTTGTGCAAGTGGAGCTTTTCAGCTTCATTTAAAGCAGCTTTTCCACAACTTAATTACCATGATTTGCATCACACAGTCGCTCTTTCATTTTCTTTGGAATTGATTTTTGTTTCTCAGTTTTTCATGAGACTTGTAACATAAAGTCTACTCTTAAACATCATCTGCCTTTATTTATCCATGGAAACGGCCATTGTTAGTGTTTGTCGCTTTCCTTTAAAAGCCTTTTGATCCTACTGGGAGCTATCCAGCAGCTCCCCGTTGCTCTGCTGGAATAACTGGAATAATGAGCTGAGAAGCCTGCACAAAGGCACATTTAGAGTAGGTGTTGGTATTGCAAGTTCTTTCCTACTCAGATTTGAAGAGCTAGACTTTGATGAGCAGTGTCTCCTGTTTAACCTTCAGGTTCCTGACATCATTTTTCCCATGAGTTACACATGACGCTCCCACCTAGTATGAAAATGTAAATCATTATTCAGTTGTAAAAATCTTGATGTTATATGAAGATTCACAAAACAAGTTTTTAGCTGTGATATCTTTGACCAGTAGATCTACAGAGCCCCAATGAAGTCTGAGGTGCAAGTTGCACCAGGAGGAACACAGCACCCACTGCACCAGTGTAGGGTCTGACAATGGGTCAAAGGACATTTTGATACCTATTGGCAGTAAGGATGCCGTTGCTTAGACTGTAAATTAAATGCATGTCAATTTTATAATTAGTAGAAAATAAATGTGCAAATAATAATATTTTCTAAAAAAGGTCTGAAATTAACAAAAAGCACCTTCAGGTTGGCTTCCTTCAACAGCGAGGGGTTTCTTAGTGCAGCATCACATATTTGTGGGGTTTGGGTTGTTGAAGAGAGAAAATATCACACTGGACACATATTGTACAAACTAAGCCATAAATTTAATGCTGGCAGGCCATTGAACAACGTTTAGGCAGCAGTCCTGGCAGATCAACTGATCTCAGTACCAGCCCGTGTCATCTGAAAAGCCACCTGGTATTGTTCTTTGAGTCCTATTGGTAAATGCTATTCATACTGTTTTGGCCTGTATACAGTTGCTGCTGCCTTTGCAAGCTGTTTGGCAACAGACTGTCATGGTCTGGGTGGGTACCTGCAGGTCTCTAACAGCGGCCCCTCCTCCTTTAGGCGGAGTTCGGTTGCTCCTCCCTGGCTGACCACCTGTGAGCAATTATTCCGGCAGTATATCAGACCTGCGCTCTCAACCATTCATCGCCTGAGTATCTGCTATCCCCATGTTAGTCAAGTGGAGCATCATAACTCTGTCCAGAATCCGTGTGATGACTTACTTGTTCTTCTTGTTCTCAGAGGTAGCATCTGGAGTGGAGGTCTTGTCTCCCTCACTCCCGCCTTCCTGGACCTGGGCCGCTTGCTGCTGATACGACGTGGCCTTCCGCCCCACCTGTCACCTCCACCTGAAACCAAGTAAGGCAACTCATTCAACTGTGGAGGATCGTTGATTGTCTGCTGGATCCCACTGATCGTGATCACCTCTTATTCCAGTGCCCTGGCCCCTACCTAGTCCTGTTTCCACCTCCCCGCTGCCTCTGCTGTTCAGCCGTCTCCTAGAGGTGTCTAGGTCACCTTCCATTATCTTAGATTATCCTACGTGCCACTAGTGTGGTGGCGTCATTTTGTTTTCTTGCTTGTGTTTGCCTGTGGGCGGAAATAAATCCTTTGTTCCCTTATCGTCTCGCTTCCGGGTTGGTTTCTGCACCTGTGTCCATCTCTGTTCCCTCGTGCCGCTGGGCCGTGACACAGACCTTTTCAACTATATACTGTAAATGACCTAATCAGTCTCATATCTGCCATATGCTCTGTGCTGCAGTCTAGTTGCTGCTCTCCTCACCTTAGTCATTCAGTGTCTCTGCCTTGGATTGGCGAGGAGGTCCCCAAACAGAGCCACACCACTAAATACAAATTTCTGCAGACAGTTCTAGTTTGTTTAAAGTGGTCCTGACAGAAATCATATATTTGGAGCCAGATGTGCAGTGAATAGATTCCTCTAGTGCAGCATATCTACCAGGCAATCTAGTGAAGGTCTTTGTGGCTATTAAAGAGACCACATATTATTTAAAATTCCATTTGTTTCCAGAGAAAATCCAGCTCATTTCCTAACAAGCTGTCTTTCTGAAACGCTCAAAGCTTCTTTGGTGTTGCAGTCAGAATTGATAATGAGCAAACATCTGCGATTTGACAGTCAAAATTCTATTTGAAATCAAGAGCAGTGTCAGGTTCCAAGGCTTTCAACCCTGAAGTGCAGGCCAGCTGTCTTTATTTAGAAGGAAAAACATCATTTGTAGTTTATATTTCTGCTTTATTACATATTATATAATCACAAAGACCGCTACAAGAGACTAAAACAGAAGGGAAGATGTTGCACGAATGTGGTAGACCAACAACACACGCTCAGATTGTCCTTGTGTGGCCTGGAGGGGGTGTAGTTAAGCGAAGCACATGACACTGACAGCTCCTGCTCGAATCAAAGCTTTTTCCTTTTTTTCTGCTGGTCATTTGGGTGTACAACTTACTATTTTCAGCCTCTCTAAACATGTTTTTTTTCGAGCATCCGCTTCGTCTGAACCTATAAATTGCATTAAGCTGCTTGCAGCCTTTTACTTCTCCCTCAATTAACTCCAATTCTGATTATCTTCTCTTTTTTCATCTGCTTTTCCTTTTCTCCCACTTCAGCTTTGTCTCTGCAGATCTTTCTTATACTCTTTTGGCTAAATTCCCACTCAAACATACACACAGACACTCTCTCTCTCTCTCTCTCTCTATATATATATATATATATATATATATATATATATATATATATATATATATATATATATATATATATATATATATATATATATATATATATATATATATATATAATTTTTTTTTTTTTCTCGCTCTCAAACACACAGAGAGAGACCGGCTCTTCGCAATGGCAATTGTGAAGATTTGGTTCAGAACCTCAACCACACAGACACTCTGGCCTCTTTCACAGTTAACTGCACACACCTAAACACACACACACGCAGACACACACATGCCTACACACTCAGTGAATGCTGAGTGAACCAGGCAATGCTGGGAAGGCTGCTGCATAAACCAATTAGCTGGGCTGAAATCAAGCCAACAGAAGTCTTCCTCGCTGATTTCCTATTCGCACTTTTCTCCCTTCCTTCCTCGTTCCATATTTTGTTTTTGTTTCCTCCACAGACTAGTCTCTGTGTGCTGAGATAGTGCTGAATGCTGCCATGGTAAGACAGAAAGAGAAAGAAAGTACAGAGCTGGGAAAGACGGGAATGAAACAATTGGAGAAAGATAGAAGAGGAGAATGTGTGAAATGAAGCTGGGAGAATGAGTGAGGACAGACAGAGGGATGGCCTGCTGTAGAGAGACGTTGAAGAGTGATGGCCGGGGTTGGCACTGACAAGTTACAGCTGCTGAACTGTGACAGAAGAGGGAGAGAGAGAGACGCAGACGAGAGAAAGACAGCGAAAGAGAGAGACTGAGAGGGTGAAGGGAATGCCACAATCCAGGTAATGAGTTATTCAGTTTGGCTGGAGAGGCACAGCTGAGAGACTCTTTTAGTGCAGCTGTTGACGAAAAGAGAGAAAAGGGGTGGAAGAGGGAAAGTTACCTTGTTTGATGGGCAGCTTGTTAGATGGAGAGAAAGGGGACGATGAAGGGGTCAATAAGTAGATGTGAAGGATGATGAGGATAAAGAGCTTGCAGAGGGGGCTTGTAAGTGCAAGCAATGAAAAGGAGTGGGTGGAAAAACCAAGGAGGGAGGCGTCTTTACTTCAGTCTGTACATGCTGAGTGGACACTTTTTAATTTCCCAGAGAAGCTACAGTGATGCAGCACAGTGAGAATAATCAGACTCTTGTCCTCTGCTGGTACACACAGTCAGAACGTTTGTGTTCATTTGTTTCAGTAGACAGAAAAACAGAGCTTATCAAGCCTGATTTAGTTAACCCTTTAAAGCTGGTCGGAGCGGGCACGCTCCATTTTGCCTATTTTTAAATCCCGGTAGCACTGCAACCACGTAAGCTAGCGCAATAATTTTTTTTTACATATGAAACCGGAGGAGTTGTACTTACAGCTTATGCCATCAGCTTGTCCTAGGTCACAGTTTCCTTCCACATACAGCTTTGCAAAAACTGCATAAAAAGCACTTGCAGCAACAAAAACACAATATTCCAGAAACACGCTTTGCCGATCCGATCAGCTGTTCATAACACTTCCTACGTCCATCAGCGTGAACTATCGCATGTCCGCCATGACCTTCCTGAAACCGGGCGTGACGCCATTTTGCGGAAATGTAGTTTTTTACCATTGGGGCCTTATGAGCCTATACTGGTCTTTTTAAAAGTTATGTTTGATTTTATGACTTTCTGTGTCATTTCTGGGATGCTTAGGACTCATATTGCACTGCTGGAAATAGTTTATTTTGATGCATATGCTGTTTTTTTTGCAAATTTGCATTATAATATTTATTTTCGTTTTTCCTGCAGTATATGAAAATTGGTGTATTTCAAAAATAAAACTATGAAGACACTTAAAATAAATTTCCCGTGGTGGGAAACTAGTTTGTGCAACTTTTTTGTATTTACAGTTTTGCGGGATAAGCCTCTTAAATTTCTCTAACTAGAAATATATGTTAAAAAAACAAAAATGATTTTCAATTTTTTGTAGTTTATTGCACTTTTTTGCAATTTATGTAATTACTATGCACTTAATGCATACATATTATTAAAATTTGGGCTATAATGGTTGTATTGATGTATATCAACTTGAAATGCTCCCAAAAATGGCACTACAACATGTAAAAATATAATATAAGCTCTGGCGGACTTGGTTCTATGGTAGGTCTTAAAGGGTTAATTATACTAGTGCACATGTTCTGCATAATAAAAGCTGTCCATCACTTCAATTGGATGAAAAACTATGAGAAGTTCCATTAGGTTATGCTTATGTTGGATATGTTCTTCCGGCGACAATTATACTGCTGACCAATCAGAACCCACATTTATGGTAAATGGTAAATGGCCTGCATTTGTATAGCGCTTTACTCAGTCCCTAAGGACCCCAAAGCACTTTACACTACATTCAGTCATTCACCCATTCACACACACATTCACACACTGGCAATGGCAAGCTACATTGTAGCCACAGCTGCCCTGGGACGCACTGACAGAGGCGGGGCTGCCGGACACTGGCGCCACCGGGCCCTCTGACCACCACCAGTAAATTTACCAAAGAACATCTTCATGATCCCCAAAAGTCTTTTGGAAACTATCCTTTGAACTTATGAAACAAAAATTGAACTCTTTGTAAGGTTTGATTCCCGTTCTGGAACCCAGAATTTCATAGTATATACATTGTATCAACAGGTAAATATGGTGGCAGTAGTGTGATGGTCTGGAGCTGCTTTGCTGCTTCAGACAAAAAACTGGAAAACTTAAATGATGATGGAATTCTGCTGCTCTACCAGAAAACCCTAAAGGAGACTGTCCAGCCACCGGTTCATGTCCAGTTCATGTTCATGTCACTTGGGTTTTGAGGGGATGATGATTCCACCAGCCAGTCCTCTTTTGAGTGATTCACATTGGAAAGGCCTCCATTGTAGCTGAATTAAAAATATGCTACAAAGAAAAGTGTGCCAACATTTTTCCAAAATTATGTGAAAGACTCTGTTAAAGCTCTACCTGCCAAGGGTGTCATAACCAGTTGTGTGACATATTTAAAAAAAGAATCGGAATAGGGCTGTGATGATACTTTATCCCAGCACTGTATGCTAACATCAAGACGACTTCTTTTTCAAGAAAAGTCGATTGCTTTCAACTGTGTCTTGCATATTTCAGCCGAAACAAGGTTAAACTGTATATTTCATCTATTCCAACACCATGGCTTTGTTTTCCAAGAGTCTGGGTCTTGCACTTTCCTGCCTGCAGTCCTCTTTTAACCCTCTTTCAATAAATCTGTCTTGTCTGTTCAAAATGTGACAGCATGGCACAGCATGGTATCCTCAAAAGAGTGACCTTTTATCCTTTAGGTGCACCTAGAGGATCCTTTGTGTCCATCTGTGTGAGTGTGTGTGAACAACCATGATTGAACAGAGGGAGTGGCTCACAACACCGTCAGGAATCTTCAGTGCAGTCTTGAGATCCCTTCTCAGGCACCTCAACCCCAACTCACATCTTGTGTCAGGTTACATTATATGATGAAGCAATAGCCTCTGGTAGGGATGATCCATTCTGTTTTTTTTTACACCTTTGATCATGTAATGTAATACTGAGTCTTTTTAAAAAAAATATACATTCTTTTAATAAGGAACATAAAATAAAACACAACCTGTAAGAACACAAGTAAACAAAAGTAAACAAACGGGTGTACCTTCTAGTTAACACACACACACACACACACACACACACACACACACACACACACATATATATATATATATATATATATATATATATATATATATATATATATGTATATGTAGCAGTTCAAAAATATGACATACAACCCATAGACAGTCTCGTGCCAGTCATTTGGTGATGGAATTTGTACACTTAGCCATTTCTTAGTGATAGTCTTTCGGGCAGCCAGACTCAAAATGCCATATAACAGCTTGTCCACTTTATCCACATTTACTGAGTATAAATATCCAAACAAGAGTCAAAGGAGCTTGCAAAGAAAAGCGTCTGGACTTCTTTAAGTTGCTTGAAGACGTTTCACCTCTCATCCGAGAAGCTTCTTCAGTTCTAAGGTCAAATGGTGGAGAGTCCCAGATATAAAGCTAGTGGGAGTAACCCCCCACAGAGGGACAAAAGTGGGCGTTAAGGCGTCTGGGAGATCCCTTCCCAGACGCCTTAACGCCCAATCACATCCTGGGCCATCTGACCTCAGGAATTCGCATGATAAGGTGGGGCCAGGTTTCACAATGAACACACCTGAAACTCTGGCTGATTGGGACCCACACCCAGTTTCACACCTTGGCTCAGGCGATTAGAGGATCATCAGGGGGTCCTTTTGTCCCTCTGTGGGGGGTTACTCCCACTAGGTTATATAGAATAGAATAGAATAGAATAGAATAGAATTCAACTTTATTGTCATTGCACATGCACAGGTACAGGGCAACGAAATGCAGTTTGCATCCATCCAGAAGTGCTTTAGTGATATAGATATATTACAATAAATATAGATACGTAAATATATTACAGAAATGGGTCTATTATGGAATGTTATAATGTACATGGTATGAAGTATGTTGTGAATATTCTATAACTATAGGTATGTACAGGCTGTAGTGAGTACAAGCTATGTACAGGCTATGAACAGGATATAAATATGAAAAACTATACAGAATATGAAATAAATAACTTTACAGAATCTGAGATATACAGCTATACAGAAATGGGAACTGTGCAAGTTGTAAACAGTTGTAGGGTTAAAAATTATCGTATGTACAGAATGATTATTACAGAGCTATACAGTAGTGCAGTTAAGATAAGATAAGTGAGATACGTGGATAATTTCTACAGAGGCTATATAAAGTGCTAGTGGTTGTGAGTGGTGGTTCAGTCCATGTTATTATTGTGTGTTTGAGGGTACAGTTGTCCATTGTGGGTGTGTGTATGTTCAGTCCATGTTTTAACGTGGGCCAGATGTCAGGAGGCAGAGTTCAGGAGTCTGACAGCTGTGGGGAAGAAGCTGTTCCGGTACCTCGTGGTCTTAGGCTCCTGTAGCGCCTCCCAGAGTGCAGGAGGGTGAAGAGTCCATGTGATGGGTGACTGGGGTCTCTGATGATTTTTCCAGCCCTTTTCAGACATCGCTTCCTGTAGATGTCTTTTATGGCAGGAAGTAGTGCTCCGGCGATGCGCTGGGCAGTTTTCACAACCCTCTGCAACGCCTTCCGGTCCGAGGCAGAGCAGTTCCCGTACCAGACTGTTATACAGTTGGTCAGGATGCTCTCGATGGTGCAGCGGTAGAAGTTCACCAGGATGTCTGAGGACAGGTGGTTCTTCCTCAGAGTCCTCAAGAAGAAGAGGCGCTGGTGAGCCTTCTTGACCAGCTTGGAGCAGTTGGTCGTCCAGGTGAGATCCTCGGAGATGTGGACTCCCAGGAACTTGAAGCTGCTCACACGCTCCACAGCCGTCCCCTTAATGTGGATGGGTCGATGTGGGTCAGCATTCCTCCTGTAGTCCACGATGAGCTCCTTGGTCTTCTCGGTGTTAAGCAGCAGGTTGTTTCTGTCGCACCACTCAGCCAGACGATCCACCTCCTCCCTGTAGGCGGCCTCATCATTGTCACTGATAAGGCCAATCACTGTGGTGTCATCTGCAAACTTAATGATGGTGTTGGAACCATCAGCAGGTCTGCAATCGTGGGTGAAGAGGGAGTAGAGGAAAGGGCTCATCACACAGCCTTGTGGTACACCGGTGTTCATTGTGATGGTAGATGAGCAGTGGTTATCCAGCCGGACATGTTGGGGGCGGTTGGGACTCTTATATGATTTTAAGCTCTGTACATAATAGGAAATCAAAAAGTACACCCCTGGAGGAAAAAAAAAAGAGAGGAAAAAACAGCATTGTAGAAAAGAACATTATACAACAAAAATATACAATCATGTTGACTTCCAAAAACAAACTCTATATTAGTGAGGGAAAAGCTCTTCTGTCAACTTGTGGAAGAG
This sequence comes from Mchenga conophoros, assembly GCF_057382185.1. Classification (NCBI taxonomy): domain Eukaryota; kingdom Metazoa; phylum Chordata; class Actinopteri; order Cichliformes; family Cichlidae; genus Mchenga; species Mchenga conophoros. The sequence goes on along the minus strand of NC_140527.1, from coordinate 15,714,189 downwards.
TACCCTCATCGGCCCACAGGCCGGAAGCCCAGTGGTTTGTAGGGTCCAGCTTACTATGCATATAAATGGGCGATCGTGGCTCAAGAGTTGGGAGTTCGCCTTGTAATCGGAAGGTTGCCGGTTCGAGCCCCGGCTTGGACAATCTTGGTCATTGTGTCCTTGGGCAAGACACTTCACCCGTTGCCTACTGGTGGTGGTCAGAGGGCCCGGTGGCGCCAGTGTTCGGCAGCCTCGCCTCTGTCAGTGCGCCCCAGGGTGGCTGTGGCTACAATGTAGTTTGCCATCACCAGTGTGTGAATGGGTGGATGACTGGATATGTAAAGCGCTTTGGGGTCCTTAGGGACTAGTAAAGCGCTATATAAATACAGGCCATAAATGACCCGACTTTATTCTACTTTTGTATGCCCTCTTTATGAGATTAACAAAAAATATAACTAATACATCTTTAACAAAATAAAGTCTGTAGTCTCAGTTACTATTAAAGCTCTACTCTTGAGTTTACCTCCAATATGATGCTCCGTCACAAGCAACCTAATTACCCACAGTCACCTGGGTGCCTGGAGATGCTCCTTGAAGTCCTGCTTTTGGATCATGTTTCCTCGTTTCTGCTTCGTGCTTATTTAAGATAAGATAAGATAAGATAGAACTTTATTAATCCCTCGGGTGGGTTCCTCTGGGAAATTCGACTTCCAAAAAGCACAGCAACGACCGAAGTTACAGTTACAGAATTGTTATATATATATATATATATATATATATATATATATATACACACACACACACACACACACATATATATAAATACAGAGACAAATATAAATAAAATATACAAAGGGGATAAATAGAATAAATAGGAATAAAAAATAAAAATACTTGCCAATAATATTTGCCAAGTCTGCTGTTTTATTTGCCCTGTCTTTCACAATGTCTACCCATAATCCTCTCTTCACCATGTCTGTAGTCGCTTCATACGCCGTGTTGTACGTCACTGTTCCATCCCTGTAGTACACTCTCAGACTGGCCGGGAAAGGCAAATGGAAGCGAATGTTATTCTCCTTAAGCACCTTCTTCGCTGCTACATATGCTCTTCTTCTTCGTTGTATCTCCGGGGCATAATCATTGTCCACATGTATCCTAGTGCCTTGAAAACCAAACCCCCTAGCCTGCCAGGCCTTCTTGATGTCTTCCTTGATACGATAACTTGCGAGTTCGACAACAATTTCTCAGCACCGGCCCGGTGTGCTCTTTCAATCCCCAACGCGGTGGGAGAAGAGAGACGCATTGTCTTTCAAATAGAGTCTGGAAGTAAGGTTACAACCAATGGAAATGGGTCCTCTTCCCCTTCCTTCACGCCATTTATTTTGAGATTCTCGCGACTTGAACGTCTAAATCCAATAACTTAGTTTCATATCACATCTGAAGTTTTGCTAATTCCATTAGTTGCTCCTCTGAAACCTGGATTCGAGTCTCCACAACATTTATGCGTCCCTCTGCTTCATCGAGTCTTTTACCGATGCCGTTCACATTCTCCCGTATAGCATTAAAATGCTCATTCGTATCTTTTCTGAAAGCACGCAATTCTTTGATCGTAGCTGGGCAGCCAGACCGGAAGTCCCAAATGAAATGTAATACTGAGTCAACGGAACCCTCCTAAGGGAAAACCACCTTTTCATTTTAGAACTGAAGAAGTCTTATGGATGACAGGACAAATATTTCCAAAAAACATTTAAATTTAGTGTACATTAAATTTAAGCCAAGCAGACGAATGTAATACAATGGAAACAGTATTTGTAAATGATGCAACATTACTTTGACGCTGTTTCTGTAGCATTCTCGCATTAAGACTACTTTCATCACTTCGAGGGATAAGGCAAACCAGAAATGCCTGATGGAAAAAGAAAAAGTTTACTTCTATAGTCTGTGATTGCTGGTGTTAACAGTACCACTGCATTTTTTCTTTGTGGGATTTGTTTAGTAAAAACAGGGGGGGGGGGGGGAATGGATGCACAGATTTTATAGGGAAGTCTTTTGTGTTTATATACAGGTGAATTTGTGTAGTTCTACCCCTAAAAACAGTAACGTGCAGCTCATCAGATCACCACACAAACCTCGTTCACTGTCTATGGTCCTGAAATTCTCACGGTTTAATAAGAAAACCAGCAAATGCTTTTAAATTTTAGGATGCCTCTGGGTATCAGCCTATCAAGCACAAAAAACAAGACATGCATTTTCTCTACAAAACATTAGTACAATTTGCAATCAATTCGCAAACAGTACAGTAATCAATTTATTTAAATATTCCCTTTCCTATATTTTGTGCCTCGATAAAGGAAATCCCAGTAATGCGTATGCAAGTAAACAGACACTTCCAGATATTCAGGCTCTGAATTTTTCTGTGGCTATCTTTGCATACTTAAAAGTACTTACTTTAAAAAAAAAAATTTGTTTTGTTTTTATGGGCTAAAAATGAATGGGTAAACGGATCCAGTATACAAGTCAATGGATCTGTAGTCTCAAAAACATAATGTTTTTGGAGAGAATATAGGGAGAACTGATCAATCACAAGTGTTTATATATGGTATCATCCAGATGTGATATCCCTTCAATTACAAAATTTGTACATCACAAAGACAGCAGATCTGGCAAAATTGCATCTAAAGATGTTCTGGGAGATAATTATTTACTCTTACTTTTCATGGCTAACTTTGTCTTTGTGTGCATGGGCAAACTAACCATCACTAACCACATGATGTAAAAGCAGTATGACATTAACCATTTAGTTTCCTCTCAACTATTTAATAGTTTTTATTTAGGCTTTTGACTTTAATGGAGAGAGACAGTGAAGACAAACCGAAGCAGGGGAGGAAGGAGAACAGACACAGTAAAGGGCCGGAAGTCAGACTCGAACCAGGCTGCTGCTTTTAGGCCATGTGCCCTAAAACCAGGCACCAGCTAAACCAGTGCCCTGAGAGCTCATAGTTTAAAGGTTCATAGTTTAATGGTTAGTTTTGCTGCATGCTGTTGGCAAGCTAACCTCAACTGCCACGTGAGAGTATGAGGCAGATAAAGAGTTGCTTAGATGACAACATCAGTAGAAAGGATAACTGTATATAAAAACAAGTCTGCTTGTAAAATTGCAGCATTTTCTTTTATTCTGCAAAACAGTGCTGTTTAAGATAAAATATGAAAATACTCTTTAAAATGCTCCTAGAATTATAAATTCATATAGAAGTGTATAATAATAGTATTAATATAAATAAAAACCTATCAAATAAATAAATGATCCATTAAGTATAATAGCTTAATCAATAAGTCCTTTAAAACTGCAGGATATAATTTGTGCATTCTCAGAGGTGTTGCAGTTGGGCACAGTTCAACAGTCTCACAGCATCTGGAAAAAGCTATTCTTTAACTTGGTGGACCTTGCTACAGTGCTGCACAGCCTCCAGCCTGAGTGGAGGTGTAAAAATGGGGTCTGTGGGCAGGGTGGGTGGAGCGTCTCTGTCCTTGCATATGCTGGTGTAAACGTCAGGTAAGCTACACACAGTGGTCCTCAGCCACCCACTGCAGTGCCTTCTAGTTTGTTACTTTTGATTTTATACTAAACAAGTTGTCAATTTGAGGATGATGATTACATCACAGATTTATGAGCAGCTCAGTCTCCATCATTCTGATTCTTTGTACTGTAAGGCAACTGTCAGAAAGGATTATAGTGCTAAAAGTATTGACTCATCCTTCTAAATTTGAATTCAGGTGTTCCAATCACTTCTGTTGCCACAGGTGAATAAAATGAAGCACCTAGGCATGCAGACTCCTACAAACATTTATTAGTGGACGTTCATGAAAGTTATATTGCATGGAAGAAAATTAAACTAGACTTTAATGCCCTTCATGTGAAAGAGTTAAAGATAATACAATTTTAAATTGATCTTGTTTTCTGCTGGTAGTTTGTAAATTGACTAGTTAAGGAGACATTCAAATGAATAGCTTAAGTATTTAGTTGCTTGATGTACAGTTTATATAAAGAAACAGATAAAAGTGCCAGCAGTCCAACGTCACAGTTGCTCATGTTCATCTTCAGTTAAAAGAATGAACACATTCTCACACTAGAGCTGAAACCACCAATGTTGTTCTCTGATGGCAGCTAGTTGTTTAACAGACCTATCATTGCTGCTCTACAGTTAAAACAAAACTTGTCTCCTGGACCTCTTGTTTCATTTCTATTCATGTAATATGTATTAATGTTGATGCAAAAGTCTGACATTTTATATACTCACATAATACATGTTTTTGTGCTTTTATTCTAGTGATTGATTTATTGGGGTGTGTACAATAGAAAATGAACTGGCACAATTAAAGATTCTATTGTTGACCCTCAGTTCTACATCTCAGGGATAATAATCTTTCAAAGTACTTAAAAAAGGTCAAGGATGTCAGATTGTGTTATTTTGTTCTCCTACAATTCTGGGGTCCTGTTTAATGTAATTGTTTCTGTCATCAGTCTCCCTGAAGCTCTAACAAAGAAGTCTACTGCCTTGAAAATATGAGCAGTGCCTGAATGATTTAGTAAAGGAAGTGAAGAATATCAGGCTGTAAATTTCCCTGCAACCCTGTCCTTTGTGTCATCCCTCAACACACAAGGTACTTTGCTGTTTGCAAGACTTCGTCTTTTTTGATACATCAGAGAAAAAAATTTATTTCATATGAACCATCAAGGTGTCACGGTCCGGCAGATCTGTCTGAGAAGTTCGGCTTTGTTCTTTTTCTCTCCCTCCCTCTCTCCCTCTGTCGCCTGGGCTGAGTTCGTTGTGGGCTCCCGCCTTTGGCCTACATACGTGAGATGATCAACACCTGCGTCTCATTAACTGGCCTCTACTAAAGGGAAGAAGCGAGACTGCTCCCCCCTGGATTGTTGCTTGACCTGTGTCAGGCTTGGACACTACAGTCTAGTTCCCGTGTTTCAGCTTCTTGTGCTAACACTTTTGTTTCCCTCAGGGCCGTGCAGAGAGGTTTAAAGGGGCGGGTGCTCAAAGTTAAAAAGGGGCACATTGAACCAGGCTGAATAACAACAACACACATTCATCAAGAATCTAATATGGGCAACAAGGCAAAGCAAACGTAGCCGATGTTTTACCTGATTGATACAATGTTGCTGTTGAGGGGTTGCTGTGGATAGTGCTGGAGGGCAGGGCTGTGTTGATCTGAGACTGTACACATTAAAAAGTCCATAGGAGAGATGGTAGCTGATTAAACAAGTGTCATGAGATAATAACAAAATGCAAAGATTGGTGACAGCGCTTGGAACCATAAGGCAACAAAAACTCTGAGAAATAATTTAGGCTCTGCCTGTGAATCACTCTTTGCTTCTCTTCTTCCTTCCTTCCATCATTTCATATATCACTCTCCACTTGCTGTCTATCTGAGAACAAGGCACAACTTGCTATTGCAATAAACTATAATTTAATTATCCACACCTAACAACTCTTGCACTTAATCTATAATAAAATGATGACAGAAAAATGTTATAGCACTGCCTTTAGTAGCCTCACACAGCTCCTACTGTTTCCTCCTCATGTCCTTACCAGGCATGTCTGGACAATGTTATATCATGAGTAATATTTTTTTTAAAAAATCCATCTAAATAAAACACACACATGCACGCACACACAGGGACATTTTAGACCTTCTTCAGAATACTGTATATACTATGGGCATCATGGTGCTGATCCAGAATCCTTACATTATTATTTATTACTAGAGCTACAATAATAAAGCAGTGAGGAGGGGGAAGTAATAAATATGAAATAATGTCATTATGATGATTCCATTTGTTTCACTATCCACTCTGTGCAGGAGCAAAGCTTATTACATTTTTAAACTGTAGAGATACAATAATTTTACTGCTGTAAAATCCAAATTTTGTCTTATTTAAAATATAAATCTAATATAATCTGCTTCTTAATGTATGTTCTTTAAAATACAGCGTGTGTTTTTTAATATATTATAATTATAATAATGCATAATTAGGTGGACATGCATATTAGATCGTTTTTTAGTGAAATATAATCCCTCCAGAAAGGCAGGAAAAGCCCTGTAACTTAAACTAAATATGTTCTAAATACTTTAAAAGTAAATATGTTCACTAAAACGGTGGACAGAGCTACAGACCCATGACAGCCTTACACAGGTAGCCAGCAGCTATGACCAACACTACTTGTGCAGTTAATAAAAGGAGGGGTAATGTTTGTGCTATACACTACAGTGTACGCTGTACACCTACTTACTGGTTTTGTCGCATCAGTCCAAGTCTCTGAGTTAACTTGTGTTTCTCCTACAGCTCCGGACCGCAAAAAATGCGCGTGCTCTTTGTGAGCTCGTTCCTGGCTTGTAACCAGCACGTTCTGCCGTCAAGGGTGATCATTGGTTAAATGTGATCATGTGATTGATGCAAGCCAGATCCTTTTATTTAGCAAAACTGTGATTAATAGTTAAATATTATTGTTGAGGGGCACAGACAGGACTCCGCACGCACACAAAAATAACAATAATTTTTTTAAAAAAGTTGACTCAACGAAAGGGCACTATGGGAACCCATCAGGAAAGGGGCGGGTGCTCAAGCCCCTCTAGCCCCTCTAGCCCTCTGCACGTGCCTGGTTTCCCTGTGTACAGACCCCTGTACCTGCCCTTGTTCCCTACAGAGTTTCTGGTGCGAGAGAGGAGTAAATGACTGGTGAGACGCCAAGAGAGACTGAGGAGGAGTGAGAGTGTTCCCCTGCTTTTCCCGTGGATTCCCTGGAGCCCTGATATCCACACTCTTGTATATAGCACTGAGTCACTGTCACACATTTCACCTGGTGTTTGTAAATAAAAACCCTCTGTTCTTCCTGTGAGCAAGGAGTCCTGCGTTTGAGTCCCCACAGTGACCGTAACAGAACGATCCAGCCAGTATGGACTCAGCGGACTCGGAATCCGTGCCACAGTCAGATCAGCCTGCTGTTTCGCCTGAAGCCATACTGGTATGGCACAAGCAAATGTTGCAGCATATCAACCAACAGCTGGCAGCTCTCACTCTGGCACTGGCCGAGCACACACTGTTGGAAAGTATGCCCCCGCAATCTCCTCTTTCACAACCCCAACCCCAGATGTCCCCGGCGCCGGAGCTTCCAGCCCTGCCATCACCAGCTCCGCCGGCGCTTCCCGAACGACCGCTCCCAACCCTCGAGCCTTTTTCTGGTGAGTTAGAAAAGTGTACAGGCTTTTTAACTCAACAGTCTCTGCAGTTTCGGCAGCAGCCAAGGGCTTTTGAGAGTGATGGGGCTAAAATCGCGTATTTTGTCAAGCTGTTACGAGAGCGGGCGTTAAAATCGGTTCAATCTGTTTTTGAAAACCGCATATATTTATATATAAACATATATAAATAAAACCACTTTTTTTTTTTACATTAGTAATTCCTTTTGTGCATAATTTTATATTATTGTTAATAATAAATTAATTAAAGCAACAAAACAACCTGAAGAGCCGGTTTGGAGCAGAAAGAGCTGGCTCTTTTTAGTGAGCTGAACCGAAAGAGTCGGTTCTCTAAAAAGAGCCGGAAATCCCATCACCAATTCCAACTGAGCTCCTTCCTCACAGACTTAAAATTACGGTGCTCAATGGGCAACGCCTACCTGATGGCACCTATATTACTGAGCCTATTTCTTTAACTCTCTCCAGCAATCATTCCGAGACCCTGCGCTTGTTTGTGTTTAAAGCTCCGCTCACGCCATTAGTACTAGGATTTCCTTGGTTGCAACAACATAATCCCACACTAGATTGGAAGACAGCTAAGGTTTTGGGGTGGGGGGAGGGATGTCACATGACCTGCTTAAAGGCCGCAACACCGCCTACCAGTTCTTCAGATCCAGGCTCTGCCCCTGATTCTCCTGATCTCTCCTCCATCCTTCCCATTCATCATGATCTCCTGCAGGTGTTTAGTAAAGACCGTGCGTCTTCGTTGCCCCCAAACAGACCTTATGACTGTGGCATTGACCGCCTCCCTGGCGCTCCCCTTCCTATGAGCCATTTATACAGTATTTCTCAACCTGAATGTGAGGCAATGGAAAGATACATCACAGAATCCCTTGCTGCTGGAATAATCTGGCCCTCTTCCTCTCCTCTTTCGGCTGGGTTTTTCTTTGTAGTGTGGTATCGTGATGAGGAATCATCGGCTGGGAAGGTGTGGATGTCAGTGGTGCGTTTGTGGACATCATGTAAAATCCTACCCCAGAATCTACCCTCCGGGATTTGAATCGTCGTCCCGACGATTGACACTCACTGCCAAGGTCTATACAGGGTAACTGTATTAGGCACAGGTGCCTGGGAGTGCCCAGCCCCTATTGCTCTACTTCCTGCTACCTGGGACAAATGATGCAGGTTCAAGTGCGTCCCAGCATTACCACGGGTAGTCCTACGTAGAGGGGCTATATTGTTATGAACACCAGCCATAACTGGCAGATCAGTGCAAGCTGACACCATGGGGGACGTTGAGTAAGTAAGTAAGTAAACTTTATTTATTAAGCGCTTTTCACAGACAGACAATCACGAAGCGCTGTACACAAATATTAAAATATTAAAATAAACAATAAAATCAATAGACATTATATACAATGTAAAAGATCAAATGTAAATAATGTAAAAAATATAAAATATGTAGATCAACAAAAGGCTTGTTTGAACAGAAGAGTTTTTAACTGTTTTATAAAAGAATCCACAGTCAAGCAAATGTAAATGTAGTGGTAAACTGTTCCACAGCCTTGGTGCAACAGACTGAAAGGCTCTGTCCCCTTTTGTCTTCAGTCATGTACGGGGAACAACTAAGAGACTGAGTCTGTGAGCGGAGATGACGAGCAGCAGTGTATTTTATAAGAAGCTTGGATAAGTAATCTGGAGCCTGGCCATTTAGTGCTCTGTATGTTAAAACAAGAATTTTAAAGCGAATTCTAAACTCTATTGGGAGCCAATGTAAAGAATATAAGATGGGAGTGATGTGAACACGCTTGGTAGAGCGAGTTAGTAGTCTGGCTGCTGCGTTTTGTATTGTCTGGAGGCGAGAGAGAGATGATTTATCCAAGCTAGTAAAAAGGGAATTACAGTAATCTAAGCGTGATGACACAAATGCATGAATGAGTTTTTCCAGTTCGGCTGAGAACATATCTAAACATATCTAAACTGCGACATATGGTTTCATATGTCGCAGTTTAGATATGTTTCTTAAATGATAGAAACAGGAACGAGACAAAGATTTTACATGAGAGTCGAGGCCCAGAGAAGAGTCAAATATTACTCCAAGATTTCGAATATTTGACTTGACAGATGGACAGAAAAAGGCAAGAACCTGACTGATTTTAGAATGTAGCTCAGAAGGACCTATGATCATGGTCTCGGTCTTGTTAGTATTTAGAACAAGGTAGTTGCTTGAAAGCCAATCAGAAGCCTGGGTTAAGCACTGGACTAGGGTGGACAGCCTATCCAGCTGATGAGACTTAAAAGATATATGGAGCTGAATGTCATCAGCATAAAAATGATAAGACAGGTCACTAAAAGATTGACTGATAACAGCTAAAGGAAGCATATAAAAAGAAAATAGTAATGGACCTAAAACTGAACCCTGTGGGACCCCACAGGTCAGGGCAGCAATGTCAGAGGTGAACCTGTCAGTCCTAACAGAAAAGGTCCTATCTGATGAGTAGGAAGAAAACCAGTCTAAGGCAGAGCCAGATATACCAACTGTCATGGTCCTGGGCCATGTTGGCCCAGTATTCTTAGTTTTTGTGTGTTTTGTATTTTGTTCCCTATTTATGCCTTGGTTCCTAGGTTATTTAGTTAAGATGTTCCTTATTTGGTTACCTCCTGTGTGCCCCTGTGTATCTGTGAGCCCTCGTCTCTCCTTGTGTTTTATTCCATGTTTTCCCCAGCCCGTTATGTCTGTGTTCTCCCCGTGCTCTTTCTCCTCCTGTCTGAACCTCCGTGTACTTCCTGTTTTACTTTGACAGTCTCTCGCCAGTATGCGTCATGTTGTGTTCACTCCTTCCCTGTCTCGTTATGGTTATCTGTGTCAGCTGTGTTCCCCGTGTGTTCCCACTTCCCTCGTTAACCCTCTGTGTATTTATGTCTGCGTCTCCCTCAGTTCGGTGTCGCGTTCTCCCTCATGACTGTGTGCCCGCCGTGTGTTTCCTCGTAAGTCAGTTCCTTAGTACTTCCCAGTTTAGTTTCATGTTATTTTGTCAGCAATAAAGCTGTATTTTGAGTCTCTCCTGTTTTCCGTGAGTTTGCGTTTGGGACCTATTTCCTGCCTGCCACACAGCCTGATCATGACACCAACCAAAACCTTGAGCCTGTTAAGTAGGATTTTGTGGTCAATGGTGTCAAAGGCTGCACTAAGATCAAGCAAAATGATCACAGAACAGTTCCCTGCGTCAGATGCCATTAATAGATCATTATAGACTCTTAAGAGAGCGGTCTCTGTAGAGTGCTGCTTTTGAAAGCCAGACTGAAAAGGGTCAAGAATGTGTAATTTACATAATAACTATTATTAAATTAGCGCCAAGTTATCTTAGTGAACTTCTCAAACCACATACTCCTGCTAGAACACTCAGATCTGCCACTCTACTACTTCTAACCCAACCCAGATCTCGACTGAAGTCCCGGGGTCACCGTGCGTTTGCTCTGGCTGCCCGGGTACTGTGGAATACCCTTCCTCTCGACCTCCGCGCATCTGATTCCATTGCACTGTTCAAATCACGATTAAAAACCCACTTACAGTATTCAATCTTGCCTTTCCCTCTAGTTAATATTTCTTTTATGACTTTATATCATGCACTTTTATGCTCATTTAAATTCTTGTTTGCTCTGTACCTGTTGCTTTCCTATGTATCAGTGACAGTTATCTGCTTGCATACTTAGTACTTGCTTTGGTCCTATTTCTATTATCCTCCGCCTATATTCTATCTTACTTGTTAAGCACCTTGGCATACCCTTGGTTTTTAAGTGTGCTTTATAAATAAAGTTTGTTATTATTATTATAATAGAGACCTGAACTGATTTTCAACAATTTTTTCAAGTAATTTACTTACAAATGGCAATTTTGAAATAGGTCGGTAATTACTAGCAGAGCTAGGATCAAGATTCTGTTTTTTTAACAGAGGAGTTACCTCAGCATGTTTAAAATAAGATGGAACACAGCCTTGCCTCAGTGAACTGTTGATGATGGATAGTAATGTGGGACCAATGCTGGTGATAGACCCGGACAGGACAGAGTGAGGTAATATATCTACAGAGCATGATGAGGATTGCATTTTACATAAAACTATAATTAAGTAATTTAGTGTGATTGGAGAAAAGGAGGTAAATGATCCAAGACAGCAAGGGGAATCTTCATAAGGGGAGGCACTTGAGGAAATTTTGGATTTCAAGTCCATCACCTTATTTACAAAGTAAAGTATTACAATCTTCATCAGAAAGCAACAGAGCATGCTGGGTTGGAGGAGAAACAATACTGTTGATGGTATCAAATAGAATTCTTGAATTATTTTTATGACGATTTATAAGATTATTGAAGTAAGAGGATCTGGCCTCTTTGACTGATTCATTATATAGGTAAAGTAGTTCTTTAAAGTGCTCACGATGGACAGTCAGACCGGTGGACTTCCACAGGCGCTCTGCTTTTCGATAGGTGCGTCGAAGACCACGAGTCTGATTATTTAACCATGGTGTCCGGGAACTAACAGAGCAATAACTGGTTTTGAGAGGAGCAACCGGTACCACTTTACAATAAGTCTCCCCTTATAGATGCTAATAAATAGTTTATAGCTATATTATTAATTAATCTGTAAATGCTTTATAAACCATTATTAATGGTTTATTATGCATTAGTTAAGGGTGAGAAAAAGAAAAAAAACTGACCGGTTTCTTGCCAAATAGTGAGCCAAATGTGTTCACCTATATATTTCATCTAGAGTTGCTATATTAAACATTTCAGACTAAGTTACTATCCTGTAAGCACAATCGGCATTTGTAAACATATTTTTTATCATATAAAATTGTACTTCATAAATGCATTATAAATATCCACAACTATCAATCGGAGCTTTGTTGTAAAGTGTAAAGCATAAAACCATTTATTAATGAATAATAAATATTTATAAATGCCAAATGGGAGCCTTATTGTAAAGTGTAAAGCATAAAACCATTTATTAATGACAAATAAACATTTATAAATGCCAAATGGGAGCCTTATTGTAAAGTGTAAAGCATAAAACCATTTATTAATGAATAATAAACATTTATAAATGCCAAATGGGAGCCTTATTGTAAAGTGTAAAGCATAAAACCATTTATTAATGACAAATAAACCTTTATAAATGCCAAATGGGAGCCTTATTGTAAAGTGTAAAGCATAAAACCATTTATTAATGAATAATAAACATTTATAAATGCCGAATGGGAGCCTTATTGTAAAGTGTAAAGCATAAAACCATTTATTAATGACAAATAAACATTTATAAATGCCAAATGGGAGCCTTATTGTAAAGTGTAAAGCATGACACCATTTATTTATGACTACTAAACATTTATAAATGACAAAACAGAGTTTTGTTGTAAAGTTTAAAACATGTCAACATTTATTTATGATCAACAAACATTTCTAAGTATTACTGGGCATTACTATAAAAACTATAAAGCACCAACAGTTATTTAGCATTTCTAAACTTATATACAAGCCCTTTAAAGATAGCTAAAACTATATTAAGGAAACAAATCCCATCCCTAAATTCACCACTGGCATAAAACAAAGGAAAATTATAATAATTATAATATAATAAATTATTATACCTTAACTGAAACTGCACAGCTGTATTATTTACTCTACACACATTTATACAAATCAAAACATTGAAAAAAAAAAACAATAAAATAAACTAACAGGTAAATCTCTTAGTTGTGTGGAAACTCAACACATATGTGAACAGATCTTTGAAAAATGATTGGTTTTGCAGATCTTTTCTTCAGTTCAATATGCTCAAAAAAACAAAACCACTTAGAACAAATTAGGGTTTCAGACAGATTTCCCTCTTCGAATTGGAAGCAAAGTACCAGCGGCCTTCATACTTTCTATTTTGTTTTTTACTTCATCACTGCCTTGAATTGCAGCCTCACATCGCTTAGCAAAAGCTAGTACCGTCTCTCCACTAGGCCTGTTGGACAGTAGCTCCTGGTAGACATTGCAGACCGCAATAGCAAGCTCCCCATCTGATGAAGTGGACACAACAGTGTTCCTGTCGAGCCCATGCTTTGGAAATGTCTTGAGGAGGGATTTGTATCGCTGCACAATGTCATTTGGCGTTTGAACTAAAAATGAAAACAAAGCAAATAATTAGAAAAGCAAATGCTCAAAGCATACTAATCTATACATACATATATATATACAGTGGGGCAAAAAAGTATTTAGTCAGCCACCGATTGTGCAAGTTCCCCCACCTAAAATGATGACAGAGGTCAGTAATTTGCACCAGAGGTACACTTCAACTGTGAGAGACAGAATGTGAAAAAAAAATCCATGAATCCACATGGTAGGATTTGTAAAGAATTTATTCGTAAATCAGGGTGGAAAATAAGTATTTGGTCAATAACAAAAATACAACGCAATACTTTGTAACATAACCTTTGTTGGCAATAACAGAGGTCAAACGTTTACTATAGGTCTTTACCAGGTTTGCACACACAGTAGCTGGTATTTTGGCCCATTCCTCCATGCAGATCTTCTCGAGAGCAGTGATGTTTTGGGGCTGTCGCCGAGCAACACGGACTTTCAACTCCCGCCACAGATTTTCTATGGGGTTGAGGTCTGGAGACTGGCTAGGCCACTCCAGGACTTTCAAATGCTTCTTACGGAGCCACTCCTTTGTTGCCCGGGCGGTGTGTTTTGGATCATTGTCATGTTGGAAGACCCAGCCTCGTTTCATCTTCAAAGTTCTCACTGATGGAAGGAGGTTTTGGCTCAAAATCTCACGATACATGGCCCCATTCATTCTGTCCTTAACAAGGATCAGTCGTCCTGTCCCCTTGGCAGAAAAACAGCCCCATAACATGATGTTTCCACCCCCATGCTTCACAGTAGGTATGGTGTTCTTGGGATGCAACTCAGTATTCTTCTTCCTCCAAACACGACGAGTTGAGTTTATACCCAAAAGTTCTACTTTGGTTTCATCTGACCACATGACAGTCTCCCAATCCTCTGCTGTATCATCCATGTGCTCTCTGGCAAACTTCAGACGGGCCTGGACATGCACTGGCTTCAGCAGCGGAACACGTCTGGCACTGCGGGATTTGATTCCCTGCCGTTGTAGTGTGTTACTGATGGTGACCTTTGTTACTTTGGTCCCAGCTCTCTGCAGGTCATTCACCAGGTCCCCCTGTGTGGTTCTGGGATCTTTGCTCCCCGTTCTCATGATCATTTTGATCCCACGGGATGAGATCTTGCGTGGAGCCCCAGATCGAGGGAGATTATCAGTGGTCTTGTATGTCTTCCATTTTCTGATGATTGCTCCCACAGTTGATTTTTGCACACCAAGCTGCTTGCCTATTGTAGATTCACTCTTCCCAGTCTGGTGCAGGTCTACAATACTTTTCCTGGTGTCCTTCGAAAGCTCTTTGGTCTTGGCCATGGCGGAGTTTGGAGTCTGACTGTTTGAGGCTGTGGACAGGTGTCTTTTATACAGATGATGAGTTCAAACAGGTGCCATTCATACAGGTAACGAGTGGGGGACAGAAAAGCTTCTTACAGAAGACGTTACAGGTCTGTGTGAGCCAGAGATTTTCCTTGTTTGAGGTGACCAAATACTTATTTTCCACCCTAATTTACGAATAAATTCTTTACAAATCCTACCATGTGAATTCATGGATTTTTTTTCACATTCTGTCTCTCACAGTTGAAGTGTACCTCTGGTGCAAATTACTGACCTCTGTCATCATTTTAAGTGGGGGAACTTGCACAATCGGTGGCTGACTAAATACTTTTTTGCCCCACTGTATATATATATATATATATATATATATATATATATATATATATATATATATATATATATATATACAGACAGATAGATAGATATGTATATATGACGTAGTGAACACAGAGTAATTTTTAGAACAAATTAAAGTCATAATACTATCTTTTATGTCACATTTATAGTATCCTCTTCTGTAAAATCTTCTCTTCCAAAATATTTTGCTCACCACACTGCCGGAGCTTCTTCTGCTCCTTCTTGGGTTTCTTGGCTCTTGAATGCTTTTTGTTGTATTTGTGCTTTCGCTTCTTTGGGGATGAAGATGAGGATGACCACACAGACGATACAGATGAAGATGCGAAAGATGAATCTGAGTTTTCAGAAGCCTTCGAGGAAAATGGATCATTGAATGGTTCGTGTTTAGGTTGCTCTGCAGGATGTAAACAACAAAATGGATGGTTTTAGAAACAAGTCCCCTGTTTTTCAATTACACAATTGATGATTTAGTAAGCTTATGTGCTTAAAGAGAATGAGGATTTTGTTATAGAAAATCATCATGTGAATAAGGTGTACATATATACACATATATATACATATATATATACACACATATATATATATATATATATATATATATATATATATATATATACATACATACATACATACATACATACATACATACATACATATATATATAAAACCTATATTAATTCTGATTGTAAGGCTGTTACATTACTAGTTCATGTTGGAGTTATGATCTTATGAACTATGAAATTGAATCAATCAAGTTAGACCTGGCTGAACTGAATTTGGAACCAGGTCTCTTTAGGAATGAACTAGCACAACACTTAAAGTTAACTGACTAAAATCTTTTAATCAACACAATGACAATAAGGGAACTTCACTGGGATTGATAAATTATCTAATGTTTATAAGATAAGATAAGATAAGATAAGATAAGATAAGATAACCTTTATTAGTCCCACACGTGGGAAATTTGTTTTGTCACAGCAGGAAGTGGACAGTGCAAAAGTTATGACGCAAAAATTAGAATACAATAAGAATAAATACAGTACACAGCTGTACAGAATAGAATAAAATAATATACTATATACAGTAGAATAAAATAGAATAAAAATATACAATAAGATAAAAATAGAATACGAATGCTATATACAACTGAGTAAAAATACGACGATGCCAGAAAGGATTATTTCACTTAGTGTTATTGCACATGTGTGGATGTGTGTGTTTGTTCAGTTAAAGTCTTTGTTGTGGAGTCTGACAGCAGTGGGGAGGAAAGACCTGCGAAATCTCTCCGTCCCACACCGTGGGTGCCGCAGTCTCCCACTGAAGGAGCTGCTCAGTGCTGTCACAGTCTGCTGCATGGGGTGGGAGACGTTGTCCAACAGGGATGACAGCTTAGCCGCCATTCTCCTGTCACTCACCACCTCCACTGGGTCCAGAGGGCATCCTAGAACAGAGCTGGCCCTTCGGATCACCCTGTTCAGTCTCTTCCTGTCCCCAGCAGAGATGCTGCTGCCCCAGCAGACCAATTTGAAGACTGTAAAATAAAAACAATGTTCATGGAACAAGTCTAGTTTCATACTTGTAAGGGATGATAGCTGACTTCGGAGAAAATCTCTCTCTCCTTCCAGTTCTTCAATTCTCTTCTTTTGCCACTCCAGTTTCTCCTTAAGAAAAGTCAGTTTCTCTCGCTCCTTGTTAAGAAGGGCAGTTGCAGTAGGGGCAGGATTAGAAGAAGAATCTAAAGAACAAACAATTATTAAATTACAATACTAAAATAATTTATAATTTAAACTTGGGAAACTCAAATAAAATATTGATTAAAAACGGTTACAACTTGAATTTATAAAAAGCCACTTTGTAAAAATTATGTTATATACACTTGTGGTGGTTCAGGCATTTCTAAAACAAGGCAAATAATTCTTATGTGTACTGCCTTACCAGGGTGTTTAATATAAATTTAATGATGCACATAAACAAAACTAAAAATATACTGTACAACTAAGTGATATAAATCGTTTGGAATAACCAATAGTAATAGAGCTATTCACATGTTATGTGATGTTAGTTAGCCACTGTAGCTAGCAGCCAAATGGCTCGGTAGCTAGCTAGCTAGCATTATACTCACCTTCATGTCTAACTGCTGACGTCGTTGGCTTAGTGCAATCTAGATCATCCAGTCTCTGCTTTTTGTATCTCTTCGAACGTGTGCTAACTGTGTAAGTCGCAGACGCACACAAATTTTTATCTTCTGCTCCATCCATGGCGCAGGAACTTGAACCTTCAGTGTGTCTGTTCGTGCCCCTTTGGCTTGACCTTCCAGAGCGCTCCACTGCCTGTCGCGCTCTGAGAGGAGGGGCTTTCCTTAATAAAGTTAACTGTGATTGGATGGTTGTATAAGCTCCTCTGCGTTTAAATTAAATTTGTTTTCCCTCCCTTTGGCGGCAGAACATATTTCTTTAGCATGAATCCAGTGGGTTAGATCTACATAACAAAGTCGGAGATACATTATAACAGGTGAGACAATCCTCTTTTTTGCGTGGGACTATTTTTGATTATAGGGCTTGTTTTATATAGCATGTGAAGTTCTTTAACTCTTAACCGATTTGCACTAGACTCCCATAGAGTATTTTACGGTGTTTCGAGGTGATAATAAAATAAATTACTCATTTTTTCCCACCAGAATGTCTCTGGGAATGAGATTGCGCACCAGAATAGAAGGAAAACAAACTAAATATAAGGCACTAAGGCTCATTAAATGGCTGCAGAAGAAACACCTGCTAAAAAAGAAGCTTAGATGTCCTGTTTGTCACCATAAGATGAAAATGATTTCCGTGGTGAAGAAAGCCCAATATATGTGGTATGTATAATGCATGATAATGTAGTGCATGTAGTAAATATAACAAAATATTTCGGTTATCAATGCAAGAGGGAGCATTAACCTCTTTTCATTATTATTTTCTTCATACTTAATTTTGTGATTATCTTTTCAATTAATGCTCTTGTTTAAGGGTCCATTTCTTTACTTAACTCATTTGTATGTTCTCAGGTGCTGCAAAAGAGCAAGTCATAGGAAAGTTTCCAGAACAATTAGAACTAGCTCCCTCTTTGAGAAATCAAAAGCATCTCTTTTCAGTTGAATGAAGTTCATTTACAGGTATATGTAGATGTAGACATTAATAGCAATGCACCTTTCATAATTGAACACCAATACGAGACTTGTGAAATAAAATTAGGGCCTCAGTAAGTAATAATTGCCTCAATTTCTATTACAGATTTTCACAAGGGCTCAGGCTCAGACAAATAGATATGATCGATGATGAAGTGGCTGGCAGCTCCAGAACACTAAGTAGCATGGCAAGACACATTCGACATGTTTGTATACGTGCAATTAAAAGACACAGAATAAACAATGGACACCGTCTTGGTGGTGACAGAGAATTTGTGGTTATAGATGAAAGCTGTCTCCGTCATCAGCGAAAGGTTGGTAAACTCTCAGACAGGTTTGTTAGAATCAATGCAGATCTGAATGTGTCCTCTAAACATGGAAACCTTTACCATAAGTAAAAAAAATTAGTAGAAGCAACCATCTTTTTGAATGTTTCTTTGTAGATATTCTGTTTAATTTTATTCTTTTTGTTTTCAGTATGCACGTGGACGCTTTGGAAATGCATGGAAAAGGAAGAAATGGGTATTTGGAATGATGGGAATTAAAGACAAAAGGCGAAGGCTCGTGTTAAAACTTGTTGAAAAACGATCAAGGCGCCACCTTGTTCCTCTGATCAGACAGCATGTTAAGTTGGGTAGTGCCATTATCAGTGATGAGTGGAGAGCCTACAAGAATGTTTTGACAAACATAGGGTACAGACATTACACTGTAAATCACAGCAGGTGGTGTGTAGATCCTCAATCTGGCAGTCATACACAGCATATCGAAAGGGCTTGGATGACCATCAAAGGACATGTCCGTAGACTAAGAGGAAATCGAATTGAGAAGTTGCTGGAGGAACACCTGATGGTTCTTGAGTGGTCATCTTGGCTTGGTTCGCGACACCCTGATGGACCACTGGGACGCTTATTTAAGGACATACAAAAAATATTTCCAGTTTGAACCAGTCTGGCATGAACTTTTTTTGGAGTGGGTGACTGTTTGGTGTTTTAAAAAACACATTTAATGTTACATGTGTTACTCTTACAATACATTTTTGACAGTAGTTAAATGTTATTTCAAGCACTGATTGTAATTTAGGTCTAAGTGTTATAAATGGTGACATTATACATTTAAGACTCACTTTTGGCAATTATAAATGTTTATTAGTGATTAATAAATGTTGACATGTTTTAAACTTTACGACAAAGCTATCTTTTGTCATTTATAAATGTTTATTAGTGATTAATAAATGGTGTTATGCTTTACACTTTACAATAAGGCTCCCATTTGGCATTTATAAATGTTTATTAGTCCTTAATAAATGTTGACATGTTTTAAACTTTACGACAAAGCTATCTTTTGTCATTTATAAATGTTTAGTAGTCATTAATAAATGGTGTTATGCTTTACACTTTACAATAAGGCTCCCATTTGGCATTTATAAATGTTTATTTGTCATTAATAAATGGTTTTATGCTTTACACTTTACAATAAGGCTCCCATTTGGCATTTATAAATGTTTATTTGTCATTAATAAATGGTTTTATGCTTTACACTTTACAATAAGTCTCCCATGTGGCATTTATAAATATTTATTATTCATTAATAAATGGTGTTATGCTTTACACTTTACAATAAGTCTCCCATGTGGCATTTATAAATATTTATTATTCATTAATAAATGGTTTTATGCTTTACACTTTACAACAAAGCTCCGATTGATAGTTGTGGATATTTATAATGCATTTATGAAGTACAATTTTATATGATAAAAAATATGTTTACAAATGCTGATTGTGCTTACAGGATAGTAACTTAGTCTGAAATGTTTAATATAGCAACTCTAGATGAAATATATAGGTGAACACATTTGGCTCACTATTTGGCAAGAAACCGGTCAGTTTTTTTTCTTTTTCTCACCCTTAACTAATGCATAATAAACCATTAATAATGGTTTATAAAGCATTTACAGATTAATTAATAATATAGCTATAAACTATTTATTAGCATCTATAAGGGGAGACTTATTGTAAAGTGGTACCGAGCAACCTGACTTAGAATGGTAAGACAGTGTTCATTAAAAGAATTAGTTAGAAGCTCAACCTCGTTAGAGGAACTTTTAAAATTAAAAAGAGAGGAAAACTCAGAAATTATAGAGTCGTTAATAAAGCGCCTGCGCCTAGTAGAACCTTGAGGATGGGACTCTGAATTAACAGATACAGTAAAAGAGACTGACTTATGGTCCCTAAAAACAACTTCATTTAAATTCATGTGGTCAAGGGAAACACCATAGGTGAAGACCAAGTCCAGAGTGTGCCCAGCCGTATGAGTAGGCCCTGCTACATGCTGAACAAAGTTGAAAGAGTCCATAATGCTCAGAAACTCCTTAGTGGTACTGTTTGTTGAGTCATCCACATGAATGTTGAAATCTCCAACAATGATAACCTTGCCCATTTTAATAGTGGAAGTTAAAGTCTTGTAGGTCTGACAAAAAAAGACGCAGCAGACCCAGGTGGACGATAAATTAAAATGCCGTATATGGGCTGTTCTCTTCCAATTTTTATCATAAGCATCTCAAAAGAGTTGTAGCAGGTTGAAGAAATCATCTGGCATAAAAAATTACCACTGTTCCACCCCCTCGTCCAGATATCCAAGGTGCACAGAGAAATGAGCAGTCAGCGGGACAAAGCTCTAAAAGATGTGAGACTTCATTCTCACGTTGCCATGTCTCAGAGATAAACATGAAGTCAAGCTTCTCAGAGCAGAACAAGTCATTTAAAATATAAGACTTATTGGCGATTGAGCGGGCATTAATTAACATCCATTTAAGGCTGCGACTCACCAGGACAGGGGTAGAGTTTCCAAGGACAAAGTCTGCGCTATGCGGTAAGCCGCGCAGCAAAACAGGGTTCCTGCCACGATAAGGCTTGGCTTTCCATGCTTTCAGATGACAGCCTGGGTGGTAAACATAGTGGGTTGTGGGGATTAATCCAGTTCCGACAAGTTTCAGCCGAATCTCACCGGTAGCAACCCAGGAATAGAGCCCCCGAAGGTCCATCTCTTTCCGAAGACGACGGAGCAGGACGTGAAGGCTGGCTCGCTTCCCCTGCTTTCTCCGACGAGGCCGCTGAAGCAAAAATGAGCTAACCGGCAAGAGTGGAGGTAGACCTGGTGCTGCGTTGCGCTCTAACGGCGGTAGGAAAACAGCCTCGTTTCGTTGACTCTGAAAGCTATACATTGCAGATTTGATCGCTAGCAATGCATGACGATCATAAATCCAAAGGGAGGTGACACCAGAAAAAACTGTAACAAAAACACTTGCATAGCATATAAAATAAACAAACACACGGACGAAGGCAGCAGCACAGCCAAACACAGGCGCCATCTTGACCTTTAATCTGTCAGGAGAAACCAGGACTGATGTTTCCTCTCTGAACAGCCATGGTTGAGGGTTCTAGCTCGTCTGGTCTACGAGGGCTAGGATTCTCTGGTCTTAGTTGGCAACTGTTTGGGGCTGGAGTAGGTTCAGAGACCAATAAAAACCACTCGCCACCTTGCATCGGTTCTTCTACAGGGGCAGTTTCTAATGTTTGGATCAGAGCACTGGGAGCGCAGGTAGTCACACCTTCCACCTTATTCTTTAGTAGTGAATGGTGGACATGTTTCGCGTGACTCAGGTTATCTACCGGAGCAATAGTGTACACTGACCCTTTTTGGTCAGGGACCTTAAGCACTTTATACACCACTGAACTCGAAGCACCCTTAATTTTATCACGACCTCTGAGTCCAACTTTCTTCAGATAAACCAGTTGACCTTCTCGCAGGGGAGCATCCTTGGCTTGCTGGTCGTGGCGCGTCTTATGCCAATCAGCTACAGGGATTTGCTTCGGTTTCGGTGCGGGCAAATGGCCCACACACACATTAAGATGGGTTGGTGCATCTTTAGCCGACTGGCATCGCTCACACTTCTGGCACCACCGTTGGATGTCTCTATACATCCCTACCCAGTAGCATCATTGAGAAACCACATCTACCGTGCTCCGAACACCCTGATAACCATGCTCCTGGCGCACATGTTGCAAAACTTGACCCTGGAGGGACTTGGGCAGCAATACCTGCAGTGTCTCTCCTCTCCTTGGATGACAGAACTTCCGATATAACACACCATCCCGCTCCACTAACCTACTCCATTGCCTGACCAACCCGAGGGCCAGCCTTGAAGAGTGACCACGCTCCTTGGCATCAGGGCCCCGCCTCCAAAATTGTAGAAACTCCCTGATCATGGGGTCAGTCTCCTGCAACATACGAAGGTCAGACAATGCATACCCAGGGAAGACCGAAGTAATGGTTTTAACAGCGGGGGTTACTGGTTTCCTACAAGTAACCCCCGCTGTTAAAACCATTAACAGGTTACTGGTTTCCTACCAGTAACCTGCAGCAACGGGTCAGGTAGTACAGACTCTGAGCCTAGGATGCCCCCACCTGAACTTTGGCTCAATGGTTCAGGGGGTGGAAGTTTTCCTGCATGGAAGAACAAACAACATTACTTAAACTGGCTTGCGTTGCTGTACCAGCTCACTGCACAGGCATGACTGTGGGCTCACCAGGGCACTCTCTGGCAAAATGCCCAACCTTCTGGGGAGTAATGTCTATCCGTCCCGCCCCCTGGCATACCTCCACGCTCCCATAATATAGCCTCACGACGAACATCCATCAAGGTGGCAGTAGGGTGGCTGCGGACATACTGTTTTAATTCTCTGCGTAAGAAACAATCAAGCACATTTTCAATAAATTGGTCTCTAAGCAACATATCTTTGTTCAGCAGAACATGAGGGGACTGTTTTACAACTCTATCCATGAGGCACATACTGTAAGAGCATGCGAAAACTCTTGCAATGTTTCTCCCTCCTGCTGTCATCTTGAAAACAACTCTTCCTACAAAGAGACATATGACTTAGTACCAGTGTTGCCAAATCCTCAGTAAGGAAATCGCTATTGGTTGTCCTAAAAGTCGCTAGAAGTCGCTAAATGACGTCATCGCCTGATTTGCATAATTGGTCATGCTAATCTAATTGTAACCTATGTTGTTGGAGAGAGAAATAACATCGTGGAAGAGACATAAAGTGAGTAAAAAACGTCCTAAATGCATTTAGAGTTTATTTAGAACTACAAATTAAATTTCTTTTAGCAATTATTGTTTTTTTAATGTCACAATTCCAACCCTGCTCCTTTACCCGGGCTTGGCAAAAGTGACCCGAAATAGGCACTCTGGTGGAGTTACTTTGTGTGTGTGTGTGTTTATAAGTAGTTTTAAACCTTGTGATCCACAAAACAGCATAAGAGTAAAAGAGTAAAAGAAGAACTGACTGCGTTACAGCACCCGCTGCATATTTAGGGTAAAAGCGATACGCACTTTCACGTCTTTTTTTTAGTGACTTTTTTTAGAAAAAAAGTCGCTAAGGGGTCTGAAAACTCGCTAAATATAGCGACAAAGTCGCTAAGTTGGCAACACTGCTTAGTACACCCATACAGTTCCTGTAAAATAGTCAGAATCTTTTCGGGATCGTCTTTCTGCTCTGGAAGCCGATATTTAATCTCTTCTCTGGGCTCGCCTTCTAGATGATCATAGATGAAAAGGGCTTGGTCGGCTGGCGAAAGATGTCGTACCCTCAAACAGGCCTGCACCTCTTCCACCCATTCGGCAATACCTATACCAGTCTTACCGTTGAACCATGGGCACTTCCTCTCCCGAGGAATATAAATCAGTCTCTCAGTCACGGGAGCTGAAACAGCAGAATGCCCATTGGTGGATGAACCTGTAGCAGCAGCACTGATGCCAGGTTGCTCCGACCCTCGCTCTTTTTTTTTTTTTTTTTTTTTTTTTTGTCCATTTGATTCACCTTTTATTGTTTATTTTATTTTCACTTACTGAACATGGGACAGACTTGACTGGGGGAAAGAAGGGGAGAAAGAAAGAGGGAAAGAGAAACAGCTGAGAAGAGGGACGGGGGAGAAGGGCAAAAACCAAAAACCAACAGAATGAGCAGAAAAAGAAAAAAAAAGAAGAAAAAAAGAAAAAAAAATGCATATATCAATCACCTGGGTCACCTGCTGAGAAAGAAAAAAGAAAACAAGCAGAAGAGAAGAAGAGTAATAGAATAAACAACATCACAATGATATATGGGAATATGACAGTAAATACTAAATATTAAACATTATTGTGCAGCACATAAGATCAACAGAACACAGTGTGCTTTGAGGTAGGAGCCAAAAAGGGTGTAGTTTGTGGGTGTGATCACCCGTGTGTACACCTGTGAACATGGACGCGCTTGTTTTTTGTTTTTTTAAAAGGTTCCTTCATGTAATGATCTGCTAGAGGGTGTGGGGGGGCCACAGCCCCGTCCTCCAGGGCATGAAGCAGGTATGGAGGAGATCAAAACTCCAGACATCCAGAGGCCCCCAGAACACAAGAGACCAAGGAAGACCAACAGAGGGGCAGCCGCGCCACTGTCCCAGAAAGAGCTGAGGAGAGTCCTAGATGAGGGCTCACTCAGCAGCCGCGGAGCAGAAGCCAGGGGGAGTTGCAGTGACGCGCCCGTGAGCTCCGCCGGCAGCCAGCCGTGCCTGAGTGACCGAGCCCCAGGCCGAGAGGCCGGGGGCACCCCACCTCCGAAGTGGCCCGAGCAAGCCCCAGGCTCCAGGCCCCGATAAGCGGCCACCAAGGAGTGAGCCGGTGTGTACCTGGACGCCCATCCCCGGACACAAAGAACCACCAACGCACCGACGTCTGAGGGAGTCCGCCACTGGCAGGGGAAGAGGTGGTAGGGGGAGATAGGCCTCCATACCTTGGAGGGCCTAAGATGTCCCCAGAGAGGTGGCGCCTGACACCCAACCTGACATATAGACACAGAAATACAGGCACACACATATACAAACATCCATTCCCACCCTCATGCTCTCATATACACTTACTCCACACTCAACCAACGTGGAGACAGACATAAAGAGACGCTGTACACACGATCACACTCCCCAAGCGTACTCTAAGCCCCGGGTCTAGGTACCCTTGCCCCTGGAGGGGGGGGAACTGCACCCAGACCCAGGTGGTGTTACCCTTTTCCCTGCGGTGGGGGGAGGCAGACCACCCCGACTCCGCAGCAGCAGGGAGGCCCCACACTCCAGACCGCAGTCAGACGGCCAACTCCTCCTCCTAGCCCCCCCGCTCCAGCAGGTCGCAGAGAATGGGGGTGAGAGAAGACTCCAAACCTCCCTCCACCCGCTCATTGTAGTGTTGATGCATGTGTGTTCTAAGGTGCATTTAAAACCCAGGAGGGCATGGAGCTACCTGCCAGAGAGCAGCAGGTAAGCGCATGGTCCCTCCTGCTGGCCCTCAATGTCTACGTGTATTTAACTTTGAGAGGTGGGCAACGACGCCAGGGGTGGGGTGTACACCCTGATGGTACTTTGGATTCCGTGTATCGTGCCCACCCCCCTCGCTCTTGACGCTCCACCGATTTTCTGCTTGCAGCGCTGTATGAGCTCTTCCTCCATAATAAACCAGAGTATTTAAATATCACTTTATAAAATCCAGAAGTCCATCCCGACGCTGCCGCTGCTGCTGTCTTGCCACTGCACTACAATAACCAGACCAACCGAACAGATTTAACCCCCCAAAAATGAAACAAAACAAAAAACATGCAACAGATCTCTGCCTGAAAATATCCTGTCGACACAATGCCAGATTGTGGTGTCGTGATGAGGAATAACCGGGGACGATAACTAAGATATTGACAACGCCACCTGGGGAAGGGCGTTAAACCCCAGGAAAGATTTCTCTAGCCAATTTACGTGTTGCACTGGCTACCAAAGCCCACACACTCATTATTAACGGCAGAGGTGAGACAAAGGAAGTTTACAAATCAAAATTTATTAAGAGGAACTACTAAAAACATATAACTATAAAATCAGGAATCGGGGTCTTAATAAGATCACTGTGAGAAACAAGTACCCGCTGCCTTTGCTAACATCTGCCTTTGAACTGCTTCAGGGAGTCTCCATCTTCACTAAGCTGGACCTGCGCAATGCTTATCATCAGGTGAGGATAAGGGAGGGAGATGAATGGAAGATGGCCTTCAACACTCATCTTGGTCACTTCAAGTATCTAGTCATGCCATTTGGGTTAACTGTTTTTCAGGCTCTTGTCAACAACGTCCACCGTGATTTCATCAACCATTTTGTCTTCTACTTGGACGACATACTCATTTTCTCAAGGTCTGTGCCCGAGCATGAACGTCATGTGTCCTTCAGCGTCTCCTGGAAAACCACCTGTTTGTCAAAGCTGAGAAATGTGAATTCCATGTCAGCACTATGTCATTCCTGGGCTACATCATTGAACGGGGAAACCTTAAGGCTGACCCTGCTAAGGTGGATGCAGTGCTGAACTGGCCGGTTCCAGTCGATCGTAAACAGCTCCAATCCTTCCAGGGCTTTGCAAACTTTTATCGACGCTTCATTCGGGATTATAGTAAGATTGCTGCTCCCCTAACCCATCTCACCACCCCCAAGGTTCCCTTTCTGTGGGACAGGCCAGCTCAGGAAGCATTCACACAACTCAAGAAGTGTTTTGCCTCTGCTCCGATTCTCTCACAACCAGATCTTAACCAGCAGTTCATTGTGAAAGTAGACGCCTCTGATTCAGGGGTGGAAGCTGTGCTTGCAGTGAAGGTAAACTCCACCCCTGTGCATTTTTCTCCCGCCGTCTCTCCCCAGCAGAACACAACTATGACATCGGGGACTGCGAGCTGCTGGCCATCAAGTTGGCCCTGGAGGAGTGGCAGCACTGGCTAGAGGGAACAGTCCAGCTTTTCATTGTCTAGACTGATCACAAGAATTTGGAGTACCACCGGTCTGCAAAGAGGCTCAACGCATGTCAGGCCAGGTGGGCATTGTTTTTCACTCGCTTTGATTTCACCATTACTTACCGACTGGGGTCTCACAACATGTCACCCCGTAATCCATCGCACTGCCTCTTTTATCCAGCGATGGTGGCCCACCCTAGTTAAAGATGTCCGTGAATATATTTCCGCCTGCTCCACGTGTGCCCAAAATAAGTCAGCCAACCAGCCGGCTGCTGGCCTACTCCAGCCCCTGCCAACCCCAGGCCGCCCCTGGTCTCATATAGCGGTCGACTTCATCACCGGGCTTCCTCCCTCTGCAGGTAACACAGTAATTCTAACTATTATTGACCTTTTATCCAGAGCTGTACATTTTGTTGCTTTGCCCAAGCTTCCCACAGCATTAGAAACCACCCGGTTGTTAACTATCCACGTGTTCCGACTCATGGAATTCCGGCCGACATTGTCTCCAACCGGGGGACCACAGTTCACCTCAAGAGTCTGGAAGGAGTTCTGTTCCACACTTGGAGCACAGGTCAGTCTCTCCTCTGGTTTTCATCCCCAGACTAATGGACAAACAGAGCATACCAATCAAGAGTTGGAGGCGGCTCTCGGTTGTGTGGCCTCTATGAACCAAACCACCTGGAGTGAACAACTCCCCTGGATCGAATATGCCCACAATAGCCTCACCTCCACAGCCACCGGACTGTCCCCCTTTGAAGTGTCCCTTGGTTATCAGCCACTACTGTTCCCTACCAATGAAGGTGAGCACTTTGTACTATCTATTTAACATCATTTTCGTAGGTGCTGGCGGGCATGGATGGCCACCCGAGCCACTTTGGTCCACACAAAGGACTGAAACAAACGTCGGGCAGACCGGCATAAGACCCCTGCTCCCACCTACTTGCCTGGACAAAAGGTATGGCTGTCGACCAGGTTTGTGGCAATCGGAACTGAATCCAGGAAGCTCACTCCAAATTACATTGGCCCGTTTGTGGTGGACTCATTGATCAACCCAGTGTCTGGCTGACTAAAGTGCTCTATTACCAGCACGGGGTTTGCAGTACCTGGTGGACTAGGAGGGTTACGGACTCAAAGAGCGGTCCTGGGTTCCCCGGGCTGCTGGGTTGCATAGGGCCATGGAGCAGGACTTTCATCGCGTCCACCCGGACAAGCCTGGGGGTCGCCGGGAGGCTCCTGTTGTGGGGAGGGTACTGTCACGGTTCTAAAAATATATGCTGAAACTCAGATTCCAGATATTTCTCATATATAACTCATTACCTCCTTGGCCTTGCTTTTTCTGTTTCCCATCTACTTTGGCCTTGGCTCATTTAGATTTTCGACTTTAGATTCCTTTGCTTTTAACATTTTATCAGTTCCACAATGACAACTTCAGTGACAAATGGAATCCATTTCATTCAAGGTTGCAAAGTTGGTACCCTGCTGGATTATATGAATCTGCATAAATTACTGTCATGAGACACTTATGTGGGTCTCAGCCATGTTTGACCATCTTAGAACTAAAGCCCTGTTCACACAGGAAGCAACTGGCAGCAATAGAGGTGACCATAGATCATGGAAAGTCAATGACAGTTTCAAGTGATGACGGGCAACATAACTGAAGCAACTCCCATTGTGAGTTATCTACAGCTACTTTCAGTATCACTGATATTCATTTAGACTTTTTCTCCAGTTGATCTTGCTGAATTAACTTCAATAATTACTTCCTCCAAACCATCAACGTGTCTTTTAGACCCCATTCCTACAAAACTGCTCAAAGAAGTGTTGCCATTAATTAATGCTTCAATCTTAAGTATGATCAACCTATCTCTAATAATCGGCTATGTACCACAGGCCTTCAAGCTGGCAGTAGTTAAACCTTTACTTAAAAAGCCACCTCTAGACCCAGCTGTCTTAGCTAATTATAGGCCAATCTCCAACCTTCCTTTCATATCAAAACTCCTTGAAAGAGTAGTTGTCAAACAGCTAACTGATCATCTGCAGAGGAATGGCTTAATTGATGAGTTTCAGTCAGGTTTTAGAGCCCATCACAGCACAGAAACAGCTTTAGTGAAGGTTACAAATGATCTTCTTAAGGCCTCTGACAGTGGACTCATCTCTGTGCTTGTCCTGATAGACCTTAGACTGCTTTCAACATCTCTAAAGTTAGAAATATCCTGTCTCAGAGTGAAGCAGAAAAACTAGTTCATGTATTTATTACTTTCAGGCTGGACTACTGTAATTCATTATTATCAGGATGTCGTCCCCCCCCCCTGAAAAGCCTTCAATTAATCCAAAATGCTGCAGCAAGAGTACTGACATGGACTAGAAAGAGAGAGCATATTTCTCCTATATTGGCTTCCTGTTAAATCCAGAACAAGACACTATCTCTACTTTCAATACTAGGCTTAAAACTTTCCTTTTTGCTAAAGCATATAGTTAGGGCTGGACCAGGTGACCCTGAATCCTCCCTTAGTTATGCTACAATAGACGTAGGCTGCCGGGGATTCCCATGATGCATTGAGTTTTTTCTTTCCAGTCACCTTTCTTTCTCACTCACGATGTATTGATAGACCTCTCTGCATTGAATCATATCTGTTATTAACCTCTGTCTCTCTTCCACAGCATGTCTTTTATCTTGTCTTCCTTCTCTCACCCCAACCGGTCGCAGCAGATGTCCGCCCCTCCCTGAGCCTGGTTCGGCTGGAGGTTTCTTCCTGTTAAAAGGGAGTTTTTCCTTCCCACTGTCCCTAAAGTGCTTGCTCATAGGGCGTCATTTGATTATTGGGAGGTTTCTCTGTATGTATTATTGTAGGGTCTACCTTACAATATAAAGTGCCTTGGGGCAACTGTTGTTGTGATTTGGCGCTGTATAAATAAAATTGAATTGAACTGAATCTTTTACACAGTGAAGGCATACATAATGATGTTCAGTGTATTGAATTAATTCAAGTGATAAATCAGAAAAATGCATTTGTGGAGAGGCCAACAATGATCTGTGATGCCGGAGCAAAATTAAATTTTAATACTTTTTTGGAAACACCTGACAAATGAACAGAGTTTTAGTGGCTCTGTGTAAAGATACTTGGGAATTGTGATGACATTGTCAGGATTTGACTAAATACACAGGAGCAAGTGGTTTGGCTGTCCTACTGTTGCCCTGCAAGATCCAGCCAAATGCAATTGTGCGTGTTTCTGACAACAGTGTATGACACCCAATTGTTTATTCCCTACTGAATAAAGCCACGGAACAGAAGAGCCTGTGCTTAATAATGCCATTAAGGCAGCAGTGTTTTAGTATCCACAGTGGAGAATGGCTATGAGTAATGGCAACATGACATCTCATTAGAAAGTTTGGGCTTTTTTCAAAGTGCCTGAGTTCTACCCTTTGTTTACTCCCTGCTGACTCACAATAGAAATACATTTTGAGCTTTCTACTTTCACCTGCCTTCAACATTGTTTATGGTATGTATGTGTGTTTACTGAAATACAACTTTGTTTTTTTAAACAAGGAGTAACTAAGTTTTGTGATGGTTGGGAAATGCAGCTAAAAAATGTAAGGTGGAAGACTGAATATAAAAGTGCCATGAATTCAACCACTGGTGTGTGGGTTTTTTTTTTCCATCCGCTTAATTTTTATTTCCCATACCTTGCTATCTAAATGGAGTTGATCTGTGCATTGTTACACTTCTTTTTTTTACACTCTGCCTGATTGCCTTTTATATATATTTAAAGTCTCAGTTTGCTTGTGTTTTCTGTCAAGTCACACTGTGTTCCTGCCTTCTGAGCAACCCAGGATTTGTTTGGGATTTAACATTTCTGGACTGTATTTTTGGTTTTGAATACCACCTAATAAATGACTCTCAATCTGTTCTATTATTTTGACTGCATTTGGGTTCTTTACTCTAAAGGTTATGACAGTTTAGGTCAAAACACTAAATAGTTCTTTACGTTTTGCAAAAGATGCTGGTTTAGGGCTCTTCACCATGCTAACCTTCTGCATACCTTTATAGATAGCTTACTATCTTCTGATGGCCACTTTCAGGAAGATAATACTCCATAAATCTGTGACAAAGGGTGCCACAGTACTGGCACCCTTTTCTTTGAATTTTATTGTATTTTGTTTTCTATTCATGTTCTGGTTTGAGTTTAGTTTACCTTTTTAAATGCTACGATGCCTAGATTGCTGTGTTAGTCCTTTGCTTTGCAGATCCTTTTGCGTCTTCTCCCCTGTCCTAAGTCTCCCTTCTTCATGTCTACCTTCTTCATGTCTACCTGTCACGCTTTGTCTCTGTGGTGCTGGTTAAATTTATGTCATGTCTGCGTCTTCGTAATGTCTCCTGTTTATTTTGGAAGTCTTGTTTCCATGCTCTATGTACTAAGCTTTCGCTTCTACTGTGGCGTCATTATGTTCATTCCAGTCAGCTGTTTTCCTCATGTGTCTCCACATCCCCTGATCACCTCATGTGTATTTAAGTCCTCAGTCTTCCTGTGTTCAATGTGGCGTCGTCTGTGTTCCCTTTCCCATGTCTAAGTTTAGACTTCATAGCGTCCCTACATGTTTTATAGTATTTTCAGCGTTCATAGCTTTCACAGTCTCTCTAGTCTTGTAATAGTTTATTCATAGTTTTCTTAGTTTTGCTTAATTTTTGTATGCTCTCTTATCATAAACGCTCATTTTTCGTCAGTGTCCGCACCTGAGTCCTCCACTCATTGTCCATTCGGTCTGCCTCCCGCAGACCGTGACAAAGGGTTATGATTTCAGTGTACTTTAGTGGCCCACAGTCACCAGAGCTAAATCAACAATTTATTTTATGTGCCAAGAATGAAAATAATGTCAAACTCACTGGTGTATCTCAGTGATGCCCAAGGTAGTTGTGACACAATGGGTTATGGCAGTAATAAGATGGGCTGCCATTCCCACATACCATGGCATTCAGACCATGACTGATTGGTACAGTAGTAATGGGCCCAAAGTGTGTAAAGGAAAAATCCCCCCATTACTTGTCGAGTACTCAAAACAGTACTCTATGAAACCACAACAGGCTGGTTTCATAGCCTAATGTTGGTAACACCAAATAGCATGAAATGGAGATTTGTCAGGTCAGGCTATGATTTTTGAACTGGTTACATTTTGTGTTAGCAAACGGTATGCACAGCTTTTGGAAAGCTGCCACACTAAAATTCAGACCTGATGAAATCCCTGTTGGCATGCATGTCACAGAGGCTACGGCTCCACTATAGTTTTTGGGAACTTCTGATCCTCTCTTAAGTGGATCAAGTACAGAACACCTTGAACCCACAGTGTGCTGGGATCACTGCCACTTCAGCTACTGCAATATGCCATTGTGTTGGGGTGGGGTCTCTAGCTCAGGTGCAGGGGAGGGGTGTGAGTTCAGCGGGTGTGCCAGGAGAGGCTGGCTAGTGCAGCTGGTAATGATCATCAAATCATAACTCCTCTATTTCAGTAGCACACTGGGACCTGGAAGAGAGGGGAGAGCCAAGCAGGTAAAGCAAGAGAGAATGGCTACAGCAGCTTGAAAGAAATGTGGTAAATAAGTCATAACTATCTAGTTAATGTATAGGGACAAAATGCATTTATTATTATCAAAACTGAGCCTATAGTATAAAAATTTTTTCTTAGTGATGATGTTAAGATTAGCAGCATAAATGTTAGTCCTAATATGCTGGACATCGGTTTGGCAGATATAATATTAGAATAATTAGAATATATGACATTCTAATGGGATTATTCAAATTACATAATTATGCTGGTTTAACAGCAAATAACTGCTCAGTTAGTGGGTGTTAAATACACTCAGGAGAGAAAGTTTGAACTGTAAACACAAGCATTCACTGTTACGCTAACATAAGATAATTATTCAAACCTAAAAAAATCTGCTAATTTGACAGATAATAATTGTGCAGTTATAACATCGAAACTAAGGTGGACTAAACATTGTTATTGTTTGCACTGATACAAATAATTTTATGTAACCCAGTTGAATTTTTTCTAAGGGACCATTTTAACTTGCTCCTCTTGATACAGAAGAACTTAAAACTGAACCGAACAGATTGCTAAAATTAAATGAAATACTTGTTAACTGTAGTATATGAAATTAATTTGTTAAAAAAGAAATGAAAAAAATAAATACTTCAAATGCAAGCAAGTCCAATAATAGTCAATGCCATGCTTTCCCCTGAGACTCCAGACTGATGCACACAAGCACCTCTTGCACACCTTTCTCGCTCACTATGTATTAACAGACCTCTCTGCATTGAATCATATCTGTTATTAACCTCTGTCTCTCTTCCATAGCATGTCTTTTATCCTGTCTTCCTTCTCTCACTCCAACCGGTCGCAGCAGATGTCCGCCCCTCCCTGAGCCTGGTTCTGCCGGAGGTTTCTTCCTGTTAAAAGGGAGTTTTTCCTTCCCACTGTTGCCAAAGTGCTTGCTCATAGGGGGTCATATGATTGTTGGGTTTTTCTTTGTATCTATGAAGCGCCTTGAGGCGACTTATGTTGTGATTTGGTGCTATATAAATAAAATTGAATTGAAATTGAACTGAATTGATGAGATGCCTTGATCACTGTATTGACCTGAGCATACTAACTTGTCAATACGGCTCAAACCCTGGGCTCAGTATTCACCTTTATTATCAACCATCAGTTAACAAAGTTCTGCTTGTGTGTATGTGTTTGTGTAATCAATCATTATATATTGCAACCTTGGAAGGGCCCTTTAACAATTTCTAATGCAGCAATATATAGGAAAATATGGTATTTGTGAAGAGCAGAACACATGAGCATGTGTTTACCCTGAAGCCTGTCAAACATTGAATTCAGGTTTTAACAGAAGAAGAAAGTTAAAAGTCAGTTTTGCACATCCTTGTTTATTTATTTCTTTTTACCACTTATTAAGTCTAAAGACTGCCAAGGAAGCAACAATATTCATACTTCCTGCAAAATGTACCATTTATACATTTGAATGAGTTTAAGTTTATGCTCTATTAGTATGGAAGTGATGCATGAAGATACTAGTACAGTCATGGAAGAATTCTGAGCCTTTATATTTCAGGAGATGATAAAAAAAAAAAATCTCTATATATCTATTGCCAGGTCTTAAAATTGGGGAAATACAAACTGGGATGAAAAACAGCACAATATATTATTTATTTACCAAAAACTAAGACAAAATGCCCAATACCACATAATTAAAGTATATCAGAGAATAGTAGATATAGACATGAGGAAAGAAAGTTATTTAATAATCAAAAATCTCATTTTCCAAGTGTCAAAAACAAGATCATTCTTTTACTTCTCTGTCAAAAAGGAGCTTATTTTGGCATTGGCCTTTACATGGATGAGTCAACTATTCCCCCTATAAGCATTCACACCAAGCTGGCCTTTAAAAAGAACACGGTTTTAAGGCTGTCCTTTTGAAGTGTTTATTACTAATACACCAATCTACTAAAATAAACACAAAACCTTTGAATTTCAAAAAGTTCAAAACAGAGTTCACATCAATGAAAGGTGAACTTTTTCGTTACCCCTTCATCAGCAAAATAATCACATTTTAAATTCATTTTCATCTTTGTTTGTTTCCACCTGATCAAACAAGGATTGCTTCCCATTTTCAATAGGAATTTGTAATGGCAATTTATACACGCAGCAGTGCATAAGGACAGGAAGCAGTGAGCAGTTATTTACAGGTTTGTCTAATCAATATGAAAATGTACTTTTACATTAAATTAGACTCACATCTTCAAGATGGTGTTCTGTCTTAGAAATGAGGCAGTTGTGTTAACTTTGGCAGCCCCGAACTTGAGATGTTTCTAACCGAAAATGCAGTAAGATAATGTAGTTTTATGTCCTCTGGGACATCAGCTCATTAAAAGAAATCATAATACTTTTATAAAGCACTCAAGGCGGCTAGACATGAGCTTTTTCCCCCCATGCTATCATTTTAAAAGAAAAATCCTATCAATCAGACAGTCACTGCTCTAACTTTAATGCTGGAAAAGTCTGTCGATTTTCCTTATGACTTTCACATGCCATCTATTTTCATGGGCCAGAAGTGGTCCACACCATAGAAATACATCCCCATCTCTAAATGCTCATTAAATATGAACCTTTAACCACCAGATACTTTAACTACTAATTTAAATGGGTCACACACAATTTCTACGAACATTATTGCTAAGGATTGTCTTATTGCATTGGAGTCACACTGGGTTAAATATGTACACTTGGGTTTTAAGGGGTATTTATTATTTTCTTCTTTTTTTTGGGTTGTATGGAAGCCCCAAACGCAATTTCATTGTTCTTGACAATGACAATAAATAAATAAATACTAAATACTAAATACACTTGCAGCGACAACAAAATATTGAGGACAGATCTTTTTAGGTCACTTCACCTTATGTCTTAGTCATCAATCAGTGCACTTATGGTGTTGAGTATGTTCACTGCATGTGAACTTCCAATTTGGCAGTGGGTGAAGCAGTTCTCATGTGGCCATGATAGATGCCTCATGCTGGCAGGAACATATGGTTGGACTCATGGGCCAAATCCTGCAGCACCCCAGTCACGAGTGGAAGTTGGCAAGGTGTGCAGTCTAGTTGAAAGGACACACTTAATATACCTTTTCAAGGGCTATTCATGATTTCTTTTTAAACACCTACTAAAGACATATCACAGGGTGTCAGTTGCTGCACCAGGGTGATTATTTATCTTGAGAATGAAAGTGGAGAATAATGGAAGTTTTTCACTGTGTCTCTTAACCTAAAAAAGCATTTTTTTTGAGTGCTTGAACCCAACATACACATTTCAGTGCCTAAATGTACCTAAAATGTTGAAGCTCAAATGCATGTTTCAGTGATTTGTTTTTTAAGTTTTAAAGACGTAACTCTCAGACACTGCTCTTCTGCCTCCCACTTCTTCTTTTGTCCTCCACTTTTCCAGTGTCCACCATTTTTTGAAGACACAACCCATATGGAAAAGATATATATAAATCTTATAAAGTTTGTATCTGTCTTGTGTGAAACTTGTATGAAAAGCATACAAGAGTGAAAACAGATATAAGATCCCTACAAAAATTATATAAATGAAACTTGTATGTTTTGGATACTTACTAAAACAATATATGAAAGTGGCCACTTTCATGAGTAAATCATAAAAGCCTTATATGATTCACTAGGCCATGAAGTAGGCCACATCTGATGCAAGTCTTTTATAAGGTTTTTCTATTTTTTTTCCACATGGGAAGGCATCCCATGCAGAGATATACTAAGTTTTCAGCTCTTTAAGGATCCCTTTCTTGGTGAAAAGATATTATTTTATGTCTCTCAGAAAATAGGTTGCAAATAACAAAGTACCTAAATATACAATTTGCGAATACTTCCTTGCTGAGTCATGTGTAGACACTGGTTCATCTCTTTTCTGTGCTTGAGTGAAAAAGCAACCAACCAAGAAAAAAAGACTTTGTAGAGTTGTTGTCATATTTATTTTATAATCTTAATTCTAATTATTATAAACCCTCAGAATTATTTATGATAGTGACAGTGTTTTTTGTCTACTGACAAAAAAAAAGGTTCACTGTGATCTCCTGTAGGTGTAAAACTAATCCACTGAAATGTAACCAGTGTGGACCCCTGCAGTCAGTGTGATGCTCATTGTGATAAGACTTATTGTTGTTGAATAAATCCCATCAGAGTGCAGAGTCTACCAAAGCTCTAATTAACTTTGGCTTGACAAAGCAAACATAAGATTATGTCAGTCTGCGCTTTGGAACATTGTCACTGTTTTTTCTTTTTTGGTAATTATTTTTTTAGAGAACCATTTTACTACAGAGACCTGCTGAAACAACGCGTGCTTAGAATCATACAGGTACAGTTGCAGTTCAGATGGTTCTGAAACTACAGGATGATAGTTAGCAGCAAAGAATAAAAAGAAAAAAGATAAAGCTACGGGCCATTCGATCCCTATACAACCGTTGCAAGAGCTTGGTTCACATTGCCGGCAATAAGTCGGACTCGTTCCCGGTGGGTGATGGGCTCCCCCAGGGCTGCCCTTTGTCTCCGGTTCTGTTCATAATTTTTATGGACAGAATTTCTAGGCGCAGCCAAGTGGCGGAGGGCTTTCGCTTTGGTGGCCTCAGAATCTCATCTCTGATTTTTGCAGATAATGTGGTTCTGTTGGCTTCATCAGGTGAGGGCCTCCAGCTCGCACTGGAACGGTTCGCAGCCGAGTGTGAAGCAGCGGGAATGAGGATCAGCACCTCCAAATCTGAGGCCATGGTTCTCAGCCAGAAAAGGGTGGAGTGCCCACTCTGGGTCGGGGATGAGTTCCTGCCCCAAGTGGAGGAGTTCAAGTATCTCGGGGTCTTGTTCGCGAGTGATGGGAGAAGGGAGCCGGAGATCGACAGACGGATTGGGGCTGCAGCTGCAGTAATGCGGACGCTGCACCGGTCCGTCGTGGTGAAGAGGAAGCTGAGTGTAAAAGCGAAGCTCTCAATTTACCGGTCGATCTACGTCCCTACCCTCACCTATGGCCAGGAGCTGTGAGTAGTGACCGAAAGAACGAGATCGCGGATACAAGCGGCAGAAATGAGCTTCCTCCGAAGGGTGGCTGGCCTCTCCCTTAGAGATAGGGTGAGAAGTTCGGCCATCCGGGAGAGGCTCAGAGTAGAGCAGCTGCTGCTCCACATCGAAAGGAGCCAGCTGAGGTGGTTCGGGCATCTGACAAGGATGCACCCTGGGCGCCTCCTGGGTGAGGTGTTCCAGGCATGTCCCACCGGGAGGAGGCCCCGGGGCAGACCCAGGACACGCTGGAGAGATTATATCTCTCGGCTGGCCTGGGGCCTGCTGCCCCCGCGACCCGGCCCCGGATAAAGCGGAAGATGGATGGATGGATGGATAAAGCAACTTAAACCAGTCCAGCGCTGACGTATTTACCTAATGCAAGACATTTTTCCCTGCTATTCCCTGGAGTTTTGGATTCCCTTCACTGTATATATATTGTGCACTGGAACTGTAAATAAACTGCATTTTGGAGACATCTAACCGCTCTGCGTTTGAGTCCCTATAACCAGATCGTGACACTAACAGAGTTTTTAATGTTAGTTTCTGCCTTTATAGCTGCAAACTTGCTAATAGTTGGTGTTGTGTTTAAACCAACCACTAAATTTTCCAGTAGAGTTTTATGCTTCTGTGTTAGAAACATTAAAAAAAAATCATGAAAAAGTGAAAACAACTGCAGATTCTACGGTGAAAGAAAATAAAAAACAAAACAAAAACCAAATGTATAAACAATCATAGACAGAATATGAACATAAATAAAGTCTCAAGATTATTATTTAAGTCACTATGTTAGTATTTTCAAGCTGTGACTAAGTGACTATACTTGTAAAGTGCTAAACTATACAGATGCAAAACACAACCTCAAGTTAATGAGATAGTAACAGTAAGTAGTGACAAAAATACCAGAATTGTGTTATTATTATTATTATTATTATTATTATTATTAGAAGTAGCAGTAGTAGTATATATCTCACAGCATAACCCATTTTAAGATATATGGTCAGGCTCTGAAATGTGATGCAAGACATCCTAACCAAGTGTCATTATGTGGCGGTGAAATTGTGAAGACACTTGTGGAAATGCAAAATCAGATGAGGGTCCTTCTTGCAAGGGGAGCTAAGGGCAAGGCTAATTAGAGTTTGGTAAAACCAACCTTAAGTATTCATCAGTAATAGATGAAAAAAAAAAGTTGAACACTGAGTTGTTCACGGCTTTTATAGTCACGTTGCACTGTAGTACTTACATAAGCATTACAGTTTTGACCATGTACAGACAGACAGCACGGCTGTAACATTGCACGATCATAAAATAATAAACAGAAGGAAAGTGGTAAAATAATGACTTATGACAGTGAAAGGCCATGAGATTTTTAATCCTCCTTTATTAATGCCGCTCCCACTGCGATACAATATGCACATACAATATGTGTGTGTGTGTGTGTGTGTGTGTGTGTGTGTGTGTGTGTGTGTGTGTGTGTGTGTGTGTGTGTGTGTAAGAGGGAGGTTACATAATGACGAGTAAACGTTTCTAGGCATGCAGACACCACCAAACTATTTCAGTGTCTAAAGTGCTGGCCATCATGAAAGAGGGGGAAAAAAACAATACCCACTATATCTCCCGTCCCCCGCCACCAATCGGATGCTCAGAGCCAGAAGAGATCAAATGTCTGGCACAGAGACTGTACACGCTGCATTCATATCTATTAATGAGACTGACTAAATAATTGAACTTTAAAAAAAAAATTAAAGATGAAAAAAGGAAGTTGATGAAATATGAAGGTAGCATCTGGATGCTCTTTCATTGGGATCTCTTCTGTTCCACTCATTCTGTCCCCCTCAAACGCAGTTGACATAAACATCAACTTTCTTTCCCTTTCTTTGTCCCTTGTTTTTAACTCATACACTTTTTGACCTCTCATTTTCTTTACTTCCCACTGCTTTCCGCCTCTTTCATCACTGAGCTTTAATTAGGGTGTTTTCTCCTTACTTCTCTCCTCCGTGCTCCAATTCCCAGACTGAGCTAATATTGACTTGGCACATAGACAGCAGCTGTTAATACAAGAAGAATACGCGCATACAGCACATCTCACAAAAGGCAGAGCAAGATCGGGTTCGACAGTGTGAAATACACAAAAAAAATGGTAATGATGTAGCTATGTATAGCATTATAGTTTCTTTTTAAGCATTTCCACACACAAAAAACCCCATTTTATTACAACACTACGCGCAGACCTCAGTTATTCATAATGTTCCGCTGATGAGCCGAGGCACCCACTCTCACACTCGATCCAGCACACAGTATGTCTAAAGGCCTTTTGTTGCTGATTTTTGTTTTCCTGCTCAATTTAAGTGATTACTGGCATATTTTTACAGGACAATTGTATAATTTCCACTCCACGCTTAATTTGCTACAGTGGAAATTCAACTGATTAGGTTTTGATTGTTCGTATGAAAATGCGGCGCTTCCATTTTTCAGAGGTAGAAATTGATGCTGTCATTTTGGCAACATTGTTATCATACAAATAGGCCTGATGGAGTATTCATTTCTGGCTCATTCAGGAAGATTGCTAGGTCTTCATGTTCAGTGCATAGAATAGCTTGTATTATTCCATGTAATTAGAGGCATTAATTGGAAAGGGATGTTTCTTGCTGACCTGACCTGACTACTTTTAGTTGAATTTCAGCTTCATTCTTATTCATCTTTTTTTACCCCCTTTTAGTTATAGTTTTTCAGTCTCTCCTCACCCTTGATATTCAAAGCCCTAACATAAAGAAAACCATGTATTTAATATGTAGTGTATTATTTTTAGAATAACTTGATGAAATAAGTGATGAAATTGTACGGTGTGTTTTCTGATAATGTTACCTCGGGGGAATCATAAATAATGTAAATAAAATCTCATGACAGAACTCTGTGGAGCTCCTTGATTAAATTCATGTGTGAATTCATGAACAAATTGGAGTCTATCAGATAGATATGATTCAAACCATTGCAGTGCATTTCCTTTAATACCTATGGAGTGTTCTAATCTCTGTAATACAATATTGTTGTATTCAATGCAGCATTAAAAGGTGTTGGATGCTGCATGAGGCTGAACACAGGCTTTTAATTAGCAGTTCACCTTGAAAGGTTGTGGTATATATCCTGTAAATACTGATAAACTGATCGGTGTAAGTGATAATTAGACCTGGGGACCAGACCTGAGAGTGGCTTGGACATGGAGAACATCAGATACTGTGAATCTTTCTGGAATGTGGCAGCTGGTTAGTACATGTGAGCAGCCAGAGAAAGGTGCCACATCTGTGTAAACCACAAGATATGTTGAAATCCTGGTT
This sequence comes from Mchenga conophoros, assembly GCF_057382185.1. NCBI lineage: Eukaryota > Metazoa > Chordata > Actinopteri > Cichliformes > Cichlidae > Mchenga > Mchenga conophoros. The sequence continues at coordinate 15,673,154 of NC_140527.1, read as the reverse complement.
GTCATGAAATATGTCTTCCAAAGGTGGAAAGAAGAACCAGAATCAGACCTCTGAAATAAATAAGCACAAATCAAAAATACTTAAATAACCTGAACTATTAGAGGGGTTTAATTATAGCCAAACCCACATTTTTACCAGTTAAAAAGTAACCTTGATTATTTAACAAGATCATGAAATTAAGATAACAAATATATTTACTAAATACTGAAAATGTGTTTAGAAGAGAAGATTGAAGGGGACACAGGCTGGGTGGGGATGAACTTCAGCAGTGATTTGTGACAAAAAGATAGGAGCAAGAGTGAAAGGGAAGCTTTACAAGATGGTGGTGAGACCTCCCATGATTTAGGGTGTGGAGGCGATGGCACTGTCAAAAAGACGGGAGACTGAGCTGAAGGTGGCAGAGTTGAAATAAAGTTGAGCATTTTCATTGGGCCTGAGGATGGACAAGATTAGAATGAAGATTAGATTAGAAGAAAAGTTCAGATTGGGTGTTTTAGAGACAAAGACGGGCAAGCCTGAAATAGTTTGGACATGCATGTGCAGAGGAGGGTTGTTGAATATGGAGTTCCCAGACAGGAAGAAAAGAGGTAGACCACAGAAAAGATTGAAGGAGGATATGCAGATGGTTGGTATACCAGAGGAGGATGCTAAGGATAGAGTGAGATGGAGGGAGACAATCTTCTGTGGCAACACCTAAAGGTAGCACTCAATAGAAAAAGCAGAAGACACTTCTGCTTTTGGGGGATCGTGGCTCAAGAGTTGGCAGGTTGTCTTATAATCAGAAGGTTGCCGGTTCGAGCCCCGGCTTGGATAGTCTTGGTCGTTGTGTCCTTGGGCAAGACACTTCACCTATTGGTGATGGCCAGAGGGGCCGATGGCGCAATATGGCAGCCTTGCTTCTGTCAGTCTGCCCCAGAGCAGCTGTGGCTACAACTGTAGCTTGCCTCCACCAGTGTGTGAATGTGAGAGTGAATGAATAGTGGAATTGTAAAGCGCTTTGAGGGTCTCGAAAAGCACTAAATAAATGCAATCCATTATTATTATTACTTGTTGCACTCACAGTGTCCTCTAAGCAGCAGTGTTTCTGTGATTGGCTGAGGGTGAGAGATGGAGAAACAGAAGACGATGGACATACGTATGGCGTTATTTTTCTGCCACTATTCTGAGGGCACGTAAAAAAAAATTGCAGGTGCAAGTGTTGCATTTTGAGCAAAGAAAAGCTAAATTTGAGTGAACAAAATTATTTGCTGGGTGCAAAAAATGTATTTCAGTGTTTGTTATTATCCATACACACACACACACACACACACACACACACAATAGCAGCCCCTCTCGCTCAGTTTTTGCATTTGCGCTTGCTCGCAATGTGCTGCTTGCGCTCTCAACATTTCTGCCCATGCGCGCTCAACTCTTTCTGTTACACCGTTATATTTGTCCCACAAAACCAGCCAATCACAGACATGGATGCAAAAAAATCTGATTGGCTGCTTTCGTCTCTAATCAGCTCGAAATGACGAAATGCAATATACCAGAATGCATTTCATCCAAAACTCAAACGAGGCAGTGGCGGAGTTTGAAATATTACTCTTTCTGGGTCACAAAATAAACTTTTAAGATATTTTCATGTGAGAATGGTGCTGTGTAAACTTCAAATATCTGCTCGATTTATCAAGACATCACATATTTGCATAAGTGCTCTAACGTTTTCGGAGATGCCTGTTACCCACCAGCTGACCGCATAGGTGGACTGGCCATTGGGCACACCAGGAAAACATGTTGGGTCAAGAGCTGGGCAGTCTCTAGAGCGGTGGGAAGTTTGGTAAGGGCAACAAAATGGGTAGCCTTAGAAAAACGGTCAATGATGGTGAGTATAACAGTTTTACCAGAGGACGGAGGGAGGCCAGTGATGAAGTACAGAGCGACGTGCCGGCTGGGGACAGGCAGTGGTCTGAGGAGTCCCGATGGAGGGGAGTTGGACGTCTTATTTCGGGCGCACACAGGACATGCGGCCACATACTCCCGGACGTCCTGAGAGAGAGGGGGCCACCAAAACAGTCTTTGTAGAAAGGTGACAGTTCGGTTCCTGCCCGGATGGCAGGTAAACCGTGCGGTGTGTGCCCAGTGTGCCCACCTTACCCCTGACCGCTGAGGGAACGTACAATCTACCTGCTGGACCGGTGCCGGGGTCAGGCTCTTGTCGCTGAGCATCTCAGACCACCCTTTCTATCTCCCAGGTGAAGGTCCCCACAATGCATGAGGCCGGCAGAATGGGCCTCTCCTTCTCCTCAGGGTCTGTGTCTGGCGCGAACTGGCGTGACAAGGCGTCTGGTTTTGTATTCCGGGACCCGGGCCTGTAGGTAATGGTTAGGTTAAACTGTGCAAAAAACAATGCCCACCTGGCCTGTCGGGCGTTCAGGCGCTTAGCCGCTTGGAGGTAGGTGAGGTTCTTGTGGTCCGTCCACACGATAACAGGATGTTCGCTCCCCTCCAACCAGTGCCGCCACTCCTCCAGCGCCAATTTGATGGCAAGAAGCTCCCGGTCACCCACGTCATAATTCCTTTCAGCTTGAGTGAGCCGACGGGAGAAAAAGGCACAGGGGTGTAATTTACCTTCCTTGCGCTGAGAGAGAACCACCTCAACTCCCGAATCAGAAGCGTCCACTTCCACCACGAACGGCAGGGCGAGGTCAGCCTGGGCCAGGATGGGGGCCGAGGCAAACAGGCTCTTGAGACGGTCGAATGCTTGCTGAGCTGCTGGAGACCACAGGTACAGCTGTTTGGACGATGCGAGTTGTGTGAGAGGCAATGCTACCTTACTGAAGTCCCGGATGAAACGTCTGTAGAAGTTGCTGAATCCCAGAAAACTTTGCAACTCCTTCCGGGTGCAGGCCACTCAAACAAAGCTTTGACCTTGGCCGGGTCCGCTCGCAACCGGCCCTGTTCAATGATGAAACCCAGAAAAGAGACAGTTGAGGCATGAAACTCACATTTTTCCGCTTTACAAAACAGCTGATTCTCCGGCAGGCGGCGCAACACCAGTCTCACATGCTTAACATGCTCAGCTCTGGATCTGGAGAAAATCAGAATGTCGTCAAGGTAAACAAACACGAAGTGGTTCAAAAAATCTCGTAGAACATCAATTACCAGGGCTTGGAAAATGGCAGGGGCGTTAGTGAGTCCGAACGGCATTACCAGGTACTCGAAGTGGCCCAGATGGGTGTTGAAGGCCGTCTTCCACTCGTCCCCCTCGCGGATGCGGACCAGGTGATAAGCATTGCGGAGATCAAGTTTGGTGAAATGAGTGGCTCCTTGAAGGAGTTCAGAAGCTGAGGCGAGCAGAGGTAGAGGATATTTGTTTTTGATAGTGATTTTGTTCAGTCCCCGATAGTCAATGCAGGGGCGTAGGGTCTTATCTTTCTTTTCAACAAAAAAGAAGCCTGGGCCCAAGGGAGAGGTGGAGGGACGGATGATGCCTGCTGCCAGGGAGTCGGTAATGTAGCGCTCCATAGACTCGCGCTCAGGTTTCGAGATACTGTAGAGTCGGCTAGTGGGCAAGGGGGCGCCTGGGAGCAAATCAATCCCGCAGTCGTACGGACGATGGGGGGGCAGCGATTGGGCCCCGTCTTTGCTAAAGACTCGACCTAGATCATGATATTCAGTGGGCACGGTTGACAAGTCGGGGCGAGTGGGCGGCCCCGCAGGATCGTCTGACATGCAACCCGGCACCGCAGAGCGTAAACACTGCTCATGGCAACGGGTGCTCCACCCCACGACAAATCCCTTGGCCCAATCAATCTGTGGATTGTGTCGCTGGAACCAGGGAAATCCCAAAACTAAGGGTGTATCAGGTGCCTTGAAGAGAAACAGGAACATCTGTTCAGTGTGATTGCCGGAGAGAGTGAGTGTGATTTCTTGAGTGCGGTGAGTGATAGCAGCTAAAGGCCTGCCATTAAGCGCCAGTGTTGGTCAAGTTACTTGAAAAAGGTAATCAGTAACTAATTACCGATTACTTCCCCAAAAAAGTAATCCCGTTACTTTACTGATTACTTATTTTCAAAAGTAATTAATTACTTAGTGACTTAGTTACTTTTTAAAAACACGATTTACAACCTGAATAGGTGATAAAACGATAGATCTTTCAGCCCAATTCTACTTTTTCTGCATAATCCATCATACAAAATGTAATCAAATGGAAAAGTGTCTTTTTAAAATTTGTTTTATTAGTTTTAACCTTTTAACTTTATGCATCAAGCAAAAATTTAATTATATGCAACATTCTCTGACTGGAAGAAATTTGTTTAACACTTAAACTTATTTTCTGCACATTCCAGCACATAAATTTTTTTTGTGTGTGTTTACACGGTCTTTCAAATAGATGCAAGTAAAACACAGCAGGAAATATATAAAATCAAAGACTAGCGGTCCTGTTGCTCTATTTTCACCTGTAAAGCAGGAGTGGCGTAGGTGGAGGTTTGCCCTGGTACAGGTGTGCCACAGCGGTCAGTGGAAGAATCCGCGAGTTTCTCTGTGAGTTTCCCATTACGTCGTAGCGCACTTGGTGCTTGCTTGGAAGTTTAGGGGGGCTTTTTTCACTGTAAAAAGAAGTTTTCTCATCCAAAAAACTTTGTTCAACTCCCGAGTCTATTAGTGCATCACAAGAATGGGTGCAGGAAAGAAACCATAATTTAGCGTGGCAGCTGAGGTGGAGGAATGTATTCACCGGTGCACCCGTCAGTATCCCCACCTTTACTGACAGGCTGAGTCTTTTAGCCGTGAGGGATAGGCGTCCTCGAAATGCCCCTTCTTCCCACACACAAAACACTCACCCACCAGTTGTCTTCTGCTCCGGGTGAATTTAGTCCGTCCCAGCTGCATGGGTTGCTCCTCGTCAGCAGGTGAGTCCGGTCCCTCCTCTCTCCACTCGAGAGATGGGAGTCCAGCCGGAACTACGCCCCCTACTGACCTTCGCCCATCTCCAGTCCGCCTGCCAAACTCCCGCATATGGTCGTCTAGACTGATACACATGTTAACCAGGGCACTTAACGATTTAGGAAGCTCTTTAGTGGCCAACTCACGTTTGACATTCTCATTTAAGCTGTTTAGGAATGCTCCCCATAGCGCCTTTTCCTCCCAGCCCGTCTCCTCGGCCAAGATCCAAAAGTCCACGGAGAAGTCTGCCACGCTCCACCGGCCCTGCTTTAAAGTAACCATGCGATGAGCAGCACTGTCAGGGTTAGATCTTTTGTCAAACACACACCGAAATTTGCTCAAAAAAAATCACTATATGAGATGGAAGGTTGGGCGCTCAGGACTGCTTGAGCCCAGAGCAGTGCTCGTCCGGTCATGAGCTCCACCATGAGGGTGATCTTAGCAATATCAGAGGCATAAGCTCGAGTCTGCTGCCTAAAAATCAGAGAGCACTGAGTCAAAAATCCCCGGCTTTTGTCCAAATCTCCACTGAATTTTTCAGGTACAGGTAATGTGTGTTCTCGCTGTGGCGGAGGTGGAGATGGAGGAAGGGGACAGGCCGCTGATACATTTAGAAGCTCTACTGGTGGTTGTGGTTGTGTAGGGGGCTCTGGTGGATGAACGAGTGCTCTAGGTGTAGCAAGCAACATACCTTTCAGTTCAGATACCACCTGTAGTAGCGCGGACTGCTCCTCAGCCACATGCTGCAGCATCTTTTCATGCCGTTCCAACCGTTCAGTTTGAAGCGCGAGCTCCATTGCTGGCTGGATTGTTCTGTCACGGGTAATGGGAAAATACGGACTCAGTCGCGGAGCTCTGGATGCGAAGTACACAGTGTGTTTATTTACAGTGCCCAAAAACAGTCTCAAAACACAAAGTGAAGTGCAAAGTCCAACAGTGATCTTCTCCAAACTCCCAGGTGCACCGCAGGTGAGTTTCCAAAGTGATTATCCGAGTGTGTGTTCTGCTCCGATAGCTTAATCCCGCGGGCTCCTTTTCTCCAACCTCCAGCTCCGTATCTCTTCCTCCTACAAACGAGCGAAAACAACAGGTGAGAAGGCTAGCCAGCTAAAGCTAAGTTGCAAGTCACAAAACACTCTTTACTACCGCGCTTCAAGTAAAATCCAGCATCGACTGCCATCTGGACACACTGTTAAATACCTCAGCCCACAACGAAGGATGATTAGTGACAGCTGGGTGGCAAATTAGGTGCAGGTGTGTCACCGCTGGGTGGAGGAGGAGGAGAGAGAGAAACACACGCACACATATACACACAGGCAGGTCGCCCGGGAAGGACCGTCCGACCATGACAGTCGTGTTCGTTTTTTACAAATTAAAAAACTCATAAATATTCTGTTTTACATCCAATGGCCTCGAGGCCTGATGACATCCTCCACACTATGCACTTGAACATATAAAAGTGAAGAGCACCTCTTTCGTTGAATTTTGAGTGTTTTAATCAACTTTGTTGTTCCCGGTTACAAATCACCGCTATAGAAAATGAATGGCAATCCACCCTCACTTTGGAAATGTCTTGCAAATTCGGCAACCCCCCCCCAAAAAAAACAAACCAGACTCTAAAATCACCAAATCCTTTAAATTTAAGAAAATAAAATAGTTGTGTAAATAACAGAGCAAATTAAAGCACATTGGCATTTTTGAGTGGCTGACCTATTGATGGAGCAGACACACATGAAAAAGCATATTGATCTTCTTATCTGACTGAAGCGTAAACAGCAAACAAACATGTCCTCCTAAAGGTCTGTCTTGTTAGATTTAGAATATTGAAATGACGGATGCTTGTTAACCATATGACTCCTATTGGGGAGCGCTCACAGTATGTACTTACATTACATTTGATTTATTGCTGATACCTTGCTACACACAATGATAGCATCCTTCATACAGTGGGGCAAAAAAGTATTTAGTCAGCCACCGATTGTGCAAGTTCCCCCACCTAAGATGATGACAGAGGTCAGTAATTTGCACCAGAGGTACACTTCAACTGTGAGAGACAGAATGTGAAAAAAAAATCCATGAATTCACATGGTAGGATTTGTAAAGAATTTATTCGTAAATTAGGGTGGAAAATAAGTATTTGGTCACCTCAAACAAGGAAAATCTCTGGCTCTCACAGACCTGTAACGTCTTCTGTAAGAAGCTTTTCTGTCCCTCACTCGTTACCTGTATGAATGGCACCTGTTTGAACTCATCATCTGTATAAAAGACACCTGCCCACAGCCTCAAACAGTCAGACTCCAAACTCCGCCATGGCCAAGACCAAAGAGCTTTCGAAGGACACCAGGAAAAGTATTGTAGACCTGCACCAGACTGGGAAGAGTGAATCTACAATAGGCAAGCAGCTTGGTGTGAAAAAATCAACTGTGGGAGCAATCATCAGAAAATGGAAGACATACAAGACCACTGATAATCTCCCTCGATCTGGGGCTCCACGCAAGATCTCATCCCGTGGGGTCAAAATGATCATGAGAACGGTGAGCAAAGATCCCAGAACCACACGGGGGGACCTGGTGAATGACCTGCAGAGAGCTGGGACCAAAGTAACAGAGGTCACCATCAGTAACACACTACAACAGCAGGGAATCAAATCCCGCAGTGCCAGACGTGTTCCGCTGCTGAAGCCAGTGCATGTCCAGGCCCGTCTGAAGTTTGCCAGAGAGCACATGGATGATACAGCAGAGGATTGGGAGGCTGTCATGTGGTCAGATGAAACCAAAGTAGAACTTTTGGTATAAACTCAACTCGTCGTGTTTGGAGGAAGAAGAATACTGAGTTGCATCCCAAGAACACCATACCTACTGTGAAGCATGGGGGTGGAAACATCATGCTATGGGGCTGTTTTTCTGCCAAGGGGACAGGACGACTGATCCGTGTTAAGGACAGAATGAATGGGGCCATGTATCGTGAGATTTTGAGCCAAAACCTCCTTCCATCAGTGAGAACTTTGAAGATGAAACGAGGCTGGGTCTTCCAACAGGACAATGATCCAAAACACACCGCCCAGGCAACAAAGGAGTGGCTCCGTAAGAAGCATTTGAAAGTCCTGGAGTGGCCTAGCCAGTCTCCAGACCTCAACCCCATAGAAAATCTGTGGCGGGAGTTGAAAGTCCGTGTTGCTCGGCGACAGCCCCAAAACATCACTGCTCTCGAGAAGATCTGCATGGAGGAATGGGCCAAAATACCAGCTACTGTGTGTGCAAACCTGGTAAAGACGTATAGTAAACGTTTGACCTCTGTTATTGCCAACAAAGGTTATGTTACAAAGTATTGAGTTGTATTTTTGTTATTGACCAAATACTTATTTTCCACCCTGATTTACGAATAAATTCTTTACAAATCCTACCATGTGGATTCATGGATTTTTTTTTCACATTCTGTCTCTCACAGTTGAAGTGTACCTCTGGTGCAAATTACTGACCTCTGTCATCATTTTAGGTGGGGGAACTTGCACAATCGGTGGCTGACTAAATACTTTTTTGCCCCACTGTAGGTTAAAGTGAGTCTGAGGCAAGTGTCTAACATGGGCTGTGTGAAATTTTCATCTTACACACAATAAACAGAACATTGCACAAGCCGTACTTAACACTTGTTTTACACACATAATACCCACAGACGCAGTGGGAAGTATCCCATCTGTGGGGCACCAGATAGCACTTGTAACACTTGAGATCTCTCATGTAAACACACACACCCATACACTTTTAGCTGAACCACATCTTCTGTATTTGTGTCACACATACTTACACAGTCAGCCTACTAGATCATGTGCACTCTAATTACAAAATCGTCAGGTCATCGGCAGACCTCCCACTCAAATAGAAAGCCTGGGACTTGAATGAGTAAGTATTAGCTTATTACAGTTCACAATGCAGCAGGAGAGTTTCCACATAAATATCCCCAAATTAAGCACTCCAAGAGCAAACATATTCAAGGAATATGTGCCCCAGTGAACAGCAGTAACATGATTTACAGTTTTTTTCCGCCATTTCCCAAAACTATTTACTTTCAATTTGTTCAAAGGCTGGGGGCTTGTTTACATCTCGGGAAAGACTCAGTACTTTGGATGAAGCTCTAATGTTGGTATAAAAATGCATTTTGGCATTTTAACATTGTTGATTACATTGCCAAAGCCTGGTACTCCAATGCATGCAAAATGCTGTTTATGAGAAACTGCATGAGGAATGATTTCCCCAACCTTGTTTTTGAAGGAAGGATATTGAGTCTACGGCTACTATACTCAAATAGTTGTTGATGAAAAAACAGCTCAGTTTCTAACCAGGTGTTTTATGTCCTACATCTATAGTGCTGTTCAGTAAAGGTGAGCATTTTAATGTTATAGTAATGGTTTTTAGAGCTTGGAGTCCCAAATAAAGTGCTTAGCTGAAATAGTTTTGCTAAACTGAGTTTTAGGATGAATTTAGATGGGAGCAGAGTTGGCAAAAGTAGAGACATTCTGTAGTTAAGTAGAAGTACAGGTACTAGTGTTAAAGTAAAAGTTGAAATACTGAATCAACTTCTTTACGCAAGTAAAAGTGAAAAACACTGGCTCTGAAATCTACTCAAAGCAAGAAAGTAAAAATAGCTCCTTGAAGGAAAATTCTACCACCTGTTTCTATTAAAGTAATAATAAAGTTACAGTCCCAGTAGATATTCTTAATGTACAAGCTGTGATCAGCTGACCTGCTGCGCTTTGTGGATTTACACAAGTGAAGTCGACCAGATGTCAGCAGTTGTTTTTTTGAGTTTGCCTGGCTGATTTCCATCCTCTACACTGACAGTACACTGTTCATACTGTCTTTATATTAGACAGTATAAAGTTGGTATGAAGGTGGAATTCAGCGAATGAATCTAAGCATCATCCACTTAACTTCAAATTCATATCTGCTAACTCTGACACACACTGTTCTTTACTTTAAATCTATCACAGTACAGTAAACTAATCTGTTCATCCTGCACTAACCTGCAGAGGATTTTCATGCAACCTTTAAACAGTTAGTCTATCTCAGTTTTTTTGGCAGCATGTTTCACATGAAAAAACATAATGTCACATGTACAGACCCAAAATCTGATTTAAAAACATGAGAACTTACATGTACACTTTAAATTTCCAGTTCATCAAATCCCACTGAGCAGTCCTTTACTTTAAATTTAACCTATCTTCTTCCTCTCCTGTCTCTCTTATCTTTCTCCCTCTCTGAGTGAAGTTAGCTCTCTTTCTTTTCTCTCCTTGTGAAATACATCAGCTGGACCTTTAGCTAGCAATACACAGTACCACTGATGTTTGTTGAGCTGTTAGAAACATTACATTTGAAATTACCTGCCCCTTAAAAAATATCACTCCCTTTATTTTGATTCTTCTTTTGTAGGGCTAGCAAAATGTTCAAGTACCACAACCGCAACTTTTGGTTTTGTGCCAAAAAGTTAAAAAAAAAAAAACAACCCAAAATTTTTTTTAGTTAAATAAATCAAAATAACAGCCCACTTTAACCCCTGAATATGGCACACAGTTTTTCCTCTTTCATCTCTTTTTGTGCCACATGACCTGGTGATTAATACATGAACAAGATTTTCTTTCTTGTCTTACTGTTTATACTCAAATCGGTTTGGTATTTGAAGGCTCGCAGTGATAAAATAATGATTCCCCTCAAATTTGTTAAACCAAAAGTAGTACATGTTGAAAATGTAAGGACTAGAAAGTACAGATATTTATTTAAGAATGTAGGGAGTAAATGTAAAAAGTTGTCAGAAAAGTACAGATATCTGAAAATTTTACTTAAGCACAATAACAAAGTATTTGTACTTTGTTACTTCCACCCTCTTAACAGGAGTTATGCAGCTTCTTGTTAATTACTGGCTCTTTAGTCTGTAAGGCCCTTTGTCTAAACTAAAAACGTAATTCCCATTAATTGCGTTATCAGTCGTGGTCCAAGAAAGACCAAATTCTGAGCTGGTAACAGAGGTCACAAAGTATAAATCTGTGGGGAAAGTTAAGACACATCTGGCAAGTTTCCCAAACATGGATTATGCCTAGTCCCAGACTAAAAGAAAGGCCCAGAAAACCTCCACAGAAAAAAAATCGATGGTCTAGGACAAGGCTTAATCAATGGCATAATCCAATCTGAGTCATCGAGATCACAGTTGATATCGTAAAATGTCAAACTTCAAAAGCTGAGGGATTATCCTCATCTGTATTCATTCTATTCTAATTGTTTCAGCATTTTTCCCAAAAGAATTATGTGGGGAATTTGGGGGCTTTGCATGGTTCTAATCAACTTATTGTCCCTTTAACATTTGCCAAGCAGACTGTTATACACAAGCCACAATGGCATAAACAGAAGAAAAGACAGAAATGTGATTGTGAAACTTGATGATATAAAGTTGAGCTGCTATAAGAACTGTCAACATGAAGATTTAAATGTGCTCCAATAGTGGAAACACATATTTTGTCAAAATTGTTGGGCTGAAAATGTCAGGATAAATGTTTTTTATAAATAAGGATTATTTTTATCTTTGGTGGCATTACTTTATTGAACTGAAGTGAAACAAACCCAAATCTACAGTTATAGCTCTTGCTACGGAGCAGTTTTAATATTGCTTTTCAGGACACAGAAACCTCTTTTTGCCGTGAACAAGTTTTGATAAACCCTTTATATGCTACCTTCCAAACAAGAATAAACAAGACAAGCTTAGAAACTAGCTGAGCACAGTGGATCACAAAAAAGCAAATATAAAGCAGGATACTTAAAGAAACGACAGAAATGATTGTTTTTGATCATTTTGATGATCCTGTCATGTCAATATGGACCAAAATCTCTGGCAAATGTTTCCATTACCTTGTTGAATCTGTGTCATGGACAAGTAAGGCAGTTCTGAAGTCAAAAGGCAGACGAACCTAGTAACGAGATGTAACTAATAAAATGGCTGATCAATGTAATGAGATGAAATCATGTGCTTATTGCTTAAGAGTAGTGTGCCACATTGGACGAGATACTTGTACTGGTTCCTAGGAACAGTTATGTATTTGTATTTGTCAAAGGTGCACAACAAGGCTTAGTGTGGAGTAAGAACAGGAGAAGGACGAGGAGGCTCAGAGATGGTCAAAGGTGGAAGGACAGCCTTACAACAAACAAGAGCAAAACAGTCTTTACAGGTGCTGACAGAGGATCACAAAAGTCGTTAGAACTCAGTACTCAACAGAGCAGCTGTCTGGCAGATAGATTGAGTCTTACGTAGGACTGGTTCAAGAACACAATCAGTCTATGAAATAGCTGGCTGAACACAGTGAACTGATCCAAAACACACATAATTAACACAGATGGGTTTTCTCTCAGAGAGCTTAGCTTACAGTTTGTGAAAGTTGCTGAGAATGCCCTAGACATGCCTGATGGCCGAGCCTTTGGTAGTTCAGGCAGCCTTGGTGAGGGGGATGAACTGGGTGCCAAGTTATTGCCAAGAACTAAAAAAAAAGACTGCTCTGGTGTGAGACTGTAGTACTCAGGCTGACGCATGGTTTGCCGATGGCTGCCCACGGAGAATGAGGAGGTGGTTCTGTGCATTGTGGTCAGACTGTTCTGTGGAGCGGAGACTGAGGCCCCAAATGCAGACAACACAAAGGGAGAGAAGGGAGCCACGGAGGTACACAAACATGGAGACAAGAAACTGAAGACATATAGAAAGGGAAACACTGATGGAAACTAAACAACCAAATTAAACCAGTCAGTAGAGGTAAAAAACATAATCAGAATCACATAAGCACAAGAAAACTATTAACCCGGCAGTAGAAAAACTTGGAAAAAGTATAGTACAAACCAGAAATGGACACAGGAAAGGGACTATCAAAATAAAACAGGAAACATAACAAAATAACCTGACACTGAGACAGAGACAGGCATAACACTGAACACAGGGAAGGCATATAAACAAAACCTAAGACTGGAAATCAAGAGATACTAAATAACTTAGGGAGCAAGAAATACAGAAACTAAATAATAGGAATATTAAGTCACAGAATATAACATAGAAATTCAGAACCACTGGGTCACTAGACCAAGGTACCTAACTTCATTGTACATTGTACATTGTACAACCCAAAAAACTCATTAAAAACTCATTAATATCAAAGCTGAATGTTTTTGGAAGTAGTTTTTAGTTTGTTTTTAGTTTTAGCTATTTTAGGGGGATATCTGTGTGTGCAGGTGACTATTACTGTGCATAATTATTAGGCAACTTAACAAAAAACAAATATATACCCATTTCAATTATTTATTTTTACCAGTGAAACCAATATAACATCTCCACACTCAAAAGCCTGCCATCCATGGATTCTGTCAGTGTTTTGATCTGTTCACCATCAACATTGCGTGCAGCAGCAACCACAGCCTCCCAGACACTGTTCAGAGAGGTGTACTGTTTTCCCTCCTTGTAAATCTCACATTTGATGATGGACCACAGGTTCTCAATGGGGATCAGATCAGGTGAACAAGGAGGCCATGTCATTAGTTTTTCTTCTGTTATACCCTTTCTTGCCAGCCACGCTGTGGAGTACTTGGACGCGTGTGATGGAGCATTGTCCTGCATGAAAATCATGTTTTTCTTGAAGGATGCAGACTTCTTCCTGTACCACTGCTTGAAGAAGGTGTCTTCCAGAAACTGGCAGTAGGACTGGGAGTTGAGCTTGACTCCATCCTCAACCCGAAAAGGCCCCACAAGCTCATCTTTGATGATACCAGCCCAAACCAGTACTCCACCTCCACCTTGCTGGCGTCTGAGTCGGACTGGAGCTCTCTGCCCTTTACCAATCCAGCCATGGGCCCATCCATCTGGCCCATCAAGACTCACTCTCATTTCATCAGTCCATAAAACCTGAGAAAAACCAGTCTTGAGATATTTCTTGGCCCAGTCTTGACGTTTCAGCTTGTGTGTCTTGTTCAGTGGTGGTTGTCTTTCAGCCTTTCTTACCTTGGCCATGTCTCTGAGTATTGCACACCTTGTGCTTTTGGGCACTCCAGTGATGTTGCAGCTCTGAAATATGGCCAAACTGGTGGCAAGTGGCATCTTGGCAGCTGCACGCTTGACTTTTCTCATTTCATGGGCAGATATTTTGCGCCTTGGTTTTTCCACACGCTTCTTGCGACCCTGTTGACTATTTTGAATGAAACGCTTGATTTTTCAATGATCACGCTTCAGAAGCTTTGCAATTTTGAGACTGCTGCATCCCTCTGCAAGATATCTCACTATTTTTGACTTTTCTGAGCCTGTCAAGTCCTTCTTTTGACCCATTTTGCCAAAAGAAAGGAAGTTGCCTAATAATTATGCACACCTGATATAGGGTGTTGATGTCATTAGACCACACCCCTTCTCATTACAGAGATGCACACCACCTAATATGCTTAATTGATAGTAGGCTTTCGAGCCTATACATCTTGGAGTAAGACAACATGCATGAAGAGGATGATGTGGACAAAATACTCATTTGCCTAATAATTCTGCACTCCCTGTATTAAATACACTGCCAGTTAAACTACTATTGGCCTAAATTCCAGATTCTTGACAAACAGAATGCAACAGTTCATGTTCCCATACTAAAAGAGTGTTATTAGATTACAGGTCAGAGAAATCACATTGACTTAGAAAACATTCCAGGTCTTTATAAGGGACTACATTGAGTAGATTGTTAATTAAAATTTGACTAAGGATCCAATAACAGACACTGATTTAGACCATATTAAAAATGCATGAGGGTTGCCATGGTAATCTGTTAACATCCACCAGAGTAATCACATGCAAATGAGCTACATCCAGGGAGGATTTTCTCTTTTTTGTACTTTTCTTATACCCAGAAGCATTTGCAATGAGACTAGATAATTTAAGTCCCACTGCAGGAAAAAAAAAAAGTCATGTACTGTTAAAACCACTCCACACACAGCTTTTGCAGTGTATTTACAGTTCACGGTCACAGGTTATAGGATAATAACAGTTTGTTGGTCTCCAACAGACACATGATTAATCAAAGTCAAATCTACCAGATGAGAAAGAAAAATAGATTTGTGTCTCTCTTACTGGAGATTAACATGGATGAATTCCTGTTAACACTGCTCAGATGTACATTTGAACCACTCAAATTATGTGAAGTGGGCCTGTGAGTTAATTAGTTACCTGTTACTCATCATATGCAAAAACCATTAATGATCATATGTTTTCTTTTCTAATACACCACCATTCAGGATAACCTGTGCTTTGTGCAATCACCAAAAGGACATTTTGTCATGACCTTTGTCATGTAATGTGGAGTAAAGAGAGACGATTGGTTGACTAGATATTAGAGATAGAGAGGTGGGGCGAGTGGGTACTTGACAGTATAAACTGGGATGCCTGCAGGTGGTGGGTCAGTCTCTGGCAAGATGAGCAGTTCAAAGGATTGGATTTGCAGAAGTTGACATTTCTAAATCCCAATAGAGGTGCCAAGGGGAGATTGGCCACAATGAACTTATAGATTGGACTTGGATTTGACTGTAATTCAAATGGTATTCAGGAGTGACTGATGAGATTTGACCTGCAAGGCTTTTTTTTTTTGTTTGTTTGTTTTGTTTTGTTTTTCAGTAGATCAGAGGTTCTGACTATTTCATGAACTGCAGTGAGACTGAGTTATATATGAAGAATACAGAGATTGTTGTCACATGTGGCACACGACCAGTACTTTCCAGAAAATCCTGCAGCTCTTTTATTATCTAGGCCTCTTGATAGCCTCCCTGATCTGTTCTCTTCTTTTCATCGGCTTTTGTAATGTCATTGTTGTGCCATATTTTCTCTGCTTATTGTTGAGTGCCCTCACTGCATTCCATGGTATATTTAATTCTTTTTTTTTTTTCGTTGCACCTCTCCTTTGTCTGATACCTTTCAACAAAGACATCCCTTTGATACTTGGTAAGCTCTTTGCAGACTATGTCTGGAAGAAGCAAATGTAAAGGAATTCCTACTAGAACAGCTGAACTTGATGATATATCTTATGAGGTGTGCTGACTTTTGTATCCGTTGTATTAAACAGTATGTAAAAAAAAAAGTTGAAGTGAAGAAAAACCTCTAGTTAAGTCTGTTACACGAAGAGGCAGAAATGTTGGATTCCCTGTGCAGCATAGCTCACCATTTCCAGTCCATATGCAGACCACATATGGAACATATGCTAAGGCATATGTGAAACATGAGGTCCTCTCTTTAAGCAGTACCTGTGTGTTTCAGGCAGGCACAATTGCATTCAAGGCACATCCTATTTGCATGTGTGAATAATTTAGCATATTAACATTTCTAGAATCTTTCATCAAGCCTCAGGTGGCATGGTTGCATCTGTCTCATATGTGCTCTACTAATAACATGAAGCAGAAAGGGGCAGCTGGGGCCTTAGACTCAGCACATATGAACTGCATTCAATGAAAAAGTCTAATCCACTGGCATCCATACAGCCACTGGATTTGACTGTGAGATGTTTGACACTCTTGGAGTTTGATATGATTTTCTTATTAAAATCTGCCTCTTATATAACGATTACCTCAGGGCAAGACCTGAACATCAGGTGCATTCATGAATTGGACCTCTAAGCACCTAAGGGGTCTGGCTGTGCTCTAGATCTCTTTATCTCAGAGGTGCATCTAAATAGGCCGTAAATGGTCAATTATTGTGATCACGCAGACTGCACTATGATTCCTCCTTAAGTTATGACACACGCAAACATTGCCATTTTTTATTTTTTATTTTTTTTTAAAAAGGACTTTCAGAAATAATCAAATTAATTAAACTGGAGATACCCCCCCCCCCCACCCCCTCCTAAAAAGAGCAGTTTCTATTTCTATGAATTAAAATAAAAACATACATGTCATTTAGTTTTTCTTACAGGGATGTCATTTTTGGTCATGGAATACTAGCATAATGCTATGTTTCATATTGATTGGTTGGTTAAAGATTTCTGAAAGGTCCCAAACAGTATCCCTTGATGGTATCTGTTTGGCAGTGATAATGATTGCTTTGAGGCAACAGTGCTAACCACGGTGGCACGGTGTTGTTGTTTTGTTTCTATATAAAAAAGGACAGAGTACAGACAGATACTAAAGGTGCTAGAGACAATTTTTGCACTCACTGTTACAGAGCACTATTAAGCTATGTTCACCCTGCAAGCGATTCTTAGACCTAGACCTTAACCCTTTAAGACCTACCATAGAACCAAGTCCGCCAGAGCTTATATTATATTTTTACATGCTGTGGAGCCATTTTTGGGAGCATTTCAAGTTGATATACATCAATACAACCATTATAGCCCAGATTTTAATAATATGTATCCATTAAGTGCATAGTAATTACATAAATTGCAAAAAAGTGCAATAAACTACAAAAAAATTGAAAATTGTTTTTGCTTTTTTAACATATATTTGTAGTTAGAGAAATTTAAGAGGCTTATCCCTCAAAACTGTAAATAGAAAAAAGTTGCACAAAATAGTTTCCCACCACAGGAAATTTATTTTGAGTGTCTTCATAGTTTTATTTTTGAAATACACCAATTTTTATAGACTGCAGGAAAAACGAAAATAAATATTATACTGCAAATTTGCAAAAAAGCAGCATGTGCATCAAAATAAACTATTTCCAGCAGTGCAATATGAGTCCTAAGCATCCCAGAAACGACACAGAAAGTCATAAAGTCAAAGATAACTTTTAAAAAGACCAGTATAGGCCCTGAGGCCCTGATGGTAAAAAAGACTACATTTCCGCGAAAATGACGTCACTTCCGGTTTCGGGCAGGTAATGGCGGAAATGCAAAAGTTCGTGCTGACGTCTATTCCAATGTAGGAAGTGTTATGAACAGCTGATCGGATCGGCAAAGCCTGTTTCTGGAATATTATGTTTTTGTTCCTGCAAGCGCTTTTTATGCAGTTTTTGCAAAATTTTATGTGGAAGGAAACTGTGACCTAGGACAAGCTGATGGTATAAGATGTAAGTACAACTCCTCCGGTTTCATATGCAAAAAAAATTATTGCGCTAGCTTACGTGATTGCAGAGCTACCGGGATTTAAAAATAGTTACGTAAAACAGAGCGTGCCTGCTCCGACCGGCTCTAAAGGGTTAAAAAGCAAAGAAAAATTATCCCAATTATTGGGTTCTAAGAATTTTAATAGTTTTTTAGGAGTGCAGATACACAAAAGTGAAGCAGCTTCTTTCATGAGTTACAAAAACCAAATAAAAGTTTATGGTAATTGTTCTAGATTAGTGCGCCTGTCAGTGTGCCCCAGGACAGCTGTGGCTACAATGTAGCTTTCCATTGCCAGAGTATGGGCAGGGATAGCTCAGTAGGTAGAGTGGTGGCCCCATGATCGGAAGGTCGGCGGTTCGACTCCACTGAACGGCTACCCTGAGGTACCCCTGAGCAAGGTACCGTCCCTACACACTGCTCCCCGGGCGCTGCACTGGCGGCTGCCCACTGCTTCACTGGGTGAATGGGTTAAATGCAGAGGAACTATTTCCCTATGGGGACTAACACGCACACTTTACACTTTAGTGTGTGTGAATGGGTGAATGACTGAATGTAGTGTAAAGCGCTTTGGGGTCCTTGGGGACTGAGTAAAAAGCGGCAGGCCATTTTTTATTTTAGATTTTAAAGCATGTTCATCTGTTAACCATAGCTGCAGCACTGGTACACAGCATACTCAAATCTTCATTTGACCGTCAGGTCTTACTGTCTTACTTCATTTTAGTAATCCTATTGGTGGAGTGAAAAAAAAATGTATGACTCCCAGCAGAAAGTTGGCTCAGTAGTATCTGGGCAGGCAAGTACCTATTAAATATATTGGCATAGCTTTTGCTATTCATGGATGTTACATAGTATAAAGTACTGCAGGGTACAACAGACAAAGAGCAACAAGTCCATTCTTAATTCTTACATAAATAAATAAATAGATATCATAAACTTTTTATGTTATCTCCTGTGCACAATGGTTATATAATCAGGTGTTCAAGAGATGTTCAGGATTTCACACTTCTAAGCCTTTGTCCTGAGGGCAGAAGTGTGAACAGTCCAGTTCTCCTCTGGACTCTGCGATGGTAGATGCTCTGCAGAGAGGGCAGCGGGGTCCTGGTGATCTTCTCCATAGTTGTTATCACTCTTTGCAGACATTTGCGTTCCATAGCAGTAGTGCTGCCGTGCCATGCAGTGATGAAGCTGGTCAGGGTGCTCTCCACAATGCAGCTGTAGAACCTACAGAGGATATTGGCTGACATACCAAATTTCCTCAGACTCCTCAGGAAATACAGCCGCTGCTGAGCCTTCTTGACCAGCTGTGTGGTGTTCAGTGTCCATCTGAGGACCTCAGTGATGTAGACGCCTAGGTATCTAAAGCTGCTCACCCACCCAGTCACATAGGATGGGGTGTAGGCCGAGTGTTGCCAGCTTGTGAGTGAGTTTCTGTGGGATGACAGTATTCAGGGCTGGACTGGGACAAAAAATCGGCCCGGGCATTTTGACTAGAGACCAGCACATCAGGTATTATAGGAAAAACCATAAAGCCTTTGAACGAAAACCAACACTGTTGTGACAGTGATGTACACTGTCTTGTTGATATATATGTATCAATCTAATAAACTTAATGGTGGAACCCTGAAATTAAGACAGAGAAGACTAGAGGTGACACATGGCCATTACTGAATATTAAAAATAATAAATGACAGATTTAGTGATATTTTCATAAACTATTTATTTACCACATCAATAAACAGAATGACAGGGCAATTTTATTTTTCTAAGATGGCAACCTTAAAAAAGTGAAAGAAAACAGAAAGACAGGTGAGAAAGAATAAAACTTAATTTACTTGTTGATGACATTTTACACACAGTACCGATACAGTATCTAGAAAATGTGGGAAAATACTGGCATCATATACACTACTTACTTCTGAAGAAATTATGATGGGACCCTGATAAACTATGACTATGTACAATAATGGACTTCTATACATTTTTACATCAGATGAAAACATTTGTTGTAAGATTCAGATAATTATTTGTTGAAAGTGAGATATTTTAAATGAAAATAAGAAAGAAAATATTTCTTTGTGCCCCCTTTTCCCTGTTAATGCCCTACCTGGCCCCCTGGCAAAACTCTGCTAGACCCGCCCCTGCACAGTTACCAGCTGTCAGCTATAGAAAAGGATCCTGGTGTTATTTGTCTTTCAGAAACAGTTTATAACTTCCCTTCAACTCATTCATGACACCTAAAAATTAAACCTGTTTCTCCATCACCTGTTCAGCTCTGATGATCCAGTAAGGACATCTCCTTGTTTCATCTTCATCTTTCCCTCTCACCACATATCCAAACCGATATCATGACCAGCAGCTTTAACAGCTGTGGCTTCAACACTCCCATACTAGAAATTAATATTAAATAAATTCTTTTTTTTTTTTTTTTAAATGACATCAGAAACAGCAGTATGCGACATTACGTGATGGCAGAGCTTCAGTTCATCCTTTGTCATTCCTTTTTTTTTTTTTTTTTTTTTTAATAAATAGGACAGGGGGAATGAATGAGAGAGAGAGGGGGAGAGAAAGAAAGAAAACCAAAGAGGAGAAGAGACGGTGAGAAGGGGGGGGGAAGAGAGAGAGAAAAAAAAAAGGAACTCCTGGGTCACCTGTATGGAGGAAAAAAAAAAAAAAAAACAAACAAAAAAAACAAACAGAGGAGACAGCAAACAACAAAGAGCAACATAATAATAGAGAAAACAAAGCACCATCACAATAAACTAGCTAGTCATAGATATCAATATTTACTAAATAATAAACGATATTGTGCAGCACGCAAGATAGACAGCGCACAGTGTGCTTTGAGGCAGCAGCCAAGAAAGCTTTAGTCCGTGTCTGTGAATACCCATGTGTGCATACCTGTGTGGATCAGCATGCTTGCATTCCAAAGGTTTCTGCATGTAATGATCTGCTAGGGAGTGTGGGGGGGCCACAGCCCCGTCCTCCAGGGTGTGAAGCGGGTATGGAGGAGATCAAAACTCCAGACATCCAGAGGCCCCCAGAACACAAGAGACCATGGAAGACCAACAGAGGGGCAGCCGCGCCACTGTCCCAGTAAGAGCTGAGGAGAGTCCCAATATTAAATAAATTCTAACAACATCGCGCTTAAACGTGCTGCTGTTGTTTAGCGCGACCTCTACTGGTTTCCTCTTTCTGGTGCAAACTGGGCAATAAACAGGAGAGACAGACTTGCGACAGAAAAGCCGATCAGCTGATCATTGATCAGTTTCATGATTGAAGTAGCAACAGGAGAGGGAGGGGGAGGGAATGAGAGAAGAAGAAACAGCTGCAGCGTAAAGACACAGAATAAATCCAGCTTTGTCTGTTTTTCATTTTAGCTGAAGTACAGGACAAACTGTGTTCCTTTTCAGCTCAATATGAAACTCGTAATATTTTCTCTGAATACGGGACGATTCCGTTTTTGGAAACTCTACTAACTAACCTTATGAACAAGATAAAGTTCACTATCAGTAATATCATAGCACCCGCCCAGCTGTATAGAAACTCCACCATGCTAGCTAGTACGCCGTACAAGTTATTGTAACTGACTGTAAAAAGTCAGCACAACGAAAATAAACTACGCCTAAACTTGGATTATATCTGACCCAGATAGACTGCAGGTCATAACTTCTTACCTGAAGTTCAGTTCCCCTGATACCCAGACCGACGGCCGCCTCGGGTCTCTGCTCTGCCTCCTCTTTCCCTCATCCACCTGCTGGCCCCCACCACTTGCTAATGTTACTGAATCTGTGGAAGTCCCATCATAGCCACCACCAAACAATTGAGTTATTTTTACACATCTGCCAGCATCTGGCCAATCCATCACCTCTCATTGTTTATATCGTTATGAAAAAAAAAACCACATCAGCCCATAAAAAAGAAAAATCACCTGGTATGCCCGATGGTCAGTACCAGCTATGACTGTAATCAACAAAAAGTACCCTGATGTATGAGTCTTTGTTTTCCAAATGTAAGAGGGAATAGTGAGGTGTCATGGTCTGGGTGGGTACCTGCAGGTCTCCAACAGCGGCCCCTCCTCCTTTAGGCGGAGTTCGGTTGCTCCTCCCTGGCTGACCACCTGTCAGCAATTATTCTGGCAGTATATCAGACCTGCGCTCTCAACCATTCATCGCCTGAGTATCTGCTATCCCCATGTTAGTCAAGTGGAGCATCATAACTCTGTCCAGAATCCGTGTGATGACTTACTTGTTCTTCTTGTTCTCAGAGGTAGCACCTGGAGTGGAGGTTTGGTCTCCCTCATTCCCGCCTTCCTGGACCTGGGCCGCTTGCTGCTGATACGACGTGGCCTGCTGGCCCACCACTCACTTGCCTGCCTCCCCACGTCTCGACCACTTCCGGGCCTTCCGCCCCACCTGTCCCCTCCACCTGAAACCAAGTAAGGCAACTCAATTCAACTGTGGAGGATCGTTGATTGTCTGCTGGATCCCACTGATCCTGATCTCCTCTTATTCCAGTGCCCCGGCCGCTACCTAGTCCTGTTTCCACCTCCCCGCTGCCTCTGCTGTTCAGCCGTCTCCTAGAGGTGTCTAGGTCACCTTCCATTATCTTAGATTATCCTACGCGCCACTAGTGTGGTGGCGTCGTTTTGTTTTCTTGCTTGTGTTTGCCTGTGGGCGGAAATAAATCCTTTGTTCCCTTATCGTCTCGCTTCCGGGTTGGTTTCTGCACCTGTGTCCATCTCTGTTCCCTCGTGCCGCTGTGCCGTGACAGTGAAGGGCAGCAGCGATGGCGTCTGACGTAGAATTCTGGTAACGTAAAGCAGGAGTTTATCCAAATGCCCTTCACCTGCTGAAACATATAACCCAGCGTTTACTGATACAGTGGGGCAAAAAAGTATTTAGTCAGCCACCGATTGTGCAAGTTCCCCCACTTAAAATGATGACAGAGGTCAGTAATTTGCACCAGAGGTACACTTCAACTGTGAGAGACAGAATGTGAAAAAAAAATCCATGAATCCACATGGTAGGATTTGTAAAGAATTTATTCGTAAATTAGGGTGGAAAATAAGTATTTGGTCACCTCAAACAAGGAAAATCTCTGGCTCTCACAGACCTGTAACGTCTTCTGTAAGAAGCTTTTCTGTCCCCCACTCGTTACCTGTATGAAAGGCACCTGTTTGAACTCATCATCTGTATAAAAGACACCTGTCCACAGCCTCAAACAGTCAGACTCCAAACTCCGCCATGGCCAAGACCAAAGAGCTTTAGAAGGACACCAGGAAAAGTATTGTAGACCTGCACCAGACTGGGAAGAGTGAATCTACAATAGGCAAGCAGCTTGGTGTGAAAAAATCAACTGTGGGAGCAATCATCAGAAAATGGAAGACATACAAGACCACTGATAATCTCCCTCGATCTGGGGCTCCACGCAAGATCTCATCCCGTGGGGTCAAAATGATCATGAGAACGGTGAGCAAAGATCCCAGAACCACACGGGGGGACCTGGTGAATGACCTGCAGAGAGCTGGGACCAAAGTAACAGAGGTCACCATCAGTAACACACTACACCGGCAGGGAATCAAATCCCGCAGTGCCAGACGTGTTCCGCTGCTGAAGCCAGTGCATGTCCAGGCCCGTCTGAAGTTTGCCAGAGAGCACATGGATGATACAGCAGAGGATTGGGAGAATGTCATGTGGTCAGATGAAACCAAAGTAGAACTTTTTGGTATAAACTCAACTCGTCGTGTTTGGAGGAAGAAGAATACTGAGTTGCATCCCAAGAACACCATACCTACTGTGAAGCATGGGGGTGGAAACATCATGCTATGGGGCTGTTTTTCTGCCAAGGGGACAGGACGACTGATCCGTGTTAAGGACAGAATGAATGGGGCCATGTATCGTAAGATTTTGAGCCAAAACCTCCTTCCATCAGTGAGAACTTTGAAGATGAAACGAGGCTGGGTTTTCCAACATGACAATGATCCAAAACACACCGCCCGGGCAACAAAGGAGTGGCTCCGTAAGAAGCATTTGAAAGTCCTGGAGTGGCCTAGCCAGTCTCCAGACCTCAACCCCATAGAAAATCTGTGGCGGGAGTTGAAAGTCCGTGTTGCTCGGCGACAGCCCCAAAACATCACTGCTCTCGAGAAGATCTGCATGGAGGAATGGGCCAAAATACCAGCTACTGTGTGTGCAAACCTGGTAAAGACGTATAGTAAACGTTTGACCTCTGTTATTGCCAACAAAGGTTATGTTACAAAGTATTGAGTTGTATTTTTGTTATTGACCAAATACTTATTTTCCACCCTGATTTACGAATAAATTCTTTACAAATCCTACCATGTGGATTCATGGATTTTTTTTTCACATTCTGTCTCTCACAGTTGAAGTGTACCTCTGGTGCAAATTACTGACCTCTGTCATTATTTTAGGTGGGGGAACTTGCACAATCGGTGGTTGACTAAATACTTTTTTGCCCCACTGTATGTCTCGTTTATTTGAGGATGTATTGATGTAGGGATTAGACTCATTCATTAATGTAACATGGATATGTCAATACCCGTGGAAGTGGAAAAAGCTGTTACTCATCACAGCACAGCATTCCCATGATCTTGTTTTTGAAATGATTCACATCCTTATATTTGTGATGTGTCTGCAAAACCTAATTAAAGATTAACAGTGAAGGTCATTTCTATTGTTCTGGAAGTCGACATGAGATAATTGCACCAAAGGCAAAGAAGCGCTCATCACTGTAATTGCTCCAACATTATAGCTCCCTCTTATTGTTGTAATGACTATTCAGTTCTAACGCTGCATGTTTTATGTATGAAAATGAGGAATAATAGGGCAGAAACATACATTTATACATTTAGATGCTGCAGTTGTTGGTGCTTCTCCTAGAGCATGTCCATGGAGTCTGTGGAGGAATAAATCGGTAAACAATTATAAATTGATATTACTTGCTAAATTTTCCACCATTTTTCAAGTGGCTTGTTACAAAAGCCAGAACTGTATTTATGATGTTTAAAATAAATATTAAAATTCTCAGGTGCTGTTGAGGATGGACTGCCATAAAATCTGTCTTGTGTCCTGACAAAGGTTGATTTTAAATTAGACCTATGGAGTCGTAGTCCATGTATATACATATAGTAGAACAAGTCCATCTAAAAAACACTGTGCATGTCTGCAGGCTTGTAGCTAACATTCACATACATAAGTAGGAATTAGAGATGGACGGATCCGATATTACGTATTGGTATCGGTCCGATACTGACGTAAATTACTGGATCAGATATCGGAGAAAAATGTAATCAAATCCATTAAATATCAAAAAAGCACCTCACAAAACTTGCGGCGTAACTCGGCTCATAACCGTAGCACGTAGCAGTATGCGTCAGTGATTGAGCGGCTGTGTGTATTTGTAGCCTCGCTACCAAACCGGCATTTCATCTACGAGGAAGTGATCCCAGAGAGAAGTAAAGCAAGTGTGCAAGTTCATCTCTGAATGTAAAGCATTCCAGCGTTAAGCTTAACAACCGATATATGGAGTGACTGCCTCTTCTCTCTCCCTCCCTCTCCTGCTGCTACTTCAATCGTGAAACTGATTAATGATCAGCTGATCAGCTTTTCTGTTGCGAGTCCGTCTCTCTTGTTTCTTTTTGGCCCACTTTGCACCAGAAAGAAGAAACCAGTGGCTGAACAACAGCAGCACATTTAAGCTTGATAATCTATTGTTAGAATTTATTTAATATTACTCTCTACACCAGGATCTTTTTCTACATAGCTGACAGCTGGTAACTTTGCAGGGGCGGAGCTAGCAGAGTTTAGCCAGGGGGGCCGATAGGGCATGAACAGGGAAAAGGGGGCACAAAGACATACTTTTCTTTCTTATTCTCATTTAAAATGTCTAGCTTTTAATAAATAAATATCTGAATCTTACACCCAAAGTTTTAATCTGATGTAAAAATGTATAGAAGTCCGTTATTGTATATAGTAACTGTTAAGCCTAATATACCCTAGTAAGCTATAGTACTTTTTCCTTTGGGAAGGTACGATCTGTGCAGTCTGCAGTTCTGTTGAAGAAAGATGTTGAATCTTTTTAATTATTTTTGGAAAATTAATTTATTTGTGTGCATTTTTTTTCACATTGCATCAAATTAAAGTTGATTACATCGATTAAGCATCATGAGGTGGAGGTTGGGAGGTGGTTCCCTATTATTATTTTTTTGCTGGGAGTTTGCAATCCTATTAGTTAGGTTGCTTAATATTTCTGCTAAGTACTCTGTAAAATACCAGAATAGGAAGGATGGAGTAGGTTTAAGTTTATTAGGTTGATCAGTTTTGCTGAACTATGAAATATTTTGGGTGCAGTGTATTTTTTACACACAGGTATAACAGAATAGCTTTAGTGTTGTTTATTTAAACTTGAGTATGAACTTATACAAAATGCAGCAAGATATTAAAAAAACAGTTTTATTGATTAAAAAACACACTATATCGGATTCATATCGGTATCGGCAGATATCCAAATTTATGATATCGGTATCGGTATCGGACATAAAAAAGTGGTATCGTGCCATCTCTAAGTAGGACTGTTACTTTCACGTTTTGTCAGGAAACACTCTTAGCCCTACTACTTTGCAATATGCAGTCTAATTCAGCATAATAAGTATATATACACACATATATATTCAGTTCAATTCAATTTTATTTGAACAGTGCCAAATCACAGCAACAGTTTTCTTGTTTTATATTGTAAGGTAGACCCTACAAAAACGCCCAGAGAAAAACCCAACAATTATATGACCCTCTATGAACAAGCAGTTTTGCGACTGCAGGAAGGAAAAACTCCCTTTTAACAGGAAGAAACCTCTGGCAGAACCAGGCTCAGGGAGGAGAGAAAAACATACTCTTTTTTTTTTTTGTCGTGCTCCCTAAGCTTGACACTGACTAAACTATTTTTTAAACATTTTAACTTACTATAACAATCTAGAAACGCTTTACATTACTCCTAAAATGCTCCCTCGCTGCTTGTCTCCAAAACATAGGGTTGAGGTCATCAGCAATGGTGACCCAGACCGGATCGACACAATAACATATGAAGGAACACTATTGATTGAGATACTGTACATAATTTGCAGTATTTGCCTGACACATTACCTCAATTAAAGCGTTCATCTTTTTTTATTTTATCTCTAGCTAACATAAGGTAGTATTTGGTTTCAGGACACTCATGTAGCATAAACTCAGCTTAAAAGGATAACTTTCAAGTTATGCTCCAATTTGGTGAATGAAATTTTCACGACAAAAGTTGCAGAACATGAGTCCAAAATGCAGAATCTAGGTGATATCATCATAGCTAAATCCATCTTCTTTTATATAAAAATTCTAATTTGCTGAAGAGTCAAATGAGCTGATGATTTGTTCAACAGTATAGAAAACAATACAGTAATGTGTCCAAAGTCTTTACTGGTACTGTAGGTATACTCCACTCAGCACCATAAAGGCCTAAAGCTCACACTCTTGCAAAGTATGCATTTGCACACACACATTTTTAAATGCACTTTTCTCACGAATGGGAATCATATCTTCTCATTAGGGATGGCATTTCTTGAGAGCAGCCAGACTTATAAACCACCCCTGGTATTGTAATTGGCAAGCAGCAGCTGAATTGTGGCTAACTTATTTGGGTGACAGCTGACAGTAAATCATTTGCTAAAATGGAACCACTGATTTGCAGATATTTTTTACTTAACCCTCTGAGGTATAAGCCATCATCAGAGATGACCCAAACCCAAACTCTAAGCTATCAGGGGACAAACATAATTTTAACTGATACACATCCGACATTGTTTGCTTTTTCTTGTCTTTAAGTTGCAAAGATTGGGGTTTGGGGGTCATCACTGATAACAATTTAAACCTTACGGGTTAATATGACGTTCCACAAGACCTACCACTCAGCAGTAATGAGGAGAGGCAGGCATAAAACATGAGTAGAGGCCACACTCTATTTACAAATGAGCACCAATCATTTTGTTTCTATGACCACACTGCATGTTTACCTCTTATCAAAAATGTGCTCTGTTTAGCAGAAGTTCCATGTCAGTTCCATTTGTGAGCTCTCTGCGCTGTAACACTGTCACGGTAAGGAGCAGGGTCCCTGACGTAGAAGTGCCATCTGTTACATGAGGGGGAATTATGCTAATCACTTACTGCTACACGACAGGAGTCCTGAAGAGAGGAGAGAGGTGGAAATGAGATGGAGGGATAAAGAAAAGTGAGTGTTCAATGAAAGTGACAGGAAGGGAGAGGGAGAGTGAATAGAAGACAGCAAGTGATAAAGGCGTTGAAAAATGGGTGAGGCGTGATATGAGCAGATGATGAGAACAAATTATGTTCTGAAATATAACACATTTAGGGAGGTTTTACCCCCCTCCCCCAAGTTCATTTTACAACATAATTCAAGGCTCCTTAGCTATTTTAAGCTTGTATTTTTTTAACTTCTGCCTTAACCAAATTACTAGTCTAATCAATTCAGTGGCTCCACAGCTCTACAGTATGCAATTTTGAGTACAAGAAGTCTAGAAAACAATACCACATCTACTGCGAGACCAGAGGTACATTTCAAAATTCTGCATTACTGATGGCATTAAGTCGGAAGTCAGATGTGCTATTGAATGTTTTCTGTAGATTCTGAGCTCCATCAACATAAAATGAAAGTATAACAATTTAGATTTGTTTTACTAATTAGAATACTATGTGGTTTCATCATTAAGAGCTTTGTAAAACTGACAGATTTGGCAAGCTTCTGCAAATGGAGACAGTTCATGATGTCAAACTCATTTTACGTCATGGGCCACAAGCAGCTAATTTTGATCTTAAGTGGGCTGGACCAGTGAAAATCCTCTGCCAGTATAAAGAAGTTTAACAGAAAGTACAGACATTCTGTACTTTAGTAAAAGTTACTCCAGTAAAAGTGGAAGTACTGATTTAACTACTTCAGTAAATGTGAAAAAGTTCAGGTTCTGAAATGTAGTCAAAGTGAGAAAGTGGCCTTTGGAGGCCACAGTAATTCTTGGGCTATTTCAAAGCCTGTGACTCACTCATAATCAGTTTCTGTCTTCAAAGTAACTTGGGTGCATCAAAATGGTGTATAAATGCAGAAAAAAGGAATTGATATCAGTCTGCTATCAATTTACGAATGCAAATTACATAGCCTTTGTGTGATAATACAGTGTTTATATGACAAGACACAATTCCTGTCTGCTGAAAATCTGTCACCATCAAAACTGTGCAAATCTGCTACTTTAAACAAGAATTTACATTAAAAACTTATATCCAGAGTCCAGCCAGAATCTCCTTGACTTGAAACAGTAATTGAGAAATTCCTCCACAAACAGTGATGTAGTTCCTGCAGGATAGATTCATTAAACTTCCTCTTATGTAGAAATACAACCAAAATATAGCAAGTTGACGACCAGCTGAGTTGAGTCTCCTACTGCAAAGACACATGCTGCAAACAAGTTGAGCTCAGAGCTGCAGACTGACTCAGATGTGACGAATCTGTTTGCTTTCAGAAATCAGAGGGACAATTATTTGCAAACCAGACAAACAGGCAGACTACAGAGTAGATACTGTATGTGTCTGTGAGTGACTCTGAGTGGACTGCAGTACTTGTTTGGATTATTTGCCTCCTAACAGACAACCTTAAAAATTGCCTTGCAATCAAACTGAGGGTAATGCACACTCAATCACCTTGTCACGACAACTACTTGCAATTAGTTGCCAAATGCAAGGAAAATTTTGTGCAATCAGTGCACAACTGAGGTTGACGTCATATTTTTATTCTAGTGGGACTGAGCCATTTGCAAATACAGGTTTCCCTACAGTATGTCAAATAGTGAGTACCACTCTGGTGTGGCAAATCATTTCAGAATCTGGAAACATTGTGAAGCAAATTTATGGCCCAGCAGGGGTAGCATGTTCACAGTCCGCTGCTAATCCAGGGATGCAGTCTACCTGCAGAGAGCTCTGTTGTCACAGACTGTAGCCCAGTCTGTGGGCTACTCTTCTGTCTTTTAGCAAGCCTTATTGTTATAAGCAGTGTTGGGGAGTAACGGAATACATGTACCGCCGTTACATATTTAAAATACAAAATATGAGTAACTGTATTCCGTTACAGTTACAGTTTAAAAGGGTGGTATTTAGAATACAGTTACTTTGTTGAAATAAAGGGATTACACGGCAGTCTTTTCTTGTTTCATATGTTAGGCTATGCCCTCTCTATTTTTTGTAATTCCACACCGGTGGAAACCCAAACAAAACACGCATTAAGAGGCTCAAATGCCCATGTCTCAATCTCGAGTCTCATAATGACGTGAAGAAATATTTTTTTAAATGATTTAATATGAAGGCAATAGCAGAGTGTTACAGGCATAGCCCTAAAGAATGGAGCCTCATGGGCAGTGTAGTCCGTGCTGCAGGGAGAATGGACTGACATACACGTAATGTATCTATGAGCGAGGGAGGGAGAAAAAGGAACGCGAATGGAAAAGTACGAGTTGTCATCGAGCAGAAACGGGAGCTGGAAGCATGTAAATATAATAATAACCACTGCAGCCAAAAAAGAGTGCCTGACGAGCCCAGTTGTAAGTAAGCTATTAAGACTCGACTGTACACTGTGTTCCTGTTTTCCTCCTAAACAATAAGTTGCGCTGGAGCAGCCTTTCAACGCCTCTCTGTCTCTCGCCAGCAAAGTTGACCAAGACAGCAAAGTAAAGCTAGTTTTCGGCTACGCCCAACACGGAAACCGACGTGTTAGCCAGAGGTCCCTTTACTAAGGTTCGGAGCCGCGGACCTATTTTATATACGCGTGGAATAGTTTTCTATACGAGATCGCTGCAAAAAGTGCAGCCTTACCTAATGTCCACCCTACTGTTACTCATTTTATATTAAGATTTAAAAATCTAGTTGCTATTGAGTAGCCTGCGAGTAGTAATGAATCACACAGGAACAGGACATTCATAAGTTGTAAAAAAGCATGATAACATATTAAGTAATCCAAAGTATTCAGAATACGTTACTCTCATTGAGTAACGTAACAGAATACGTTACAAAATACATTTTGGGGCATGTATTCTGTAATCTGTAGTGGAATACATTTCAAAAGCAACCTTCCCAACACTGGTTATAACATACAAAGAACTGAAGTGACACTTCGTGTTAAAAAAAAAAGAAAATTCTGCACTGTCTGTCAAATACTCTATTTGTTTCTTTGAAGTTTTTTACGTAGTTCTTCAGTACCTGCCACTCGCTTCTCTAATCCAGCCCATTTGTCCAACAAGCAGCATTTAGCAGGCACATATGAAGTTGCCATATTTCAGGTGGTAGAGCAGTTCACCTACTAACTGGAAGGTTGGTGGTTCAATTCCAGTCTGCATGCCAAGCATCCTTGGGCAAGACACTAACCCCATGTTGCTCTTCCACCGTAGTATGAATGTCAGATAGGAAGCACTTAGAAACAGTGTAGGAAAAAAAGTGCTTGTGCTTTGAGTGCTCAGATACAGTAGAAAAGTGCTACGCAAAAACCAGTCCATGTGCCATCTACTTCCAGTGACATGGACACATTTGTGGGACAATGAATTGCACTTATTAGTTTCTTATCATTGCTTTGAAACAACTGAGAACCTATCAAACCCAGACCTCTCTTTCTTGAAATTTAAAACATTTAACTTTCAGTGCAGAGCATTTTCATTTAAAAAGTAATGTAGAACTTCAAGCTCTGCAGGAAAACGTTTTCATGGTTTTTCAGGAAAATAATGACAAAGGGAAGGCCCAAATGAATAGACAGACTAGTTCCCCGTGGATAGCAAGCCTTTGAGAGAGAGCAGCAGGAGTAAGAGGAAAGGAAGTAGAGGAGAGGGGAGCACATAGGAAACCAAGGAGCAATGAAGAAGAAGGGAATCACATTTTTGAGATGGGAAAAACAATTGGCGGGGGTTAAATTGGAGGGTTTACTGCATGTTGGGAGGCTAGAGCTAGTGAAGCATACAAAGTGACTCGATTGTCTGCTGGATCATCCTTACCTACCTAAGTCTGTGTGCTTACTTCCTAATAAAATTCTAAGCACCCTTGACTGTAGTTTAGTTTTCTAATACCCAAAATATACTTAGGATGTATATATATATATATATATATATATATATATATATATATATATATATATATATATATATATATATAGCGGTGCTGCTACCCTTAACGTGTCTTCCTCCCGAGTTGTCCTATCAGCTTCATAAACATTTGATCTCCAATTGATCAAGCCTCTTTAAGAGTGAGGCTGACGCCAGCCTCCCGCCATCTTTTACATATAAAATGGTAAATGGCCTG
The DNA here is from genome assembly GCF_057382185.1 of Mchenga conophoros. Classification (NCBI taxonomy): domain Eukaryota; kingdom Metazoa; phylum Chordata; class Actinopteri; order Cichliformes; family Cichlidae; genus Mchenga; species Mchenga conophoros. Next base: position 15,640,763 of record NC_140527.1, on the reverse strand, counting down.
TATTTGAATGGCGCTTTACTAGCCCTAAGGACCCCAAAGTGCTTTACACATCCAGTCATCCACCCATTCACACACACATTCACACACTGGTGATGGCAAGCTACATTGTAGCCACAGCCACCCTGGGGTGCACTGACAGAGGCGAGGCGCCACCACTATCTGGTCACCCTCTGATCAGGTAGTGGAAGAGAAATTGAAAAAATCACACTGAACAGTTTCAGCAGTTATTTCACGAGTTGGTAATCACTGGTTGATCTTTGCAGTGGTTAAAACAGACTAATTGTGAAAATGTTGTCCAAATTTTTGTTTACAAAATTGTAAATCATAGATGTGACTCAGTAAAATCTTAAATCTAAAAATAGTTTGCATCATGTCAATTCTTTAGATTTTAAATGTGTAAAACTGTGTAAAAATGAACAATATGCTGGATAAAAAAATAGGAGCTTGTTCTTTCAAAGATGTGCTGTAGTTATGTCAAACACATGATTATATATTATACTGCAGAGATATTAGCTAAATTAGGATGCTAGTTCGCAAGTACGAGTCTATCCAAACTTTCAATATTCAAGAGGTGATAATAGGTCACTGTACTGTGCAGTCTGCCCTCAATCCAAAATGAAAGGCAGAAAAGGTCATGCTTTTCAGAGATCTTTTTTTGTTTGTTTGTTTGTTATATAGTCTGTGATTCTTACCTCTTGCTTGTCAGTGGCAACCTTTGAAGAACAAGACATTTGGTGGCTGGAGTTAGTTTAAACCCATTGTTTCTTTCTCCAGCCATTAGCATCAGGTTTAAACTACAGGCCTGTAGTCACTAGCCTATAAACCACCCCTGGTATTGTTTTCCTGCACTAAATTTGAGAACGCACACTAGTGCCTGGCTAAAGCTTAGCAGTTAGCTAGCACTTAGCAGCTAATAGCAGCACCGCTGTACAAAGCATTACAAAATAACACATTTTATTTCAGTGTCCACATTTCTCTGCCTCAGTCTGCAGCTTCCCCTCCTCAGCTCTCATCTGATTCTGCTAGAACATCTGCTAAAGCAGAATCATTGGTACACATTGGACTTTTGTTACCTGGAGGTTCTTGTACCAGGGCCAGTCTGGAAATGCTAATAAAATGCACCCCCCGGGTATTTTAAGAAGGTCACAGAGTGTGGCACAGGAGCGAAGAATAGTTGTGAATTGAACATATTAGAAAAATTTACCACACTATTTATATATCTGAATAAAACAAATGTGGAAAATAATGTTACACGTAGGCCACTGTGACTAGATTGAACCATTGTTGTTGTTACCTGTCAAGACATCAAAGCACCATTATGTTTACTCATTTCATCACCGTCAGTGGCTTGAATAACAATTAATGGTCAATATGGTCTTTTTTTTGTCAGAAGGTTAGTGGTGCTGTATATAATGGTGGTTGGTAGCCTCAAAAGCACAGTTGCTGTACCCTTGAGGGGCAGTACTAAGTACACTTTTGCCATTTGTACCTACATTAATGTAATGAACAATAACTCATTTTAATTCATTTATATATTCCTGCTTTGGACTACGGGGGGCAGCTGGAGCAACCAGTGAAAAACTATCATGCAAAAGGGCAAAAGAGGTCTCAAGATTTGAACCCAAGATCTTATGTGAGCCAACCAAGCTAACCACTCCATCCCACTAAAAAGCATGAATGTATATAGGAAATATTTTAAAATCAAAAGGAAAGGTTGCAAATGTGTACCTTTTACTGCTTTTATTCGAGGGTTTTTTTGTTTTGTCTATGCTGTCTATGCTGATGTCTATGCTGTAACTGTAAAATTCTACATCTTAGAGTCTCTACATGCTGTGTAAAATGCAGAAGAAGAAAATTGGCAAAACTGGAATAAGACCTAAAAAAGTATTAAAGTGTAAGAAAAGATGCAAAGGTTGTAGACAATGCTAAAACAGGAAGAAAAAGAAGCGACTCACTGTTTGGGAGTCTGTGTTTGAAGCCATAGTTCAGGCACTAACTATTTGGTAGTGAGTCCAGGTGGAGCCATAACTCTGGAAACCAGTCTCTCAATGGAAGAATAATACTTTACTCAATGCTATGAGTGCCTGTGTGTGTGTGTGTGTGTGACAGTTTCTGCCCATATATCTGATTTATATGCCATATTATATTGTGTAACCTCATAACTACATTACACGTTATTTAGCCAACACTGTTGCCTCTGTCATTGGTATTTAAAGCATCGTCTCTCTGTGTGTGTGTTTGTGTATTGTGTGTGTGTGTGTGTGTGTGGGGGGGGGGCTTATTATGTAACATCTGCCTTCCTCCAAAGGCCACACTGCTGGAGCATTTCACTTTGAAATGGAGACAAGTGATTTGCTCTTTTGTGAACTGTAAAAAAACAACTTCTTTCTCTTGACCCCACTAGCAGGGAAATATCATATCCTTGATGTTGTCTTTGCAGACTTCTGCTTTTAAGTTCGTCAATTACTGACACACATTTTGGCAACAAACACACCATTAGATTAGGACTCGCAGGACGCTAGCATCAACTAGCTAGCCGGTCGTCACGGCAAAGCTACAAGAGCATCTCTCAGCATGGGCCCGAAAAAAGTTCTGTCAGCCGAGGAAGGAGACGATATTAAGAAGTCGCTGGAGTTTATGACAGAGGAGATTTCTACTGTCAAACTGCAGCAGAAAGCCATCCTGGACCTGGTCGAGGAAGTTAAGGCTCTCCGCATCCAGAACGCCGAGAAGATCGGCGGCTGGCGTACCTGGAGAACAGAGTGGCGGATTTGGAGCAGTACACTCGGATGAACGATGTTATCATCACGGGGCTTCGCATCAAACCCCGGTCATACGCCCGGGCGGTCGCCACTGACAATGTAGGAGGGCCAGGAGAGGAAGATGTCAACTCCACGGAGCATCAAGTGGTTACCTTTCTACGGTCCAAAGGTGTGGAAGTGGATTATAACAACATTGAGGCTTGCCACCCTCTACCCCGAAAAAATGACAGTGACAAACCAGCCATCATTGTGAGATTTGCAAACAGAAAACAGAAAACAGCACTGTTAAAACAAGGAAAGAAACTGAAAGGATCCGATGTCTTCATGAACGAACATCTGATAAAAAGAAATGCGGACATTGCCAGGAAAGCACGTTACTTGAAGAAACAGGGAAAAATTCAAAATACATGGACCACCAACTGCAAAGTATTCATTAAACTCAATGGAACACCGGAACAAGCCAAAGTGTTGGTCATCAGAAATATGGAAGAGCTGGACAAATACTGAGGTCAACTTACTCTGGAGGTATGAATACACATGTGACGTGACACACAACACAACACATGGCACAGTCCAAAAGAACTTCATCTGCATCCGGCAACAATATCAACATAACTCATTGGAATTCTCTTTATGATAATCTGGAACTGAGAACATTTCGATACACAGACCATAATGTTCTAGACTTAGAAAAGGATATAGACCCGGAAAATAATTTCTTCTACAACATCAGCTGTAACTGCTGCTACTTCACTGATGAACAGTTTAAGCACACCATCAACACGGAAAATAAATTATCAATAATCCATTTTAATAGCAGAAGTCTGTATGCCAACTTCAACAATATAAAGGAATATCTAAATGAGTTGACAAATCCATTTGGAATTATTGCCATTTCTGAAACATGGATCAATGCGGAGAAAGGAATGGACTTTGGACTGGAGGGATATGAAGTGAATTTTGTAAATAGAAGGAACAAGAGTGGAGGGGGAGTAGCTGTGTATGTGGATAAAAACCTAAACTACAAGGTGGTAGAAAGTATGACAACTGTAATTGATAATTTACTAGAATGTATAACAATTGAAATTTATAAGGAAAAAGAAAAAAATGTAATAATTAGCTGTATATATAGAACACCTGGCTCTAGTATTCAAGTATTTAATGACTTCATAGAGGAAATATTCTCTAAAACAAATCAAAAAGTTATGTTTATCTGTGGTGATTTTAATATTGACCTGTTGAATCCAAAAAAGCATAAAATGAGCGACGAATTCCTAAACACTATGTACAGTTTGAGTTTACATCCTAAAATAACCAGGCCTAGCAGAATTACACCACATTGTGCCACCTTACTTGACAATATTTTCACTAACAATATGGAAAACAACATTGTGAGCGGATTATTAATTAATGACATCAGTGATCACCTACCAGTTTTTGCAGTTTATGACACTAATTATAAGAAAAATCAGCATGAAGAACAACTGAGATACAGACGTGTAAGGACGGAAGAAACGATGACTGCATTTAAGAACGATCTATTAAATCAGGACTGGGACAATGTGTACAAAGAAGCTGATATTGATATTGCATATGGCATATTTTTAAGAATATTCATGGAGTTGTACGATAAAAACTGTCCAACAATAAAATACAACAGAAAGCACAAATATTCAGATAGACCATGGCTCACTAAGGGTTTACAAAATGCATGTAAAAAGAAAAATACACTCTATAGGGAATACCTAAAACAAAGAACAAAAGATGCTGAAAATAAATATAAAAAATACAAAAATAAGTTGACCAATATTATACGTGTATGTAGAAAGGAGTATTATAGTAAAATATTGAACAACAATAAACATAATATGAAAGGAATATGGGATGTTTTAAACGGTATCATTAAAAATAATTCTGGACAACAAAGTTATCCACAATACTTTATCGATAATGGCAATATTATGGAAAACACTGCTGATAAGGTCAACAGCTTTAATCATTATTTTGTAAATATTGGACCAAAACTGGCAGAACAAATTCCTGAGTCACTGCCATCAGTAGACTGTAGTGAAAACCTGATTGATAGGAACCCTAACTCAATGTTCCTCACATCAGTGGAGGAAAAAGAAATAATTGACATTGTACACATGTGTAAACATAAAACATCTACTGATTGTAATGATATTGACATGAAAATCGTCAAGAAGGTCATTGAAGGAATTGTAGGACCTCTAACATATATTTGCAACTTATCATTTCAGACGGGAAAAGTGCCAAACAAAATGAAAATAGCTAAAGTTGTGCCGCTGTATAAAACCGGGGATAGACGCCACTTCACAAATTACAGGCCTGTTTCTTTACTACCACAATTCTCCAAAATCCTAGAAAACCTGTTTAATAAACGATTAGACAAATTCTTAGATAAATATAAATTACTCTCTGACAGTCAATATGGATTCAGATCAAAAAGATCAACATCTCTGGCATTAATCGAATCAATTGAGGAGATTACGAATGCTATAGATCAGAAACAGTATGCAGCTGGAGTATTTCTGGATCTCAAGAAAGCATTCGACACAATCAATCATGACATATTAATTAATAAACTGGAACGGTATGGGATTAGGGGGGTTGTACTGCAATGGGTGAAAAATTATTTAAGTGACCGGAAACAATTTGTGAAGCTGGGTGTCCATTCCTCATCATGCTTGGACATTGCTTGTGGTGTTCCACAAGGCTCTGTACTGGGTCCAAAATTATTTATTATTTATATAAATGATATTTGTAAGGCATCTGATATATTAAAATTAGTATTATTTGCAGATGACACAAATATTTTTTGTTCTGGGGGGAATCTAAAGGAGCTGCTGGATACAATTACTTCAGAAATGTGCAAAATTAAAAAATGGTTTAACAGGAACAAACTATCGCTAAATCTAAGTAAAACTAAAATTATCTTATTTGGGAATTCCCTTAGAAATGCACAAGTGCAGATTCATGTAGATGGTGTGGAAATTGAAAGAGTACTTGAACATAAGTTTCTTGGTGTGATTATAGATGATAAATTAAACTGGAAGTCTCATATAAATCATATACATAACAAAATTTCAAGAAGTGTCTCAATCTTGAGTAAAGTAAAACACATTCTGGACCACAAATCACTCCACATTGTCTATTGTTCCCTGATTGCACCGTATTTGAATTACTGTGCAGAGGTTTGGGGCAATACTTACAAATGTTCGCTATCATCAATCTTTATATTACAAAAAAGGGCCATAAGGATAATCCATAAAACTGGTTACAGAGATCATACAAATCCACTATTCTTAAAATCAAAAATTCTAAAATTCACAGATCTGGTTCATTTTCTCACAGCACAAATTATATATAAAGCAATAAATAACCTGCTTCCTGACAATATTCTAAAAATGTTTTCTAAAAGGGAACGGGGATACAATTTGAGGGGGGAATTAAATTTAAAACATCCTCGTATCCGTACAACATTAAAAAGTTTTTGCATCTCTGTGTGTGGAGTGAAGCTGTGGAACAGACTAAGTAAAGATATGAAGCAATGTCCAAGCATGGCGCAGTTTAAAAAGCGGTTTAAGGATATGGTTTTTACAGGGTACAGGGAAAAGGTAGAGATTTGATAGGGTGTTCTTGTCTAATATTTTCATGTGTGTGCGCATGCACGGGTTTGTTGGTATGGATATATATATATACTTGTAGGCTGTGTATCCTTGAGGTGTTAATGGGGTTATTGAAAATGTGTATATGTGCGTATGTGTGTATATACGTATGTATGGATAGATAGAAACATATATGTGTATATATTTAAAAAAAAATAAATAAATAAAATAAAATTACACATAACATATAATGTAATTGCAAGGAGGTATTTCTGTAGTCTATTGATACTAGATAGTGGAAAAGGGGTGGGATTAAATAAGCTTATGCTTCTTCCTGCTCCTTTTTGAACATGGACGTTATTTGGAGTTGTGGTTGCTCGTTTTCCTTTTGTTTGCTTTGTTCATTTGTCTCTTTTAATTCTATTTTTTTTTATACTTTTTCAACATGTTCAAAATAAAGATTCAATAAAATAAAAATAAAAAAAAAAGTCTGATCTTTAAAGCCAGATTTATTTCAAAGTCAAATACAATATAGTAGAACTCATGTACTGTAGCTACCTACTGTACAATATATCCCTAAGGTTACGATATTGTGGCTTTAAAATGTCACCCTCAAGGTCGGGCTATGGGAGGTAAGAAAGCATGAGATTGTGAAAGGGATGGCTTAGCAAGTCCATAACAGTGGCCATATGTGTCATGATCATGGCCCATGGTCTCCATAAAATCATTACTGCGTTTGTTTTTCAGCATGGTATTGGTCCCCTGCAACTCATAGTCCTTCAGACAGCAATATCATTGTAAGAATACAATACGGTACTGTAAGTAGGTAAATTAGATGTTGTGTTTGCTACAAAGATCACCTCTGTGTATTGAGGACACTGGAATCCATATTTGTATGGGTACCATGGTGTGCATGAAATTTCACAAGCATATTTTGTCTATTATTTTTAAACTCTATGGATAAGGAAGAGCTACCAGTTGTCAATTTTAGACGAAGTTCAGAGCAGTGATACTGTTGTTCCTCATAAACTGACCCCATAGTTTAAGCTGTTATTAAGATCTGCTACTTCCCAAGCCCATAGTTTCTGCCAGAGTATCACATTGTATGCAAAGGAGCTTGCAAAGAAAAGCGCCTGGACTTCTTTAAGTTACTTGAAGACATTTCACCTCTCATCCGAGAAGCTTCTTCAGTTCTAAGGTCAAATGGTGGAGAGTCCCAGATATAAACCTAGTGGGAGTGTCCCCCCACAGAGGGACAAAAGGACCCCCTGATGATCCTCTAATCGCCTGAGCCAAGGTGTGAAACTGGGTGTGGGTCCCAATCAGCCAGAGTTTCGGGTGAGTTCATTGTGAAACCTGGCCCCACCTTATAATGCGAATTCCTGAGATCAGATGGCCCAGGATGTGAGTGGGCGTTAAGGCGTCTGGGAACTACTTCAAGAAGTCCAGACGCTTTTCTTTGCAAGCTCCTTTGACTACGATGACCTGGATGACTGAGAACCTTCACAGACATCACATTGTATCATACTCTAGTATCATTCTCTGTAATCATCAGTGAAGACAGAGATAATGAGTTGAATGTTTTTTTTCAACAGATTCGACACTGCAGTGTCACCCCCCTACAGCGTCACCTGTAGTCAGCCTGAAATCCGGAGCCACACCGCTGTCTCTCTCTCCCTCTCCACATTGCACCGTTGCCCCTGTAAAAGGACCTCTCCCCACCTATCACGTTCCCTCACGACCAATGTTCCCTCTAAGCTGCGCGCGTGCGCAATTGCAAATCTAACCTGAATTGAAAATAAAATAAATACGTTAACAATTCTGTTTTGCAGTGTTAGTCAGTAAGTGACTGGCTGCTCCAGTATGGGATTAGAACGATGCCACCTTATCCCATAGTCCAGCCAATAATGCAATTCACATTCGTCTATATGCAGCTAATCAACGTTGTTCTGGCTCCTTAAGAGTCACCACTCACGTTATGTAGTGCTATACAAGTTCATGCAATCTTTATTCGTTTCTGGCACACTGTTCATTGCTACATTCAGTGCTACTTCTCATTACTTCCTGTCTAACGGGAGAAGGACAGTTTGCTACTCCTGTGCCTGCCTATGCTGCCTCTTAATCCAGCACAGTCTGTAAGTTGGCAGTAATGTTGTGTTTTACCGGTGAATGTTTAGCACTAATCCTAATTTTTATGGACAGGATTTCTAGGCGCAGCCAAGTGGCGGAGGGCTTTCGCTTTGGTGGCCTCAGAATCTCATCTCTGATTTTTGCGGATGATGTGGTTCTGTTGGCTTCATCGGGTGAGGGCCTCCAGCTCGCACTGGAGCGGTTCGCAGCCGAGTGTAACGCAGCGGGAATGAGGATCAGCACCTCCAAATCTGAGGCCATGGTTCTCAGCCGGAAAAGGGTGGAGTGCCCACTCCGGGTCGGGGATGAGTTCCTGCCCCAAGTGGAGGAGTTCAAGTATCTCGGGGTCTTGTTCGCGAGTGATGGGAGAAGGGAGCTGGAGATCGACAGACGGATTGGGGCTGCGGCTGCAGTAATGCGGACGCTGCACCGGTCAGTCGTGGTGAAGAGGGAGCTGAGTGTAAAAGCGAAGCTCTCAATTTACCGGTCGATCTACGTCCCTACCCTCACCTATGGCCACGAGCTGTGGGTAGTGACCGAAAGAACGAGATCGCGGATACAAGCGGCGGAAATGAGCTTCCTCCGAAGGGTGGCTGGCCTCTCCCCTAGAGATAGGGTGAGAAGTTCGGCCATCCGGGAGGGGCTTAGAGTAGAGCAGCTGCTGCTCCACATCGAAAGGAGCCAGCTGAGGTGGTTCGGGCATCTGGCAAGGATGCCCCCTGGGCGCCTCCTGGGCGAGGTGTTCCAGGCATGTCCCACCGGGAGGAGGCCCCGGGGCAGACCCAGGACACGCTGGAGAGATTATATCTCTCGGCTGGCCTGGGAACGCCTTGGTATTCCCCCGGACAAGCTGGAGGAGGTGGCTGGGGAGAGGGAGGTCTGGACCTCTTTGCTTAGGCTGCTACCCCCGCGACCCGACCTCGGATAAGCGGATGAAGATGGATGGATGGATGGATGGATGGATGGATGGATGTTTAGCACTAACTGCCGTGTGTTGTTTGTGATATTTTGAGAAACTAAATTCACTCAATGATGTGCTTTATTAGTCATTAGCCTAGACGCTAATTAGCGCTAGCTAACCGCTAACGTTAGCTTGTTAGCTTGTTTCATTCTGCTTTGCTTTGCATAGTAACAGGTCATAGCATCTTCTAATTGTAAGAATGTTTGCTCACATGGGATATTTTGTGTTTGTTTACAGTTTTACCATTCATCCATTCATGTATTTCAACAAAGCCATGCTATGCATCCAATCAAATAAATCCACCAGAAAGGAACAACAGTGTGGTTTTTTTCTACATGGGATGATGGTTGTCTGTCTGCCTAGTTAAGTGGGAGGGCAGAATAGTAAAAAGACTGGCGAAATGGCTACTTCAGGAGGCAGTCTTCCAGACATCTGACCCAGACGCCACTATGCTGTCAGCAGAGGAGGAGCAGCTGGAGGTACGGTCCACCTGCTCTGGATCAACATCCAGATCCCGCAGCTCACTCGCCAAAGCAGCAGTCGAAGCACGGGCAAAGGCCGAAGCAGCACGCGCCAGAGCAGAGTTTACACGACAGGAGATTGAGGTGAAAATGAGGAAAGCAGAGTTAAGTGCTACATTAGAAGCACTAAAAGAAGAAAAGGAAGCAGAAGCTGCGCTCGCTGAAGCCAATGTATTTGAAGCAGCAATAACAGAGGAGGTAAGCGGGGAAATGTGGTCATCTCGTGTGTCAGAAAAACAATATGGGGAATCACGACAGGGTCAAGAGAACTCACAACCAACACTGAACTCTCACGCTCTACTCCAGCTTCCAGCCTCAACCCAGTCATACAGACTAGAGAGTTATCTTGGATATTCTTCACCAGAGCATCGCAGAGAAGACTTGCCGGACCCCAAACACTTTACACCGATAAAACAATGTGACATCAGTCCAATCCCCGATCCAGCCACTTCACCTCAATATGTCCCACAGGTAAATCAACAGGACATCAAATATGAGATTGGCAGCCATCTGACACCAGCTGCTGATACCCAAGAAAAATGTGGCCAAAGGTATTTAAGTACCACACCGCAACCTATGAGCTTTTCCCCTTACACTCCACCTTTCCAGCCAACGCAATTCAACAACGGGAACAGTGACTTTGCTAATCTCGCTAAGTTTCTGGCAAAAAGAGAATTGGTGGCAGATGGTCTGACAAAGTTTACGGACAGAGCAGAGGACTACTGGGCATGGGGAGCTTCTTTCTGTAACGCTATTGAAGGGTTAAGCTTAAAGCCTAGCGAACAGTTAGATTTGCTGACCCGGTGGCTTGGAGAAGAGTCGTCTAAGCATGCCAAACGTATACGCTCTGTCCATCTCAACAATCCAGCACGTCGAGTTTGGAAACGGGCCTACGTCGAGTTTGGAAACGGCTACAAGAATGTTATGGCACCCCAGAGGCTATTGAGAAGTCGCTCCTTGACAGACTTGAACGCTTTCCTAGAGTGTCAAACAAGGACCCCCAGAATCTCAGAGAACTTGGCGACCTGCTTTCTGAAATTGATGCAGCCAAATCAGACGGCTCTTTACCTGGGCTAGTGTACAGGGAGTGCAGAATTATTAGGCAAGTTGTATTTTTGAGGAATAATTTTATTATTGAACAACAACCATGTTCTCAATGAACCCAAAAAACTCATTAATATCAAATCTGAATGTTTTTGGAAATAGTTTTTAGTTTGTTTTTAGTTTTAACTATTTTAGGGGGATATCTGTGTGTGCAGATGACTATTACTGTGCATAATTATTAGGCAACTTAACAAAAAACAAATATATACCCATTTCAATTATTTATTCTTACCAGTGAAACCAATATAACATCTCCACATTCACAAATATACATTTCTGACATTCAAAAACAAAACAAAAACAAATCAGCGACCAATATACCCACCTTTCTTTGCAAGGACACTCAAAAGCCTGCCATCCATGGATTCTGTCAGTGTTTTGATCTGTTCACCGTCAACATTGCGTGCAGCAGCAACCACATCCTCCCAGACACTGTTCAGAGAGGTGTACTGTTTTCCCTCCTTGTAAATCTCACATTTGATGATGGACCACAGGTTCTCGATGGGGTTCAGATCAGGTGAACAAGGTGGCCATGTCATTAGTTTTTCTTCTTTTATACCCTTTCTTGCCAGCCACGCTGTGGAGTACTTGGACGCGTGTGATGGAGCATTGTCCTGCATGAAAATCATGTTTTTCTTGAAGGATGCAGACTTCTTCCTGTACCACTGCTTGAAGAAGGTGTCTTCCAGAAACTGGCAGTAGGACTGGGAGTTGAGCTTGACTCCATCCTCAACCCGAAAAGGCCCCACAAGCTCATCTTTGATGATACCAGTCCAAACCAGTACTCCACCTCCACCTTGCTGGCGTCTGAGTCGGACTGGAGCTCTCTGCCCTTTACCAATCCAGCCATGGGCCCATCCATCTGGCCCATCAAGACTCACTCTCATTTCATCAGTCCATAAAACCTTAGAAAAATCAGTCTTGAGATATTTCTTGGCCCAGTCTTGACGTTTCAGCTTGTGTGTCTTGTTCAGTGGTGGTCGTCTTTCAGCCTTTCTTACCTTGGCCATGTCTCTGAGTATTGCACACCTTGTGCTTTTGGGCACTCCAGTGATGTTGCAGCTCTGAAATATGGCCAAACTGGTGGCAAGTGGCATCTTGGCAGCTGCACGCTTGACTTTTCTCAGTTCATGGGCAGTTATTTTGCGCCTTGGTTTTTCCACACGCTTCTTGCGACCCTGTTGACTATTTTGAATGAAACGCTTGATTGTTCGATGATCACGCTTCAGAAGCTTTGCAATTTTGAGACTGCTGCATCCCTCTGCAAGATATCTCACTATTTTTGACTTTTCTGAGCCTGTCAAGGCCTTCTTTTGACCCATTTTGCCAAAGGAAAGGAAGTTGCCTAATAATTATGCACACCTGATATAGGGTGTTGATGTCATTAGACCACACCCCTTCTCATTACAGAGATGCACATCACCTAATATGCTTAATTGGTAGTAGGCTTTCGAGCCTATACATCTTGGAGTAAGACAACATGCATGAAGAGGATGATGTGGACAAAATACTCATTTGCCTAATAATTCTGCACTCCCTGTATTTGGACACAACACGTGGCATTGCCCCGATAGTTGATAAGTTGCCAACAAATCTTCAAGACAGGTGGATGTCAGAGGGGACTAAATACAAGCAGAGACATGATGTATATTTCCCTCCATTCTCATTCTTCTGTCGCTTCATACAAGATGAAGCGAAAATGAGAAATGACCCCAGTTTTAAGTCTACTGTATCAGATCCCACATCCTATCCAACAACTCACGACAACCACTGTACAAGATTTGTCAAGTCAAGACCACCTGTTGCCGTCCACAAAACAGAGGTAAACAAAACTCACAAACCAAGCTTAGGCAGCACGAGTGAGTTCACAAACAAACTGTGTCCCATCCACAAGAAACCGCACCCGTTAAAGAAGTGTAGAGGTTTCAGGGAAAAGACACAAGATGAGTGTAAGGCATACCTCAGAGAACACAACATCTGTTTTAGGTGCTGCGATTCCTCAGCTTACCAAGCTAAAGACTGTAAGGAAGAGATCACTTGCCTAGAGTACAACATCAACAAACACGTTGCAGCGCTGCATGCAGGTCCAGCTCCATGGACACAAAACACAAAAGCTCAAAACATTGCCCCAGACCAGGACAGGGAGGAGCATGGTGGGGAGAGTAGCTTAGACTTGGAGACTAGCTCAGCATGCACTCAAGTTTGTGGGGACGTTCCTGCTCCAAAATATTTCAAGCCTACATTTATCCAAAGGGGCATCCAGACAAAAAGGTCAAGGTTTACGCTATCATAGATGACCAGAGCAATAGGTCATTAGCGAAGTCAAATCTTTTCGACACCTTTGGCATCCCAATGAGCAACCTAGTGCCATACACACTTAAGACATGTACAGGGGTTTCCACTACAAATGGCCGCTTAGCTGAGAACCTCTTTATACAGTCTGTTGATGGCCAGTTCAGCTCTCCTCTGCCTTCTTTGCTCGAGTGTGACTCACTCCCAGACAACAAGAATGAAATCCCAACGCAAGAGATTGCTCTAGCCCATCAACACCTCAAACACCTAGCAGATCATATGCAGCCCCTAGACCCTGAGGCTGAGATTATGTTGCTGTTAGGCCGAGACATAATGCAAGTGCACAAAGTGTATGAACGAGTGAATGGACCAGTCAATGCTCCATTTGCCCAGAGACTTGCACTTGGGTGGGTTATTGTAGGTGATGTATGCCTAGGAGGAGCCCATAAGCCAGCCATCATAGGCACATACAGAACGAGTGTTCTAGAGAACGGGCGTCCAAGTCTCCTAACACCCTGTCAAAACAGCTTTCATGTCAAAGAGCAGTCACACAACAAATCCTGGGACACTCACAGTTCATGTCAAATAGGGAAACACATATTCCAGCAAAGTGAAAAGGACGAAGAGGACCAAGCCTTTCTGGAAATTATGGAAAGAGACTTTTACCAAGACGATGCAAATAGCTGGACAGCTCCACTTCCTTTCCGTACACCGAGAACCCGCCTCCCAAACAACAGAAACCAAGCACTCAGCCGCTTACAGTCGTTGCGCCGCACATTAAATAAACGCCCTAAGATGGAGAGACATTTTATGGATTTTATGCAGGGGTTGTTTGACAGGGATCACGCCGAACCAGCACCAGCTCTCGAAGAAGGAGAAGAATGCTGGTATCTGCCCTTCTTTGGCGTTTATCACCCGCAGAAGCCCGGGAATATCAGGGTGGTATTTGACTCAAGTGCTAAGTTTCAGGGAGTGTCCTTAAATGATGTGCTGCTCAAAGTTCCAAATATGAATAACAGTCTGATTGGGGTGCTCATCCGTTTCAGAGAAGAAACGGTGGCTGTCACAGCGGACATACAACAAATGTTCCACTGCTTTCAGGTGCGAGAAGACCACAGGAACTTCCTCCGGTTCCTTTGGTACCGCAACAATGACCCAAGAGAGCCAGTTGTCGAGTACAGAATGAAAGTGCACGTGTTCGGCAACGGCCCTTCCCCAGCGGTGGCAATTTTCGGTCTGAGAAAGGCAGCACACCTGTTCGACACACAGCACTATTCAGAGGCCAAACAGTTTGTTCAAAGACATTTCTATGTCGATGATGGACTCAAATCCCTCCCTACAGAGTCAGAGGCAATTAAGCTCCTCAAAGACACACAGGGGCTGCTCGCTGCGTCCAACCTGAGGCTCCACAAAATAGCTTCAAACAGCCCAAATGTCATGAAAGCATTCTCTACTGTAGACTTGGCAAGCGGGCTCAAGGACATAGATTTCAACACAGAGTTTCCTCCAATGCAGAGAAGCTTAGGAGTGTGTTGGGACATTGAAGGCGACACCTTCACATTCAGAGTCTCTCAAACCGAAAAGCCTTACACGAAAAGAGGTGTTCTGTCCACTATCAACAGCCTTTTTGACCCGCTGGGGTTTGCAGTGCCAGTGAGCATCAAGGGGAGGGCACTGTTGCGGGAGCTGACAAAAGAGACTTGTGGGTGGGATGAGACTCTTCCAGAGGGCATGTTCAAGGAGTGGACAGAATGGAAGAATGCTCTCAAACAACTCGAGCAAATCCGTATCCCGAGGCCATACCTCTCCTTCTCCTTTCTTGGTGCAAAGCACAGAGAAATCTGTGTCTTCTGTGATGCATCAACCCAGGCTATTGCAGCTGTGGCTTACCTGAAGTTAACGAACAAAAATGGTGAGACAGAGTTTGCGTTCATATTCGGGAAAGCCAAATTTGCCCCCAAGCCTGATCTTACCATTCCCAGGCTCGAGCTGTGTGCATCGGTGTTAGCGGTGGAAGTTGGGGAGCTAATCAGAGATGAAATGGACATTCAGATTAGGAACATGCGCTTCTTCTCCGACAGCAAAGTCGTTCTTGGCTATATCTACAATGAGGCAAGAATATTTCATGTTTTCGTGAACAACCAGGTGCAACGCATCAGACGAGCAACAGTACCAACTCAGTGGGGCTATGTACCCTCGGTGCACAACCCGGCCGATCACGGATCCAGATCTCTACCTGCCGAAAAACTGTTATTCAGCACATGGTTGAAAGGGCCGGAGTTTCCCTTAAAGCCCTTACAGAGCAACTCATCAGATACATTCCAACTTCAAAACCCCGACTCAGACATTGAAGTTCGTCCCTTGATCACTGCCATCATTCAAACATCATGGCCCTGTTTAAAGACTGAAAACTTAGAATCTTTCTCCAGCTGGCAGTCCCTTACCAGGGCAGTTGCACGTTTGGCACACATTGCACGCACCTTTAAGGTAAAGCAATCAGACGGACAATGTAAGGGATGGCATATATGTCATGAACTCACTACCTCAGATTTTGAGCAAGCAAGAGAGACGGTTATAAAAGCAGTCCAACAAGAAAGCTTCCCAGAGGAACTCAAACAAATAGAGTCAGGGAAGGACATCCCAAAGAAAAGCTTAAAGCTTTCTCCCTACCTTTACAAATCAGGCCTCCTGAGGCTTGGCGGACGCCTTCTTCATTCTGACCTTGAGTCCGCAGAAAAACACCCCTTGATGTTCAGGCACCAGGGGCGTCATCTTACAGAGGGTGCTTTAAGATCCGCAGCTTACTGGGTCTTAGGAGGTAAACGCCAGATTAGCAGCCTCATTTACTCATGCGTAGTTTGTCGCAAGCTAAGGGGAGTAACACAGTTCCAAAAAATGTCAGATCTTCCTGCAGAACGTCTTAGTGCTGAGCCTCCATTCTCTTACGAAGGCATAGATGTGTTCGGGCCACGGTCGGTTGCCTCTCGTCGTACTCAAATCAAATCAAATCACTTTTATTGTCACATCACATGTGCAGGTACATTGGTACAGCACATGTGAGTGAAATTCTTGTGTGCGAGCTTCACAAGCAACAGAGTTGTGCAAAATACAATAATGTAAACAAGCAAAATACAAGAATGGCTACATCTGAAACTAATAAATATATGTACAATATATAATAGTATATGCATTTCTGGATGTGTATACTAAATATTTTTCTACGTGTGTGTGTGTGTGTGTGTGTACACATATTTTACAAATTAAATAGAGTAAACAATAAATAAAATATATAAAATAAAATATACAGAGTGAGACATGTGCAAAACAGTGGCGTTACTGTACAGTACTCGGGGCGGACTTGCCAGCAGCAAACGATGGGCAATGATGTTCACCTGCATGAGCACAAGGGCAGTTCACCTTGAGATCATAGAGGGGATGGACACATCTAGCTTCATTAACGCTCTCCGCAGGTTCCTTTCAGTCAGAGGACCTGCAAAGCAATTGAGATCGGATTGTGGAACTAACTTCACAGGAGCCTCCAGGGAGCTAGGGTTTGACAAAAGGATTCCTTGTGACCCACGTGTTAAATCCTTCCTAAATTATCATGGATGTAGTTGGGTCTTCAACCCTCCCTACTCTTCTCGCATGGGGGGAAGTTGGGAGCGGATGATAGGAGTGGCACGTAAGATATTGGACTCCCAGCTCGCTCAACTTGGTTCCAGGCCCCTCACGCACGATGTCCTGACCACCTTCATGGCAGAGGTGGCTGCCATCATCAACGCATGGCCGCTGGTTCCAGTGTCAAGTGATCCCGATGTCCCGTGCATCCTTACTCCCGCCACACTCCTCACGCAAAAAGTTGGTGCACCTCCAACACCCTTAGGTGACTTCGGGGAGAAGGACCTCTACAGGCAACAGTGGAAAAGAGTTCAGAGTCTGGCCAACTCTTTCTGGCATCGCTGGCGTAAGGAGTACTTATCAACAGTGCAATGCCGCCGCAAGTGGCATTCCACCAAGCCAAACCTGCCGCAGGGGGATGTGGTCCTCCTGAAAGATCCTCTCGTGAAGAGAAATCAGTGGCCCATGGGGGTGATTGCAAAGGTTCATCCTAGTAGTGACGGACTTGTCAGGAAGGTAGAAGTCAAGGTGGTGAAAGTTGGTAAAGCCAAAGTTTACTTTAGGCCAGTCACAGACGTTGTTTTAGCAAAAATTTTATTTTTGACATTCTACCGGAAGTGCTACTTCTCATTACTTCCTGTCTAACGGGAGAAGGACAGTTTGCTACTCCTGTGCCTGCCTATGCTGCCTCTTAATCCAGCACAGTCTGTAAGTTGGCAGTAATGTTGTGTTTTACCGGTGAATGTTTAGCACTAACTGCCATGTGTTGTTTGTGATATTTTGAGAAAGTAAATTCACTCAATGATGTGCTTTATTAGTCATTAGCCTAGACACTAATTAGCGCTAGCTAACTGCTAACGTTAGCTTGTTAGCTTGTTTCGTTCTGCTTTGCTTTGCATAGTAACAGGTCATAGCATCTTCTAATTGTAAGAATGTTTGCTCACATGGGATATTTTGTGTTTGTTTACAGTTTTACCATTCATCCATTCATGTATTTCAACAAAGCCATGCTATGCATCCAATCAAATAAATCCACCAGAAAGGAACAACGGTGTGGTTTTTTTCTACATGGGATGATGGTTGTCTGTCTGCCTAGTTAAGTGCGAGGGCAGACTAAACGTCGTTGACAGGCTTTGACAGCGTCCTTATGTGCCGACACCGGTGTTTTAGCTAGCAAAGTGGTGTGGCTGATGTGGAGTGAAGCCACGTTAATGACAACGTGTACAACCATTGGAGATGTGAGCAGGACAGACGGAACAATTGACGTAAAAAGTGTGGACTTTATACCAGTTTTTAAATTGTGTTGATAGGCCACGTAAAACCAGAGCTATGATAAAAAATAAATGCAATGTTTGTTTTTTTTTTGGTTTTTTTTGTGAATACTATCGTTGTTTATATTACTGCGGAAAGAAATGGTAAAAACTGCATATTATAAGGAAAATAAAGCACTCTCTACCTGTGAGCAAAAACAAAACCAGCCCCCCACCCCCCACCCCCCACCCCCACCCCTCCAGCCTTTCCGATTAGTGGAAGAATGTGCCATGTCGACCAATCAAAAAATGATATGGCAACATGGCATTTTAGGAGTGACAGCGGTGTTTTGAGATGTGAGAGATTTGCAACGTTTAGCGCAAATCTTGTGTAGTTAGTGTGTAGTGTAGTCAATAGTTTTGTTGTGTGTGTCAGAACAATGAGGCGACTCCTGAATGTTACAGGTGTTACAGGAGTGATACATCTGTTGTCAGGCGTGCAGGTATCAGGCTTGTGATGCTCTCCTTTATCTCATAGTGGACAGAAGTTCTTTTTTGGAGTGGCACAAATAATTTGTGCGGCATCAAATTTGATGCAGAACACCTGATTGTTCTGTAAATCAGGTGTAAAAGTCAGAAAAGAAAAAAAAGAAAGTTGTGTTTTCAAAATTGGAGTTCAAGTTATTTTTACTTCCAATAGTGTTAAAATACTACACAAGTCATGAACACGACTTTTTTTTAAAATTTTCATTGTAAGTGGGCTTAAGCAGTTAATTAAAAGTAGTCTAACATAAATGTACATACTGTAATTTGATTATTTTAATAAACCATGTGACATGGATGGATTCGATGCTGGCGTGACCACAGTGCACACGTCTGCTGTTGCTCATAGTGGTCCAAGGGATCACTCATGGAGTTTGTGCGTTCGCTCAGACACATGAAAAATTTGAGGGAACATTGCTCACGACCAGGTTCAGAGACAAATGAGAAGATGCCATTAATGCAAGTCAGTTGGACCAAATGGGTTGAGTCCCCATGTCCTCAAGGCTTGTGCCCCCAGCTTTGCGCAGTCTTTCATAAACTGTTCATGTTGAGTCAGAGTCTGCAGAGAGTCCCAGTGCTGTGGAAAACATCATGCCTCGTCCCTGTACCAAAGATGCCACTTCCCAGTGGCCCTCACACAAGTCGCACTGACTTCCCATGTCGTAAAGACCAGCTCTGACCCATAGTCAGGCCACATCAGGATCCCCTTCTGTTTGCTTACCAGCCCCGCCTCGGAGCTGAGGATGTCATCATCTTCCTTCTCAATCGTGTCTACACCCATCTGGACCAGTCGGCGAGCTCTGTGAGGGTCATGTTTTTTTAAATTTTCGAGTGCATTCAATACCATCAGGCCCTTCTGGGTGATAAGCTGACAGCAATGCAGGTGGATGCCTTTCTTCTGTCCTGGATTGTTGATTACCTGACAGGAATACCACTATATGTGCATCTTCAACATTGTGTGTCTGACAAGGTGATCAGCAACACGGTGACACCACAAAGGACCGTCCTCTTCCCTTTCCTCTTCACCCTCTACACCACATAGCAGGAAGAAATCTAAAGTGTAAATGGCTATAGTCTCTGCTCACAATCAGCCAAATGCAGCACAAGTTAACAAAAGGTCTTTCACAGTACAAAAGGATAGTGACACAAAGCATAACACAAAAGGAACCCTAGAGTTTTACAAGGTAAATACACTCAACAAAAATATAAACGCAACACCTTTGTTACTGCTCCCATTCCCCATGGGATGGACGTAGAGACCTAAAATTCATTCCAGATACACAATATAACCATCCCTCCCAAACAGTGGTCACAAATCAGTCCAAATGTGTGGTAGTGGGCACATCTGCCATATTGAGATAATCCATCCCACCTCACAGGTGTGCCACATCAGGATGCTGATCTGACATCATGAGTAGTGCACAGGTGTACCTCAGACTGCCCACAACAAAAGGCCACCCTGGAATGTGCAGTTTTTTGCGCTATTGGGGGTCTGGGGACCCAGAACCGGTCAGTATCTGGTGTGACCACCATTTGCCTCATGCAGTGCAACACATCGTCGCATGGAGTCTATCAGATTGTCAATTGTGGCCTGTGGAATGTTGGTCCACTCCACTTCAATGGCTGTGCGAGGTTGTTGGATATTCGTGGGAACTGGTACACGCTGTCGTATATGCCGGTCAAGCACATCCCGAACATGCTCAATGGGTGACATGTCCGGTGAGTATGCTGGCCATGCAAGAACTGGGACATTCTCAGCTGCCATCTGCCCTGAACAATGTGAACCATGATTCATCCGTGAAGCGCACACCTCTCCAACGTGCCAGACGCCATTGAATGTGAGCATTTGCCCACACAAGTCTGTTACGGCGACGAGCTGGAGTCAGGTCAAGACCCCGATGAGGACGACGGGCATGCAGTTGAGCGTCCCTGAGACGGTTTCTGACAGTTTGTGCAGAAATTGTTTGGTTGTGCAAACCAATTGTTCCAGCAGCTGTCTGGGTGGCTGGTCTCAGACGATCTTGGAGGTGAACCTGCTGGATGTGGAGGTCCTGGGCTGGTGTGGTTACACGAGGTCTGCGGTTGTGAGGCCGGTTGGATGTGCTGCCATATTCTCTGAAACGCCTGTGGAGACGGCTTATGGTTGAGAAATGAACATTCAATGCACGGGCGACAGATCTGGTTGACATTCCTGCTGTCAGCATGGCAATTGCACGCTCCCTCATTGCTTGTGGCATCTGTGGCATTTTGCTGTGAGACAAAACTGCACATTCCAGGGTGGCCTTTTGTTGTGGGCAGTCTGAGGTACACCTGTGCACTACTCATGATGTCAGATCAGCATCCTGATGTGGCACACCTGTGAGGTGGGATGGATTATCTCAATATAGCAGATGTGCCCACTACCACACATTTGGACTGATTTGTGACCACTGTTTGGGAGGGATGGTTATATTGTGTATCTGGAATGAATTTTAGGTCTCTACGTCCATCCCATGGGGAATGGGAGCAGTAACAAAGGTGTTGTGTTTATATTTTTGTTGAGTGTACATTTTTAAAGATATGCAGGTTATCTTTCTGTGGCCAAGTCAGTCACCTGATCAACTGAGTGAAGCATGCTTTTCAGTTGTTGAACAGAAAACTGAAGTAAAGCCTAGCTAAGCATTTCAGAGAAGGCAACACAGCATTTGCAGTTAAAATGCCTTAAGCCTAGAACCCATGGATATCACCAAAGGATTTTCATCCAAGTGAATAATAACTCAGATGCCAAAATATTAAACAACATAAGTTTAAAAGACAAAACACTGGATTTGTCCCATGGCCAGGGACAAATGTTGCATGAAGGTAGAATAAATTCATACCTGGCACTGATACATATTTTTTTGGTCCAGTCACAAGTGGACAGGTGTGGATGTACAAGGGATCCAATAACCATTTGCGAGATTAAGTAGGCAGGTCCCAAGTTAAACTAATCTTAACTTTGAAGTGAACAACTGACGTGATTAGAAATGGAAATGGATGGTAACAGTTAATTAACATATGTCAGTGTGGGAAATACATGAGAGGACAACTATGCAAGCAACTATACCCCATATGTGACACTGTATTTCAAATAAAGTGAGGCACAAAAACTAAACTGATGTGGAAGTGCCAAAACGTTTAGTCCCTCTAATGGCCACTTTGGGCTGATCCCAAGAATGAGTCGATCTATTCGATCTATTCCCTCATGCTAAAGCATTAAAAGCTTTTTCCAAAGCCTGGTACAATAAACAGTTTTGACCTCTATCCATAGATTCCCCCTTCATAACAGCTGTATAGTAGGTAAATTTATTACATACAAAAGACATGCTGTGGAAGAGAGCCAGAGATGAATGATAATTAATAATTCTATGCAGAGAGGTCTATAAACACATACTGAGTGACTGAAGGTGACTAAAGTAGAAATACTCAATGCATCATGGGAATCCCCCAGCAGCCTACACCTATTGCAGCATAACTAAGGGGCGATTCAGGGTCACTTGATCCAGCCCTAAGTATATGCTTTAGCAAAAAGGAAAGTCTGAAGCCTAATCTTAAAAGTTGAGGTAGTGTCTGTCTCCTGAATCCAAACTGGAAGCTGGTTCCATAGAAGATGGCCTGAAAACTGAAGGCTCTGCCTCCCATTCTACTTTTAAATACTCTAGGGACAACAAGTAAGCCTGCAGTGTGAGAGCGAAGTGCTCTAATGGGTTGATATGGTACTACCCACATAGCAATATTGGTATGGCCCGAATCTGGCCCACACAATGTGCTTACACATGGCCCACATACCGGAAACAACGAAGGCCCTGTGGTGGCCCAGATCGGGTTGCTAGAGGTGGCCAAGACATGGGCCAGCACAAGGCCAGCTACAGACACACTGGTGGCCCTGTGCTGGCCCAGAACAGTTTCAGCTCTGGCCCCAGATGTTAGTCTAATGTGTACCTTAATCAAGCCATGTAATAACAACATGTGCTGAATTTAGTACAGATTAAAAATGTCTCAACAAAGGTAATGCAGCAAATTTATTTTGAATTGAATAATTTATAATTAACAATATATCAAAATATTCTGCTGGAACATAATAGTGCAAAAGTAATATGACAAAGCTCTTTCTTATATAACTGATTCTTATATAGCACTTTTTTTTTTACTCTCACACTCACTTTCTCTAAACTGAGTGCTTACTAAGTACATTCACAGAGCAACTTGGTTTGGTATCTTGCTCAAGGATACTTGACATGCAAACTGGAGGTGCCACGGATAGAACCACTAACCTTCCAATCAGTAGGTGAGCTGCTCTAGCTCCTGAGCTATAGCCACTGGCAAACATGAGTAAACCTTCACAAGGTACAGTTCAGGGGAACCCAGCCAGCATCACGCCTCGTCAGCTGGGGGTCCTGGAGGACCCATCCAGCACATTATTGTGTCCACTGACGGCTCTGGGGAGCCCATTCAGCCACCACCTGCATCACCACCTGCAACTTCCACACCGTCGCCTGCAGCGTCTGGTCCCACAGCTGCCACGCTGCCGTCTGGTCCCACCCCCTCTGGTCCCACCCTGTCTGGTCCTGGGGTTGCTACACCGCCGTCAGATCCAACTCGGCCTGTACCACCTCGCCTTCGCCGGCCGCTCTCCATGCCCCTACCTGGACGTCATTATCGTTAAGGGCGGCTTCCTGAACGAGTTTGTCGCCGCCGCTGGCTTTGTGGCCAGCCCCCAGACCTGCTCTGTCGCCGCCACTGCCTTCCGCATGGCCGGCCTCCGGACCTGTTCTGTCGCCACCGCTGGCTTTGCGGTTGGCCTCCTGACCTGCTCTGTTGCCGCCACTGCCTTCCGCGTGGCCGGCCTGCTGATTTGCTTCGCCGGCCGGCCCCCTGAACTGTTTTGGCTCTTGTGCTGTCGCCCTGCTGTCATGTTAGATCTAGTTTGGTTTTGTTTTGATCTGTTTTCCTGTGTTTCTGAACTTATGCTCCTTATCTTTTGGTTGTTTTGAAATTTAAATGCCAGTCCTTACTTTCAAAATTCTTTTCCATGGTTTCTACCTTATAGCAATACATATTATTTAGCGGATGAATGCATCAAAATACTCCAAAAGGCAGCAACAGCACAAACATCGTGGACCCAGATAAAACTGAGGTTATTGTACTCATCTCTAAAAATCATAGAAATATGTTATCTCTAAAATTAGAAATATTCTGTCTTAAAGCTGAAAGACTAGTTCATATATTATTACTTCTAGGCTGGATTACTGTAATTCATTATTATCAGGATGTCCTTAAAACTCCCTGAAAAGCCTTCAGTTAATCCAAAATACTGCAGCAAGAGTACGAATAAGAATAAGAATAACCTTATACCCACATAGCACGCAGGTCTGACCCAGATCTGGTGTCAAGCCAGCACTGCTGGCTGACTTCTGGCATGGTAAGTGGTACATCATCCAGATATGGGCCAGGCCTGGCACAGATGGCACTGTTTATGTGATGGCATGCCATATCTGGCTCAATTGTGGTTTGGTTTATGTGGCCCAGGCTCATAGAAAACGGGTCTGGCCCGGATCTGGCATTGAGCTGGCACTTCTGACTGACTGGTGTCATGGCAGGGTTTATGTCAACCAGATGTGGGCCAGGACTGGCAATGATGGTACTATTTATGTTGCTATTTTGTTGCTATATTTGTTTTAGTTTGAAGGCCCTAATGCCGTGTTGTAATACTATACTGCTCTACAAAGTACTGACTCAGGGGGCTGAATAATCATGCACACCCCACTTTTCAGTTGTTTATTTGTAAAAAAATGTTTGGAATCATGTATGATATCCATTCCACTTCTACACCACTTTGTATTGGTCTTTCACGTGGAATTCCAATAACATTGATTCATGTTTGTGGCTGTAATGTGACAAAATGTGGGAAAGTTCAAGGGGGCCAAATACTTTTGCAAGCCACTGTAGTTGTGATGGTGGCTGAGTAGCTGACAGGACTGAAGACGGACAAGCATTTTCAGTCACGGGTCGTCTTCAAAGAAAACAGAATGATAGGCAGACGACATCCAAAGAAGAGACTTGTAATGTCCCTCCAATAGTCTGGAGAGCTATTCTTGCAGATTACTAAAAAAAAACCTGTAAGATCATTTGCCTCAGAGAGTTCAGGCTTGTGTTGAAGGGTAAGTGTTTTCATCCCAAATACTGAATTTTAGAATAATACACAAACTATGTTTTTGCCTTTATCAAATTCCGTTCTTTTGAATTCTTTTACCGACTGAGAAAGACTTCTGACTCAGAGTGGTCAAGCTCAAAAAATCATCTTTATTGTACATTTCCGGAAATGGAGAACCGTAGAGACGAGCACGCACCCACAGCTCTAAAAGCATTGCAAACGAAAATGGGTATATATAGTTCTGCTATACGTCACACGCAGTTTCGATCTGGAGTGCACTCTGCTTAGTTTCACTTTGTCTGCCACGCTTCCTGTTCTCTGCACAAGGCGTGCAGTCTCCTGTCAGTTCTCTGTGACTTTTGGCACACATTCTAACTCACAGGGGTGTTTTCCTACACTGGCCTCTATAAAACAATATAAACAGAAAATAAGCATTAAGAATATATATTTATTTCGTAACACCTTCTAAACCATATTTTTATTTAAATTTTCGCATCTCAGTAAATTGCCATATCTACAGTGGGGCAAAAAAGTATTTAGTCAGCCACGATTGTGCAAGTTCCCCCACTTAAAATGATGACAGAGGTCAGTAATTTGCACCAGAGGTACACTTCAACTGTGAGAGACAGAATGTGAAAAAAAAATCCATGAATTCACATGGTAGGATTTGTAAAGAATTTATTCGTAAATTAGGGTGGAAAATAAGTATTTGGTCACCTCAAACAAGGAAAATCTCTGGCTCTCACAGACCTGTAACGTCTTCTGTAAGAAGCTTTTCTGTCCCCCACTCGTTACCTGTATGAATGGCACCTGTTTGAACTCATCATCTGTATAAAAGACACCTGTCCACAGCCTCAAACAGTCAGACTCCAAACGCCGCCATGGCCAAGACCAAAGAGCTTTCGAAGGACACCAGGAAAAGTATTGTAGACCTGCACCAGACTGGGAAGAGTGAATCTACAATAGGCAAGCAGCTTGGTGTGAAAAAATCAACTGTGGGAGCAATCATCAGAAAATGGAAGACATACAAGACCACTGATAATCTCCCTCGATCTGGGGCTCCACGCAAGATCTCATCCCGTGGGGTCAAAATGATCATGAGAACGGTGAGCAAAGATCCAAGAACCACACGGGGAGCCCTGGTGAATGACCTGCAGAGAGCTGGGACCAAAGTAACAAAGGTCACCAACACACTACAACGGCAGGGAATCAAATCCCACAGTGCCAGACGTGTTCCGCTGCTGAAGCCAGTGCATGTCCAGGCCCGTCTGAAGTTTGCCAGAGAGCACATGAATGATACAGCAGAGGATTGGGAGAATGTCATGTGGCCAGATGAAACCAAAGTAGAACTTTTTGGTATAAACTCAACTCGTCGTGTTTGGAGGAAGAAGAATACTGAGTTGCATCCCAAGAACACCATACCTACTGTGAAGCATGGGGGTGGAAACATCATGCTATGGGGCTTTTTTTCTGCCAAGGGGACAGGACGACTGATCCGTGTTAAGGACAGAATGAATGGGGCCATGTATCGTGAGATTTTGAGCCAAAACCTCCTTCCATCAGTGAGAACTTTGAAGATGAAACGAGGCTGGGTCTTCCAACATGACAATGATCCAAAACACACCGCCCGGGCAACAAAGGAGTGGCTCCGTAAGAAGCATTTGAAAGTCCTGGAGTGGCCTAGCCAGTCTCCAGACCTCAACCCCATAGAAAATCTGTGGCGGGAGTTGAAAGTCCGTGTTGCTCGGCGACAGCCCCAAAACATCACTGCTCTCGAGAAGATCTGCATGGAGGAATGGGCCAAGATACCAGCTACTGTGTGTGCAAACCTGGTAAAGACCTATAGTAAACGTTTGACCTCTGTTATTGCCAACAAAGGTTATGTTACAAAGTATTGAGTTGTATTTTTGTTATTGACCAAATACTTATTTTCCACCCTAATTTACGAATAAATTCTTTACAAATCCTACCATGTGGATTCATGGATTTTTTTTTCACATTCTGTCTCTCACAGTTGAAGTGTACCTCTGGTGCAAATTACTGACCTCTGTCATCATTTTAAGTGGGGGAACTTGCACAATCGGTGGCTGACTAAATACTTTTTTGCCCCACTGTATTTCCTAGTTTCATAGAAAAACATCCCGTTAGACCTGAGCAATTCTTTTCTTGCCAACTGTGAAATTAAATATTTAGCCAACATGAGATCAATGTTAACATTAGCTTAGCTGCCAAAAGGAGAGACTGAGGACACCAGCATCAGACTGATATGTAGTGTCAGACTGACAGGGTGACAGAGTTGTCTGATTGCTACACTGTAAAAAAAAAAACAAACGTTGCGAAAACTTAAAAACTCAAGGCAACCCACTGCATTTATGTTTTTAGGTTCTGATGGATAACTTATAATTTCAAGTTTAGAAGCAAAGTTGATTCAGCTAATGTTTTCGTGTTTACAAAATTAATAATTGTGCTTTTTCTTAACTCATATTTTATTGTTTTGCCAACGCATTTCCTAAAGTTTACACAAGGTATTAGTTTTAGTTTTGGCGACGTATTTCCTAAGGTTTACAAAAGGTATTAGTTTTAGTTTTGGCAATGTATTTCCTAACGTTTACACAACATTTTTTTTTAGTTTTGCCAATCGATTTCCTAAAGTTTAGAAAAAGTATCTTTTATAGTTTCCATGAGGTGCTCCCTGTTGTACCAATGAATGTTTACAGAGTTGATTTTCAAATAACTTTGTGTTCAAACACAACTGCACCACTGACAATGTTGACTTTTGAGATCAGCCATCTTTAACATACTGACAACAT
This sequence comes from Mchenga conophoros, assembly GCF_057382185.1. Taxonomy (NCBI): domain Eukaryota; kingdom Metazoa; phylum Chordata; class Actinopteri; order Cichliformes; family Cichlidae; genus Mchenga; species Mchenga conophoros. The sequence goes on along the minus strand of NC_140527.1, from coordinate 15,612,971 downwards.
TCAGCCACAAATAAAGTCCTTCCAAAAACACAAAAAAGTCAAATTTTTGTAACAAATGTTACTCATTCAATTTTAAAGGTGTGGTATTGTCATGCAGAATATCAAACCTATCTTGATAGATAGTCACTAACAAACAGATTCAAAACATCAGATGGCAGGATGTGAACGACTTCTATCTGGTTTACATACAGCAAACAACTTTCAAACACATTTTTCCACCACTTGTCTTTTAATAGTAATGGTATCAACATTAATTTCCTCTGAAGTTCAGTATTGCGCCACATTTGTTATAAAACTAGTACAAATGTACCTAAAACCAGATTATAAAAATTGTTTAAAACAGTTCAAGTTAGAATAAACACTTTCAACATTTTATAAAAACTTGTTATACATGAAATCTGCAATCAGTCATGCAAGCTACATTAAGTAAAGTTAGAACAGAAGAGATTGATTCAGAACTTTCTGAACCTTACCATTTTCTTAAAGCCAGAAATTAACTTTTTTCAGAGCAACGAAACCCAAAAACTGTAAATCAAAGCAAATTGCTGCATTCTGTTTTACACAAGTTGCATTTGAGTTGAACATGTTGTCAAATAGGTTAGACTTTGGTTAAGAGCTTTGTTTTGAAGCTTCTTATTCTCTGGGAACAGGTAGATGTCAACTCCATAAAAATGTGTTGCACAGCTTCAAATGTGTACTTGAGTTCTTTGGGAAACTCCATGTTGAGCCCATAAAGTAGGCCAAACAGGTAGGCAAAGGCAGTGGGAAGGTCTGGCAGATCATCAAGAAAAATGTCCTCTTCCAAAACAATGGCAGTGTTGACCACTGTGGACTGCGAGTTGGGTCCCATGTAGTCCTCCAGAACAGTGAGGATGCCCACCGTAACACCTCGGGTTGCCCTCTCAACTGGATCTGTATCCTATGCAAAATAAAAAAAAACAACAGTACATATAAGTCTCTGAAAACCAAATCCGAAGATTGAGTAGATTTTCATGCTCACCAGACATGTTAAGAAGAGTTTGGTCTCGTCGTCGCGAACAAATATCTGTAACCCTTCCAAACTGATGGTTCGTCGATGCTCGACTATGTTTGAGACCTAAAACAAGGAAATCAAATAAGACTCAGTCTCAATTATAAACCTACCATTTTGTTTTTAAAACACATTAAGTTTTGTTGCTAAAAATACAGCCTTAAGAAATAAGATGTTGAAATTAGTTATTGCAGATAATTGCTCATGGTTTTGTCAGGTTTTTTTTTTAAAGTAATTTTGATGTGCAAGAAATGTAGCACACTTATTACAACATGTATAACAAAAAGTTCCATGAGTGGGATGAGAGTTCAACTGTCTGTCATGACCTGCCATCTGCCAAAGTGAGTAAGTGTCGAGGGCAGTCATGAAGGTCCCCATGAGATCCTTGGTGGTAATGTGTGAGAATTCCGCACAAATCTACAAAGTAAAAAAAAAAAAAATTAGAAGAAAACTTTTAAAGGTACATTATATAAAAATGACATTGTTTTCAAATTTGGTTAAAACAGCTTAATTTCAAAACATTTAGTTAGTCTCGGTTGATCTATTTGTCAGGTCTTGATTGGATTTTTTTTCCCCTTTTAGTGGATAGGTGGTACAAATTATAACTGACGCATTAAAAAAAAAGAAGAAAAATCTGATCGGCAGATTTTACATTAAGTGTATAGAATACCTAATCAAATGCTGATTAGACAAAATAATGGTTTCAACTGTTACAGGATACATTGAAGAAAAGAAATAAATCAGTAAATTGTATTTTAAATTCATTGCAAAATTTTCATTAATTTTATAGCTATGTAAGAATGAAGTAAGAATAACATCCTGTGGTCAAATTTGGATACTTTCATAACACGCAAGTGACTTTCTCAATCCTGTTCTGTGAGTTTCATGGCACTCACAGTTGGGAAGCTCATCTATAACCAGAAGGATGCTGGTTTTGTCCCCCAGCTCTCTCTGTCCTGGTCGTTGTGTCCTTGGGCAAGACCCTTTACCCTACCACCTACTGGTGTTGGCCAGAGGGGCCAATGGTGTGATATGGCAGCGTCGCTTCTGTCAGTCTACCCCAGGGCAGCTGTGGCTATAACTGTGGTTTCCCTGCACCGATGTGTGAATGTGAGAGTGAGTAAGTAGTGGAATTGTAAAGCGCTTTGGGTGCCCAGCAAAGAGCGAAATAAATGCAATCCATTATTATACACGGTAAGTTGACAAGTAAATAGATTTCACTTCAATCGAGTTGTTGGTAATACCAAAATTAGCTTCATATTTTTAGAGCCAACTATTTTTTTATATTTTACCATTAGCATTGTTAGCTCAACGGTAGCCTTCAACCTTTTCTACAAGATATTGGAGTGATACAGACAGATATTTCTCAAGGGCACAAGAAATGGCGCTCACGTTCATTTACTCACCCAGACAAGTTTCGAGGCATTTGGAGTTGTTCAAAAGAAATTTAATATCATATAAAATCAACTTTTTGGAGCTTTTAAACACATTTTAATGTTATTTCCTTAGATTAAAAACCCTCCACAGTGGTTTTTGGCTTAATTCAGGCATTTCTTAGTTGTCTCAGTGAATCCTTTCCCCATAACTGTGGCTCAGCTCTCTCCTGCAAAACGACTGACTCGTAACATTGGGATTAAAATTTCTTTCTAACAACTCCAAATGCCTTGAAATTTGTCTGGGTGAGTAAATGAACGTTTTCCATTCTAGAAATAAGACCACACTGAAAGAAAAAAAAAATGGAAGTTTTCCTTTAAATATTTAAGAGATTATCTAACCTGTTCTTTCAAGAGAGCTGGCCATCTGAGCTGCATTTCCTTGACCAAGGGCTGCATCTCCACAACTTCTTTCCTCCTGAGAGAGAATGTGATGTCCATCTTTTGGGTGATGAGTGCCATGTTCTTATCCCTCTTCTTCATTTCATCTTTCAAAATGCATCTTTCATTTTCAAGAGACTCATCATTGTAGTTTTCTGGGGCATCAGAGATAAAGTTGACTTCACCTCGCTTTGGTTTCTTTAAGGAAAATCTATTTGTGCCACTGTCATCTTCTTCCCCTCTTCTTTTTCGATTGACTGCAACTTCACTACGTTCAGCTTGACTTAGCTTGGAACGGTAGTTGCCAAGGTTGAACTTAATGCTTGTTGCCCAACCATCATATCCTGTGCCATTGCCGGGCTCTTTGAGGCAGGGATGTTTTGAAACTAGCTCCTGGGCAGCAGACGTTATTTCATTCTTGTCAGGGTAGGCTTTGATTGCAAACATTTCTTGTGCCAGCTTGTTTAGAACTTCCATCTTGATGTCTCTTGTTACACTTAAATTTGACTCTGCTTTCTCATATACCTCGTTGCCCTTGCAAAGTTTTAACTCTACATCATAGGAAAGGTTGGGATAGGAAATGGATTTGGCCACTGTGAAGTGCTACGCATGTAGGTCTGGGTGGATGAGGATGGGCTGAAAGAAGATGCTGAACTCACACTGGCTGTATCAATAGATGAGATGGCGCTATGATCAGATGGAGTCTGTGGTGGCGAGGCTGATGCATTTTCCTCGCAAATGAGGTGCAACACTGCCCGTCCAGCAGGTAGCTCATTAATATCCATCAGGTTACAAAGTGCATATTGTATTGCAAAGTCACCTTCAAGTCCAAGCTTTGCTTGTAGTTCATCTTGAAGCTGCTTCACAGATTCTGGAACAGTGGACAGTTGGATTTTTCTGATAAGTTTTGGACTGACATGGACTGGCAGTAACAGGGCCTGTGGAGACAAACCAAAAAAAGGGCGCAATTCTAAATAATTAACGAATTCAAAGTAATCAACTGAAAACTATTTAAGAATAATACATACCATCACTTTCAATGCAGGAGGCACGTAACAGGTGTCACCATCAGTTGTCCAGCTACGCAGTATTCAGCTAAAGGGTGGTAATCATTCAAATCTTCTGGGTAAAGTATTTCCAGATCTTTGTAGCTGCTGTCAAGCCGATATGATCTGTAATGTTCCATAAACCAAGAGGAGAGCTTTGTAGCAACAAATGACACTTTCCCAAAATCAGTTATTTATTGCAGTTATTTTATGAATTTTTCGAGATGTTCCTAAAGGGTTGCATATTTCAAAGTTGGCAATATACAAAGCTAAACTAATGCAAGTAGCTTGCAATCCTAAAAGCTTGTTGTTTTTGAAATACTGCCCATCTCTAAATGATCTGTAACCTTCACTAATTTCTTTATCAAATGCTAACTTTTCAAAGAAACTTGTCTCTTTCAATAAGTTCTCCAAGACCTGGTTTACTGAGACATAAACAAATGTATTTCTAGTTCTCGCTTTGTAGGTGTACTCTTTAGGCTCAATTACATGAAAATTATTCTTGAAATAAATATTTCTCTTGTAATCAGTAGATAATGCACCTTTTGGTTCTGTTGAGATAATTAATGGGTTGGTTTTGAAAAGTGCATCATTTATATTTTTAATTACATCATCATCTGCCTCAATGTTCTGTTCAGCAAGCACCTCTTTGATTCTTTGAAATAAATGAACCTGAGAAAATTTTAAAATGTCACTAATTTCCTCAATAGTTTCCTGCAAAGCCCTTTTAAAAACATGTAACAATGTTTGCATGCATAGAAAAAGTCTAGCTATTTTATGTTCAAGACATTGGTAATCTACAAACTCATCGTCCTCTTTATCACTTGATGCTACACCTGAACCACTTGATAATGTCTCTGACTCCTGAGAGGTATTTAAGGATTTATCAGGGGAGCTACTTTCACTAGGACATGCATTTGCATGAGAAATCAGTCTAATACAGTTTTTTATATCTTTTGAGTTTTTGTGCTTTCTGCTTGTGTGTGACGTAAAGGTTGATAAATTGTTGGTAACATAGTCACATTTTTGGGAAGGCCAGGATACAGTCTGATGGGTTTTTAAGTGCCTTAAAATATGTGAAATAAATGTATGCTGTGAACAGTTTTCCTTAAATTAACAAAAATCACAAAAAAATGTTGAGATCGCCTTCCTTTTCTTAGCCCTGTTGTGTGATCTGCTGAGGTGAGACTTCAATGCCCTTCGTGTCCTAAACGAACAGACTCAGTCACTGTAAACACAGGGCAAATGAAATCCTCTTTGTCGTAGCTGGTGATGTCTTAAGAGTACTTCTTGGCTTGAACAGACAAAAGAGCAGAACTGGCACTGCATACAAAAACTATAATGAGAAGAGAGGAGAGGACAGTGTCAACAATTCAAAAGAAACCTGAATTAATCTCAAATTACCAAAGTTACATTACCTGATTATGTGTTTGGGGGCGGCGGGAGGCACTCCTGTTCTGATTCCTCTCCTTACCAACTCTTCGTCAGTCCCTCACAAATCAGGACAAGTAGTGGTCTGGAGTTGGCTTTTAATTCTCTAAATAAATAAAAATAGCAATTAGTTTTAAAATAAAATACCAGCTTCCTGACATTACTTAAGAATTTTTTTCTCCTGTCCTAATTGTTTTCACTAAAGTGAGCTGATTCTGCCTTGTAAAATGCCATGTAAAACAGTGTAAAACAAATAATTTACAAGATATACATTACATCAAATGTTTAATTTATTTAATTTATTATTAACAAATTGTATTCTACATGGAATGCACCAACAGTGTACTGGGATGTATTATGTATGCCAAGGATAATTGTGTGCGATTGGTTTTACAACTTAGAATGACAAACATTGGATTGAAAGTATGAGTGGGATAAAACTCCTGAAGCATCTGTTTAAATTATCAGTGCATTTATTAATGATGCTCCATAAATAAACCAAAACAATGTTTTGTGCATAACAAAAAGCTCACAATTGTGCAGTCAAAATGTAAACTAAAAGATGTTCTGCGAGGCTCCTCGGTAGCCGTAATAATCCAACAATCAATCAAGCAGTGCAGCTTCATAGCTTAGCAAAGTCGTACCAAAACATTTTTGACAGATTTTTTTAAGCTGTGTACCACATAAAATTGGTTCGCGGTCAGTAAGCACAACCAGAATTCATACATAAGGCGCACTGTTTATTTTTGAGAAAATCGAAAGGATTTTAGGCCGTGCGTCAAGGCGTTAGCCCGGTTAGCTCGTTAGAGCCGCCCAGCTCCACGCGCGCAGTGACCCGCGGTAACTAGTTAACGGAGATTTGCCCCGTTAATGCAGTTATGGCATTAACTTTACACTGACAGCACTAAAATAGTAATCTTCAAATGTTTTCTTTTTACCGACCAGATCCTCTTTGATAGCTGCCGTGTCCATCTTGTTGCCTGCAGGTGAAGCGATGGGGGAGGGGGAGTTGTGTTCAGTGAAGGAGAGGCGAGGCTGAGTAACGTTACGTAGAGAGAAAAGTGGACGAAAGAGAGGCAAACTTGCGGCTCCACAAGTATAATTATAATGTAACATAGACTATATCTGTCATGGTGAATAGGATTAAAGGACTCAGGTGCGAGACTCCTTGCAGAATGACAGTGGATTTATTTACAGTGAAAAGGTGAGTTAACAGTTCGAGTCTATAATCCAAAAAAAAGGCAGTGCAGTGATACGGCGACCTCTCCTCACGGTGACAGTGCAGTAATAATCCACAACAACTCCTGGTGCCGGCTCCTCCTCCAATCCTTGAACCCTGGAGGCAGATGAGAAAAAACACACACGCTCAATAACGAAAACGTCCTCTCCTTCACAAACCGGGTATGCTAATCATGACTACGCTACCCGGTTTAGTTCAACGTTCCAGCCTTGGTTGTGACTCAACCGCCCCGTTAAATAGGTCTGCGCTGGCAAGGTAATTCTGCACAGGTGCGATGATTCTAGCTTAGGACACTCCCCTCCGGTCAACTGCCGTTCCGTGCCACGGCTTCCGGAAGTACATGTTCCAGCAGAAAAACACATGCCCAGGATGGAGAGGAGAACACGACACAGTACACACAAACACCACAACAAATTGGCAAGACGATCAGTGAGGACCGTCTAGCCATGACAATATCGATATAAACGATATTGTTACATCTCATATCTCGTATAAAAATATATCAATATATTTAGAAACTCGATATGTCGCCCAGTCCTAATCACTTGTTCATCTGTTTTGTTCCAGCTTCATTACTGGATGCATAGTTCTAATGCATCTGTGTTTTTTAAGTTATTTAAAGCCTGTTTGATATGACTCTTGCAGACTCTAGTAGTTCGTATTTAAAATACCCCCATATTTACTGCTCTATAGCTGCTTCTCTGATCTCCCTCTCCCTCCTGTTTGTGTGTTTGGTGGAGCTCGCTGGCCGTGAGGACTCCACCACCCCGTTCACACAGAAACTAAAGCACACATTTTATTGGCTAAAAGTGATTCGAACAAATTAGACGACATGGCAGCGGGCGCCCCCGAAATTTATTTTTAAATAGCAGCGGGGGGGTTGCAGCCGTTGGTCATGAGCGAGATAGCCTATTTTGTTTCATTCGGTGGTATGGCAGCCACAGACTGCACTTCATGAAATACACATAGGGGGTGTCGCAGAGGCTTGTCAGATATGAGCTCGCCTCTTTAGTAGCGTCGGATTTTCATTGTTTTGTGACATGGCACGTAGTTTGTGACATGGAATCTTAAATGATATAGTAAACACATACCCATAAGCCACAAGGCTTCTTAGCCTAGAAAGTAATGCTATGCTAAGTTTCAGAAAAATACGAAGAATTTCAGTTGTGATATTTCTAAAAGACAAATTGAGACTGTTCAAACATATACTGTCTGATATAATAAAGGAAACATTACTTGCCTTTAGAAAGTTGAGATGAACGATCTATCCAGCTCCTGGTATAAAAAGCCTCACGTTCTCATTAAGGCAGACGGCCAGGTGGCTTTCAGTCCTTGCAAAAACGCAAAGTAGACCCCGTAGTATCCAAAAATATGACATGTGCATGCGTGCTCAGGCACAGAAATGCGCCAACAGCTTCAACTCATGTAAAATTTGAATTCATTCATTTTGCCAGCAATAAATTTCATCTGAGAACAACTTTTGCTCCAAAACGTTAAAGGATTAGTTGAAACTCTTAATGTATTTGAGTTTATGGGGCAACTCAACTTTTATTGTTAAATTGTGAAAGAAATGACTGTAAGCTCAACAATTGCAAGTTTGATTTTTTACAGTGATAATCTGTGGGAAATGTAATGATAGCAGTTGGCTTACAGATTATGAAAGCAGATGCAACATTACTGAATAGAGGTTATGCTACCATCAATATTCATAATTAACATAATGTCACTTTTTTCATTTTATGTTGAGTTTTGGCACAATGACAATTTCTCAAAACTAAATTGAATAAAGACTAGAATGAGAAAGGGCCTTCAGTGTAGTTCTACTTAAATGCAATTTAGTTGGGGTGTATAGATGAATTGACAAAATATAACAATAGTATTTCAACCTGTCAGTACTACTTTTAAAAATGACTATATTTATTGTTGTGATCCTGACAACAAAGGTTCTTTATTTTTGTCCTTGAGATGCCACCATCACTTATGCCACCCTAATATTACATATCATTACAAGAGCCTTCTATTATACCATTTGTCCTTGGTCTGTATAACCACACATGCATCTTCCTGTATAAGCATTGAGATATACTATTTTTGTTTCACGTGTGCCTATGTGCTTACCTCTAGTATTCTATGTGTGTATTTAGAATGGACCCCAGTCCACTTAGCAGCTAACAATCTAGGTTAAAGATCTCTGGCGCTGTGGATCGATCTGTCCCTCTGCCTGCCTTTAATACTTGATGAGAAAAGCTGTTTGATGAATGTGAGCCACCCTGCTCCCTGTGCGACCTATTAACACTGCTTTACATTCATCTATAGGGCTGTGGGACACACACCTTCATCATAACTTTAGGGTGGCTGTAGCTTAGGTGGCAGAGCAGGTCAGCCACTAATCAGAAGGTCGGTGGTTCGATCCCAGGCTGCCTCCTGGCTGCATGCCAAATATCCTTGGGCAAGATACTAACCCCGTGTTTGCCTACTGATGGTGGTCAGAGGGCCCGGTGGCGCCAGTGTCCGGCAGCCTCGCCTCTGTCAGTGCACCCCAGGGCAGCTGTGGCTACAATGTAGCTTGCCATCGCCTGTGTGTGAATGGGTGAATGACTGAATGTAGTGTGAAGCGCTTTGGGGTCCTTAGGGACTAGAAAAGCGCTACTAGAAAAGGCCATTTACCATTTACCATAACTTTGAATATCTCAGAGATTATGTAAATTTCATTGGCTTAAAAGTCTCTTCCTGTGGTCTGAATTTGTAGGGCTGCACTGAAGTGCTTTCATAATTCCAGACTGGTCAAAGTCTAAATTTGAACAATTTTACAGGAACAGGGAAGGAAGCAACAGCAGGCTTTATCAAGAATGGGAAAAGCATGAAAAAACAATACTGAAGATAAAAAATAAATTAAATAAAAATTCCTTTGGCTGTCTATGTTCGTCATTCGGCTGCACTCTGTGTTTCAGCAGACTACAGAGTGAGTCTCAACGGAGCCCGCTCTTCAGCAGATGTCCAAGTTGTCACGGTTCATTTTTTCATAATTGGTAGTTCAACCTCAGGGGAACAGCTACATAAAGCGAGTGAGGGCACAGGGCTAGAGAAGCGTAAGACAAGAGAGGGCAAACTGAGGAAAGGAGGGGTGGATGAACAGAGAAACAAATGGAGGGGGGGTTAGAGACGAGAAGAGAGAAAGGAGCCTTCAGCCAATATTTTAACAGGGCTGGCCTGGCGTTTAGATGGCCGGGTATCAGAGCAGATGGTTTAAACATTCACGGTGGGTACCATATTAGCAAGCAACAAGCATAGCACACTGAGGCTGAAAGCACTGCAAAGTGTTCTCTGCCATGACATATGAGTTACTGGGTTTAATAGATTGATACAGTGGTGACCATCCTTTCTACAGGAGTAATGGTGAGTGTCAAAGTGTGTTTTCTGTGGAGACTACCTTTAATCTCCAGCTTTGCTTTCTGAGTTGTTAAGATCACTTTTTACCAGGTGTGAAAACAATACAGCGCTGTACAGTTATTTGGTCAAAATAAACTTGTCATAAAAGCATAAAATAAATGTGTTCACTATAGCTAAAGCTAAGTTTAGATAACAAATTGATATAGACACTGGATACTAGATCTCAAGAGTATAATGGATAATAGTCTTGTCTTTGATCTTGTTTGGAGTTGGAGTCCTGTTGCCAGTTTTAGAGACATTTCATTGGTGTTCTATTGAAAATGCTTTATAAAGTGTATATGCAACAGTGGCTTTATTTATTGTAAATTAATGCCTCTAACTTGGTTGTGGTTGTTATATGGTTTGCAGTACTTGTGTGGCCGAAAGCAGTTTAATCACCACGAGTGGATGTTTGCTAATAAAAATCTGTTTCTCAAACTGTGAATTTTGAGGCACAGCAATGCAAGAAAAATGCGAAAGAAAAAAGCGCTGTGGACAAGAATCTTTTGCATTTGATAGAAAGCAAATTTCTGAAAATTATCTAGGCATTTATAGACAGTGTTGGATGTTGCACTTCAAAAAGTAACATGTTACTAGAATCACTTTTATTTTTTTATTAATGCAGTAATGTAACTTGTTACTGTACTAAATTCACTATTCACATTACTGTGAATTACATTATAGTCTTCGGCTGGTCAGTTTTTAGCTGACAGGAGGGGCATTTGGTGTGGTCTTCTTCTGCTGTAGGCTATCTGCTTCAAGGTTTGACGTTGAGTTTCTGAAAGACTCAGATCTGCATGACATGTCAACAACCATGTCACTTAAAAGTCACTTAATCACATTACTTTCCCATTCTGATGCTTAGTTTGATCTTTAGCTGGTTGTCTTCACCATGTCTAGATTTTCAGCCTACAAAATGAGTTTTTTAACTACTTGGCAAATTAAGTAATTTTGACCTAAAATTAAGTGCATAGTTTGAACATGAAACTTGCCCAGAAATGCAGTAGAAATTATGGATTTTACGTGCTCTAGCATACTGAGTTGTTCTGTGTGGCACTGTTTTATTTTCATTTAATGATAAAATAGGAAAGCAGTAAGGTAACCTGCAGAGTTATAGAATGTAGCAAAGACTATTGCAGAAACAGCAAATACATAACAAATTTGATCTACAGCTACTCAATTAATGTTAACAACTTAATACTTTTATTAGCTGTTAATGCTACCAGTCAATATATATATATACTTTAATTCCTGACCGGTTTATAATCTTTAGTCTTAAGTATGAAACTGTGAAAAATACTATAGCTACTTTTTAACCTCCATTAAGAATGATGACTGTGTTAGCAGTTAGCAGGGCAGATGTTCAGTGTTCAGTCATTCAGCAGAGATTTATAAACAAACTACTAGGGCACTGTCACATTGTGGAGAACGCTAGCCTACAATTTCTCCCGAATGCCTCACACAAAGTTCTGCAAGGAATAAAAGGATGCATCAGCTGAATGCATGTTAGTGTTACTGTTAGCTACAATAGAGCTGAGAAGCAGTGCTAATGCTAATCAAACCATCCATCCATCCATCCACGTTCTTCCGCTTATACAGTGTGGGGTCCAGCGTGTCCTGGATCTGCCCTGGGGCCTCCTCCCGGTGGGAGATGCCTGGAACTCCTAACCCAGGAAACACCCAGGAGGAATCCTTGTCAGATGCCTGAACCATCTCAACTGGTTCCATTCGATGTGGAGGAGCAGCGCCTCTACTCTGAGCCCCTCCCGGATGGCCGAGCTCCTCAGTTAAGCCAGTGGCTAAGTAATGAAATAAAACCTAATTTTCCTGCACGATGAGGAATATTCATTGTATAATTGTGCCACTGCAGGTATGCTTACAGTGAAATAATTTAATTGTGATCTTGGTTTTCATGAATACCATTCACAGAGATAATTTATAGTCATAAAAATTATTTCTCACCAAAATATGAGAAATATTCATTCAAATTATTAAATTCAGCGCTGAACTTGTTTGCTGAAAAGTTACCAAAATTGGCAAAAAACTGGCACATGGCCAGAGATTCATGACAGATTCAAAACAATGCTTTGCAAATTTATTAAACTCACAATACAAGTGCACTTGTCTATTAACTTCTATATACAAGTGCATATACAAAGTTTTTATAAGAATTGCACACAAGCATATAATGGGAACAATTACACAATTATGTATGATGGTGTTACATGTGCATTATTAACGATAATCACATTTTTAAATATCAGGGTTATCATCAATAAACCACTATTGTCACACACACACACACACACACACACACACACACACACACACACACACACACACACACACACACACACACACACAGAGTACTAAATCATAGTCAACATATCTTAGACTTGGGTGTCTAACATATGTTGTCTAAAAGAGACTGATACACCTATTTTAATAGACTGAAAAAAAAGAAAACAAGCTTTATTCTCATTACTCATTTAGTGTACATAGTTTGATTTTATGAATGAGTTCCACATTTAAGAATGCTTCAGAAAATACTCATGGACTTGAGCAGTAAAGAGAAAAGAGCAAAGACAGTAGGCAACAAGCTAACTGACTGCAGAGAAATCATCTGGTCCCATAGCAGGTGGTTACAATCCTCTATGGAGGTCACATTAGCAATGAGATACCCATTCTTGAGTCTGTTTCACTTGCAGTTTTTATTACAGAGCACCTAATTATCTGAATCAAACCGTTATACATTATTACCCCAAGCAACCCAAATCTACACTTCCTAATTTAAAACTCAATACCTTCACGCAATCCTGCATATAGGCTTTGTATGGAGTGGAAAATGCAAATCCTTTTTTCTTTCACCAGGATGTTCATGAGAAGTTTAGATCTTTTTGTATAGACACAATTTTTAGTATGTTTCTAGTAGAATGTCCGAAAAATGGGTTTGTGGGATTACACAAAGATCATTTAATGCTTACCATTTTGGAATTAATAGCAAGGTAGCATACATGTATTAATGTTTTAAAGTCATCGTTGACTGTCCCCGTGAATGATGTCAGACTACAGATTATGTCAAAATAACAATATGGTAAAAACAATTACACCAGTAACAGATCAGCTTCTGATGTTCCATAATTCAGACCTTCCCAAAGTGTGGGGCCCGCCCCTAGGGGGGGGGTGGCGCGACATGAAAAGGGAAAGAAAAAAAAACGCTTGGACACTGCTAGCACGGGGCGCCCACACAAACACAAAGCATTATACCAACAAGATGCTTTTCAGTCTATATTCTCTTGTAGTCAGGACATCAACAGTAGAGTGAACCAATGTCTTTAATTCTGTGGGTTTAACACCTGTTTCACCACAGTCCATCACTGGTGACTGAAGACAAAGTCTGTAACCAGTCCATATGTGAGTCTTCACAAAGTCTATTGTCTATGGTTATAGTCCACAGATGGGGAAAAGTTCATGTCTTTTTCTTGATGACAGTCTGTAAGTTCTCAAGTCATCAGTGGAAAAGTGTCAACTTACATTTGCTGGAGTCCATACAAACCAATGGGCTGGGTGCAGTATGACTGCACAGCTGGAAACCATGGAACCAGGCCCGGGTACACAGGAAGCAGTTGCGGTGCTGGCTGAACACTGTAGCAAGATGGGGTGCCCAGTTGGTCATACGTCATCCGTCTTGGCGTGTGTCTCTCTCGCTGTGGCCGCTGAGGTGTCTCCTCCTCAAGTCTCTCGAGTACAACAGGTGGAGGAGGGGCAGGTATGTCACCTGCAGTGGGCTCTGCCTCCTCACAAGTTGTCTCCACGGCAGCTGGGTCAGGCGCCTCCAGATGGTCTCCAGCAAGAGGCTCTGGTGTTGGTTGGCAAGAGCAGGGACTGAAGCTGCGGGCTGAGACGTTGCTGTGAGAAGTTCTTGTTCTGATGGCCGGGACACAGGTTGAGGTGGTGCGTAATGACAGCGGTATTCATCAACACTGCCCTCATCATCAGAGTCTGGCACAACAGCGACAGGTTTATCAGTCTTTTTCTGTTCATGTCTTGTACGATTATCTTTTTCAGATTATCTTTTTTCAAAAGGTAAGTGGTCACATGACATAAGCAAGTTTCTGTGAAGCACTCTAGAGCGCCCTCTGCCTCTCTCCGGTCTTACCTCATAGATAGGGAGGTCAGGCCCCATTTGTCTGACTACTGTGTGAACAGTGTCCTCCCAATAGTCTCTCAGTTTCCCTGGGCCTCCTCTAGGTGTCAGGTTTTTGACCAGAACTCTCTCGCCAGGTTGTAACACAGAACTCCTTACTTTTGTGTCGTAGTGTCTTTTGCCCTTTTCAGCAGCTTTCTTTGCATTCTCATTTGCTATAGAGTAGGCTTGTTCCATGCCCTTTCTCCATTTTTCAACATAGTCTCTGTGTTCACTAAAATCTGTTTCTGAGTACAGTCCAAAGAGCATATCTACTGGTAGCCTGGGTGACCGTCCAAACAGTAGGTAAAATGGGGAGTAGCCAGTGACTTCACAACGTGTGCAATTATATGCATACATTAGCTTGTTGATAGATTCCTTCCAGTTTGACTTTTGTGTTTCAGTTAGCGTTCTAAGCATTTGCAACAATGTCCTGTTCATACGTTCAACTTGACCGTTCCCCATTGGGTGATAGGGTGTTGTCCTAGAACCGGCCATGCCACACAGTTTCTTGAGCTGACTGAATAGCTGATTTTCAAATTCACCTCCTTGGTCATGGTGAATGCGACAGGGGAAGCCAAACTTTAGGGCATAGTCATTGAATATCAGGTTTGCAGCAGTTTTGCCTGACTTTGAGGTAGTGGCATAGGCTTGGGCAAAACGTGTGAAGTGGTCAGTTATCACTAGAATATATTCATAACCGCCTTTGCATTTTTCAAGATGGAGAAAGTCTATACACACCAGCTCAAAGGGCTGCGTAGTTACAATGTTTGTTAAAGGAGCTCTTGTTTCATGGCTGGGCTTTTTCTGCTTTACACAGGAACAAACGTTGGTCACATAATGCTCGATGTCTGCCTGCATGTGTGGCCAAAAGAAGCATTCACGTATCAAAGACACTGTGCGATCAACACCTTGATGGCCCATATTATTGTGCAGCTCTTCAAGTACAGTCTTTTTGAACTGATCTGGCAGGACTAGCTGTTTCCGGGCAGAAGTGAGTCTGTACAAGATGCCATTGTTATCTAGTCTTAACTTGCCCCACTCTCTGAACAAACATTTTGTCTTAGGGTCAAATGTTCTTAGCTCTTTGGGCAGTGGTTTTGAATCTGTCTGTTTACACTGTAATACAGGGCTTATAACAGGATCAGACTTTTGCGCTTTATTAAGCTGTTCTTTTGGTATGGGTGTGAATGTTGCTTCTGCTGGCTCACCTTCTGCTGTGACTGACATTGCTGCAGCTGAGAGTGTCTGATAGGTTTGTAGCTTGAACCTATCCGCTGGAACGTTCAGGACAATATAATTACACTGCAAAGCAAGACACAAGTAGGCAAAGTTCTTCATGTTTCTCGTGCACGGGAGAGAACCGGACAGGCGCCGTTCCTTCGCTTGGCCCCAGTTGCTCTCGTCCGTTCTCCCGTACCACTGTTCTTTTATTGAGGTTACATGAATATGCATAGGTTCATTAACATATGACGTCTACATTCACACAAAGAGTACCTTGCCTGTGTGTGTGTGTGTGTGTGTGTGTGTGTGTGTGTGTGTGTGTGTGTGTGTGTGCGCGTGTGTGTGTGTGAGGTCCAGATGTGACCCTGTGAAGACTCCCCAAAGCTGGTGCCAGGAGTCTAGCGGTCCATCTGAACAAAAGGCTCTTATACTTAAACAGATATATGTGTGCTTGCTATACCATAAATCAATAAGAAAAGATACGACCTCTCCTAGGAGCTGTGATCTACGCCGGAACACTCTGTAGAGGGAGTGAACGCACTCCCCCTTCATGCTACACAGAGCTGTTACAGACCTCCTAGGATGAGACATTCTTTCAATCTACAAATGATTATACACCTCTAAGCATATATGGTTAAATATTTCTAAGCATAAATGACAATCAACAATACAAATCTAACAGTGTCCATGCGGCAGGTGTGTCTTTCTGTACCTCAATGGCCTGGATAGCAGCTGCAATAGTGTCCGGTGGCACTTCCTCAGAGCAGTCTCTCATTAAGGTTTCTACATCAAGTGGCATTCTTGATAGAGCATCTGCATCACTGTTTACCTTCCCTGGTTTGTACTTAATGGTGAAGTGAAAATCAGCGAGCTCAGCGACCCATCTTGATGTGGTGGCATTCAGTTTGGCTGCTGACAGAATGTACATTAGCGGGTTGTTATCGCTATAGACAGTAAATGTTGGGGCATAGTAGAAATAGTCTCTGAATTTGTCAGTGATAGCCCACTTCAATGCTAAAAATTCTAGTTTTCCTGCATGGAAGTGGTAGTTTTTTTCAGCCGCTGTGTGGCGGAGGCGTGGCCCCGGGCGCAGCTGCCGGGGAGGAGTGGAGCAGAAGGCTCAACAGGGCGGCGCTGCGAGGCCGGTAAGAACAGCTGATGGTGTTTATGTACTGATGATGGTCTCCCTCCGCTGTGTTTATAATGAGACGGGGAGGAGCGGCGAGGAGATCAGCTGGGCTCGTGAGCTGTCAGGCTGTGCGACTGAGTCAGCTGTCAAAACAAACAAATCAATAAATGTGGAAATTGGCAGTACATACCTGCGTGTGCGTGTATTTGTGCCTGGTGTATTCCACAAGTGGTGCCGAAACCCAGGAAAGTGCCGGTGGGGAAATGTCCGACCCACAGGCCGCGCCACCCGCCCAGCCCCTGCAATACTTGGCGCAGATGCTGGCGGAGATGGCGGCGATGAGCCGGGATCAGGCGGCCGACCAGCGTGCCCACCTGGCCGCGCTGCGGGAGCAAACGGACCGACAGACACAAGTTCTGGAGCGGCTGGTCGGGGCCGCTGCCACGCCGAAGCCCTCGCCACTGTCGGTGACGGTGCCCCGGATGGGGGACGGGGACGACCCACAGATTTTTTTGGAGACCTTCCGTGCCACGGCGGAGGCTTGCCAATGGCCGCGGGAGGAGTGGGCTCCGCGGCTGCTCCCCCTGCTGTCTGGGGAGGCACAAACAGCGGCCCTGAGTCTGCCTCCGGCGTCAAGGAGCAGCTTCCCGGATGTGAGCCGGGCGGTGGTGGACAGGCTGGGGCTCACCGCCGAAGACCATCGCCAGCGGTTCCGGGCCTGTTGGCTGGCTACAACGGACCGACCATTCGCCTGGGCCCGACAGCTGCGCGACGCGGCGGTGCGCTGGCTGCAGCCGGGAACATCGGAGGGCGAGACGAAGCTGGTGGACAAGGTGGTGCTGGAGCAGTTCACGGAAGGATTGCCAGCGGAGACGGCGAGATGGGTCCGGTGCCACCGGCCCGCAAGCTTGGAGGTAGCGGTGACGCTGGCGGAGGACCACCTTGCCGCTGGAGCAGGGGAGTCCGGGGACGCCGGACGGAGGCCGACCAAACAGGCCCCAGTGCCGTGTGCCGGCACCAGGGCAGGCAGAGCGGCTGCCGGCGCTGAGCCCCACTAACCCTTTCGCGGCGATGGTGCCGTCCAGGGGAACCGAGCCGAGTGGAGCCGCCCCCGAGCCACGGAGGGCAGCACAAACGCCGGGGCCGGAGTGTTGGAAGTGCGGGCAGCCGGGATTGTCCGCTTATGGAAGTGGGGCAGGTGTTCCGCGTTGCTGGCGCCCCAGCACCCTCCCCCGGTCCGGGAGGGACATACAGTATTCCGGTAAGGACTCGAGGGGGTATACACCAAGCGTTGGTGGACACGGGCTGCACACAGACCCTCGTGCACCAAGGCTTGGTTCGCCCCGGGGCATTATTGGAGGCAGAATGGGTGGAGGTGAGGTGTGTTCATGGTGATGTGCACCGGTACCCCATAGTGCCGCTGCTGCTAAAATACAAGGGCCATACACATAGGGTAACGGCGGCGGTTAGCCCGCGCCTGTCGCACCCCCTGATTCTGGGTACCAATTGGCCGGGGTTTCATCAGCTACTGGGGCAGTATGCGGGAGTGCGATCACGACCGGAAGCGGGGTGTAGCGTGTGCGCGGCATTCAGCGGTGATGCGGGGTCGTCCGACACCGACTCCGGGGGGGAGGAGCCGGCGGGTCCCTCACGGGACGTCCCGCCGGCCCCGGAAGTGTCCCCCATGGGTGATTTCCCACTGGAGCAGTCTCGTGACGGCACCCTACGCTCAGCCTTTGACCAAGTGATGGCTATTGATGGTCACGTGGTGCGCCCTGGGGCCGCGCAGACCTACCCGCGTTTCGTCTTATTAAATGACCGATTATATCGAGTGAGTCGTGACACTCAGACTGAGGAAACACACACCCAGTTGTAGGTGCCGCAGGGCCGCCGGGAAACGCTTTTCCAGGCGGCCCACTATAACCCCATGGCAGGGCATATGGGCTACGAGAAAACTCTGGAGCGAATAACGGGCCGATTTTATTGGCCTGGCATCCGAGCGGATGTGCGCCGCTGGGTGCGCGTCCTGCCCAGACTGCCAACTTGTTAACCAGCCGGCCATACCGAGAGCGCCTCTGCGCCCTCTCCCCCTCATTGAGGTCCCGTTTGAGTGCATCGGCATGGACCTCATCGGGCCGTTTCACCGGAGTGCACGCGGTTACCGCTTTGTGTTAGTCCTGGTGGATTACGCAACGCTAAGAGTGTGGCGCAGGCACTGTTTCAGGTCATCTCCCGAGTCGGAATCCCGAAAGAGATACTGACTGACCAGGGCACGTCGTTTATGTCTCGTACACTGCGGGAACTGTACGAATTACTGGGCATTAAATCTATTCGGACCAGCGTCTACCACCCTCAGACTGACGGGCTGGTGGAGCGGCTGAATAAGACCTTAAAGTCCATGATTCGGAAGTTCATTAGCGAGGATGAATGCAATTGGGATCACTGGCTAGACCCTCTGTTATTCGCGGTGCGGGAGGTGCCCCAGGCCTCCACGGGATTTTCTCCCTTTGAACTGTTGTTCGGCAGGAGGCCACGTGGGGTGCTCGGCCTGATTAAAGAAAGCTGGGAGGACGGTCCGAGCCCCGCCAAAAATGAGATTCAGTACGTGTTGGACCTGAGAGCAAAACTCCACACTTTGGGGAGGTTGTCACGGGAGAATTTGCTCCAGGCTCAGCAGCGTCAGCAACGCCTGTATAACAGAGGGGCTAGACTCAGGCAATTTTCACCGGGGGATAAAGTGCTTGTGTTACTCCCTTCTTCCAGCTCGAAGTTGCTCGCCAAGTGGCAAGGTCCCTTTGTGGTCACACGGCGTGTCGGGGACGTGGACTATGAGGTCGCTCGGTCGGACAGGGGAGGAGCCGCGCAGATTTATCACCTCAATCTCCTCAAACAGTGGCGAGAGGTCGAAACCGCTTCTCTGGTGAGCCTGGTGAAGGAGAGAGATGAGTTGGGGCCTGAGGTGCCAAATTCTATCATTCCCACCTCCCTCCCTTGTGATGACCATCTCACACAGGCCCAGAGAGCGGACGTTGTCGCGTTGCAACAGCGCTTTGCGGATGTGTTCTCCCCCCTGCCCGGCCGGACGTCCCTCATCGAGCACCATTTTGTGACGCAGCCCGGCGTGACGGTGCATTCACGGCCCTACAGGCTCCCGGAGCATAAGCGAAAAATCGTGCAGAGGGAATTGGCGGAAATGCTGAGGATGGGAGTAATAGAAGAGTCGCACAGCGCCTGGTGTAGCCCCATCGTTCTGGTGGCGAAGAAGGATGGGTCTATACGGTTCTGTGTCGACTATCGCAGGGTGAACGAAGTGTCACGCTTTGATGCCTACCCCATGCCTCGGGTCGACGAGCTCCTGGACCGGTTTTTTCACGACGCTGGACTTAACCAAGGGCTATTGGCAGATTCCCTTGTCTGCCGAGGCCAGGGAGAAAACGGCCTTCTCCACTCCGTACGGTTTATACCAGTTCGTGACACTCCCGTTCGGCCTGTTCGGGGCCCCGGCCACTTTCCAGCGTCTCATGGACCGGGTACTGCGTCCGCACGCGGCGTATGCTGCCGCCTACCTGGATGACGTGATCATCCACAGCGACACCTGGGCGGAGCATGTGCTGCGGGTGGCCGCGGTCCTGGAGTCCCTGAGGGGGGCGGGACTCACGGCCAATCCGACGAAGTGCGCGGTTGGACGGAGGGAGGTGCAGTATCTGGGGTACCACCTGGGGGGCGGGCAGGTGCGGCCACAGGTGGAGAAGACGGCGGCTATCGCATCCTGCCCGCGCCCCAGGACGAAAAAGGAGGTGAGACGGTTCTTGGGGTTGGCGGGTTACTATCGTCGCTTTGTGCCGGGGTTTGCGCAGCTAACCAGCCCCCTGACCGATCTCACTCGAAAGGGTGCCCCGGATCTGGTCCAGTGGACGGGGCCGTGCCAGGCGGCGTTTGTGCGAGTGAAAAACTCTCTCTGTGGGGAGCCGCTGCTTCACACTCCTAACTTTTCCCTCCCGTTTGTTCTGCAGACTGACGCCTCGGACAGAGGGCTGGGAGCCCTTTTGTCTCAGCAGGTGAGGGGAGCTGACCGCCCTGTCCTGTACATCAGCCGGAAGCTAGCGGAGCGCGAGCGCCGGTACAGCACCGTGGAGAAGGAGTGCCTGGCTATCTGGTGGGCGGTCGGCTCCCTGCGCTATTACCTCCTGGGACGTTCATTCACCCTCTGTTCGGACCACGCCCCGCTGCAGTGGCTCCACCGCATGAAAGATGCCAACGCCCGGATCACCCGGTGGTATCTGGCATTGCAGCCCTTTAAGTTCAAGGTGATCCATAGGCCGGGGGCACAGATGGCGGTGGCCGATTTCCTCTCTCGCTCGCGAGGGGGGGAGTTGGCTCGGCCGGACGGCTCCCCGGCCTCGAACGGGCGGTGGGGGTGTGTGGCGGAGGCGTGGCCCCGGGCGCAGCTGCCGGGGAGGAGTGGAGCAGAAGGCTCAACAGGGCGGCGCTGCGAGGCCGGTAAGAACAGCTGATGGTGTTTATGTACTGATGATGGTCTCCCTCCGCTGTGTTTATAGTGAGACGGGGAGGAGCGGTGAGGAGATCAGCTGGGCTCGTGAGCTGTCAGGCTGTGCGACTGAGTCAGCTGTCAAAACAAACAAATCAATAAATGTGGAAATTGGCAGTACATACCTGCGTGTGCGTGTATTTGTGCCTGGTGTATTCCACACGCTGTTACAGTACGGGAGCCATAAGCAATAACTCGCAGCTTACCATCTTGTCTCTGGTACAACACTGCGCCTAGCCCTTTGTGTGAGGCGTCTGTGTGTACGATGAACGGCTGTGTGAAATCTGGGAACCCCAGCACTGGTGGGTGGAGCAAACAGTCTATTAGTTCCTCAAGCGCACGTTGATGCTGGTCAGTCCACACGATTTGTTTTGAGGAGGGCACAACTTGACTGGCTCTCTTTGGTCTTGCCCTTGGCCCTTTTGTGGTGTCTGAGTTCTCTGGGGTTTTGTCAGCTTTTAACAGTTCATACAAACAACCTGCTTTTCTGGAGAAGTCTTTTATGTATTGTCTGTAGTAGGAGAGAAGGCCTAACATTTTTCTGAGTTGACCAACATTTTGTGGTTTTATACCTTTGAGTGCTTCGACTGCTTCAAAATCTGCAGGATCCACTTTACTGCCCTCTGCAGACACTATTCTGCCCAAATAGCACACCTCAGACTTAAACATGTCACACTTACTTGGCTTAAGCTTTATACCAAAGCCTCTCAATCTCTGGAGCACTTTTCTCACGTCCGGGATGGGCTGGCGATCAGGATGGGTTTTCCGATTCAGGTCTCTGTAGTCTATGCACAGTCTTAAAGTACCATCTTTTTTTCTAACACAAACAACTGGTGAGGAGTATGACGAGTCTGACTTCCTGACCCAGCCTTGTGCTATTAAATCATGCAGGTAACTTTTCATCGCTTGGTAGAGCGGCCGTGGCACAGACAGGTATGTGCGTTTGACTGGTTCGTAGTCTTTGAGTGATATGGTCATTTTCAGTTTTTCAATACAGCCTATATCATTGTCTGTTTTAGAGAAAGACTGGCATTCCTCTCTGAGCATCTGTTTCGCTAATACTCTATGCTCTTCACCCAGGTGGCTAAGATCTACAGGTGGGTCCCACTCTTCACCAGCGCTACACTGGGCTTGTGTATTTGTCTGGTTAACAGTAGCTACAGATGCGGCTTTTTCAAACACCTGGGCAGGTAAAATAGCTGTAATAGTCTGAACCGAGCCAACTAATGTACGGCCTGGAATGACAATTTCATGGTCAGTTGGGTTAGAGACACCTAGTGTTATGACGGGTAAAGTACCCTTCTTAACTTTAACCAAAGTATCAAAAAACTCAAGATTATCTGGCCACTGGGGGTTTAAGTCTGGCTCAAATATCATGACCATGTCTTGTTTAAATGGCCCTGCTGCTATACGACCCTCAACATGCATGTGACTTTTTTCAGGTACAGTAATACAGTCTTTCTTTGTCATCACTTTGTACTCGTCAACTGCATCTGAACTAACAGCCTGTATAAAAGCTTTCACCTTGTGTCTTTTGAGGCTGGGAAATGATTTTCTCACTGTGCTGTACAGTTTAGCTTGGTCAGTCTTATTTACAATGTATTCAATTACATTGTAGCCTATAATAGGGCATGTGAGCTGAAAACCTTTCATTACCAACATGGGGATGGTCAATTTCTCAGTTTGTTCCGTTCCAGAAACAAGTTGGAAGGTTGTCTCAACCCACCCAAGATATGGCATGTTGGTCCCATTTGCTGCGGTCAGGGTGAGTTCAGATGTGTCCATAATATCTGCTACATCTCTCAGCTCTGTGTGTGGCAGATAGTCCTTTTTCCACTTCTCATCAATGATTGATACCTGTGAGCCTGAGTCCCATAGAGCTTGAAGCCTGTGGCCGTCCAGGAAACACTCAACCAGACATTGCCTGCCCACTAGAGATGCGACTTTGTGAGGGGAATTTACATGAGCTGGCGACAGTGGTACCTGGACAGTCTCATTTTCTTTCAGAATCAGAATCAGAATCAGAAACTTTATTGTCATTGTCACGAGAACAACGAAATGAAGAATGGTCCCCGATCATTGCATCATCCCTAGCAATATCAAAATATAAATAAAACAATAAAATTCAATAAATAAAATAGATAGAATACTTAAAATACTAATAAGATGTAACAGTAAAACATTCACATACATTCCCACACACATGCTTCAGGCCGTGCATAGATTAACACAAGAGTGGCGTGATGGACATTTTTTTTGTAGTATTCAGATGTGTTATTGCAGTTGGATAACAGCTGTGTTTGAGTCTATTAGTCCTTGCTCTGATTGCCCTGTACCGTCTGCCTGAGGGCAACAGTTCGAACAGGGAGTGGCCAGGATGTGAGGTGTCTTTTATGATGTTTTTAGTCTTTAAGCCAGTGCATTGTCTCTTATGTTGTCTCCAGTGTTGTTTCTGGCATGTTCTTGAACAATAAAGTGCGTTTTTACATGCTGAACACTGTCTCATGCCTGACTTTTCTTGTTTACAGTTGGAGCAATGTTGGGACTTGTGGATGATGGGCATGGTTAACACTCGTCCCTCGGTGGTGATCATTGCTGGTTTAAATGTTTCTCTTTATATGGTCTCATACCTCTGCTTCTACATCCAGCCTGAAAGTGTTCTCTACTCCCACAGAGGTAGCAGTGGGTGCAGCGCTCGTTGACTCCATTCTGCTGGCAGATGTGGCACCTCCTCTCACGGCGGGCTGGACTACCTGTGTAGTGCTGTACAGGATACTGAGGGGGTGGTGGCCTTTGACGGGGGCCCTGGAAGCTATAATACTGCTGGTCCCTATCATACTGCATAACTGGTGGTGGGGCATATGACTGAGGACCAGCCACCGGCTGCTGTAGAGTCTCTTTAATTTGAGCTATCTCTGCACTGAGACCTTTCAGGGAGGCTACACCTGTCTTAAGCTCCGCTAACTCAGTTAAAAGCTCGGGTGGTATCTTAGCTTTAACTTCTTTCACAGGGTTCTTAGCTGGTGACACATCATCTGCCTGCACTGCACTCACACTTGTAGCAGTCTGTGATGCTAAACATCTCTTCTTGTTTTTCCTTTCTGCCTCATTGGCACAAGCCATATTTAACCTCTCTAACAGGAGTTCATCAGGTGTCTTAGAGTCTAACAGGAGTGGCTGCATATCTATCCTGACACTGTCACTCTGGAAGCCTGTGAGTATGGTGTGCAAACACATACGCTGGACTAAAGCTGGGTCGTATTTGAGTCCTGACTCAGATTCTTGGGAAGCAAATAAGACTTTCTGCTTTAGATCTAAAACTCTCATCAGGAAGCTTTGAGCAGTCTCTTTTGGGGTCTGTACCTCAGAGGCAAGTTGTTTATACAGTTCGGTGGCGCTCTTCTCCTGGAAATGGGAGCGCAGTATGCGGCGTAGAGTCGGAAGGGTGAGTTGAGCTTTTCCCTCCAAATAGCTGCGTAGTTGTAGACCTGGCAAGATAGCTCTGATGACAGCATCTACAATGTCAAGCTCTGAGTAGCCTCTGCTCAGTCCATTTTCGATCTGGTGAGCAAGACTGGAAAATGTCAGTTTATCTTTTTGACCTGGTTCGCCAATCTGGCCTGATATTTTGAAATCTTTCTGCCAGTAAGGGCTTGGTCGTTGGGGGGTACTTGACACAGATGAGTTAGGGACAAAGCGATTACCTTGGGAGTGAGAAACAACCGCTGTGTTAACTGCATTAGCTGTCTCTGTTACCAGTGAGGTTGCAGTGTTTGGTTGCTCTCTGTGTCCTGAATCACCCTCTTCATTTGCATTTGGTTCAGTCTCAACAATTGTCTCTTTCATTACTTCAGCAATCTTATCATTAAGCAACAACAGTTCTGACATTCCTTCATCCTCAAGTACTGTTATACCTTCTCTCTCAATGTGTATTTGGATGTGTGTTAGCAGTGACAGTCGTGTTTTTCTGCTAACATCTATTTTCTCTGCAATGCCAAGGAACTCGCAGATTGACACTAGTTGATCTTTGGACAGAGTGTGCATTTCACGCACAACCTCTTCTCGCAGCTCTTCCACCGAAGACATTGTGGCAGTAGGCAGGAAGAATTTTGCATGTACAGGTGACGCTGAGCTGAGTAGTTTTTGAGTTTGAGTAGTTGATGATCTCTGGCTGGCCTCAGGAAACATGCGCTAAAACACAGCTACCAGTTCGCCACGACAGCAACACTTTCCTCACTGCAGTCTGCCTGGGTTGTAGTGGGGGGATTTAGCTGGCTTGGACTACGATGTGCAGATTGTGGACACCGGACATCTAAGCAGCTATCTCAGCGGTGCCTCCAAATGTTACACCCCTGAAAACAGGGGGAAAAGAATCACGAGAGTGATTATGACTTGCGTCTCTCATGCAGTAGTTTATTGCAGTCAAAATGAGCAGGAACGTTTCACATTCTGTACTGCTAAATGTCACATGGTGGAAGAAAACACTAAATAATAAACCGAAATACTAAAGTGCTTACTATACATATACTTAAGCAGGTTTCCTGACAAAATGGCTGACAATCGCGGCGTTTTTAGCTCCTGCAGTTATCTTAATGGCCATTACACAGTACAAAACACAGCTCAAAACCGCCACATATATGTGCACAAAACTGTAATGTAATGCGTCTAACGCTTACAAAACAATGAAGGATTACCTCTTAAATATCTTAACAGTGTACACATTGGAAATATATCAACTTTTAAACACTTTTACCTGAAAACAGGGGGAAAAGAATCACGAGAGTGATTATGACTTGCGTCTCTCATGCAGTAGTTTATTGCAGTGAGGAGAACGCGCGAAAGCCCCCTAATGGAGAATAGAGACACTACTAATCGATCCCAGAAAAGGCTTACTAGCCGATCACTGATGTATAGATTGCAGTTCTCTTAAATAACATGAAAGCCATTAATATGACATGAAAAATAATAAACTCTTAGCCATTTTCTTACCATATTTACATTATTTTCATCCTTATATCAACAGATATGAATTAGTATTAACTGAACAGTTTTATATACAGTAGTCCTTCAACCTGTCACATAAAATCTGAAGATTGTCAGATTATCAGTAACAGTATTTTGTCTCTATCTGCCATTCTGCAATTCATCTCATGTAAACAATAACGTGGCGCACAGCGTGACGTGAAAAAAGGCACATACCTTTGACGTTGCGTGACAAACTCTGTATTCCTCGTCCACACGTAAACGCAAAAAAGGAGTTCTCAGGTTCTCAATGGGGTTCTCAATGGGGTTCAGATCAGGTGAACAAGGTGGCCATGTCATTAGTTTTTCTTCTTTTATACCCTTTCTTGCCAGCCACGCTGTGGAGTACTTGGACGCGTGTGATGGAGCATTGTCCTGCATGAAAATCACGTTTTTCTTGAAGGATGCAGACTTCTTCCTGTACCACTGCTTGAAGAAGGTGTCTTCCAGAAACTGGCAGTAGGACTGGGAGTTGGGCTTGACTCCATCCTCAACCCGAAAAGGCCCCACAAGCTCATCTTTGATGATACCAGCCCAAACCAGTACTCCACCTCCACCTTGCTGGCGTCTGAGTCGGACTGGAGCTCTCTGCCCTTTACCAATCCAGCCACGGGCCCATCCATCTGGCCCATCAAGACTCACTCTCATGTCATCAGTCCATAAAACCTTAGAAAAATCAGTCTTGAGATATTTCTTGGCCCAGTCTTGACGTTTCAGCTTGTGTGTCTTGTTCAGTGGTGGTCGTCTTTCAGCCTTTCTTACCTTGGCCATGTCTCTGAGTATTGCACACCTTGTGCTTTTGGGCACTCCAGTGATGTTGCAGCTCTGAAATATGGCCAAACTGGTGGCAAATGGAATCTTGGCAGCTGCACGCTTGACTTTTCTCAGTTCATGGGCAGTTATTTTGCGCCTTGGTTTTTCCACACGCTTCTTGCGACCCTGTTGACTATTTTGAATGAAACGCTGGATTGTTCGATGATCACGCTTCAGAAGCTTTGCAATATTGAGACTGCTGCATCCCTCTGCAAGATATCTCACTATTTTTGACTTTTCTGAGCCTGTCAAATCCTTCTTTTGACCCATTTTGCCAAAGGAAAGGAAGTTGCCTAATAATTATGCACACCTGATATAGGGTGCCTAATAATTCTGCACTCCCTGTAGCTATTCATTCCACTCAAAGCACAACGTCAAACTGGCTGAATTCGGCTTGCTTTCTTCTCTCGATCAAAAGAGATTGTCCAATATCATTTAAACAGTACTTGTACAATGGGGTTCCCTTTGAACAGTGCCTTCAAAATGGATCTGAAATTGTATCTTTACAGCTGACCAGCTGACTGGAAACCAATGATTTCACAACCATTGCCTGTCAGAAAAAAACAACACACTGTATGATGTTTAACAACCCGGCTATGGCACTTTGTATAAAAGTAAGCCAAGAGGAACAGAGAGGAAGATGATCTGACTGTGGTAAGCGAAGCTTTCTGTGAACATGCTGCTGTTTCTGCTGTTGCACAAAAACAGACGAATTGGATCTTCAGAGCGAATCCAAAGGAAAATCTCCACACGATAACTGACATCCAAAATGCATATGGCTAAACAAAGAGAAGCCCATGTCTCTGATAAAGCTGTAGTTTCTCTTATGTGCAGACCTGCTTTCTCAGGGCTCTTATGTTCAGGGTGCAGTCAAATAAATTGCAGGTTAGAATCAATAATCTTTTCTTTTAGGCCACAAGCCAATTTAAGGTTGAAACCATTTTCGCCAAAACATGCGGTTGTAAAATCAAGTAAATCACCATATACTCCCCCGGTTAAAAGTTTGGAGTTTTTATGTTCCAACTCATCCACCTGCAGAAAGGAGTTAATTCTATAAGCACTTACTGATATTATATTGATAGGTGTTATAAAACAGAAAGCTGTAGCCCTGTGCTTCAGTTTTGCTCAGTGAAACTAGCATATTATTAATAATTTGTTACTTTGTATTAATTAGTAGTTCTGTGTGTGAGAGTGTGTATGTTTACATGTTGTACCCATAATTTATTGTATTTAGCTTGCTAACACAGCAGCAAAATGCTAATAATGAGTCCAAGACTGCCTCCTTATGTGCAGACCACAGTATTGGACTGCTGCTTCAATGGTTCATTAGTTGTTTTTGAAACAGTGTGTGTGTGTGTAACAATGATTGGATTGATATGTGAGACCTTTTGGTGCCAAATATGTTTCCAAGAATTGCAGCAGCCACTTAACAGAAGTGTCCCAGCTGCAGTGCAGTGACTGCTGTTTTTATTTAAAAGAAAATTATACATTTAAAATTCTGCCTGACTTGTTTTAGACCAACTTTCTATGGTATTTTGTTGAAATATTACAAGATAATTGTCTGTCCTTTTTACAAGCCTCAGCTGTCAAATAACCACCTTTAATAGGACATTTGATTTTCCTTCTAACATAGCAGTGGTTTCTGCTTTTTCACTGCTGCTACAACTCTGATCAAATGACCTCATATTTGTGGTCGGTTGAAATGTAGTTTACAACAGTCAGCCAATCTCATAAAGCAATTTTGGAAACTCAATTACTGTGTCAGTTGAACATTATTCTTATCTGAAACAGAACACGATGTGTCAGTCCCCTTTAATAGAAACCTATGAGTCATTGTAGATATTGAGGAGCAACGGCTTCCAAAACAGATTTTGTTTTGCATGAGCTCTATTATTCTTTTAGTCTCAGTAAAAAACAGAACAAGAGAAAGCTCATTTGACTAACACAACTTGAAGCTACTTTGTGATAATAAATGGACACCAACCTGAACACTATTTATATGTGAATTTAATATGCCATTATTCTTAAATGAAAAAAATGCACCATTAAGCACAGAAGCTTTCTGGATCCTGTCAGAGTCACTTAACAGTTGTTTCCAGTTCATTTTCTACTGCGCTTTTAAATGATATCCAAGATTAGAGGATGGCAAACCTTTATCATCTTATGGTTTCTTGCTGTACACGATAAGTACTAATAGGAAACAATCTGAAATTTATGCTCTTAACTTGCTGTCCAGTGTACCACAAAATTCTCAGGCAAAATAAATGCCTGGACTAGTTACACCAGTCGCTGTAATCATCAGCCCTGAGCATGTTTTAGAGTGATCTCTAAAAACAAGTAAACTATTTGCAGTGATAGGAACCAGCATCAGGTGGTGAACAAATGAATGATTTGAGTGGGTGGCTTTTGGGGAGACTAAACAGATTGTAGGGACAGCATTGTCCACTGTGGCCACCTAAAGTCATCCACTGTTTTCTACATGCCACATATTAACGGGATGTTAGCCATAATTTATTAGCTCATTTAGCAGAAGTACTGATTGGCTTATGACGTGGTGAGGCATCTATGTACAATCCACAGAAATTGCTGCTCATTCTGCAGTATACCTGAGGGATATCATGAGAGTACCAATTAGTGAGTCTGATAATAACACTATATTCCTTATTCCAAAGTACAGTCAGAGACTAAAGACAGCCGTATCAATGATTACGAGTGGCAAGGTGACCTCTGCCCGAGGCGTAGACATGCTAAAAGACTCTTTTCAGGGCACCAACTGGAGTGGTACAAGGTCTGATGACCTTGTCAATATGAACACCTTCACTCACTCTGTAGTCTCCTACAGTTCATCCAGAAAGTATTCACAGTAGGGCTGTGTGATATGACCAAAATCTCATATCCCGATATAAGACATTTATCGTCCCGACACCGATATTTATCACAAAAATGTTACTTTTCTTTAAATTCTATGAATCGACTTGTGTGAAGTGTTTTCAGCTGGGTGTTGTGTACCTGGAGTCAAGTGTTTTGACTGATGCATGAAACTATACAGTTGTAACAGCCGTCATTTTCGTTGTGAGTATTTATTGCATGGCGTGCTGTGGGGCAAAGTCTGTTCTAAGGTTTGAGTCTAAGGCTTATTTTGAGCACCTGACGGTGCTTCTCATCCTTAAACTTTCTCCATACTCTTTCACGTGATTCTTGCGTAGTTGGTAGAAGAGGTTTGCTGTGTTTGAGTCTGAGGTGGAGACCGATTTCCTGCATAATTTGCATAATACAGTTTTCTGGTCCATGTCAGACTTATCATAAACAAACCATCTCCATGCTACAGAGGTAGCCCCTCGTTTAGAATTAAGATCCTCGATTTGTTTTGACTGGTCCTTCTGTTAGTCGTCATTTCAGTTTATTTTTTAAAAATCTCAAAAGGGTCTTCAGCTTTATTGTGAAAGTTTTATGTGGAAAATAAACAAGCGGACAGCGGAGCCACACGCTAGGTTTACTGTCGTTGCTAACGACAACGCGTAAAAACAGTCGTTTGTCTGTCCGTAGTGTGGTTATTTTAAATATAAGAGAAAGAGAGAACTTTAAGAAATTAATATAGCCACTACAGTGACCATCAAAATGGTGAAAAAATATTGCCATAAAAGTTTATTTTGCAACACCATGGAAAAAATGATAGCGTAATATGAAACAATAGAAATTTTCATATCGTCATCCAATATATATCCTTATATCAAGCAGGCCTAATTCACAGTTTCACTTGCTCCACATTCTAAAATGGATTACATTTATTTTTCATGAAATCTTAAAAAAATCTTTCTTAAAGTTTTAAACACAATATCCCAAAATGACAAAACAAACAAACAATTCAACAAACAAATGTTTGCTTGAAATATTTGTAAATTTATTAAAAATACAAAGAAAAACCAAAATTATGTCTAGAAGTATTCACCACTTTTGCTTACAAAGCTATGAAGACATGACTCTTGGCATTCAGGCCAAAGAGTTCAATATTTGATTCATCACAGCAGAGAATTCTGTAAACAAATTAAAACAAACGAGAAGCAATGTTCTTCAGATTACCTTTCTTTCAGAATTTGGAGAAAGCTGGAACATTCTAATATAATAGTATAGTTAAATTTGACAGCATGCTTAATACTGCCTGGATGTACCAAACCGTGCCCGGACTTTCCACACTTTGAATTTGCCTTAGGTACATTTCGTTCTTCACTAATTTGTTCTGCATACTCAAGAGTCCACATGCCAGATGTGTGACTGGTAAAATGTTGAGCATCATCAGAATGCACAGAGTGCTGCCAGTTCTTTCTTTCTTCCACTTTCCTTTTTCCCCTTTCTTCTTTCTTACTCATAAGAACAACTCCAAACTAGTTTTCTTGTGACAGCTGTGAGCAAAAATGAACGAGTGAAAAAGTATTTCTGGCGGAGTGAAGAATTCTAGCCCCATTTCTAGTACTCGGCACAAGAGAATGTCTATGTGGAATTTAGTCCCAGAAGGCTGCATTATAGGGCAGAAGTCCCTAGGCCCTGTTTGTGACCATGAGTGCTGGAGAGGGTGAAGTAGCAATGGACTGGAACGAGGTCTTGGACCTGTGATGAATCCAGTTAGCTGCTTTCTGCCATGTCTTTCTGTCAGACTTTTGTTTTTGTGGCTTTGTAGTTTTCATAGTCAGATTTGCAAATCTGCATCATGGAATCTGTCCTAAATGCATTCCTGCTCATTTGTAGATTTTTATAACTGTTCTATTTCAACTGTGTGTTGAATCACCACATCAGTGTTGAGCATGTCAATTAGCCAGTGGTGTATATACGTCCATCTTGGCAAAGTGAAACTGTGGGTTCTGAATCATTTAGGCCCCATTGGGGTGCACCATATGTGTTGACTCCTGAAGCTTATCTGAGTCATGTAGGGGACTACCTTGAGTGCCTTCCACTGTGATTTGGACCCAATGAAAAGTGTTTGTAAATTCCCCAGGTAATGAAACATGTAGAATTGGTAAGTGTAAGTAAATGGATATTAAAAATTGCTTTAACTGTGAAATGACAAGACATGCATGTTTGTGACTTAAGCTAATTGGGGTGGCTGTAGCTCAGGAGGTAGAGCAGATCACCTACTGATCAGAAGGTTAGTGGTTCCATCCCTGGCTCCAGTCTGCATGTCAAGTATCCTTGGGCAAGGTACTAACCCCAAGTTGCTCTCTGATGTATCCATCGGAGTGTGAATGTTGTTAGAAAGCAGTCATTTTAGAGACAGTGCTCGTGAGAATGGGTGTGACTGGGTGAATGTGGCATGTTGTATACAGCGCTTCGAGAGCAGAAAAGTACTATATAAGAATCAGTCCATTTACCATCTAATCATTAATTGATTGTTGTAAATGTGCGCTACCCTGCTGTTTTTTCTCTTCCTCATCTATCTCTTTTTTCAGATATACATTTACATTATGCATGAATATGAACCCAGCTCTGACACTGAAAATGATTTAACCAGTAATATTACGTTTTCAGTCTCTTAACAAGGAATCATATTTACAATATTTATACTAAAATCAACCATGCTAAGAACACTGTTAACATACACAGCTAGTAACAGTTTAGTAAATTCAGTAAAAGGTTGCATTCGATTTTTGATTTTTTAGATGTTTCTAAAAGCTGTTCAGCAAGAGGATATCAGCAGAAGTGTACCATATTCAAAAGAGATAAATGTTCCATATGACAGCTCTTTACAGTGGTTTACATTATTGTATACATTGCCTATTCGTCGTCCTTTCTTGCCTTTTGGAAAGGTTGTTTTAATAATAACTGTAGCCCTGTTATTTTCACTTAACCAGCAGGTTTCAGTTGGTAATAAAATCATTTATTAGGGAAGACTTTCCAGCCACAGATTTGGGCATATACTGTAATAAAGCAAAATTTGGATTATTAGAAAAATGAGCAAAAACATAAATGAGGATACAACAGGAGTTTTCAGATTAGAGGCGCACACTTGCTTTTTTTGGGCCTGGTTGTAACAGGGAGACCCTCTGAAAGCTTTGGGTAATGAGTCGGGTGAACAGGGAGGCACATACACGGTCAGTCTGTGTGGTGGCCTGCCTATGTGGTCCATGTTGCCTGCATGCACTGCTCTTATTGCTTATCCAGAGAGTTTTGTCAGAATAAAATGTTCCACAAGCAGAATGTAGATTGGCAGCAACTGTAACTGTAATTGGGGTAACTGTGGCTCAGGAGATCGAGAGTCAGTTCAGTGTATTGCTTCCTGGTAGTATCATGCACCCATCGACGTATAACTGTTAAATAAGGTGCTTAAGTATACTCAAAAGGACTTTTACAAGACTTGATGAATGACACTTGTAGTAAAAAGCCCTTTGAGTGCTCAGAGTAGAAAAAGCACAATTTGAATCCAGTAATGCTGGGATGAACCCTATCAGACATAAAGTGACCTTTACAATTCCAGACTAAGATGGGGTTGTCAATAAACTTTATCCAAGTGGTAACCAGTACTGAAAAATTCATCTGTTCCTCTTCCTAGAGTAGGAGGTGGATCAGAGAGGAATAATTGATGTGATGGATACTCGGCTGGTTTCAGAAGCAACAGGGAATGTCCTCAGAGCCAGTCTTTCTTTAAAAACATCCAACATTACTTGAATAAGTGAAGAGGAGGAGCTGTTTGCAATATCATCGTCAGATATCCTTGACAGACATGTCCGTGGTTATATTTTCAGTTTTTGCCATTTTAATATTTGTGGTTATGGCATTCTGGATTAAATTCCAAATCTTCTAAACATATTTTCTTTTGTGTTGTGAAATGTTGTACCTTGTGTAATTAAGGAAGATATCCTCTTGTTTTAACTTAATTGTGGTTCTCCCCTTGTGGTTTGCAACACAGGTCCAAGGCTGAGCCCAGGGTTAAGCCTAGCCAGAGTTATTATAAATTTGCATTTTTTAAAATTAGCTTTTATTATTATTTCATTTTGACTTTTTGCTTTTGTTTCTGATACCTTTGTAGCACGGCTCTTACATGCTCAACATGGTCCTCAAAAGTTTTACTGTGGACCAAATTGTCATCAAGGTACGGTAGACAGATATCATCACACAGACCCCAAAGACACTCCTCCATGCTTCTCTGAAACTCTGCTGGGGCGGAGCTGAGTCCGAATGGGATTCTAACCCACTGGTATAAACCCCAGGGGGTGATGAATGCAGTGAGTGGCTGACTGTCTTTGTCTAGGAATCCTTGATGATAAGCCTTTCCCTGGTCTAGTACTGTAAACCAGGAGCTACCAGTAAAGCTGTCCAACATGTCCTGTATCCTAGGAATAGGATGTCTGTCAGGCACTGATTTGTGATTAAGTTCTCGATAATCCACACAAAGTCTGAGGTCACCGGAGTTTTTCCTAACACAGACTATCGGTGACAAATAAAAGGCGACTTGGATTTTGTGACCCACCCCCTATTGATCAAGTCCTGCAGGTAAGCTTTTACTTCCTGATACAGAGGTTTAGGCACACTATTGTAAGTCTTTTGAACTGGTGTTTGGTCGTTGAGAGTGATGTGCATCCGAAGGCTAGGAATGCAGCCTACATCATTTTCATCTTTTGCAAAAGCTTTACATTCCTCCCTGAGCATCATCCTCAGTGCCGACTGTTGCCCGCTCGTTAGATGGTCTAGAACTACAGGAGGATCCCAAACACCACTTGTGTCACCTGTGGGGGCTAATGAGACTTCAACACCTGCATCGTCTGCTGTTTTAGTTGTTGGAGTTTCTACAGGTTTTAGGGCAGCTGGGTATATTGGGTAAGAGTTGGGTGTTCGTCTTGTAATCGGAAGGTTGCCGGTTTGAGCCCCGGCTCGGACAGTCTCGGTCGTTGTGTCCTTGGGCAAGACACTTCACCTACCGCCTACTGGTGATGGCCAGAGGGGCCGATGGCGCAATATGGCAGCCTCGCTTCTGTCAGTCTGCCCCAGGGCAGCTGTGGCTACAACTGTAGCTTGCCTTCACCAGTGTATGAATGTGAGAGTGAATGAATAGTGGTATTGTAAAGCGCTTTGCAATAAATGCAATCCATTATTATTATTCATTATTATATTGCTTTTACGCCCTCAATGTGCCCCAGGATAACACGCGGACCTACAGTAATATTATGGCATGTGGTGTTTGTGACAGGTACCCCTTTTTACTTTAAACAGTACTTCCTGCAAATGAAGCCCCTCAGGCAGGCTGGGGTTCAGAACAGGACAAAATA
The DNA here is from genome assembly GCF_057382185.1 of Mchenga conophoros. Taxonomy (NCBI): domain Eukaryota; kingdom Metazoa; phylum Chordata; class Actinopteri; order Cichliformes; family Cichlidae; genus Mchenga; species Mchenga conophoros. Next base: position 15,577,803 of record NC_140527.1, on the reverse strand, counting down.
ACATTACAGTGTCCTCGTCAGCCTGTATGCGTGTGCGACAGCGAATGGTAGTAGCTTCACTAGGGCCTAAGACAACTTTACTCCGCCCGGTCTTGACTTGGATCTCTTCCGCGGCTGTTCGATGTGTCTCTATCAACTGGATAAAAGTCTTAGCAGATCCGACGTCAATACCAAAAGCACTACTCACAAAGTTTGCAGCACAGTCACTGTTTTTAATGCCCTGTTGTTTAAGTTGCTTGTTGATGACTTCCTCTATCACATTATATCCAATAATAGGATCCTGAGCTACATTTGGGCCACTAGAGACCAATACAGGCACTAGGAGGCTAGAGCTGGCCGTCTCCACCCCAGTCAGTCTAAACTCTACAGGGATCCACCCCATAAATGGTATCTCTGTCTGATTAGCTGCAAGCCCATTTAATGGTTCTGATCCTAAGGCAAGGCAAGGCAAGGCAAGGCAAGGCAAGGCAAGGCAAGTTTATTTGTATAGCACAATTCAACAACAAGGTGATTCAAAGTGCTTTACAGAGACATTAGAAACAAGAACAAATAAAAAGCATGATAACAAGAACAAATAAAAAGACTTCATCTATCCCTCTGATAGTGGTGTAAGGTAAGTGCTCAACTCTCCAGTTCTCATTTATTACTGTAGCCTGTGCACCCGTGTCCCACAATGCGGTGACTGGTACATTATCAAAAGTGCATCTCACCATTTTCCGCCTACCAATCAGTTTCAATCAGTTTCACTAGTTTTTGTCCTTGCTTATCTGATAGAAGGCCAGAATGTCCCATGCATGACAACCACCCCTTTTTCTCTCTTTCACTCAAATGTTGTTCAACTAGCCTCACCGCTTTACATACATGTTTGTGATGGTGCCAGTGTTGTCCCTGACAGGCTTTAGAACAGTAACTGACAGATGAGCAGCCTCCACACCTCTGGAGTGGGGTGCTGATCGACTCTCTCTGGTGGCAGCAACCGCAGCGGCGGGACTCCTGATGTGGTGGTGGGGTCACTGCTGGTCCCGTGGCAGTGGCCCTCTGGTGTTTCCCTGCAGCTGAAGTGGAGCTCGGCATCCTCTGGAGATGTGGCCGGGCTGGCCACACTTAAAGCAGTAGGTGCAGTTATCTCCCTCTCTGTTGCTCTGGCAGGTCCTGCAGCCTTTCTTCCTCCGGCAGCATCTGATGTCCTCTTTGTAGTCTGCGACTCAGGGAGGGCATTCAGGGAGACCAGAACCATCTGCCTCACCTCTGCAACCTCGTTCCTCAGCTCTTTCACCAGGTCGTGCATTTCGGGTGGAGGATGATTTTTCTTGTCTTCCTTGGTGGTGGGGATCTGTGAGCTGTTGTGAGGTTCATCTCCAGTATGCAGCTCATTGATTCTTGGTGGTTTTGTATTGTTCCTCTTTAACTTTAGTCTTTCTGTCTCAAGATTGGCAGCTTCATTTAGTTTCTCAATCAGCATTTCATCAGTCACATCTTGGTTGTCAAGAAGGTCTTTAATCTGGAACTTTATATTGTCATTTTGCAGCCCATCTGATCTCAAAAACTTCCTTTTTACCAGGTCCCGACTGTAGTGTTCTGCTTCTTTGTCCTTGGATGCGTACAGGAGACGTTCTTTAAGCTCAATGGCTCTGAATAAAAAGTCTTCAGCTGACTCTTTTGGATCTTGGGAAATATTTATCAGTTTTTGGTACAAATCAGATGTGTCCTCTTCTCTGTAATGTCCTTTCAATATTGTCTTTAACTGTGTGAGTGTCAAATCAATCTTTATTTCAAGCATATCACGCAGTTTGAGACCCAGATTGATAGCTCTTATCACTGCTTCATTAACTTCTGACTCACTGTGGCCTTTGCGGAGTCCATTTTCCATCTGATGCAGCAGGTTGGTATAGGACAGCCGATCACGCTGCCCTCCCTCTCCTATTTGGCCACAGATGCGAAACTCCCTGCGAATAGTCACCTCCGGTACTTTAGAAGACGCCAGGTTCTGTCCGAGGCTCGGGGCAGCATCTGCCATCTTGAGTTTCTGCCCTATCGCACAAATTTCTTCCTGCAGCTCGTCATACTTGTCTCTTTCGTCTGAAAGGTGGGAAAAATCACTCTCGGCCGCATTGTCTTTAGCTTTATATTCGCCCAAAAACAATAAAAGTTCTTTCACAAACTGTACAGCATCGTCTTGTGTATAACTGTTTTCCACCGGTCCGTGGTCTGGGGGTTGGGGACCGCTGTTCTATAACTTTCATCAGGTGACATCTGGAAATGTCTTTTGTGGGCTCATCTAGCGGTGTAAACAGAATTTATTAAATTTAATGGAGTTAAAAGTCAATTTCGAAGACAAGAGTGCTAACCACTGTAGTTTTAGTTAGTTTATTATTATATAGTTCGTTTATAATTTTAGTATGGAGGACATGTCAGAGGCAAGATTTCAGTACAAATCAGTACAATTAAAAACTCTGAAGTTTTTGAAAGCAACTGACTCAGTCTTGTAGACAAAATAAAATTAACAGATATTAGAAATTGTCACGGCTGGGGCGGCAGTCATGTGGAGGGTGAGTAAGGAGGATCCAATAGCAGACAATGGCGGAGGTGCAAGTGAGTTTTATTTACAGTGCACAAAACCAAGGTGTGGGCAGAACCGAACATAAACCTAAACTGGGAAAACTAATACAAAATGGAGGACATGGAGCGAGGAGCAGAGAGACACGAAGAAACATGGAATAATGTAGACTACACGGGAGATTCACAGAGAAACACAGACAACGCGACGAGAAGCACAGGCAGACACCAACTATAAATACACACACCAGGTAATCAGGAAATTGCACACAGGAGGGGACAAAGCTGGAACTAATGGGCATAACGAGACACAGACCTACAAAGTAAAACAGGAAACACACAGACATGTTTTACAACACAAAACTCAGGGACCTGGGGCCCGTTCTTCGTACCTCGCTAAGTAGGTTAGCTGGATTAGATTGTTGACGATTTCGCGTGATCTTGGATCGTTCGGTTCCCCGAAGCTCATCCGGGACTTGCTGCCATAGCAACAGAGCCGTAAGCGTAAACCTGCTCGGGAGCAGGTTTACTTTATGTAAATAGGATTAGATCGCGGCCACGCAGGTATGTCCGCTTCATTTATACGAAAGCAACAGCGATATTCCACCACTGTTTCACCATAAATAAATAACATCAATGTAACTAAAGATAATGCAGCACCTGATCCATTTATTGATTTCACACAGATACATACAGGTCATTTCCTAAAAAAGGGAAATGTACTATTAACATTCTATTACATGTATGTGATTATTACAGATGTAATTCATATTTCAGAGTAGTAATTGCAAATTACTTTGTGTAATCAAGATGAGAGACCACGGCTATAAAAGCGAAGGTGGATTTGGGAAGCCTGTCGCAGCCATGTCCTGTCCGTATACGCGAGCCACCCATTGCGGAAGGTGCAAGATTGATAAGGAGAGTCCTCAGAATTCAGCGTATATTGCGGGACAGACAGGATCCTTTAGCTCAGCGCGACAGTGTGCTCATTGAGAGATATCGATATTCCCGTGAGGGTATTATTCACTTAACCAACTTGTTGACGAGGGGATGCAGGACCACCACCTGTCTTTTTTGTGCTCTGCCCTTTTCTTGGTTGCTGTTATGAACAAACTAACAGCTTATTTCAGGGTCTCCTTTCAAGAGACTAAAAGCAATATAAGTGATAAATATTACCATTCTGTAGAATATTCTTATATTTCACTTTTACTTGTTCCCATGTTCTAGTGGGTCCTGTTGTGGCTCTAATGTGAAAGGGGATATAATATAACATAATATAATATAATGTAATATAATATTGGATAATATAGTGTGATATGATAAATTTACCCTACCGCCTACTGGTGTTGGCCAGAGGGGCCGATGGCGCAATATGGCAGCCTCGCTTCTGTCAGTCTGCCCCAGGGCAGCTGTGGCTACAACCGTAGCTGTTTCCACCAGTGTGTGAATGTGAGAGTGACTGAATAGTGGCATTGTAAAGCGCTTTGGGTGCCTTGAAAAGCGCTATATCAATCCACTCCATTATTATTATTATTATTAAATTACTTACGAGTTTAATTTGTCAGCAACTTTCTGCCAGCCCTCTCTCCTTGCTTTTGCAGCCTTTGCAGTATTCCCTTGCGTTTTAATTAAACTCTGAAACTCCTGAAATCCCTCAGTCAAGAGTTCTTGCTCTGCTGCCGAAAAATACCGAGCGCGCTCCTTCGACATTTTCGCCGACCAATCAGAGGGTTGCCGATCAATGTTTCTACTCTCGATGCGTAGCCCCTTTTACGACACCCAGTGATCTCACATTACTTCATCCAGCTGTACTAATCGTCAACAGCAGGTGTGTTCGGAGAACCGGATTAGCGAGCTCACGGGTAGCGCGATGATTTGATCTTCGATGTGTCATTTGATCTTGGATGTAGTAAGCGACGTACGAAGAACGGGCCCCTGTACATAGCACAGAGGGAGACACAGGTAGGGAAAATAAACACGACAAACAAACCCCAAGAACTAATACAAAATCAGAATAAACTAGAAAATAATAATCATAAACTCAAAGCGCTGGGTCACCGACCCAGGACCATGAAAGAAATTAGGTTATTTGCTCTATAGTTGTATTTTAGTATATTGTTTATTTATTTTTAAAGCCTAGTTTTTATTTTTCAGTTTTATTTTTTTTAGTTGCCTAAAATGTTTTTTCACGTCTAGTTATAATCATTAGTTTAGTTTTAGTTACCTATAAATACCTTGGACCCAGTGATTTCACCCAAAGTGAATCCTTTGGGTGAAATTTCAAACACTATTAGCTCTATTCAAGTCCTTTAGCTCTGTTCACTCACCAACAGTTGGTAAATTCAGTGGCCAAATAGAAGTTTCTCTGTCGTGTCACATGGCTAAAACACACAAGCACAATACTAAAACATTCTAAATTTAAAAACAAAACAAACAAAAATACACAAAAAAGTACAAAAGTATAACTGTGGCAGATAAGGACACCCAGGTACATTTTTAACCCTTTAAAGAGTATCGTATTTGATATATGTGTTTTTGTGAGTTTTAGAGACTTCTACACCATCAGCGTGACTTTTTTTTACCCTCAGAAAATGATAAAAATTACATGACAAATTTTAATGACTAAATTGTAAAAATATGGCTTATGTAACAAATGTGTCAAAATTAAACTCATTTATGCAGATTAAAATTTTATAAATTTTTATATATTTTGTCTAAAGGTTCGACAAACACTCCATTATTAAAAAATTCAAGATTTCTGGCAGTTATTTCATGGTTCAGGTTTTAAAGGGTTAAAAGAAGTGGGCAATTGTAAACAGGTTTATATTAACTCAAACTTAACCAAGTCATTTTGGTTGAAACTCAAGGGAAAACAAAGGTAAACAATGAGCCATTACTGCACCTCTGCAATCTGCTTTGCAACTCACTTCCAGTACAATTACTCAGTCCATGCTGTGTCTGATTTAATAAATATAATATCTGTTGTCACTGGCGCTTGTTCTGATTTGTCCTTGAGTCTTGCTGCTGCTGCTATCACGCCCTTCACTTTTTACATAGCACACTGGTGGGTAGATTCCTGCAAATATTCATTAATCTGTCAATTTCACTATAACTTGCCAGTCCTTGACTCCCTGGGTTTGACAAGTTTGCATGGTTTTCAGCTTCTTTTCATCAAACTTCTCTTTCTATTGGGTTAATTAAACAAGTATGTGTTCTTTGGCGTTTGGATTATTAATGCATCAAGGTCAATTTCTAACTTGTGTTATCAGAAAACTATTAGTTTTTAATAATGTTAAATGTATCCTGTTTTGTGGTTTGAACGATTCATTAACCCTTTAAAACCGGTGAGAGCAGGCACGCTCCGTTTTGCGCAACTACTTTTAAATCCCGGCAGAACTGCAACCACGTAAGCTAGCGCAATAATTTTTTGCATATGAAACCAGAGAAGTTGTACTTACATCTTATGCCATCAGCTTGTCCTAGGTCACAGTTTCCTTCCACATATAGATTTGCAAAACCTGCATGAAAAGCACTTGCAGCAACAAAAACGTAATATTCTAGAAACACGCTTTGCCAATCCGATCAGCTGTTCGTAACACTTCCTACATTGGAATAGACGGCAGCGTGAACTATCGCATGTCCGCCATGACCTGCCCAAAACCAGAAGTGACGTCATTTTCGCGGAAATGTAATTTTTTACCATCAGGGCCTCATGAGCCTACACTGGTGTTTTTAAAGGTTATGTTTGACTTTATGACTTTCTGTGTCGTTTCTGGGATGCTTAGGACTCATATTGCACTGCTGGAAATAGTTTATTTTGATGCATATGCTGTTTTTTTTGCAAATTTGCATTATCATATTTATTTTCGTTTTTCCTGCAGTATGTAAAAATTGGTGTATTTCAAAAATAAAACTATGAAGACACTCGAAATAAATTTCCTGTGGTGGGAAAATATTTTGTGCAACTTTTTTGTATTTAGAGTTTTGAGGGATAAGCCTCTTAAATTTCTCTAACTAGAAATATGTTATATGTTAAAAAAAAACAAAAACGATGTTCAAGTTTTTTGTAGTTTATTGCACTTTTTTGCAATTTATGTAATTACTATGCACTTAATGCATACATATTATTAGAATCTGGGCTATAATGGTTGTATTGATGTATATCAACTTGAAATGCTCCCAAAAATGGCACTACAACATATAAAAATATAATATAAGCTCTGGCGGATTTGGTTCTATGGTAGGTTTTAAAGGGTTAATAACAAACATCAATAACCTAAATTCTCATTCAGTTTCTTTTACCTCTCTTCCTTTTCTTTTCTCTTTGCCTCACTGCGCTTTCAACCTTGATAACCACTCACTTACGTTTACCCACATGAAAGATGAATGACTGTTCATGAAAGCCCTGAAGAAACTGCTCATGCTTTTCATGTTTGACTCGTATCATTTAACCCACATGAATGATTCATCAATACAATGGTCAATGCTTGTTGTATGTGAACAGAAAAATGATCTTCAGCTTGTAATCTGACCACACTGTGAGTTAGAGGGCACACTTTATGTGTCCCATAGTTTCAGTTTAATGAACAAATGACTGAAGACAGTCTTGTGATGGGATTACAGCAGCTACATCAATGATTTCTCAGATCACATCCATCAGGAAAACATTTGTACCCCAGATAGATAATTCATGTAGGGCATTATAAAAACATTACACTGTAAAAGACTGTAACATGGGCATACTGTCATGGTCCTGGGTCGGTGACCCAGCGCTTTTAGTTTATTATGATGATGATTGTTTGAGTTCTAGGTGTTATATTCGGTCTGCCTTGGAGTCTGCGTCTGTGCCTCTGTCTGTCTATGGTGTCAACCCGTCTGTTTATGAAGCTGTTTGTTTAGTTCTGTGTCTTGGTTGGTTCCCCGTGTTTGAGTTTCCTGCTTTATTGTGAAGGTCTCTGTCTGATGTGAGTGTGTTCAGTTTTCATTTCCCCTGTCCCGTCAGCTCCGATTCCTCCCAGCTGTGTTGCCCTCCTGTCTCTCATCCCCTGATTACTGGTTTGTGTATTTAAGCCCTGTGTGTTCTCCTGCCTGTTGCCGGTTTGTCTGTGTAACTCCGTGTCAGTCTGTATTACGCCGTGTCAGTCTGTTACCCTGTGTTCCACGGTGTCCTGTTCCTCATCTGTGTCTCTCTGCTTCTCATCCCGTTGTCGTATGCTCCCAGGTCTGTTATTTTTAGTTCTCCCAGTTTAGGTGTCTTTAGTTATTTGTTATACCCCACTGTTTGTTTGCCACTACACCTCTGTAAATAAAACCACCGGTATCTCATCCACTGCCTGCATCTTGGGTCCTTCTTCCAACTCCACACGGCTCGCCTCGGCAGCCGTGACACATACAGGGAGTGCAGAATTATTAGGCAAGTTGTATTTTTGAGGAATAATTTTATTATTGAACAACAACCATGTTCTCAATGAACCCAAAAAACTCATTAATATCAAAGCTGAATGTTTTTGGAAGTAGTTTTTAGTTTGTTTTCAGTTTTAGCTATTTTAGGGGGATATCTGTGTGACTATTACTGTGCATAATTATTAGGCAACTTAACAAAAAACAAATATATACCCATTTCAATTATTTATTTTTACCAGTGAAACCAATATAACATCTCCACATTCACAAATATACATTTCTGACATTCAAAAACAAAACAAAAACAAATCAGCGACCAATATAGCCACCTTTCTTTGCAAGGACACTCAAAAGCCTGCCATCCATGGATTCTGTCAGTGTTTTGATCTGTTCACCATCAACATTGCGTGCAGCAGCAACCACAGCCTCCCAGACACTGTTCAGAGAGGTGTACTGTTTTCCCTCCTTGTAAATCTCACATTTGATGATGGACCACAGGTTCTCAATGGGGTTCAGATCAGGTGAACAAGGAGGCCATGTCATTAGTTTTTCTTCTTTTATACCCTTTCTTGCCAGCCACGCTGTGGAGTACTTGGACGCGTGTGATGGAGCATTGTCCTGCATGAAAATCATGTTTTTCTTGAAGGATGCAGACTTCTTCCTGTACCACTGCTTGAAGAAGGTGTCTTCCAGAAACTGGCAGTAGGACTGGGAGTTGAGCTTGACTCCATCCTCAACCCAAAAAGGCCCCACAAGCTCATCTTTGATGATACCAGCCCAAACCAGTACTCCACCTCCACCTTGCTGGCGTCTGAGTCGGACTGGAGCTCTCTGCCCTTTACCAATCCAGCCACGGGCCCATCCATCTGGCCCATCAAGACTCACTCTCATGTCATCAGTCCATAAAACCTTAGAAAAATCAGTCTTGACGTTTCAGCTTGTGTGTCTTGTTCAGTGGTGGTCGTCTTTCAGCCTTTCTTACCTTGGCCATGTCTCTGAGTATTGCACACCTTGTGCTTTTGGGCACTCCAGTGATGTTGCAGCTCTGAAATATGGCCAAACTGGTGGCAAGTGGCATCTTGGCAGCTGCATGCTTGACTTTTCTCAGTTCATGGGCAGTTATTTTGCGCCTTGGTTTTTCCACACGCTTCTTGCGACCCTGTTGACTATTTTGAATGAAACGCTTGATTGTTCGATGATCACGCTTCAGAAGCTTTGCAATTTTGAGACTGCTGCATCCCTCTGCAAGATATCTCACTATTTTTGACTTTTCTGAGCCTGTCAAATCCTTCTTTTGACCCATTTTGCCAAAGGAAAGGACGTTGCCTAATAATTATGCACACCTGATATAGGGCGTTGATGTCATTAGACCACACCCCTTCTCATTACAGAGATGCACATCACCTAATATGCTTAATTGGTAGTAGGCTTCCGAGCCTATACATCTTGGAGTAAGACAACATGCATGAAGAGGATGATGTGGACAAAATACTCATTTGCCTAATAATTCTGCACTCCCTGTAAAGTGACCCTCCAGGCATCCTTTTCTTGGTACTGTAACGTTGGGTTGTGTTGTGTGGTTGAGAAGAGGCGGCAAAACACCTAGCAGGCTAGGCGGAAGGATACACACCCACACTGGTATCAGTAATCCACGGTAGTTCTTTAATATGCATTCTTCAGCAACCGTATAAAAGCCCGGCTGAACGGCTGCGGCTCAACAACAAAATGCCCAGCGTTCATACAACCCAAGCGCTGCAAACAAAACAAAAAAAAAGGGTCTCGAAAAGAAAACATAAGTCCGTCCCTCGTTAAGCACGAGTGTGAAGGCACGTGTCCTCATAATCACAGAGAGAGAGAGCGAGAGAGCAGTGGCACACACTGATGACACCATCAACCCTCGACTTGGGTGTCTTAAAGGGACACCACACCATAACGGCTGTTACAGTACTCATTGGTCAAACTCATAGAACTCTTTTATATAAAAAGAGTTCTATGATGTATATAATACCATGATGTCATCTGTTGATTATTTTGAAGACAAAAGTGGCAATATGACAGAATGAATTGGTACATTACCAGCACACGCTAGCAGCCTTGGATAGCAAGCTGTATTCATAAACTGTATATACATGATGTACAGACACAGATGTCTGCAAGTAAGTAACAGAAAGAGTACTAAAATACTGAACACAAACTTCAAGCAAGCAATATTATTCTCAGATAATTCCATATAAATACTCTAGAATTTACCAAAAAACAAACACAGTTGAGCACTCTAGTTCAGTGACTTGAATTAGCAGAGGTTAGGCACAGTGGCAGTCAAGTCGTTACTGTTACCTTTCAGGAACATGGTTCACATCTATCATCTAGCCACGGCCTTTCTCTGTGGATTTTGCATGTTATCCTATTGTGTGGGATCTCTCCAGGTAGTATGGCTTCCTCCAACAGTCCAAAGACATGCAGTAAGGGATTCTAAATTGACTGTAGGTATGGATGATTGTCTCTCTCTTTGTGTTTGACCTGTGACAGGCTGGTGACCTTCCCAGGATGTACACTGACTCTTGCCCTCTGGCAGCTGGAATAAGCTTTAGCCTTCCTGCAACCTTGAATTAGATAAATGGAAGAAAATGGATGGACTAAATCTATCAGCATACCTATTAGTCTTGTCTTCGCTCTCATTATTATTATTTTTTTCTGTGGGATAGTTGCCTGCTCTCTTTCAAACGTTGATGCCATTACTCCCTCACTAATCTCTGGTAAAATTTTAATTCTAACACTTTTCACAGCATTAACATCGGAGATGCAGAAATGTCCGATAGCTCAGGCATCGGAAGGATTTATCCAGAAGAAGGCTGCTTTATTACAAACTATTCCACTATGTGACCTGAAGCACAGAAGAGCACAAGACAAGTTTATCTACTGTTAGATCATAACTCATCTACATATTGTCATGTATTATGTAAGTATATATTAAAGTCAGTGCTATATACAGTTACGATTCATTAAGAAACTTCTGAACTTTCTGAGTGTTACGGCCCCTGGCCTTGGAGGAGGTGGGCCGGCCTTCCTATAAAGAAACCCAAGCATGCCAGGACTCACAGATGATTGGCTGCCTGGGGATACACGGTGCTCAGGGGTCCAATGAAGCGACTGACAGCGTTCCCCTATGACTACAAAAGGCTGAGGATCCTTCACTCATTGGACATTGTTTTTGGACTGAACGTGCAGGTTGTCCCTCACACACAGGGCTGGACTGGGACAAAAAATCGGCCCGGGCATTTTGACTAGAGACCGGCCCACCAAAAATGTGATGTCATTCAGGGGTAAAACCGCAAAGGATTCTGGGAACTTGTGGCAAGAGGTACTAGCGCATGCAGGCTTTCAATTGAACTCAGTTACACAGCGATAAAAAGAAACACAAAAAATGGCAAGAACTGCAATAGCCGGTGTTGTGCCAAAAAGTGATTGTCTGCCAAAAACTGATTTCCGGTATTTGCCAAAAACTGATTGCTCGTATTTAAATTGCTATAAGTAACTTGTTGGGCTATAATATGTGAAACATATGTCAAATGCATCCCTCATGGATGACATAAAGTCATCTCTCTCGCTCCATCTCTTTCTGCTGCTCTTCTGTCTCCTCTGTCACAGACTTCTCCACTTTTGATGATAAATCAGCCTGGTGCAACATGTAAGGATTGGCACAATTTGTTGATAAATCAGCCTGGTGCAACATGTAAGGATTGGCACAATTTGTTAAGATTTTGAGGAGTTTGAGAAACTAACCTTAAGCATAAAATAAAATTTACTATCAGTAACTTCATAGCACCCGCCCAGCAGTATATAAACTCCGTCATGCTACCTAGTACGCAGTACCAGTTATTCTAAGCGACTGTAAAAAGTCAACACAACGAAAACAAACTACAACTAAACTTGGTTTATATCTGACACAGATAGACAGCAGGTCATAACTTCTTACCTGAAGTTCAGTTCCTCTGCCACTATGACAGGCGGCCGCCTCGGGTCTCTCCTCCTCTTGCCTCCCCTTTCCCTTATCCACCTGCTGGCCTCCACCACTTGCAGATGTTGCTAAATCTGTGGAAGCTATGCCATAGCTACCGCCAAACAATTCAGTTAATTTTACACATTTGGCAGCGTCTGCCTGAAGGGCTTGTTTCTTTTTGGCCCTAATTTTTTCTGCACCTCCTTTCCTTTTTTTGTTCTCCATTTTCTTTAGTTCCTCTAAAAGATTGCTAAACAAGGGGGAGGGTGCACCGACCTCCTCGGCTGTAATTGGTCCAGCCCAGAGTCGATCATGACCAATTGGCCAATCCAACACCTTTTATTATTTATACCCTTCCAAAAAAAAATCGATCGGCCCATAAAAACAAAAAAATGCCCAGTATGCCCGATGGCCAGTCCAGCTATGCTCACACCTGTCTCTGGGCCTTGCTTGCCTGACTCGGGTTGAATGTAGGAGTTTTGCCTGAGTAGCCTTGAAACGTGTTTCTGCCTGTGTGGCTAGTTTTCATTTGTATTTGTACGTGTGAGTATGTGAGAGTTGTTTTGTGTTTTTTAAATTGCCTAGTGATTCACTGTAAGCTATACTAATGGTTTTCAGTTCACTTTTTTGTTAATAAACACTTTTTCTTAACTTGACCTACCCCAAGCTGGGCTCTTTTATGTTACCTTAACTCGTAACACTGAGTTCTGTTAATAGTTGTATTTTGAGAGATTTGAACTTGTTATGAAAAAAAGAAAAAAAAATATGTGAAAGTGATTTTTGGTGTTGCACAGTTGTATGACTGCGCTTGCCATCATTATGGAACAATTTCTCTAATGTGACCAAAAGCTGAAAGGTGTGGGCAAGGGCTTTTTGCTAGCTGCCCTCTTTTTATTATATTTTTGAAGTTTCTATTTCACAGTACAAAACCTTGGTAGGAGAATAATTAAATGAAACAAACAAACATCCTTTTTTTCCAGTGTTTTTTTGCATGCAGTTTAAGCCTTAATTTAACACTGAAAACAGCATGTCACATTTTGGCTGTGTGATTTGTGACAGTTGGAGTCTTCATTTACTTGGAATGAGGGGGGAAATGCTATCATGACGAATCCATCATAGGTGGATGTCTCAAACTTGTGAGTGCAGTCCTAATACTTTGACTCGTGTCTCTTTAATGAGCGCTCACCCTGCATGTTTGGAGCCGGCTTCTGCTCTTCAGCAATATTGCTAGTATTTTAAAAAACAAAGCAGAACTAAACTATAAGCATGGAAACTGGCCCGAGTATAACTAAATCTGCTAAATATAAATATAAGCTAAATGTCACAATAACAGTTTTAACCACTTATTTTGTGTTTATTAACCTTCTTGCTTGAATTACTCTTAAAGTGATAGCTGAATTTCAGGTAGTAAAGCTTACAGTGAATATTTTAGTTCATTTCTTGGACAACGCTCCAGCAGCACTACAGAAACATAACTATCTAAAAGAAAAAACAGTATTTAGAGGAAGCAACGAATACAAAGAGGGAAAGTTATAGAAGATGGAAAAAAGGAAGCGATTCTGGGACAGCAAGTGTTTCAGCTAGCTGGTGTTATTTCTACTACTCAATAAGTACAAAACCTGCTTGCCTGTAAAGTGCTTGGTGGCATACAGTAGTCATGAAGGAAAGGTTAGCTAAAGAAACCAAAAGCATGTTTGAACCGGACTATAAAGCTCAGGTTCATGCTAGACGACAGGCATTTTAATATGATACTCTACAGAACCATTCAAAGAACTGCAGTTTTTGGTACATCAGCCTTACTGGCTGACTTTTGGAAATGAAAGCCAGGAAATTCAGTCTCATCTGCACAACTAAAAATTTCCATTATGGTATTCATATGAATGTGGGTAGTCTATGGACAATACCTACAAAAAAATCCTCAAAATTACTTTATTTCCCTGCTGCAGTAGATGTGTACAAGACCTTCATTTGCTATGACTTACACAAACTGACAGGCTTATAAGGTGAAAAGAACACCTGCCACACTGTCTCAGCTGATAAATATATGTATGTATTCTAGTGTCTGGAAGTAAGATCTTACCTTGTGGACATGAATACAGCTTCCCTCTAGCATCCTTGAGGCTAGAATGCTTTACCCGCTATTTGAAATCTGTCATGTTTGCTTTTGTTTTTCTCTTCTCTTAGATTGTATATGCAGCAGGTGTGAACATGGCAGTGCTTATGGGATATCTGCTTTATAGATTACTGTAGCACGTGGTTTGATTCTGGTAACAGTGTTTCTTGCAGTCCTCTTAATTTCGTATAGTAATTTTGCATACTAATAATATTTTGGTGAAAAGAAGAAAAATGAATCTCACCCTTTAAAGTGCTTTTATCTTTTAATACAATGTAGTAATGATTAAAACTGGTACAGTAAAAGACATGCAAAAATACTCATTTTCATGAGTAAATCATAGTATAGGACATGCAGAATAGTGATAATAGTACGAACGGGCGTTCGTGGCTCAAGAGTTGGGCGTTTGCCTCGTAATCGGAAGGTTGCCGGTTCGAGCCCCGGCTTGGACAGTCTCGGTCGTTGTGTCCTTGGGCGAGACACTTCACCCGTTGCCTACTGGTGGTGGTCAGAGGGCCCGGTGGCGCCAGTGTCCAACAGCCTCGCCTCTGTCAGTGCGCCCCAGGGTGGCTGTGGCTACAATGTAGCTTGCCATCACTAGTGCGTGAATGGGTGGATGACTGGTTGTGTAAAGCGCTTTGGGGTCCTTAGGGACTAGTAAAGCGCTATACAAATACAGGCCATTTACAGGCCATAAAATTAATATTATGATATCACTTAAATAGAAATTTAAAAAAAAATTTATGTTTCCCCTTCTCGGCTGTAGATATTCCAGGAGCAACAAACCTAACATGATAGATGTGGCATGGATGATACAGTACCAACGGGCCATTAATAACTGACATTTGAAATTATCTCATGAGCTGGAAATAATTGAATTGCAGGCCAGATGTGACCCGCAGACCGTACTTTTGACGCCCCTGCTCTAATGCCTTAACAATAAATTTTTTATATAACTACAATAAACCAAAGCCAACATCTAAATTATACCTAGAGAAAAAGTAGCACCATATAAAACAGTCTTACTAAAAGCTAACTAGCCTAGGTTAGTGGACAACCAGTAATTACTTTCTCTACAGCAGCTACTCTAGATGAGTTTATGTTATTCAATGTAGTTAAGCGGAAATAATTTAAATGCCTGAATCTATATATTTTAAAAGAAATTGATGAATGTAGACACAAAAGAAGAAAGAGTCATAAAAAGACTTTCAGGATATTTAAAAACAACACAAGAAGTGCAAGGAGAGAATCTCGCCAAATTAATCAGGTATTGTTTTACCTTTTAGGAGCAAAAACGAACAACTTTTTATTACATCTCATTATTTGTCTAAGGAGGTATAGAAATGTTTTAAAATTCCTTTTTTTAAATTAAAATGTTAGCTTGGCTAAGAGCTTTGAAAGTCCAAAGTCCTTACTCTCAACTTCACTGTTTATGTTGTTAATGCAGGCAGACAAAACACAAAACATTAATGAAAGAAACAGATTTTCAACATGTGTTGAAGCATCTTGCATTTCATTCACTTCTAAGGTACACGGAGAAGGACAAAGATCCCCAAAAGGCTAACTGTTCACAGCTTACCCACAACAAATATTCTTTAACCCTTTAAAGCTGGTCGGAGCGAACACGCTCCATTTTGCATAACTATTTTTAAATCCCGGTAGCACTGCAACCACGTAAGCTACCGCAATAATTTTTTTTGCATATGAAACTGGAGGAATTGTACTTACAGCTTATGCCATCAGCTTGTCCTAGGTCACAGTTTCCTTCCACATATAGCTTTGCAAAAACTGCATAAAAAGCACTTGCAGCAGCAAAAACATAATATTCCAGAAACAGGCTTTGGCGATCCGATCAGCTGTTCATAACACTTCCTACGTCCATCGTTGTAAATGGTAAATGGCCTGCATTTGTATAGCGCTTTTCTAGTCCCTAAGGACCCCAAAGTGCTTCACACTACATTCAGTCATTCACCCATTCACACACACATTCACACACTGGCGATGGCAAGCTACATTGTAGCCACAGCTGCCCTGGGGCACACTGACAGAGGCGAGGCTGCCGGGTGCGCCCCAGGGTGGCTGTGGCTACAATGTAGCTTGCCATCACCAGTGTGTGAATGTGTGTGTGAATGGGTGGATGACTGGATATGTAGTGTGAAGCGCTTTGGGGTCCTTAGGGACTAGTAAAGCGCTATATAAATAAAGGCCATTTACCATTTACCATCAGGGCCTTGTGTTTTTAAAAGTTATGTTTGACTTTATGACTTTGTGTCGTTTGTGGGATGCTTAGGACTCATATTGCACTGGTGGAAATAGTTTATTTTGATGCATATGCTGCTTTTTTGCAAATTTGCATTATAATATTTATTTTCGTTTTTCCTGCAGTATATGAAAATTGGTGTATTTCAAAAACAAAACTATAAAGACACTTAAAGTAAATTTCCTTGGTGGGAAACTAGTTTGTGCAACTTTTTTGTATTTAGAGTTTTGAGGGATAAGCCTCTTAAATTTCTCTAATTAGAAACATATGTTAAAAAAAATCCATCCATCCATCCATCCATCTTCATCCGCTTTATCCGAGGCCGGGTCGCGGGGGCAGCAGCCTAAGCAAAGAGGCCCAGACCTCCCTCTCCCCAGCCACCTCCTCCAGCTTATCCGGGGGAATACCAAGGCGTTCCCAGGCCAGCCGAGAGATATAATCTCTCCAGCGTGTCCTGGGTCTGCCCCGGGGCCTCCTCCCAGTGGGACATGCCTGGAACACCTCACCCAGGAGGCGCCCAGGGGGCATCCTTGTCAGATGCCCGAACCACCTCAGCTGGCTCCTTTCGATGTGGAGCAGCAGCTGCTCTACTCTGACCCCCTCCCAGATGGCCGAACTTCTCACCCTATCTCTAAGGGAGAGGCCAGCCACCCTTCGGAGGAAGCTCATTTCTGCCGCTTGTATCCGCGATCTCGTTCTTTCGGTCACTACCCACAGCTCGTGGCCATAGGTGAGGGTAGGGACGTAGATCGACCGGTAATTTGAGAGCTTCGCTTTTACACTCAGCTCCCTCTTCACCACGACGGACCGGTGCAGCGTCTGCATTACTGCAGCTGCAGCCCCAATCCGTCTGTCGATCTCCGGCTCCCTTCTCCCATTACTCTCGAACAAGACCCCGAGATACTTGAACTCCTCCATTTGGGGCAGGAACTCACCCCCGACCCGGAGTGGGCACTCCACCCTTTTCCGGCTGAGAACCATGGCCTCAGATTTGGAGGTGCTGATCCTCATTCCCGCTGCTTCACACTCGGCTGCGAACCGTTCCAGTGCGAGCTGGAGGCCCTCACCCGATGAAGCCAACAGAACCACATCATCCGCAAAAATCAGAGATGAGATTCTGAGGCCACCAAAGCGAAAGCCCTCCGCCACTTGGCTGCGCCTAGAAATCCTGTCCATAAAAATTATGAACAGAACCGGAGACAAAGGGCAGCCCTGGCGGAGCCCATCACCCACCGGTAACGAGTCCGACTTATTGCCGGCAATGCGAACCAAGCTCTTGCAACCGTTGTATAGGGATCGAATGGCCAGACACCCCATACTCCCGCAACACCTCCCACAGGACACTCCGAGGGACACGGTCGAATGCCTTCTCCAAGTCCACAAAACACATGTAGACTGGTTGGGCAAACTCCCATGCACCCTCAAGTATCCTCGAGAGGATAAAGAGCTGGTCCAGTGTTCCGCGACCAGGACGAAAACCGCATTGTTCCTCCTGTATCCGAGGTTCGACCAGCGGACGAACTCTCCTTTCCAGCACCCTGGCATAGACTTTCCCAGGGAGGCTGAGGAGTGTGATCCCCCTGTAGTTGGAACACACCCTCCGGTCCCCCTTCTTAAAGATGGGGACCACCACCCCGGTCTGCCAGTCCACAGGTACTGCCCCTGATCTACACGCAACATTGCAGAGGCGTGTCAACCAGGACAGCCCTACAACGTCCAGAGCCTTCAGGAACTCGGGGCGGACCTCATCAACACCAGGGGCTCTGCCACCAAGGAGTTGTTTAACTGCCTCAGTGACCTCGCCCCCGGAAATTGGCGGGTCATTCCTCTCATCCCCAGACTCTGCTTCCTCCTCGGAAGACGTGTCAATGGGATTAAGGAGGTCCTCGAAGTATTCCTTCCACCGCCTGACAATTTTCTCAGTCGAAGTCAGCAGCGCTCCGCCAGCACTATACACAGTGCAGGTAGAGCACCGCTTTCCCCTCCTGAGACGCCTGACGGTTTGCCAGAATCTCTTCGAGGCAGTCCGAAAGTCTTTTTCCATGGCCTCTCCGAACTCCTCCCACACCCGAGTTTTTGCTTCAGCCACTGCCCGAGCCGCATTCCGCTTGGCCTGTCGATACCTGTCGGCTGCCTCCGGAGTCCCACAGGCTAACCAAGCCCGATAGGACTCCTTCTTCAGCCTGGTGGCTCCCTTCACCTCTGGTGTCCACCATTTGGTTCGGGGATTACCACCACGGCAGGCACCAACCACCTTGCGGCCGCAGCTCAATGCAGCAGCTTCGGCAATGGAGACGCTGAACATGGTCCATTCGGACTCAATGTCCCCAGTCTCCCTCGGAATGCTGTTGAAGCTCTGCCGGAGGTGTGCGTTGAAGATCTCGCGGACTGGGGCCTCTGCTAGACGTTCCCAGCACACCCTCACTACGCGTTTAGGTGCACCAGGTCTGTCCAGCGTCCTCCCCCACCACCTGATCCAACTCACCACCACGTGGTGATCAGTTGACAGCTCAGCCCCTCTCTTTACCCGAGTGTCCAGAACATATGGTCGCAGGTCTGGTGATACGATTATAAAATCGATCATCGACCTACGGCCTAGAGCGTCCTGGTGCCACGTGACAGATGTCAGATGTCCATATATATAGCACTGTTGCCGCAAGAAGGTCCTGAGTTCAATTCCACCATCAGGCCGGGTTCTTTCTGTGTGGAGTTTGCATGTTCTCCCCGTGTTTGCGTGGGTTCCCTCCGGGTACTCCGGCTTCCTCCCACAGTCCAAAGACATGCACCTTGTGGGGATAGGTTAATTGGATAATACAAATTGTCACTAGGTGTGAATGTGAGTGTGAATGGTTGTCTGTCCCTGTGTGTTGGCCCTGCGACAGACTGGCGACCTGTCCAGGGTGTACCCCGCCTTTCGCCCTATGACAGCTGGGATAGGCTCCAGCGCCCCCCGCGACCCTGAAAAGGATAAGCGGAAGTGAATGGATGGATGGATGGATGGAGATATATATATATATATATAGGTCCCTCATCCTACATGAATAGGATGAGGGACCTATGGATTCTTCGATACCCAACATCCACAATGACGGCAAAACAACTAGTAGCTCAGTGTTCCAACATTCGAAAGAAGGGACTGCTCTCACAGCTAGAAGTACCCTCAGAAGGTCTGCTAGATGATGTTAATGCAGCACTACGGGCAATACCTACAACCACGATTACCGACACTAACAAGCTCATCTACAATACGGCAACAGTGATCAGTGAGATGCTTGGCTACAAGTTGAACAGCGACAAGGGGCAGTACCCTCCATGGAGAAGGAGGCTAGAGGGCAAGATCAAAGTAGCACGGAGGGAGGTTAGCCAACTAACGGAGTTGCAGAAAGGTGCGACAAATAGGGTGCCTAAGAAATACAGCAAGCTGTCCATACCTGAGGCCTTGGAAACTGCCAAGCAAAGACTCACAGCCTTGGCCAGCCGCTTGAGGAGGTACACCAGAGAGATAGAAGGCAGGAGAATAAACCAGCTGTTCTCCACAGAACCAGCAAAGGTGTACTCTCAGTGGCAAGGGAACAATAAGAGAACAGCACCACCAAGGCTGGAGACGGAGCAATACTGGAAGAGCATATGGGAGAAGGATGCAACCCATAACGGCAATGCTCAGTGGCTAGTGGATCTGAGGGCAGACCACAGCGACCTCCCTGAACAGGGTCCAGTAACCATCACAGTGGCAGATATCCAAGAAAGGGTCTCCAGTATGAAGAGTTGGACAGCACCAGGGCCCGACATGGTTCACGCCTACTGGCTGAAGAAGCTGACTGCACTCCACGAGCGTCTGGCAGCACAAATGAACCAGCTGCTAGTTAACGAGAGACACCCGGAATGGCTAACTGAAGGCCGGACGGTCCTGATCCCCAAGGACCCCAAGAAGGGACCGGTCCCCTCCAACTACCGACCAATAACCTGCCTCAGTACTACATGGAAGCTCCTGTCAGGCATCATATCGGCTAAGATGAACAGGCACATGGGTCAATACATGAGCGGGACACAGAAAGGAATTGGCAAGAATACCAGAGGCGCAAAACACCAGCTACTGGTAGACAGAACAATCAGCCGAGACTGCAAGACCAGACTGACCAACCTGTGCACTGCCTGGATTGATTACAAGAAGGCCTATGACTCAATGCCCCACAGCTGGATACTGGAATGCCTAGAATTGTACAAGATCAATGGGACCCTAAGAGCCTTCATCAGGAACTCAATGGGGATGTGGCGTACAACACTAGAGGCCAACTCCAAGCCCATAGCACAAGTCACCATCAAGTGCGGGATCTACCAAGGAGATGCTCTGTCCCCACTGCTGTTCTGCATAGGCCTGAACCCCCTCAGTGAGATCATTAACAAGACTGGCTACGGATACCGACTACGGAACGGAGCAGTTGTCAGCCACCTCCTGTACATGGATGACATCAAGCTGTATGCCAAGAGTGAACGAGACATCGATTCACTGATCCACACTACCAGGCTATACAGCAATGACATTGGAATGTCGTTCGGACTGGAGAAGTGTAGTCGGATGGTAACAAAGAGAGGGAAGGTAGTCAGAACTGAGGGGATTGAACTACCAGAAGGCAACATTGCAGACATAGAGGACAGTTACAAGTACTTGGGGATCCCACAGGCGAATGGGAACCACGAAGAGGCCGCTAGAAAAGCTGCAACCACCAAGTACCTGCAGAGGGTCAGGCAAGTCCTGAGGAGTCAGCTGAATGGTAAGAACAAGATCCGGGCCATCAACACGTACGCCCTGCCCGTGATCAGGTACCCTGCTGGGGTAATAGGCTGGCCAAAGGAGGAGATAGAAGCCACTGACATAAAGACAAGAAAGCTCCTTACCATGCATGGAGGGTTTCACCCCAAATCCAGCACCCTGAGGCTGTACGCTAAGCGGAAGGAAGGGGGCCGGGGACTGGTGAGTGTCAGCACCACAGTCCAGGATGAGACAACGAACATCCAAGAATACATTGGGAAGATGGCCCCAACTGACCGAGTGCTCAGTGAATACCTCAGGCAGCAGAAACCCAAGAAAGAGGAGGGAGACGAGGAACCATCATGGAAGGACAGGCCCCTGCACGGTATGTACCACCGGCAGATAGGGGAGGTGGCTGATATCCAGAAATCCTACCAGTGGCTGGACAAAGCTGGACTGAAAGACAGCACAGAAGCACTAATCATGGCAGCACAAGAACAAGCTCTGAGCACAAGATCCATAGAGGCTGGGGTCTATCACACCAGGCAAGACCCCAGGTGCAGGCTGTGTAAAGATGCCCCAGAGACAATCCAGCACATAACAGCAGGGTGCAAGATGCTAGCAGGCAAGGCATACATGGAACGCCATAACCAAGTGGCCGGCATAGTGTACAGGAACATCTGTGCCGAGTATAACCTGGAAGTCCCGAGGTCAAAATGGGAGATGCCCCCAAGGGTGGTGGAGAATGACCGAGCTAAGATCCTGTGGGACTTCCAGATACAGACGGACAAAATGGTGGTGGCTAACCAACCGGACATAGTGGTGGTAGACAAACAGAAGAAGACGGCCGTAGTGATCGATGTAGCGGTTCCGAATGACAGCAATATCAGGAAGAAGGAACACGAGAAGCTGGAGAAATACCAAGGGCTCAGAGAAGAGCTCGAGAGGATGTGGAGGGTGAAGGTAACGGTGGTCCCCGTGGTAATCGGAGCACTAGGTGCGGTGACTCCCAAGCTAGGCGAGTGGCTCCAGCAGATCCCGGGAACAACATCGGAGATCTCTGTCCAGAAGAGCGCAGTCCTGGGAACAGCTAAGATACTGCGCAGGACCCCTCAAGCTCCCAGGCCTCTGGTAGAGGACCCGAGCTTGAAGGATAAACCGCCCGCAGGGGCGTGCTGGGTGTTTTATATATATATATATATATATATATATATATATATATATATATATATATATTCTTCCTCTACAGCCCCCCTATTTTTGCACATGTCGAGGAACGTGTCAGGCTACATTTCACTGTGTGTTATACTTGTATAACTATGCATGTGACAAATAAAGAACCTTGAACCTTGAACTTATGGACACTCTTATGTTCGAACAGGGTGTTCGTTATGGCCAAACTGTGAGTAGCACAGAAGTCCAATAACAAAGCACCGCTCGGGTTCAGATCAGGGAGGCCGTTCCTCCCAATCACGCCCCTCCAGGTCTCGCTGTCGTTACCCACGTGAGCATTGAAGTCTCCCAGCAGGACAACAGAGTCTCCAGGTGGAGCACCTTCCAGCCCCCCCCAGGGACTCTAAGAGGGCTGGGTACTCCGAACTGCCACTCGGCGCATAAGCGCAGATGACAGTCAGGACCCGTTCCCCGACCCTAAGGCGCAGGGAACAAACCCTCTCGTCCACCGGGCCTGTTGTTAAAAAAAAAAAAAAAAACAATTTTCAATTTTTTTGTAGTTTATTGCATTTTTTTCCAATTTATGTAATTACTATGTACTTAATGCATACATATTATTAAAATTTGGGCTATAATGGTTGTATTGATGTATAGCAACACTACAACATGTAAAAGTATAATATAAACTCTGGCGGACTTGGTTCTATGGTAGGTCTTAAAGGGTTAAACACTAATCGAAAACACTGTTGCTTCAGCTCAGCAAACAGAGATCAACAAACACTGAGGTCAAGGAAAAAAATAAATAAAAATGAATAAATATATTAAAAATACATTTAGACGAATGTCTATCTAGGTGTACCGTGTCAGTGTTAAGTAATATAATAACTGAGGGAACGAAGAATTTTAAGTTCCTGTTTGTTCTATAATGGGGTACAAGGTAAGAGCAACCTGAGAGGGTGTGGCTTTCTTTGGAATAGTTCTAATAAGGGAAACTGACTTGTTTGTTACTGAGTTATACTCTATATTTCAAAAGGACACAACCTTTTCTGGAAATCATTTCGATAGCAGCCTCCCCTTGCATTGGCTTGAGTCTTTCCCACATCTTTTATGTATACTGCATGTCCAAAATCTGGTTTTACCTTCTTGTACTAAATGGGGCGAAACTATACAATAGGTACAGTGTCAATGTTGAGTTTGCTTACACAAAAACTGAGGAATATTTTTTCTGCTCTACTTTAAAATCTGATTTAAATATTTCTACAGCTCATTAAATTCTTTATGAGTTTAGAGGAAAATGAGAAATCAATATGTATTTTGTCTCACCTCTCTCCAACAAGCTTTTTAATCATAACACCAAAAAACTGATAATGTTAAATTAATGAAGCATGGCAACCTATGTGTTTTGATTTTACAAAATCACTTGCTAATATAAAAATGCTGAAGACAGGGGCACTTTGATGTGAGTGTATGTAAAAAAGAAAAAGAAAAAGAAAAAAAAAACACTGTGTGTATGTGTACATACCACAGAGCAGGGTTTCTGTCAGAAAGTTAATGATGCATGAACTCGCTAATCAATTCACAACGAGGTCCTATTGCAACAAGACTTGACAGTTATGGAGAACCTCAAGTATTCCCTTTGGTGTGCATGCATTCAGAAATATATTAAAAGGAAATCTGCCTTACAGTAGTAATGTATGTAGTTGTTTTGCATACAAAATCATGTATTTCAAAGTAAGCGTTCTACAGTCAAACATGAGATACTTAAACATTATTCAAGCTAGGGTCAGCTCAACATTTCTAAAGAAATTATCTCACTGTCTGGTGCTGTGATTGTTCCTCCAAAAAAGTAATATGTTACGTATTACTTGCTACTTTTCGTAAGAGTAAAGCAGTGTGTGAGACTCTCAGTACAGGACTCAGCTTTAACATCATACTGGGTTCTTTGCTAGCTTTGTGTTGGCATGCTGTCTGTGCGGATGGTTGCAAAGAGTTAAAGCAGTTTGTACTTTATCATTGTTCTGTTGTCCTTTATACCAATAAAAAGAAATGTCCATATCTCTACTCCTCAAAAGCTGTAGACAGCTTCACCATTTCCATTCTCCCTGCGTACAAACTAATATCAACTGGCTGCAGGGTTCTCACTGTAAGTGTTCAGGACAAAAAAGCAGTTTTGCTTTTTTTCCCTTTGTAATCCAAAGAAGAACATAACTATAATGTGATTACTAAATTTAGTACAGTAACACATTGCAGTACTGCATTAGAGAATGTAATGTGATTACAGTAATGCATTACTTTGGAATGAAATACACCTAGTACTGTACTTTACTAGTACTTTAATGAACATAGACACCTTAGGTTAGTTAGATGTCTTCTTTCAAGTTAGATATCTGAATAATAAAAAAATAAACATAGAAGACTGAAATGTTGGCTGTTTTGGGCTACTGCACTCCAACACACATTACTAAAAAAATGTTTTAAAAAAATAAATGAATCAAGGTTCCTTTTATAAAGAAAAAAACTTTTTAGAGGTCATTCGTAATTGGTGATAAATAAACTAAAAACTAGATATATTTTCTGTCTCCTCAAATGGTTATGAAAAGAGTCATGTTCCACCTAGCTTTTAAAATTTGTTTTTTAGCACACAAACCCTGAGGCTGTGAGCTGATTTTCAACCACAGCCCCCCTCAGCTTCAGCCACAAACAGTGACCATCATTATCTGTTGATTTGTAAATGTGCTAGCACCACAGGATGATTTACAGTGCAGGCCATCCATTAGCATCACAAAGGCTCAAATGTGCAAGATACAGGAACAAGAGGCCGTAACGAGCACTTGGGCTTGAATTTGAATAATGAATGTGTTTCCAGGGGAACAGACAAGTGTTCATTTTATATGCAACATGTTTTATTGTTGACAGGGGATTTCTTTAAATCACCCAGTAGTTCTTCAGCTAAGACACCTGAGTTAGAAAACACAAACACTGCAGTTGTCTTTATTACACGCGTGGGCAGTCGCTCTGAGACCTGCGTCTCATCACTGCCTGCACTCTTTATTTATACATGTCTGTGTGTGTGTGTGTGTGTGTGTGTGTGTGTGTGTGTGTGTGTGTGTGTGTGTGTGTGTGTGTGTGTGTGTGTGTGTGTGTGTGTGTGTGTACACACAAATAGCTTCTTATTCTAAGAACTCTGAGCTGAGGTTCCCCTTTTTCTAATTCTGAATGTTCTTACAAAAAGAGGAAGCTATCAGTTGTTTATCACACAAAAGTACATGTCAAAAGTCACGCAGACGTTTGCTTAGTGATTAAATAAAAGAATACATTTCATGAAGCTGATCACATTATATAAAAACAATATTCTTTTGACAATTGTGCTTCAGAAATTTTAAATGTCTGGGAGGGGGGGGGGCGGTTAAGTTGTATGATAACCCTCTAAGACTTAAGTCATAATGAGTGACTACCCCAACTTTAACTCTAGCCAAGCAGAGTAAAACATTTTTTGTATTTAACCACGAGTGAACCACGTAATAATGTGTGGTTGGTCACATGTTCGTTCGTGATCTTGACAGCATGCACACTGTGGTTTGTAGTTTAAAGTACATTGAAAAGACCAATGATAGACATGCACAGGCCTGCTGCATATTTGCACAAATTTCTTTCCAAACCATTGGGTTCGTGTGTGTCAGCTTAGCACTGTTTATGGTTTTGCTGCTGAAGGATTTCTATACTGTACATGCAGAGTGAATAATTCTGTCTTAGTTGGCTACATGCTGTGCCCACTGGGTCATGAAAGTGACTTTGTGTCTCTGTAATTGGCAGAGTGATCCACCGCATGGTGATCAGGCAGTCTGCTGCCATTACAGATGTCTGTAACCAGAAAAAATCCAAAAGGCATCAGCAGAGAATGATGTCTGCTAGTTAAGGACTTATTGTTGCATACTTTGTCATGGAATTTGTATCACTGAACACATTCCATAACACTCTTTTTCCACCGTCTACTGACACCGATACAAACTGCACTCTTTAACCTGGTCTGGTTCCTTTTTTACCTGGCACCTCCTGTACAGGCTTGCAACTCAGCTGCGGTTCCTTTTTGCAGTTGTGTGCAGCAGGGGCGATTCTAGGATCAGAGCTTTGGGGGTGCTGAGCACCCAGAGAGTTGCCCTGCAGCAGTCCCTGCATCCTTAAATGTCTCCAGTTGTCCCGAGTTCCCTCTGACTGTCACTTTGGTGCATTTAAACCCCTGTTCCTCCCTGTCCTCATCGTCTGTTGTCTTCATCTCCATTATCAGTCATCATAATTTTACCACCTCTGTGCAAGTCTGCAAATTTCTTTATTAAATCATAAGATTCTTAAATTCATCAAGTCTCTCTGTGCCTGGGTCCTCGTCACAAAACATGACAATACTGTTTTGTACATTTTAACACAATTTAATCCCCACATTTGTGAAAGAAAAGCAAAAAACTTTTTTGAAAAGTCTGTAACAAAACCATCAAATCTGATCAAGGTTATTTAAATGCTGCTAAAGAAGAATGGATTGGAATTTTAAAAAATACATATCCTAACCTTAATTACTGCGGGAGAATAATGAATGATGCTCATAGTGAGTAAAAAGTAAACTGAGTGCATCTTTTGGAAAGAGATTCACTTTTAAAGTGTATGTATAATACAATACAGATACATAAAAAATACACTCCAAAAATAGAAGAGTCCTTGAAATGTACAAAATATTATTAAAAAATTTAAAAACTGGAGACACCCTGGCTTATGGTACAATGTATACAATGTATGAAAAGACCTTTACTGCAGATACTACTGTGGCTCTGCAGATCTTTTCTTTTCTTTTATCCTATGTCGCCTCACCTTGAGGTTGACAAATCTATCACATTTTGGTGGTCAAGTCTCTCAAGCATCTCTTTCTCAACTGACATCACAACCAGGTGCTGGAGTCTGCTTTGAGCCATGGTCCTTCTCAGCCAGGTATGGAGCTGACTCAAGACACTAAAAGACCTCTCACAGCTCCAGCTGCTAACTGGGTTTGTTAGGGCAACCTGAATAACAGTTTTCAGTTCGGGGAAGATCTGATTATCCTGAAGATTGTACAATGTTAACATATCTGGGATGGCACCAGCCTCACTCTTGAGCTTCAAAAAGTCTCTGGCAACCGTGACTTCCTCTGACTGAAGCTCAATATGGTAATGCAGTGCCAGGGCTGACAACCCAGTTTGTTTTGCAGATCCTGTATAGTAGATTTAACATAGGGAGAACACAACTTCCAGATTGTACGAGTAAAATTAGTTGTGTTTTTTTTCTTTGCCAGTTTAACAGTTTCTATTTTGCCTGTTAATACTCCCTGTCTGTTTTCTTACCTGGTTCTTCCTGACCTTCTACTTTGTACTCAGGTTCCCCTCTTTCCTCTCTCTTTCTTTGGACTGACAGTCATACACAAATAGATTGTATTCAGTTAGATTAAAAAAATACTATTAACCCTCCTGCCATCCTTTAAAAAACTCACACCCATCACCCTAGGGACCATTCTCAGCCACGCCATAAAAAGACCATATATCCATATTTTATTCCACTTTAAATTAGCCAACCTTGTAAAACTACTTCTCCCTGAAATATTCATGTAAAGTTTTAATTATATTTTCGTTGTTTTAACCCTTCAAATCCCAGTGTTATTACATGAGCGCCCTGTGTTATAAGCCCCAAAAACCAAAAAACGAAACTAAATATTTCCACAAAAAACCAGTTGAAGTAATATGTGATTGTCATTATAAGTAGGCCTTTAGATGGACCAAACATTGGCACCAACATACATTTTGACCTGCCATTATTTTTTTTGCATTTTTTTTGCAATTTAAAAATTTAAACTTCAAGGCCCTGAGTCTTCATTGACATCCAAGAAAAGAAGAAAAAATAAAATCATATGATGATAATTTGGGGTTGAAAAATAGCGTTTATAATGGAAGTCAATGGGCAGAAAATGGTCCCCAGGGTGATGGGTGTGGGGATTTCTGCTGCTCAGCCATTTTAGGCTGAGCAGCCACATAGCAGTGGCACAAAAAGGTCCCAAGAAGGCAGGAAGGTTAAGATCACTAATAAAAAAAAAGTCCTCTCTCAGTTTACTTTCAACCAAAATGCAAATAACCAAACCACATGTACATCTAATAAAGGATATAAATATTGAAACACTGATCCAACATTATCCTTTATTGATGGATCATTTGATTTTACACTTTTACCTGAATGTTGCTCCTTTTTTTGAAAAAACTTCCTCATATCCATTATGAACCTGGCTGTCTCTCTGTACACACACACACACACACACACACACACACACACACACACACACACACACACACACACACACACACACAAAACAGGAGTTATAAGGTTAATTGGCATCCAGCCAGTTAGCTAGTTAGTACCTTGGGTTCAATATGGGCACATACACATAGGACAAAATAACCAGTTTCTCTCATTACATTTCAAACAGGATGGTGGTAACAACAGCAGGCTACGGACAATGTTAAGTTTTAGATTTTAAATAGGCTGTATACATTTCAATGGGAGCAACATTTCTTCTCTCCCTCTCTTTCATTCTTTCTCCCTGTCCTCTCCCCCACTCATGTCTGTTCAGTCTTTAAAAATCAAAAATAAAATAAATACATAATTATAATAAAGGTCAATCAAATGGACCAATATGGCAAGGCCATGATGATCCACTTGGTAAAGTAAATCCACTTGGCATCTTTCTTGGCCTTCAGACAACAATTCTGATGGCTAAAGATCCAAACGGGACAGGCAAAAATAAATAAATAAATGGGAGCAACAGGACGGTCAAATGTCGCTGATGTTACTACAGAGCAGAACAAATTGTAGGGTAGCAAACATAGTCGGGAAACACGTTTTCAACACAGCAGGTTACCTGGTGTAATGTTTTTCATCTAAAAAGAAACATGGCCTGACTCCTAACTATATAAAGAGTAACTGAAGGTTAAATGCAGCTAATATGTCCTGTTTTAAACCAGGCACTTCCACCTCCGCTCCGCTGCGTCTCAGCCACCTTCGCTCTGGCAGCAATGGCGCTAGAGCCAGAGCAGGGGAGAGGTGAGCTGGAACAAACCACTTTGGTAGAGGGGGGGGGGGGGGGGGGGGGTTATTTATAGTTTTGTTGTTAAAATGTTCCATCTCAATTACGTACTGTATGCTTTTTATATTTTTAGTAGTGTGTCCCACAAACAGCAAATATTGTCCAAAAAAAGTAAGTAATCTTTGGGGGTGCTTTGATTCATTTTGGGCTAAAATCGCCCCTGGTGTGCAGATAAAATCCATTTTAATCCCCAAGTGATGCAGTGGTTGTTTCTTTATCTCTGACTAGGCTGATTTCATCAGAGACCAATAGCAGTTTCTTTCTGTCTCTGAATGTCTGAGAATATATTTGCTTCAAATTATTACACTTCTCTTATAGTGTCTGGCTTTTTTAAACCAATATCTCCATAATATCTCTGTAATTGTCAGGGCTCTGTGTGCGGGCAGGCGGAGAGGAGGATCCAAACGCAGGACTCAGACACTAACTTGAAACTCAAAAACCTCAGCTTTATTGCTGGTACGAAAACAAAACATGAAGTGAACATGGAATATGGAGAACCGACACACACAGGCATAATCTGATGGTACAACATGACACCGAGCATGGGAAAACACAGGGCTTAAATACACAGGGTAGTAATGAGGGAATGGGCAACAGAAGGGAGACACAGCTGGGGGAGATCAGGGCTAACGAGACGGGGGAGCTAAGCTGCACACACTAACATAAGACAAAGACTTTCACAATAAAACAGGAAACAAGAATTACTAAACCAGATGCAGACACGACACTGAGAGACAGACTAGACACTGAACAGAAACTGTAATACACATGAGAACCCAAAACCTAAGAACTGATCCCTCACCAAGAATAACAGAAACAGATCTATAAGGATAATAATAAACAAAGCACCAGAACATCAGAAAACAATCCATAATGCAAAAATAAACCAAAACATAATAAACTCAAAATACTGGGTCCAACGGACCCAGAACCATGACAGTAATGTC
Organism: Mchenga conophoros; assembly: GCF_057382185.1. NCBI lineage: Eukaryota > Metazoa > Chordata > Actinopteri > Cichliformes > Cichlidae > Mchenga > Mchenga conophoros. The sequence goes on along the minus strand of NC_140527.1, from coordinate 15,547,451 downwards.
TGCCACACAAAAGGTCAGAAGAGGAGATTTTGAGCTCTTCACGGATGGCATAAACTGGTAAGCATACACAAAAAACGTCATGTGAATAGGCCAGAAAAACACTCATTAAATGCCCAGTGTTTGGAAGGATTCCCCAACTGTTAGGGTCAAATGTATATAGTGACTTTGTGTAACCAAAATCGGGCTGCTATGTAGAAACCACAAAAAACATAAAAAACGTATTAATAAAAAAGCGATGTGTGGCATTTGATTACTTGTGTAAAGTCTATAGGTGTGTGTTGTATACAGAGAAAATGAAATTAGTTCCCACTGTTCAATACAAAATAACACTCAAACTAATAAGAGGCCCGTGACTGTCCTCACTTGATATCTCAGGTTTAAATGCCCCGTAACCAGGGTAACAACATCATATTTGATGACAAGAAAAATATGATGATCTTTAGAGATTTTAAGACTTTATATCAACTTCTCAAGTTGATGAGCTGTTGGGACAATCAATACTCCAACAACTGGCTCATGATCTTTCTGCAGGTTTTGTCCATCATCGTTCCCTCCTGCACTAATGGTGTATCATCACATCATTTTGAAATGTCTAAACCTTTGGGAGATTTAGGTCAGGATATTTACCACAGTTGTCCAGTTTCAGCAGGAAATTGTGCACTTCAGATGTATTCCTGTGTCAGTGGCATTGACATTTCTGTCAGGTGAATGGAAAACATATGCAGTGTATCTATGACATTTACTCTTTTTTTAATGATTACATGCAGATAACCATGTTACAATCAAACTAATATCAGTCACTCCAAAGAAATTCTAAATAGTCAAGAACTTCCATATGGTTTTCTAGGTAGTGTGACATGCCCCTATGGATCTTAAACCCTAAGAAACTAATTTTTCTTCCAGGAATTTTCAGCATTGTTTTGATAGAGAGGGTTGAGACAAGTTTTTAAACTTTTTAAAAACTTTGTAATGAAATACCTTTCTGTAAGTATCAAGGACATCACAGCACCATGAGCAATTGTGATTTTAGGCATGAAGCGAGCAGAAACTGAGAATGCTCATCAACTGTCTTTCATCACAATGAGGTACTTCTTTTAAACACACCAACTGAGCTGTGTCCTATTCTACGGGGTGGGCCATTTATATGGATACACCGTAATAAAATGGGAATGGTTGGTGATATTAAAGTCCTGTTTGTGGCACATTAGTATATGTGAGGGGGCAAACTCCTCAAGATGGGTGGTGACCATGGTGGCAATTTAGAAGTCGGCCATCTTGGATACAACTTTCGTTTTTTTCAATAGGAAGAGGGCCATGTGACACATCAAACTTATCGGTAATGTCACAAGAAAAATAATGGTGTGCTGTAGTTATCAATTGGATTATTTCAGTCGAAGCAGATAATCAATACTTTGCAAAAAATAACATAAACATTAGATTTATAAACACTGAAATATGTTCAAGTTTGACAGCTACCACCAGCATTTTTCATGATATTCACAAATTCTTCAAAAATCCTAAAATATTTCTGGTAATGACATCAAACAGTGAATAGATCAAAATAAAGAGAACTTCTGCTTTCATACATATACATTTTCAAAGAAAAAACAACTTTTTTTCTATCCACACTTAATATCCTTGGGCAAGATGTTATCCACAACTTGCTTTCCCATACATACATGCAGTAGCAGCTTTAGATATGGGTGACACGGGCAGTTGCACGGGGCGACATCGTGGTGGGGGGCGGCATCACGGGCATCGGTAAAAAAAAAACGCTCATACTTGTGCTGCCCCGACGTCATCCAGCGCATATTGGGAATGGTACAGGCACCGATCGGTTTTCAACAGTTTTATGTTAATGTACAATCCTTAATATGTTTTGTGGGGGTGGGGGGGGGGGGGTGTTCGCCCAGGGCGCCAAACAAGCTAGGACCGCCACTGCATACATGGGAGTATGAATGCGTGTGAACAAATGAATGAATGAGGCAAGTTGTTCAAACTACGTTGAGTGCTCAAGAAGAGTAGAAAAGTGCTATATAAGAACCAGTCCAGTGATCATTTCAATGAAATAAAAAAAACACAATTATGAACAAAAACCTAATAAAAACAGACTTGTCTTTTCTCAAAGATAGACAATTTGAGCATAAAACTAATTACATATTCAGGTTTCTTTATCTTCTAATTGTCAAAGGGGGGAGACATTCTGGGGTCTGTGTTCACCAGGAACAGGAGAACCACAAAACAATTAAGCATGACTGCATAAAAACCACATACAGAAGCTGTAGTGGGCAAGTTCTAACTTCGCTGGCTGACAGACAACAGACTTTGAAGTCAAGTTGGACAACAAAAGCTAGATTCAAAAATGTCTACAGATTTGGGGTGTGTCAGGAAAGAGGCTTGTACCGTGTTTCCTTGTTCTTATTAAATGCAGACTAAAGGTCTTTTGTCTGGATACTTCTGGAAGACATTTCCACAGTGTATTTTGTCATTCTCCCTGTCGCTCTCTGCCACGGTTTGTGTTTAGCCAAGTTAATTGGTTGAGATCGATTTTCGCCCTCTGGGGTATGCACACACATCTGCCTGAACATTATTACTGTGGATATAAATGCAGAGAGCAGTGCTGATATTTGTTTGACTGGTGTATGAAGGTTATTTGAGCGTGTGTGTCATGTAACACACACTTAAAGATGAATGGTCTTCTGATTTCCCTCTTTGACTGCCATATTGGCCACTTTTTATTTAGTTTGGAGTCAATATTTCGAGGTTTTAAAAATAATTGTCAAACCATATATATATAAATTAAAGAATGTGCATGTATAGTCATGGTAAATAGATTTCTATTATTCCCAACTATTCATGCTCAAACAATATGATAACCCATTGTGATATACATAGAAATGTATATCACATTCATTCCTTTTGTGTCATGTTGAACATTTATGATATTTTCAAAAGATTTAGTGGAGAATTTACATAATTGTAATTAAATAAAGCTTCAAAGTAAATGTCCAAAAAATAGGTATTACTATGATGGCGACCATTTGAGACTTTAATCTTGAATAAGGCTTTAGGCTCCATGCCGATGATGTCATACTACTGCATGGATCTGCAGGTGGTAGTACTATGCCAGTATACACCAATAAGCCTAGTTTAACTTGTTCCAACACATGCCCAACACCTTGTAGGGCGTTTTTCATTTCTCCAGATAGTATGTACAAAATACTGCTGACCCATAAGCCTCACTTTGATCTAGTTATCTGGTATTAACAAATTAGCCCTTGCCAAAACTGCTCACCTCTTCAAAACTACCTGTTTCTACCTGCAACTCACATAAGCAGCGCCCACCCAACAATGGATTTTTTCGGACGGATGCCAATAACTTTTGTTTGGAAACTAAGAAAAATATATTAGCTGATATTCTTCAAACTGTGTGATGATTTGGCCTTTTACCGTGAGGACCTTAGAAATCAGGAGGGAGCTCCTTCTGTCATGGTCCTGGGCCCTGTTGGCCCAGTATTCTTAGTTCTCTTGTATTTTTGTATTTTGTTCCCTATTTAGGCCATGTTTCCTGAGTTGCCCTGTTGTGTTGTTCCCTAAGTGTTTTCCCTTCGTGACTCTCACCCCCTGTGTGCCCCTCTATGTATTCATGAGCCCTTGTCCCCTTTCGTGTTTTATTCCATGTTTTCCCCAGCCTGTTATGTCTGTGTTCTCCCCGTGCTCTCTCCTCCTGTCTGAACCTCTGTGTACTTCCTGTTTGACTCTGCCCGTCTCCCGTCAGTGTTATGTTCACCCCGCCCTGTCTCGTTATGGTTATCTGTGTCAGCTGTGTTCCCCGTGTGTTCCCACTTTCCTCGTTAACCCTCTGTGTATTTCTGTCTGTGTCTCCCTCTGTTCGGCGTCGCGTTCTCCCTCATTGTTGTGTGGATTCCCTGTGTCTCCCTACGAATGTTAGTTTATTGATTCCCAGTTTAGTTGAGTTCTGTATTTCCTATGTTCTGCCTGTCAGCAATAAAGCTGCTTTTGAGTTCATCCCCGTGTTTGTGAATCTTGCGATTGGGTCCTCCTCCCGCCTGCCACACAGCCGATCCATGACAGAAGAACGCGACCACGACATGGACCCAGCGATTCACAACCCCTCCGCTGACCTCCGGGAGGATCTGATTTATACAGTGGAGTATCACTGTCAGGAGTGGGTGGCGTTGCCCGAGGGTGAGTACCGGGAGACCGTAGCCGTCCGTCTACAGCGGATGGTGTCCGGACTCCCGTGGCTATTCGGCGCGCTCCGCCCCCACATCCAGGACTTCCTCGTCTCCACTGTAGGCGTCCTCCCAGAGCAGTCGCTCCTGTACGAAGAGCCGGAGGATGTTCAGCCCGGCCTGCTGACGGATTCGCGACCCGGCTCGTCTCCTCCCCCTTCCCGGAGAAAACGGCGTCCCCGCCGTTGCCGTTCCCGAGCAGCGGAGCAGTTTTCCCCCCTGGGAGAGAGTGACCGTGTGTCACACTCTCAGCCCGAGCCTTCGGGTCCCGGACTCCATAACTCATGCACAATCGCGAGTGGCGCTGTTTTTTTGACACCAGACTTGGATAATTCTGTTCCCTTTTTTTTGGACTCCAGGGACACTATACAGCGAGGCACCTCCGTGCCCGATCATTCACCGGGTGCTCTCGCTGGTAACCCCTGTGTTTTTGAGCCCTCTGATTCAGGAAACGCTCGCAGCATTTCCTTTGGTTTAGCGGATATGACGGTGTCACCCGTGGAGGTAACTGAACCTAAGACTGTTATTTCTCACCAGACTCATCTACACACTGCTACTAGCATTGTAGCCCCGCAGAACTGTGTTACTCCGCCCTTGGACTCTAGGGTTTCCCGGTCAGAGTTCAGCCATACACCGGTAGCATCAGTAGCTCTAGATAAAACGGTGCATGCTGAGGAGCACAAACCATCAGAGACTATGTGTTCTGTAGCTGACGCTACCTCTAGTAACTGCTTCATGTTCCAGCCTGTTTTGTCTTTAGACATTGATCTTTCGCAGCCATTTCCTCAATCAACCATTGCTCTCTCAGCTCCTCAAAGAGTTATCGAGAATGAGACCTGGGTAGCTGAGAAAGCCAACTTAACGTCTGCTCCTAGCGTTCTGCCTGAGCCAGGTGACACAGAGGCTATTAGCCATCCCTCTACTATGAACAGTTTAACCTTTAACCCAGCTCTCGTATCTGTGACTCCCAGTGTTGCTCCTTTAGTTTCTCAGGTTGTGGTTTTTTCTGTGCCCCAACTTGAAAGTGTTAACTCGGACGTTACCTGTGCAACCTCACCTTTTCCCATGCCTGCTAAGGTCAAGAACCGCAAGGTTTCGTCTGCTATAGACAGACTAGCAAAAGATTTTGGTTTGAGCTCTACCGAGCTGTTTGCACAGGTTCACTTTTCTGTTCCCCGGTTAAGTTGGTTTAACTCTGTGCACCATGCTTTTCAGCCAGGTTTCGTGGACTCTGTGTGCACTACGTCTCGGGCTACGTCCGGTACGGCTGCGAGTAGCGTGGTTCCACATCCAGGTCATCCGGACGCTGCTTGTATGAGTTTTCCTGTACCTGTGGCTGCCCCTAGACCCACTCTTTCCAAGACTGCTAATGATGCCCTGGACAACTTAAACACAGCAGCGATGCTAGATCCAGCCCACCATAAGTCTCTGTTTACTGACATTGTATTTGACTCCAACAACTTAGTTCACCCAGTCACTGTTTCTGTTCCTATGTGTCGCTCTCCACCTCCAGTTCCTATAACCAGGGCAGCGCGGGCCCAGCTTTCCCTTGCACCCGTATCAGCTTCTCGGGTGAGGGTGGCTGAGGTCCAGCTGGTCCCTGCTTCTATCCCCAGCCTGGCAGAGGCTCCGTTCATCCCGGCACCCGTACCTACCCCTCGGGTGGGGTTGATGGACATTCAGCCGTCACCTCAACCACAAGCGCACCTACCACTACACCTGGCATCCCTGTCCACAACGCAGTCTGTAGCTCAGTCATTAGCACAGTTTCTTTTTTTGTCACCAGTCCAGACTTTAGCACAGTTAGCAGCTCATTTACCCGCTTAGTCATCCGCTCCGTTGTCACCTCAGTTTCTTCCATTGCTTGTTCAGTTCTTAGCTCAGTTAGTAACTTTGTTTCCTGATCAGTCAGTAGTTCAGCAACTCGTCCAGTCACCGCCATCCTCTGCTAGAAGCTCTTGTGAGCTCACTCAGCCAGTTGAGGACAGCGTCGTGCTGACAAAGCTTGGACAGACTGTTAGCCCTGCACAGCCCCAGCCGTTGCCTTCTAAGCCGACTGCACGCCCTGTGCAGCCACAGTTAGCGTCCCCTCAGCCAGAAGTCTCTGCACCAGCTGGCTCTGCACCTGTTTCCGCTGGGGGTTCAGGAGGACCCCTCCAGCCGCTCCTCGTCTCCGCTGGGGGTTCAAGAGAACCTCTCCCGTACCTCGTCTCCGCTGGCGGCTCTGCTCAGCCCGGCCTGCACCTCCTCGTCTCCGCTGGAGGGTCCGAGGGGCCCGTTCAGCCTCCTGTCTCCGCTGGAGGGTCCGAGGGGGCCCGTTCAGCCTCCATCAGCCTCTGCAGCTCCGCCTGGTCCAGCCTCAGCCTCAGCAGCATCGCCTGGTCCAGCCTCAGCCTCAGCAGCATCCGAGTCTTCGTCCTCGTCTGGCCCAGCCTCAGAGTCTTCGTCCTCGTCTGGCACAGCCTCAGAGTCTCCCGCCTCGACTGGTCCCGCCTCGACTGGTCCCGCCTCGACTGGTCCCGCCTCGACTGGTCCTGTGCCCACCGGGCCTCGGCCAGTACGCCTGACACTGGAGAGCCGCCGCTGCCTTCCGCGCGGCCGGCCCCCTGAACTGCTCCGTCGTCTCCTTCGCCGCCGCCGCCGCTGCCTTCCGCGCGGCCGGCCCCCTGAACTGCTCCGTCGTCTCCTTCGCCGCCGCCGCCGCTGCCTTCCGCGCGGCCGGCCCCCTGAACTGCTCCGTCGTCTCCTTCGTCGCCGCCGTTGCCTTCCGCGCGGCCGGCCTCCGGACCAGCTCTGTCACCTGTGCCACCCGCCCGGTCGGCCCCCCGACCGTGTGACCCGTGAACTTTTGTGCCGGTGGGCTCTGGGTCGGCCCCCTGAACTTTATTTGAACTATGGTCTTGTGCTCCTGTGTTTTCTGTTGTTCGTTTTTGTTTTTTGTTCTGAGCCCTCCGTCCTGGGCCCCCGCCGCCCGCCCTGGGTCGTTTTCTGTTTGGTTTTTGTTTTCCCGTGTTTGGGCTGTCTGGAGCCAGCCCTTGTGGGGGGGGGTGATGTCATGGTCCTGGGCTGTGTTGGCCCAGTATTCTTAGTTCTCTTGTATTTTTGTATTTTGTTCCCTATTTAGGCCATGTTTCCTGAGTTGCCCTGTTGTGTTGTTCCCTAAGTGTTTTCCCTTCGTGACTCTCACCCCCTGTGTGCCCCTCTATGTATTCATGAGCCCTTGTCCCCTTTCGTGTTTTATTCCATGTTTTCCCCAGCCTGTTATGTCTGTGTTCTCCCCGTGCTCTCTCCTCCTGTCTGAACCTCTGTGTACTTCCTGTTTGACTCTGCCCGTCTCCCGTCAGTGTTATGTTCACCCCGCCCTGTCTCGTTATGGTTATCTGTGTCAGCTGTGTTCCCCGTGTGTTCCCACTTTCCTCGTTAACCCTCTGTGTATTTCTGTCTGCGTCTCCCTCTGTTCGGCGTCGCGTTCTCCCTCATTGTTGTGTGGATTCCCTGTGTCTCCCTACGAATGTTAGTTTATTGATTCCCAGTTTAGTTGAGTTCTGTATTTCCTATGTTCTGCCTGTCAGCAATAAAGCTGCTTTTGAGTTCATCCCCGTGTTTGTGAATCTTGCGATTGGGTCCTCCTCCCGCCTGCCACACAGCCGATCCATGACACCTTCAGGCACCTAACCAAGACGCCTCCTGGGCTCCTCCTTTTGAAGGTTTTCCAGACACAATGACACACACACACACACACACACACACACACACACACAGAGGCCTGCTATATACCAAGAATTTGTTAGAAAGATTACTCGTCTCTATTGCTTGGGAACCTTTCTGGATCTCTCCCGTTGCTATGGAGAAGACACCCTGCTTGACCTGCTGAGTTTGGAGACGTGAATCGAACTGTAAAGATAAAATGACAAATTGGTTTCTGACCAAAAACAGGAATATTACGAAACATCTCACAGAATGGCTTGTCAAGGTCACTGACAGTATTTCAGTATTTAGGAGATATTAAACCCAGACCACAGATGGATTTTTCAACAAGGTAAGACCTAAAGGGAGATTTCTGAAACTTTACTCCTGTAGTTCAGTGCTGTTTCTTGCCACTGTGGGTTTAGAGCATTACTTTGTTCATATTTTTCAGAGAAAACACAGGGAAACCATTGGATTTGCTATGAGTACTGTAATTTTTAAATTGTGCAGTACACTAAGTAAAGGGCTTTAGCTGGTAACCATGGTGTAGTGTATTTATCTTAATGCCAGGAGAACATGGAACATGATGCTACAAAGCAAAAAAAAAAAAAGACATTTGGAAGGTTTTAATAGAACAATAATAGCAATGACACAGGTAAAGAATGACTGAAATAGCAATAATAAAAATAAATATAAAAAAAATCTGTATTGAACTGCATATTAATGGCCTAATCTGTGTGTGATGGTCCACTAAATCACCATCCACAAACCACAAGTACCAGGGTCTGCTGCAGGCAAGACACTATGACACAGTCTTTTGGAGAGACTTGGACAATATTTAGGGTGGTGCTTTTAATTTTATGTCTGATGTGTGTATATGTACAGTTAGTGATTTGTAAAAAAAAAAAAATATATATATATATATATAAATATTTGGGAACTAGAATGATCCTGTATACTCTAACACCAGTAATGAATACTCTAACAGACTTAAGTGTAATTTTTTTATAGAAAAGTTATAGACTTCAACTAAATGGGTTTAGAATGTAAAAATATAACAGCTATAACAAGATGGCACCAGTGTTTTCGCCGAGCCATCTCCTCGAGCTTTGTCTACTGTTTGCTTTTCTCAGTGTTATCCTGACGCCTTTGCGCTTCTTCTTCTTCTTCCACCTACTGGAACTGAACTGTGCCCCCTCAATTCTTTGCGCTGTGGTGTATCGACCCCAAAATCTTTTAAGGATTTTATTTTCCAATTTGCTGACCTACTAGAGAGCCTGTTTCTACGCTACGACCGTGTGAGGCAAGTACACTAACAAAGGATTCCCTTGTTCTTATTGACACTTTTAATCTCAGGCAGTGGGTAAGTGAACCAACACATTTAAAAGGCCATTCGCTTCATCTAGTTTTGTCTTATGGTCTGGATATTCGTATAACGGATATCAAGGACGCTGGGATTTCTGATCATTCTGCGGTTATGTGTAATGTTACGCTATGACATATGGAGCTTAATGGCGAGGGTCCCTTGTGCCAGATGCGCTCGATTAATTCTGAAACCATTGCTAATTTCTCTACTCTTTTTACCAACTCTGCCCTCTCTGACTTCATCCGTCTTGTGGATTTATCGGTTGATGAGCTTACCAACCTTTTTAATTTCACATGCTCCTCTATTCTGGACACTGTGGCTCCTCCAAAGACTAAGGATACTAAGTCTTTACGCCAACCCTGGCTGAATGAAACTACCCGTGCTCTCAGGTGCGAATGCCGTCATGCTGAGAGTGTCATGGTCCTGGGCCATGTTGGCCCAGTATTCTTAGTTTGTGTGTTTTTGTATTTTGTTCCCTATTTATGCCTTGGTTCCTAGGTTATTTAGTTAAGATGTTCCTTATTTGGTTACCTCCTGTGTGCCCCTGTGTTTCTGTGAGCCCTCGTCTCTCCTTGTGTTTTATTCCATGTTTTCCCCAGCCTGTTATGTCTGTGTTCTCTGCGTGCTCTCTCTCTCCTCCTGTCTGAACCTCTGTGTACTTCCTGTTTTACTTTGACAGTCTTTCGTCAGTATGCGTCATGTGTTCACTCCTGCCCTGTCTCGTTATGGTTATCTGTGTCAGCTGTGTTCCCCGTGTGCTCCCACTTCCCTCGTTAACCCTCTGTGTATTTATGTGCATGTCTCCATCAGGTCAGTGTCGCGTCGTCAATGTCTTCTCCCCGAACCTGTGTGTCTTTCTGTGTTCCCGCGGTTTTCTGTTAGTATTCCCAGTTTAGTTCTGTTCCTTTGTGAAACCTGCAATAAAGCAGTGATTTTGAGTTCAGTTCCTGTCTCTGTGAGTTTTGCGTTTGGGTCCTCATCTGCCTCCACACAGCCGGTTCATGACAGAGAGGAAGTGTAAAAAGAACAAACTTGAAGTGTCAGTGGAAATTCTCCCTCCATAATTGTTTGTCAAAATATCAGAAGACTGTCAAAGCTGCTAAATCTGCCTTCCCATCAGGTCTTATTTTGACTAATTGCCACAAGCCTCGTGCCCATAACATTTTTAACTCTCTGATTAATCCGTGTGCCATCGCATATAGGAGGCTACTCCGGCCCTTTGTGATTTTTTTTAGGGTACTTTATTGATAAAATTACAACTTTAAGGGCTCACAACAAGTTCCAGTTTCTAAATGCTCTGCTGTCTTTCAGCAGTTTGAGCCTGTATCTCTTCCGGATGTAAAGGAAATAACTGATCACTTAACAATCTCCAACTCCTCACATGATATTCTTCCTGCCCGTATTTTTAAGGAAGCGCTGAATACTACTGGCCCTTGTATTTTATTTATATTGAATGCATCACTGTCCTCAGGCTGTGTACCGTCTGCCTTCAAGCATGCTGTTGTTCAACCCGTTATTAACCCTCTCAGGCTCAAATTAAACTTTTTGTTGCTAATGCACAACCAAGTCCTGCAGTGGTACTTCTGAGTAAAAAAATCTCATAAAATTTGTATGTGGGGTAATCAGGTTGTTAGTTTTAAACTGTTGCAAATCTGCAACGCCTGCCTTGAGAGGGTTAAGAAGGCTAATCTTGACTCCAGTGTTCTTTCAAAAAATAGGCCGACTTTCCTTTATGTTAAAGATCCTGGAAAAAGTGGGCTGTAAACAACTTCAGACCTTCTTAGATACCAATGGTATTACTGAAAAGTTCCAGTCTGGCTTCAAGCCTCGACATATTACTGAAACAGCTTTGTTAAGAGTTTTAATAATCTCCTTTTAACCACTGATTCAGGTTGCTCTGTGGTTTCAGTCTTACTGGATCTGACTTCTGCGTTCGACACAGTAGATCATAACATTCTATTATCAAGGTTAGATCAAGTAGTTGGTCTTAAGGGCACAGCTTTATCTTGGTTTAAATGTTATCTTTCAGAGAGGTCGTCAACGGAGCTTGGAAAGAAAAGCGTCTGGACTTCTTTAAGTTGCTTGAAGACGTTTCACCTCTCATCCGAGAAGCTTCTTCAGTTCTAAGAGTCAAATGGTGGAGAGTCCCAGATTTAAGCCCTGTGGGAGTTTCCCCCCCAAGAGGGACAAAGGACCCCCTGATGATCCTCTACCTAATCACATGAGCCAAGGTGTGAAAACGGGTGTGGGTCATAATCAGCCAGCGTTTCGGGTGAGCTCATTGTGAAACCTGGCCTGGAAACTAGAGATGGACCGATCCGATATTACGTATCGGTATCGGTCCGATACTGACGTAAATTACTGGATCGGATATCGGAGAGAAATAAAAAATGTAATCCGATCCATTAAATATCAAAAAAGCACCTCACAAAACTTGCGTAACTCGGCTCATAACCATAGCACATCGGAGCAGTGTCCTCACGTGATAGAGCAGCTGTGTGTATTTGTAGCCTCGCTACCAAACCAGCATTTTATCTCCGAGGAAGTTATCCCAGAGAGAAGTAAAGCAAGTGTGTAAGTTCATCTCTGAATGTTTGTAAAGCATTCCCACGTTAAGCTTAACAACCAATATATGGAGCGACTGCCTCTCTCTCTCTCGCTTTCTTGCTGCTACTTCATGATCAGCTGATCGGCTTTTCTGTCCTGAGTCCGTCTCTCTTGTTTGTTTTTGGCCCACTTTGCACCAGAAAGAGGAAACCAGCAGCTGAACAACAGCAGCACGTTTAAGCTTGATAAGCTGTTTTTAGAATTTATTTAATATTACTTTCTACACCAGGATCCTTTTCTACGTAGCTGACAGCTGGTAACTGTGCAGGGGTGGATCTAGCAAAGTTTAGCCAGGGGGCCCATAAGGGCATGAACAGGGAAAAGGGGGCACAAAGACATACTTTTCTTTCTTATTCTCATTTAAAATGTCTCGCTTTTAATAAATAATTATCCGAATCTTACACCCAAAGTTTTAATCTTATGTAAAATGTATAGAAGTCCATTACTGTATATAGTAACTGTTAAGTCTAATATACACTAGTAAGCTATACTACTTTTTCCTTTGGGAAGATACTATATGTGCAGTCTGCAGTTCTGTTGAAGAAAGATGTTGAATCTATTTAATTATTCTTGAAAAATAATTGATTTCTGTGCATTTTTTTTCCCACACTGCATCAAATTAAAGTCGATTAAGCATCATGAGGTGGAGGTTGGGGGGTGGTTCCCTTCTTTGCTGGGAGTTTGCAACCCTATTAGTTAGGTTGCTTAATATTTCTGCTAAGTGCTCTTTAAAATACCAGAATAGGGAGGATTGAGTAGGTTTAAGTTTATTAGATTGATCAGTTTTGCTGAACTATGAAATATTTTGGGTGCAGTGTATTTTTTTACATACAGGTATAACAGAATAGCTTTAGTGTTGTTGTTTATTTAAACCTTATGTATGAACTTATACAAAATGCAGCAACATATTAAAAAAAAACAATTTTAGTGATTAAAAAATACACTATATCGGATTCATATCGTATCGATTTATGATATCGGTATCGGACATAAAAAAGTGGTATCGTGCCATCTCTAGTAGAAACCCTTGTTGTATTTGAAATATGTAGTGGTAAGGCCGAGGTCTAACAGTGTGCAAATCTGATCGGGTGTGAATTTGGTCCTGTCTTCCAAGGAGCTATCTTCTTGTACGTGCTGTGCACCTTCACAGACATATCTTTCAGAGAGGTCATTCTCTGTCACTATGGGGCAATACTCCTCCTCTGCCTTCTCTGTGGGGTGCCCCAGGGATCTGTTTTGTCTTTGACAACTAACTGATACCCTTGGCCCTCTTGCTAGCTACCTCTCTCTACATTGTAAGAGACCTTGGGGTACTCTTGGATAGCTCCTTCAAATTAGAGAAACAAGTATCTACTGTGGTTAAATCTAGCGTCTATCAGCTATGTCAAATTTCTAAAGCTAAGCCTTTTCTTTGCCCCAAGGACCTTGAAAAGCTTATTCATGCATTCATTAGCTCTAGACTGGATTATTGTAACTCCCTTTATTTAGGCCTCCCTCACTCCTCTCTCTAGCGTTTGCAATTAGTACAGAACGCTGCAGCACATCTTTTATCAGGTGCTAGAATGCATGATCATATTACTCCGGTTTTAGCTAACTTACACTGGCTTCCTGTGAAATTTTGCATTGATTTTAAAATTCTTTTACTCACTTATAAAATCTTAAACAATATCACGCCTGACTATTTAACAGAACTTCTCCATTTTTATAATACTAAAAAAGAACTAAGATCTTCAAACAATGCAATCTATGGTCTAGGCTGAAAACCAGAGGCGATCGTGCCTTTGCTATTGCAGCACCTAGACTGTGGAACAATCTCCCTATTGCCATTCGCACTTCTGAGTCTTTTCCGTCTTTTAAATGTCGCTTAATAACTCATCGTTTTACTCTGGCTCTAACTTAAGTTAGTTTGACTATCATTTGGTTGGCTTCTAAGTATGTCTTGTCTTGTGTTGCTGTTTGGTAAATTTGTTTTATTTTATTTATTTCCTAATTTGTAAAGCACTTTGATCGACGTTGTTTTTAAATGTGCTATCTAAATATATTTTGATTTGATAATGATAAATATAACATTTACAAGAATATTATTTTAATTAAATTATTAAGTGTCATGTTCTACACTCTGATTAGCACTGTTGCTTCACAGCAAGAAGGTCCTGAGTTCAATTCCACTATCAGGCCAAAGACATGTTTAATTGGCAATTCTAAATTGCCCATGGGTGTGAATGTGAGTGCGAATGGTTGTCTGTGTCTATGTGTTAGCCCTGTGACAGACTGGCGACCTGTCCAGGGTGTACCCCGCCTCTTGCTCTGAGACAGCTGGGATAGGCTCCAGCCCCCCCTCAAAAGGATAAGTGGAAGAGAATTGATGGATGGGAGGTAAAATTAGTTGTTGTGAAGCTAAAATGAAGGACACTGTTCTATTTATTTTATTTTATTGCAGTAGAATGTGCTTCATTAGAAACACCCCCAAAACACATTAATGTCTTTTTAACACAATGGAAAAAAAGGTGTGAGTGGTCAGCTATTTGATCTTTCGGGTCAGTAGTTGTGTGGGATTTGCCGCTCACAGTTTGCCTCTGGAGGTATGACTACTCTAAAGTGGAACTGTGTATCCATGCTTGTAATTTACTTTGGATCTGAGAATACAGTTGGGGAAAGCAGAAAAGATGAATTTTGTTTTTTCTGCCCATTTTCCCCTGTATATGCTTTCACCCTGTCCTAGATCTCTGAACTCTGTGTACTTTTCTCTTTTATGTTTTTCTCTGTCCATATGTTGTTTCCTATCCATTATGTTTCTCTCTCTCAGTCCTCATCTCTCTCCAATTATCTCCATGTATCTGTTTCTTTCTTCCTATGCCCATTCTTGTCATGTTCCAAGCAATTTTCATCAACTAAGGTAATATAATAACTCTTACTATATGAGTGTCCAACAGAATTTAATTATTGATGTTGGAAAATATCCCCTTTTAAACAATGGCCTTCTTTGTAAAGATCAAGTTCTAGACATATCTCAAAGATAAATGAAAAAATATATCACATCTGTCTTTTCTTACCTGTCCACTAGATGGCCTCTGTTTTAACTGACCGCTGCTCCTGTAGCTCATTACATTTTAAGCCCATGTTCTCTGTTGCATGTCACAAGTTGCTGTTCATGAATAATTAGTCTCCCTGTGTCTGACGTCTGTATTTCACGTGTATCAGTTTCACATGATTGCAACTACTGTCATCTTGCTGCTATTCCTGGTTTTGTCTACGGTGTATCCTGTCTCCCTGTGGTGCTTGGGTTACTTGCCAGCTTTTGAACTAATCTGCATGTGACTAATTTATGTGACAGTGGTGTCCTGGGTGTTTGTATTTTCATTCTTAACATTACCAACCACAAAACTATCGTATCATAAGTGAAAAAATGCATGAACACTGGGGGTGCCCACTCGCAGAGCTGATAATTTTAGAATGCTTTTGAATGTGTACCTATGGATGATTAAAAATGGGTTCTAGTTAGACACACTATAGTAATTAAAACCTTATACAAACTAACCATGTGCCACAGAGATGCAGAGGTCTGCAGATTTTCATTTCAGCTGGTTGCCTCAGCAGGTGATTGTAATAATGAGCTGGTCTCTTCTTGCAGGAGTGCTAATCAGTAGTGGGGGTTGACTGAAAGACACAGCTTCTTTGTGCCACATAGTTGGTGTCACTCTGTAAGGAAAGACTCATTCTGTTAAATACCTAGTTAAGAGAACACCAAAATAGCTAGATCACAAAATTGATAGTTGATAGTTTTGTCCCATTTGATGAACCATAATTGGTGATAATTGATTACACAAACAAAAGTCTTTCTTTTAATCATTCAACAAGTTCCACAATTTCAACAGCAACTTAACTGAAAGGGACAGGAACTAGTTCACAATAACAGTTGTCTCAAGGCCTTATAGATTGTAAGATAAAGATACTACAATATTGGTGATGGTGACCAGGTAGAACTCTCTAGTAGAACAATATCACAGAGGTTCAGCAATATTTTGTCAATATTGGAGAAATGATAAAAGTGATATTTGTTTAATATGTCCAAAGGTCATATCCTGATACAAGTGATACAAGAGGTAAGATAATACTGTGCACTGTTAGTATCTGGTAAGACTTCTAGGGACAAATTCACTAGCTGGGCCCACGTCCTCATTTTAGATTTGACAGCGTTTTAGTAGGTAAAAGTGAATTCTTTGGCATGAATTGAGCTGCGGTTTCAGGAAGGCCTCGAAGGGGACTGGCGATGGCTCCCGGGCCTGGCAGATCCCCATGTACTCCGTGTTTGGAGGCGTGGTCCTGCTCCTGCAATTCCAGTAAAATAACTTAAAATAATTCCTAACCTAAAAAACTACAGGTTATCCAGGCTTTTGTGTTTTTAAATCAATAGCTTAACCAATTGATTTTTATCATTTGACAGTGGGCACATCTCTATGCTTTTAGTGCTAGACCTCAGTGCAGCAGTTAATAATGTTCACCATATTAAATTAGATACATTAGAATCATTTTTAAGTATATGGCAAAAGAACATGGTTAATCATGTTTAGCCATAATGCACAGCTCTATGTTTTGCAAAAGCAAAGACAAAATATCAGCACAAACACCTCATAAACACCTCAACTGTTGAGCACAGTAGTGGATGAGTCATGATATGGCTTATTTAGCCACAGCACCTTATAGTCATTGGGTCTTCTGTATTCCAAAATATTCTAGAGTCAAATGTGAGGCCATCTGTCTGATAGCTAAATCTCAGCTGAAATTACATCATGCAACAGGAGCGTAATCCCAATAACAGCAGCAAATTTACAGTAGAATGACTTTAAAAAAAGCAATCGAGGTAGTTCAATGGCACAGTCACACCAGACATCAGCCCAACTGAGATTTTTGGTTATACACAGATTCCTATATGACTGAAGTTACACAGAAAACAGTTACCTCAAGGTATTGCTGCTAAAGGTGGATCTGCAAACTACTTAATCTCTGAAAACTAGTGGGTAATGACTCTGACTTTTAGGGAATCACTTCCCATATTATACGAAGATGTACTCAAACTGTTTATCAGAGGGAAAACATGATTTTTAGAACGCTCAAGTCTAACATTAACTGACATAATGTTAAGTAATGTAAAATAGCCAGCTGTCATTGTTGTTGTCCAGCACTTGTCAGCTGCCACATGTCTGATCAACTGACAATAATAGCAATTGTGGCAATATCTGTAATAAATAAGCATGTTTATTCAAATTTCAATGTGTTCGTGCCCTGACTTTAGATGAAAAAGAGAAGGAGAATGAGATGAAAAGAAAGTGAGAATGAGAAACATATGATGAAATGTACAAATCCCACATGGTAACATATAGTTCAAAGCTGCTGTAAGGGGTCAGTTATAAGCAGTGTTGGGACTAACGCGTTATTAAGTAACGGGTTACAGTAACTATGTTATTATTGTGGTAACTAGCATGGTAACTAGTTATTATGCCAAAATCAGGAACGCGTTAGTCGTTACTGGGATTTAGATAGGGTCGTTACTTCATGTGGCAGCTATCGCGGAGCTTCCACAGATTCAGTAACATTAGCAAGTGGTGGAAGCCAGCAGGTGGATGAGAGAAAGGGGAGGCAGGAGGAAGAGAGACCCGAAGCGGCCGCCGGTCCGAGTGTCAAGTGAACTGAACTTCAGGTAAGAAGTTATGACCTGCAGTCTGTCTGGGTCAGATATAAACCAAGTTTAGGTGGAGTTTATTGTCGCTATTCTGACTTTTTCCTACTGCGTACTAGCTAGCATGACGGAGTTTCTATACAGCTGGGTGGGTGCTATGATGTTAGTGACGTTGAACTTTATTTTGTTCATAAGGTTAATTATTGCCAACCGTCCCGTAAAAAACAGAATCGTCTCGTATTCAGAGAAAATATTACGCGTTTTGTATTGAAGTGAAAGGGAGCACAGTTTGTCCCGTACTTCAGGTACAATGAAAAAGACACAAAGCTGGAGCTGCACAGCTGCCTCTTCTCCCATTCTCTCCCCCTCCCTCTCCTGTTTCTACTTCAATCATAAAATTGATCAATGATCAGCTGATTGGCTTTTCTCTCTTGTTTGTTTATCGCCCACTTTGCGCCAGAAAGAGGAAACCAGCGGATGTCGTGCTAAACAACAGCAGCACGTATCAGCTGATGTTTGCTGGAGCCACAGCAGTAAAAGCTGTTGGTCATGATATCGGTTTGATTATCTGGTGAGAGGGAAACATGAAGATGAAACCAGTAGATGTCCTTACAGAATCATCAGAGCTGAACAGGTGATGGAGAAACAGCTTTACCTTTAGGTCACATGAATGAGTTGAAGGGAAGTTATGAACTGTTTCTGAGAGACAAATAAAACCAGGATCCTTTTTCTACGTAGCTGACAGCTGGTAAATTTGCAGGGGGGGATCTAGCAAAGTTTTGCCAGGGGGGCAGGTAGGGCATTAACAGGGAAAGAGGGGCACAAAGAAATACTTTTCTTTCTTATTCTCATTTAAAATATCTAGCTTTTAATAAATAATTATCTGAGGCTTACAACAAATGATTGATAGATTGCTACATATATACTATCAAAACAGTGTACATCACTGTCACAACAGAGTTTGTTTTCATTCAAAGGCTTTATGATTTTTCCTATAATGGCGAGCCAGCCTGGGCCGATTTTTTTGTCCCAGTCCAGCCCTGTATGCAGCTCATCTGCAGTCTGGTGTTACCTACATCTTCCTATTCAGAAGGCAGAATTTCCGAGTTCTGAGTACAATCGAAAGCACCACGACTGCAGTTTTTGTGTTGGATGTAAAAAGTACACGTGACGCTGTGACGTAGGCTAGAATCATGGCGGCGGTCAATGACGGTCCAGGCATGGGATTTCTCTCGTGGAAATATGCACATTATCTTTTCCTTTCTATTGGTAGGTGGCACAGTGCACTTGTGGCAAGTAAGCAAGCTAGAAGACTGGCAGTCTTGCTGGGTATCCAGTTATGGAAGCAACACATTAACAAGAGAATTCTGAGTAAAACCAAAATTACTTTCCCTAGCAACTAGTTACTTTGAAAGTAACGAGTAACTTGAAGTAACTGAGTTACTTTTGATAGATGTAACTAGTAATGTAACTAAGTTACTAATTTAAAGTAACTTACCCAACACTGGTTATGAGTGAGTTTTAATTTAAAGCTCACAAGTGGCTCTTTTAAACTATATTTAGATATTTAAAATATTTATCAGATTTTATCTTCTTTTTAGAATTCTCAAGAAACTCAACCATTCTAATAGCATTTTATTAATTTATTCTGTTAGAGTATTGAGGGTTAATGGACTTAGTAGTGACATGTTTTTTTATTCTGCTATTCTTTGTCCTTTATCATTCCTCTTTCTGTCTTACTGAGCTTCTTTCTGCCCTGTTGTTTATTTAATTATCCTACTCTGCACCAAACTATCCCTTTTTTCTTTTTCCACTTATTTTCATTCCCCTCTTCTCTTCCCCACTAGCTGGTAGATTTGGGCCCCTCCTACTACCTCCACAAGCATTTCAAGGCTCATGCTGTCATCTATTTTATTCTGAGGCTTGTTGTAGTCAGCAGGTCTTTCTTTTTTTCATACGGACATTGTATCTGCATTCTAAAATTAATTGAGACTTTGTGTTTCTACAGCGCAAACACAAAAGGATCACTTTAAAATGATAGTAGAGGGGAGTCATGAAGTGCAGAATTGAGGTATAAAGGTGGAAAACTGTTGTGTGTGTTTTTTTTAATTCAGCTGACATGTTGGATTTCAGCATCTCGTCACAAATATTGATGGCTTTTAGAAATTAAGACAATTGCATATCCTTGCTCTCTTTCCTAGGAAATGTGAAGAAAAATTTGCATGCCTCTGTTTCACACCAAAAGGTATTTATTTTGTCTTGCATCTATATAGGTTAGAACAGCAAAAGGTCTGCCAGAGTGTTACACAAAAGGTTTTAATAGTGCGTTTTTCTGTTCCAAGAAGTGCCATGATGCATTGTGCCATGTTGCCTTATCTGAATGCACTTGTTAGATGACTTTGAAAAGAACAGGCAAACTAGAGTGTGAGCCTGAGACAGGAAGGGGGAATATAAGGTGACAGAAAAGGATGAGCTTCAGGGAGAGAAAGGAGAAAGGACATGAATTGGAGGTGAGAAGAAAAGAGTTGTTTGGGATAAAAAGAGAAAGATTTTTTTTCAGAGAGAAGTGAGTACATCATTAAGAGAATGCACTTTCGCCACCTACAATGAAGTCTCCAATTATATTTGAAATTTGCAAGGCAATGCATGAAGTGTTATTGTTGCTGTTCTCCACCTGGAAATAGACCTTACCCCATGTGATGCTGATATCAATTTTCTGTTTCTTCTGTTGTCTGAAAAACAACAGCAATGAAAATAATTGCTGGTCCTCTAACAAGTGAATTTGTGCACCTCTCAGGCATCATTGTAAAGCTTGTATTGCTACCCTTGACTTGAAGGTGAATGCAATTCATGGATCCTACCACAACACTTCATGGTCATGTGTAAATAATCATTCTCAGTGTACAATGACAACTTTCAAATTGTGTGAAAATGGCCATATACATGGATAGCAACAATTGCTAATTTAATATAATTGCGTTTCCTGTTTGGAATAATGTTAGGTCTGGATGTTCCAGACCTGAAAATGACAAAATCATTGGCTTTTAAAAGGTGATCAGACTTGCAGGTATCAATCATCTGAGTATCAACACCTGGCTGCTATTTACCTTCTTATTCTTATGAAAGGGTAAGAGTTGTACTTATTTTTCACTGCTTCTGCATTTTGGGTTAATGTTTTTCTTTCATTACACAAATAGTGAAATGTATCATTTCTGGTTATTTTTTGTAGTTCATCTAAAGCTGCATTTACCTAATTTTAAGACCTGTTAAGGACCAGATCATTTTTATTTTGTCACCCTGGAATTTCTCAAAGCACAGAATTAGATTTGGGGAAAATATTGAAAAACCTACAGTGGATTTAGAGATCTGAGGTAAACAACACTGATCATAAGTCGCAAAACCTAAAATTCTTACATTTACATACCAAGAAATGTCTTTTGTTATCAGCTCCTCAGAAAACAGAGCCCAACACATCTGTCCAGTCACTCAACAATGCACTCATTAATCAGGAAGAAGCTACTGGAAATATTTCAGATTTAAAATGATAACAAAGGAGATTGAAAAACTGTTGTATTTTGCCTGGAGAAAGATAAATCTGTTATGTAACAGAAATCTATTCAAATGTCAAAATCATTTCACATCATTTACAGCTGACATTAACAGGTGTTAAAGGGGCTCGTAACATTTACATGAAGCCTAATGTTTTTTCCACACTGGCCTTTCAGAGAGCCAAAGTTCCAGACTACCTGAATTTGTAGATGGATGACTGAGGCTACATCATAAAAACCCGCCCATAAGAGAAGGAGACAGATGCAGTGAAAGAAACAGCCAGAAGACAAAATCCATGAGAGAAATAGGGAAGATTTTATGGACAGTGGCTCATTTTGACAGAGACACATTGAACAGTCCACTCTGCACACCTCACCGAAAAGCCCAGAGTTTCAACACCAAAACTCTTAACTGAACTGCCCATTTCTCCAGTTGCATGGACATCCCTGCGTCAGAGTGGGAAAAGTAGTGAATCAGGAAAAGTATAAGAGATATAGGCAAATGAGACAAACAAGAGTTCTTCTACCAGGCAGCTCCACAGTTTGTGCAGCTACAGTTTCACCAGGCAAATTGCCATTTTGGAATTTTTATCTACCCCAAGGAAGCAAGGTTTTTGGTAACGCTTCTGTGCGCACGGGTGTGTCATTCTGTCTGCACACATGATAGCTTAAAAAGCTTTACATGAACTCTGATAAAACTTTGTGTGGTCATTTTTATTTTTCATTAAAATTTGGTTTAGATCCAACAAGGTCTTTGTGTTCAACTGAATGATTTATTGTTCAAAAAATGGCTATTATTCTGAAGTGTGGTGTGTATAGTCAACATATAGCAGTACTGTACAAACACTTGCATTTGAACTTTGACCTCTCCTTTATAGACAATAAAATGCTCTGAAAGCAAAGTAATAATAATGTTATTGCATTGACATCACTTGTTATTGAAATGATTGTGTAATTGTTTGTCATGTAGACTTGGACTTTCACTCCACATGACATTCTGGGTAGAAAAACAAAAGTAAAAACAAAACAAACTCTACAAGGGCTTCAACATCAGCAATATGAAATAGCAGCAATGTGTCATAATTAAAATGCTATCTAAACAGACTGATTAGAAGGCAACAGTAAATAACCACCAGTGTTGGTCAAGTTACTTGAAAAAAGTAATCAGTAACTAATTACTGATTACTTCCCCAAAAAAGTAATCCCGTTACTTTACTGATTACTTATTTTCAAAAGTAATTAATTACTTAGTTACTTAGTTACTTTTTAAAAACACGATTTACAACCTGAAGAGGTGATAAAGCGATAGCGCTTTCAGCCCAATTCTACTTTTTCCGCATAATCCATCATACAAAATGTAATCAAATGGAAAAGTATCTTTTTTTAACTTGTTTTATCAGTTTGAATCTTTTAACTTTTTTCATCAAGCAAAGATTTAATTATATGCAACATTCTCTGAGTTGAATAAATTAGTTTAACATTTAAACCTATTTTCTGCACATTCCAGCACATAAAATAAAATATTTTTTGTGTTTACACTCAGTCTTTCAAATAGATGCAAGTAAAACACAGCAGAAAATAAATAAAGTCAAAGACTCAGCGGTCCTTTTGCTCTATTTTCACCTGTAAAGCAGGAGTAGAGTAGGCGGAGGTTTACCCTGGTGCAGGTGTGCTGCGGTCAGTTGAAGAATCCGCGAGTTTCTCTGTGAATTTCCCATTACGTCGTTGCCCATTCGGTGCTTGTTTAGGGGTTTTTTTTTCGCTGTAAAAATAAGTTTTCTTCCCACGCACAACGGACACTAATGTTTTTGTCACTTTTTATGGAATCAAACTCAAAGTAAGGTCAGTACTTCCACGCTTTAAACGCTGCACACTCATACTCTCTCCCACAATCTATATGTTATCCATTGTTGATCTGCACACAGCTGTTGTCACTAACGGCGCACTCACTTACGTCACTGTCGTGAGACATTCTCGCAAAAAAGATCACGGTTTTAGTAACGCAGTAACGCAGCGTTCCTACGGGAAAGTAACGGTAATCTAATTACCGTTTTTGCAATAGTAATCCCTTACTTTACTCGTTACTTGAAAAAAGTAATCAGATTACAGTAACGCGTTACAAGTAACGCGTTACTGCCCATCTCTGATAACCACTTGTTGTACCAAGGTATGCATTAGAGCAGGGGTCACCAACCTTTTTGAAAGTGAGAGCTACTTCTTGGGTACTGATTAATGTGAAGGGCTACCAGTTTGACACACACTTCTCAAATAACAAATTTCCTCAATATAACTTAATTATGTGTTATCATTAATAATTAATGATATTCATCTATGTAAAGACACTAATTATGTTAATTATTTTTCACCATAATTATAAAGAATGCAAGTAGGAAACAAGGTAGGAAACAGATAAATATCAATATGCAACACTTTATTTCTATAAATCTCTGCAAGTATTTACATTTTGAAGTGATCACTTCTACAACATTTTCACTTACCACTAACAAATTTTAACAAATCATACACATTATTTTTGTATGTATGTAACATACAAAAAAAAATCAACTTTCAAATTTTACAGAACGTTTAACCAAATTGGCAGCATTTTAAAGCAAATTGTCACATGTTACAATTAACAAACACATTTGTTTTTCAATAATCAAATTAAACTTTGACATGACACTGTAATGTTGCCACTGAGAACATCTAATATGGCTTTCTTTGTCTGTTAGTGGGAAACCTGGCGTTGCATGCTGTTCACCAGTGTGTTGTAATCTGAGGTATAACATGACACTGCAACTCTGAGTGAGTCTTGCAGATGTGCATCAGAGAGGCGTGTTCTGTCTTTGTTCTTGATGAAGTTCATGTCAGAAAAGGCTCATTCACAAAGATAGGTTGAACCAAACAAGCTGGCAACCTTCATAGCTGCTGTGCCTACACCACTGTACTTTTCTGTGTCAACAAGGCACCAAAAGTTTGGTGCACCTTTGATAGGCTTTGAGGTGGACATCATTTTGCAATGTTACAATTTTGATTTCCACCTGTCCAGCATCCCAGCTGAACATTGAACTTAGTTGCTCAGCAATGCATGTTGTGCCCACATTGATGAAAGGATTGGAAACGAATGAGACACATGGCTCAAGCTGATCAAGGTCACAAAACCTGTTCTCAAACTCTTGACCAAGTCGGTTTATGACTTGAGTGTACTTTTCTGCAACTTTGTCAAAAGGCTCAGATGCAGAAGCATTGTCTTTCAGCACCATCTGCACAGAGGGAAAGTGCAGCACCTTTTTTCTCTGTAAACGCACAGAAAAGATGCTTATCTGGGCTTTAAATCCATTTAAAGCACTTATGTCAGCAACAGTCTTACCTTTGCCTTGCAGCTCACAGTTCAAATGGTTCAGTTTCCCAGTAATGTCTGTTAAAAACACAAGGTCAAGTGTCCACTCAGTGTCCTCCAGCAGAGATGTGTCTTCCCCTTTGGATTGCATGAACTCCTTGATTTCACCCAAAAGTGACAAAAAACGAAGCAAAATCTGTCCCCTGCGGAGCCATCGGATTTCCGTATGTAGTAGCAGGTCACCATATTCAGCTGACAGCTCCTCCAATAGCACCTTGAATGCTCTGTGTTGTTTAGCTCTGGAGTGGATGCTGTTTATGATCTTCACGACGGGAGTCATGACGTGCTCGATCACCTTTGCGCATAACGCCTGCTGGGGAATGATGCAGTAGTAATGCACGAAGTTTGGGAACTTCTGAGTAAAAATAGCAAGAAAAAATAAAAATAGATGCAGCTTACTGGTAAGTTTTTATGGTGAGCTATTTTTAGAACAGGCCCGCGGGCGACTCATGTGGTCCTTGCGGGCGACCTGGTGCCTGCGGGCACCGTGTCGGTGACCCCTGCATTAGAGCATCTCCTAACAAGCAATATGTCAAGCCTCGCGGCAGATGGGCTACAGCAGCAGAAGATCACAGATCTTTTTTAATGCTATCCCAAATTTAAAAAGTGAGTAGTTTCATTGTAGTCGTGCCCCATTGTTTATATCAAATTTAAAGGTAGCCCACTGACGTTGACTAATGTTTCATTATTAGCCTTTGTATGTCTGTGAAGGGTCTCAGTCATCCAGATCATTGTAGTCTAAGGAGCTTGGAAAGAAAAGCGTCTTGACTTCTTTAAGCTTTCTTGAAGACATTTCACCTCTCATCCGAGAAGCTTCTTCAGTTCTAAGCACAATTGGTGGAGAGTCCCAGGTTTTAATCCGTATGAGTGTCCCAACACTTTTCTTTCCAAGCTCCTTAGATTACACTTTGCACTTTTGCACCTCATGAGGAAAGTTGAATCAGATGCAGTAGACCACCCAACAGGAGGGAAACGGGCAGTACATGAGAGAGAAAGGAAAACCAAAGCAGAATGCAGCACTATAGCGGGTAATATTTATGTTCAAGTCTTCTTCTTTTTAACCATTTGCCATTTAATTAAACTACGGTAAGTTCAATTGACCCTATATAATGCCAAAAATTATAGCAGAAAAAAAGGCTAAATTACACTTAGAGTGAGCAGAACTTTCTGAAGTATGTCAAGCATTCCAATAAATCTGCAGTAGAAAAGTGTGAACTTGTTTTCTAGCAGAAAAGGCAGAAATTGATTACTTTCCCAAAGCAGAGAGTAGATAAGTTCTCAGCTGGCAACTTTACTGAGAAATCTGCAGAGAGCTTTCTCTTCCCCTCTCTCCATCTCTCTCTCCAAACAATCCAATAATTCACTGATGGAGTACTTTACCTTGATGCCTTCTGGCTGGAATAAATAGAAAAACAAAAAAAGTACAGTGCAGGAATGATCCAATATTCAAGAGATTTAACGGCTCAGTGCCCAGCTGTGCAAATACTTCTCTTTTTTACTGTAAGGCCAACCAGCACATCTTGTTTAATTTAGCACACATTCTAGCTGTGACCATCTAAACAAAAAATACTGACTTATAATGGCCTAACCATAAGAGCAAGCCATTTCTCTGCAGTGATTTGACCAAGTTTAAAGAGACACAGTACAAAATGTTACATTGGGAACACGGGGCTGTTCATTTGTTGTCTAAAAGTGCCATTTCTGGCTAGTATCTATCTTAGCAATGAGGCAGCGGGAATGTTACATTTGCAAAAGTTCACCAACTCCATCAATCACAGAAAAAGGCCTTAATAATTTGGATGTACTTTTATTCTTCGATGAAGATCTTCAAGAACAAAAACATGAAATCAATTAAAGCAATTACAAGAAACGATTTCAGACATTTTGAAATACTACCACAGTGAAATGCTACAACAATCGCCTAAAACATACTGTTAAGGTCTAAAGTTCTGTAAATTTCGAGATTTATGTATCTATCAGACTCAGTCTTGAAGGACGTCCATGTAGGAAGTGACTAACAGTGAAGTAGCAGACACCATTGAGAGTCAATTATAATCAATAACTAAGAAAAATGAAGGGTAAAATAACTGCTGGTGAAGCAAGTTTAGCCTTTCTCAAATCCAAGGCAACCAGTTGCAACCAGTCCAAATAAGAGTGACGGACTATACAGTTGTACTAAAAGGCACACTGGAGTCTGCAGTAACTGATTCGTTTTTGGAGCCAGCCTTAAGTGGCTACTGAAGAAACTATTCATCATTCAGCTCTGGAGGTATTCACTTAAGTTATATACCAATTTACTAACCTCCTCCGTTAAAGGTGTGTTGATTTTAATTCACCTAAAAACAAAAAAGAAAAACCCACCTTTTTATTTTCAGACTGTGACTTTGCTGCTATAGAAAAGATGTCATACATTGTAAAAAGTGTTTGAACTGTTATTAGCAATATGAACATATCTGTACCATTTGGCCAGCAAATGAGTTTAACCTTCTAACATCTAACAGTGTCCCAGTAATCCGTTTCGGGTTATGGTGAATGTTAGGCTCATTTCCACCATTTCATTTGCAATTTATGTGTTTAGTATTTTACGTATTAAGTCAAAATTAACTTGATTTAGCCTAGTGCAACACATTCTCTTCAGCTTAGTACTGTACCTGCATTAGGTGTTAGTGTGGCCAACATCACTGTTGTTTTCTATATGGAGAACTGATTACTTACTCTGGCCAGCCTTGGTCTATTCTTCCATTTGCTCTGGGCGGTGGAGAAACAGTCTCCACGTTTGTGGACCCATGTAAATTTAATGAGTCTGGTGTCATCAGGTGCTGATCCATGCAGCAAAGTTTTGCTCCTTTTTCACCTTTGGAGAAAAGTAAGGACAAGAACTCCAAAGCTTTCCCAACACTATGATGCAAGAAGATTTGTTGCCACATCCATTATTCATGTCAGGGTCCTGGGTCTGAGTGACCCAGGATCCCTGGGCAGTCATGGACTGGTGTTATTATACAGTGGGGCAAAAAAGTATTTAGTCAGCCACCGATTGTGCAAGTTCCCCCACTTAAAATGATGACAGAGGTCAGTAATTTGCACCAGAGGTACACTTCAACTGTGAGAGACAGAATGTGAAAAAAAATCCATGAATCCACATGGTAGGATTTGTAAAGAATTTATTCGTAAATTAGGGTGGAAAATAAGTATTTGGTCATCTCAAACAAGGAAAATCTCTGGCTCTCACAGACCTGTAACGTCTTCTGTAAGAAGCTTTTCTGTCCCCCACTCGTTACCTGTATGAATGGCACCTGTTTGAACTCATCATCTGTATAAAAGACACCTGTCCACAGCCTCAAACAGTCAGACTCCAAACTCCGCCATGGCCAAGACCAAAGAGCTTTCGAAGGACACCAGGAAAAGTATTGTAGACCTGCACCAGACTGGGAAGAGTGAATCTACAATAGGCAAGCAGCTTGGTGTGAAAAAATCAACTGTGGGAGCAATCATCAGAAAATGGAAGACATACAAGACCACTGATAATCTCCCTCGATCTGGGGCTCCACGCAAGATCTCATCCCGTGGGGTCAAAATGATCATGAGAACGGTGAGTAAAGATCCCAGGACCACACGGGGGGACCTGGTGAATGACCTGCAGAGAGCTGGGACCAAAGTAACAAAGGTCACCATCAGTAACACACTACAACGGCAGGGAATCAAATCCCGCAGTGCCAGACGTGTTCCGCTGCTGAAGCCAGTGCATGTCCAGGCCCGTCTGAAGTTTGCCAGAGAGCACATGGATGATACAGCAGAGGATTGGGAGAATGTCATGTGGTCAGATGAAACCAAAGTAGAACTTTTTGGTATAAACTCAACTCGTTGTGTTTGGAGGAAGACGAATACTGAGTTGCATCCCAAGAACACCATACCTACTGTGAAGCATGGGGGTGGAAACATCATGCTATGGGGCTGTTTTTCTGCCAAGGGGACAGGACGACTGATCGGTGTTAAGGACAGAATGAATGGGGCCATGTATCGTGAGATTTTGAGCCAAAACCTCCTTCCATCAGTGAGAACTTTGAAGATGAAACGAGGCTGGGTCTTCCAACATGACAATGATCCAAAACACACTGCCCGGGCAACAAAGGAGTGGCTCCGTAAGAAGCATTTGAAAGTCCTGGAGTGGCCTAGCCAGTCTCCAGACCTCAACCCCATAGAAAATCTGTGGCGGGAGTTGAAAGTCCGTGGTGCTCGGCGACAGCCCCAAAACATCACTGCTCTCGAGAAGATCTGCATGGAGGAATGGGCCAAAATACCAGCTACTGTGTGTGCAAACCTGGTAAAGACCTATAGTAAACGTTTGACCTCTGTTATTGCCAACAAAGGTTATGTTACAAAGTATTGAGTTGTATTTTTGTTATTGACCAAATACTTATTTTCCACCCTGATTTACGAATAAATTCTTTACAAATCCTACCATGTGGATTCATGGATTTTTTTTTTCACATTCTGTCTCTCACAGTTGAAGTGTACCTCTGGTGCAAATTACTGACCTCTGTCATCATTTTAGGTGGGGGAACTTGCACAATCGGTGGCTGACTAAATACTTTTTTGCCCCACTGTATGTATTTTTGGTGTTGCTGCTGCTCTTCTCCATGCTTGTAGATGTGAGTATGTGTGTGTGTATGGATGCAGGTGTGTATGTACACTGGTTTACAGGCGCCTTCAAGCCTGGTGGGTGTTGCCCGGCTAGGGGACTGGCCACACCCGAAGCTACACACCAGCCGCTGATCAGGGCTCGTCGGGGGAGCTACTTAGGAGAGTCTTGGAGCTCCCACCGACGCGGGATCATTCCATGAGACTCCACGTTAGTCATCCAGTTGAACTGAGTTAGTGTGTGTATGCCCGCGGTTATATGTGTCCTGACGGCTGCGTCTATTGTGTCCCCAGGAGAAGTGTGGAGCGCCAGACAGCAGCCAGCACGAGGGGTGCTGAGACACGGGAGCGGAGAGCACTGAGACACGGACTATTCACAGAGAGACACGACACGGGAGTCAGGGAAAGCACGGGGATTTATTGTTGTTTGTACCATACACTGTAAATAAACGCACTGTTTGTACATAGAGCACCGCGCCTGGGTCCTCCTTCCCCACACCTCCCACGGTTTGCCATGCCGAACCGTGACAGAATGATCCCGCCACGCATGGACCCAGCGGTCTTTGAGGAGAGGCTCAGGAGGGAGGTTATGGACAAAGTTTACCGTCTATGTGAGTTGTGGTGGGAGCTCCAAGACTCTCCTAAGTAGCTCCCCCGACGAGCCCTGATCAGTGGCAGGTGTGTAGCTTCGGGTGTGGCCAGTCCCCTAGCCGGGCAACACCCACCAGGCCTGAAGGCGCCTGTAAACCAGTGTACATACACACCTGCACCCATACACACACACACATACTCACATCTACAAGCATGGAGAAGAGCAGCAGCAACACCAAAAATACATATAATAACACCAGTCCATGACTGCCCAGGGATCCTGGGTCGCTCAGACCCAGGACCCTGACAATTCATCTGTTATCTTCAAGCTAGCTTTTATCCTTGTCTGTGTACCCATGACCAGCTTCATGAAGTACATGGAGGATGTGTGTTACTGGATATAACGATTCAAGGTGGGAAATGATGAACAACAATGTAGCTAATGAATGTAAAATAAAGCTTGAGAAAAAACTATTTAGACAAAAATGTGTGGCTATATTTGAAGCATGTCTTCCATCTCTGCAAACTCAACATGGAACCATAAGTTCCAGGTGTCACAGTGGACTCATTTGTCAGTAGCATCATCTGCTGGGCCAAATGGGATCACTTTCTGGCAGATGGTATGGGGACTCCCAGCTTGTAGAGCCAGAGGTGACTTCATCCTCCATTTCTCAGTGTTACCTACACATCTTTGATAATCCATTTTCTGTGCTGCAAACTTTAGTTTAGGGGAACTTGTTCTCTTTTATAGTAGTACATCAGGGATCTGATGTTTGGATTCAGTAACAAAAGCATTCCCAGAGGGCTTATATTTTAAGGAAAGGACACTATAATAGTTGGGAGAGAGGACCAATAAGCTAATGATCTTCAAGAAGCAAGAACTTGGCATCAGTGCAGATCAAATTGTCCTCAACAAAAAGCAGTCTATGGAAAAGTCAGGCTCAGTGAGCAGCAGCCTTAAGCTTACTGGCTGGATGTTTAGGGGGAAGAGAAGACAGAAAATGACTGAAAATAGATGGCTGGGATCCCTCTCATGTTATGATTTTTGTGTCCTGTAGTCTGTGTCTATGGAGGATCACTAAGGGATCATTAAGGGTCATCTGATCCTACAAACAATAAATATCACAAAGGAAAGTTTTAAACTTTATCTTAAAAGTAGAGCTGGTGGAGATGCCTTCCTCCCCCAAGTGAGTGGCAGGCAGTCAACATGCAAAGAAAAGCTTTGGAATGTCCTTCAAGACATCTGGAAAGCTTGTCAGTTCAGGCTAGGTTCAGGCCAAATATGGGCATTCAAGCATGATAGACTTAAATACTCTGTGTTTCCCTTATGTAGAAGTTCTATGTATGTATGTGTTTCAATAAATTGCTTCTGAAAAATATGAGAGATAAGGTTTAAGTTATGATTTTTTTTGCACAGTAGTGCAATTCTTAAAGCAAAAGGAGATAAAAAGAAAACATTTTAAAAGAACTTGTCACTGTGCATAGCTGCCATGACTACTCATTCCACTGAGGCAGGAGATCAAGAACTGTTTGCGTAGGGAAAATCCCAGGCTTAGTTGAGTATAGATGCTGAAAACTTTCTCAGGTTTGAGACCCACTTAAAAGTAAAATGAAATAGACCTTTTTTTTTTTTCATTTACTTTTTTCCTTATGAGTCAAAATGTCATGTCAAAATTCCAAAGTTTTTGTAACATGAATTTACTATAAAACATATTATTACATTGTAAAATAAACATCCATGCACATGCACAGACAGGCACAGACACATGCACAAAGACAAATATATATGATTGCACACACTAAGGGACCTTGCAGCACAGTAGCTGAGTAAAGCTAAGTCAAAGTGACAGCTTCTTCTTTTTCAGTCACAATAAATGTACTAATATCTGCACTCTCAGTCTTGCTGTATCTCTCTCTGACCTCTCTGCTATTCAGAGAAAACAAACGAATATTTATGGTCTCATTCTCATTTCACACACCCCCACCCATTCTCCACCACATGCACTACCACATGTGCTAATATTCATCAGTCCTTCTTTGTTTATGTTATAATATTGTGCTTTTTTCTTTGGGTTTATTTCTCAGTTGCCATGAACTCAAAGAAGATTTTTGATGTAATTTTGCCATACAACCAACATGCCCCTGTGGGTGACAATGTAGGTCCGGTCAATAGTCCATTACTTTGTTCCAGACCGGACAATCATACTACTGAAGATTACAAACTAAAGCACCAACCCTTTGTTGAGAGATTCATTGACGTTAAGGCATCCTACTTGCTTTTAACCATCACCAGTCCAAAACCCCTACTATGAGTGCCAACATATTCTCCCACATTTATCTCATACTAAATTCTAAATTCTTAACCCTACACTAAGTCTTAACTAAACAAGCACATCTTTGAAGTGGTCTAAAAAGAAGTTTGTGCTGGCCAAAATGTTTTGACTTGATTTAAAACAGGCAAAAAAAAAAAAAAAAAAAAAGATTTAAAACTTTTTTTCCATGTTTTTATTTTAACAATCATTTTAAAGCCTTTCAGTTGGCCTTGAAGCAATGCTGGAAAATTATCAAGTGACTAAGGAAGGAAAGGGGATCTGCTAATTATCAAACTGTCAAAAGTGGAGATTGGGTACTATCAACTGAGGACATAGGTGGTGAAAGAAAGATTTTCTCAATTCTCTGAAATGCCTTTTTGTAGAGAAAGCAGTGTCTAGGGAATATCCTAGACATGGCTGAGCAGCTGCATCCAAGTCTTACATCACCAATAGCAATGCAAACACTGCCACTGAACTCTAGAGCAGTGGAGGTGTGTTCTCTGGAGTGATTTCGTCTGGCAATATGACGGATGAGACTGGGTTTGGTGGTTTCCAGGAGAACTGTACTTGTCTTACTGCAATGTGCCAAGTGTAACGTTTGGTGGAGGGGGATTATGGTGTGGGTTGTTTTTCAGGAGTTGGACCCTTAATTCCAGTGAAAGGAACTCTTAATGTTTCAGCACACTAAGACATTTTGGACAATTTCTTGCTCCCAGTTGGGAGCATAATACAATTTTTTTTAATTTAACCTTTATTTAACCAGGAATGTCCCGTTGAGATCAAAAACCTCTTTTTCAAGGGAGTCCTGGCCAAGAGGCAGCACATTTCCAAACAAATACATACGAACAAAGTTAAAAAATTACACAAAACAATTACACATTATTGAGGCAGTCTGTAGGCCTTTGAGTTTAGTTTTAAAAACATTTAAAGACAACAGTTCAGTCAGTTTCCAGTCTTTCTGTAACAGGTTCCACGAAAAAGGCGCAAAGGGGAAGGAAACGGTCATCAGCCCAAACGCCATCTGCTGTGTTCTCACCTGCCTCTACAGCACCGTCCCGTTGAGCTCACTGCAGCACTCCTCCCTCCTTGCCCATTCTTCTTTGCAAAACAGCTCCAGCTCAGTCAGATTAGATGAAAAGTGTTTGTGAACAGGAGTTTTCAGATCTTGCCACAGATTCTCGATTGGATTTAGATCTGGACTTTGACTGGGCCATTCTAACACATGGATATATTTTGTTTTAAACCATTCCATTGTTGCCCTGGCTTTATGTTTAGGGTCGTTGTCCTGCTGGAAGGAGAACCTCCGCCCCAGTCTCAAGTCTTTTGCAGACTCCAAGAGGTTTTCTTCCAAGATTGCCCTGTATTTGACTCAATCCATCTTCCCATCAACTCTGACCAGCTTCCCTGTCCCTGCTGAAGAGAAGCACCCCCAGAGGATGATGCTGCCACCACCATATTCGACAGTGGGAATGGTGTGTTCAGGGTGATGTGCAGTGTTAGTTTTCCGCCACACATAGCGTTTTGCATTTTGGCCAAAAAGTTCCATTTTGGTCTCATCTGACCAGAGCACCTTCTTCCACATGTTTGCTGTGTCCCCCAAATGGCTTGTGGCAAACTGCAAACTGGACTTCTTATGGTTTTCTGTTAACAATGGCTTTCTTCTTGCCACTCTTCCATAAAGGCCAGCTTTGTGCAGTGCGCGACTAATCGAAGTCTATTTGAAGAAATCTGGAGTGTGTATAGTCCAAAAAGATTTCAGTCACGTGTTAAAAAAAAACACGATAAAAGCAATATGGACGAAAGCTTGTTACATTCAAATAATGAATAAAGCAGCAGAAAATTACCAGAAACAAATAAGCTCAGTGTCACGGCTCGGGGCAGCGGCCGTGTGAAGAGTGGAAAGGAGGACTCAAATGCAGCACTTACTCAGATGTGAAGGCGATTTATTGACAATACCAAACATAAAGTGGAGATGGCAAAACAGAACTAAGGATGAACTAAACTGGGCGAAACTACACAAAGGAGTGGCAAACCTGAACATGAAGGGAGAACAGCAGGGAGAGCACGCAGGGGATTTCACAGGGTATGAACACAGACGACGCGACGAGGAAAAGAGGTAAACACACACTATAAATACACAGAGAGACGCTGGGAAATCACACACAGGTGGGAGACACAGCTGGACCTGATTAATCTGACGAGACAGGGGAACACTAACACCAGGGACCAATAGAGGGAGCACAAACCCAGAACCCCGTATCTAATTCCCAAAACACAAACCATCCCAAACAGCCACGAATAATAATGAAAGTAATAACAATAGAGAACACCAACACAAAATCACTGAGTCATGGCCGCAGAACCATGACAGTACCCCCCCCCCCCCCCCCCCCCTCAAGGGCTGGCCCCCGACAGCCACAGAAACACACCACCAGATCCGGGCGGGCGGCAGGGGGCCCAGGACGGAGGGACCGGGCCATGACCAAAGATGGAGGCCCCAGAGTCCCAAAAAAGGTACACAAAACTCACAGGGGAGCAGAGTCCGAAACACAGTTCAGGTGACCGGCCTGGGGCCCGATAACACAGGAGGCCAGGATGGGACAGTTCAGGAGGCCGGCCACGAAGAAGACCGTGGTGGCGTGCAAAAGGTTCAGGAGGCCGGCCGTGCGGAAGGCAACGGCGGCCACTCAGGCAACGGCGGTCAGGGGGCCGGCCGTGCGGAAAGCAACGGCGGCCAGTCAGGCGAAGAGGGTCCGGGGGCCGGCCGTGCGGAAGGCAACGGCGGCCACTCAGGCGATGGTGCCTGGCCAGTAGCCCAGCCAGCGGTCTAGAAAACGGCCGTTTAGCTCCAGACCCAAACGAGGCCGGGCCAGGCGAGGCTGAAGGCACGTAAGCCGGGGCCGCAGCAGGCGAAGATGAGGAAGCCGCAGCAGGCGAAGATGAGGAAGCCGCAGCAGGCGATGGTGCGGGTGCTGAAGACGCTGCTGCAGGCGATGGTGCGGGTGCTGAAGACGCTGCTGCAGGCGATGGTGCGTGTGCTGAAGAAGCTGCTGCAGGCGATGATGCGGGCACGAAGGCTGGACCAGACAAGGATGCGGGCACGAAGGCTGGACCAGACGAGGATGCGAGCATGAAGGCTGGACCAGGCGAGGATGCGGGCACGAAGGCTGGACCAGGCGAGGATGCGGACACGAAGGCTGGACCAGACGAGGGTGAAGCTGGACCGGGCGAGGCTGAAGCTGAAGCTGGAACAGGCGAGGCTGAAGCTGAAGCTGGGCCAGGCGAGGCTGAAGCTGGACCAGGCGAGGCTGCGTCTTCAGGCTGAGGTGTGGCCGTAGCAGGCGGTAGCACTGCCGGTGGTGGTACTGCAGGAGGCGGCGCTGCAGCCACAGGTGGAGAAGCAGCCACAGGTGGAGAAGCAGCCACAGGAGGCCGGACGGGCTCCTCGGACCCCCCAGCTGACGTGGCAGCCGGTGTGGCATGAGGCTGGACGGGCTCCTCGGGCCCCCAGCTAGCGAAGCAGGAGGCTGGACGGGCTCCTCGGGCCCCCCAGCGGGCGAAGCAGGAGGCTGGACGGGCTCCTCGGGCCCCCCAGCGAAAACAGCCGCAGAACCAGCGGGCACTGGGCCCCCGGCACACACAAAACAAAACCAGGAGGCACGTGGGCCTCTGGCACATATGAAACAAAACCAGTAGGCACATGGGCCTCCGGCACACATAAGGAGGGCTGCAGCTGCGCAGAGCACTGACCCTGCTCAGGCAGTGACAGCCCGGTGCAGTTCACAGCTGGCATCTTGGCCTCCAGGGGTCCAGAGTAAGCTGAGGGCAGTAACCCAGCCTCTGGGGAAGCCCCGGAGCAAGTAACGGTCTCTAATGTTGCCAGCCTTTGAGGAACAGGTCCGTTGTGAAACAGTTTGTCTCCCTGCTCAGAAACAGCGGTGGAAAAACAGTGTGAAAATTGTGGCTTAAGGGAGGCTAACGGTTGAGCTACAGACTGGGAAGCTTGTGGCTGGACACAGAACTGAGCCGGAGAATGGTGATAAAACAGTCTCTCGGTTTTACAGAGGGTTTGTAGACGCCCACTTGGGAAGGGTCCGTTACCACGAAGGTAGGTAAGCTATCCACACTGTCTCTCATCCCGCTCTGAATAGCCCCAGAAAACAAAGTCCCAGAATCCGGGGAAGCCAGAGCATCACGCTCACTCACCGCATCGGGCTGCTCGAAAGTAAATGCAAATGGGGGGCGAAGTCCAAGGTCCAAAAGGAGAAACTCCCGCGGTTCGACCCAGCATTTTGAGTTTATTATGTTTTGGTTTATTTTTTGAATGATCGTTTTGTTCTTCTTGTGCTTTGTCGATTATTATTAGAATTCTATCTTTCTGTTTATTCGTGGTCAGGATTTGTTGTCTCATGTATTGTTTGAGTTTCATGTATTATTTTCTGTCTGCCTCTCTGTGTTGAGTCCGTGTCTTTGAGTAGTGATTCATGTTTCCTGTTTTATTGTGAAAGTCTTTGTCTTATGTTAGTGTGTGCAGCTTTGCTCCCCCTGTCTCGTTAGCCCTGATCTCTCCCAGCTGTGTCTCCCTCCTGTTGCCCATTCCCTCATTACCACCCTGTGTATATAAGCCCTGTGTTTTCCCGTGCTCGGTGTCGCGTCGTACCTTCGGATTATGTCTGTGTGTCTTTGTGTTCAGTGCCTTCGTGTTCAGTTTGTTTGTTTTCTGCCAGCAAATAAAGCTGAGGTTTTTTGAGTTACAATTTAGTATTCGAGTCTTGCGTTTGGATCTTCCTCTCCGCCTGCCCGTGCACCGAGCCCTGACACTATTATGGCTAATAGTTAAACTCAACTCAACCCATTGCTTGTTATGAAGATTTCATCAAGCCAACAAAAAAATAGAAACAGATGAGACAAGAGGGAGATGAATTACAAAACTATAATAAGATATATTACAAAAAAAGGACTAAAAAGAAGGGCTGGGATTTTTAGTCACTCTCCTTCAATTAGATTACATTAATAGCCATTCAAATGTTAAAAACCTCTTTCAGACCCAAAAATAGGTCTGAAAAAAAAAAACCCCAAACACTTTCCTAAACAACTCTAGCTGTTACACAGCAGTAGGATCCATGCTGTCTCCAATGTGTAAAGGTGCTGCTAGGTAAATTATTTACATCTTTTGAT
The DNA here is from genome assembly GCF_057382185.1 of Mchenga conophoros. Lineage (NCBI taxonomy): Eukaryota > Metazoa > Chordata > Actinopteri > Cichliformes > Cichlidae > Mchenga > Mchenga conophoros. The sequence continues at coordinate 15,510,191 of NC_140527.1, read as the reverse complement.
GTGTCACTGAGATCTTAGAGTTGTCATATTAATCTAGAACCTTTTCCAGCAAATGAGTGAGTCCCTGATAACATATTCACCAATTCCACAGTGAGAACAAAGCCGTCATGGTCCAAATATCCTTTCTTGTGAAATGACAAGAGAATTGCAAGATTTGCTCCAAGTTTTACAGGCAGCTTTGGGTTTTGTTTTTTTTTTGCTTAAATGCGTTAATATCTGTAGCAATGGCAGCATTTCAAGCAATGTACAATTGTCTACATTGATAAAGCTGAGGGAGTGTGTCTGATTGCAGGGCTATATGCAGATCTATATCACGTCTTGTACTATTGTTCCACCTTGATCTCACAGGGTTAAAACAGTTTTCTGTGAATAGTTATGAGAAATATGAGTCACTCATGAGCAGAACTGAAAGGAAGAAGGTAGAAGAATCTACCAGTGATTTCAAGACTCCTCTAACAGGGATGCAGCACTCTGGAAACTATCTATTGTGCATAAAAGAAGGAACATAAAGTGTTGTGATGTCATCCATTGGTTAACATAGTCCTGTTATGAAGCCTCAGGCTTAGTGTTTTCAGTATAGCTATGGGGCAAAAGACTGTCGAAAGGTAAAAATAAGAATACAAATCCTTAAATGTAAATGTTACATGCTGTAGTGCAATGTGTGTGTGTACCGGCTTTCACTATCTTGGTGAGGACCAAAATCTGAAATTTACTATACTTGTGGGGACCAAAATCCCAGTCCCCATGAGGTTGAGGGCATTTTTCAGACTCAAAATGTGGTTTTAGTGTCAGTGTTACAATTGGGCTATGGTTTGGTTTAGTGTAAGGGTTAGTGTTAGGCATTCATTTTTGATGGTTATGGTAAGGGTAAGTGGCTAGGGAAAGCATTATGTCAATAAGATGCCCCCACTAGGATAGCAACACCCGACATATGTGCACATGTGTTTGTGTATGTGTGTTTCTCTCTCCCTTTCTCCCTGTCTCCAGCACATACTGTAATCATACAGTCATTAGCCAACCATAACCTGTTGGACTTACTAGGAATAAACACCTCCCTCTGCAATTGGATCTTGGATTTCCTAACTGACAGGCCCCAGTCTGTCTCCATAGGAAATAAAACCTCCAAAGTCCTTAGACTGAGTACAGGATCATCGCAGGGCTGTGTGCTCAGCCCACTGCTGTTCACCCTGCTAACAGATGACTGTACTGCACAGCTCAAATTGCATCATTAAGTTTGCAGATGACACAACAGTGGTGACATCAGAGAGGATCACTGGAGGCCCTCTCACACCCATCTCCCAACTCTACGACAGACACATCATACGACGTGCGATCAGCATAGTGAAGGACACTTTCCACTCCTCACATGCACTGTTCTCCCTCTTTCCATCTGGCAGACGGTTTCGCAGCATCAAAACCGCAATGACCAGACACTGCAAGAGCTTCATCCCCCAGCAGTCAGAGCCCTCAACTCAATACCACCATAGGACCAATATACACATACACCTTTACAAACACCTTACAATACTCATCAAAAGACTCAAAAACAACAAAAACTTACACAAATCCACCTGGGAACAATATGTTTAATTGCACACTCAGTCACATAGTTACTGAACACACATCTAAACTATACTACATTTGCACATTTTGCATATTGCACGTCTTTGACAATAACTTGAACCTGGTATTCAATACCTACTGCACAATCCACTTTGTATTGTCTCTGTCCTGTCTTTGTTTATTGTACAGTTAGTATTGTATAGTTATCATCATAGTATTGTATAGTTAGTAATTAGTACCTTTTATCCCTTAATTTTACTGAAATTTGTCATGTTATTTATTTGTAATTTCTAGTTTTATATCTCTTTGAGATATATCTTTTATATACTTATAAATGCACCATGGGGGGCTTGGGGTGAAACAGAATTTCGGTACACTGTATACTGTGTATTCTGTGTATTTTGCTGTATTGACAATAAAGCTGTTGAATCTAAATCTCTCCCTTTTGTGAATAACACCATAAACTCATTGATAAATTGTTTGCTGAGCGGACAGAGCATGAGAGCTAAACACCATTTCCTACTGACGTCTATACAAACCCTTGTTGGGAATCAAAAACAATACAGGTGTTTTGACAAAGCTACACCTGTCTTTCAGTAATATTACATATATTATGGTGGTTCTTCTATAGTCTGACATATATGAGCTACTGTGTAGAGGTCTGGGGAAACACATACAAAAGTAACACACAAACAATAACTATAATACAGAAAAGGGCCATTAGATTAATAAATAATGTAGGGTACAGGGACCATACAAATGCACTCTTTGTCAAAATGCAAGCTATTAAATTCCAAGACTTGGTGAAGCTTAAAACAGCGCAAATAATGTATAAAGTCAGAAATAAATTGCTTCCCAAAGAAATCTGTAAATTGTTCATAGAAAGAGAAGGTGGGTATAACTTAAGAGGGAAATGGAATTTAAAAATACAAAGTGCTAGAACAACTTTAAGAACTATGTCAATCTCAATTGCAGGAGTTAAATTATGGAACAGTCTAACAGAAGAAATAAAAGACAGTCAAAACATAAAACAGTTTAAAGTAAAATATAAAAACCTAATTTTAAATAAGTATAAGAATGAAGAAAACGGGGTTAACCCAGGATGGTAATGTTGCTGGTAATGGTGTTGCGGTTCTTTTTTGGTTGTTTTTTTGTTTTTTTGTTTTGTTTTGGTTTGTTGTTTTTCCATAACTTGTGTATCTGCAAATATACACATTCTGTATTTTTCATATGAAAGAAACTATACTGTGGTGGGGCTTGCTAATTTCCTGTTTTTTATTTATGTATGTTATGTTTTGTTTTACTTCATATGTTTATATGTTTCATATGTTGTTTGTTTAATTTAAGACAAAAAAAAAAATTAAATGAATGAGAGGTAAAACTTGAGGGGGTAGGGACAAATAAGTAAATACTTCAGCCTACTCCTTTTCAAACAAATAATGGAATGATATTTTGTAATGATTGTGAAGGCACATGTTTGAAATGTTTGAAATAAAAATGAACTGAACTGAACTGAACTGACTTAAGAGAATCCTTGGACAATATAATTGACTCCCAAAGACTGCCCCAGATGTGTCTGTAAGTGCATGATGAAGAAAATAATGTGTATATAGAATAAGTACAATGTGAATACAGTAGGTGAGCAAACAACAACTTTAATAGTGTAATTAAATGGTCTCTACTGATCTTTTCAAAAATTCTGTGATATAACTAATTTTTTGATGAAATACTTGTTGGTAAAAAAAATTAAAAAAATTAAAAAGTACTTGTAACTGTAACACAGATTATTTTATAATTGTCAAGTGTTTTTTGTTTTGTTTTTTTTCACAGTAAAGATGGATAAATTAACCAAGCACACATCAAATATATCTCATTCTGAACAATTTTGACTTCAGATGATCAGGGTCATTAAATTCTGGAAGGTTAAACTGCTCCATTTTTATGCCCCCGTTAGAGGCTTTTTTAGGGTCAAAGCTTTCTTTTAGCGTTACAGTTACAATTATAGTCCAAGGTAGGGTTAGCTGTGTGGGTATGTGTGCCCCTCTCTTACACACAGAGTGGAGCAGGCAGCAGTTGCTCTACTGCAATATTAGAACCACTCATCCAAATGTCAGATGGAACACCATACTTACTTACCCTACAAACTACAAGTAACAAACTACTATTTTAAGCTAATAAAAAAAGGATTGTAATGAGAGGCAAAGAACAAATGGACAGAGGGATGGTCAAAGAGATACCTGAATCACTAGTAAGATGAACAGATTCTTATGACTAAAAAAATGTTGGTTTATTTTACACCCTTTTTATTATTTTACAAATCACATCCAACTATGTCATTTCCATTTGAATATTTAACTGGAAAATTATTTGTTGATATTCACTTTCTCCTGTTCACCGGTTCCCTATGTGTTTTACACATATGTTTCACATATGTGCACTGGTCAGTGAAACCTTAATGGCTATCTTACGTGTAAGTAAACAGTAGTTCAGCTGTGGACTCAGTTGCAATGCAGATGGTTCCTAAACTACAATTTACTATATACAGTTTGACTGCCATAACCCATTGTAACACTGACTCAGGCTGCTGTCACACTATTAAATTAACCCATATTTCTTATGCCATATCGTAAAAAGTGTGTTGTATCAAAAACATAAACAAAGCCTGCAGGTGGGTGCAACTACTCAAGCAGCAGATGGAGCAGTGCGATTCAAGCATGCTTTGGTCTGGACGCAAACACAACAGTGGTTTATTTAGTTGTTTGCTAATTTGTTTTAACTTCAGAAAATCAATCACACACCTACGTCTCCATGACAGTGCTTCTACAACCATGTGGTTATGTTTGGACACAGCATTGCCTGGAGCTGAATACAATCTGTTAAGTCTAATTGTTGAATGTTGCCATTGTGTTTCTTAAATTTGTACAGTCTTAGTTCAAGCAGTAGGATCAAAGCCATTCCTTTGATCCTGACCACCTCTCCAACCACTCTGTGCTGGGGGAGGTTTTATTGTAGATACATCCTATCTGAAAGATCTGTTTTATTTGATGTAAGCTTCCTGGGTTTACGACCCTTTGGTCAGCAGGAGGTCTGACACACACACACACACACACATCCTCACATAACACACACACACACTTACAGAAGTTCACACATATAAATAAAATGCTTTGTCTTAGAATCAAGGGGGCGTGGCTTTGTTCTGACGTGTTTTGTGTGAACTGTCTCTCAATAAAAGGTAGCAGCAGGAGGTCAGATCTGGGGGTCATTTTCGTGGTGGACACAGACAAGGCCTCCCTTGCGCAAATAATCGATCGATCGACTGTCTTGTTTTCTTCATGATGAATAAGTCTCTAGAATTAGCGGGGTTTGTGGAAACACAGACCCAACACAATCACACTGTGTTCATACGCTTAATGTGTTATTTACCCCCATCCAGCACAGACTATTCACAGCTTTAAGGCTCTTTTAAAACCTTGAATAAAGTTTTTAAACTTTATGGCCCTAGGATTGTCAATCAAAATAATACTTATGATGCACAGCTAGAGGCAAACGCAGGAGTCTTCAGAAATTAAAAAGAAGAATCGGTGGCTACTGGGTGACCCTTCGTCTGGGGATCCTCAGCCCTTCCCATGAGGGTGGCACAGATGCCCCTCCGGTGGTCCTCCTTGGGCTCTCGCACTCTGGGGCCTCTGGATGTCTGGGGCCTGGATCTCCTCCATGCCTGCTTCATGCCCTGGGGGACCGGGCTATGGCTCTCTACATCCTCTTGCAGACCATTACATGGGGAAACCATTTGAATACAAGCGCGCTGATCCACACAGGTATGCACACGGGTGTTCACTGCTCGTAGACTTAAATTACACCTTTCTTGGCTGCTACTTCAAAGCACATTGTGCGCTGACTGTCCTGCGTGCTGCACAACAACATTGAATATTTAGTATTTACTGCTGTTTACACTTAGCTAGATTAATGCGATGGTGTTGTGTTTAGAAAGTTGCTTTGGTTTATTTTGCTTGTTTTCTATTCTTTCTCTCTCAAGAGATGATCCAGGAGATTTTTTTTTTATTCCCCCTTTCTCACTGTCCCTCTCCCCTTCTGTTTTTCTTTTCCTTCCTCTTTCTTTCTCCCTTTCCTATCCCTCACTCATGTCTGTCCCGTCTGTAACAACTAAACATAAAATAAAATAAATAATAAAAACAAAGGTCGATCAAATGGACCAATACGGCAATGCCACGATGATCCATTTGGCAAAATAAATCCATTGGGTATCCTTGTTGGTCCTCAGACAACAATTCTGACGGCTAAAGAACCAAATGGGACAGGCAAAAAAAAAAAAAAAAAGAAGAATCATATTAACTGCTCAAAATTTGCTGGATTCACTTAATAGGGCTAAATAATGATGACCAACATCCACTGCAAGTTTGATGAATTCTTAAATGAATGCAAGATTACCACAAATCTGCAACTTTTAATGCTGATATGCAGAGATGTATATCAGGAATGCGTAATCCATGTGATTTAATTTATTTTTTGCTGTGTTTTACTTGTTTTACTTTACAAATTAAAATAATTACTTGAGGAGCTGCGTGACCAAGTGCTAATGCTAACACCAAACAACTGTCTACGGAACATAAATTAGCACGCGTAATACAGCATCTAATTAACTGCTATTAAACAACACAAAAGTGCCAAACAATAATGCATACTCACAGGGAATGCCTTTTTATCAGCCTTTCACAGCATAAATCACAGCATAGATCACATTCAGTCGATTGTCTGATTCTTTCTTACACTTCCCCCGTCTGCACACGGACCATGCCTTTCTATTAAAGGCCCAGTGCACTAACCAAACAAATCAAACATGTACAAATTTAACAATAGTCAGAACACTCCCCGCCTGGTATCTTAGGGATACCACAACAGATATCTAAACGTCACTAGATAACAGAAAAACCATTTCAGAAATGGGTCTATAATAAGTCTTTTTTTTTTTTTTTTTTTTTTTTGCCTGTACCGTTTGGCTCTTTTGTACGGTGGCCCCTAGAGACAAAGCACGTACAAACTCCAAAACACATGCAAACTCCAAAACACGTACAAACTCCAAAACACTTGCAAACTCCAAAACACTTGCAAACTAAAAAAACACATGCAAATTCCAAAACACGTACAAATTCCAAAACACTTGCAAACTAAAAAACACATGCAAATTCCAAAACACGTACAAATTCCAAAACACGTACAAATTCCAAAACACTTGCAAAATCCAAAACACTTGCAAACTCAAAAACACATGCAAATTCCAAAACACAACGGAAGTGCTCCAGGACGCTAGGGGCAGTGTTGAGCTCGATTTGCAAAATAAACGGCAAGTTTGTCTGTATGGGACGGTCTAGTCTCCGTCGCGCTTCCCAGGTTGCCTAGCAACCATGATACTAACCGCTGGAAACGTGTCATACAACTTGGTTTGACAGAAATGAGGGAGAACATATTTTGTTCATTTGTTTGTTTGTTTCTACAAGAGCTTTGTGTGATTTGATAAGTATCTGAGGCTGAGACCACAGGACAGTAAAACATGATTTTTGGGCTTCATTTCTGTACTGAACAGTTATTTCAAGATTAATTAGTAAATAAGAATTAGCTGATGTTGTTCATGAGACTAAAGTCATATCACTTTGGTAATGTAAATATAATATGGCCAATATTATAGTTATTATATTAATCATTATTAGCTATTACAGCAGTGAACATGAACTCTGTGTCAAATACTGAGCTTCAGTACAGATTCAAGTTGCAGTTATTTATATGTCTTATCACCTTAAATCTTCACTCAAAGACAAGTATCTTTGACAGTGCATATATAGGTGTATCATATATAAGAGACAAATGTTGTTCCTTCATGTTGGCATTACTAAATTTGGCTCATTGCTTACATATATTTATAAAAAGAAAATGTACAAGCTGTGATAACTGTTTCTGATAAAATGAAGAGTAGACTGATATATGAAATATTCCTTTATTGGGTGAGAAAATCAGACCATGTCATAACTGCTTTAAGTCATACAGAATAGATATCAGAGCCTTAAACAGGCTGGCTTTTGCTAAATGGGTCAAACTGGGCAGAAAGTCTACAAACACATAACATCCTTATAGAATATGATGTAACACTATAGATCAACTTACCTCAGAATATATAAAGCATATAAACAATTACAGCAATATGATGCAACAAACACAGCAGTGCTACTGATCCAAAATACTCAAAGCTTCATAGAACTGGAACAAACATTTATTTTTAGGTCCATTCTGCTGCTGATACATACTTTAGGTTTCTGAATATTACACTTGTTGCTGCCTTTCATAGTGTGTAACTTGAAGGCCCTGAGTACTTTCTCCCACACTGAAAACACTGGAATGATAAAATTATTTGAACATTACCTAATAAGACTGATTCAGGACAGACAATTAGTTATTTTAAACTTTTCTAGCAGTCCTTCACAAACAGGGAACAGTCTGTCTATTCTCTCCATCTGTCAGCTGCTGCTGGCTCTTCCTCCTCCTCTTCCTCACACACTGCTGAGTTTGTCCTGGTGGATCATCAGGGGTGCAAAGCCTCACAGATGATGTGCAGCAGTGGGTCCCTCAGTCTGTCCTCACTCTCGACACTTGCAGTTGTCACACATGGAAATCAAATGTGTGATAAGCTGCAGGATTCAAACACAAGTGTGACTTATAAACACATGTTCATACTTTTATTCCACAATCAGAGAGAAAGAAACAGAGAGCGAGTGCAGGACAGACAGGTGAAAGTCTCAGGTGTATACACTGCTACAAAACAGCACAAAAGAAGGAGGATTTAGTGTTTGTGTTATTATGTATGCATGTGTAATGTGTATATATAGACACGTGTGTGTGTGTGTGTGTGTGTGTGTGTGTGTGATTTACATTGCTGTGCTTGAGAGCCACCATCTACCGGAACCAAATTCCCTGTATGTGTCTGCACATATACTTGGCCAATAAACACGATTCTGATTCTGATTCTGATTACGAAACAAGAAGAGTTCCCAGATGGTGCAGTGGACACATGTGTGACTCCTGTGATTAAAGCATCTTTCTTTCAGCTTAACAAGTCAGCTCGTTCAAACACACGTTAAAGTCAGTTTGGCTCGACACCACCAAACAGAGGCAGCAATATAACATAGCTAACATTAACAGTGCAGTGAATCTTCCTTGTGCTGTGATATTCAGGACTGCAAACCGAGCAGCATCACTGACTTTCAGCTTGTTGTGTTTGTGGATATATGACTGACTTTAATTATCCACAAAATCATCACAATCTCTGTAAGATTAAGGTCGACTATATATATATATTTTTTTAAAGTAAAGGCTTTAAAACCAAGTTAATTCTGAAAGTACAGACATGACTAATGTCACATAACTTTCCCGACATGTGGCCAACAATAATGGTTTAATGTTCTTCATTAAAAAAATATTTGCGCATAAATAAGTGACATAATATTCAGTACTTACTTCTGAAAGTTTACTCTTCCTCCGCTCCGCTTCCACCGTTTTTTTTCGGCAAAATTATCCACACCACCACCGCACTATGAAGTCTGGGATATGTTGGGCCATGAAGGCTACACCGACCCATCCTTAAAATTCAGGGAAATTATGGACGCATTTGAGGGCCGCATTTCGAGCAGCCTTTGAATTGGGAAAGCCTTCTCTTGTCGCTGTGACGTAATCGGCCTTAAAATGCGGCCTTTAAGGCTGCAAACCCCAAATCCGGTCATTGGTACTTCCTGGCTTGTGTAGTTACTAGGTAACAAAAGCTCAACACTGCCCCTAGCGTCCTGGAGCACTTCCGTTGTGTTTTGGAATTTGCATGTGTTTTTGGGTTTGCAAGTGTTTTGGATTTTACAAGTGTTTTGGAATTTGTACGTGTTTTGGAATTTGTACGTGCTTTGGAATTTGCATGTGTTTTTGAGTTTGCAAGTGTTTTGGATTTTGCAAGTGTTTTGGAATTTGTACGTGTTTTGGAATTTGTACGTGTTTTGGAATTTGTACGTGTTTTGGAATTTGCATGTGTTTTTTAGTTTGCAAGTGTTTTGGAGTTTGTACGTGTTTTGGAATTTGCAAGTGTTTTGGATTTTGCAAGTGTTTTGGAGTTTGTACGTGCTTTGTCTCTAGGGGCCACCGTACTTTTGCCATCAGAATTGTTGTCTAAAGGCAAAGAAAGATGCCCAACGGATTTACTTTACCAAATTGACCATCCCAGCCTTGCCGTAATGGTCCATTTGATTCACCTTTTATTGTTTATTTTATTTTCACTTACTGAATACGGGACAGACTTGACTGGGGGAAAGAAGGGGAGAAAGAAAGAGGGAAAGAGAAACAGCTGAGAAGAGGGACGGGGGAGAAGGGCAAAAGACAAAAACCAACAGAATGAGCAGATGACGCGCTTGTTTTTTTGTTTTTTTTAAAGGTTCCTCCATGTAATGATCTGCTAGAGGGTGTGGGGGGGCCACAGCCCCGTCCTCCAGGGCATGAAGCAGGTATGGAGGAGATCCAAAGGCCCCCAGAACACAGGAGACCAAGGAAGACCAACAGAGGGGCAGCCGCGCCACTGTCCCAGAAAGAGCTGAGGAGAGTCCCAGATGAGGGCTCACTCAGCAGCCGCAGAGCAGAAGCCAGGGGGAGTTGCAGTGACGCGCCCGTGAGCTCCGCCGGCAGCCAGCCGTGCCTGAGTGACCGAGCCCCAGGCCGAGAGACCGGGGGCACCCCACCTCCGAAGTGGCCCGAGCGAGCCCCAGGCTCCAGGCCCCGATAAGTCTTAACATTCCCCTTGGAAGCAACTCTAACTTCGGCCTTTCTGATAATTCCATCTTCGCTCGCAACTGTCTTTTCGATTACGCCCATTGGCCACTCATTTCTTCTTGTTTGTTTGTCCTTGAGGAGAACGAATTCTCCCTGTTTAATGTCAATGTTCTTGTGGTGCCACTTTTGACGAATTTGGAGGCTGTGCAAATATTCCTTGCGCCATCTGCTCCAGAAGGTGTCTGCAAGGAACTGAACCCGCTTCCAATGGCTTCTGAGCATTTCTTTGGGTCCTACATCATCACAGATGGTGGGTACAACTCCAGTCTTTTGTGTCAGCAGCATCGCCGGTGATAGAATGTGAGGATGTTCTGGGTCTGATGATACTAGCAACAACGGTCGTGCATTCAGTATAGCTGTGACTTCCGCAAGAAATGTGATCAAGATCTCATGAGTGAGTTGAACACGACCAGTTTGCAGCAGCATGTTATCACTGCATTTCGTTGCCCTGTACCTGTGCATGTGCAATGACAATAAAGTTGAATTCTATTCTATTCTATCAAGTATTCGCCGTGCTAAACCAATCATCCGTTCCCATACTCCCTCCATGTGGGAAGAATGGGGAGGATTGAAAACCCAGGAACACTTCTGGTCCTGCAGAAAGTGTTGCACTTTGTCCTTCTCTGGTGCATTTGTGGCCATCTCTTTGTGAGCACCAATGAAATTAGTGCCGCAGTCCGAGCGCAGTTGTTTTCCGGGTCCTCGGAGGGCGAAGAAATGCCTCAGTGCATTAATGAAACTTGAAGAGCTCATCTCCTCCACTAGTTCAATGTGGACAGCCCTTGTTCACAGGCACGTGAATAATATTGCCCACCGCTTCCTGTTTGCTTGTCCCCCTCTTGTACGCCTTGTAGTTACTTCCCATGGGCCAAACATGTCCATACCCACGTAAGAAAAGGGGGGCTCAACTTGGAGGCGATCTACGGGCAAATCACTCATTAATTGCTCCTCAAACTTCCCTCTCAGCTTCTTACATGTCACACATTTACTTATGACTCTGCAAATACAGCCTTTTCCTCCTACAATCCACAAGCCACTTTCTCGGACAGCGCCCTCTGTAAAATGCCTGCCTTGATGGCTTACTTTCTCATGGTGGTGGCGCACAAGGAGGGTAGTGATGTCGTGACTGCCTGGCAAGATAATAGGGTTGGTGTCTTTTACTCCCAGCCCGGCGCGATTAATGCGACCACCAACTCTCAGCAGATTGTCACTTCCAATCACAGGGTTTAGTTTTGCCAGTGGGCTGTTTTTTGGGAGGTTCTGTTTTTCAGAGATCCGCTTTATCTCGTCTGTATATGTTTCAAACTGCACATTTTTAATGATCATTGTCTCTGCTTGATCTAACAGTTCTGGGGTGATGGCCGTTTTACACATGTGCCATCCTTTACAGTTTGGCTTAACGTTTGATTGTGAAAAGCATTGTGCGATGTGAATCAAGTTTGACATGGTTTTCCGAAATGAGCGCCATGTGGAGAAACGCTCCCAATGTCCTGAGCCCAAAACTTCCTTTGTTATGTTAGTGCAAAGTGTCTTTACCTCTGGGCGCATCTCTGCGTCGTTGTCTGGGTCCAGCAGTTTGTAATCAGTCTGCTCTAGATGGATGTATGAAGGGCACTGGAGAAACGCTGGACCTGTGAACCATGTCGTGTGATCTAACTCAGCGGCTGGAACTGATCGTGAGCCGTGGTCAGCAGGATTCTGGTCGGTCATAACGAAATGCCATTGCTCTGGAGTAGTTGACTCTCTAATACGACACACACGATTGTTTACATAGACATAAAAATGTCTGGATTGGTTGTGAATATAACCAAGAACCACCTTGCTGTTTGTATAGAAACTAGTTTTGTCTATGGGGTGATCAATCTCTTCACATATGACCTCTGCCATTTCAACCGCCATTACTGCAGCGCAGAGTTCGAGCCTAGGTACAGTGAGCTCTGGCTGTGGAGCGAGTCGTGCCTTACCTAGGGCAAACTCAACCTCTGTCTTGCCATCCCCAGTGGTGACCTTGAGGTATGACACTGCACATATTGCCTTCATGGACGCATCTGAAAAGACACAAAGTTCTACACATTTAGCCTGTAACAGTGACATCTTAGTGTAAGTGCGTGGAACGTTGACTTTGCTGAGGCATTGGAGGGACTGTTGCCATTCTATCCATCTGCCTTTCAGATCCTCTGGGAGAGGTGAGTCCCACTCTGTTGTCTGTAGCGACAACTCTCTTAGAAGCAGACATCCTCGAACGGTGACTGGGGCCAAAAACCCAAGCGGGTCAAACACACTGTTCACAGTTGAAAGGACTCCTCTTCGTGTGTATGGCTTTTCAGCATGAGGAATGTGAAAAGTGAAATAGTCCTCCATTATATTCCACTTTACTCCAAGACTGCGCTGATCTGGGAGTTCATCCTTGAACAGATCCAGATTTTGGAGATCCTTGGCTCGGTCTTGAGGTGCGAATGCGTCCATCACTTCAACCTTATTTGATGCTATTTTTAAGAGGCGAAGGTTTGAGTCTGCTAGCATGTTTTGTGTCCGTTTCAGGAGGTCGATAGCATCATGTTCGGTGGGGACAGACTTTAAAGCATCATCCACATAAAAATCACGCTCAATGAAATGGCGAACATCTGACCCGTATTTGGCTTCTCCCCTTTGCGCGGCCCTCCTCAAACCATATGTGGCCACAGCAGGCGAGGGGCTGTTTCCAAGTACATGCATGCACATTCTGTAATCCACGAGCCCTTTCTGTGGATCGTTGTCTTTGTGCCAGACAAACCTCAGTACATCTCTGCAGTCCTCGCGCACCAGGAAGCAATAGAACATCTGCTGGATATCTGCGGTTACTGCGACTGGATGTTTTCTGAACCTCACTAGCACACCTAATAGACTGTTGTTCAGATTAGGTCCTGATAACAGCACTGTGTTGAGCGACATACCTTCAAACTGCGCGCTGGAGTCAAATACCACTCGGATTTGTGACGGCTTTTGAGGATGGTACACTCCGAAATAGGGCAGATACCAACGCTCTTTGTTCTCTTGTACTGGGGGTGCAAGCTCCGCGTGCCCATTGTCCAACATTTTCTGCATAAAGTCTATCAGGTGAACTTTCATTTTTGGGTTTTTGTCTAGAGTTCGTTCAAGTGACTTGAGGCGGCTGAGTGCGTAGCGGTGATTGTTAGGCAGCAATGCTCTGGGCTGGCAAAATGGCAGTGGAGCCACCCAGCTTTGTGACTCATCCTGAAAACACTCATTGTCCATGATATTCAGGAACTGCAGATCTTCCATGGAGGGTGCAAGCTTATTGTCATTCTTGGTCTGGCAGAAAACATTGTTTCCTATAGTTCTGTTTTGTGTTCTGTCCTTTATGTTTGAACCACCAAGTACTAAGTGTCGATTTAAGAGACAGGTGTCTGGCTTGACAGTAAAGTGGCTTTCGCATGGGGAAAAATGAGTTGGCCTTCCATCCGATAGAACGTGAGTCTTAAAGGTAGAGACTTGGGAAGGCTTATGAGTATTGCCTAAGCACACATCTCCTATTATCACCCAGCCTAAGTCCAGTTTCTGTGCGTATGGTGCATTGTGCGGACCATTGATCTGACTGCGCACTTTGTGAACTCTCAAAATGTCTCTTCCAAGCAACAGCAAAATGTCTGCACCACTGTCAAAGGGTGGTATTTTGTGTGCTATACCTTTGAGGTGACTGTGTGCGTAAGCCGCGGAGGGAGTGGGAATTTCCTCTCTTTTGTTAGGAATCATGTTGCATTCAATTAACATGGGCAGCTGAATAGCGAGGGAGCTATCAATTGCCTCTATCATATACCCAGAGGCTCTTCAGCCAGAAGTGAGACCTACGCCACTGCATGTCTGGAGGGTGTATGGCTCTGCCTTACCATTAACCTTGAACATGTCAAAAAATTCAGAGCGTGCTAGTGAAATGTTACTCTGGTCATCTAGCATGACATACATTCTCTGGCATTTACTAGGATCGTTGGCAGGGTAAACGTTAACCAGGCATATTTTTGAGCAAGATTTCCCAGAAAATCCTTCCCCACATACCTCGGTGCAACTTGAAACAACTGCAGTCTCTTTTAATTCTTGTTTCTCCCCGCCGTGACTTGCAGGGGGCTGAAGAGCTTTGGGAAGGCGAGGAACATCTGAATGCAGAGCTGTTGGGTGCTTATCACTGTTACATTCAGAGCATTTGATTTCTGCTTGACAGTCGCGAGCTACGTGTTTGTTAGAAGCGCAGCACTTGAAACAGATGTTGTGTTGCTTAAAATTGCCTTTCGTTCCTATAACGTTGGTTTTATGCACTGAAACTGACCTGCGGTTATTGCTGTAACCATCTCCAAGCTTGTCCCTTTTAACTCCAGAGTTGCAGGTTGACAACAGATTGAAGCTTGGATCGTTGCGTGCCTTTGCTTGTGTCTGTATGAACTGTAAGAAGAATGTGAATGGAGGGAAGGTCACCCTGTGCCGCTGTTTGTAGTGTGAGCCTTCCATCATCCACTTGTCTTGAATCCCATACGGCAGCTTATCCACAATGGGAGCAACACCTCGCGCTGTATCGAGATAGGAGAGTCCATGCAAGTACCCTTCTTGTTTTGCTGCATTTATCTCCTGCAACAGATCGCTCAGCTCTCTTAGTTTTTGATTATCTCTGGGCCCTATTTTAGGAAATTGATCAAGTTTGGTGAAAAGAGCACTTTCAATGGCTTCTGGCGACCCATAGGTTTCTTCTAGCCTCTCCCAGATTAGCTCTAATGCCACAGCTGGGTTTGTTATGTTTACAGCTTTGATGCGATGTGCATGCTTGGTAGATTCTGGGCCAAGTGATTTTACAAGGAGGTCGATTTGTTCAGACGCCCTAAGCTCTAGAGTGTCAATGGCGTTGATGAAAGATGACTTCCAAGATAAATAGTTCTCCGGCTTGTCATCAAACTTGGTGAGTTCAGAGGTTAACAACTGACTTCTCATTAAATATTTGGCAAGCTCATTAGAGTCCCTAGAGGAATTTGGATCTGGAGGGTAGTACCGAAAACGTCCAGCAGAGGGTGGTGTAAACCCTGGTGAGACATGGCTTAGGTGCTGCTGATAGTTAACAGAGTGTAACTGTTGTCCTTGCCTTTCAGGTGAGTAATCTCTTTGATCGGGGGGTCTGAGGGAGCCATAGTCCTTTGGTGCTGAGGGCAGTTCATCCGGTGACATGTCCGGTGGCTTAGGTCGATTTGCATACTCGACTTTTTCTATTTTGACGTCCTTTGATTTGACTGAATCACTGCGTGCCTGATGCATATTGACATAGTCTGTAGTTCGCTCATGAGAACTCTGTGTCTCCTTTGGTAAGCTCAGGTGCTCATCACTCATGTCAAAACTTGCAACAGCAGACTCCAAGACAGCTGCTTCAGCGGCTGCGGCCTCAGCTTCACTTTCTTTTGCTAGAACATCAAGCTTTGCATCTAATTTGGCTCTTTCTACTTTAAATTCAACTTCCTTCTTTGCAAACTCAGCTCTTTTTTTGGGCAGCTTCAGTTTTAGCGCGGGCAGTAGCGGCGGCTAACATTACACTTGCTGTGGAAGAGCGGCTAGATTTCTTTGACGTCGTGGATCTTACTTCATATTCTTCTTTCTCCATCTTTAAGCTGATTGAATGCACATTTATGCTGACTTGGTGTCACTGCGTCTGTCGTGCTGGTCTGGATACAGGGTGTAACAATGCAGTCTTCATCGTTGTAGTAGGGTGTTCCTTTTCACTGTACTGGCCTCGTAGAACCACTTTCTACTATCCAGGAGTTAAACACCTCCACACAAAAGTCACTGACGCCAGAGTGGGTTTAGACTTTGCTTTATATGGCAGGTGTGAAACTGTAACAACAAAATACAGTATATATGAGTGACAAATTAAAATAATTACTTGAGGAGCTGCGTGACCAAGTGCTAATGCTAACACCAAACAGCTGTCTACGAACCATAAATTAGCACGTGTAATACAGCATCTAATTAACTGCTATTAAACAACATAAAAGTGCCAAACAATAATGCATACTCACAGGGAATTCCTTTTTATCAGCCTTTCACAGCATAAATCACAGCATAGATCACATTCTTACACTTCCCCCGTCTGCACACGGACCATGCCTTTCTCTTAAAGGCCCAGTGCACTAACCAAACAAATCAAACATGTACAAATTTAACAATAGTCAGAACAAAGAATGTATTTTATATGCTGGAATATGCAGAAAATAGGTTTAAATGTTAAACACATTTCTCGACGTTAAAGACAGTTGCATATAATTTAATTTTTGTGTGATTCAATGTGCATAAAATTAAAAGATTAAAACTAATAAAGCACATTTTAAAAAGAAGCTTTCCATTTGATTCAATTTCATATTAGTGATGTGTCGGTCGTGACTCTTTGAAGTGAATGACGCGAGCCGTGGTTTTTTTTTCTTTCTCTCACCCTCTCTCTCGCACTTTTTTCAGGTTCACTCAGCATGCGAGCCTTGTGCTTTGGGCATGGGAAGAGGGGGGAGCGGCGGTAGTTACACTTGCAGTAGCACAGGAACAGAGCGGGAAGGAGAGAGAGAAAGAGAGCATGGGACAACAACGTCACATTAGAAAGGTATAGTAATCATCCAGAACTATTGTCAGTTGTGGATGATAAAGGATTCAGAAAGTTTATTCATGCAGGCCTATATGACAGAGAATGTGCATCTTCTTTTTGTTTTCATAGTTTAATTTATATTTAATTGTGTTGTGGTTTGCAGTGTTTTGTGTTGTTTCACTTTAAATTTGTTTAAAAGGAAAAAGCATAAAATTTTAATTTAAAATTTATTTATTTATTTATTAAATTTTATGTGGAGTGAATAAATAAAAGTATACTTACGGTGGCCCCTGGAGACAAAGCACGTACAAACTCCGAAGCACGCACAAAAGACAACAGAAGTGCTCCAGAATGCTAGATGTTGTGTTGAGCTTTTGTTACCTAGTGGCTACACAAGCCAGGGAGTACCAACGGATTTGTTGTGTGGTAGTAACAGGTAAATGAATGTTTTTTTTAATTATTTGAATATATATGAGTACTTGTGTATAAATACACAAACAATACACACATGCTTTCAATTGTGTTATTTAAGTGATCTAGGTAGCTCTGTTTGGGAAGTTCAAATAACACTTAAAATGTGTTTTGGAGTTTGTACGTGCTTTGTCTCTAGGGGCCACCGCATATTATTGTTAATAATAAATTAATTAAAGCAACAAAACAACAAGTCTGTGGTATATGGTGGCTCAGGATTTATGGCAGGTAGTCTACTGTTTTGAGGGTTAGCTGTTTTGGTACCCAGCTCTTGGGTCTGTATGTTGATGTGTCCTTTGGCAAGATACTAAATCCCATTCATTATGAACTAAATTAGAAGAGGATAGCAAGAAGACTTTCGGTTTTAGTGAAATCATTGAAGATTGTCTAGTAGTAGGCGTTGTATAGTAAAACATCTGTCTCCAAAGGTGGAAATGATGGCTAAACTGGAAACTTTGTGGATTTTTTTGGCTCCACATGGACAAACATGCAGATTTTACTGATTTGAAAGTTTCCATTTTCTGCTGAACTATAACAAGTCAACAGAAATACCTACAAAAACTACAACCATTAATTTACATTATAGTAATTTCATATATGACTTTATTTATAAAACTGGTCAAATGTTGCTGATGGCAATTAAATTCTGCATAAAAAGCACTTGCAGCAACAAAAACATAATATTCCAGAAACACGCTTTGCCGATCCGATCAGCTGTTTGTAACACTTCCTACATCCATCAGCGCGAGCTATCGCATGTCCGCCATGACCTGCCCGAAACCGGAAGTGACATCATTTTGCGGAAATGTAGTTTTTTACTATCAGGGCCTTATGAGCCTATACTGGTGTTTTTAAAAGTTATGTTTGACTTTCTGTGTCGTTTCTGGGATGCTTAGGACTCATATTGCACAGGAAATAAAATCTCCTGGATCACTTGTTGGGAGAAAAAGAATAGAAAACAAGCAAAAAAAAAAACAAAGCAACATACTAAACACAACACCATCGCATTAATCTAGCTAAGTGTAAACAGCAGTAAATACTAAATATTCAGTGTTGTTGTGCAGCACGCAGGACAGTCAGCACACAATGTGCTTTGAAGTAGCAGCCAAGAAAGGTGTGATTTAAGTCTACGAACAGTGAACACCCGTGTGCACACCTGTGTGGATCAGCGCACTTGTATTCAAATTGTTTCCCCATGTAATGGTCTGCAAGAGGATGCAGAGAGCCATAGCCCGGTCCCCCAGGGCATGAAGCAGGCATGGAGGAGATCCAGGCCCCAGACATCCACAGGCCCCAGAGTGCGAGAGCCCAAGGAGGACCACCGGAGGGGCATCTGAGGTGATCTGAGGATCATAGAGGTGATCGAGCATTTGCAGTCGTAGCGCCTAAGCTGTGGAATAAATTACCCCTACACATCAGACAGGCTCATACTGTCAATCTTTTTAAATCTTATCTTAAAACGCATTTTTATTTACTGGTTTTTAATACAGCATGAGAGTTGTTTGTTAATTCATATTTGGTGTTTGCTTTTAATACTCTAAGTTGTTTTATTATGTATGTATGTATTATGTATATTTTTATATATTTTATTTTATTGTTTACTCTATTTAATTTGTAAAATATGTGTATACACACACACACACACACACACGTAGAAAAATATTTAGTATACACATCCAGAAATGCATATACTATTATATATTGTACATATATTTATTAGTTTCAGATGTAGCCATTCTTGTATTTTGCTTGTTTACGTTACTGTATTTTGCACAACTCTGTTGCTTGTGAAGCTCGCACACAAGAATTTCACTCACATGTACTGTACCAATGTACCTGCACATGTGATGTGACAATAAAAGTGATTTGATTTGATTTGTTGTATTCTTGTACAGCACTTTGGTCAACGCTCCTGTTGTAATTAAATGTGCTATATAAATAATTAAACTTTTAAACTATCTGTGCCACTCTCATGGGAAGGACTGAGGATCCCCAGACGAAGGGTCACCCAGTAGCCACCGAGCAGAAGCTAAAGGGGGCTGCACCGGCGTGCCCACCGGCTCCGCCGGCAACCAGCTGTGCCAGAGTGAACCGAGCCGCAGGCCCAGAGGCCGGAGGCCCGAGGACCCCCTTTGCCCCTGAAGAGACCTGACCAAGCAACAGGCGCCAGGCCCCGCCAAGTAGCCACCAGGAGTGAGCTGGTACATACCTGAGCACCAAGAACCACCAATGCACCGACCCCATCAGTCACCGGCAGGGAGTGTGGTGAGTGGAAATCGGCCTCCACACTTTGGAGGGCCTGGGAGTTCCCAGAGAGGTGGAGTCTAAGACCCGACCTGACATATAGACACAGACAAACAGGCACACACAGACACAAACATGCATTCCCACCCTCATGCACACATATACAAACACTCAGCACTCACCAAACATAAGGATTGACATAAATGGACATAATGCACACAATCACACTCCCCAAACATACTCTATACCCCGGATCCAGGTACCCTCGCCCCAGAGGGGGAAACGGCACCCAGACCCAAGAGATGTTACCCTTCCCTCTGGGGTGGAGGCAAGCAGACCGTCCCAGGCTCCGCAGCAGCAGGGAGGCCAATCGGACAGCCAACATCTCCTCCCAGCCCCCCCGCCCCGATGGCTAGTAGAGGACGGGGGTGTGTGAAGATTTTTTTTTAAAGTAACGCAATAGTTACTTTTCAAGTAATTAATTACTTTTAGTATCTTGTAACTTTGTTACTAATTCTAGTTACTAGTTACTTTTTTGAAGAAGTAACTAGTAAATATAAATAATTACTTTTTCAAAGTAACTTGCCCAACACTGAAAACCATAGGAAAAATAATGCAAGAAATGCTACAGTAACCACCCTTTCCTCTGCATAAAATGAACCAATATATTTCTAAAGCCCCAACATGATTTTTGAATTTCCAAAACTATAACTGCTATAATTCATATGTAAAGGAAAGGAATGTTTATCATTGAAAGCACAAGAAGTGAGAAAAATAAAAATTCTACTCTTCCTCTGTTAGTGATTGATGTTATTAGTTCAGATTCAAATGTTTCAGATATTCTGAGACTGATACTGGGATTTATTGTTATGCAAAGTTCAGACTCTAGGAACTCTGAAGCAATTATTAATAGTGTACAATTTGTCTCTGTGTAACATCTCTGTAAATTGCAGAACAACAGCTTCAACAGCTATTGAGTGGTTTGTTCAGTGGTTGTCTTGACTTCAGGCTACATAGTCGATAACCAAGGATGGTTTAACAGCAGCCCAGACCCAGTCAAATAAACACATATACCAGTGCTCATTCAAAACTGGTGTTGGAAACACTATGAAAGCACCCTGCTCCACACCTTCACAGTGTCATCTGTTTCATGGGGTTTATATTAACTTTTATGTATTTGCTATACATGCAGCTTTGTTTCAGCTGCTATGAAAACTGCTTTGCAAGCAGGTCAATCATCAGGCAAGTGATTCACACACAGAAGGAGTATTCCTTATATATTCCTTATATATCTATATCCCTGACTGCCCCACCACGGGTGTAGTGCTATTTGTTTAAACGCCAGAGTACAAACGTTGTTATTTGTTTCTAAGGCTGTTTCACCACAGTGCCAGATTTACATACATTATTCAAAAATAACTCAGCAAAAGTGATTAAATGTCAGACTGAATTCAAGAACATATAAAGTCAAGTCTGCCTGACCATCTTTATCACTAATTACATACTATTTGTGGCCATGTCCACACTAGTACATTTGTTGGAAAAAGCATCTTTTTCTCTTCCTTTTTGGCATTCCGACCACGCTGAGACAGTGTTTTCAGTCAAGGAAAAAGCAGCGTTTTGAAAACTCTCTCCAAAACAGATACATTTTAAAATGCCGCGTCGCAGTGTGGACAGCGAACCTGAAGACCTTTTCGAAAACAATGACACGTTTTAGTCACGTGATGCAGTCATGTGACCAATTAAACCAAGAAAGCAGTGGGCATTATACAGCAGTTGTTTTGTGTGTGCTCAATTTTGACAGCCCTATTAAAGATTAAAATCAGTTTGTACATGCTTCAGATAGCTTTTCTTCAAATTCTTTCATTCTCAATCGCTTTTGCAACTTTGTACTTTTGTGTTACCTCATTGGTAACTCCACCTCATTATTAGTCTATTTAAAAAACTCGGTGCTTTTCCTCGACATTTTGCCGCAACGTTTCAAAGAGCCGGAAAATAAATAAACAGTAGTTAGAAATGAGGCAGGTCAAATCATCTTGCGTTTCACGCATGCGCAGTACTGGGACATAAGTGTTTTCGGCTGTTTCAATGTGAAAACGACTGAAAACAATAGTCTGGACACGGAGCTTTGTCCTCCCTGGATGTATCTTCTCTCTGTGTGTTTCATTCTTTGCTGTGGAATACTTCCCCCTCTCTTGCCCTCTCAAAATTTGACACCATATCTCTCCCTCATGTATTCTCTGGTGAATTTGGAGTTCTACCATTTTTTACAGAGTTAATGTCAGAGTTATAGCTAGATATAGGCCTTTCTGACAGCTCCGGTGGTGTGCAGGATTTATCCAGAGGAGGGCTGCACAAAGTATTATTTACTGTCAGATCCCAACCCATTAATATTGAAGTTACACAGTAACTGAAAAAGCATATCATTGTTTTGTTTTGTTTTGTTTATGTGATCCTAGGATTTTTTTTTGGTTAGTATTATATAGTGTGAGATTCAGAAATATATTTGAGACACTTAAATTCTGAGTCCTGTTAATTGTGGCCATTTGACAGCTGTTTCAGTGCTGTACATTAAAGATATCAGACAAGGAAAACCGACCCAGATTTGCACTGAAAGGTGGGTACACAAGTATTTTTAATATTGCACATGTATTTGTAGGAGGTCTCCTTTCATAGCACAAGTTTTTGGGATAATATGTAAATAAATCATACAAATGGGATTTACTGAGGTTTGCAGTACGCAATTTAATGCACACTGCAAAAGTCTTGTTTTTGTTGTGGGTTTGTGATAGTGGGAGTACACACACACACACATATATACATATATATATGTGTATATATATATATATATATATATATATATATATATTAGGGGTGCAACGATATTCGTATCGATATTGAACCGTTCGATACAGTGCTTTCGGTTCGGTACGCATATGTATCGAACAATACAACATTTGTAATTTATTTTATCAACTTTCCTTCTGACGATGCTGTCTGTGTTGAGCGCTCAGTGAATCTGCGTTCGACTACTCCGCCTAGGCTGCACTGTCGAGCGCAGATCCACTGAGCGCTCAACACAGACAGCATAGTCAGAAGGAAGAGCGCAGGGCAAGCTAGCAAGACAGAAGTTAAGCTCCCCTTGCAACATGGACCTCCCCCACCCTCATTCAGATCTGGCGTTTGGAATTATTTTGGTTTTCATGTGACGTATGACCCTGAAGGTAAGCGAGTCATGGACTAAAGTAAAACAGTATGTTGGATGTGCCGTGCAATGCTCAATTACATGAGTGGGAACTAGTGTGTTAGCGCAGTTAGCTCGTTAACGTGTTGGCCGTCTAGCCCCATGCACGGGGCGATCGGCGGTAGCTCGTTAACGGAGATGTGCCGTGTTGTGGCGTTAAGGTCATTTCAACGAGATTAACCTGAAAGCACTAGTGGGAACACAACAAATATGACTGCACATTTACGCCGACATTTAGACAGCTGTTAGCACATGATTCTCCTTATGCTGCTGAGAATATAGCCCAGAAGAAGCGGATAGTATAGCTTTTATTTTGGAAAGAGACATTTCTCTGTAATAAACTGTCTTTTCCAAAGATGAGTGATTCCTCAATCAGATACAGGGCTTGCAATATCGCTAGCCCGACGTCCTGGGGCTTGCGATTTTTTTCAGTCGGGCTACCAAAATCTATCTCTTCCCTGCCCGTAGGGCTATTGTAGGAAGGAAAAATATATGTCAATGCTTTTGCATTCTTTCAGAAATGTAGCTGGGTAATTATGTCATTGGCATCGGTGAGCCACTGTCAATATGTGACATATTGAAATCGCGTTTGAATTTGCGCTTGTTTTTTTGCTTTCACTTTGCAATCGTGCGAACTGTGTATAGAGCTCTCAGCGAAGGCGGTCGCACTTTTCTCCTCTCCTCCTCACCCTTATCTTCCCTGCTTAGCCTCTATGTCCTTGTCTTGTCTTGTGTGCATTTACTTTCCCTGGAACAGTCTCTCACTGTCGTTCTCTAAAACCTAAAAGAGAATTATGGATTTGATCAACTGGTCTGTGAGTGCTATTGACACCCTTTTCTCAACGAGAAGTCGGGGCTCGGGAGAGCCTGAGTGCCCTGGAGGGACTTTCCCTGCCGGTTACACGATGGACGGGTGGCAGAACTGGAGGACCGTGTGCCTGGCGGGACTGTCGATCGAGGACGCTGAAGATATCTACCTATTCGGAACCATGATAACAGGGTTCATGCTGATCGGCGTTGGCTTAGCCCTGGTTTATCAGAAAAATAAGAGAGCGGAACTGGCTGTTCAAACCCCCACAAGGCTGCCCGCTGGATTCGAAGCGACGGGACGAGGCGCGACCTCTCACAACGAATGTAATATGGTCAACACCTTGGAGACGCTTACAGCTGCTGTGAAGGCTCAAAACAACACCATTGAGCGTATGAGGGGAAACATCAGAGAAAGGCCTGCTCAAAATGACACCCTTGAGCGACAGTTGGAAAACATCGCGGAACGGATCACTGCAGTTGTGAGGTCTCAGAATCAAAAGACTGACAACACCATGGAACAGAAGTTTGATACCATCATGGGGAGGCTCGCGGCTCTCCAACGGGAGATCGAGGGACCAGTGTCAGAGGGCTAAATTCGAGCTGCTCACAAAGGGAATCAACAATATTCAACATTTGGACACCACGGCGCCAGCTGCTAGGCCCAAGGCTGGAGCCCACCAAAACAACTCCCTGATAACGACTGTGTGATAACTATTCTTCCCGTCCCATGAAGGCCACCTGGGTTGGCTGGCAGACTGTTTACTTAGCCTGATAGAGCGAAGGACACTGTCTCCACTGAACTATGGACACACATACACTTACACTGATAAGCACTCACTCATCCCCCCTCCCTTTCCAACGCCTTCGATGCTTGTTTCCGGCGAGGGAACACGGCGGGTCTGTGTGCCGCGCTGGAATGATAGCGCTGTGCAGGGTGGCTGCTGTGTTTCTTCGGATTACTCCTCACCCCCCACCCACCCCTGTGGCTTGTCATGTCTTCACAATGTTGTGCTGTGGACATTTATGTGCTTTTTTGTGCAAAGGAGTTTTTTTGTTTCCTGTTCTCATGCTGTCCTACCATGGAAGCACAGCATGAGTAGCATGGTCTCTTTTTTCCTCTTGTACTTTCCCCACTGTAGTGTACATTCAATGTTTTTTCCTGATTCTACCAATCTCCGACCTGTATCCCCATGTAATGTTTGTGCTATATGTGTATGGTCGGGGGGGGGGGTCCCATTTCACTGCAGGGCAACCTGCATGTGACGAATAAAGCTTTGATTGATTGATAGATTGATAGAGAGCGACAGCACTGATCTGTGAGTGATGATAATTTGTGCACCAATTCCTCTGACATCGTCTTATTAATCGTTAGCTTACTATGCAAACATGACAAGTGAAATCTCCCGCAGCAAGCTTAAACATGTGAGAGGTTGATCGCGCAGAGAATCGCTGAGCTTATGTGAGTCCGTGTGTAAAAGCAGCAGGATATATATTTTATATTTTAGACTACACGCCTTTGGAACAGAGGATCGCAAGTTCGATTTCTGCCTGGGGCGTCTGTATCCAGTAAGGGTCCTAAGGCTAGACCCCCTATGCTAAGCAAGCCTACCGCAGACATGAGCGAGGCAGATAAATATGAAGGCATGCCGGCTCGGACGTCGCCCGGATCAACAAGGTCCGCGTCAGGTGTTGAGGAACCAGGGCACCCTGACGAAAAGTGGGCTACTGGAACAAGAAGGCATCGGTGGGCAAGAGACGAAAACAGGGCGTTGTTGGAATGCTACTACGCAAGTAACCCCGGCGGAAGGGGCTACATGAATAGGATGAGGGACCTATGGATTCTTCGATACCCAACATCCACAATGACGGCGAAGAGAAGAGCTCGAGAGGATGTGGAGGGTGAAGGTAACGGTGGTCCCCGTGGTAATCGGAGCACTAGGTGCAGTGACTCCCAAGCTAGGCGAGTGGCTCCAGCAGATCCCGGGAACAACATCGGAGATCTCTGTCCAGAAGAGCGCAGTCCTGGGAACAGCTAAGATACTGCGCAGGACCCTCAAGCTCCCAGGCCTCTGGTAGAGGACCCGAGCTTGAAGGATAAACCGCCCGCAGGGGCGTGCTGGGTGTTTATATATATATATATATATATATATATATATATATATATATATATATATATATGTGTATATATATATATATAAAAAAAACACCCAGCACGCCCCTGCGGGCGGTTTATCCTTCAAGCTCGGGTCCTCTACCAGAGGCCTGGGAGCTTGAGGGTCCTGCGCAGTATCTTAGCTGTTCCCAGGACTGCGCTCTTCTGGACAGAGATCTCCGATGTTGTTCCCGGGATCTGCTGGAGCCACTCGCCTAGCTTGGGAGTCACTGCACCTAGTGCTCCGATTACCACGGGGACCACCGTTACCTTCACCCTCCACATCCTCTCGAGCTCTTCTCTGAGCCCTTGGTATTTCTCCAGCTTCTCGTGTTCCTTCTTCCTGATATTGCTGTCATTCGGAACCGCTACATCGATCACTACGGCCGTCTTCTTCTGTTTGTCTACCACCACTATGTCCGGTTGGTTAGCCACCACCATTTTGTCCGTCTGTATCTGGAAGTCCCACAGGATCTTAGCTCGGTCATTCTCCACCACCCTTGGGGGCATCTCCCATTTTGACCTCGGGACTTCTAGGTTATACTCAGCACAGATGTTCCTGTACACTATGCCGGCCACTTGGTTATGGCGTTCCATGTATGCCTTGCCTGCTAGCATCTTGCACCCTGCTGTTATGTGCTGGATTGTCTCTGGGGCATCTTTACACAGCCTGCACCTGGGGTCTTGCCTGGTGTGATAGACCCCAGCCTCTATGGATCTTGTACTCAGAGCTTGTTCTTGTGCTGCCATGATTAGTGCCTCTGTGCTGTCTTTCAGTCCAGCTTTGTCCAGCCACTGGTAGGATTTCTGGATATCAGCCACCTCCTCTATCTGCCGGTGGTACATACCGTGCAGGGGCCTGTCCTTCCATGATGGTTCCTCGTCTCCCTTCTCTTTCTTGGGTTTCTGCTGCCTGAGGTATTCACTGAGCACTCGGTCAGTTGGGGCCATCTTCCCAATGTATTCTTGGATGTTCGTTGTCTCATCCTGGACTGTGGTGCTGACACTCACCAGTCCCCGGCCCCCTTCCTTCCGCTTAGCGTACAGCCTCAGGGTGCTGGACTTGGGGTGAAACCCTCCATGCATGGTCAGGAGCTTTCTTGTCTTTATGTCAGTGGCTTCTATCTCCTCCTTTGGCCAGCCTATTACCCCAGCAGGGTACCTGATCACGGGCAGGGCGTATGTGTTGATGGCCCGGATCTTGTTCTTACCATTCAGCTGACTCCTCAGGACTTGCCTGACCCTCTGCAGGTACTTGGTGGTTGCAGCCTTTCTAGCGGCCTCTTCATGGTTCCCATTTGCCTGCGGGATCCCCAGGTACTTGTAACTGTCCTCTATGTCTGCAATGTTGCCTTCTGGTAGTTCAATCCCCTCAGTTCTGACTACCTTCCCTCTCTTTGTTACCATCCGACTACACTTCTCCAGTCCGAATGACATTCCAATGTCATTGCTGTATAGCCTGGTAGTGTGGATCAGTGAATCGATGTCTCGTTCACTCTTGGCATACAGCTTGATGTCATCCATGTACAGGAGGTGGCTGACAACTGCTCCGTTCCGTAGTCGGTATCCGTAGCCAGTCTTGTTAATGATCTCACTGAGGGGGTTCAGGCCTATGCAGAACAGCAGTGGGGACAGAGCATCTCCTTGGTAGATCCCGCACTTGATGGTAACTTGTGCTATGGGCTTGGAGTTGGCCTCTAGTGTTGTACGCCACATCCCCATTGAGTTCCTGATGAAGGCTCTTAGGGTCCCATTGATCTTGTACAATTCTAGGCATTCCAGTATCCAGCTGTGGGGCATTGAGTCATAGGCCTTCTTGTAATCAATCCAGGCAGTGCACAGGTTGGTCAGTCTGGTCTTGCAGTCTCGGCTGATTGTTCTGTCTACCAGTAGCTGGTGTTTTGCACCTCTGGTATTCTTGCCAATTCCTTTCTGTGTCCCGCTCATGTATTGACCCATGTGCCTGTTCATCTTAGCCGATATGATGCCTGACAGGAGCTTCCATGTAGTACTGAGGCAGGTTATTGGTCGGTAGTTGGAGGGGACCGGTCCCTTCTTGGGGTCCTTGGGGATCAGGACCGTCCGGCCTTCAGTTAGCCATTCCGGGTGTCTCTCGTTAACTAGCAGCTGGTTCATTTGTGCTGCCAGACGCTCGTGGAGTGCAGTCAGCTTCTTCAGCCAGTAGGCGTGAACCATGTCGGGCCCTGGTGCTGTCCAACTCTTCATACTGGAGACCCTTTCTTGGATATCTGCCACTGTGATGGTTACTGGACCCTGTTCAGGGAGGTCGCTGTGGTCTGCCCTCAGATTCTCTAGCCACTGAGCATTGCCGTTATGGGTTGCATCCTTCTCCCATATGCTCTTCCAGTATTGCTCCGTCTCCAGCCTTGGTGGTGCTGTTCTCTTATTGTTCCCTTGCCACTGAGAGTACACCTTTGCTGGTTCTGTGGAGAACAGCCTTGGCCAGCCGCTTGAGGAGGTACACCAGAGATATATATATATATATATATATATATATATATATATATATATATATATATATATATATGTGTGTGTATATATATGTGTATATATATATATATATATATATATATATATATATATATATGTGTGTGTGTGTGTGCATAATTGCCATAGGTTAATGGCTCAAAGCTCTGGGTACACGATTAAAGCATCTCTACACACCTTTTTTCACCAGTCAGCACACAAAGATTTTCATGTAGTTTCTTTTTTTTTAAAACTTATATCAATCAGAGGCATAAATAAAATATGACTGTCATAATGAAGCTGTTAATGTGACTGTGCCAGTGTGTCAGATTGATGTCTGCATTTTAAAACATAAAATACTGATTTTAACAAGTTCTGTCAGCCTCACACATCTATCATAACAAAATAAGAGCAATGCAGGCAATCATGCATCTTCGTTAGCATATGGTCAGTTCAGGATCTAATGATTAGCTTTCTTCTATACATCACACAGGTTAGTTGTTACGTGCAGATTTCTGGTTTATACAGTGGAATAGTTTGTAATAACGCAGCTCTTCTCTGGATAAACCCTGCTCTCTACTTGAATCTCAATCCCAAGTTCCTTGCAGTCTCCAACCATTTGTATCAGAAGACTGCACCCTTACTCAGAATGAATACATTGTCCTAACTTATTTATCATAAGTAAGTAAGTTTACTTGGTTTTTTTTGAGACAATGTTTGCATAATTGGGAACTAATCTGGGAACTAATTAGATTTTACAGTGCATATCAAAATCATATTGATTCTTCATTAGCTCCTCTCTTTTAACTTAGTTGCAATGTCATTCTCAGAGAGAACAACATGTTTATAAACTGTGCTTATTATCACCCGCTCCTTTGCATTTCTTCATGGGGTCAGCTCATTTTGTGCTGCTCTTGGTAGGTAACTATTGAAATTCACTGACTACATTTTCTTTGTATAAATTCATGCACTATTAGTGGATTATGCAAATAACTTTCTGCTCACATCAGTGCATTTGTACTAATGCATCATCACATTAATTTGCTATATGACTATCAGTTAGAAAGCTGACTCTTTTGTAAACCCGCACAGTGGGTTTTTTTGTTGTTGTTTTGGTTTTTTTTAAAGAAAGGTTTTCCTCTGATGCAGGCAGTAAATCTGGCCCTAAATATCATGATGACAACTTTGACCAGTCATTTTGTCTTCACGGGCTTTCTTGCATAAAATATGTTTCAAGTGACAACTGAATTCCAACCAGTTAAGCTGACTGAATAATTTATTTTCTCACTTGGGGGAAAAAAAGTGGTGGAGCTTATCCTGGGCTGCACTACAGCTCTGTCTGCTATGCAGTGTCATCTCTGCTGTCACAGATTGTGAATACTGAAAATGACTTTTTGATTTGAATTTTTATTTGTGCCGTAGACTGTTTCAAGCACTTAAAAATCAGAGTAGGGGATGATGACTTTTGGGCGTAAATATAATTTCAGCAGAGCAGGGATTTGTGGACCACAGGGAGAGAAATCCCACCACCTGCAATTCCTAGCAAGTTGCACCCTTGTTGTAATGGCAACAAAGTTGATGTCACGGCTGAGGAGGCGAGCCGTGTGGTGTGGAGGAAGGAGGACCCAAGATGCAAGCAGTGGATGAAAATGCTAGTGAAGTTTATTAACAAGGTGGTGTAGTGGCAAACGAGCAGTGGGGCATGACAAAATGACTAAAGACACCTAAACTGGGAGAGCTAAAATAACAGACCTGGGAGCATACGACACCATAGACAGACAGAGACACAGACGCAGACTCAGAGGCAGACCGAATATAACACATAGAACTCAAACAATAATAATCATCATCATAATAAACTAGAAAATGATAATAAACTAAAAGCGCTGGGTCACCGACCCAGGACCATGACAGTTGACTTGCTAAAGAGATACATGTTGCTTAGACAGGTTATATGTAGCCAAATGCAACTAATTGACAAAAAGACAATAAAAGATAAAAGCAGAAACGGTCCTTGGATTTTGGGTAAATTAGCTGCGCTTATCCATTCAAAATAGTATTTTGTCATCTTAGACCGCAATTGGTCCATGTTAGCCTGAAAGCTAGTGTTCATAAACATTAGCATCAGCTAGATCTCCCCAAAACTAATTTAAGGTCCTTCTAATAACTGATGTCCTGGTGATGCTGCCCTATAGTAACTTTTACCACAACTGCTTTTTGCCAGAAGGGCTTTATCAGTTGACTAGCATGAAAGAAACCACTTACTCGCCCTATGCACACAGGTTGGAGTAGACTTAATTTGCATATAAAATCAACCAAACCAGATTTAGAACAACAATCTGAGGTAACATTATTTGGGGCTTAGGAAAAACTGGTCATTCATTGTCTCAGCGGCTCAGCTTCTATACTTATACTTCTGAGACAAGTTTTTAACAGACAAAGACCAGCATATATTTTTATCAGTAATAACAGACTGTTATGGTTGTTTGTGCAATCAGTGCTCTTAGATTCATCCATGCATACTGAAACAACTATTTAAGGTCACATCATTTGGTTTTCCTGTCTGCCTCTGATGTTAGATGTAAATTAGCTAGGCTGTTCTCTCCACGAAGCCCCTGGTGAAATGATTGAAAGCAGTGCGTTTGTGTGTTAACACAGTTAATGAAGGAGTCTGTGGCAAGCTCAGTAAGGAGCAGCCTTTATTTAGGCAAGATTTAAATAGGTTATGGCCCATGACTTGGAACGTTTGATGTTGGAATTCTTCCTATTGCTGCACTCAAATTGTTTGGTTGTAGTGTATTTGTCTTAAATGCAATGAGTCGATATCATGTGTATTTCTATTCTGCTTTCTAAATGCACCACTAAGGCTCTAAAGATCAAGCCAAATTTAATTAATTAAAATGTACAACTGGATATAACAAATAACAGTGGCAAATGAACCCACTTAAGTGCTATGCTGAGCCTTTCTAGTCTCTTTGATGAATGGAGCATTTAGAAAAAAAAATTAGAAAAGGTTTCAGTGATGGATAGAGTTTGGGGGGCTTGAGGATCCATGGAGGGTATGTTAAGATGAAAAAATCAATGAGCAAGTGTTTGTTACATGTTACACAGTCTGCAATGGCCATAGTGTGGCATTATGGATGTTTTGGACATGTGCTCTGCTTGACACAAATCCACACCAATCAGAGCTAAAAATCAGATTTTTTTTTTTTCACAGTTCACAGTTTTTGGTCCCCTTTAACCAGCTTGCTCAGTATGGGTAATTGCAGAGACTCAGCAACAGAAGTGTTCCTTCAGTATATATAAAATTTTCATTTTTTTTCTCCACACTTTACACTTAGTCAATTCATATATGGCCAGCAATGACGGATGAAACACTCTCGCTTAAAATGCCCCGCACCACTTTTAACATGAAAGTGCCAAAAATTGCAGTTCCTTTAATGGCCACTTGAAGCTGGCTCACTGAGTCAGTCCCCATAAGCTCCCATACTGAAATGTCCAACCTTAGAGCAATAAAAAGAACTAGCAAAATCCCACCCCACAGGCAGTTTTTGCCAGGCCCACGGGTGTATTAGTCTGTAACTCTAGAATGCAGATATATGCCTTTATATTTCAGCAATATACTTTATGATTTTAGCTTACTTAGCTTGTTAATATTACCACATAATTGCCCCATCTCCCTTTGTTCTTTCTCCGATCCCTCATCTGCAACCAGCTGTGGCAGATAGTAAGCCTGGTTCTTCCTGTTAAAAAGAGTTTTTCCTTCCCACTGTCACCAAGTGCTGCCTAATAGGTTGTCATCTGAATGTTGGGGTTTTCTCTGTGTTGTTGTGGGGTCTTTACCTTACAATCTAAAGTGCCTTGCTGCAACAGATGTTGTGATGTAGGACTTTTTAAGAAAATCTGATTTGAATTGAATTAACCTGACTCCAGGTCCAAATATGGTCACTTCTGGCCCCCAAAACCCCAAATAAATCCAGAAGACCACAATCCAAAATTGTTAGTGGGGAAATGTCCATTGTCCGTTAATTTGCCAGAGACACTAGACTGACATATTTTTCTTCTTTTCCTTCTCCATATTGCCTTTTCTTTTCCCCGTCATTGAAACCTCACTTTCATTCCCCACTTCATCTCCTCTCGCCTTTTTATCTCCACCTTTTATCTGCTGCTATCGTTACTGTTCTCTCTTATTTTGCATCAGTGCTCTCGCACATCCTTTTTCCCTTCTCTCATCAAGGAGCCAGATGTGTTCCCACTATGATTTATTCAGACACAGAGAGAGCCTGCTACAGGCAGAATGCACTCTGCTTATATTCAAAGTATGCTTCCTGCTGTCATTCCATATGCAAATAAGTTTTTCTTATTCACATGAGTCATGCTTTTAACTTTTTAGGACTAAGAAAATGTAGACAGGACATAATTTCTTTACATTTGCTTGTGTAGAACACAACAGCTCACAACAATTTCTTCTGAATATCCAATAATAACAGCTGTGACTTTTTACACGTCTCACCACAGCGTTTTTTTTTCTTGTTTTTTTTGTTTTTTTACAGTTGTGGCAATTTTACCATGCCATCATATCAAAAAACAACAAAAAAAAAATTATTTGACTTGACATTGAACACATCTGAGTGTATGGCCTTCAGGTTGCCTCCTGTGAAAAGGCTTGCTGAGAACTGCAGAGGCACAAAGCCAGTGTCAGGAATAATTGCCTGTTAGGGGAATGAGTCCTCCAAACTAAAAATGCATTTCAGGCCCAGTATATTCCAGTTTTCAGTTCAGTGTCAGGACTCCAGCAGTTCTTGGTGATGTGGATGACCTTCTGACATCTACTGAACCTCGCAGAGAGTTAGTAAAATGAAACAGAATAGGACAGAATCACACTGCACAGTCACTATGTTCAGGACGCAACGGAGACGCCAGCAGCAGCGCACAGGTACAATTTGATACTTGAAATAACAATTATAGTTACAAAGTGTTTCACACTTACAGATAAACTTACTACCCACTTTATTAGGTATGCCTTACCATTACTGAGTCAGACCTCTGCCTTACCTTAATTCTTCTCTGCACATTATTTGTCACATAATCCAGTCAAAATGCTCCAAAAGGCTCCAAGAGGAGTTTAGTAACTGTCATTAGTGGAGATGTAAATTGGACGCCTAGCAGACAGGAAACATCTTTTAATTAGGAAGGGAAACAAATGACAATTGTATTTTTCCTCCAGCATCCCAGGAACTAATTCTAAAGCTTAAATGTATGCAAAACTATTGGGTGCCATTTTTATTTTATTTTATTTAGAAAACTCTCCAAATGAATGTTCACCACTTTTTTGGGGTATGTTAACATGGGACTCTTTAAGAAAAGCAATGTGAAAGCAATGTGACTGAGGAGCCAGTTATAAAAAAAATATTATATTCCGAAAATACACTGATGTAAAATAACTTCTGGCAAAGCATACTTATAAAAGCTGGAACAGTTACAATGATATAAACTGCAAAACAAAGATTTGGTCTCCTAGTGGAAAAGCGAGGATGGCCTCTATTTTTCTTTGTTATCTGACTCCAGTTTGAGGCTTCTTTTATTAAACGAGGTCTACCCTATTTTAGGCTTCAGAGCCCCCATGTCATATCCCACAGGCTGTTAGAGCACATATGGCACTACAGAAACACTGCCGAGGGCTAAATTATCAATTCTTCCCTTTATTGTAAGGGCTTCCCTTCAGGACTCATGGTTTTCTCTCTTTTCAGGTATATGTTTAGAAGAAGAAATCAGGGAACACAGGAGATTTTGAATCATAACTTACTCCGTTGTTAACTTGTCTCCTTCAGGATTGCAAAGTAAAAGCAAAGGAAATCAGGTGGAGTCAGATGTATTTGCCTAATGGGTGATTGTCAAATACTTGACAGATTGCCTCTAGACTCCTGTTACAGTGAGTGACACATAGACAAAATACTTAAAAAGTTAAGCAGGTGTGCTTCCTTTCCTTCGGTTTTCCTTTTCTTTTCGTCAAGAGAGAAGCTCAATTATAAAACCACTGAAGCTCTGGGAAGACAAGGTGACTCATCAACGCACCCAGAAGAGTTACCACAGAAATATCACTGTAGCTTGGGGGCTAATAGTTAAGGACTAAAATTGTTAAAGTAAGATTAGGTACAGAAAATTACATGCTCATACCTCAAAAATGGCAGAAAGCAAATCAAAAAGTAGGAAAATTTTTGTTTGATTATTTCTTTCTTGTAACAATATTTGTTCTTCAGTAGAGTAGAAAAGTGCTATATAAGAAACATTTAGTTCTTGACAATAAATCTGTCCAAATGGTGCCACATTTGTAAGGAAAATGTGTTTGTGGATTGAGCAGCAGATTTTGAAAATGTGGGTTGCATCCATGAAAAACTTGCCAAATCATCTCTGCGATGCTGTTTATTCTGATTGTTCGTTTTAGTTTCTGGTATCCCAGGTTCTGACAATTAGGTGCCTGATTGGCACAACCAAGCTCTAGCTCACTTAGCATTAATTGGGAATTATATGCTTCTGCACATTGGCTCTAGCTAGTTTTAGGTTTTAAAATTTGCATTTCATCTTCTTGTTGAAATATGGTTACTTTGGTTTCTAAAGAACATTATTAAAGTGGACATGAAAGACAGCATGTAAAAAGGCTCATTTACACCATGAATCCCTGCTCTCAAAAACTAACAGTAGATTTACCAACTAGATTTAAGAAATAAATGCTTAAAGTACAAGTTTTTGAGAACATATTTAGTGCCATCTTGTGTTCGTACAGAACATTATGTCACTGGGTTGTCTGGTTCATTGTGGTCAATAGACATATGTTAGCTAACTAGCAATAGGACCAATAACGCAATGTAAAATAAGGACACTAAAACTAAAAACCAGTTTAAGGGAATCTGTTTTGTGCTGTCCCTGGCTACAACAATGGGTTCTATGTTAAGAAATCAAGGATATGCCGTCTACTTTCACTGTCTGTCTCTTTAGCAGTAATTGGCTTTTCACTGTTTAGCTAGCTGCACCGGAAAATCCAGCTTTTAGCCATACTGTTCGGGTTTATAAAGCACTTCATAAATGAAAACAGTGTTTTTACTGTGTAATTCCTGACAGAAGATGGTGTTAACCATATTTTAAAAACTTTAACTTTAAGCACTTATTTCTTAAATCCAGCTTCACAGAAAGTGTTACATCTATGCCAGTTTTTGAAACCAAAGCTTCATGATGTAAATTAGCCTTTACACATGCAGTATTTTATTTCCACTTTAAGGTCTCATTTTCTTCGGTAGATGCTGGAATTAGTTGCTGTCATGGTGGCCAAATGTAAATGGCTGGCTAACCTCTTCTACCATCCAACAAGTCTGTGTTACACAAACAAGTTAAAATTCAACACATCCAATTAACCTGGTTGCCATATACCTAGGTATGGAATGACAGACCAACCAAAGTCCAATTAGAGTACGATTTCATACTAGGAATGTAATATGCCTTGCTGTGATAGCATTCTAATAAACTGTATAAACTAATTATACTACTCTATATCTATTCCAATTGATACACACCCAAAATGATTTACTTCTTATTTTTTTTCCAAAAAACTCATTTTGCCTTTCTCCAAAATAGGAACAGGATCAGTTATCACCCATGATCTCTTAGACTTGAGAGTGCTTTTACTGCTGCTGCTACAGGTCTCAATTTCTATATAACATCCAGCCAGCTTGATAGAAGATGAGAGCCTTAATTTTAATTTTCTGTCTTTCAGCACTCGCTCAGTGTGCGATGTTTTAACACATGCAGCAGAAATATTTATTAGCAGATTAATGTGGGAAACGGAGGCAAGTGTCCCTCTCACTCACACTGAATATTTAAGACTTCAACGACAAAAACAAGTTTCCAAATCCACCAGTGATGCGGCCTGTGAGAGAACAGAGCACTTTTGTTCCTCACCATTAAAACATTTCAAAATCGCAGCTGTTGCTCTTTGTGCTCTCATGTCTGAATGTAACTGCTCGGTGTCTTTTCTGTTAATGCTCCTAAGTATAGATGAGAAAAAGCCAGGCATCACTTTAACAGATACATGATGCCAGCATTACTACATTTTTATGTAGCATGAACCCAAGTGGGCCCAAGCACTAACATGACTTTCTTTTTAAATTGCTGTACTAAACAGAAATAAAGAACACCAGATTCCTAATTAATTTATAAGAAAATTATGTTTTATTTTGTTTTTTTCAAATGTTTCCTGGGGCCAGGAGCAGCAACTGAAAGCTTGCATCTTTTGTAATGAAGATATTGTATGCATACTGGTTATGCTATTAAATATTGATGACAGTTTGGCAGAGCTGGAAAAGCTAAATAAGTACATTCAGTAAAACAAGACAAGTGTTTTCATTCTTTTTCCAAGGTCATATTTTAATATATTCCCAGGTTGAGTCCTCCATGAGGAGGCCTCAAAGCATACCCTGCCAAGTATAGTTTAGCAGGGTATGCTAACTCATTAGCAGGGCATGTTCCAATAATTGGTAAAGTATTTAATGAATAATGTGGACTGCAAATTTAGAAGCCAAAGCTGACCTGACCTGTGCTATGGCCATATTTATAAAAGTGTATAACCTAGGTCTGGATGTTTGATAGTAAGCTCTGCAAGGCGCCAACACTCCGACCTTAAAAGGAAAGGGAGGTGACAGCAGGTATTCTAGTACTACAACAAGACAACTCCATCTACAACAATGTTCACTGTGACTAAGAAACCCTGTTAGAATATTTGCATTATCAAGAAAACCACTTTAATCCCAGAGACAGCACCAAGATTTGCTCTCCTCTCAGTCTTTCTGAATTATTCATAACTGCCTTCAAACGCCTGGACACAGTGACAATATCCTTCAAACAAGAAGTGCATCTTTTATCTGCAGTGGGACTGCGCTGCCAAGTGTAAAGGGGGCCATAATCGCACATGATTGTGTAGTTAACTTAATAACCTCTGACAGATGTTCAAGGAAATGAGGTTAAGAGCAGGTGCATTGCTGGCATAATCAAGCAGGCAGCTTCCAAGGGATGCAGCACCAGAGGCAAGATTATAAAATCCCTGCTTCCATCCCCTCTCCTCTGGGCACTTCCCTGCCTTTTAAGGCTATGATTCATACAAAGAAACAGAGAAAAAATGAGCTGAGGGACGGATAGATGATACACAGGGTGAAGTTATTAATTCAAGATTTGTGGAAACCATCTGGCTGCTGTTCAGAATGCCTCAAAAACCAGGTACAGTCATACAGAAACATTAAGCTGCTGAAGGACTAATGCAAAACAGCTCTGAGAATGTACCCTCTGAGGTGTGCTTATTCGCAAACCTGATATGGGATTAAAAGTGCAGTTAGGCTGATAGAGTTTATCGTATCAGCAACCTTACATTTTACAGATCGCATCAAAAGATTATCAATCTAGTAAAGTGTTGGGAGTTTCTCTTACAAGATATTAGCTGTATTGTATAGATTGTTTCCCCCTATCTTCTTGGACACTGGGCTGTATCCAAAGATGTAAGATGGTTAGCTGTATAGCTGCTTTAATTGACAGGTGTGCCCACACATGCAGTTTGAGCTGATAGCTGTCTGCCAGGCCTTACATCTGCTAGTTTAAAACACTGACCTGGACCTGCTGAAAGTGTTTTTGTTGTTGGTTCCGTTTGTGGTGTTCTAATAATATCAGAATATCCCAAAAAATGTCCTCTACTTTTAAGTTTGCGTTACAGTTTTGTTGAGGGAAATTCTATTTTAATAGTCCATACAGTTTAGCAGGTTGCTAGCAAAGCTTGTCAGCATTAGTTAGAATTAGAAGTTAGTAAACCACCATCTCATCCAAGTATGATCACAACTCGCTCCAAAAACACCAGCATGGCAACAGACTAAACAGTGATTAAGTGACTACATTTTGCTCTTATGGTGTATTTTATGTATTTGTCATTGTTGGTCTGAGTTGATTGACAGGATATAAAGGATGTCAGCTTTTAAAGATTACAGAGTGAAAGGATGATGATATCTGTTATTGATAAAGTAGGGGACTGTGAGTGTGATAGAACCATGCTGGTGTGCTGGGGTTTTAAATCGTTCAATTTCACTGCCTAATGCCTACGTATAGCAACAATAAACGAGTCTTAGCAATATTGCCATATATATATATATATATATATATATATATATATATATATATATATATGTTGCTTTTTGTTGATGGTTGTGTGCGATAAGTTTGTACTTAAAGAATTCCATATGTGAAATGATACAGCATGCAATAAAATTAATCATTTAGTTAGGCCGAGTTTAACACTTACCATGGCAGCAGGTTGATAGTCACATGCACAGAGTAAAACAGCATTACCAACTGCTTTTAAGAGTGTCTGCAAAATAAACTCTAACCCCTTCTACTCTGGAGGTATCTGTAGCAGGAGCAGCCTCTATCCATTATTAAAACACAACCCTGTGCCAATTTTTTGGAAGGTTGCAGAGCTCTGCACATTCAGTGTAGAAGCCGCCTGGTAATAAAGTGATAAAAATGGGTGGAACACCATTATGCTTCATTTCTGCAATGTCCAATTTGGTAGAGCTGTGGTCAGATGTTGGAAATTGTTCAGTTGCATCACTTTATTACTTTCCCTGACTTGTTGTCATAAGGCTGTTATTTACGCTCTGCTTTTTTATTACGGGCAAAAATAAATAATTTTTTTTTTTCCTGACAAGGTTTTAGTTTTTTCTTTTGTTGATGTACACTACCAGTCAAAAGTGTGGACACACCTTGTCATTTAATGGTTTGTCTTTATTTTCATGACTATTTACTTTGTAGATTCTCATTGAAGGCATCAAAGCTATGAATGAACACATATGGAATTATGTAATAAACAAAAAAGTATGAAATAACTCCAAACATATTTTAGATTTTAGATTCTTCAAAATAACCATGCTTTGGTTTGATTACTTCTTTGCACACTCTTGGCACTCTTGTGATGAGCTTCATGACGTAGTCGCCTGAAATGGTTTTCCAACAGTCTTGAAGGAGTTCCAAGAGATGCTGAGCACTTGTTGGCCCTTTTGCGTTCATTCTGCGGTCCATCTCAACTGGCTTTAAATCAAGTGACTGATACCGTCACACCTCCTCATCCATGCTTCACGGTGAGAACCATGCATGTAGAGACCATCGGTTCACCTTTTCTGGATTGCACAAAGACACGGCACAGCATAGATTTCAACTGGTCTCATGTCCATTCCTTGCGTTTCTTGGATCAAATAAATTTCTTCTGCTCATTGTTTTTCCATAGTAGTGTTTCTTACCAGCTATTTGACCATAAAGGCCTGATTCGTACATTCTGCTCTGAACAGTTGATGTAGAGATGTGTCTGCTACTTGAACTCTGTGTGGCATTTATCTGGGCTCTAACCTGAGGTGCTGTTAACTAGGGCTGGGTATCGTCACTGATTTCTATAATCAATTCGATTCGGATAAGGCTAAATCCTGGTATAAACACATTCACAAAACAATCTCTAAATCAGCTCTTGTAAACACATAAAGCAAACCAGAATATTCAATAAACTTACAGCCATTGCTTTCGATGGTCTATATAAAGACGCAGGAGGTGAAGTTTAGACACAGATAGGCAGGTTTTCTGTACAATGTTTTTCCCCAAGTGACTGTGGCTTCTGCTTCCCACAATGCATTCCAACTACAGATTACACCTTCAAAATAAGATACAGATAAACTAATGCTGACTGTATAGAAAATATTTTTTAAACATAAATTATCACAGATGAAATATGACGGGGTTTTTTTTATCACTAAATTATTATGAACCATTTTTAACCTTTTACTTGGGAAAGAACATCTGTGAAGTAAAACCACTGCATCATGAAGCTCATTGAGAGAAGGCCAAGGGTTTGGACTGTGTATCCAAACTTTGGATTGATAGTATATCTATTTATTTTTCATCATGTGTGAATGTTCAACAAGTACCATAAGGGTGAAACTCCACCAGCTAACCACTCAGGCATAGATCTGGGGTGTGTTGTATCCACTTAAAAACTAACATAAAGAAGATTTCACTATCTCTTGCATGAATTTTTGCCACAGAAATTCACATGAAAAAAAAATCTATTTAGAGGGTTAGAGTTGATCTATCAGACAAATGGTTAAGTTCGAAAAAACAAAAACCAAAAAGCGCCACCTATGGAGGAGAAAATGCTAGACTCTCAGTGCATGTTTTTAAAGCTGTAAAATGGGCACTTTAATATAGGAGTCTATGAGGATTGGTTGGCAGCTGTACTGGGATTGAACTTGTTCTGAAGAAAATTATAATATTACAGCCCTGCACTCAGTGATATGCACTGTATAAAATGTATTTGCACTTGCTGTGGAAAATCTTTGAACCCAAAACACTTGGGACCATTTAATTGTGGTTATTAAGGGGTGATTAAGTCCTGATAAATTAAATTCGAGCACAAAACTGACAACACATTAATTTGTTTAAATCAGGAAACAGATCAGCAGTTTTTGTTTTTTACTGAACCTTTTGCCTTTTGTTGCATCCACAAAGTCATAACAGTGTGTATCATG
Source organism: Mchenga conophoros (assembly GCF_057382185.1). NCBI lineage: Eukaryota > Metazoa > Chordata > Actinopteri > Cichliformes > Cichlidae > Mchenga > Mchenga conophoros. The sequence continues at coordinate 15,469,146 of NC_140527.1, read as the reverse complement.
CGTATATCACGGATTTTTTTCTAAGTTACTGGACTATAATGTGGACATGGCTGTGAACAACAACACGTGTGTGAAAAATTTGCAAAAGGAAAAATGCAGAACAGTATGAAAAGACTTTTACAGTAGCAGAGACATTGAGCGGAGAAGCTCTTATAGGCATACTGTTCTATAGCTCATTAAAATGTATTGTGTTACATTTCCAAGGTGTCAAAAAGTAAACAAACATTTCAAACACAAGACTAAACAAAGAAACTAAGCACAGAACGAGTGCTTTGAGCTTTCCGAGGTTGTTATCACACAGTTAACTTAGTTGGACTGTCTGACCAGTTTAGAGCTTAAGTCTAACTTAACATGTATGTCTTTGGACTGGAAGAGGAAGTCTGAATATCTTGAGAGAACTCACACAGACACAGGGAAAACAGACAAAGTCCACAAATAAAGACCCCAAATATATCATTATCAAACTATATCAACAGCGTCACATTATAGCATCCAATTTGCTAAAGGACTGTGCAGACCAGCTCACAGGGGTCTTTACTGAAATATTCAACCTGTCCCTAACACAGGCCAGTTCTACCCTGCCTGAAGTCCTCTACCATCATCCCCATTCCAAAGAAAACTACCATGCAGTACCTAAACGATTTCCTGGCAAGTGGCTCTTACTCCAGTCATCTCGAAGTGTCGAGAAATTGGTCAGAACTCATATCATTCATGACTCCTAGCCACATTCCATCCCCACCAGTTCGCATACAGGAAGAACAAATCAACAGAGGATGCCATAGCCATAGGCCTCCATACAACCCTAACTTACTTAGAACAAATGGACATTTACATCTGACTTTTCTTTACTGATTTTAGCTAGGCTTTTAACACCATCAACCCTGCCAGACTGGTAACCAAATTACACAACCTTGGCTTCCCTCACTCCAACTGTCAAGGATCAAGGTCTTCATCAGTGACCGCCCACAGAGAGTCAAAGTAGGGCCCCACCTGTCCTCAGCACTCAGCCTCAACACCGGCTTCCCTCAGGGATATGTGCTGAGTCAAGTTCCTGGGCCTGCACCTGGGTGGTGACCTATCCAAGAAAACACACACCACAGCTGCGACCGTGGCTCAGGGGGCTGGGAAGCGTATCTGTAGCTGGAAGGTCGCCGGTTCAATCCCCGGGCTCTCTGTCCTGGTTGTTGTGTCCTTGGGCAAGTCACTTTATCCTACCGCCTACTGGTGTTGGCCAGAGGGGGCTTCTGCCCAGGGCAGCTGGGGCTACAACTGTAGCTTGCCACATTCATGCACAGAGGATCGTCGGTTGTGCTCTTCTTTCCCTAGAGGAGCAGTACAGGTCCTGCTGCCACAGAAAAGCCTGCAGCATCCTGAAGGACACATCCCACCCTGCACATCACCTGTTACCCTCAGGAAGGCAGTACAGGACAATTAAGGCCAAATCAAGCAGACCGAGAAACAGCACATACGCCAGAAGATTCTGATTTAGTGACTTCAGTGTGCTCAGTTCTACTCAAGGAACTTTTGCTATCCTTTGATGGCAAAATAATAATTACAACCTTAATTATATGCCACAACTAAGTAGTCCCCCCCCCCCCCCCCCCGAGCTTGAGATGTGTGGATTTGGTGATCTCTTTCAAAAAGCAGCTACAAACTATTCTTTTAAATATTTGTTGTAAATATCTTAGCAATTTTACTGTAAAGAACTTAGTGATACTTAGTTAGAATATTATTTAACTTACTTATTTAACTACTACTGTATAAATACTGGATATTAGTGTATCACTGTGCACCGATTTAAATACTGCACATGCTCTTGAAATGTGGGAGGCAGTGTTTTTGTTCACAGGAAATAAAATATTAAACACCCACGGTGGAACGGCTAAAGACTAAGCAGAAAAACGATTGCATGGGCAGAATGAAAAAAGTGTAAACCCAACCAGAAGAGTTGTTTCAACTTTAACATTCAGCATATTTCAGCCTCTTTTCCCAGTGTACCTGTCACAGATTAGTAGGCAGAGGACTCACTCGCAGGACTCTGAAGTTTAGAGAGAGGGTGAGGGTTTATTTGAAATGTGACACCAAGTGAGAATATATACATATATACAGTGGAACAGATAACACGGGGCTCCAGGGAGTAGGGCGGGGTCCGAAGGGAAGGTCCAAGACGGGGGTACACACACGCTCTTCTTCCACTCGATCCGTAACTCAAAAATGTCCACACTAAGAAGCTCACGCTCACTCACACACATCCACAGAAATCCAGACGGCAAGGAAGACGGGCAGGGAGTCTAGAAGGCCTGTACACAGAGGAAAAAACAAAGTCAGGAGGAAACTCTAGGGGATCAAAGGAACATTTTCATAGGTTACACTACACTGACACTTGGTAATGTGACGATCCAGCGAGGAAGCAGCCTCTCTTGCCATCTTAAGTAGTCTGCCAGGATCAGTGTGAATGAGCCACAGGTGTGTGTTCAGGGTGGGTTCAGAGGCGGGGAACCAAGGTCCAGTTCCGCCCTGGTGGGAGAGGTTAAGACAAACAATACACACACCACGACCTCTCCAGATCTTGAGAACCATGACAGTACCCCCCCCCTCAACGGGAGCCTCCAGGCGACCCACCAGGCTTGTCCGGATGGGCGCGATGGAAATCCCGGACCATACCCGGGTGAAGGATGGCCGACCTAGGGACCCAAGAGCGTTCCTCCGGGCCATAGCCCTCCCAATCCACCAGATACTGAACTCCCCGTCCACGGCGCCGCGAGTCCATGATTCGCGTAATGGCATACGCGGGCAGGCCATCAATGAGCCGGGCGGGTGGCGGGGGCCTGGAAGGAGGGCACAGAGGACTGGACAGGTGTGGTTTCAACTGAGACACATGGAACACGTTGTGGACACGCATGCTACGCGGGAGCTGCAAACGGACCGAGACTGGGTTAACAACAGCCTCGACGGTAAAGGGTCCAATGAAGGTGGGTGTGAGTTTCTTAGACTCAGTGCGGACAGGGACGAACCTCGTGGAGAGCCATACCTTTTGCCCCGGTGTGTAGGTGGGTGCGGGCAACCTCCAACGGTCAGCTAGCCGTTGATTCTGTTCCTTGGTTCGAAGGAGGGCGGCACGGGTAGCTTGCCAGAGTCGCCGACATTTGCGGAGGTGGTGCTGCACAGAGGGAACGAGATGCTCACCTTCCACAGATGGGAGAAGGGCCGGCTGATATCCAAGTGAGGCCTCGAAAGGCGACATTCCAGTGGCGGAGGAGGTGTGGCTGTTGTGAGCGTACTCAATCCAGGCTAGATGCGAGCACCAGGTGTTTTGGTTTGTCGAGGCCACGCATCGCAGGGCTGTTTCCAGTTCCTGGTTCAGCCTCTCCGTCTGCCCATTGGTTTGGGGATGGTACCCTGAAGAGAGACTGACCTGGGCACCAATGGATGAGCAGAATTCTTTCCATACCTTGGATGTGAACTGCGGCCCACGATCAGAGACGATGTCAGAGGGAATTCCATGAAGGCGAAACACGTGGTTGGTAAGCAGCTGGGCGGTCTCTAGGGCTGTGGGAAGCTTGGGTAATGCTACAAAATGTGCTGCTTTAGAGAAGCGATCGACAATAGACAGAATTACTGTGTTACCTGCCGAAGGTGGAAGTCCAGTAACAAAGTCGAGGGCAATGTGTGACCACGGTCGACCCGGGGTAGGGAGTGGATGAAGTAAGCCTGCGGGAGGAGTGTTTTGTGACTTATTTTGGGCGCAGGTAGTACAGGCTTTAACATATTCTCGGGCATCTTGGGCTAAAGATGGCCACCAGAAGGCACGTTCCAGAAAGGCAATGGTGCGTTGGATTCCAGGGTGACATGAGAATCTTGCTGTGTGGGCCCATTGGAGCACCTGGGATCGTACGGACGAAGGGATGTAGAGCCGCCCCGGGGGTCCTGTCCCCGGATCAGGTTCGGTACGCTGGGCCTGCCGCACCATTGACTCAATCTCCCAAGTGAGGCCTCCTATGACACAGCCCGGAGGAAAGATCGACGCCACCTCCCGATCCCCCTCAGAGGATTAAAACTGACGTGATAAAGCATCTGGTTTGACATTTCGGGACCCGGGCCTGTAAGTAATGGAGAAATTGAAACGGGTGAAGAAAAGCGCCCACCTGGCTTGACGTGCGTTGAGGCGTTTTGCTGCCTGAAGGTAGGCGAGGTTCTTGTGGTCGGTCCACACAATGAAAGGCTGTGCCGTCCCCTCTAGCCAATGCCGCCACTCCTCAAGTGCCAGTTTGATGGCGAGTAGCTCCCTGTCGCCAACATCGTAGTTTTGCTCTGCGGGTGAAAGCCGACGAGAGAAGTAAGCGCATGGATGGAGTTTACCTTCAGTATTCTGAGAGAGGACGGCCCCCACGCCCACATCCGAAGCATCCACCTCCACGATGAAGGGTTGGTTGAGATCCGGCTGGGAGAGGATGGGAGCGGAGGCAAACCGTTGTTTCAGATGAATGAACGCCTCCGCGGCTGCCTGTCCCCACTGGAACGGAACCTTAGGGGAAGTGAGGTGAGTAAGAGGTGAGACAATTTTGCTGAAGTCACGGATGAAACGGCGATAGAAATTTGCAAACCCCAAAAAACTTTGAAGCTGTTTGCGGTTTGGGGGTGTGGGCCACTCCAAAACCGCTTTGACCTTTCCAGGATCCGGTCTCAAGTTTCCCTGCTCAATTATGAATCCAAGGAAAGAAACAGTGGTTACATGAAACTCACACTTCTCTGCTTTGACAAAAAGGCGGTTTTGCAACAATCTTTGTAACACCAGTTTGACATGTCTTTCGTGCTCTGACACTGACCTGGAGAACATGAGTATATCGTCCAGGTAGACGAAAACAAAGTGGTTGAGGAAGTCTCTGAGGACGTCATTTACGAGGGCTTGGAAGACTGCCGGGGCATTTGTTAATCCAAAAGGCATTACAAGATATTCAAAATGTCCCAGATGGGTGTTGAAGGCAGTCTTCCACTCATCCCCTGCCCTAATGCGAACCAAATGGTAAGCACTGCGGAGGTCGAGTTTACTGAACATTTTCATCCCGTGGAGAAGCTCAAACGCCGAGGTCAGCAGGGGCAGCGGGTATTTATTCTTGACAGTGATTGCATTCAAGCCCCGATAGTCAACGCATGGCCGGAGGGACTTGTCCTTCTTGTCCACGAAGAAAAATCCTGATGCCAAGGGAGAGGTAGATGGCCGAATGAGTCCCGCAGCCAGAGCATCAGTAATGTACTCCTCCATGGCTTCTCTTTCTGGCCGTGACAGGCTATAGAGTCGGCTAGTAGGCAACGGAGCTCCTGGTAACAAGTCAATGGCACAATCATAAGGCCGGTGTGGGGGAAGGGAACGGGCGCGATCCTTACTAAACACCTCCGCTAGTTCATGGTACACTGAAGGAACTGCTGTTAGGTCCGGAGGAGTCTGCGGGGGTGATGCGGAGGAGCCAATGGATGGAATGGCTGATTTTAAGCAAGTCATATGGCAACCCTCCCCCCATCTAGACACACAGCCCGCCTGCCAATCAATCAGTGGGTTATGCTGCAACAGCCATGGATAGCCCAGAACCAGAGGCGTCAGCGGAGCTTTGAAAACAAACAGACTGATTAATTCAGTGTGATTTCCAGACAAACACAGGGTGACTGGTTCAGAAACATGGGTGACATCAGGCAAACGCTGTCCGTTCAGAGATGAGGCTCGAAGAGCATGGGGCAGAGGTTCAATAGTTAGGCCCAGTTTCTTAGCGAGTGATGCATCAATAAAACTCTGTTCGGCCCCTGAGTCTATCAAAGCCTTGAGTGAGTGAGTGGTGGCGTGAGCAGTGAGCTTAGCTGGTAACAAAAGATGAGGAGGGGAATGAGAGATGTTTATTTCGCCCACCAGTACCCCCGTTTCTACTGGCGGGCACGCCCTTTTGCTCGTGCGGGGCAGACGGCGATGAAATGTCCGTGACGGCCGCAGTATAAACACTCACCAGCCATGAAACGGCGCTGCCTCTCCGTTGGTGTAAGCCGGGCACGTCCAATCTGCATCGGCTCTGCCTCGCCGGGGCTCACATCCACCGAGGCCGGCTGTTGTGGTGAAGCAGCACTACCGGCAAAAATCCCAACACTGAGCGGAGCACTCTGGGAAACTGAGTGGCGCGTCCCACGGCGCATTCGCAGGCGCTCGTCAACGTGAATGCACAGGGACATTAATGAGCTGAGAGATGATGGTAATTCCTTCGTCATGAGCTCATCCTTCAAATCCTCCGCAATATTGTTGAGCAGAACCTCCTTTACTGCCTCTTCTTTCCACCCGGTTTCTACAGCGAGAATGCAGAAGTCAACCGAGAAGTCAGCCATAGTGCGTTTACCTTGTTTCAGATTTAGTAGACGCTGTGCAGCAGCAGAGGGCCCGCCATCCCTTTCAAACACGCTTTTGAATTCAGTCAGGAAGTCGAGGTAGGAGATATTCGGCAGGGTTTTCAATAGCGCCTGAGCCCACTGGAGCGCGCGATCTCGTAATAGCTGAACAAAGAAAGCAATCCGGGCACCGTCGCTGGCATACGTCCTGTTCTGCTGACGGAAAAACAGGGAGACTTGGGCAAGAAAACCCGAACATTTTTCCAGCTCTCCTGTAAACGGCTCGGGGCTAGGCATCGTCCTCCCCGGGGCCTCTAGCCAGGCAGCGGGAGGGTCGGGGGGTGCAGCAGCGGCCTGGGGATTCGGAGATGGAGAGGGACTTACACGCGGAGATGGGTTTACGCTCGGAGAGGGCGAGCTTACCAGGGGTGTGCGCTGGGCGAGAGCCTGTGTAAGAGCGGAGAGCTCTTTATTGATATGGTGGAGCATCTTCTCGTGCCGCTCCAGCAGGGCTTCCTGAGTGAGGAGAGCCCGTTGAACAGGGTCAGAATCCGCTGAGTCCATAGTGGCTGGATCGTTCTGTCACAGATTAGTAGGCAGAGGACTCACTCGCAGGACTCTGAAGTTTAGAGAGAGGGTGAGGGTTTATTTGAAATGTGACACCAAGTGAGAATATATACATATATACAGTGGAACAGATAACACGGGGCTCCAGGGAGTAGGGCGGGGTCCGAAGGGAAGGTCCAAGACGGGGGTACACACACGCTCTTCTTCCACTCGATCCGTAACTCAAAAATGTCCACACTAAGAAGCTCACGCTCACTCACACACATCCACAGAAATCCAGAAGGCAAGGAAGACGGGCAGGGAGTCTAGAAGGCCTGTACACAGAGGAAAAAACAAAGTCAGGAGGAAACTCTAGGGGATCAAAGGAACATTTTCATAGGTTACACTACACTGACACTTGGCAATGTGACGATCCAGCGAGGAAGCAGCCTCTCTTGCCATCTTAAGTAGTCTGCCAGGATCAGTGTGAATGAGCCACAGGTGTGTGTTCAGGGTGGGTTCAGAGGCGGGGAACCAAGGTCCAGTTCCGCCCTGGTGGGAGAGGTTAAGACAAACAATACACACACCACGACCTCTCCAGATCTTGAGAACCATGACAGTACCATGAAGATCTACATTAGTTTTCCAGTTTTTCATTAATTCAAAGGTGGAAAGTCATCTGCCCCCCGTGCTAATGAGGGATTACAGTATACCTATTTTTCATTTCTTTTTTTCTTTTTTTCCAGAAAATCTAATTAGGCATTAGTGGATTTATGCTTTTTTTCTTCATCAGAATTAAGGAATTGCTTTCCAACAGTACACCCCAGAAATCACAGCTATGAGGGCACTGTAAAAATACAAAACCCAAACAAATGGTAGAGACACAAGACAATAAAGTAATGCTATCAATTTGACTTATGTATGCTTATTTGTATGTTAAGAATCTATGTAAAGAAATGACTATAGCTCTTTGGGTTAAAGTATACAGTTTTGAGTGTATGCCTAATTAAAAATTTAAACTTGAAGAATATGCACTTGTGAAGATCATTCTTTATCTTTGTGGCATTTCATTGTGGATATAAATAAATCTTTTCCATTCCTCACCAAGGAAGGCCTGTGCTTCCTTCGCTTACATAATAGTGTGTGTTCGGTCTGTCTGCTTGAACATGAATGGGCCTTTGTGTCGCCAGTCAGTTGGTGGCATTGATTGTAACACATGCCTGTTGCTAGAAAAGTGACTAAAAACAAATCAGTCAATTCTTAAATGGAATTTATGGAATGGGTTAGCTGACAGCCATATGACAATGCTAAAATCAGTTCTTCCCTTTAAGGTTAGTTGTTCTTCCAACAAAGGGCCTTATCTCGGGTTTTATCTTGCTTGCTTTTGCTGCAAAGCCAAGTGCACATAGTTTTTATTTAGCATAATTATTTTGAATGGGTGGAAAAAAGAAAAAAAAAAGGTCCCCCTTTTGGTCTTTTATCAGAAACCCCTTCCCATCTGGCTTTCATATAATTGAAGCATTTTCAGTTTGACCTCAAGCTTGTTAAGCATCGATCTGATAACCTTCAAAAGGAAGCTTGGCTCGCTATGACTGTCAGAGGGGTTAAACGGATAAAGGGCTTTGGGTAAAGTGTGATATAGATATTTTGTAGTAAAGCTGTTGATATTTTCTGTTGATAGTCATATTCCAAAGTGAGCATTTGATAGAGTTTTAAAAACGATTTAACAAGATACCCGTCATGCATCTAAACAAGAAAAATACACCTTCTTGAGTCTACGCGGCGATATATTCATCGACATATATATATATATTTTTGTATACAATAACTAAATAATATTAAAAGGTCAATAAGAAACATCTTACAATAGTGTTGAGCATGTAGTGCAGTGTATTGCACTGTTGTGGAGATAAATATGAGGTATATCACTCTTACAGTGTGTAGACATTTAAATAAACCAGTTTACTAAAAAAGCATAGTAAAGGGACTGATTCTCATATAATGATTTTCTACTCTCCCGGAGTACTCAAACGGCTCTATACAACATATCACATTTACCCCCATTCTCACAAGCACTTTCTCTAACTTAGTGCTGTCTAGCCACATTCACGCTCCGATGGATGCATCGGAGAGCAACTTGGGGTTAGTATCTTGCCCAAGGATACTTGGCATGCAGCTTGGAGGAGACAGGAATCGAACCACCAATCTTCCGATCAGTAGGTGACCTGCTCTGCCTCCTGAGCTACAGCCACACATATTCTGCCTACACACTATGACACCACCATTACTGTGTATGACTTGACTCTCAGCAGACGCCTCCTGTGTCTCTCATTGTGAGTGTAGTGTCCAGTGTATCACCAGTCATGTCATCTCTACTCACCAGTGACCCTGATGCAATAACATTGCCGCCAAAATATTTGACATATGATGAGGTATACTTTCCACGAGCCCTTCCTTTCCCTTTCCATACACCTTTATTTTTTACTTTTAATTCTATCTGTATAGGATAGAATTAAATAAATTATATGCATATTTCACATTTAGATGTATGATGATGTCGCTCAGTTGTAGATGTAAAGTGGTCATGACACGCTACATGTATAAAGACTAATTTAAACCATGTAACCCTGCTTTGAAAACTGACATAGATGTAAAAAAATAAATGGTAAATGGCCTGTATTTATATAGCGCTTTACTAGTCCCTAAGGACCCCAAAGCGCTTTACATATCCAGTCATCCACCCATTCACACACACATTCACACACACTAGATGTAACTCTATATTCATCTGTTGTTGCTTTATTGGGTTTCTTTGGCTGGTGCATTTCTCAGTATTACCCCTTGAGTTTTGTGGCTTCTTCTTTAGTTATTTTGTGTGCACTACACTGCCCCATTTGGTGATGTGTTGTAAGCAGCAGACAAAGTTCATGCAGGCAGTGTGAGAAAATGCCTGGAGGAGAAAACAAGCTACACAATTTAAGCCCAGTTTACATCGTTGGGGAGTTTGTTGAGCCATAATCTGTAAGTAATCAATGTGTAGCTTTATTTTCTGTAAGATTTGTTACTTTCCTGTTACTTAAGAGGTTATTTGAACTTATAAGGAAAGATGTTTATGGTGAATGTAAAGCATAAGAAAAGCTATGTTGCTAACTTCTGTTTGTGAATGCATAATAAGTCGATACTGATGCTTACGTATTATTTTACTGTATGTTCACAGTCTTACAAATTAAAAGGGGAAAAAACGGTCTTCAGGTAAAGACACAAAGACAAAGCGATGTGTCCTGTTGTTCCTGGAACCATCTCCTCTTATGTTAAGCTCGCTGCATAGGGTGAATAGCCATACAGACTCTGTCTGTGAAGCTTGATTTCTCTTTGTTGGTTGCGGTCAGTAGACTTACATTACATGTTAGCTAACTTGAGACAGAACCAGAGGAAAACAAGGACACTAAGACTAAAACTCAATTCAAAAGGGGATCACCTTTTTCATCAAAAATCCTGACATCTATCTGCATGCTCCAGCTAAAACATGCTTCGGTAAGAAACAGCTAGGTTTGTGGTGTGATGTTATATAGTAAACTGTGACATTGTATCCTGTTTGGATGTGCTTGGGACTATTTTATAGAATAAAATAGTGCTGATCACATCAGCTTGATACGGCTGGCCAGGCGAGGAAAAATCTGACTCCAGCTTGTCGTTCCGGTGAGCTACCTGTCACCTGACTCAAACAAACTCTCCTCCACACATTCTCAGGGTGCTTTACAAACCCAACATTTATGGCTAATGGCTGGATTTTCCTGTTTCAGTGCAGCTAGCCAAACAATTCTACACAATACTTGTGTAGAATTGTGCAACAGGGCACTAAAAATCTTCTGTGATTCTTCACACTGGAATAAAAGCCCTAAATATGATATTATCTAAGGCAGTGATATCTTTGTATTAGTCACAGATACAAACGCTATCCTAAAGAATTTCAGCTATTTTTTGTGTTCCACTAACTGACAGACCAGGGCCCAAGTAAGACATGCAATACTCCAGGAATTACAAAAGAATTAAAAAAAAAAAATCAACTCAACATTTTTGGTCTAGGAGTGTTAGCCAGGCAAACCAGAGCATTTAAGGATATTACATTGGTCTTTAAGAAACTGTTTCGAGAAATATAACTCAAAATTTCGAGTTACTTTTCTCAAAATTTCGAGTTAGCTGTGCCAATCAAAAATATACGTGAATGAGGTCGCTTTCTTGTTACCCGGAAGCAAATGGTGCAGAGGAACGCGCACTCAAAAACGGATCCCAACAAATTGGCGCTTTCGCAAGTACATTTGCTGATAGTAACACCATGTGATTCAGCTAATAACACAAGGATTTCATCATTTGTGAAGCCAGGCTTAAAACACTCAGCAATCTGTGCATTCACGACTGGAGGTAATACCGGTAGCTTAGCTGTAGCATTTGTAGCTGAGGGCTTCAGCTTCCGGGTAACAAGGAAATGACGTCATTCACATAGATTACTGATTGGCAGCGCTAACTCGAAATTTCGAGTTACTTTTCTCAAAATTTTGAGTTAATAAATCGAAATTTTGAGAAAGTAACTCGAAATTTCGAGAAAATAACTCGAAATTTTGAGAAAATAACTCGGAATTTCGAGAAAATAACTCGAAATTTTGAGTTATGGATCCTTTTTTTTTTTTTTTTGTGGCGGAAACGGGCTTCCACAGTAGTCAGTATAGTCTTTTAATAATATAAGTTTGCATATGATAGAATACTGCATGATGACCTCTTGTATTGACTCAGACTGTTGTTTATAGTTCACTGTGACCCGTTATGCAGGGAAGGAGCAGTACCTGCTAGATAAGAGCTTAACGAGCAGTTTCACTTCGTGCCAGGTAGAGAAGCCTCTCCTGGCACACACACACACACATACGTGCACATCCACATTCCAATGTAATAAACGAATGCACCTACTGTTGTATATAAATAAAGACCAGGGCAGTGGCAGAGCGCGAGTCCCGGAGCCCTCACTCTCGTGCGAGTGCTCTGTGACTGCCCTTGCATGCAAGTAAAACTGTTTGTTTCTCCTCTCTGACTCTCAGCTGAAGAAGTGTCTTAGAATGTATCTCTTGACAGAAAACCTTTTAATCAGTACTGCAAATGCCCCTTTGTTATTGCTAGTGGTTGGTAATACTTGTTAGATGCATGTGATTATTAAGTTATGGCTAGAAGAAACTGTGTTAAGGAAAGTAATTTTAAAAAATTAGTACTGATGTTTTTGTAGTAGTACTTCGAAAAGAATGAATGCAGTGCAATTAAAAGAAGAGATGTAAAAAAAGCATGTGTATTTTAAAGTACTTATCTGTTATTTTTACAATTTCATACGTATCATTTTATTTTCTTGCATACAAAACAACTTTCAAGAACTTGTGACAAATCGCTGGTACCAGAATCAGAATCAGCATACTTTATTAATCCCTAAGGAAATTATGTGGGTTACAGTTGCTCCAGTACAGTAACAATAACAGAAACAAACTAGACTGTAGTCTGTTTCTGTAGCTTGCCATCACCAGTGTGTGAATGTGTGTGTGAATGGGTGGATGATTGTGTATAGTGTAAAGCGCTTTGGGGTCCTTAGGACCAAGTAAAGCGCTATACAAATACAGTCCATTTACCATTTACCATTATAAATAAATATCAAGAATATTGACAGCAACATAAGAAAGCACATTCCCAGCGGTTGAGAAAGTAATTAGTGCCCTTGTCCAGAAAGCAGGTTAGAACCCTGAGCAGTGGAGCTTTGATACCAGGATTCGTTATGTCTGGCACTATGCCTTGAATTACCCCATTGCACACATTAATGTTATTTAAACAGCAATTGCCGCAATACATGTCTACTGTCCACAGAGTCCAGTTTATTTGATTTTATTTGTAGCCATGATATTCACTGATCCTACGTCACTGAAGTAGCATTTTGAGTTTGCACAGTTGTAAACTTGTGCAAATTAAAGTGCTCCACTATGAGCTTTGACTTCAACCGTCTTAATGAGAAAAGTGTCAGTCAACAGGAGGACCTCAAGAGTCCATTACTATGATAAATGACCCAGAATTTAAGCTCACTCTCCTTTAGAACAAAAATCACAGAGTTTTGGAAAAAAGCATCCCCTCTCCACCGTCTTCATGGTGTACATTACAGAAGGAAGCTCTGTCAGTTGTTTTCACTTGAAGCCTTAAAATGTCATTTAAATGATTTTGTGATATCATCACTAGTTCTTGTTTATGATACGACTGTGTAAACATTAGACAATTTTAGCTATTTTATTGTTTCTTTTTACTGTTGGACTTATTATGCTGTCTGAAACAGGTCTTCCTTGTAACCGAGACAAAGGGTCTCAATGGGATTACCTGTATAAATACAGGTTAAATAAAACCCAAGTAAACATATTAATAAAGCAAACCAAAAACAGTAATATAAGGGCCTGCATGAAAACTGTCCTCATTTGTAAAAAAAAATACCACATACCACATACGGATTTCCCCCGGCTAGCACTGAAGAACAGTTTTGTTAAAAAAGCCATCCTAATTACCCATGGTTTGACAAGTGGGGTGGTGAACTTCATAAAGCTTCATTTTTTGTGAAGTGCTAAAGATTAACAAACCCCCAGAGTGGTGTACCAACTTCAACTTAAAAGAAAAAGTGGTCCCTATACACTAAGACTGTCCCTAATGCCACTCTGGAGCTTCAGCAGTCATAAGCAGCAGACATTAAAAGCTTTGATTAGCAACAAGGAGAACATGTCTGATTTTGTAAACGTGAGCCATTTGACCATTAATGCACAACACAACACCTCTGCTGTGAATTCAAACCATCACAATTAAGTGGCAGAATGTCTCTCTTATCTTGTTTATACTGAGGAAAGCATCAGCTCGCGTGCTGCAGCATGCTGCCCGCTAAACAGTAGAACAGAAGAACAAGGGCAAAACTCTGCCAGCAGATTTTTCCCTATGAACTTTTGTGAAAAAATCTTAGAAACAGTGTTAAGATAGATGCTCTCAAAGAAGGTGACATGGTTACTAAATGAGGAAAAAGTTGACTGCATGAACTGCATGAACTCTAAAGTGCAAATAAATAAATAAATAAATAAGGGGAAAGTCTACTAACTTATCAACTTATGAACATATGAAATGTCAAATGTTGGCTCAGCAAGATTTTATTCTTTTTATTTGTAAGAAACCGCTATCCTCACTGTGCATAACTTTCAAATCATTTTCACTGCAGAGTCTCTGACATCGCTGTATATGTGTGTGAACACAGAGCAGCAAGATAACAAATTACACAAAAACATAAAAAATTATGTTCAAAGAGCCGGTGTGGTTGAAGTTAATCAGTGTATAAACTTTAGTTTAGCCATGGGCTGTTCAATCAATACCTCATTTTCTCCATATACTACTTACTTTATCTTAACAGGCAGCACCATCTAAATGCAACATCCCATCAAAGACGTCAGAGAAAAACTGTTTTCACAACACGACCTTTAAAACTCAGTAACAGTTCAGTTACTGCTCTATACATGCAAGTGTTGCTATTTTCACTGCTCCATGGTTACAATATTAAGATTACCGTTGTGTTTTAGTAGTGAACATTGTCAATAACTCTGTGTTTTGTTTTGTTTTTACTGCAGCTAAAGGCCTTATGTTGTAAACATGTCATTCTATCTGTAAGCATGATAGCTCAAAAAGTGCCCAGACAGTGAGCTGACACTGCCAGAGGTTTGCACTCTCAGAGTTCTTGTTGTTGTTGAAATAACTCGAGTCCACAAACTTTGGTCTGATTATTTTACCTCCATCTCAGTCAGATGCTAAATTCTGCATGTGGTTACATATTGTCTTAACAGCTTAGTGAAAATAATATCATTACATCTTCATTGTAACTTTTTATGTTCAAGTTTCAGTTTTCTGAAAATCTTTTTGATTTTTTTTTTCGCTAGCTATTTGATCTTTGAGATATTCTATTAGATTCAGGGTAAGTCTTTATAATACAAACTGTGAATAAGGTGCATGCACCCTGTAATTATGTGCAACTTGTGGGTAACAAGTCAGGTTTTGCAGGAAATTCATATCTGAATAATAGTCACATAAACATCAGCAGAACATCCGATCATCTTGTATTCTCTCCAACTTCTCACAAATGTGACAGATCCATAAAAAAAGATTCTTTTTCTTTTTCATGCTTTGCATCAGCGTATCATTTGCATCAATACCTCTTTGAACTGCATATTAAAAGTTCCCATAAGCAACTACAAATGAACATCCAAATTCAAAACTTCACACCTTTTATGTCCTTAATTTGTCACAAAATAATGAAAAAAGAGGCCACATAGGAACATTAAAGTACTTCAAGTTAATTGTCTAATTACTTTTGAGCCTATGAAAATGGATGGCCTGTATTAAAAAAAAAACAAAAAAACAATCTCTAAACAGTTAATGCAGTACTTTCTGTTAAACTCATTGAATTAAAACCAAAGGACTGTGCTTCAGGCACATACCCGTTGCCTTTTTTCAGGCAACTATGTAAATTGCACCACTGTACCAATACTCCAGCTGCATGTCTGTCCTTGAGACTGCAAGTTCATTACATCCATCACTGAAATATGAATACATGCATGTTTATGCGTATGTGTTTTCTTCCAAATGCCTGTGCATGACATGCCTTGTTAGTCAAACTCATAAAGGCTGCCATGGGACATTGGTTCTGGGTGTCACAGCTTCACACCTCAAAGGACCACTAATGATTCCTCTGATTCAATTTAAACACCCCCATCCAGTCACAGTATATTATCAGTGACAATATCTAAGAATGGGGGAGTGAGAGACTTTTGTTCAGTAGAGGGCAAAGGGTCTGATATAAGCAGAGAGTGTTGGGAAAAAGAAAGGAGAACAAAGGAAATGAAGAGAACTGGGAAGGAAAAAGTGAAAGTTTGAAAAAGTAGAGAGTAGAAGAAAAAATATCATAAATCCACTGTACATACACAGGAAAGAGAAAAGATGTACAATGTCAATATGTTGATCCCATCAACTGCTTAGTGGAGTCCTGTTGTGAATCCTAACCCATAAGTACAAAAAGTTTGCTCCCTTCCTGATTTCTTTCTTGTTGTCACACTTTGATATTTTAGATCCTCAAACTGATTTGAATATTAGACAAGAAAAACAAAAAATACAAAATGCTCTTTTTTTAAATAATCATTTCATTCTTGGAATGAATTCTTCCAGCTGTTATTATGTCTGGTGCTATATAAACAAAATCAAACTGAATTGAACTGATTTCCCCCACCCTCTGCCATTTTGTTAAATCATAAACAAACTGAATGATCTGATTTTCTTTGGAAAGCTGTTCAGTTTCAGTAGCTACACCCACCCAGGTCTTATTACTGCTAGACTTGTTGAACTAGGAAGTCACTTCCATAAGATTCCCACATAGCAAAATTGGTATGGCCCGGATCTGGCCCACACAATGTGCTTACACATGGTCCACATACCACAAAGAATGACAGCCCTTTGGTGGCCCAGATCTGGTTTGCCAGATGTGGCCCAAACATGGGTCAGCACAAGGCCAGTTGCAGACACACTGCTGGCCCTGTGCTGGGCCAGAACAGTTTCAGCTCTGGCCCCAGATGACAGCCTAATATGTACCTTAATCAAGCCATGTACTAACAACATGTTTGAGGACATAATAGTGCAAAAGTAACATGACAAAACTTATATAGCGCTTTTCTACTCTCCTGGGACTCAAAGTGCTCTATACAATATGCCACATTCACACACTTTCTCTGAACTGAGTGCTTTCTAGCTACATTCACACACATTCTCAATCTTGACGTGCAGACTGGAGGAGCCAGGAATTGAATCACTAACCTTCCAATCAGTAGGTGACCTGCTCTACCTCTTGAGCTACAGCCACTACTGATGTGTCGGTCGCAAACGAAACAGCTCTGCGAGCCGTGGGTTTTTTTTTTTTTCTCTCACCCTCTCTCTCGCACTTTTTTCAGCTTCACTCCGCATGCGAGCTTTGTGCTTTGGGCTGGGAAGAGGAGGGAGGGGTAGTAGTTACACTCAAAGTAGCACAGGAACAGAGCGGGAGGGAAAGAGAGAGAATGAGAGCATGGGACAACAACGTCACATTAGAAAGGTATAGTAATCATCCACAACTATTTTCAGTTGCAGATGATAAAGGATTCAGAAAGTTTATTCATGCAGGCCTATATGACAGAGAATGTGCATCTTCTTTTTGTTTTCATAGTTTAATTTATATTTAATTGTGTTGTGGTTTGCAGTGTTTTGTGTTGTTTCACTTTAAATTTGTTTAAAAGGAAAAAGCTGATAATTTTAATAGTTAAAAGTTGAAATGTAAATAGTTGGTTTTTGCATTATATGATTTATTTATTACATTTTATGTGGAGTGAATAAAGAAAAGTATATTTACGGTGGCCCCTAGAGACAAAGCACGTACAAACTCCAAAAGTGGAGTTTGTACGTGCTTTGTCTCTAGGGGCCACCGCATATATTTATATATAAACATATATAAATAAAACCACTTTTTTTTACATTAGTAATTCCTTTTGTGCATAATTTTATGTTATTGTTAATAATAAATTAATTAAAGCAACAAAACAACCTGAAGAGCCGGTTGAGAGCCAAAAGAGCTGGTTCTCTAAAAAGAGCCAGAAATCCCATCACTAACAGCCACCCCTTGGCAAAGATGAGTAAACCGTCACTAGGTATTGGATAAAGTGTACTCTCACAAACCTGCCAAACCTGCATTTGAAACGTTGGCTACCATAGCAGTATAGTATTGCAACATGGCATTTGGGTCTTCTACCCTAAAATAGGAAAATAGTAACATAAACAGTACCATCATTGCCAGACCTGGCCCACATCTGGTTGAGATACACTGTCATGACACCAGTTAGTCAGAAGTGCCAGATTGATGCCCAATCTGGGCTAGACCTGTTTTCTATGGGCCTGGGCCACATAAACCAAACCACAATCAGGCCAGATATGGCATGCCATCATATAGACAGTGCCATTTATGCCAGGCCTGGCCCATATCTGGATGACATACCACTTACCATGCCAGAAGTCAGCCAGCAGTACCGGCTTGATATCAGATCTGGGCCAGACCAGCTTGCTATGTGGGTTTTGTCTGACAAAGTGAAGTTGGCTAAAAGATCTCAACACCTCATACCATGATATAAAGAACCTCAAGAACAGGTGAGTAACAAAGTCATTGCCATCTATCACTCTGGAAAGGGTTACAAAGCCATTTCTAAGGCAAAGGGACTACAGCGAACCATGATGACAGCCATTATCCAGAAATGGAGAAAAATTGAAACAGGGGTGAAACTTCCCAGGAGTGGCTAGGTTAGCAAAATTACTCCAAGAATGCATTATCTAGGAACAAGCTATATTTAAGTGCTATTACCATTAAAAGAGGCCAAGGAAAAATTAAACATTTGCCAAGACACACTGAGCAGGAAAGTGCTGGTGAAACAGCTGGACGACCCCAGACCATTCTGCCAGTGGATTACAAGAATATAAAGAAAATGTGCTCTGATAAAGCACGTGTAGGTTACACCATGAAATAATCACTATGTAAAAGTTTGAAATTAATTGTGTTGCACAGACCAAGCTACACTCACCACACTTGAAATACGAACACTAAGTGAGTTTAGAAAGATATATAATATCTTTATATATACAGTGGGGCAAAAAAGTATTTAGTCAGCCACCGATTGTGCAAGTTCCCCCACTTAAAATGATGACAGAGGTCAGTAATTTGCACCAGAGGTACACTTCAACTGTGAGAGACAGAATGTGAAAAAAAAATCCATGAATCCACATGGTAGGATTTGTAAAGAATTTATTCGTAAATTAGGGTGGAAAATAAGTATTTGGTCATCTCAAACAAGGAAAATCTCTGGCTCTCACAGACCTGTAACGTCTTCTGTAAGAAGCTTTTCTGTCCCCCACTCGTTACCTGTATGAATGGCACCTGTTTGAACTCATCATCTGTATAAAAGACACCTGTCCACAGCCTCAAACAGTCAGACTCCAAACTCCGCCATGGCCAAGACCAAAGAGCTTTCGAAGGACACCAGGAAAAGTATTGTAGACCTGCACCAGACTGGGAAGAGTGAATCTACAATAGGCAAGCAGCTTGGTGTGAAAAAATCAACTGTGGGAGCAATCATCAGAAAATGGAAGACATACAAGACCACTGATAATCTCCCTCGATCTGGGGCTCCACGCAAGATGTCATCCCATGGGGTCAAAATGATCATGAGAACGGTGAGTAAAGATCCCAGGACCACACGGGGGGACCTGGTGAATGACCTGCAGAGAGCTGGGACCAAAGTAACAAAGGTCACCATCAGTAACACACTACAACGGCAGGGAATCAAATCCCGCAGTGCCAGACGTGTTCCGCTGCTGAAGCCAGTGCATGTCCAGGCCCGTCTGAAGTTTGCCAGAGAGCACATGGATGATACAGCAGAGGATTGGGAGAATGTCATGTGGTCAGATGAAACCAAAGTAGAACTTTTTGGTATAAACTCAACTCGTTGTGTTTGGAGGAAGACGAATACTGAGTTGCATCCCAAGAACACCATACCTACTGTGAAGCATGGGGGTGGAAACATCATGCTATGGGGCTGTTTTTCTGCCAAGGGGACAGGACGACTGATCCGTGTTAAGGACAGAATGAATGGGGCCATGTATCGTGAGATTTTGAGCCAAAACCTCCTTCCATCAGTGAGAACTTTGAAGATGAAACGAGGCTGGGTCTTCCAACATGACAATGATCCAAAACACACCGCCCGGGCAACAAAGGAGTGGCTCCGTAAGAAGCATTTGAAAGTCCTGGAGTGGCCTAGCCAGTCTCCAGACCTCAACCCCATAGAAAATCTGTGGCGGGAGTTGAAAGTCCGTGGTGCTCGGCGACAGCCCCAAAACATCACTGCTCTCGAGAAGATCTGCATGGAGGAATGGGCCAAAATACCAGCTACTGTGTGTGCAAACCTGGTAAAGACCTATAGTAAACGTTTGACCTCTGTTATTGCCAACAAAGGTTATGTTACAAAGTATTGAGTTGTATTTTTGTTACTGACCAAATACTTATTTTCCACCCTGATTTACGAATAAATTCTTTACAAATCCTACCATGTGGATTCATGGATTTTTTTTTCACATTCTGTCTCTCACAGTTGAAGTGTACCTCTGGTGCAAATTACTGACCTCTGTCATCATTTTAGGTGGGGGAACTTGCACAATCGGTGGCTGACTAAATACTTTTTTGCCCCACTGTATGCCATAATTTCACCTTTAGAATTCCTTAGTATAGGTCAGTATTCATGGGTTCTTTGGTTGACTTTGCAGAGCAATGATATATGTGCCTGCTTTTTTGCTGTATTCATCTCACAGCAGGAATACACCCTCCTGCTGCTGTGGGCAAATGATCTACAAAATTATTTAGTTATGCATGAGATTCACGTACTGTAGCTTGATCATGTGCAAAAAAAGAAATCTGAGAGAATTAATGGAGAAGAAAAAAGGAAGCATGTCATTTTATAATACTCGTATGATAAATAATGCTTATACTTCTAAAGTTAAATGAAATGTGGAGACATGAAGAGCACTAGACCGGTGACCTCTACAAGCACTCTAGGTGACCTATCACACAGGACGCTGATTCAGAGTAAATATGCCAGCTCTATTTGTGCCTCTCGTGTTCATTCATCAACAGTGTATCATGGTACATGCACGGTGAGAAATAAATCTCCTCCACTTGAAATCACTCATCCTAATAGACTGCTTTTCTTTTCTTTTGAGAGATGGATTGTTCGGAAGACTACAGCAGGTTCCATACTGAGTCCAAGCTTTGGCCTTTCGCTTCATTCATCCACACATGTTGTGCTCTTCCACATGAGCAGTGAATTAGAGCTGCACTAATCCTGAAAAAGCTAGTGAATCCTCTCCCCACCCCTCCACCACTGCCACCACCACCACTCAGCAGATAATTTAGACAGTTTCAGAAGCATAGGGGGAACACAGAATAGCAAGCTTGTTTGCACAGCATTAAGTGCAAGTGGAACTTGCATACTTTATAATAATAATTATAATTATAATAATAGGACACTGTTAGGATGTTAGGACGCTTTGTTGTTTCTCCTCTACAAGAGTAGCATTAGGAGAAAAAATGCTACTCTTCTTGCTGGGCACGCTGTACAGAAATTACACTACCTCCATCATTATTGCAATCACTAAAAAACTAGCCTTTCTGGCATGACTAATTTTTTTGTTATTCACACAAGAAACTGAATGAAGCAGTTTTAGGGAGTTTAAGCTTGTAAGCTCAGTCAGGTATTGGACGTTGTGTTTTGCGGCATTTGGATAGGATTGCTGTTGCCAACCAGTTTCTATCTATGTGTTCTTTACAAACGACAATGCAATCAACCTACATGAACCCCTGTTCAGTTCAAAAAACATCTGACAGTCACTCTTTTAAGTCAGTTCATGTTTTAGTATACATGGTTAACTACCTCTGACATATCACCGCCTCATGGTGGTTAGGGGCTTTTTCAGCCATGTTATCCTAGGGGTTAGAATAGTCCATAGTGAATAGTCAGTGGCAGTTTTTGGTATGGGCGACATGGGCTGTTGCCCAGGGTGGCATTGTGGCAGGTCGGCATCATGGCATCAGCATACATACATACATGCATTACACAAAACATCACATGGGGAAGACAGGTCAGAGAGGTATAACATTGGAAAATGCACCACATGAGGAAAGATAATGAGAAAAAAATAACTCCCCCCAGACTGAGCTCCAACAGGGAGATCAGTTTGAGAACAGAAAAAAAAAACACCTCTGCACATAACACATGAAAAAACTCTTAATACACCAAAGAAACACATGACAAGCAACAGGGGTGGGTAAAGTACGGAGCCCCGCAGGGGACATGGGAGAAAAAAAATTAAGACGGACTTTTGTGAGATCTCGCAAAACAAACTCGGGATCTCGCAAAACCTTTGCGCGATCTCGCAAAACCTTTGCGAGATCTCGCAAAACAAACTCGGGATCTCGCAAAACATTTGCGAGATCTCGCAAAACATTTGCGAGATCTCGCAAAACTAACTCGGGATCTTGCAAAAAAACTCGGGATCTCGCAAAACTTTTGCGAGATCCTGAGTTTGTTTTGCAAGATCTCGCAAAACTTTCTTGCGAAAGTTGAATTCCAACAATGGCGGCAGCTACTTAGTTTTAATATTACTCTTTCTGGGTCACAAAATACACCTTTAAGATATTTTGAGGCGTTTATGTAGTTGTGTAAACGTCAGATACCTGCTCGGTTTACAAGACATCACATATTTGCAAAAGTGCTCCGACGTTTTTGGAGATCTGACACCCACTAGCTCGAAGCTAACGGGAGGTCGAGACCTACTACAGCCGGGAGGAACACCGCTTTCCCGGCACATCGTGCCTCGACCTCCCGGTCGGCTTCGAGCTGGCGGCCTCCGAAGAATGCGGCTAAACTTTTGCGAGATCTCGCAATACTTTTGCGAGATCCCGAGTTTGTTTTGCGAGATCTCGCAAAAGTCCGTCTTAATTTTTTTTTTCTCCCATGTCCCCTGCGGGGCTCCGTAGTAAAGGGTGCAGCATCGGAAGGGAATAAGCATCGAAGCCATTTGGAAAGGGAGGGGGGATGAGTGTGTGCATATCAGTGTATACACAGCAAAAACTGGAGTGTTAAAATTTCAGGGTTAAACATGTTAGAGTTGATTTCCACTCTCAAAGTGTCATTTTAACACATTCTGATTCAAATAGTGTTCAGTGTTGGAGTTATTAAACAGTGTTATTCAAGTCCAATTAAATGAAAGTTATTTATCTTGGTAGGCTCCTGGGCTTCTGCCCAGGTAAACCCGTGGATCAATTAATAGTTTGCTCTGCCGGGCCGATTTTCCATGTGCGTCTGCTGGTTACACCGTGGTGGATGCCTGCCGTGTTGCTGCTTGGAGTATTTTACACAAACGGTAAGTAATTCAAACTTATATAAAATTAACGGTATTCTATCGGTGCAGTGAGGTTTTCTTGATGTTTCTTGGTGTTCGGTTGCTGAAAACAAGCTTTAATAGAGGAGGAGATGTGTCGAAAATTCTATTTAGCCTCCAATGCTAATGTTAATGTTGCAGTCTTTTTACTCGTGAGTGACGGTAGACACTGCACGTAGAAGCGCCGCGCCACGTTCAGCTTTTCCCCTGTTCACACAGACACGTCTTTCTCCACGCCAGTTCATGAGCGTTTTTGCTCCTCTGTTTATTCAGAGCATTTTTTTTCACAATTGATAAGTAAATAACATCCCAAAATAATGGAAGAGAGCTTGTTTTAGTCACTCCTGCTTTTACTTTGACATCGTTGACTTGTCTCTAATCTGTCTCTCTCTGTCTCACTCTCTTCTCCCTTTGAGACACCCGCCCCAAACATAGTCAGTTAGGCTGTCCCCTCCTTTGCGATGTGTTTATTTTCATCTCTATTGTCTCTTTTCATACACGAATCTGATCGCATTTGTCAATCGCAGTATTTTATTTTGGAGAATAGCTTTTATCTTCAAAATTGCCTGGATTGTCTCGTGTGTCTTGGTGTAACTTCCTGCGGGATACCGAAACAATCGCTTCGTAGCACTCCGTGTCTGGTGTAAAATACACCATAGATTAACATGTATTTTGTATTGTGTTGCGTATCAATTGGACTCCTGCATGGACAGACACAGGTTTATTTGATAACATTAAATGTTATTGCAGTGAAATTCAAACGCATGGTCAGTATTAATCACCATGTACGGTATATGTCAGTGTTTTAATCATTTTTGCTTGAATTGCTCTAAATGTCAAATACTTACTAGTGTACCATTTTTGTTATTATTTTGTCTCAGTAAAATGCTGGTCCAGGTTCGATACTGCCAACAGCAGAAGTATGTGAAGTTGGAAGAGGTTGATGGGCGGTTTGAGTTTATGCAGTTTCATGAAAAAGGTTTGTTTATATCTTACCTAATTTTAGTTGGGGGGACAGAATTTTTTGTAGGGCGTTTCGCCAAGTCTCTTGAATCATACAGTGGTGTATCACTTTAGTGAATGTGAGGCAAGAACAGTTTACTTAAAAGGTGCACTCAGATATATCTTATCTTTTCCAGTCATCGAGAGATTCTGCCTGCCACCTGATGCAAAAGTAGTGTACAAAGATGCAACAGGGACAGAAGTTGATGAAGTGATTTTCAGTGACCTTATCAGCCAAGGCACTGTGGTCCTAACAGTTTTCTCAAGTGATGGTGAGAAATTTAAAGGGGCAAGCTCAACACCAGACATGGGGAAGGGCTGTGTGGCTGCTGGTTGTTCCAAATAATCAGGAGCACACAATTTGACCAATCAGCTGTTTGAACATTGAGATCAGTTAATTTAAATGAGTCAGGTCTGCAGTGTGATGTTGCCTTGTTAGTTAAAAATCCACAGCCAGATTTTTTTTCTACACCTTACAGAATAATGTTGTTTTTTCCTTTTAGAATTTTCTGATTGCTCCTTGTCTTCTGCATCTGATTGTTCTGATTCAAGCTTCAGCTCAAATGCAAGTACATCAACTATACTTCTAGATGAGGGTCCCAGGAAGAAAACAAGAGTTGAGGGTACTGTTGATGCAGCATCTGCTAAAAAGGTTGTGACTGTCACGGTTTGCGGGGCAAGCCGTGTGGATTTGTAGTAAGGACCCAAAAGGCGGCAGCTCTGGTGCAGGTGAGTGTTTATTTACAGGGGTGTAAGTACAAACAGCGGTGGCGACAAAACATGAAACCGGAAACCTAAACTGGGTAAACTAATAAGACAAACCAGAATGAGGATGCAGGGAGGTCCGGAGAAATACATACGGGGAGACGCAGGGAGACCGAGGGGAAACAACACAGACGAACCAGCCACTACTATGACAGAAGACACAACTAAAATACACTCAGAGAACACAGGGGGATTACATACAGGTGGGAACACAGCTGGGAGTAATTAACATGACGAGACTAGGGAGGCAAACTGAAAACACTCACATAAGACACAGACCTTCACAATAAAACAGGAACTTACACATGAAAGGACACAAACTAAGAAACGCGGACTAGATACAGGAACACACGGGCAGAACAGAGTAAACACTAACCAGAGGAAGAACAGAACCAAAATCGCGAAGAGAAAACACAAAACGCTGGGTCAAAAGGACCCAGGATCATGACAGTGACAAAACTCAGTTCTCATAGTTTTTTTTCTACTTCATTATTCTTAATATGTAGAAAAGCTATTCCTCACTTTTTGCCTCTTTTTTTTCTCAAGTTAATTGAAGGTGTACTTGGAACCAATTCAGGTGGTGAAGAGGTTCTCCAGGAATATCACACAACACAAACTCTAACAGATGCTACCAGAAGAAAAATGGTCAATATAATAGTGGCTCACATGATTGATTGCCATGGGTATGTGTGTTCTATTGGTGCATTTTTTTTTTTTTAAATACAAGTTACTATTTTGCCATTACTTAAGCATGCTAATTTAAAATCGTTTTTCAGGCACCTCCCCACCAAAGCTGTTAGAGAACAGTACGCGCTAGGGGTAGTGACATTGTTCCCATCCCTGAAAGACCCATACTCCAAGAAAGGCTATGTATAGTCACTATTAATGCACTTTGTTTACATAATTTTCATGCTGTGCATCATTGGGATTTGTGTGCGTTGACATTTAAGTTCTGAAAATTTTCAGATTGACAACACATTATTTTTGAATGTATTTACATTTTAGGAACACTTCTATGATGCTGCAAGCAGCACTGGATACATTTCTTGGCGTTTGAAAACGATACAGAGAAAGACTAGAAGAGGATCTGCACCACCAAGTAGCTCCACTGGCTTTGCTCAAGAAGGAGGTAAGAAATTAAGTGTCCACAAACTAGATAATGTTCTCATTTACATTATATACTATTTTGTTTTCATTTACCTATCTGCTCAGCACCTATGCTTTTATGTTTGTATGTTTTTCTTCAGGGGGCCCAAATTACCAAAGGCCCATTAATGTCGACATGCAGCTTGATGGAGATGCTTGCCAGGAGGCCATCTCTTTGCTGAACCATACATATGACACTTCCTTGATTTTCCAGAAGATGAGAAAGACCTTTCAGCATCGTCAGAAGCTCATCAATGATCCTGACAAAGGTCTTGATATCCTGTCTATCTTTCCAAGATTCTTGGATACAAAAGGATTGGTGAGAATATTCAGTGGAATTTTTAATATCACTTTAAATTTCAAGATGAATGTGGCAGTAGTAGATTTTCTTTCTTAAAGGTGAATCAAGACTTCACTCTCCTGTTTGATGATGAGATATCTACCAGGCTGCTTCAGAAATGGGATCCAATCTTTAGGTATCAAATCATCAAAGAGGCCAAGCAGCTCACCTCAACAGTAGAGTTGCGTCAATTGGTGCAGTCAGCAGAGAGTCCACCAGGAAGTGATCTTGATGAGGCAGCAAGTGAGTTTGTTAAATATGATTTGCTATAAGCAGTTAAAGTTCAATAGCATCAGGATTCTATTAATAAATACCAATTCATTCACCTGTTAGCTTTGCTTCATCAGTTTTCTTTAGCTGTTAGTTTAATGTTTATGACAGCACATTTCAACTTTCTTAGGAAGTGCTTTTCTAGTTCTCCTTAAAAGTTGTATTTGAAAGATTTGCTGTCAATTGATTCTTGTGACTCTTTGGCCGCAGCCTTTGACCAAGACATGGCCTCCCAGTTGTTACTGTTACATTTCCTTCTGCCACCTCCAGGAGGACCAAAGTATCAAAAAATCAGCGCCTCTGATGCTGTTGAGAGACTTGTAGTCTTTCATAAGGTAATTTAATATTTATAGTTTTTATCATAAGTTGTCATGTCACTGGTTAAGAGGTGAATGAAACAAATTACAGTTGAGCTTACAAAGGAGGTTTACATACTCATTTCTGTGATGCTATTATCTCTGACTTGCTCCTGTGTCAAATGCTCAGTATCTTTGTCTCAACTCCAGTCTTGCTGCAGTTTGGAAGAGCATCTCCAGAATCAGCAGAGTCAGCAGCCATACCTCCTGCCTGTTGGGCACCAGAAGAGGAAGGTCGACAGCTTCTACACTCAACAAAAATATAAACGCAACACCTTTGTTACTGCTCCCATTCCCATGGGATGGACGTAGAGACCTAAAATTCATTCCAGATACACAATATAACCATCCCTCCCAAACAGTGGTCACAAATCAGTCCAAATGTGTGGTAGTGGGCACATCTGCTATATTGAGATAATCCATCCCACCTCACAGGTGTGCCACATCAGGATGCTGATCTGACATCATGAGTAGTGCACAGGTGTACCTCAGACTGCCCACAACAAAAGGCCACCCTGGAATGTGCAGTTTTGTCTCACAGCAAAATGCCACAGATGCCACAAGCAATGAGGGAGCGTGCAATTGGCATGCTGACAGCAGGAATGTCAACCAGATCTGTCGCCCGTGCATTGAATGTTCATTTCTCAACCATAAGCCGTCTCCACAGGCATTTCAGAGAATATGGCAGCACATCCAACCGGCCTCACAACCGCAGACCTCGTGTAACCACACCAGCCCAGGACCTCCACATCCAGCAGGTTCACCTCCAAGATCGTCTGAGACCAGCCACCCAGACAGCTGCTGGAACAATTGGTTTGCACAACCAAACAATTTCTGCACAAACTGTCAGAAACCGTCTCAGGGACGCTCAACTGCATGCCCGTCGTCCTCATCGGGGTCTTGACCTGACTCCAGCTCGTCGCCGTAACAGACTTGTGTGGGCAAATGCTCACATTCAATGGCATCTGGCACGTTGGAGAGGTGTGCGCTTCACGGATGAATCATGGTTCACATTGTTCAGGGCAGATGGCAGCTGAGAATGTCCCAGTTCTTGCATGGCCAGCATACTCACCGGACATGTCACCCATTGAGCATGTTCGGGATGTGCTTGACCGGCGTATACGACAGCATGTACCAGTTCCCACGAATATCCAACAACCTCGCACAGCCATTGAAGTGGAGTGGACCAACATTCCACAGGCCACAATTGACAATCTGATAGACTCCATGCGACGATGTGTTGCACTGCATGAGGCAAATGGTGGTCACACCAGATACTGACCGGTTCTGGGTCCCCAGACCCCCAATAGCGCAAAAAACTGCACATTCCAGGGTGGCCTTTTGTTGTGGGCAGTCTGAGGTACACCTGTGCACTACTCATGATGTCAGATCAGCATCCTGATGTGGCACACCTGTGAGGTGGGATGGATTATCTCAATATAGCAGATGTGCCCACTACCACACATTTGGACTGATTTGTGACCACTGTTTGGGAGGGATGGTTATATTGTGTATCTGGAATGAATTTTAGGTCTCTACATCCATCCCATGGGGAATGGGAGCAGTAACAAAGGTGTTGCGTTTATATTTTTGTTGAGTGTATGTTGCCATAGACAAGCGTCTCATCCCCTGCCAGGCCAGCCACTCCCTTGGGGCATTTGATGAGCTTTTTAAAGCTCATTTTGTGTTCAATGTGTCTTATGATGCTGCACTTGTGAATTTCTACACATTTCTGCAGACAACAGTATACAATATTGATATGGGGAAAATGAAGGAGTCCCCAAGAGTTCGTGACCTGAGAGCCAAAATCCTTAACCAGGAAATTCTTCTCACAACCTAAGTAAAAATCATTAAAATGCTGACATGTTTTTTGTGCAAGAGAGCTTATCCCATCAGTCAGCAGCTGATTTCACATTTAAGAGGTGAACATGGTTATTATCCTGGACCTAAGTTTAAGTTATTTTGTTGGCAGCCAGGCTGCAGGATTCAGCTCCAAACTTATGCAGGCTTTAGGAAGCACCTCAGTAGTTTTCACAGCAATGTTGACCAAAATGATCGAACTTCAGCCATTGCTTGTTTTTCTAATGACACAGTTTCACCTGCTTTGGAGGACCAGTTTAATTCCTCAAATCTTCCTCACAGTTCTCCCAGTGTTCTTCCAGAGTCTAGTTCTTCCAGTGTTCCAGTGAGCATTGATTCAGTACTTACAAGGGATTCATCCAAAGAAATGTGTGCATCCATTGTGGCCAAACTGCAGGGTAGTGGCCTTTCTAACAGTTTAGTATCCTCACTTGTAGGCGATTTGGAGGAATTAACAAGTGAGCTTCGCTCAGAAGCAAAGCAGGCCATTCTTTCTGCGTTACCCACAAAGGACTCCAGCATATCTTTAACAAATGAATGTTTTGAAAATTTTGAAAACCCTTTCACCAATCTGAACACAGAATGGAAACGAAATAAATACTTCAATCTAAAATGGGGCGTTGTAGAACCTAGAGGAATAACACTTGGAGTGAGGTATGACATCAGGCGAAATCAGAAGTCTGGTACTTATGATCAAGTACCTGTGAAGGATAATTTTATATATGTACCTATTTTGGAGTCTTTGAAGTTCATGTTTAGAAATCCAGAGATCTGTGTTTTCCTGCAGAGAGAGTGTAGCTCAGAGCCTGATGCTTATCATGACTTTTGTGATGGAAGTTACTTTAAAACTCACCTTTTGTTTTCAGCCAAAAGGCATGCATTACAAATTCAGCTATACTATGATGATTTGGAAACAGCCAATCCTCTTGGCTCTAAGCGCGGAATTCACAAAATTGGCTGCATTTATTTTGTTATAAGAAACTTGCCCCCAAAATTTAATTCCATTTTGATGAACATTCATTTAGTGTCACTTATCCACACACCAGATCTGCAAAAGTATGGTTTTGATGTTATACTGGAACCACTGATAAATGATGTCAAAAAACTGGAAAGTGTTGAGAAATCAGTTTTACCCCGGTTCTTTTTATTCCTCGAGCATCCAGAGATGGCACCGGACTCAGTAGTCATTTTCACAAAACTTTTATTCATCTTTATTCATCTTCATTTAAGCATGCACTTCTAGAAGGGAAGACGAGGCCGGTGTCCCTTGTTAGGTTTGTATTGTTGATTGTCATTTATGCTTAGAAATATTTACTTATATATGCTTAGAGTTTTGTAATTAGTTGTAGATTGGTAGAGGTTTTGATCCTTGATAGTCTACAAACTTTGTGTGTATTAGACAGCACTTTGGGAGCATGAGAGGTCATACCGTGTCTTATTGTTTTATGGTAGGATTAACGTAGTTGCGTCTGTTCTAGTCTAAGTGCTCTTTGTTTAGATGAACTGCAGGACTTCCTCACCGTGTTATCTAGGATGAACCATCTAGGGTGAGGGGGAGGCTACCCTCTTCCTGACCAAGGATGTTTGACCCTTTGATCAGCAGTCCACACACACACACACACACACACACACACACACACACACAGGCAAGGTACTCTTTGTGTGTATGTAGACGTCATATGTTAATGAACTTATGCATATTCATGTAACCTCAATAAAAGAACAGTGGTACGGGAGAACGGACGAGAGCAACTGGGGTCAAGTGAAGGAACGGCGCCTGTCCGGTTCTCTCCCGTGCACGAGTAACATGAAGAACTTTGCCTACTTGTGTCTTGCTTTGCAGTGTAATTATATTGTCTTCAACGTTCCAGCGGATAGATTCAAGCTACAAACCTATCATTAATTGGTCCTTCGATGCCGGAGCCCTGGAATCGCATTTACCGAGGGGAGAAGAGGCACGCTGAAAGACTGACGTCAGCCAGGAAGTTCCTGTGGATTCGCTGTCTGTCTTTTCTCCTCGATGAATGGCGATCGGCGGGATTCGAGGCTGATATTACACGCTAAGCAACGCCAAGTAAGTTTAAGTCTTTGCCACTGTGTGCGGCAGAGCACGCGGTCACTGTGTGAGACTGCATTGTAAGTCTTTGCCACTGTGTGCGGCAGAGCACGCGGTCACTGTGTGAGACTGCGTTGTAAGTCTTTGCCACTGTGTGCGACAGAGCACGCGGTCACTGTGTGAGACTGCGTTGTAAGTCTTTGCCACTGTGTGCGGCAGAGCACGCGGTCACTGTGTGAGACTGCGTTGTAAGTCTTTGCCACTGTGTGCGGCAGAGCACGCGGTCACTGTGTGAGACTGCGTTGTAAGTCTTTGCCACTGTGTGCGGCAGAGCACGCGGTCACTGTGTGAGACTGCGTTGAGACAATAGGCCTAATTTTTGTTGGTTGTGAGTGAGGATATTTGTTGTTGTTGTTGTTGTGTGAGTGTGTGCGGAGTAGAACACGTGGTCTGTGACACCGACTGCTGTTGTTATCATGGTTTCCTAAGCAGCCAGGAGTGTGTGGACAGGGCCAGCCCACATCAGTAGCACTTGAGATATGCTCTGGTGGATGGCTTTCCCCCCACCCCTTGCTGACACAAAATGTTAACTCTTTAGCTTGCCCTGATCGACAACAGCCTGTGTGCCAGACCATAGATTTAATTGAGGTGGATAGTTGTTAAAAGTAATCTACATTAAGCTTGTGGTTGCTTAAATTCAGTACAATGACATGTGAGGTGAAGTGATATAGGTAAATATTTAAACTAATGAAGTGCATAGAGGCACTTGACCTGTGTGAAAGACTGTCGTCTTGTTATGAGCCATTGTTGAGATATGGAGCACACCTGTGAAAACAACTAATATGCTGAACCCTGTATGAAACATCTAAAAGTACATGATGGAGAAGCTGTGTTGAATATGAAAGTGTAAGACTTTGCCGCTGTGGGCAGAGCATGCAACTACTGTGTGATGTTGCGTTGCAGTTTTTTTTCTGAGCTGATGAGCAAGCTACACATTATCAGATCAAGAGCTGTCTGGGAACTACTCAAAGAGGGGGAAACAGAGAGTGTGCAGCGTTTCCGTGAGCAGTTTTCCTGCATCTTGACTTGTGTGTAGAGTGTTTATAACATCAGCATCATGTTTTTGTTTATTTGTTTGTTGGGTTGAAAAATAGTTAAATAAACTGGTGATCATATTTACGGATCACCATGGCACATATCATCAGCCATGTGATTTATGTTTGCAGATGACAAAGTGAGTGTGAATGTGTCTGACGTCACAGTGTTTTTGTGCTCTGTGTAAAAGTAATTGCCTTTGATTGTGAGTGAGAGCGGTGATTCTGCAGGTCACCAGCTATTGTAACGAAAAAAAGAAGAAAAAAAAAGAGTGAAAAAGAAAAATCATAGGAAAAAGGTTTTGTGTTGATCAGCCAAAAACAACTACAATTTCATTTTCTGCTTTTAAGAAAAGACTGTTCACAAAAACACACACAGAGAGAGAGATGTGTGTTGATTAAGCAGTGATGATAATAATGAAATGTCTTAGTTTGTCACTTTCAGGTGAAAAGCAGACCTGAATCAATTTTCCACATGCAGCGGACGGAAGAAAGTTATAGTTTAACATCATTGGAAACATGCAGGCCAAGTTTCTGGCTGACTTATTTACAGCGCCATGTGTCTCTCAACCTCACAAGCAAGCAAGCTCTCACCCTTCCCTGAAGACAAGGAATGCAGCTCCAAAGCAATAACATGATAAAGAGACAGCAGCAAGTCCTGAGCAAAGAGTCCCAGCAAAGCAGCAGCAATGTGGACAAACAGCATCAGAGAAGAAGAGCAAACCCATCATCCTGACTGATCGGATGGATGGCACTGTGTTTACAACAGGCTGTGACTTCACTGTGCATGTGAAGAAAACGTTTGAGGAGAACTGAACAGTTGGAGTTTGACATTTGCCACCTGTGGAGTAAAATGGCAAGAAGAGACAGTGGGACACAGGACAAAGCTGAAGGAGAACTGCCGGCTGTTGGACTGTTGAAGTGGGAGAGGACAACAGAGTGAGAAGACTAGGTGAGAACACATAGGAATTATTTAATGTGGGAAATCAAAATTTGGGTTAGCAAACCTGGGAAAAACAAAACTGACTGCTTAAGTTGGAAAATTGTGAAGGGGTCTGAAACACTGCAAAAATAGAAACATATACAAAATCACACACACAAGCACAACATGCATTAACCCTACTAACACTTCCAAACACAAGAGAGCTTATGAAGATTAGACAACATCTTAAGCGTGTGAGTCTGTTTATCATCTTGTCCAAGTCACCTCGTGTGATGCAAAAACCAGTGGACTCATAGCACATTAGTTAAGAAGTGATCAAATAATAGCAGAGAAATGTGTAGGAAAGGCAGACAACATGCTCTGTTGGATATGCAGCTCCACAGACATGCATTAAACCTGCCTAATAACACAAACACACATGCAATGAAAATTAGCTTGTTATCTTTCATCAGTGTTAAAATAGTGTCAATTTAGCAGACACTTGTTATCAAATGCTGAATTTATCCAATGCAAAAAATTGACTCTCTAGGTTGCAGGACAACAATTTAAACTTTTGTGGGAAAAAAGATCCTGGTTTGACCAACCAGTGATCAGATAATAAATTTAGTTGTTAATATAGTAAGTTGGGAGAAGCTTCCTGCTTGATTGATGCAGCACAAGTTTACTACTAAATTTACTGTATGAGGGAAATTGTCTTTTGTGATACTATTTTGAACATGCATTTCTGTTGTCCTGTCAACTTAGTGGGTTAATAGCCGATATGCAAATTATTTGATTGGTTTTTAGATTAATGAAAGGTGACTGAATTCTAGCACGAGTGAATGGGATGTGTTGGAGTTTGTTAGAGTGGAGACTCTAAAACACTGAGTTTCCTGTTTTGATGTGCGAGTGAATCCTGTATTTAGATACACAACTCTGAATACGTCAGAACAAACTTCTTTTGTGAAGTGCATGACAGTATGTCACATGTTTTATGATGAAGGGAAAAAGGAAAAATTGAATAAAATAGATCTGTGGCTTAAATGAGTGAAGAGCACAGACCTGGTGATTAAACTCATAGCTAATATGACATTAGGGTTATGTTGTGTGTTGTGCAGTTGATGGTTGGTTTGGAGTGAATCTAGCTGATGATTCTTCTCCTGTTGTGAAGTTGATGAGGAGTTTGTGTCATGACTTAACAAGGCCTTTTTATTTTGATACTTTCACAGTGCACTGAAAGTTTGGTTTGATAATCTCTGTTATTTTTTATTTTTCATTTTTGAACAAGCACTGATTTTTGCTTGTGAATTTCTTTTCTTTGAGCAGATCTGCAAGTCGGGAATTAAAAGCGTTACACGTCGTCAAGAAAATTGTTGCAAGTGAGTTTCTCCACGTTTAAAATGGGCTCAGGAGAAAGCCACTTATTTGGGACAATTAGGAAATGAGAGTCCCCCCCAAAAAAGATTCAACGAGGAAATCCAGTCTAAATTATTTTTCTTTTTGAAATAACGTCGTTTTGCTGAGCGTGGAAACGAATGCGATGATAATTTCCACAATTAGCAAAAGAAGGAACCACTGAGTGAATGAGTAAGAATTTTAAAATAACTGACTGACTGACTGAACATGATTGTGTGAAGTTAACCCCCACCTGACAAAGGTGCAGATGAACTTATGTGTTTCCTTTTACAGGAGCAGAAAGATGACAGCAACACTCGAGGTTGCATGATGATTTAACCTTTTAAATGCCATTTTCTGTGTCTGTGCATTTATCAGGTGTGTTATTCATAGGCTTGTGTTGCTCACAGAGATAACTGTGACAAAGTATGCATACGCCTGCGCAAGCGCTAATATTTGCATTTTCTTTTCTTACAGCATGCCAGTTCTTCATTTGAATTGATGATGCGATTTATACCAGGACAACTGGTTGATGTTTTTTCCTACTACAGGATTTCTGGGTTTATGTGTGAGGAAAACTGTGTTTACAGGTTATGAGTGGTGATGCTGTTGCATTGTGTTGATGGGAAAATGTGAAGGTTACTTTGATAATGTGAATAACGTGTGAAATTTCCTGTGTTGAGAACTGGTGTTACTTCTTTCCACAGCTATAGATGGCTAACTTTATGGTCTTTTTATGGCACCTCTGGAACCTGTCGACCTGCGTCTGACCACCAATGGTCACTGTGTTGCTAATGTTTGTTTTTCTATGACTGCGTGTAGAGGATTCGGCAGAAGTGGACAAGTGACATGAGAAAACCAAATAAGAGATACAGTGTTTCTGGGATAGTTTGATATGGGCTCATTAGCTGGCCACTTTTGAGCCCATAGTAATATATAAGTGGAGTGACTTTGCTTAAGAGCAGTCACCGATTACATTAATGTTGCCTGAGTACATGGGATGATCCATGTCTGAGGCGACTTATGAAAAGAATTCTAGTTTACTGATTTGAGAAAACCTGCACATGACACTTGTCTTGCTGATGTTGAATGCTTCTTGTTCTTATGGTACAATTGTTTACAGGTATGAAGTTTGATTTTACTTCCAGATTTTGCTTTCCAGGCCATGATGGTGTGTATGCAGGCTCCTGGGAGAGCCAGGTGTTATATGCATATATATGCAAAACACACTAAAATTTTATTGCAGGATTATAGATCCAGGGTGGTGCTGCTCCAGGGGAGGAGATGCCCTGATGTTGCCTGGGATATGATCTAGCTAATCTTTTTCTTTAAGACAGGAATCCAGGTTTGGTGAGTTGACGCATGGGTGTGTCCATGCGTCAAGAGGAGGGGTCCAAGGATTAACATTAAACAATGTTTTTTATTATTGTTGCTGCAGTGATTTGTGTGATTAGCCGTTTTATTTACAAATATTAAACCTACGCAAGTGGTGCACCCATGTTCAGATGAGGCTTTGATGGCCTATAAGTGAAGTTCACTGAACTAAAGAATGTGGTTTGATGATTGTTGACATACTCTCCAAATAGTTTGTCTTCCTAGCAAGGAAATACAGGTGCAGCAGTAATCTCCTGAGAAATCTTCAGAGGCCCAGTGAGAAGCGCATAGCTGACAGGACCAGGCAGTGGTTGAGGTCAAAGGTCAAGCTGGTTGGGGCCCATCATGAGATCAGACCTTGGAGCCACAGCAAGGACCATTTTAACTGCCTGCAAAATAGCGAGAGACCCTCCTGGATTTATCAGAGCCACTGCAAGAGGTCGAGGTCCCAGGAAACCCCGGCACCCTCAAGACAGCACAATAGAGAAATCTCACACTTGGTTGTTTCAGTGGTGAGGGGGGAGTGCTGATTGAGCCCCCGTAGGGTAAGCTCGCACTTCAACCTCCAGCCTCTGATCAACTCTAGGGCAACCAAGTGCGAGGCGTGACGGACCTGTGTGCGACCAGGACCCTCTTGGTTACCTTGACTACGACGCTCATCCTTATAGGACCCCAGCTGGTGCCGGAAACAGCTGAACCAGGAGGAAGGCAGAGGAGATGGACACATGACAACTCTCACCTAAGAGAGACAGATCCAGCAGGCCCAAAATCAGGACTATGCATGACGAGAAGGAGTGCCTGAGAGGATCGTCCACAGGATGGGAGCTGAGGCCAGGAGAGAGGCTTCAGGAGGATCAGAGATCATCTTCAGCACAGCAGACATCACACAGAGAGCTGTGCTACTGAGCTTCCAGGAGATCAAGAGGAGACTTCCCACAGCAAGATTTTAAATAAAATGAAAGATTCAATATTGACGCTGAGAAAGACAATTAAGGTGTATGACATGCTCTGCCTTAAATCTTCAGCAGCGTTGGGATATGAAAACTCGAGGGATGAGGGGAGCGTGCCAAGCTCCATCGACAGCGCAGAAGGAGTTCGAGGATGACATCATGATTCTGTGAAAAGCACAGGAACCAGAAGCTATGGTGGTGATAACAGCAGTTTCCTATGAACATCACCTAATGCTGTGCCACTGTACTGTGCATACGATGACACTCTGAAGGCTGCTGGGATCATAACAGCAGTAAGATGACGGAACCCAGCACCCTTTCCACAGAGAGCTTTTTCTGCAGAGCGTGGACAATGGCAGAGTCATAAATATCCCCCTCACAAGACGAAGGTCTGAAGTCAGGTGATGGGGGCTGGTAAGAGGCCATAAAACTAGAGTGCTGAGAGGTCTGCAGCTTGGAAATAGCTGAGACCCATGTTGACGAACAACAAAACCAACTGGTATGTTTGAATGTCTATTCTACATACATTAGGACTCTGGTCCTATGGACAGTGATGGAAACAACTGGAAGAGACATTCATGACGCCCTGCAGAGCTTAAACCACTCTGCAGAGAGACATGTGATGTGCACACCCGGAGGAAGCACCACCAAGCTGAGATGTTTTTGAAAATGTTATCTTCTTATTTTCACTATTAAATTAACAATTTCTTTGTTTGTTTGTGGGATGCAGTTTGCCATGAGATGAGATCAATGAGGAATGGGATAACTGCTAATACATTTGTTAAACTGTGTACCTTTTCAGTAATTTAGGGTGATTTGACATATGCTGAGTATAAAAATGTTTGCATTGAAACTGTCAGACATGAGGTATTCATACCTGGGAACTTTTCAAGCATAAAGGTCAAAAAGGGGGGAATGTTAGGTTTGTATTGTTGATTGTCATTTATGCTTAGAAATATTTACTTATATATGCTTAGAGTTTTGTAATTAGTTGTAGATTGGTAGAGGTTTTGATCCTTGATAGTCTGCAAACTTTGTGTGTATTAGACAGCACTTTGGGAGCATGAGAGGTCATACCGTGTCTTATTGTTTTATGGTAGGATTAACGTAGTTGCGTCTGTTCTAGTCTAAGTGCTCTTTGTTTAGATGAACTGCAGGACTTCCTCACCGTGTTATCTAGGATGAACCATCTAGGGTGAGGGGGAGGCTACCCTCTTCCTGACCAAGGATGTTTGACCCTTTGATCAGCAGTCCACACACACACACACACACACACACACACAGGCAAGGTACTCTTTGTGTGTATGTAGACGTCATATGTTAATGAACTTATGCATATTCATGTAACCTCAATAAAAGAACAGTGGTACGGGAGAACGGACGAGAGCAACTGGGGTCAAGCGAAGGAATGGCGCCTGTCCGGTTCTCTCCCGTGCACGAGTAACATGAAGAACTTTGCCTACTTGTGTCTTGCTTTGCAGTGTAATTATATTGTCTTCAACGTTCCAGCGGATAGATTCAAGCTACAAACCTATCATCCCTCTCCAAAATCTTCACCCCTTTGTCTGTGAAACACAGTTTTATAGACGGGACCCCATCATAAAACCCCCTACGGTGTGCTGCAAACTCTGTCTGTGTCTATGTGCACGAGCACATGAATGCCTACATGTGCTCGTTCCCGCGTGTCTATGTGAGTGCTCGTGTGTGACTGTGTACGCATACCTGTGTGTATGTGTGAGTGCACATGAGTGAGTGTGCGTGTGGATGTGTGTGCGTGACAGTTAAAACACTGTGGGTGTAGGTAACTCCCTAGAGGTCATAAAACCCCTCTCCCTTCCAAACCACAGTTACAAATGTTGAGACCCCCACCCCAAACATCCTCTGGGGAATTTCCACTCAGTGGGGGGGGGGTCTCCTACAATCTACTCCTAAGATTTGTTTGACATACATTGCCAGTCTCTTCGGGAAAATCCTAAATTGAAGTCACTGTATGGGTTGAAAAGAAATTCTGCACTCAATTCATTGCAGTATTATCATATTTGCAATAACTACTCATTTGATATAATGCATGACCTTCTTGAAGGTGTGGCTCAGTATGAGGTCAAATTGCTTTTTGAGTATCTTATGCAACACTTCATATCAGAACAGAACTTGCTTTCTAGGATTTATGGTTTTGACTATGGATTTTTAGAAAGAAATCATATTGGACAGTGCTGGCAATAGCATTGGTTTGAACTCTATCCAGACATTCTGTCTTGTGAAAAACATCCCACTTTTGTTTGGTGACATTATTCCTGCAGGGAACAGACACTGGAATTTGTTATTGTTGTTACTTCAAATAATGAACATTGTTTTTTCACCTTGTCTCACTCTGGGAATGACTATATATTTGAAGAATTTGATTATTGACCACCACAAACTATTTAATCAGAATCAGAATCAGAATCAGAATACTTTATTGATCCCTGGGGGAAATTATTTTTTGTTACAGTGCTCCATTTTAAACCAACATTAAGACAAGACAGACAATACGCTAACTAAGAATAGTACAATATATACATATATATACATACATACATACATAAGTCACTCATAAATAAATAGTTGGAAAAGAAACATGTGTAGTTGTAGCAGCAAACAGTGTGTTAAGTGGATGCGTTGTACAGGGAGATGGCCACAGGCAGGAATGATTTCCTGTGTCGTTCAGTGGTGCTTTTCGGTAATCTCAGTCTCTCACTGAACGAGCTCCTGTGACTGACCAACATGTCATGGAGTGGGTGGGAGGTGTTATCCAACATTGTCTTTATCTTGGACAGCATCCGCCTCTCCGACACCACCTTGAGGGAGTCCAGCTCCATCCCCACAACATTGCTGGCCTTACGGATCAGTTTATTAAGTCTGTTGGCATCTGCGACCCTCAGCCTGCTCCCCCAGCATGCAACAGCATAGAGGATCGCACTGGCCACCACAGACTCATAGAAAATCCTCAGCATTTTCTGGCAGATGTTGAAGGACCTCAGTCGCCTCAAAAAATAGAGACGACTCTGGCCCTTCCTGTAAAGTGCTGTGGTGTTTTTAGCCCAGTCCAGTTTATTGTCAATGTGTACTCCAAGGTATTTATAGTCCTCCACAATGTCAACACTGACCCCCTGGATTGAAACAGGGGTCAAGTGTTTCCTGGTCTTCCTGAAGTCCACGATCAGTTCCTTGGTCTTTGCCACGTTGAGCTGCAGATGATTCTGCTCACACCACGTGACAAAGGAGTCGACCACAGCCCGGTACTCTGTCTCATCATCCCTGCTGATGCATCCAACCACCGCAGAGTCATCAGAAAACTTCTGAAGATGGCAGGTCTCTGTGCAGTGGCTGAAGTCTGTGGTGTAGAGGGTGAAGAGGAAGGGGGAGAGGACAGTCCCCTGTGGTGCCCCTGTGTTGCTAATCACCTTGTCAGACACACACTGTGGGAGACGTACATATTGTGGTCTTCCTGTCAGGTAATCAACAATCCAGGACACCAGAGAAGCATCCACCTGCATCGCTGCTAACTTATCACCCAGGAGGGTCGGCCTGATGGTGTTGAAAGCACTGGAAAAGTCAAAAAACATGACCCTCACAGTGCTCGCCGGCTGGTCCAGATGGGTGTAGACACGATTGAGCAGGTAGATGATGGCGTCCTCTGTTCCGAGACGAGGCTGATAAGCGAACTGAAGGGGATCCAGATGTGGTCTTACTATGGGTCGCAGCTGGTCCAGGGTCTTCATGATGTGGGAGGTCAGTGCCACGGGCCTGTAATCCTGGGGGCCACTGGGACGAGGCGTCTTTGGTACAGGGACGAGGCATGATGTCTTCCACATCACCGGGACCCTCTGCAGACTCAGACTCAGCATAAACAGTTTATGAAAGACTCCACACAGCTGGGGGGCACAGGCCTTGAGGACAAGGGGACTCACTCCGTCTGGTCCAGCAGACTTTCCTGAGTGAAGTCTCCTCATTTGCATCTCAACCTGGTATTGAGTGAAGGTGATGGGTGGGGGAGGGGTGTCAGGAATCTCACAGGAGGCAACATGTGAAGAGAGAGGCTGGCACAGTGGTGTGGCTCTGGATACCAGGCTGACTGCAGGTGAGGTTGTGGGGGTGGGAGCAGACACTGTGGTGTCGAATCTATTGAAAAACAGATTCAACTCGTCGGCTCTATTCTCACCTCCCTCAGCTCCCCTGCTGTTGGTTGGCCTGAATCCAGTGATGGTCTTCATGCCCCTCCACACCTCTCTCATGCTGTTCTGCTGGAGTTTCCACTCCAGCTTCCTCCTGTAATTGTCCTTAGCCTCTCTGATCTTGTCCTTTAGTAACACCTGGACCTGGACCTTCCTCACCTCCTCTTTGTTGCCCCCTCTGAAAGCCCTCTTCTTGTTGTTGAGGAGGGCTTTGATGTCCTTAGTCACCCACGGCTTGTTATTTGGGTAACAATGAACAGTCTGAGCTTAAGCACACGTATCCACACAGAAACTTGATTCCTAAGCATCATTTTATGATTCATTACCCATCCTCTATTCGAAAAATTGGCCCTTTACTGTATATGTGGAGTATGAGGTTTGAAGCTAAGCACAAGTTGTTCAAAGATTATTTCAAAAATTTCAAAAACCTCACCAAATCGCTTGTATGTGTGTGCGTGTCCAGAGTTCAGCTGAGACAGTATCCTACGCCCTGCTAGGCTAAGTAAACAGTCTTCCAGCCAACCCAGGTGGCCTTGCATGGAATGGGAAGGAACAGACTAAACACAGTTGTTATCAGGGTGTTGTTGTTCAGCTCCAGCCTTGAGACTGCAGCTGACGCCCAAGGGGGTATCCGCATGAAGTGATGGTGGTTTTTACTTTAGTGCGAACAGCTCATATGAATTTCAAAGCAGTTCTACTTTTTGGGGATTGCATAGGCACCAAACGGTTTTCTATTGCCCATTTGCTAGGAGTAAGGGTGGCCTCCATTTACGAGGTGCACCTGCTGAATGCTGCACAGGCAGGAAAGGGGCGGGACGGCGGAGGATTCTCTGGCTGGCTGGAGCAGCTCCTAATAACCAGCTCACCAAATAAAACTAAATAAAAACAAACCAACAAACTAGGCCTGTCAACGTTAACGGCGACATCACGATAAACGCGATTCAAACTTTTAACAAAATGAATCCATCTGGAGCGCAGAATGACTCAAAATCCCTGAAATGTCTCTGTCAATGCATTTCGGGCAGTTTGTCCAAAGTTTATCTGCGCTCCAGATGGGTTGATTGCGTTAAAAATTTTAATAACGTTAATCCTGATGACAGCTGCAAGGGGCGGCAGAGGAAGTGTTTGCCCAGGGCACTAAACAGGCTAGGACCACCCCTGTGAATAATGATTCAAAGTAACTAAATAAAAAAGAAATCTCTGAGCTGTATGGTCCTCTGGAAGTGCAGAGATTATAATTCTTGATAGGGGATCCTGAGGCGTTTCCAGATGAAGTGAGATCATATATATGAAGTGTCCCTCAGGAGAATGTCTGGAATACTTTGCTTAGCCTGCTGCCACTATGACCTAACTAATAATAAGGAGATTAGTATGTCAACAATTTCACAACTTTAGATACTTGTCAGATACTCTTTGGTAAGAAGGTAGACCTTTAAAGTTAGGTATATAGAAAAGGACATTTCACTAGATCAGCATTACACACTAAACAACTAGCAATACTTGCAAAAGTGACAGACCTTCATAAGTATGGATATGCAGCTGTGCTTGCTCCATTGTTCCATGATCTGTTACCATCTGGAACCATAGCAGAACTGAGCAGGAAGTCACGAGTGTGGAAAACAAAGCAAACAAAGAGTGAAATCCAGAGCACAGGAGCTCAAACGGGTTTCAGGCCTGAGGAGGTGAACCTGCAGACTGAGGTGGAGCAGTGCTGGATGAGAGGCTGCAGGTTTGTGGATGAGATGAGAAATTTTGACCTTAGAAGTAAAAGATTTAATATATTTAAATAATTACAATAAAAGTATTTGAAAATGTAGGTAGCTGTTCAGTCTGTTTCATTTAGCCCTCTGTTTTTATTCAGCCCTGATTTTGGTGCAACCAATGCTAAACGTTATCCAAAATTCATTTTAAATTTTTCATCATTATTTTTTTTAAATAATTCAATTGTTTCATGTGTTAGCTGTTATGTTATTTGTTGTATCTTTTGCTTATTATTTATAATTTATTCTAAAGTGTATTTTAACTTTACAATTTATAATGAAATCAGTCGATTATCAAGCTAATCATCAACTTAATGAAGCACCTAAAATCTTAAATACTTTTTTTTTCAAATCTTATTTACAATTAAAAAAAAAAAAACTTAGATTAAGCTTACTTTGACTTCTCCGACAAATGGGGTCTCTTCCATTACTGCTGTTGTTGCAGAATTGGACAAAATGATCCTTCCTGGCAGTTCTATGAAGTGTTAAAGACATGATCCGAAGGAAGGACATCACTGTTGAGTTCTGAGCCCTAAGACCGCATCATCTTTATCTTCAGCAGGGACCCAAAGCAAACAAAGAAATCTGAGAAGAAAAACAAAAAAACAAACAGCTAAAAAGACCTAGAGCACAACATTTTAGAAAAGGTCGCATTTGCCACGTATTCATATATATATATATATATATATATATATATATATATATATATATATTAGGGGTGCAACGATATTCGTATCGATATTGAACCGTTCGATACAGTGCTTTCGGTTCGGTATGCATATGTATCAAACAATACAACATTTGTAATTTATTTTATCAACTTTCTTTCTGACGATGCTGTCTGTGTTGAGCGCTCAGTGAATCTGCGTTCGACTACTCCGCCTAGGCTGCACTGTCGAGCGCAGATCCACTGAGCGCTCAACACAGACAGCATAGTCAGAAGGAAGAGCGCAGGGCAAGCTAGCAAGACAGAAGTTAAGCTCCCCTTGCAACATGGACCTCCCCCACCCTCATTCAGATCTGGCGTTTGGAATTATTTTGGTTTTCATGTGACGTATGACCCTGAAGGTAAGCGAGTCATGGACTAAAGTAAAACAGTATGTTGGATGTGCCATGCAATGCTCAATTACATGGGTGGGAGCTAGCGTGTTAGCGCAGTTAGCTCGTTAACGTGTTGGCCGTCTAGCCCCACGCATGGGGCGATCAGCGGTAGCTCGTTAACGGAGATTTGCCGTGTTGTGGCGTTAAGGTCATTTCAACGAGATTAACCTGAAAGCACTAGTGGGAACACAACGAATATGACTGCACATTTACGCCGACATCATCCTAGTGCAAAGACAAAAGCAACAAGCATGCTACTAACTTTAGCCGAGTCATTTAGACAGCTGTTAGCACATGATTCTCCTTATGGGGACCTGATATGTTTAATATGCTGCTGAGAATATAGCCCAGAAGAAGCGGATAGTATAGCTTTTATTTTGGAAAGAGACATTTCTCTGTAATAAACTCTCTTTTCCAAAGATGAGTGATTCCTCAATCAGATACAGGGCTTGCAATATTGTTAGCCCGACGTCCTGGGGATAGCGATTTTTTCAGTCGGGCTACCAAAATCTATCTCTTCCCTGCCCGTAGGGCTATTGTAGGAAGGAAAAATATATGTCAATGCTTTTGCATTCTTTCAGAAATGTAGCTGGGTAATTATGTCATTGGCATCGGTGAGCCACTGTCAATATGTGACATATTGAAATCGCGTTTGAATTTGCGCTTGTTTTTTGCTTTCACTTTGCAATCGTGCGAACTGTGTATAGAGAGCAACAGCACTGATCTGTGAGTGATGATAATTTGTGCACCAATTCCTCTGACATCGTCTTATTAATTGTTAGCTTACTAAGCAAACATGACAAGTGAAATCTCCCGCAGCAAGCTTAAACATGTGAGAGGTTGATCGCGCAGAGAATCGCTGAGCTTATGTGAGTGCGTGTGTAAAAGCAGCAGGATATATATATATATTTTAGTTCTGCTGAGCCAAATAAGACAGGTCAGGGTGAAGAAGTGACAGCCAAAGAAAAGCTTACCACAAAACGGAGAAGTTATGACAAATCAGACTATAAGGCAAAAAGAAAGTGTAGCTTTATGGTTTCATGGACAAAATAATTTCTGTGGCTGCAATATGATGAGCTAAATAACCAGGGCTGCACATAAGTGGTCCGCAGGTGCGCATTCGCTGTCAAAATAAAAAACACGCACAAGGGTTAGGGTTAAATTTAAAAACTGTACTTTTGAGTTAAAATATATATTTATAATTTTAATAAATGACAAATTAAAA
Organism: Mchenga conophoros; assembly: GCF_057382185.1. NCBI lineage: Eukaryota > Metazoa > Chordata > Actinopteri > Cichliformes > Cichlidae > Mchenga > Mchenga conophoros. Next base: position 15,424,315 of record NC_140527.1, on the reverse strand, counting down.
AGGCATGAACATTTTTTTTGTATCGAAAAAATATCGAACCGTGACACCAAAGTATCGAACCGAACCGAACATTTTATATATATATATATATATATATATATATATATATATATATATATATATATATATAGTGGTTAGACTACACGCCTTTGGAGCAGAGGATCGCAAGTTCGATTCCTGCCTGGGGCGTCTGTATCCAGTAAGGGTCCTAAGGCTAGACCCCCTATGCTGAGCGAACCTACCGCAGACATGAGCGAGACAGATAAATATGAAGGCATGCCGGCTCGGACAACAAGGTCCGCGTCAGGTGTTGAGGAACCAGGGCACCCTGACGACAAGTGGGCTACTGGAACAAGAAGGCATCGGTGGGCAAGAGACGAAAACAGGAATGCTACTACGCAAGTAACCCTGGCGGAAGGGGCTACATGAAGAGCTAAGAGCCTTCATCAGGAACTCAATGGGGATGTGGCGTACAACACTAGAGGCCAACTCCAAGCCCATAGCACAAGTCACCATCAAGTGCGGGATCTACCAAGGAGATGCTCTGTCCCCACTGCTGTTCTGCATAGGCCTGAACCCCCTCAGTGAGATCATTAACAAGACTGGCTACGGATACCGACTACGGAACGGAGCAGTTGTCAGCCACCTCCTGTACATGGATGACATCAAGCTGTATGCCAAGAGTGAACGAGACATCGATTCACTGATCCACACTACCAGGCTATACAGCAATGACATTGGAATGTTGTTCGGACTGGAGAAGTGTAGTCGAATGGTAACAAAGAGAGGGAAGGTAGTCAGAACTGAGGGGATTGAACTACCAGAAGGCAACATTGCAGACATAGAGGACAGTTACAAGTACCTGGGGATCCCGCAGGCAAATAGGAACCATGAAGAGGCCGCTAGAAAGGCTGCAACCAACAAGTACCTGCAGAGGGTCAGGCAAGTCCTGAGGAGTCAGCTGAACGGTAAGAACAAGATCCGGGCAATCAACACCTACGCCCTGCCCGTGATCAGGTACCCTGCTGGGGTAATAGGCTGGTCAAAGGAGGAGATAGAAGCCACTGACATAAAGACAAGAAAGCTCCTTACCATGCATGGAGGGTTTCACCCCAAGTCCAGCACCCTGAGGGTGTACGCTAAGCGGAAGGAAAGGGGCCGGGGACTGGTTAGTGTCGGCACCACAGTCCAGGATGAGACAACGAACATCCAAGAATACATTGGGAAGATGGCCCCAACTGACAGAGTGCTCAGTGAATACCTCAGGCAGCAGAAACCCAAGAAAGAGGAGGGAGACGAGGAACCATCATGGAAGGACAGGGCCCTGCACGGTATGTACCACCGGCAGATAGAGGAGGGGGCTGATATCCAGAAATCCTACCAGTGGCTGGACAAAGCTGGACTAAAAGACAGCACAGCGGCACTAATCATGGCAGCACAAGAACAAGCTCTGAGTACAAGATCCATAGAGGCTGGGGTCTATCACACCAGGCAAGACCCCAGGTGCAGGCTGTGTAAAGATGCCCCAGAGACAATCCAGCACATAACAGCAGGGTGCAAGATGCTAGCAGGCAAGGCATACATGGAACGCCATAACCAAGTGGCCGGCATAGTGTACAGGAACATCTGTGCCGAGTATAACCTGGAAGTCAAAAGGTCAAAATGGGAGATGCCCCCAAGGGTGGTGGAGAATGACCGAGCTAAGATCCTGTGGGACTTCCAGATACAGACGGACAAAATGGTGGTGGCTAACCAACCGGACATAGTGGTGGTAGACAAACAGAAGAAGACGGCCGTAGTGATCGATGTAGCGAATGACAGCAATATCAGGAAGAAGGAACACGAGAAGCTGGAGAAATACCAAGGGCTCAGAGAAGAGCTCGAGAGGATGTGGAGGGTGAAGGTAACGGTGGTCCCCGTGGTAATCGGAGCACTAGGTGCGGTGACTCCCAAGCTAGGCGAGTGGCTCCAGCAGATCCCGGGAACAACATCGGAGATCTCTGTCCAGAAGAGCGCAGTCCTGGGAACAGCTAAGATACCGCGCAGGACCCTCAAGCTCCCAGGCCTCTGGTAGAGGACCCGAGCTTGAAGGATAAACCGCCCACAGGGGCGTGCTGGGTGTTTTATATATATATATATATATATATATATATATGGATCCTGAAACGTGTATAATTCCTGCTATTCAGCTAACATTACAGTGAAAATTTAAAACACTCCTGAACATGCTAGCAAGTCAATTATCTCAAGCATCTGTAATGCTATACAGTTATATCCATTTATTTGAGAATTACTACATTATAGCCTGCTTGCTACCTGTGAATGCTGCTTGAAAAAGTTGGTAGAAACACTGTCATTAATTTAAAACGCTCTCTTCTCATGTTCATGAGTGTCCAAGGCTTTTACAGTCATCCTGATACTCAACTCCATGTTAATCCATCTTCAGCTAGGTCTTTCCTGCTTCCTCTAACATCCAACTAATATCCCTGCTACCTTCTGTTCCCCTCCATTTCTCCCCTATGTCCATCGTCTTTCATCTCACTAACTGTCCTGCTCCACCTCTCCTCTGTATTAAGATCAGTGTGTGTCACCTAAAGGCAAGTGTCCTCCAGGATGCGTCGCTTAACCTTCTGGTGTCGCCTGTTGTACCTTGTTCACTCACATGCACAGACACAGTCTGACAAACCTGCGAGCGGATCAAGACACATTCACACAGACACACATGTGTTTGATACAGTGACAGCAAGTGTGCTCAAAGATTTAATCTCTCTCACTCACACACACACACACACACACACACACACACACACACACACACACACACACACACACAAACTGAATCAGAGGCAGACAGAAAGGTTACATTGATCTTAGTCATGGGTGAGATTGCAAAAGCCTTCATCCCTCATCTCTATCTCTCTGCGCCTCATCCCCCCCTCTCTTCCTGCACGTCTATACCTTGCTCTCTTGTACCTTACTTTCTCTCCTCCTTTTCTCCATGACCTGCTTTTCTTTGTTTCAGTCCTCTTCTTTATTCTTTCACTTTCTTCCTCCTTCTTTCTCCTCCTCCTTTTTCCTCCCCCTCTATGAGTCGTGGTAATATTTGCTATAAATCATGACCACCCCAACACACAAACAAGCAGTCTGCTAGACATACACAGACAGTGCGGCGGCCAGCTGTACACTGCTTGTTTATGTAGTTAACCATGCATTAACTGTAGCTCTCTACATATTCTCACGTGTGAACATGGTAAAGATCCGAATGATTTAACTCCACAGTCAAATAGCCGCATTAGTCATCAGTGTGTGTGCACACACAAACAATACAAACACACACTCAGATAATCATCACATCTTCTGAGACAACATTGGAGCTCCTTTTATAATAACTTGCCACTATTCAACCAGGCCATTGAGTTGGAAGCAGACAGATTTTTGCGATGAGATTCTGAGCTGCTGAACGTGATCAGAGTTCAGATTGCTTTCACACTCCAAAAGGAAGAAGGCCTTTCATTAAAAAAAACAAAAAAGAAAGTAATTTCAGCTGGCATTTAGCAAAGCATGTGAGAAGTGCTGTTTAAAATCCTTCCAGGGTGACTAAAGAGGTTAAGCTATGATTTATTGGATGTCATTGATTTACAGGGTAATTATGCAGTTATGTTAGTTTGAATCATTTCTGGCTATTTTTTCAATTTTTCTACACATGAAGCTGAAGTCATAAACAGGAAAGCATGCCCAGTTTTAGTCATGGCTATGCACCATGTTTTTGTTCAAATACTAAAAATAAATAAATAAATTCTAATTTTCTGAATACCATTTTTCTTTTTTTCTGACCTGTCCAGGGGTCTATCCTGCCTATTGGCCTATAGTTAGTGGGATAGGCTCCACCCCCTCAATGACAAGTGATCGATGGATCTGATGTTTTTTTCCACAAGTGGCATTTGCAAACATGATTCTGATGTTTTGTACTACATCTGTGGATGTTTCAATGTAGTGAAACAGCAACAACAACAACACCTTTTGGGAAAAATACATATTTTGCTTAAGTGTAAAACTGGGTGACCAAGACAAGCCACATGCACCTCATTCAGTTTGACCACCAAGCCTGGACTAAGCAAAAGAGAAAGAATAGTATGTTATGAAGGGAGCCACAGAATCACTACTTGAGTCAGTTTCTGGATACAGTTCCAAAACGAAATCATCTGTTACTTACCATAACCTGCCATCAGTAAAAAGACTTAAATACTAGTGATGTGTCGGTCGCGAACAAAATGGCTCTTAGAGCCGAATCTTTGATGTGAACGACGCAAGCCGGCTCCTTATCGCGAGCCGTCGGTTGTTTTTTTTTTTCCTTCTCTCATCCTCTCTCGCACATTTTTTCTGCTTCACTCGGGAAGCGAGCCTTGTGTTTTGCGCTGGGAAGAGGGGGAGGGGGGGTAGTTGCACTCGCAGTAGCACAGGAACAAAAATCGACAGTGCGCCTTATATCCTGGTGCACCTTACAGTGGGGCAAAAAAGTATTTAGTCAGCCACCGATTGTGCAAGTTCCCCCACCTAAAATGATGACAGAGGTCAGTAATTTGCACCAGAGGTACACTTCAACTGTGAGAGACAGAATGTGAAAAAAAAATCCATGAATCCACATGGTAGGATTTGTAAAGAATTTATTCGTAAATCAGGGTGGAAAATAAGTATTTGGTCAATAACAAAAATACAACTCAATACTTTGTAACATAACCTTTGTTGGCAATAACAGAGGTCAAACGTTTACTATAGGTCTTTACCAGGTTTGCACACACAGTAGCTGGTATTTTGGCCCATTCCTCCATGCAGATCTTCTCGAGAGCAGTGATGTTTTGGGGCTGTCGCCGAGCAACACGGACTTTCAACTCCCGCCACAGATTTTCTATGGGGTTGAGGTCTGGAGACTGGCTAGGCCACTCCAGGACTTTCAAATGCTTCTTACGGAGCCACTCCTTTGTTGCCCGGGCAGTGTGTTTCGGATCATTGTCATGTTGGAAGACCCAGCCTCGTTTCATCTTCAAAGTTCTCACTGATGGAAGGAGGTTTTGGCTCAAAATCTCACGATACATGGCCCCATTCATTCTGTCCTTAACACGGATCAGTCGTCCTGTCCCCTTGGCAGAAAAACAGCCCCATAGCATGATGTTTCCACCCCCATGCTTCACAGTAGGTATGGTGTTCTTGGGATGCAACTCAGTATTCTTCTTCCTCCAAACACGACGAGTTGAGTTTATACCAAAAAGTTCTACTTTGGTTTCATCTGACCACATGACATTCTCCCAATCCTCTGCTGTATCATCCATGTGCTCTCTGGCAAACTTCAGACGGGCCTGGACATGCACTGGCTTCAGTCTGGCACTGCGGGATTTGATTCCCTGCCGTTGTAGTGTGTTACTGATGGTGACCTTTGTTACTTTGGTCCCAGCTCTCTGCAGGTCATTCACCAGGTCTCCCCGTGTGGTTCTGGGATCTTTGCTCACCGTTCTCATGATCATTTTGACCCCACGGGATGAGATCTTGCGTGGAGCCCCAGATCGAGGGAGATTATCAGTGGTCTTGTATGTCTTCCATTTTCTGATGATTGCTCCCACAGTTGATTTTTTCACACCAAGCTGCTTGCCTATTGTAGATTCACTCTTCCCAGTCTGGTGCACGTCTACAATACTTTTCCTGGTGTCCTTCGAAAGCTCTTTGGTCTTGGCCATGGCGGAGTTTGGAGTCTGACTGTTTGAGGCTGTGGGCAGGTGTCTTTTATACAGATGATGAGTTCAAACAAGTGCCATTCATACAGGTAACGAGTGAGGGACAGAAAAGCTTCTTACAGAAGACGTTACAGGTCTGTGAGAGCCAGAGATTTTCCTTGTTTGAGGTGACCAAATACTTATTTTCCACCCTAATTTACGAATAAATTCTTTACAAATCCTACCATGTGGATTCATGGATTTTTTTTTCACATTCTGTCTCTCACAGTTGAAGTGTACCTCTGGTGCAAATTACTGACCTCTGTCATCATTTTAAGTGGGGGAACTTGCACAATCGGTGGCTGACTAAATACTTCTTTGCCCCACTGTATGTACGAATTCTGCTTGTGCTTACTAGTGATGTGTATTCGTGAACGAAATGGCTCTTAGTGCCAGATCTGTGACGCGAAGGACACGAGGCGGCTCCTTATCGTGAGCTGTGGGTTTTGTTTTTTTCTTTTTTTCTTTCTCTCACCCTCTCTCTCGCAGTTTTTTTCAGCTTCACTCCGCATGCGAGCTTTGTGCGGGGGGCGGTAGTTACATTGTCAGTAGCACAGGAACAGAGCGGGAGGGAGAGACAGAGAAAGGGAGCCAGAGACAACAACGTCACATTAGAAAGGTATAGTAATCATCCACAACTATTTTCAGTTGCGGATGATAAAGGATTCAGAACGTTTATTCATGCAGGCCTATATGACAGAGAATATGCATGGTCTTTTTGTTTTCATATTTTAATTTATATTTAATTGTGTTGTGGTTTGCAGTGTTTTGTGGTGTTTCATTTTAAATTTGTTTAAAAGGAAAAAGCTGAAAATTTAAATAGTTAAAAGTTGAACTGTGACTAGTTGGTTTTTGTATTATATGATTTATTACATTTTATGTGGAGTGAATAAAGAAAAGTATATTTACGATGGCCCCTAGAGACAAAGCACGTACAAACTTCAAAACACGTACAAACCCTGAAGCGCGTACAAACTCCAAAACTCAGAAGCACGTAAAAACTCCAAAACACATAAAAGCTCAGAAGCACGTAAAAACTCCAAAACACGTACAAAAGACAACAGAAGTGCTCCAGGATGCTAGGCGCAGTGTTGAGTTTTTGTTACCTAGTGGCTACACAAGCCAGCAAGTACCAACGACCGGATTTGGTGTGTGGTAGTAACAGGTAAATGAACTTTTTTTTTTTTAAATTATTTGAATATATATGAGTGCTTGTGTATAAATACACAAACAATACACATATGCTTTCAATTGTGTAATTTAAGTGATCTAAGTAGCTCTGTTTTGGAAGTTCAGTTAACACTAGAAATGTGTTTTGGAGTTTGTACGTTTTTTGTTTCTAGGGGCCACTGTATATATTTATATATAAACATATATAAATAAAACCACTTTTTTTTAACATTAGTAATTCATTTTGTGAATAATTTTATATTATTGTTAATAATAAATTTATTAAAGCAGCAAAACAACCTGAAGAGCCGGCTCGGAGCCGAAAGAGCCAGCTCTTTTTAGTGAGGAGAGCCAAAAGAGCCGGTTCTCTAAAAAGAGACGTAAATCCCATCACTATTAAATACCACCTCCCCATTCTACTGGCTTAATTTACAAGAGCCAAGAGTCTAATTTTTTTTTCTTTCCAGATCCACAAAAGTCTTGCAATGAGGACTTTGAATTACTGGGGGACAGATGAGCTGGTAGAATATGGATCCTCACTCAGCCAGTATTACATGACTATGAGAGTTTGATCTGCCAAAGGAAGCAGCTGACTTGCTTAGGTCTTCGAGAAATGCCCCCTGGCTCCAGCGACCAAATTTTCTTATTATAGGTATTATGAGAATGAACTTATTTCATTCTTTGTAATTGGAGACTACTCTTCGATAGCGCTAAAGCCAACCTTAAATGTGTCCTTCTGCATGATACCAATTTATTTGCATTTATGCTTATTGGTCATTTTGTCTAGTTAAACAAACCTATGGAAATATGACAACTCTACTGGAGTAGCTGATATTAAATGAACACAAATGGACCATATGTGAAAAATGTGACAGGATTGGCAATCAACCAGTAGACTGATGAACTTTTATACCTTCACTGTTTGATTATTAAGCAGATGCATAAGAAAGCTGTGAATCAAGGAACAGTGTTTGGTGCACTTTTCAATTATTGACATGTAACCCTGCAACTAGCTTTCAAAGTTTACATATAGCTTCTTTTTAAAAAAACGAACAAAAAAAAACCTTGCATGAGACTTCTGATTCTTTCGGATAAATTTCCTTCTGTTTCCCACCATAAGACTTTGTCTGAAATATCCTGGTAATTTCAGTATCCAAGTTGTCCATAGTGAGTGTGTTCAGCCTTCAGAAGAAAAAGAAAATTGGATACGAAAACTTGTCTAATTGCTAATGGGAGAAAATATCACCTCTGGAGCAATCTCCATTGATACGTTTGTTCTCAAACAAACACCCTGCTTAAGTTCATTAACTCATATTTGTCAGTTTATGTACAATCACTCGGTTACTTCTGTTGTATCTGTAAAAAACATCACGCGTTTCTTGGTGCTGAAAGCAGAAAAGAGTTGCTTTTAAATCTGTGTGGTTATCATTTACAATGGAAATGTAAATCATTGGACATCACCATGCACTGCAGCAAAGGAAAATTAAGAGCACACCTCACAAGTCAGTGGTGAAAACAGATATATCATAAATGAAGTTGGACTCAGCTTAAACGGAGAGAGTGTTGGGATGAGATGTTTTGGGATAGAGGAGGGTTGCAAAGCAAACATGTGGATGTGGAGTAAAAGATATCGTTTGAGCTTGATTTTGTGGCCTCTTGAACATCATCTCATTGTTTAGTCTTTTGTATGTGAATTCCGTACCAAACTAACAAAGCTGACAACAGATGTGGTGGAATGTGGAGGATTTACTTGTTTGTGCTTTTGTTGTGACTTTGTCACTTTGCCAACATCAGTGATGAAAACCTTGGAACACTCAAAGCACTAGTTCTGTGCTTAGTTTTTTAGTATTTAGCCTTGTATTTACTTACCTATTTTGCATTTTGACATCATGTAAATTGAACACAATACAGTTTAAAGAGTTATAGACAAATGGCTTCTCAGTGTCTCTACTGCTGTATAATGCTTTTTATCCAGTTGTGTAAAGCTCAACAGTTATACAGTACCGTGAAAAAAGGATTTGCCCTTTCCTCATTTAGTTTTTTGCATATTTGTCACACTTAAATGTTTCAGGTCATCAAACAAATTTTAGAACAAATTAGACAAAGACAATCAGAGCTATATTTAATTAATAAATTACAAATATTATCCAAACCTACCAGTGAAAAAGGTAGGTTGTGTCACCCTTGGCAACAAGAGCTCCGTCCCAGTGGAGTTCTTGCTGCAACATCTCAATCTTATTTAAGTTTCTACTTTGAATTGGTCACTCCAAAACATCTATATTTATTTAATATTTTAAAGTTTTCAGAGGTGGACTAGAGTTACACATAGGTGTAATTCCTTGTCCTGAAACAGCAAATCAGCCATGTTTGACTGTTGTATTTTGTGAGATTCTTTTGATGAAATGTTGTGTTATATTTTGCCAGATGTAATATGACACAAACATTTCAGGAAGTTCAACTTTTTTCCTGTGAGTCCATGAAATACTTCTGCAAAAGTCTTGGGGCTCATTGAGGTTTTGCTTTTTGGCTAATGTGAGATGAGCCTTTGTGTTCTTTTTGGTTAGCAGTGTTTTCCGTTCTCTCATAGATGCCATTTTTGCTCGATCTGTTTCTTATTCTTGAGTCATGAACTCTGACCTACACTGAGGCAATTGAGGCCTGCAAGTTCTTTAGATGTTATTCTGGGTGATTTTGGGACCTACTGGATGAGTTTGAGAAGCATTCTTGGAGTAGTTTTTAGGCCATCCACTTTCGGGAAGGATCACCACTGTTCCAAGTTTTCTCCGTTTGTGGATAATGGCTGTCACCATGGTTTGAGTCTAAAAACCTTAGAAATGGCGGTTACTTTTTCACACAGGCCCAGGGTAGCTTTTGGATAGTGGGTTTTTTTCACCATATCGAATTAAACGCTCATTTAATTCATCAAATTCTTTTTTGTACTTACTTGGGTTATCTTTGTCAAATATTAAAATTTGTTTAATCATCTGAAGTATTTAAGTGTGACAAATGTGCAAAAAAGCTAAGAAATCAGAAAAGGGGGGATTTTTCACAACAATGTATGCTAAACTGTTAAATGTACAAGGTGCTGAGAATCAGCAGATATCAACATAATGCAACAAATTCCTACACCAGGTCCAGACAGGAAAGTGAGACGAAATAACTGGAAGCACTTGAGGCATTGTTTTGCCCTTACAGTAAGAATCTTTATAATCTGTCAGGTATAGAAATAACTGCTTATATAACAGTCGCAATTCTGAAAAAAATTACTTCTGATTATGTGTGGGATAATTAAGTGATTTCAGAGACAGATGCTCTAAAGGGCAGTATGAGGCAAACACACTGCAACAAATCAGAGTCTATCATATGCTCAGGCATTGCTCCACAACTGACCTCAAAGACTATAAAAAGATTTTTTTTCTTTCATAGCTTCTCCTTAAAGCATGACCTTAATGTCTGTTTCAATTGCATAGCATTACAGAAGACATGACTGTTATAGTCTCCAAAATGCATCCAACTGCGTATGGGTCTATGACATGATGCCCTCACAGAGGAGATGAGTGTAACTGTCACACACACACACACAATCTCTTGCTGAGATTGTGAGGTCCATGTGTTGACTGCTTTCCCTCAGGCTAATCTTAATCCTCACCTTTGTTGTAAGCTGCAATGCACTGAAAGGCATAAGTCCGACATGTCCAACTATATACCTCTTTTAAAAACCTCTTCTGGTTAAGCCTGAGGGGGAAAAAAAAACAGGGGTGTGACAATTTTTGCAAGTGACTACATATTCTAGTGGTATACTGTAGATGGTGCCTGTAAAACTGCTCAGTCTTCAAAGACAATGTCACCCACACTTTGCCCACGCCAACAAAGTGACAGTTCGGGCTCAGAAAATGAACCAGATTCTGATAATAGTTGGACACCCCTGCTACGTAGACAGACTGCAAAGAATAAAGAGATTGAAGAGGTTGTAGCCGAAACCACTTCTAAAGTAAAAGGACAGAGAACGGTCTCCAAGCCAACTCACCCTGTCTCTCAACTAACATTAGACAGTGATGTGTACAACCCTCCTGAAGTCCAAAAGATAATCGTGGAGCATGTCATCAAAAGCGATGCCCCTCCCACTCCAAGTCAGGGCTCTAAAGGTCTTCGCCCATTTTCAGGAAGAGTTCCCAAACCCCAAAATGAAGTAGATTTTGAGACGTGGTCACTTCATGTGGAACTCATGATTCAAGATAATCTCCCACTTGATGTAAGATGTAAGATTCTTGAGAGCTTACTCCCCCCAGCTTCTGACTTGGTGAGGCAGCTTGGCCCACATGCAGCTCCTCGTGAATATGTCAAGCTTCTTAGCTCAGCTTATGGATTAGTTGAGGATGGGGAAGAAATTTTCGCAAGGTTTCTGAATACCCACCAGAACACAGGGGAAAAGGCATCTGAGTATCTTCAGCGGTTGCAGGTGTTGCTCACTACAGCTGCACAGAGGGGTGGTGTGAGGAGTTCAGAGACTGGGAAACACTTGCTGAGACAGTTTCGCCGCAGCTGCTGGGATCAGTCCCTCATCTTAGCATTGCAGTGTGAACTGAATTCAGATACAGCTCCTAATTTCTCTGATTTTCTTCTACAGTTACGGACTGAAGAAGATAGAAGGGCTGCAAAATTTGATCGAATGAACCGACATTTAGGGGGTGCAAAAGCTAAATCATCCGTAAACATGCAGCTGGTCCCAGACATGTCTTCCACGCATGATGAGAATACCAGTGTACTTCAGACATACATCACTGAAACAGCGGACTTGAGGAAGCAGGTAACTGAGTTAAAAATGCAACTTAACAAAAAGAAAGAGCAAAGGAAACAAGAACATGCTGAAAAGAGAAATCCCACACTAAATGCCTCCGCTAGTATAACTCCAGTTGCAGTACAAGCCCAACAAATGGCACCTAAACCCAGACCAAAACCTTGGTTCTGTTTCAAGTGCGGTAATGATGGACATATAGCCAGAGAGTGTGAAGGTCCTCCAAATAAGATCTTGGTTGATCAGAAATACAAGGAGTTGAGGGAGAGGCAAAGAGAGTGGGAAACCAAATATGGTCATTTAAACTGGACCGGGTCGCAGTGGAGGGACTGACTGCACCCAAGAATGAGCCAGGATGTCCCATAAGATTTCAGGACAAAGAAAAAGTCACATGTGAAAGCCATTCCCAAGCCCAATTACTCTGTGACTGTCTTCCAAAAAGACTTATTGGCCCAAAGTGTACTACAGCAGTCTCCATTGAAGGGAGTCAGTGTAACAGTCTACTTGATTCAGGTTCCCAAGTAACCACAGTATCAAAGTCCTTTTATGACAGGAACCTTTCCAGTCAGAAAATCTTTCCCATCCAGGATCTGCTGGACATTGAAGGTGCTGGTGGTCAGGAAGTGCCTTATCTGGGATACATATCCACAACCATCCATTTCCCTGAAAGTGTCATGGGGAAATCAGCTGAAGTTGACACGCTTATTCTTGTAGTTCCCCATCACAGGACAAACATGGAAGTGCCCTTGCTGATATGGACTAATACCCTGGATATTTTGTATGAAACAGTTGGCTTAGGAAAAGCTCAGCCAAATCATGTCTTACAGGAAAAAAAACATCCCTCACTCTCCACTGGTGAAGCATCTCTATCACAGGTTCAAAACCCGTCAAGACAATGGCAGAGTGGGGAAAGTAAAGCTGCAGAGCAAAAAGTACATTACTGTTCCTGCAGGGGAAAAATGGCCTTGAATGGATATGCAAGGAAGGTCACAACAACATCTGACACAACCCTGATGGTTGAGCCTCTAGAGTCAACCTTGCCTGGTGGACTCTTGTTTTGCAGTTTTGTAATGACACGGCCTTTATGTTCATCATTTAAGGTCCCGGTTCTAGTTAAAAATGACACAGCACATGATATTAAAATACCTGCTGGCCAGGTTATTGCAGAACTCATCCTTCCAAAAGCTGTGTCATCCTTGACTGAAAGAACTGTCAAAACTCTGTCAGGTGACCAATATCCGTCGGTTCCAGCTACAGCTGCATGCAACTCTGTATCTGTGTCTGACACAGGGACACTCACCTTTGACTTTGCCGAGTCAAGCTTGTCTGAGGAGTGGAAAGAGAGAATAACAAAGAAATTAAACTCAGTTCCTGAAGTTTTTGCTCTTCATGATCTCGACTATGGCCACACTACTCAGATTAAGCACAGAATTCGACTCTCAGACCCATCTCCATTTAAACAAAGGCCCAGACCCATCCATCCTTCCGACTACGAGGCAGTCAGACTACATTTAAAAGAGCTTCAAGATGCAAACATCATACGTGAGTCAGAGAGCCCCTATGCCTCTCCCATTGTTGTGGTCAAGAAAAGAAATGGCAACATCAGATTATCGCAAACTGAACAGTAAGACCATCAAAGACGCCTACGCTTTGCCCAACATTGAGGAATCTTTCTTGGCTTTGACTGGGTCCAAGTGGTTCTCCATCCTGGATCTGAAATCCGGCTATTATCAAGTGGAAGTCGAGGAAGAAGAGAAATGTAAGACTGCTTTCGTGACACCCATGGGATTCTGGGAGTTTAACAGAATGCCCCAAGGAGTGACAAATGCTCCCAGTACTTTTCAGAGAGTCATGGAAAAGTGTATGGGCAGCATGAATTTGAGTGAAGTCTTGGTTTTTCTTGATGATGTCATCGTTTTCTCTGCGACACTTGAGGAGCATGAGGAACGACTGCTGAAGGTCCTCCACTGGATGAAAGAATTTGGTTTAAAGTTGTCGCCAGAGAAATGCCAGTTCTTCAGGACATCTGTCCAATATCTCGGCCATGTTGTATCCTCAGAAGGGGTCAAAACAGATCCAGCAAAAATAGCTGCCCTCACTACCTGGCCAAGACCAGCTAACATCAAGGAGCTCAATTCTTTCCTTGGGTTCGCTGGATATTATAGGAGGTTTATAAAAGACTATTCCAAGATCGCAAGACCCCTTAATGACTTAACAGCTGGTTACCTCCCACCAAAGAGAAAATCCAGTCTGTCTGGCCGAACCCATAAAGTTTCTACAAGTGTGGATCTCAAAAAGCCATTTAATGGCAATTGGACCCCAGCCACTTAATCCCCCGCGGGGGATTAAGTGTTAAGACATTGATTCACAAGCTCACAACAGCCCCTGTTCTTGGGTTTGCCGATCCTAAGAAACATTATATTGTGCATACTGATGCAAGCACCCATGGACTCGGTGCAGCCTTATATCAAGAACAGGAGAGCAAGTTAAGGGTCATTGCCTATGCCAGTAGGGGCCTCTCCAGGTCCGAGCAAAGGTACCCTGCACACAAGCTTGAGTTCTTGTCTCTGAAGTGGGCCGTCACCGAGAAGTTTTTTGACTATCTCTATGGAGCAAAATTTACAGTGGTGACAGACAATAACCCACTCACATATGTCTTAACCTCTGCGAAGTTGGACGCAGTAGGTCATCGTTGGTTGGCAGCTCTTTCCAGTTTTGATTTTGACATCCAGTATAGAGCTGGGAAGAACAACCAAGAAGCTGACGGGCTTTCCAGACGTCCGCATCCACATGACTGTGATGCCTCTGATCAGAGTCCTACTGATGAGGAAAATCGCATTGAAAGCTTTATTGCACAGCTCTTACACCGCAACAAAGGGCCAGATTTTCCAACTGAGGCAGTAAAGGCAGTATGCGAGAGACATCAGTGTTCTTCAACTCTCGAGGAGGAGGCAGCGGTGCCATCGCCTGCACGAGTAGAATGTTTGGCTATTGGAACCTCTGCAATACCAGCAGATTTCTGTCAAACTGATGTAGCTGGGTCATGCCCCCTGCCGCAAATGTCTCTTCCCGATTGGGCACGTGAGCAGAAATCAGATCCAGTCGTCAGCAGAGTAATGACTCTTGTATTTGCCGGAAAACGTCTCTCCTACAAGGCAAGAAGGCACGAAGACAGAGAATTTCAGTTAATGACAAGAATAATGGATCAGTTAGTTGTAATGGATGAGGTCTTATACCGAAAATGCATCATTCAAGGGGAACCCATGTATCAGCTCGTTCTTCCGCAAAGTTACAGAAAAGTTGCCCTTGACCAGCTCCACAATGCTGTGGGCCATCTGGGTGTTGATAGGACTCTGGACTTAGTCCAAGCTCGGTTCTATTGGCCCCGCATGACCATCGATGTAAATGACAAGGTCAGGATATGTGAAAGGTGTCTCAGAAGAAAGGCACCAGTTGAAAGGAGTGCTCCTTTGGTAAACATAAAAGCTAATCGTCCCTTGCAGTTGGTCTGTATGGACTACCTTACATTGGAACCAGATGAGAGAGGAACTAAAAACATCTTGGTCATAACAGACCATTTCACTAAATATGCAGTTGCAGTTCAGACTCCTGATCAAAAAGCAAAGACTGTGGCAAAGGCCTTGTGGAGCAATTTTTTAATCCATTATGGAGTTCCTGAGAGGTTGCACAGCGACCAGGGTCGTGATTTTGAGTCTGCCTTGATCAAAGATCTTTGCTCGCTGCTTGGGATAAAAAAAGACGAGGACCACGCCCTACCATCCCCGCGGCAATCCTGTCGAGCGGTTCAATAGAACGCTTCTTCAAATGCTAGGGACGCTGGAGGAAGAAGATAAAGTTCGGTGGAGAGATTTTGTGCAGCCTTTAGTACATGCGTACAACTGTACAAGGAATGATACCACAGGTTTCACTCCCCACCAGTTGATGTTTGGCAGACAACCGAGGCTCCCAATTGACATTGCATTTGGCCTATGCCCTGAAAGATCCAGCAGCCTCTCTCACTCTGAATATATCAAAAAGTTGAGAGAGAGTCTCTCAGAAAGCTACCAGTTAGCCATTGAGCACAGTCAAAAGAGTGCTTTCCGGAACAAACAGAGGTTTGATAGTAATGTGCGGGAATCCACCCTTGCCAAGGGAGATAGAGTCCTTTTAAGGAATATTGCCATCAGGGGAAAGCACAAAATCGCTGATCGGTGGAGCCGAACCGTGTTCATTGTGATCAGACAGATTCAGGACTCGCCTGTTTTTGTGGTGGTGCCTGAAGGAACAGATGGGCCTGAAAGAGTGCTACACAGAGATCTGCTCTTACCTTGTGGGTTTCTCCCACCCACTGTTGAAGAGACAGCACCCAAAGTAAAAGTGTCATGGTCTAAACCTGCAAACTCACCACCAGTTGACACATTTGAGACTGATTCTTCAGAAACCAGCAATGAGGAGTGCACTGAAGATGAAGTTGAGTATTACTCTCTTCATTCTCTACCCTGTAACGAGCCTAATGTATTGCAAGATGGACTCCAAGAAGCCGACCAGATTGCAGTCACAGACAGACTGGCTGGAATAAAAGTCCACGAAAAGTCAGCTACAGAAGACATTTTGGGACAGATAGATCAGCTTCACACAGTTGAATCTGAGTTGAGTCCAGAGCTCTCTACTCTAAATCCAGATGCTCACGAATTCCAGCCAGTGACAACCCAGAACGGAGATGATGAGAAGGACCAGGTTCAGGGGTCACAGCTGCATGAGATCAGTTCAGCTGAAGACAGCCAATCTAAAGATCTCTCACGCAGTTTGGGTGATAGTCGTACATTGATTACAAAAGTGAGCAACAAAATGAAAGTTGTGGAGGAAGAAAGAAAAGGAGAACCAAATCTCTCTAAAGATGTCCCTAATCTTAAAGAGGGTGTGGGACTAAGGAGGTCATCAAGGGAGAGATCAGCTCCAAAGAAGCTAACTTATCCAACGTTGGGAAATCCTTTGGTGACAGTCATGCACTCCATTCTCTCTGGGTTAGACCAAGCTTTCACCCAAGCTTCACCCTCGACAGTGTACCCAGCGTAGATCAACTAATGCCCGGGACTGCTGAAACAGTGTAAAGTTCCACATGCAAGGATGTATGCGGCTTAAGGGGGGGGGAGAGAATGTAACCCTCTCAAGGTTCTCCACTGCTGTTCCTGCAGAAGAAGAAGAAGAGCTGCAGCGGAGCAGATAGCCAGCAAGCTAGAAGAAGAACACACCGAGCGCATGGAGTACCGAAGAGAATAAAAACCTTTTTTCTAAGTATTAAGGTTTTTATAGTTACAGACTATTAGGATTTGCTTACCACGCATCCTTTTTTTTTTCCAGTTGTTCTTTACTGTGTTAAGACATAGTGCGAGAGACAGTTGCTGGATACTCGATCGGCGATTGGAAGGCGAATCCAGTGGGGCTTTTTCCAGAGACGTATCGCTCCACCCAGAAGGACGGCGAACGAGGATTTTACTCATCTTTGCAGATAAGCACTGGGCTTATCCACACACACACACACACACACTACCCGGGTAGATTGACAAAGTTTTTCTCAGAGCTCTGAATTTATTTTATTATTATTCTTTTTTACTTCAACACCATATTTTACTCTTTTTTTTCCCTTTCCTCACCAAACCAGAGTGGTTGGTGGAGGTAGAACTGTGACAAGAGACATAAATGGACTAATATGGAAACTGAACTGACTGATTGAAGGGGGGATTATATTGGGTTTTTGTCTCATAAGTGTGGTTAACATTCTGCATATTATTGAAGTTGCTGATGAGACTGTTATGTGTTGTGTTGTAATAAATGCCATAGAGTGTTCTCTATAGACAGCATAAGGAGGTGTTCTAGTTTTCTTGTTCCTCTTCTCCTCATTGAAAGTAATATCCATGTCCCTAAGTTAATCAATTAAGGGATCGATTACATATGTATTTTTTGGACCATAAGGTGCACGGGACTATAAGGCAACAAAGCAGTCAGATAAATCAAACTTTATTCAACTCATTCTTCTTGCTTCCTCCACTTCTGTACCATTGATTCGTTAATGCTGTATTCTATCACAGCTGCTCTATTCCCGTGTTGTTAATTATTAATGACTAACCTCCTACTGTGGAGTGATTATCTCAGTTGTTCTCCTGACTGAAGTTTGGTCCGTTTACAGCATCCTGCCATGCGATTGCATTTGTCTCTAACCATCAGGAACCTTCACGCTAACTTTTATCGAGAGGAAAAGTGTTAGCGTTCATCCTCCAGCTTCACTGTTTATGTTATGCTAACACAGTGGTTCCCAAACTTCTTTTGCTAGGCCCCCCCTTTGTTTTACAAGAAAAATTCCCCCGCACGCGCGCACACACAAACACATCTGCCAACTACACACACCCATATTTTGCTCCATTGCGGTTTATTTCACACCTCAAACATTTAGTAAACAATTAAAAATTACAGGCAGTAATACAATAAACTACTAACTCTTTTACGCTACGTCCACACCTACACGGGTATTTTTTAAAACGCAGCTGTTTCGTCCACACTTAACCAGCGTTTTGAATCACGGAAAACTGATATTTTATAAAACTCCTTTTTTGCGTTTTGGTGTGGACAAGGAATACAGAGTTCATCACGCAACGTCAAAGGTATATGCCTTTTTTTTACGTCATGCTGTGCGCCACGTTATTGTTTACGTGAGATGAATTGCAGAATGGCAGATAGAGACAAAATACTGTTACTGTTAATCTGACTATCTTCAGTTTTTACAAGCTTACATATACACATGCAGTTACTGTCCCTCCATTTACAAAAGCAAAGGCACAACGGTGTGATTATTTTACGTGTAGTTGTTTTTTTCCTGTGTAATAATATTCAACATTGCTATCAATACTTTTTTCAAAAAATGCCTCTCTGTGCAAAATGGGTTTAAAAACATAAACAACTGTGGGATGCTGTTTGTCTGTGATTTGAACCGAGGGAACTGTAACTTTACTGTATAAAGAGCTAACATCTCCAAAATGTCAGCAGTAGTTAGTCATTACAACAAGTGTTTGTGAACTAAAGAATGTAGGATACTGTTTGTCCGTGATTTGAACAGCCCAGCGCATGCTCCCGACACAGGGAAAACCAATTATGCAGGGGAGACCTACCTTGGCACTTGTGCAGGTGAAACCAAAGGGCAGATATGCTTCACCGTATTTTCTAGTCTTTGGCTTAGAATGAAGTTGGTTTAGAAACATATTCAGCGATGCTTCATCTACTGCTTTGCGTTTGTGTGGGCGCCCCGTGCTAGCAGTGTCCAAGCGTTTTGTCCCCCCCTGCAATGGCTCTGCCCACACTTTGGAAAGGTCTGTGCTAACATAGCTGTGTCGCTAGCGATCATGTAGCATATCATTAAATACCAGCTAGCCCAACTTCAGTAACCCTACAAACGTCACTGCTGTGTAGCTTCCTGTCTTCATTTATGTTGGAAGTGATAGCAGAGCTGTACGTTTGATTTTTTTCAGAAATCTCTCAGTCAGAACATGCTATATCATGCTTAAGTAACTAGCGAGCTAACTTCCGCTAACTTCTAACTCCGTTAAATGTAATGAATTCTGTTTTCATGAATGCCTGGATTTTAAACATCGTTAGTTACACCTGGTAAAGCAGCAACGCTGATCGTTTTATTAAAGATGGAAGAATTTAGACAGTTTTTAACTCTAAGTGATGTTCGTTTGACTTCGGGACCTTAAGTGATCTAGGTAGCTCTGTTTTGGAAGTTCAGTTAACTCTAGGAATGTGTTTTGAGTTTGTACTTGCTTTGGAATTTGTACGTGCTTTTTGGAGTTTGTATGTGTTTTCCCATATGGAAAAGAAATAGTAAAAACTTATATGTGATTACTCATGAAAGTGGCCACTTTCTCATTACTTTCATACATTGTTTTAGTAAGTATCCAAAACATACAAGTTTCATTATATAATTATCTTTTCCATATGGGTTGTCTCTAGGGGCCACCACATATATTTATATATAAACAAATAAAACCACTTTTTTTTTACATTAGTAATTCCTTTTGTGCATAATTTTATATTATTGTTAATAATAAATTAATTAAAGCAACAAAACAACCTGAAGAGCCCGTTCGGAGCTGAAAGAGCCGGTTCTCTAAAAAGAGCCGGAAATCCCATCACTATTGCTTACTGAACTTGAACTGATTTTATGTGCTACATGGCACTGAAAAATCTGTCAAAAAATGTTTTAGTACGACTTTGACAAACTACGAAGACGCACCTCTTGATGGATTGTCGGATCATTACAGCTACCGTAGTCAGGAGCCTCGCAGAGTAATCTGGGTCCAAAACTCCGCCCTCTTCAGGTCCCAAAGTCAAACGAACCCTGCAACATTACTGAGAGTTAAAAACTGTCTAAATTCTTTCATCTCTAATAAAATGACCAGTGTTGGTGCTTTACCAGGTGTAACAATTACATTTAAAATCCAGGCATCCATGAAAACAGAATTTATTAAATTTAACGACGTTAGAAGTTAGCACGAAGTTAGCTTGCTAGTTTCCACCTAAACATCATATAGCATGTTCTGACTGAGAGATTTCTGAAAAATTAAAACATACAGCTCTGCTATCACCTCCAACATAAATGAAGACAGAAAATTAAGCAGCAGTGACTTTTGTAGGGATGCTGAAGTTGGACTAGCCGGTATATAATGGTGTGCTACGTGATCGCTAGCGACCCAACTATGTTAGCATAACATAAACACAGTGAAGCTGGAGGATGAATGCTAACTTTTTCCCACTCGATAAAAGTTATCGTGAGGGTTCCCAATGGTTAGAGACAAATGCAATGGCAGGATGCTGTAAATGGACCAAACTTAAGTCAGGAGAACAACTGAGATAATCCATCCAAAATACGAGGTTAATCATTAATATACTGCAACAACATGGGAATAGAGCAGCTGCCAGAGAATTCAACATTAATGAATCAAGGGTACGGAAGTGGAGGGAGCAAGAAGAAGTTGAGTAAAGTTTGACTTTTCTGTTTCAATTAATTTCCATTTTGTTTCAATTAATGCGCCTTATAATCCAGTGAACCTTATGGTCTGAAAAATACGGTAAACGTCATACACTGCAGATCTGAAAGAAGATATGAGCTGACATTTTATGGTGTTGCGTTATGTCTGCACAAATACCTAAGATGGTTCAAATCAGCTCATAAAAAAAAAAAAAGTCTTGATTGCCTTCATGCAAATTTGAATGTAAAATTTGGGATAGTTGGGGTGTTAAATTTCTGGCAATGAGAGAGGAAAATGTTAGAGTGAGCAAACTGATTGCTCAAAGATGTACCAATAATGCTACAACTTTGGCCCTGTCCTTTAATTCTTCAGTTCTTATCTTGTGTTTAGCACTGAGTCCTTCTCTGCTATTCATGCTAGTAATTATAATATGGGAATCTTAAAAGCTGTAATATCAACTTTAATAAAAGGCTGCAATCTCACTGTGGAAAAGAAGGGACAAGCGGCATGTTCACATGGATAAATCATTTGCTCTATATGAGTCGAAGTCTTCAGGACCTCACACAATTTCCAATTTTAACTGACAAGATCATCCTTACAGAAAACAATATTGATTCTTCTTCCTTCTCCTCTCATTTAACTTAACCGCCACACTGTTTTTCGAGGGGTAACACACATCCATAGTGTCCTTTTAACACCAAAAAAAGATTTTGTGCTGCAGCTCACTGTTAAATATCATGATGACAGCTTTGACCACTTATTTTGTCTTGAGACCACACCAGTTAAGCTAATTCCACATATGTTATTCCTGTCTTGAAAAGAAAAAAAAGTGTCCCAGAGAGTTCCTATAGTACTACATCTCTTCATAGAGATGATGTAGTGAATGAATAGTGAATTCATTCAAGCTTTTGGAATTTTGTGAGTTTGTAAGTGCTTTGGAATTTGTACGTGCTTTAAAGCACTGTTAATTTATTTATTCATGATATTGAATGTTATCAGTGAGCATATGGCCTGAATGTTATTACATCTACATGGATTTGCAACAAGCAGAGTCATTAAGGCACTGACTTGAAAATCTTGTCATTCTGCTAAAAGAGAAATATCTGACGACCAAAACGTTGTTTTTTTTTCTTCGTTTTTTTCTTTACACTATACTACATTCCTTCATGTGAATTGAGGTCTCCACACGCTAAAGGAGACATGTGTTTGCTCAGTTGTAAGAGGTCGCTGCTATGTTGCTAATGACAGTACAGCTTGTGTGTGAGTGATTAGGTAGAACTGATATAGCTTACTTACCTCCACTTCTCTAAAGCTTTTCTGCATAATGTCACTAAAAGGGATTAGGTAGCATAGACATTGTTTTCCTAATGAGAATAGGTAGGTTTAATGTGGTTATTCTGACTTCCTACTGCTCCATATATTCAAACAACAAATCTATTTTTCTATTTTTATCATTTTAAATAATATATTTTAATATTATTATTACTATTTTGTTCATATGGGGGTATGTGCAACACAATTTCCTGAAAGATGAATAAGTTAATTTAATGATATTTGTGCATTCAAAATGTCATAGTGAAAAAGCCTACATAAGTGTAGAGTCGGTTATAGAACAATGTCTACTTACCTTCTTCAACCTCTACATTGTCTACATTACAGATCCACCACTGGCATTAGTATTGCCAGATAAATGTAACTGTTTGGTTCTCCTGCACCTGCTTTCTAAATACATTGCTTTGCAATGTTAAAATACTATAACAGAGTAGTTCAGTGGCATACTGGTAACTTTAGAATATATAACAGCTATCATTACAAATAAATCAGTAATGTATTTAAACAATGGACAGAATTCTGCACATGTAATTACACTGTAAAATCTAATTAGTTCACAGAACTCAAAAAACCCATGCAAACTCAAAAAATTTGAGTAAAGTTTTACTTAAGATAATGAAGTTAGGGCAACTTACCCATTTTGAGTACACTGTACAGCCTCATTAGTTCCCAGAACTCAAAAAAATTAAATAAAGTTCACTTAAGATAATGAAGTTAGGGCAACTTACTCATTTTAAGTACACTGTACAACCTCATTAGTTCCCAGAACTCAAAAATAAAAAAATGCAAACTCGTTGCCTCAAACAAATTGAGTAAAGCTTACTTAAGATGACTGTTAGGACAACTTTTCATTGCAAGTATGCAGTATTAAGAATAACTTGATATTTTGACTTTACAATACTAATTGTTTAGCTACTGACAAACATTTCAAGTTCAACTAAATGAAAAAACAATTTGTGGTAACCTGAATATGATTAAAAATAATTAACAACACTTTTTATAATGATGTAATGATTTTGTAAAGGTATAACAGCCACCATACTGGATACTGTTCTGCTGAACAACAATTATATTGCCATCACTGTTATATTCTTACAGTGAAACAAAGTCTCAGATTTAATTATTCTGAAAATAAGTTTAGGCCTACCACAAGTTTATTTTGTACTTACATTACTTATATAATCAAAATAAAATATATTTATTGTTCTGTCACAAATGCAGTCTCTGATTTAAACAACACATTTGTTTTTAATTCCAACACAGGAGCTGGAATGTTGTAATATTTTAAGGATGGCTTGTTTCTAGTCCAGGCATTACTGCCTGAATGACTATCATGGATCGAGGTGATCCAAATGTAAGTGCAGAAGAAAGTCTTTAACTTCCCTTAAGTACAGTGGCAGTGGATGTGGGTTGGAGATGCAATGAGCTTGAACCTGCAGGCGACCATCTTCACTGACCACACCATCTGTCACAGAGGACTCATCTCTCCTGGTGTCTTCCAAGCAAACAATCAATCATTTTTGGAACATGAACTTAATTGCTTTCTTAAAACATTTGTTTCTCCATTTGGTATAGAACAGACTCCAATTTAGACAATCTCAGGCTCCCTCCCCACCAGAGAGGTGACATTCAATGTCCCACTTGTCAGTCTGGATAGCCCTGACCACCACCCAAGGTAAGCGACTCATGCTGTAACTGACGTCAGACGCCGGAGATTTTGGCGGAAAATTAAAGCAAATGGTAGTTTAGAATTGAACAAATTCCTTTAAGCTTCAGTATTACCAAATACACTTATCAATTGTCTTATAACAATATTTGTCTGAATCATCTCCAACACCCTGGAGAAGAACGGGGAGAGTTTAGAGGCTCTCCAAGATTATATCGATCAGTGCTTCCAGGATCTCGTAATGAAGAAGGCCCATAGTGCATCTTCCTGAGACGCCCTCCTCGAAAAGATGACGCCCTCCTCGAAAAGATGTCGCCCGGCAGATTCCCCCGGCATAACATCACCAGCCGGCAAAGATATCGCCGACATACTGGAGTCAATCGACAAGTGATTGTCCAGTTTCAATGTGAGGCTGTCCTTGGTGGAGATTCTTCACTTTTAATCATTTAAATCCTTGCGAGAATCCCTGGAATTCAGCCAGCAGCAGGTAGAAACGCTCGCTGCTGAAAATGCCACGCTAAGGGAGTCGGTCAAATGTCTCACAGAAAATGTTACCCAGCTCAATAGAGAAAATAAAAAAAATAAAACAGAAAGTTATTGATCTACAAGCTCATGGCATGTGTGATAATCTTGTATTTTCTGGTATTCCAGAAGCTGCTGGAGAAGACGCGGAGACTACAGTGAAAAGCTTCATCAAAACCCACCTGAAGCTGCCGGAGGACACGGTGAAGAACATCGCCTTTGATAGAGTGCATCGTATCGGCCCCATGCAGGCAGCGGCCGGGAGACCACATCCTATTGTGGCCAAATTCGGCCACTTCAAAGAAAAGGAATAGGTGAAAAGTCGCGGCAGGGAATTAAAAGGAGCAGACTTCCATCAAATATGAATTCTGCAAACATTAATCTCCTGCTAAAACCAGGCAAAGACCCTGTATATTCCTCAAACTATCGTCCAATATCCCTTATAAATAGACCTTAAAATAGTCTGCAAAGCTCTCTCAAAGAGATTAGAGAAAATAACCCCTCTCTTAATTCATCCTAACCAAACTGGTTTCATAAAATTAGACAGAATTCAGAAAATGCAAGAACGTGGAACATAAAATCAGCCTTTATGCGGATGATGTGTTACTTTTTCTCCAAAACTCACAAACCAATATCTCGGGGGTGATTGAATTGATAAACTCTTTTGCAAGAATATCAGATTACTCAAATAATTGGTCAAAATCTACAGTCCTTCCGATTAATTGCTCCTTCTATAATTCTACTTCTACACCACTGCAATCAGGAAATATAAAATATTTAGGTATTAATGTTTCTCCCAAGCTTGCAGATCTAACTAAATTAAACCATATCCCACTTTTAAAGAAGGTAGAAAGCGATCTGACTAGGTGGAAATGTCTACCCATATCACTCATGGGAAAGGCTGCCACTATAAAAATGATGGTCTTACCAAAAATAAATTATTTATTCTCAATGATCCCAACTAAACCGCCACAAGATTGGTTCAGAGCTCTAGATTAATATAGGTCCAAATTCCTTTGGAAAAATAAACCCCCAAATATAAGCTTGAAAACACTACAAAAGACCAAGGATAAAAAAGGATTAGAACTACCTAACTTTCAGCACTACTTCTTAGCCAACAGGCTTCAGTTTATCTCAGGATGACTAAAACATACCCTCTTAGACGACCCTTGGGTAGATGTAGAACAAGCACGTTGCAATAATCTAGAGATTTCAGACATACCATTTATCAGCTCAAATATCCAACGACATGAATACTTCAAAAGCATCTTCTCTTCTCTGACAGCATGGTGGGAGTTTCTAAAATTGACGGAGTCTTCATTAATCCCATGCAAACGTACACCTATCTGGAACAACCCTGACATATTACAAAACAATAATATGATAAACTTTCCAGATTGGAGTGGTAAAGGAATCAAATACTTAGAACATATATTAGAAGGAACAGAATTTATTCCATTTGACAGACTAGTTACACAATATGGGATCAACAAGAGAAGATTTTTAGAATATCAACAAATTAAAAAAGAGACTTAAACCGGGTCAAGTTGAACTACAAACACCACCAAGTGTGGTACAATTTCTAACTCTTAAAACCCCAAAATTACTCTCCAAAATATACGGAATGGTTTCTAAAACAGATGAATCAATATCACTTCCTATTGCAAAATGGGAAGCGGATTTATCAGTTATGTTACACCCTGGCCTAGGCAACCGGCGTTCAACACAGGAAAAATAAAGTAAGGAAAAAATGCCCCCACGCTTACTGCTCTTAAGAAGGGCGAACCAACACAAAAGATTAATACGGGTCTCCACAAAAATCCCAAAACGACCGTATCGACAACTATTTACATCAAAGCAAAATAAGACATTTATTTACATCAAAGCACCAAACTATTTACAACCAGGGGGAAAGATCGCCAACCTGACAAACTGAAACACAGGACTTAAATACATAGAGGGAGCAATCAGGGAATGGACAACAGGAGGGAAAAACAGCTGGGGCAAATCAGAACTGACGAGACAAGGAAGCGTAAACTGAACACACTGAGATAAGACAGACTTTCAAAGTAAAGCAGGAAACACATAACAGTCACGCCTAAAACAAAACACTGACAACACCGAATCGTAACAGTTAACTTAGACCAAAACTTCTGGTCTCAGATATGCTTAAAAACCTTTCATTTAATTAGAAATCCCAGTCTTCAATTAATTCGATACAAAATACTACATAGAGTGCACTATACAGGTCATCGGATGTTCAAGATGGGCTTTACGTCTACCAACAACTGCTCACACTGCCAAACCAATTCACCGGACAATTATATCCACGCTCTTTGGTTCTGTCCACCAGTTCAGAAGTTTTGGCGCGAGTGTCTGAATTGTAACATTCCAACTTCCCCTTTAGTGTGTGTGTTGGGCAGCTTAGATAATGCCACTACAGAAAAGAATATAGCCAATATGGTTTTCACTGCCCTATGCATAGCCAAGAAAACAGTCCTCATGAACTGGAAAAATAAAAATAATCTTAATTCTAACCAATATAGAAATTATCTATTAGATTACATTAGTCTTGATACAACCTCTGCCACCACATCAGATCAGAATTGCTCTGGGCTCCATTGATCAGCTCCATCACCTAGTGGGGGTGGGGGGTCATAGTTTGGTTCCACATTTGCTGTTGTAATTGGTGTGGGGGTAGGGACAGGCTTGGGGCGTCGGGGGATTCCCCGGGAGCATCTTCCTTGGAGGGCTCAACCAGGGGTTGCGGTCATGGCCTATTAAGGGCTTTGTTGGCTCTTAGGTGATGGTTTCCTCGTGGCTGCGTGCAGCGGGGCTAGGGGAAAGTCTGTGCTGACGGACATGGGTTACTGACCTGGTAGTCTGGCTGCCCCTGGGTGGGTCCGGGACGAGCATGAGGTTCTGGGGGTGCTCCGTCTCTGGGCTGGGGACCTGGCTGGGCCTTGGGGGCTTGGGTCCCGGTAGGTGTGTTACCGGGGTTGTGGGCGGGTGGGTGTATGGGGGCCCAGCCCTGGCGCAGGGTTCCGCCAGCTCATCGAGCCACCTGGGGGGCTCTTCAACTGGTGGGGGAGGCTGTTACATCTTGCAGGAGGTCTCCTCTCTTCAGGAACTCACTCTGCAGGAGGGGGAGATATAGGAGAGGTGGAGGAAGATCTCAGCCTGGGCGTCTATTGTCTTGTGTAGTCTGGAAGATGAGTGGGATGACGAAGTGGGTGCAATTTTCTCTGTGGTGGGGTTGGGTGGGCTGTCCCGGGCTCTGTGGGGCCGGGCGGCGCTGCTGCACTAGGCCCCAGTCCAGATGGGCCCCCTTTCCCTGGCGGGTTGCAGAGTATGGGGGTGCCTGCTGGGGTCAGCGGGGGAGCTGGCCCCAGGGAGGGGTCACTTGCCCCTCCCTTCCTTCCCTCCCCATCTCCAGCTGCCTCCCTCTTCCCGCTCCACCATAATCGCCCACACATGCAGGGCCTTGGAGTAAATGTGTGTCACCAGGGTGCAGGGGAGGCGTCAATTTTATCCCACAACTTAGACATTCACATTACTCACACTCTCATTACACATACATATAGCATCTTGGGGGTGGGCACGCTACACAGTTTCCAAAAGACCATCAGGGTGTACAACCTCACCCCTGGTGTCGTTGCCCACTTCCCAATTTTAAATACATGTAGACATTGAGGGCTATCATGTGGGGCTATGCGCTTACCTGCTGCTCTCTGGCATGTAGCTCCATGCCCTCCTGGGTTTTAAATGCACCTTAGAACACACATGCATCAACACTACATATGAGCGGGCGGGGAGAGGGAGGTTTGGAGTCTTCTCACACCCCCATTCTCTGCGGCCTGCTGGAGCAAGGGGGCAGGGAGGAGAAGTTGGCTGTCCGACTGCGGTCTGGAGTGTGGGGCCTCCCTGCTGCTGCGGAATCGCGACGGTCTGTCTCTCCCCACCGCAGGGAAAAGGGTAACACCACCTGGGTCTGGGTACAGTTCCCCCCTCCAGGGGCAAGGGTACCTAGACTCGGTTTGTAGAGTACGCTTGGGGAGTGTGATCGTGTGTACAGCGTCTCTTTATGTCTGTCTCCACGTTGGTTGAGTGTAGAGTATGAGGGTGGGAATGGATGTTTGTATCTGTGTGTGCCTGAATGTCTGTGTCTATATGTCAGGTTGGGTATCAGACGCCACCTCTCTGGGGACATCTCAGGCCCTCCAAGGTTTGGAGGCCTATCTCCCCCCACCACCACTTCCCCTGCCAGTGGCGGACTCCCTCAGACATCGGTGCGTTGGTGGTTCTTTATGTCTGGGGATGGGCGTCCAGGTACACACCGGCTCACTCCTTGGCGGCCGCTTATCGGGGCCTAGAGCCTGGGGCTCGCTCGGGCCACTTCGGAGGTGGGGTGCCCCCGGCCTCTCGGCCTGGGGCTCGGTCACTCAGGCACAGCTGGCTGCCGGCGGAGCTCACGGGCGCGTCACTGCAACTCCCCCTGGCTTCTGCTCCACGGCTGCTGAGTGAGCCCTCATCTGGGACTCTCCTCAGCTCTTTCTGGGACTGTGGCGCGGCTGCCCCTCTGTTAGTCTTCCTTGGTCTCTTGTGTTCTGGGGGCCTCTGGATGTCTGGAGTTTTGATCTCCTCCATACCTGCTTCATGCCCTGGAGGACGGGGCTGTGGCCCCCCCACACCCTCTAGCAGATCAGTCAAGTCTGTCCCGTCTTTAACAAGTAAAAATAAAATAAAATAAACAATAAAAGGTGAATCAAATAGACCATTACGGCAAGGCTGGGATGGTCCATTTGGTAAAGTAAATCCGTTGGGCATCTTTCTTCGCCTTTAGACAATAATTCTGATGGCAAAAGAGCCAAACGGGACAAGCGAAAAAAAAAGAAAAAAAGATGCAAGCTGCAAGTAGGGGTGACAAGGGCTGCGAGATTGAGACGCAGGCATTAGAGCCTCTTAATGTGTGTTTTGTTTGGGTTTCCACTGGCATGGAATTACTAAAAACAGAGAGACTTAATATATTAAACTAAAGATGGCACGATACCACTTTTGAATGTCCGATACGATTCCGATATCATAAATTTGGATATTTGCCGATACCGATATGAATCTGATACAGCGTATTTTGTAATCAATAGAACTGTTTTTTATAAATATCTTGCTACATTTTGTATAATTTCTTACTCAAGTGCTCAAGAGAGAGCTATTCTGTTATACCTGTATGCAAAAAATACACTCCACCCAAAACATTTTATAGTTCAGCAACACTGATCAATTTAATAAATTTAAACCTACACCATCCTCCCTAATCTGGTATTTTAAAGAGTACTTAGTGGAAATATTAAGCAACTTAACTAACAGGGTTGCCAACTCCCAGCAAAAATTAGGGAACCACCCCCCGCCCTTAATTGATGTAATCAACTTTAATTTAATGCAATGTAAAACAAATGCACAGAAATCAATTATTTTTCTACAATATTTAAATAGATTCAACATCTTTCTTCAACAGAATTGCAGACTGCACAAATGGTACCTTCCCAAAGGAAAAAGTACTATAGCTTACTAGGGTATATTAGACTTATTAGTTAATATATACAATAATGGATTTCTATACATTTAATCAGGTGACCACTTTTGTTGTAAGATTCAGATAATTATTTCTTCAAAGTTTTTAAATGATATGACAAAGAAAAATATTTCTTCCCCCCCCCTTCTTTCCCTGTTAATGCCCAACCTGGCAAAACTTTGCTAGACCCACCCCTGCACAGTTACCAGCTGTCAGCTACTTAGAAAAGGATCCTGGTTTTATTTGTCTCTCAGAAACAGTTCATAACTTCCCTTCAACTCATTCATGTCACCTAAAAGGTAAACCTGTTTCTCCATCACCTGCTCAGCTCTGATGATTCAGTAAGGACATCTCCTGGTTTCATCTTCATGTTTCCCTCTCACCACATATCCAAACCGATATCATGACCAGCAACCATCAGCTGATACTAGAAAGTAATATTAAATACATTCTAACAACAGCTTATCACGCTTAAACGTGCTGCTGCTGTTTATCCGCTGGTCTCCTCTTTCTAGCGCAAAATGGGCGATAAACAAACAAGAAAGACGGGACTTGCGGCAGAAAAGCCGATCAGCTGATCATTGATCAGTTTCATGTTTGAAGTAATAACAGGAGAGGGAGGGGGAGCGAAGTAGATGCAACTGCGCAGCAAAGACAGAATAACTCCAGCTTTGTGTCTATTTTTTAATTCTTGATGAAGTACGGGACAAATTGCTTCCTTTTCACCACAATATGGAACTCCGATGGCCAGTCCAGCTGTGGCTCAACATATCAGTTGTTAAGCTTAATGTGGAAATACTACGCAAACATTCAGGGATGAACTTACACACTTACTTTACTTCTCTGGGATAGTTTTCGCCGAGATGAAATGCCACGGTTAGGAAGCATGTAGCGAGGCTCCAAACGCTCCAACAGACCACCGACAGGTCTCGCAAACAACAGCCGCTCTATCACGTGACACATACTGCTCTGATGCGCCGATCTGGGTTTCGCCAAGTAGCGCATTTTGTGAGGTGATTTTGTGGTACTTCGGATCAGATTACATTTTTTATTTCTCTCCTATATCCGATCCAGTAATTTAGGTCAGTATTGGACCGATACCGATACGTAATATCGGATCGGTCCATCTCTATATGAAACAGGAAAATACCGCCATGTAATCCATTTATTTCAACAAAGTAACTGTATTCTGAATATCACCTTTTTAAATGGTAACTGTAACGGAATAGAGTTACTCAGATTTTGTATTTTAAATACGTAACCCCAGTACATGTACTACCCAACACTGCTCATAAAATAAAATGAAAACAAAAAAAAATTAGCAAATATTTTAATGTCCTCTATGAAAAAAATCTCCAAATTTATAACTTTTTTTTATCATTTGGAAATAATTTCTGCAGAAAAATCCTCAAAGGTGAATCCGTGAATACTGAATAGAGAATATGCATGGGCCAGTGTACCTAAAAGAGACAAGGTGCTAAAAAAAGAGGGAAAAAGCACACCTTTCATTTTGGTGGAAAAATGTTGATCAGTCAAAAAAATTATATGTCATTCTGTTGTTTAGGAAGATGGGGAAGTTTTGCGAGTGACGGCAGCAAGAGAGAGCGAGCAAGCCAAAGTAAGAGAGAGAGCGAGTTTTTGAGATGAGAGATTTGTGATGTTTGGATTTTATAGTTATTTTATGCGGAAGACCTGATTTGTCTGTAAATAGTTTGAAATGGTTATATAAAAAACACCTGATGCATTGGCTGCATTTTTAGGTAAATAGTTGCATATAATTAACCAATCATACCCTGGACCCCAGAGGATTAATTGTGAAATCTCAGGAAATGCTATGTTTAATGAATTTTGAAATAGAAAATTGAAGTTGTTACTATAGTATGGAGAGGATGTTAGTAATTTAGAAGAGTCACAGTGCATTAGAGCCTATACATCGCAGCCCGCTAAAATTCATCAGCATGAAGGCGAGCATGCAGCCTAGCTGCATCACCAGCAGCAAGTACACATACAGATAAAAATGAAGGAATTGGAGAAATTAATAGAAAATCATTTTATACAGAGTCAAGCACATTGTTAACCTCCATATATCACCTTGGTTTGACAAAATCCCTTGCTTATTACGCCTCCTGTTTACACTTCCTCTCTTTGGCTGAGGGGGATTGTGGGTGTTGTATTGAAATATTGACTTGTAATATTCCCACTGGTCCTGGCTGCACTGACTCCTTGTCAAAAGTATTAAATGTCACACACTTCAGCTGCCCACACAAGTGCACGAACACAGATGTGGTACACACACACACACACACCTACTCACGCACACACACACACACATACAGGTTTGCAATGTCGAATACACTCACAGTCAGACACATGGACAGGAATAGCACTGCTTACAGGTGCGCTCATTCAGCTGAATAGTCAGACTAATGCCTACACACACACACATACATACATGCACTCATTAATGCAAAAGAGACATACAGCTATGAACAACACAGCCCTCTAGAACCTCTCAGGGATCCTAGCTACATTTCAGTATCCATAAATTGTACCGAGCCTGTTTGTTTAATTTATGTTTTTTAAATTATGTAATAGCCTACCAACACCATCCTGTGCAGTCCCCTAAAATCCCAAATGTACATTACTTGACATGGATGGTGCTATAAAATAAATAAATAAATTAAAAAAAATACAGCAAAATGCAGACACCTTGGATACTTGTCATTGTTTTTGACACTAGCTCTTCTCTGTGGTTGGCTCATAGAACAACAGGACAAGCAAGAGTAGCCCACAGACTTGGTTGTACAGCATATTTTTTGCACTGCCTCCATCTGACAGCAGACTATGGCTGTGTCTGAATTCAGGGGAAGGATGCTTAAAATGGCATATTTGGATGCAATGAAGTCACAGCGACGCGAAGAAGGCTGTCCGAATTCAAAGAGCACTCAAAATGTGGTGACAAATGCATCTTACCTCTCTGCGAATTTGAGGGTTAGTCGTGTCCGAATTCAGGGGAAGGATGCGCTAATGCCATATTTGGAAGCAATGACGTCACGGCAACGCGATGAAGGCTGTCCAAATTCAAAGAGTGCTCAAAATGTGGCGACAAATGCGTCCTACTTTGCCCTGAATTCTAGGATGGGTCTGATGTATCCTTCGTGTCCTACTATATCCCAGGATTCATTGCGGGTCATAGAGGAGATTTGTTTCTGATAACGATGGTGGTCGAAGCAGGAGAGGAAAACACTTTCAAATGTAAGTATATGAAAATCTGGTTGTACAAAAGTTAAACTGTTATAGCGGTCGTGTTGTTAAGCTTTGGGCATCTGCATAGACATGTTTCTTTTATTTAAAATAACCGTAAACCAGCTTGTATCGCGGGTCCCGCGGTTTTTCATGTATTGCCGCTTACATACAGCTAATTTTGATTTTTTTCGAATTGGTGATATGTGTGGGGAACAAAGACCAAACGGCTTAATTTATTAAAACGAGGAGAAAACGATCACCTCTTCACTGGGGTGAAGAATTGGGCCGCTACGGCGTGGATGTACAAGAATAAATCAATGTACACATCATATGCATATAAGTACGGTCCTATTAACCGTCATGCTGTACAGCAGCGGTCCCCAACCTTTTTTGCGCCACAGACCGGTTTATGTCGGACACGGAGCCTTTAAGGTATCGCGGATGAATACAACCACATAAAATGATCCGACCAAGACAAAAACTGTGGTATTTTGCAAATATAATAATAAACGTGAATGTACTGTGTAATTGTGTAACTTTATTAGCAGCATCCTCCTGAAAATGCGCCAACATTTACAGTAACATCCTCCTCTCTGCCGCTTAATGCTCTCTGGTCGCTATGGTAACGTGTAAATATTTCTTTCAAAATAAGACACACAGCTACAACAAGGGAAAGACCCAGGGAAACAGAGTTTACGATAAAACCCCTGAAAACTATAAATAAAGAGACAGGGATGATGAGCTGCCAGACCTCATCACAGAGGACATGAGGCAGCAAAGAGAGGCTGAGGAGAGGAGAGCAGGGAGAGGATCGACAGACTGTTTTCACTTCTAGAAAGATTAGTTCCAAAATGAGTTATGTATTGAGAAATTTATTTATTTGAATATATTTGTTACATTGTTATATGTGTTGCATTAGTTTAAAGTTTTTATGTTATTAATAAATTGATTCAAACAAACAGTAATTGTCACTGAACTCAATTTGATTTTCAGGCATTTTTAACATGTACGAAGATAACGCTAACTTTGAACAATATTACTTGGATATTTATTTGATAGCAATAAAGTAAATAACAATAACAATTAAACAAGAATATTTCAAATACACAGTATGAAAAAATGAAAAAACAATTTTTACAGTTGTTCACACAGGATTAACCTGAATGACCTGTTCCTGGACGGTTTCTTTTACAACTTATTTCAGAAATATGCAAGCAGGAGATGGTGGATGCTATATTATTAGTATAATACTTGTAACTCTGTAGCAGACAACAGTTTGATAAAGATTAGATTCTATACGTTTCAAATATATTTAGTTTATATATTTTATATGATACAGTACATGTGTAAGAATGACCGATGTTGTGCCAAAAAACGATCGTCTGCCAAAAACTGATTTCCGGTTTTTGCCCTAAACTGATTGCTCATATTTAACCTGCTATAAATAACTTGTTGGTCTATAATGCGTGAAACATATATCAAATGTTTCCCTCATTAATGATATCAAGTTGCCTTGAGCCACCAGCAACATTCCTGTAACAAGGTAGAAGCTGCAATTAGTTTTTGGCAGTGACTTTTATGTATCCTTTATTTATCCAGTTCACAAACAATCTTGTTGACATTAGAAATTTATTTTTTAAGAGTAATCTGGTCAAGAGGACAGCAGACAGCGCAACAAATATATCAAGTGTACCTACATTATAACTTATAACTTATATATAAAGATACTTGAACAACAGGTAATTATTGTATATAGAAAACCCCTTTGTAAACCATGTTCACCGAAGTCTATTTACCAACAAACAAAGATATTACACATATTGCACACGGAAATCAGTTTCGGCAGGCGAACACTTTTGGCACAACGCTGGCAATAATTCAATTATCCGTGTAATTAGCTAAGTACATTAAAGGAAATTATTTTTCCTGGATATGATTGTCTCTGATGAGCCTAAGGTACAAAACGTGCGGGCGACGACGATAAGGTTTTTCTAGCTCCTCGAGAAATAAAATTGTCCACACAACGGAGCGACATTTCTGGGTCCATTTTAAAGTTTTCGCGCTGTGGCGCTAGTGACCGGAAAAACACGCAAGGGCGGAGTTGAAGACTAGGAGGCTGTCCACAGCCCATCTGTTATGTTGGATACTCATTGTTTGTTAAATAAAGTTTCTATGGAGAAAAAAAGGGGGCTGTCCACAGCCGCTCACTTCCTGACTACCCGTCCGTCTAAGGACACTACCTTGTGACGTAGGTAGGTAGTGTCCTTATGAGCATCCTTCCCCTTAGTTCCATATTGAACTCCTCCTTGCTGTCCGGCTATATACAGTGGGGCAAAAAAGTATTTAGTCAGCCACCGATTGTGCAAGTTCCCCCACCTAAAATGATGACAGAGGTCAGTAATTTGCACCAGAGGTACACTTCAACTGTGAGAGACAGAATGTGAAAAAAAATCCATGAATTCACATGGTAGGATTTGTAAAGAATTTATTCGTAAATTAGGGTGGAAAATAAGTATTTGGTCACCTCAAACAAGGAAAATCTCTGGCTCTCACAGACCTGTAACGTCTTCTGTAAGAAGCTTTTCTGTCCCCCACCCGTTACCTGTATGAATGGCACCTGTTTGAACCCATCATCTGTATAAAAGACACCTGTCCACAGCCTCAAACAGTCAGACTCCAAACTCCGCCATGGCCAAGACCAAAGAGCTTTCGAAGGACACCAGGAAAAGTATTGTAGACCTGCACCAGACTGGGAAGAGTGAATCTACAATAGGCAAGCAGCTTGGTGTGAAAAAATCAACTGTGGGAGCAATCATCAGAAAATGGAAGACATACAAGACCACTGATAATCTCCCTCGATCTGGGGCTCCACGCAAGATCTCATCCCGTGGGGTCAAAATGATCATGAGAACGGTGAGCAAAGATCCCAGAACCACACGGAGGGACCTGGTGAATGACCTGCAGAGAGCTGGGACCAAAGTAACAAAGGTCACCATCAGTAACACACTACAACGGCAGGGAATCAAATCCCGCAGTGCCAGACGTGTTCCGCTGCTGAAGCCAGTGCATGTCCAGGCCCGTCTGAAGTTTGCCAGAGAGCACATGGATGATACAGCAGAGGATTGGGACAATGTCATGTGGTCAGATGAAACCAAAGTAGAACTTTTTGGTATAAACTCAACT
This sequence comes from Mchenga conophoros, assembly GCF_057382185.1. Taxonomy (NCBI): domain Eukaryota; kingdom Metazoa; phylum Chordata; class Actinopteri; order Cichliformes; family Cichlidae; genus Mchenga; species Mchenga conophoros. Next base: position 15,388,041 of record NC_140527.1, on the reverse strand, counting down.
CGTCGTGTTTGGAGGAAGAAGAATACTGAGTTGCATCCCAAGAACACCATACCTACTGTGAAGCATGGGGGTGGAAACATCATGCTATGGGGCTGTTTTTCTGCCAAGGGGACAGGACGACTGATCCGTGTTAAGGACAGAATGAATGGGGCCATGTATCGTGAGATTTTGAGCCAAAACCTCCTTCCATCAGTGAGAACTTTGAAGATGAAACGAGGCTGGGTCTTCAAACATGACAATGATCCAAAACACACCGCCCGGGCAACAAAGGAGTGGCTCCGTAAGAAGCATTTGAAAGTCCTGGAGTGGCCTAGCCAGTCTCCAGACCTCAACCCCATAGAAAATCTGTGGCGGGAGTTGAAAGTCCGTGTTGCTCGGCGACAGCCCCAAAACATCACTGCTCTCGAGAAGATCTGCATGGAGGAATGGGCCAAAATACCAGCTACTGTGTGTGCAAACCTGGTAAAGACCTATAGTAAACGTTTGACCTCTGTCATTGCCAACAAAGGTTATGTTACAAAGTATTGAGTTGTATTTTTGTTATTGACCAAATACTTATTTTCCACCCTGATTTACGAATAAATTCTTTACAAATCCTACCATGTGAATTCATGGATTTTTTTTTCACATTCTGTCTCTCACAGTTGCAGTGTACCTCTGGTGCAAATTACTGACCTCTGTCATCATTTTAGGTGGGGGAACTTGCACAATCGGTGGCTGACTAAATACTTTTTTGCCCCACTGTACCATCAGCTCTTAAACATGCTATAATCCAACCTGTTCTTAAAAAAAGTAACCTTGATCAAAATGATTATGCCAATTATAGGCCAATTTCCAAACTTCCCTTCGTGGCTAAAATTCTTGAGAAGGTAGTTCTGCTTCAACTTCAGACCTACCTGGATGAGAATAACATTAATGATAAATATCAATCGGCCTTTAAACAACACCACAGCACTGAATCAGCACTGCTCCGAGTTTTTAATGACCTTTTACTAATGGCTGACAATGGACGCCCCTCTGTCCTAGTGCTATTGGATCTTTCATCGGCATTTGACATGGTTGACCATAACATACTATTGGCGAGACTAGAGCACACTGTAGGCATCAAGGGCGCTGCCTTGGATTGGTTTAAATCTTACCTCTCCGATCAGCTCTCTTCGGTTCACTTGGCCACCTCCTCCTCCTCCGCTGTACCTGTTTGCTGTGGTGACCCCCCAGTGTTAGGCCCTACCCTGTTCTCACTGTATATACTTCCTTTAAGTGTCATTTTTGAGAAATACCACATTGCCTTTCACTATTATGCCGATGACATCCAGATCTATTTTGAGCTGAATGATGATCTAGCTATGTCCGTGAGTAACTTTCGAGAGTGCATGTGTGAGGTCAAGCAATGGCTTCTGGCAAATTTTCTTATCCTTAACGATGAGAAAACTGAAATTATGATCTTTGGCAGTGACGCTCTTCGTGCCAAACTTCATGATGCTTTTGGTTTTCTCACTAGTTCTTTCCCTGACACTGTTAGGAATTTGGGTGTGCTACTTGACAGCTCATTTAAACTTGATAAACAAGTATCTGCTGTCGTCAGATCTAGTTTCTACCAACTTCGCCTTATTTCCAAGGCCAAACACTACATCCCGCACAATGACTTGGAAAAGTTTATCCATGCCTTTGTAACGTCAAGACTAGATTACTGTAATTCACTTTATTATGGTCTCCACTCTACCCTTTTACATAGATTACAGACAGTCCAGAATGCCGCTTTACGCATTCTAACTAAAACTAAGAAGTTTGCTCACATCACTCCCGTCCTTGCTGATCTGCACTGGTTGCCTGTGAAATTTCGTATTCAATTCAAAATTCTGTTGTTTACTTTTAAAATTACTAATAACACAGGGCCAAGTTATCTTAAGGAACTCTTAAATTCATATCTTCCTACGAGGGCCTTAAGATCTTCCTCACAGTCATTGTTGGTTCAGCCCAGATCTCGCTTGAAGTCTAGAGGTGATCGAGCGTTTGCTCTAGCTGCACCTGAGCTGTGGAACAATCTCCCGATTGGCATCCGGGCGTCTGATTCTATTCAATCTTTTAAATCACGGCTTAAAACATATTTGTTTGAACTTGCTTTTTCTACTAGTTAAATTCTCGCCTCGCTTCTTGTGAGTTATTCTATTAATGTGTCTGGTTGTTTTGCGTTGTCCTGCGCTGTCAATGTTTTCTATCACTGTGTTTGATGGTACAGTTTTACTCTGCTATAGCTGTGTGCTATAGTTTATTCTTATTAGTGGTCTTTACCTGTGAACATAATCTCACACTTATATGACTCTGACGTTATAGTGCTTATTATTTTATTATTTTATTGTTGTGTTGTCCATGTTCTCTATCACTGTGTATGATGGTACAGTTCTACTTTGCTATAGCTGTGTGCTATAGATTATTCCTATTAGTGGTTTTTACCTGTGAACATAATCCCACACTTATATGACTCCGATGTTTTAGTGTAAATCATTTTATTGTTTTATTGTTTTATGTGAAGCACTTTGGCATGCCCCTGGCTTTTAATGTGCTCTATAAATAAAGATTGTTGTTGTTGTTGTTAATTCGGACACAGCCACTCTCTGCAGGTAGACAGGCAGTCCGTAGCTGTCCAAGCACTGCCAACACACTAGTACAACACCCGCCTGTATTTGTGTGTCTGTGTGTGTAACATGAACCTCGCCCTGAGCGTTTTTTCCAAGAGGCCTTAACTGTTCCCTCCTTGGAGAGAAAGACCCTTAAACATCCCTATCTGATATTGGCTATTGATTTAGCCTCTCACAAACAGCATACACACACATGCACACACACTCACTCTTTCTCTCTCTTGCTCACACTCCAGTGCTGGCATGTCAGCAGACTCCAGCAGCTTCACTGGGCAAAAGACAGCACATTCTCTGCAACTAAAAGGCAACTAATTAGGAGGGAAATTAGATGGAGATCCAATGATACAATCCAAATAGAGTTCAGCTGAGTGGCACAGAATAGAAAATAGGAAGTAGAAGAGTTCATGAAGCACTTCCTTGTTCTCTCTCCCCCCAAACCTGAGCTTAATGTAGGCAGGATCATATTGAACATTTGGGGAAAAAAAACATGAAAAGTCTTGAAACATGGCTGCTTATTAGGAGCAAATAAGATGGAGGTATGCTTTGATGAACTGTAAATGGAGCTCAGCTGAGGTGTGTGTGGCAAACACAGACTCAGAAACTCTGTTCTCAGCTCTTTTTGCTATTTGTCATCATTACCCTTCCTCTCCCCCAAACTCATCACAATCAGTGCACATCCTGGGTGATGGGATAGTTTCCAAACGGAGCGAAAACACCTAATCTTAGTGTAAATAGGCTAGAAATGAATAGAAGGTCTGCCTGTAAAATATCACTGCAGATGAATTCAGTCCAATTTACAGCAATGTGAAGTCTATGTAAATTGAGATAAAGTAAACTGCAGACTAATCAGATGCCTGTGGAATAGTGGAGGGTAGGTGAGACTGAAACAAGAGAAACTGCATGTAGAGTTTAATGTTTATACTTGAGGTGCTACGTTACAAAACAGACTTTTGGACTCTGAAATATTGTATATATAGCAATAATGACAACAAGCTGTATGTCAGTTACAAGACAAACAGGAATTCTGGAGTCAGCTGGATAAAGTGGTAGACTGTCCCCAAGGTAGAGAGATGGGCGATTGGAGCAGACTTTAGTGGACATGCAGGTGAAGGGAACAGAGGTAATGATGAGGTCTTGGCTAGGTATGGTGTGAAAGAGAGAAATGCAGAAGGACAAATGATGGTGGGATTTGCAAAAAGAATAAAAATGACTGTGTTGTACTTTAGGAAGGAGGAACATAGAAGGTTAGAGGAAGGTGCATATGTAACCCATGGTTATTTTATTGCCAATTGTATTCTATTTTTATTCTAATTCTAAGTGTTACTGTTTTGTTTAGTGTTGAGTTTTGTTTGTTTTGTGCGTGGTGACTTTCTTTCACTGCATCCGCCTGCACGGAGCTAGATGCGCAAAGCTGTGTGGAGATTCAGTCCTGTAACTCGTTGCGCTGCGGAATTAATGTTTTCTTTGAAGAATATCCTGGTGAGTCTCACAGTTGCAGATTACTTTGTGATTCACAGTCCAGTTTCTGAGTATAAAACCAGTCAGGATACTATGTTTGTCGGAAATGTGATGTTTGTCGTAGAACCTGCTAACGATCCCTTAGCTATGTTAGCCTGTGGAAAGTATGCTAGCATTCCCACATGTGCTCCCTGGGCTAATGCACTTACATGTGAAGTTTTAGCTAACACACCACGTGAGACACTTTTCATGCTTCATGATTTGCAGTGAAATGTATTTCTGTTGTTGATAAATTGTTATTGGCCAATAACAATGCCATCTAAGGACTGGATGCCAGTGGAGGTGCCTAGAAAGAAAAAAAAAATTCTTCTTTGGCTCTCGGAGGAGGCGGACGCACTTTTTCTCCTCTCCCTTATCTTCCCTGCTTATGTCCTTGTCTAGTCTCGTGGGTTTTTTTGTATTTTCCCTGGAACATTCTCTCACAGTCTGTTCTCTAAAACCTAAAAGAGGAATTATGGATTGGATCAGCTGGTCCCTAAATGCAATTGACACCCCTTTCTCAACAAGAAGTTTGGGCTTGGGTGAGCCTGAGTGCTGAAGATATCTACCTATTCGGAACCATGGTAACAGGGTTCTGGCTGATCGGAGCTGGCTTGGCCCTGACTTATCGACGAATTAAGAAAGCGGAACCGGCTCTTCAAACCCCCACAAGGCTGCCTGCTGGGATTTGAACGATGGGAGAGGCGTGAGTTTCTCAAAATGGGCTCATTGAGTCAGCACGGATAAGATCTTGGAGAGGCTACGGCTGCTGTGAATACTCAGAATAAGATCTCTGACTGCAGACTGGATACATCTCAGAAGGGCTAGCCCGGAATAACATCTCTGGGAGCAAATTGGATGACATCTCGGGGAGGCACACTGCTGTGAGTTCTCAGAAATTGGCTCCTTGAGCACAAGAAATGACAACATCACAGAACGCAAGTATGGCGAAGCTCGCGGCTCTCCAACGGGAGATTGAGAGACCAGTGTTGGACTGTAGAACTGCTTTGAAATTCATATGAGCTGTTCGCACTAAAGTAAAAAATACCATCACTTATCCCTTTGGTGCCAGCTGCAAGGCCGGAGCTGAACAAAACACCCTGATAACGACTGTGTTTAGTCTGTTCCTTCCCATTCCATGCAAGGCCACCTGGGTTGGCTGGAAGACTGTTTACTTAGCCTGGCAGGGCGTAGGACACTGTCTCAGCTGAACTATGGACACGCACACACATACATATACTACTGATACTGATAAGCACTCACTGACGCATCACCCTCCCTACCCCGGATCCAACACCACCTCCAACGCTTTTACCTCCCCTCTGATGTGGACATCGGGTCAGTTGGAGGCGCAGTCGAAAGATTGCAGCGGTCCCAGATCAGATGTACACACTGGAACTCTTTCCCATGTTGCTGTCTGTGTTTATTGTGCTATGGTGTGTTGATGTCTGTGTATTCCTGTATTATCCTTCTGTGTTACATATTTCGATGGGTTTTTTTTTCCTCGCTACCTAGCCTGACCTGTCTCCCATTGAGCATGTTCGGGATGTGCTTGACCGGCGTATACGACAGCGTGTACCAGTTCCCACGAATATCCAACAACCTCGCACAGCCATTGAAGTGGAGTGGACCAACATTCCACAGGCCACAATTGACAATCTGATAGACTCCATGCGACGATGTGTTGCACTGCATGAGGCAAATGGTGGTCACACCAGATACTGACCGGTTCTGGGTCCCCAGACCCCCAATAGCGCAAAAAACTGCACATTCCAGGGTGGCCTTTTGTTGTGGGCAGTCTGAGGTACACCTGTGCACTACTCATGATGTCAGATCATGACATGCCTGATGTGGCACACCTGTGAGGTGGGATGGATTATCTCAATATAGCAGATGTGCCCACTACCACACATTTGGACTGATTTGTGACCACTGTTTGGGATGGATGGTTATATTGTGTATCTGGAATGAATTTTAGGTCTCTACGTCCATCCCATGGGGATTGGGAGCAGTAACAAAGGTGTTGCGTTTATATTTTTGTTGAGTGTAGTTCTGTCTCATTTCTCACCACTGCTTCCTCACAGTTAAGTAATTGTTTTCTCTTTTGTTGCAGTTTCCCATGGTCCTGATCTCAGCCTCTCTCAGCACTCACCTTCTTATTAGCTCCCGTTACCTTTGGCCTGAGTTTTGTCAAGGGACACATTTAGAAATGCATATGAGGGATACAGCTAGCCCACCATAAACTGTAGAAGAAACTGTGCAAATCTGTATTGTGTACTTTAAAGGAACTTACAAGTACAGTTTGAAGTAAAAAGTTCAACATGAAAAATAAACACTTCTTAAAGCATTTTTGTGTTTGTGCAATTTTAGTTTAATTACAGCGACACTCGAGTTGCATAGCATTTTAGGTTTGTTCCACACAATAACCCAGCATGGCCTGACCGGAATTTCTTGTATTGACGATCTGCAGTTTGTGGGTTGCATTGGTATTTTAAGCAAATCCTCAAAGCTTGTTTGTCAAGTAGGTAAAGAAATGATCTACTTGCATATGTTCTTTCACTTCCAGAAATCTAATCCTTGGATTTATAATTGAGTGAACTGAAAGCATTAATATATTATTATTTATCTATACTCAAATCACTTTACAGTATTGGCTATATTCCCCACCACACATTAATATTAACACAGCTCTAATTCCTCTCTTTGCACCTAGGAACCTCACCCGAGAGAGACAAATTGAGGATGTAAGGATGAGACACAAAGGGAGAGTGTCAAGGCAAAAGGCATTTAACAATGGAGGCATTCTTGCTTCATGACATTTTAAAGTGATGTTAAATCAGATCAAATTTGATCTGTGTGTTGTCATCACTTTAAGATGAGCAAAACAGTCAAAATTTACACGCATACAATTACTCAGCATGCAACTGGTCAATCGGAAATAAATGGAACAATTGATGAATGCAAAAAGTATTCTTATATGTAGAGTTTTTTTCCCACCATGATGTGTTTCAATTATAAGGCCTTGGTAAGCTTCTTGGCTCTTTGCTCCACTGTTCTTTAGAAGCATTTAAGATCTGAGATGTCATTGATGATGGTGCACTGGCCTTATTTTTCCAAGTAACCTATATTTGACAACAGCATAATAAATCTAGAAATTCTGTTTTTGATGTGCCACCCCAATATTTTTAGTGGCCCCCATATGGCCACCCCTATGAAAACATTCTGGAGGTGCCCCTGGATTTGCACAAAGTAATAACTAATAGCTGCTGTACAGCAAGACTATTAACGTCACATTCATCTATGGATGAATATAACTACCCTTTCCCGGCCCCTTGAGTGGCCAAAAACATTATATTAACTCCAATAAATTTTAATGTTTAGCTGAAGTTGACAAAGTGAATGCAGTTCGGTCCTCCAGGTGTTACAGCAGTTGACTCCATGCAAATAATGACTGCACTGACTGCAGAGATGGTAAATGGACTGGTTCTCATATAGCGCTTTTCTAGTGTTGCTGTTGTTTTAGTGTTGCTGTCACTGATTAAGCTACAGTACATCTGGACTGTTAATGCTTTCTTTACTTGGACAACCCTAATGTCATGAAAGACACATTTATTCAGTGATTGATGCTCTGCCTGGGGTAGAAAATAACAGACTTCTACAAAATCAAACGTTTAAACATAGCTAAATAAATGTTTCCAGATGCTCTTAAAATGATTTTAAATCATAAATAAAATGGAATTGAACTGAATTGCCTGTCTTGCTTGACCTGTCGGAACAGCACTGGTTGCAGAAATTTCCACGTAAGTTGATAAAAAGTAGTCATTCTGAGTAGTCGTTACTATTTTCAGAGTGCAATATTAAAGTATTCGGTACAGTTTTCATAATGTAACTAAAAACTTAAGTGCAAGTAAAATGTACTATAAACATTGATTGCTAGTACAAAATAAGTTCCTATTCCACTGTACTTGTTTACATACTTTCTTTTTAAGGTAATTAGAATGTACAGTGCAGTCATTCCTTCTCCAGTTATTGTCACGGTTCTGGGTCAGTTTCGACCCAGTATTTTGAGTTTTGATTGATTAGTTTATTTTTGAATGTTTTTTGTGGTTTTGGGCGCTTTGAGTATTATTATTAGACTTCTATGTTTCTGTTTATTCATGTTTAAGGATTTGTTCTCGGTTGTATCTCATGTTTAGTTTAGTTCAGGTTCCATGTGTCATTCTGTCTGTCTCAGTGTCAGGTCTGCATTTTGGTGTAGTGTTCTCGTTTCCTGTTTTATTGTGAAGGTCTGCGTCTCATGTGAGTGTGTTCAGTTTTACCTCTGTCTCGTCTTGTTGATTATTCCCAGCTGTGTCCACCACCTGTGTGTAATTCCCCTGTGTTTCTCTGTGTGTATTTAAGTCGTGTCCTCTGTCATTGTAGTTGCTGGTCCGTCTGTGTATTCCACCCTGCGTCATCTGTGTGTTTCCCTGCTGTCAACCACCAAGTGTTTCTGCTCGCTTTCATTCATGTTCAGGTTCGTGTTCTGTAGTCAGTTTGTTCCCAGTCTAGTTTAGTCCTTGTTCGGTTCACCTTTTGTCCATTTTTATTTTGTGTTTAATAAACCACCATCACACCTTTACAAGTGCCTGAGTTTGGATCCTCCTTTATTTTCCACACGGCTCATCTCACTGTTATTGTGTTTCTCATGTGATAAATGCACAAACTATAACCAGTGAAGCAAAACTGCTTTACTCAAGTTCTGTCTTGGGGGCTTGGGGATGATAGGTCAATATGTGTTCACAGTCCACTTCCTTATATGACCTATAACAAGATGTCTATTATATCACAGTCATAATCACAATTTCATAAGACAAACACATCCCTTGCTAATCAAAGTCTACAGTTTGATAGCTTGGTGCAACAATATTTCGTGTCTTTTTGCAGGAATACCAGGAGATTCCATAGATCTTGTTATAGTCTTATGCACCAAATGTATATACATGGATTGGATCTTGCAAAAAAGTACTAAAAATAAAGCAAAAATTCAGTCATAGAAGATGCAGGGAGAAGAATGACTCTACATGAATCAGGAACAGGAACATTATGCAATGGTCTAAACAAGTGAATGAATCAGTCAGTGGATTATAGTAACTTGCTGCTTCCTAGAAGTTATCATAAGAAGGGGGAAAAAATGACTGTTAAGTAGGGTTAGGGGGGATATGCATTCATACTTTCATCCATTTGCTATCCATACAGCCCATAATAGTAAAATAGCTATCGACTGCTCTGTTCTTTATAAAATGATGCAGTTCTATGCAGCTGGAGGTTCATGTAGAGGAAATTAGTTTAGCATTTTACTTTGGTTTCAATGTAATAGGCTTTTATTGGTTTATTGTGAGTTTTAAATGTGTTTTCATTGTAAATCTGGGCTCCAAACTTCATTTGAGAAGCATACATGGCTATAAGTTATCGGAGAAGGAAAGTTAAAACCCCTTTTCTTCTTTTTTTAACTATGCTTCCTGCTGACCTTCCTCCTTCTCTTCCTTCCATGTGTTCATTACAAACGCATAATTAATCTGAAATGTATTTGCCAGTGGTCCTTGTCAGCCTCAGTAATAATTCTATTAAAGATGTTCCTTATGAAAATCGGTTTAGCAGTGATAAGGAAATTATATAATGTTTCAAATGTTTCTTTTTCAATTTTTATTTGACTCTTTAAATCCTGCTGATTTAACTGTAACCCAATCCTCAGGATGAAGTGCCAGTGTTAATGAATCCTGTGACGCATCCCTCTACTGATCATCTGTTTCTTTCCTTCATCATTTCTTCTTAACCGTTAACTGATTCACTAATTTCATCTCTCACTTTTTCTTTGTTTTCTTCTCTATCTTGCTCTCTTTTTCCTTGCTGTTATTTTTTTAAGGACTATGGTACCCGTTGTTGTCCTTCATTTTTCTTTAATAAGATTAATTACCATTTCATTCCTCTGTCTCCCTACTGTCACTTCTTATTTTGCATCGTCTGTGTTCTCTTCATGTCGCAAATCACTACTATTAGTCTTAGCTACAACCGTAGCTTGCCTCCACCAGTGTGTGAATATGAGAGTGAATGAATAGTGGCATTGTAAAGCGCTTTGGGTACCTTGAAAAGCGCTATATAAACCCAATCCATTATTATTGTAGTGGAAAGAGACAAATTATGAGGGACATTTCTAAAGGGAAAAAAATCCCACAAACCTTAAAGTGCACTTGAAAAGATCACACAAGAAGGCTAACCTAGCTTATCTTGAGAAGGTAAGGGAGCACACTCAACCCTCATCCCCAGAAACAGAAGCTAAACCCAGGCAAGGTAGCGTGATGCATCGTGAAACAACAGGACTGGGATATCTACACAACTGTGTGAGTCAATTGCCTTCAAAAAGTTTATCAATTCACTTGAACCAAAATTACGAACACCCGGTGCTGCAAGAGTTAATAGTCTCATTGGGGCCAAGATATACCATTTATAGTTGCCTGGTATCAATGGTTGTTCATCTGCCCCAATTTATTTATTTATTTATTTAAAGAACCCATAGGTGGGAATGTGAGTTGTCTGTCTCTGTGTGTTAGCCTTGCGACAGACAGGTGACCTGTCCAGGGGTGCAGTAGCTGGAATAGCAACATACCCAAGGATAAGCAGAAGAGCATGACTGATATGATAAAACTGGGATTTTGTTACACTTAATTATTGCAAAAACAACTAAAACTAAACTGAAACTAAGGATATTCAAAAAAAAATAAAAAACTAAACTAGCAAACAATTGGTAAAAACTAATTAAAACTGATATAAAATTGAAGTCAAAACTAAATAAAAACTAATGAAAATTGCAAAACTATTAAAACCCTGGTCTGCAGAGGATATACTGTGATGCTGCACACTACAGTTTCTGTTAAAAGTTTGTTTATCTGGGTGTTCCAAACAAGGTGGAAATTATATGAAAAGCTATAAAGTAAATGCCAAATTTCTTTAGCATGTGGCTAAAATAGAACCCCTACCTGAATCCTCTGGTAGAGCTGGAGGTGACCTGGAGGATTTTGAAGGTCCTTTCTTTGCCCACCATAGTTTTGTTGCCTAGATCTCATTAAGGCATGAGTCCTCTGGTTGATAGTCTTGGGAATTGATTAAGAAGCTATTTGTAATCTGTATGGATAACAATCCATTGCATTTTATATGTTTTAGAGGCATGTTTCAGATTTCTGTGGCTTACGACACCAACTGTCTGCCATGTATAATCCAGTTTTGAGATCCCTTCCAAGATGCCTTAACACCACGTCACATCCTGGGCCATTTGGAAATCACATGATAGGGTGGGGCTAGGTTCCACAATGAGTTCAAACCTTGGATGATTGTGACCTACATGCGTTTTAAATCTGGCACTCTCCACCATTTGACCTTAGAATTGAAGAAGCTTCTCAGATTAGAGGTGAAACGTTTTCAAGCAACTTAAAGAAGTCCAGATGCTTTTCTTTCCAAGCTCCTTAGACTACGATGACCTGGATGACTGAGAACCTTCACAGACTCAGTGGTTAAACTATTTTGAAATATATGCCATAGTGAAATGCACTATACACAGGTACACACACACACACACACACACACACACAGGTCTTTATCACCAGCTTCCACATTTATTTATAGTTTTCCCAGGTTATGATATAAACACAGTCTGACAGCTGTCGGTCCCAGCTGATTTCCCTCTCCCTCCGCTCCTCTCCGTCTTACTATAAAAACGGAAGGAAATCATTATCAGTCCAAATCGCCATCAGCTGTTCTCGCCGGCATCTCCAGCACCGCCCCGTTGAGCCCACTGCACCACTCCTCCCCTGCAGCCACGCCCGGGACCACACCTCCGCCACAGCCATTAATCCTGAGAAGCCTAAAACTATCAGACTATGTAATATTTGGCTTTTGAAAATTTCTCTCCCAAATCCTCAGTGTAGAAAAGCACCTTTTTCCTTCAAAACTTGGGCTTGGGTTAATAAATGATGGCTTATACCTAATCGGGTTAATTACATATGAAAATATACAAAATTAAAGTACCAGTAGTGTCACAGTCTGGCGAGGGCAGACTGTATGAATTGAAAAAAGGACCCAAAATGCAGACTCCAAGGAACAGGGAACAAAACTTGAATGTTAACCAAAAGCGAGCCGTTTAATATGGCTGGTAAAAAAGGTACAAACAAAGGGCAAGGCAAACTGAAGCAAAATTAACACAAACCTAAACTGGGAAATCTAAACAAACAATAAGAAAAACCTAGACAAGGAACTCGGAAGCATGGGAAACATGGCGTGGACAACAGACGACCTGACAATCACACACTGAAAACAGAGGACTTAAATACACAGGAGGTGATTAGGGGAAGTGGGAACACATGGAGAAACAGCTGACTGACATGAGCCTAATGACAGGACAAGGGAAGTGAAACTAAATACAATGAACAAAGAACACACAACTCCTTCAAAATAAAACAGGAAACATGAGACAGACATGATAATACAAACTTGATAACATAAGACACGCAGCATGAAACACGAAGGGTGAGGGGAAACTTAAATACAGGGGAAGAAAACACAAGGAGTCTAATAACCAAATGAACTTAGATAACCTAATGAACAAAATAAACTCAAACTTAAAACGCTGGGTCAAAAGACCCAGGATCATGACAAGTTGTAAGGGGCTTAACCTTTTTCCAACGATCTGCTGGTAGTGACCTATTTATTTAGCCTTAAGGATTAGCCTTACATCTAATCCAGTGTTTCCCAACCTTTTGGAGCCAAGGCACATATTTCCCATTACAATAATTACACAAAAAACACATCAGGTGAGACTGACTATTTTTTCCCCCCAAATATTTACCTATCGATATTATGTGCTGCATTGTCTCACTCGCAGCATGGCTATGTAATTTCTTCTTCTTCTTCCAATTTACTGGCAGCTGGCAACCCATTTAACTGGAGAAAGAAGTTGTACTGCCCTCTAGTGGAAGGGAATGTAATTGTTCTGCCCGTTACTCACGCTGGTCGCTTAGAGTAGCGGTCCACATCCTTTTTTGCGTCACGGACCGTTTTACGTCCAACAATATTTTCACGGCCTTTAAGGTGTCATGGATAAATACAACAAAATAAAACCAGTACTGGTACCAAAAAGAAGATGATTTTATGTCCAACAATATTTTCACGGCCTTTAAGGTGTCACGGATAAATACAACAAAATAAAACCAGAACTGGTACCAAAAAGAAGATGATTTATTCATAACACACGGGAAAAGACCCAGGGAAACAGAGTTAAAAGCAATTAAAAAAGTAACGCTAAAAACCCTGAAAACCATGAATTTCTCACCCGAGCCTCAAATGACCGTTACCGGCCCGGGTGTTGGGGATCGCTGGCTTAGAGTACCAATCAGATGAAACCAAATAATCTGTTGTTTATTTAATGGACCAGCATTATCAAATAAGAGAATATTTCTTGGTTGAATGAACTGCCAAGCAAATCCTTAAAACCTTTGTGCCCTAGTGTTGATGAATCCAAATTTGCAGGTCAGATTAATTTCCATTCATGAACCACAGGTGTAAAAGCAACTGCACCCTAACCATCATCCATGTATCCTGTATACTCAAAGTTATTACCTCCAATACATTACACCAAAACCAAAAAAAAAAAGAAACCAAATAATCTTCCACGGCACAGTGGTTAGGAAACACTGATCTAATCCAACATATGATTTTGGGGTTATTTTTTGCTTATTTGAAACGCCCATAGAAAATATTTAAAGTAGAGGAATTGTTAAGCAGAATAAAGGTCAAAATGCATTTCAAATTTGACTAGAAAGATATGGTCGAGCTTCTCAAACTATGCATGTTTTATAGGTGGCTACAATGCAGCCTAACCCTGCCATTACCCTGAAGTGGTCCACTGTTGGATGTTAAGAGGTTAAAAGGGGTTCTCCACCAGACTTCCAGATTAAAAATTGCAGAAGAACAGGGGAAAAAAAGAAAGACTGCAGGATGGAGTGCAATCCCCTAGCACTATCTACACATAAATTACAGAACACGGCTACTGACAATCTGTTTCCTGCACTGTATCTGATGGATGTACAGCAGTGTATAAACACAAGTGATTAGGAGTCACTCGTGGGTTACTTGTTAGGCAAATGGGTTCAGTCAAGTTCAGTGCAAAGAAAGTTGGGTTAATTTACATCATTACAATAAGAAAAGGTCAGATACGAATTTTTTCATTGCCATGTAAACACAGTTCCAACAAACAGCCAACAACAAGAGTAAGAGCAGATCTAAAGTGATTCATATTAAATAAAAAGATGTGACTCAATTAGAGAAAATAAATTCTGAATGACTGAATCGGCCTCGGGGTGGGCTTGATTTGTTGTCCCTTCCTATCTCTCTGTTGCTATTGAATGATTTGTTTTTTAAACTTACCCTGCCCACCTCCCCTTTCTTCTCTTTCAATCTGTAGGAAGAGGCCCATGTGACACATCAAACTTATTGGTAATGTCACAAGAAACACAATGGTGTGCTTGGTTTCAACGTAACTTTATTCTTTCATGAGTTATTTACAAGATTCTCTTTGTTCACAGCCATTGACATGTCGAGGAGGTTAACACGTGAGGAGCGGATCGAAATTGTGTTGATATCTGGTAAACGCAGTAACCGGTTCATTGCAGCAGATTTCAATGCTACAAGACCACCCACCTCCCATGCTACAGTTAGCAAACTGCTTGCTAAGTTTCGTGAAACTGGTTCAGAGTTAGATTTGCCAAAATGTCAACGCAAGAAAACTGTCACTAATGAAGAAACATCACTGGCTGTCCTAGCTTCATTAAGCAAGAGCCCACAGCGTAGCACTCGCCGCATGTCACTGGAGAGTGGCATTAGTCGAACATCCATTCGGCAGATATTAGCTACTCACAAATGGCACCCTTACAAACTCCAGCTACTGCAGCATCTCAACAAGGATGACCCAGATCGGCGCACAGACTTTGCAGAATGGGCAAAACAAAAATTGGAATGGGACCCTCAGTTCACGCAGAAGATTTTTTTCAGTGATGAGGCAAACTTTTATGTGAATGGTGAAGTTAACAAACAAAACCACCGCTATTGGTCTGACACTAATCCACATTGGATGGATCCCTCCAAGACTGTTGGAACAACAAAAGTGATAGTTTTGTGTGGTAAATGGGGTACAACGATAGTGGGTCCATTCTTCATCAATGGAAACCTCAATCCATCCATCCATCCATCCATTCGCTTCCGCTTATCCTTTTCAGGGTCGCGGGGGGCGCTGGAGCCTATCCCAGCTGTCATAGGGCGAGAGGTAGGGTACACCCTGGACAGGTCGCCAGTCTGTCGCAGGGCTAACACATAGGGACAGACAACCATTCACACTCACATTCACACCTAGTGGCAATTTGGATTATCCAATTAACCTATCCCCACAAGTTGCATGTCTTTGGACGGTGGGAGGAAGATAAGATAAGATAAGAGATAAGATAGAACTTTATTAATCCCTCGGGTGGGTTCCTCTGGGAAATTCGATTTCCAAAAAAGCACAGCACCGACAGAAGTTACAGAGTTATACACACACACATATATATAAATACAGAGACAATATAAATAAAATATACGAAGGGGATAAATAGAATAAATAGGAATAAAAATAAAAATACAAGTGAACGCACATTTCAAGTATTGAGTCTATTGCACCGTTGACTATTTACAAAAGTATTGCACAAAAGGTATTGCACAGTGAGGTGAAGAGGCACTACAGCTTAGTTGTTCCCTCCTTTGTCCTCCTGTTTCCCCTCCAGAGAGGAGTTAAACAGTCTGATGGCGTGTGGGACAAAGGAGTTTTTAAGTCTGTTAGTTCTTGTCTTTGGGAGAAGCAACCTGTCACTGAACAGACTCTTCTGGTTGTTAATGGCCGTGTGCAGAGGATGCCTGGCATTGTCCATAATGTCCATCAGTTTCTTTAATGTCGGAAGCCGGAGTACCCGGAGAGAACCCACGCAAACACGGGGAGAACATGCAAACTCCACACAGAAAGACCCCGGCCTGATGTTGGAATTGAACTCAGGACCTTCTTGCTGTGCGGCAACAGTGCTAACCACCGTGCCACCGTGCTGCCTTGGAAACCTCAAGGCCACTGAATATTTGAAATTGCTACATGATGATGTGTTTCCCTCTTTATGCACTGAAGCTGGCACGTTCCCTGAGTTTTTCCAGCAAGATGGTGCACCACCACATTATGGGTGCCAGGTCCGAGCATTCCTAGATGAACAGTTTCCTGGAAAGTGGATTGGTCGTCGTGCCAGTTAAATGGGCCCCAAGGTCTCCCGATCTGACCCCCTTAGACTTTTTTTTTTTTATCTTTGGAGTCATCTGAAGGCAATTGTCTATGGTGTGAAGATACGAGATGTGCAGCACCTGAAACTACGGATACTGGATGCCTGTGCTGGCATTTCTCCTTCGGTGCTGCTATCAGTGTGTGAAGAGTGGGAGAAGAGGGTTGCATTGACAATCCAACACAATGGGCAGCACATTGAACACATTTTATAAGCGGTCAGAAACTTGTAAATAACTCATGAAAGAATAAAGTTACGTTGCAACCAAGCACACCTTTGTTTTTCTTGTGACATTACCGATAAGTTTGATGTGTCACATGGCCCTCTTCTTATTGAAGAAACAAAAGTTGTATCCAAGTTGGCCGACTTCTAAATGGCCACCATGGTCACCACCCAACTTGAGGAGTTTGCATCCTCACCAGTGTTGGGAAGGTTACTTTTAAAATGCATTCCATTACAGAATACATGCCCCAAAATGTATTCTGTAACGTATTCCGTTACGTTACTCAATGACAGTAACGTATTCTGAATACTTTGGATTACTTAATATATTATCATGCTTTTTACAACTACGTGAATGTACTATTGCTGTGTGATTTATTACTATTACTGAAGGTCCGCGACTCCGAACTGTAGTAAAGGGACCTCTGTCTGCTCGTAGCCGAAAAATAGCTTTACTTTGTTGTGTGGGTCAACTTTTCTTGCCAGAGACAGAGAGGCGTTGAAAGACTGCTCCAACGGAACTTATTGTTTTTGGAGGAAAACACAAACACGGTGTACAGTCGAGTCTTAATAGCTTACTTACAACTGGGCTCGTCAGGCACTCTTCTTGGCTGAAGTGGTTATTATTATATTTACATGCTTCCAGCTCCCGTTTTTGCTCGATGACAACTCGTACCTTTCTACTATCCTTTTTCTCCCTCCTCGCGCTCACAGACACATAACGGGTATGGCAGTCCATTCTCCCTGCAACACGGACTACACTGCCCATGATGCTACATTCTTTAGGGCTATGCTTGTAGCATTCTGCCTGTTAGCTTAGCACAACAACAACAACAACAAAAAGGCGCTCTCTCACCCAGGAAACACACAGTCGCAGAGAGAGCGTCGCCCTGTAACCATGGCAACCATAACGCTGCCGCCTGGAACAACAGAACGTAGCTGTCAAACAAAACCCAAACAGTCCTGACCCGCGACAATATGAAACAGGAAAGTACCGCAGTGTAATCCATTTATTTCAACAAAGTAACTGTATTCTGAATACCACCTTTTTAAACGGTAACCGTAACGGAATACAGTTACTCATATTTTGTATTTTAAATACGTAACGGCGGTACATGTATTCCGTTACTCCCCAACACTGATCCTCACATATACTAATGTGCCACAAACAGGACTTTAATATCACCAACCATTCCCATGTTATTACGGTGTATCCATATAAATGGCCCACCCTGTATAATCCACCCAACTACCCAGAACCATGAGTCTAAACACACTATAGTACACACATTCATTCCTACACACACATTAATAAGTCTCCTTTTTAGCAAAACCCAGTCCAATCGCCCTATTGAACCAAGTGTATTGATTCTCTCCTCTGCATTTCCTTTTACTCCTCCTTATTCCGGGCCTCCACCACTCTGCTCCGTGCTGTTTTTTTCTAGCCTCTCTATGTCTTAACCAATCTATATTCTCCCCAGCATGTTGCTGTCTGAGCGTAATTGATTCACCTCTTCACATCCTCCTGTCACAGGAAATATCTGTCTGTCTAGGTTCTTTTTGACCGTGATGGAAACTCAAGATTGAAAGGAAACCTAATCCCAAAAACAACTTAAGAAGCCAAACTAAAAATCCAGGAAAAGCATGTATTACTTCCAGTGAGACTACTCCATCCGGATGAAACCACTCATTGCTTTAACCCTCTTAATCCTTTATACTAAACTTATGTTATCTGAATATTTGTGTTTTAGCTTTTAAAATTTATTCTACAAAATATACCTTACATTTTTAGAAAAAAAATGTAAGTTTTATATCTATCTATAGCGTTATTTCTGATGGTTAAATCTAGGGGTGGGTTTTAATAATCGATTCATCGATTAAAATCGACTCTGGCTTGGATAACGTGATATCGATTCATTAAAATCCTGAATCGATTTTTTTATATAAATGTATTTTGCCCGAAATTCCAGAATCTCAGGTGAAACGTCACAAAATTTTGACAACCACCAAACAGCTAAAACAGTAAATGAGAGCAGGTACA
This sequence comes from Mchenga conophoros, assembly GCF_057382185.1. Taxonomy (NCBI): domain Eukaryota; kingdom Metazoa; phylum Chordata; class Actinopteri; order Cichliformes; family Cichlidae; genus Mchenga; species Mchenga conophoros. Next base: position 15,369,265 of record NC_140527.1, on the reverse strand, counting down.
CGGATTCTGCACAAAGACGTAAACACAAAGTGCGGACCCACCAACGGATCAGAATCAGTGAGACGTCGCCTTTCTCACCCGACGGCACGGACACAGTCGGGGTGAGAAAGGCGACATCTCACTGATTATGATGTTTCGGCGGGTCCGCGCTTTGTGTTTATGCCCTTTTTGCGCTGATTCTAAAGCTGTTAGTTTGATCTCTCTCCAAACAATATTGACCGAACCAGCAGCAAAAGAAGATACAAACTAAGCTTCACATAAACATCGTTATGAATTCCCTCTTGCTTTTGCTGTTTTGCTTCCACCACAATAAAATCACACTTCATGCACAGCTCTCTCTCTCTCTTTCTCTCTCTCTGTATACTTCAAGAACAGTTTCCCGTCTATCCCCGAAATCTGTTTTCTGCATTATTTGCTTGGTTGTTACGCACAAGACTACCATTATTTACAGCGCTGTCGGCTGATGTTTTTTTTTTCCTTTTACTTACTTCTGAAAAGAAAGCCTAATTTCTGCTGTTCAATAGGCTTCTGAACAAATTTAAACTTTTTAAAATTATGCAAAATGCTAAACGCTTAGCTGTGTCTCTAATAAAACCGCTGTAACTTCAGAGGTAATGTTCATATGGTGGTTAATGGTTTTCTTTCGTTTTTGATGTACTGTAGAATATTTTTATAAAATCCCAGTCCAGGAAAATCACCTTCATGTTTTTCTGTGTTTTATCTTCAGCTACTTTGACACAAAGGCATCTGCTGTGATGCTTACACCTTTGATAAAGCCTCAACAGTGTCAGCTTCCTTTTTATAGATACAAAAATATGTAAATGTACTGATCTGAATTATAATATTTCTGACTGAGGCAAAATTGTAGCAACAATTAGCTAAGTCAGTTAGCATTAGTGAGCTAACTTTAACGAACTTTAGGTAATGTCAGGAGCAGTGAGGTACAAATGTAAACATTTAATACAAGTTTGATAACTTACCTTATTGTTCTTTAAAAAAAAACATTCAGTCTCCAAAAATGTTCAAAATCCAAGCACTCTGTTTGTCTTTACTCTGTATGCTGCACTGACTGACACAATCTTCGGACATGACCAGAGAATACTGAGTGCTTTTCAAATGTACCTCCGCACAAGGAGGAGACGAGAGGAGCTGTGCGCTGAGAACTGAAACAAACGTATACTAGTATTCTTAACCCTCTGGGGTCGAGGGATGTGCCAGTGCATCAAAATCACATGACCAATTTAAGACGACACAGCTACAAGATGCAGACTCAGAGTCTCCATTTTAACTTGGGTAGAAAGTGTGGACTTCAAACTATATACCAGTTTTTGAATTGTGTCGATGGGCCACGTAAAACCAGAGTTATGATAAAAAAATACACGCTATGTTTTTTTCTGAACAAAACAGTGGTGTTTACAACAGGAAGAACAGTAAAAACTGTGTTTACAGTGCTAGCAAACACTCTCTGCTTGTGAGTGAAAAAAAGAAAAAGCACCCCTTCCCTATTGGTGTTAAAATTTACCATGTCAGCCAATCAAAAAAATGATATGGCAACATGTGGCACTTGGTTGTTTAGGGAGAAGGGGAAGTTTTAGGAGTGACACCAGGGAAGGAAAGCGGGCGAGCGAAAGAAAGAGAGAGAGAGAGAGCGAGTTTTCATATGTGAGACATTAGTGACGTTTAGTGTGTTTGCAGGCTATAGTTAGTGTGTTGTGTAGTTATTGTCTTGTGTGTCAGTTATACTGCTGAATGTCACATTTGCTCCAAAAAAGCCATCAAAGGCAGATTCCAGTGTAAACGCTGTTCCCACATGGAAAACTGGATTGATGCACCTCCTGTTGTCAGACCTGCAGGGTTTAGGCCTGTGCTGTTCTCCTCTGTCTTATACTGAACACAAACTATTTTTTGGACTGGCACAAATAATTTGTGTGCCTTCTTATTTGATGCAGAACACCTGATTGTTCTGTATATAGATTTAATTTATTATTAAATTATTATTATATAAAAAACGCCTGAGGCCTTGGCTGCATTTTTAGGTAAATAGTACCATATAACTTTTGTATTTGCATTTCAAGTTATGAAAATGATTCGTTAAACAGGTTTGTGGGTTTTACAGTAAAAAAATATAACTTTTTTCTACTCGGATTTTGAATTTTTTATCTGAATATAGATCAATTGTGCTAATATAGTATGCCAAAATGAAAAAAATTCAGATATTTTAGGTTGTGCTGAAAGTAATGATACCAAACAAGGCAAGATAAACAGTTTTTAAAGGTAAAATATAGAGGTAAAATCAAAAGTAGTCAAAAACGGCCAATTATACCCTGGACCCCAGAGGGTTAAACGATGTTACGCCGGACGTCCACTTTGTTGAAATGACAATGTGCAGAAGATGGACTACAAAATGCACATCTTACTTCTTTCTTCTTCTTCGTTCTAACCCTGCTGTTTTATGCAGGTCATTAAAAAAAGAACAGCCTGCGAAAATATCCCTCCATTAGAGTGCAAAACCTTTCCTTTGAAAGCTACTAGGTTTACTGAAGAGGCACATATTTGATTCATCTTATCTAATTACCAAATATGTGCCTGTCCGGTTTCAATAGGTGTGTGTTTTATGAAGGGATGCCAAATGCTATAATTTTTCTGCAAAGCTAATTTACCTATGGGTATAAATAAAGTAACCTTGAACCTTGCTCAAACACAAACATCTATCCTTTTTCTATTTGGCAGACTCAACACAGTTTGGTTCACTGCTTCCTCCTACTGGTGAAATGTCATTGCTTCCTTTGTTGTTACTGAATTACCTTGAGTTGTCTTTCCTCAAAAACAACTAATAAACTGTTCTTTTCAAAACAGTAAAAAATTTAACTGGAAAAGAAAAACAATCAACCCATTTTTTCATAGGGTCATTTATGAGTTAAAATCTGGTGTTTTTTCTTTTTCTTTTTTTTTACTCTCACAGTGCAGGCACGATCCAATATAACTTGTCAAACAACTTCTGACATCTAATACCAAAGCATTTTGGATCAAAGCAGTATCGTTTCCATCCCTGAAAAAGATACAACCAGGTTCAGCACCTCTGATATCCAATCCTGTAGACTGATAGGGGAAAGTACAAGAACCTTGATTAGAGTAATGCAGCATGTAGGAGCTAGAATGACTCGAAACCAAATGAGTCTCCTATCTCCTGCCACAACCTTTTCATCTCCAGAAAAGCAGCATCCAGTATACCAGTGTCCGTTATTTAGTCACTGGTATCTTTCCATATGTTTCTATGTATCTTTTTTAACACATCATCCTGTCCACTGAACTCTTACTGTCACCTCTAAAGTCAAATGTGAATTTTAAGAATGATTTTTTTCCCCACAGGATCCTGTTAGAATACAATCAGCTAACACACCACAGACAAACAGAGACCTGAGACTGCAGAGGAACACAATCTGCCTCACTGCTTCAAACACTTCTGACATTCAACCCTTTACACAGACAAGCTCAACATTTTTTTTATCAATCTAGAAATCAGCTGCTGCAGTCAGTGTCATATACACAACATCACTGCCTGAAGACACTCAGAACAAAGAGCAGCTGATAAAACCCACTGTCGAATACAACTCTGTCATACCCCTCTGACTAGGTGAGGGAGTGTTTTTTTTGTGTCGTTTAGCACAACACACGAGAAACCATATACCTACCACGAATATATCCAGGGTAGGTACAGTATAAAGTCCTTAAACAACAGAAATATCATTTTAGTGTAAACAAGCTCTCCAGGTAGCTCTGAATGTCATTTAAAATCGTGCGATAAAGTCAAAAAAAAGCAAAAACAATGGACCTGTGTGTCTAAATTTGGACACACAGGTCCATAAATACAGCGATTTGTTACTGCAGGGTCAGAAAAAGGGTCAAACAGCTCCCCTGACAAATTCTACATTTACAGAGTTACTTGTTTACACATACAACAGTTGCATGGCCATGTGCCTTTTTTGTAGCTTGCTCTACTGTCTTAACCTTCTTAGGTGTAAAATTGTAGTGACTTTGTCACAAGGGGTTTTGGTAAATGGACTGATTCTTAGCACTCAAAGCACTTTATACAACATGCCTCATTCACCCATTCTTGCAAACACTTTTTTCTGTGCTTACTGTCTAGCATTCACACTGCAATTGATGCCCAAGGATATTTGGCATGCACACCGGAGCAGCCAGGGATTGAACCACCAGCTTTCCGATTAGTAGATGACCTGCTCTACCTCCTCAGCAACAGCCAGGCAGTTACTAAATTTACAATAAAGAATAAAATAAAACAAAGCAAACAAACAAAAGAAAAACATTTGGTACTACCAGTGCTGCCCCTCAGTCGCCTAGTAGATGGATCTATTGTATAAATCTGAAAATCCTCAGTGACTTCAACCTCTTTGAGATTTTTATTAAAGTCCAATATATAAAGTTTACACCCCCAACAAACAAGGCATGTTATATCATTCTCATTACATATAAACTACTGTTAGTATTAAAACCAACTTAAGATGATCAGTAACCATTAAAACACTCTAAGCCAGACAGCTGTTAACATGGCTGTGTACTCACTGCCTTTAAAACACTGCAAATCAATAATCTAATCAAGGGCAATCATGGCTCCATTAGGATTTAATCAGGCTCTGTAATTACATGTGAACAAGGTAATTACACTTTGATAACATGTAACCACCTCAGTGGGCTGTGCCTTGCATTCAGAGCATGTCTCCCTCCTGCTTGGTTAACTGCGATGCCTCTGCTCTTGGCTGTTTTACTGAAGAATGCTCAGCACACTGCAGCTCCCTCTAGAAATTACAAAAGCAGGCTCGAGTCTGCTAACATTGAATATACAAGTGCCTGTTTAAGTTGCTAAGACTGAGCAATGTTAATGCTTTCTAAAGTAGTTAGTCTTGAGCACACATGTCACATTGCTTGCTTGAAGAAGTTCTTTTTCAAAACTGTTCACATTCACTACATACACACACCAGATGACAGTCATTAAAAAAGTCAGACAGGTCCTTCCACTGAATAAGAACTTATTTTAGGTTGATAAAGGTAATTTAGTCTTCCAGTTAACAGAGTGTTAGAGCATTTTAAATCTGTTGCTGACATTCCCAGATGACTGGATTACATGTGAATCTACTCACTTAAAAACAAAGTAACTGAGAAAAAATGAAGCAAAGACTGAGACCCCCTGAGTTAAGACAGAGCAACATTTTAGTGGCTTTCATGGAAGTGTTTTCTAAGACCGAGACTTGAACCGCAACAATAGTATGCCTTTCAGATCTGAGCTGATTGAACCTGTTTGAAATGTTAAATGAGACCTGAGGCCAGATATGAAGTGGCTGCATTTTTACCCGACTTCAACATGCTGACTCAGTTTATCAAGCTGAACTAACAGATCTTCTATTGCTCACTGTGTCAATGGCATTTACTTGATTGATAATTCTTAACATCCATCCCATTTTAGTTTTTTTTCCATTGGACTCAAAGTAAAAATATCATATTGACAGTAGATAACAGAAAATGTTTTTTAAAAAAGTGCTTCCTGTATGTGTTCAGACAAGTCTTCCTGTCTGACCACCAGTGTTGGTCAAGTTACTTGAAAAAGTAATCAGTAACTAAGTACTGATTACTTCCCCAAAAAAGTAATCCCGTTACTTTACTGATTACTTATTTTCAAAAGTAATTAATTACTTAGTTACTTAGTTACTTTTTAAAAACACGATTTACAACCTGAAGAGGTGATAAAGCGATATATCTTTCAGCCCAATTCTACTTTTTCTACATAATCCATCATACAAAATGTAATCAAATGGAAAAGTCTCTTTTTAAAACTTGTTTTATTAGTTTTAATCTTTTAACTTTATGCATCAAGCAAAAATTTAATTATATGCAACATTCTCTGAGTTGAATAAATTAGTTTAACATTTAAACCTATTTTCTGCACATTCCAGCACATAAAATATTTTTTTTGTTTACACTCACTCTTTCAAATAGATGCAAGTAAAACACAGCAGAACATAAATAAAGTCAAAGACTAAGCGGTCCTGTTGCTCTATTTTCACCTGTAAAGCAGGACTGCGGTAGGCGGAGGTTTACCCTGGTGCAGGTGTGCAGCGGTCAGTGGAAGGATACGGCAGTGTCTCTGTGAGTTTCCCATTACGTCATTGCGCTCTCGGTGCTTGCTTGGAAGTTTAGGGGGTTTTTTCGCTGTAAAAAGAAGTTTTCTTCCCACGCACAACGGACGCTAATGTTTTTGTCACTTTTTATGGAATCAAACTCAAAGTAAGGTCAGTACTTCCACGCTTTAAACGCTGCACGCTCATACTCTCTCCCACAATCGATATGTGATCCATTGTTGATCTGCACACAGCTGTTGTCACGAACGGCGCACTCGCTTACGTCACTGTCGTGAGACATTCTCGCAAAAAATCACGGTTTTAGTAACGCAGTAACGCAGCGTTCCTACGGGAAAGTAACGGTAATCTAATTACCGTTTTTGCAATAGTAATCCCTTACTTTACTCGTTACTCGAAAAAAGTAATCAGATTACAGGCAACGCGTTACAAGTAACGCGTTACTGCCCATCTCTGCTGACCACACTTTGTACTTAGGTTACTGGGAGTTAAAGGATTACCTTTGCTGAATATTTTTAGGAATATGATACAAAACACGTGGAATAATAACACTTATGTTATGTTTTACTTGGGCAAAACTGCAGTTGGGGTAAGTCATCAATGACTTACTCTAACACTGCAATTGAAAGATGCAACTTATGAACTTATTTTTATTAAATTGTCCTCCAAAGTTTTCACAAACTGACACACCTCAAAAACTATTCACATTTTTTTTTTTTTTACCAGAGATCCCTTTTCACCTTCCTCTACAACAGAAAAATATGGTATGGTTTGGGTCAATACCAGTGATGATTTTGGCCTCTTCTGTCCCCTGATTGTAAATTCTTAGGAGAACATTTTTTTTTTAAAAACCCACAAATGTTATAATCTGATAACACGCAGTTTGATTTAGGAGTAATTAGATCTCATAAGGTTATTGTTTCAAATTTATTTAAGATAAATGGAAATCTATTAATACAATTTGACAAGTTTGACACATGCATGTTAGCACAGATCAATATGACCAGAAAAACACTATCAAATACAGTGGGGCAAAAAAGTATTTAGTCAGCCACCGATTGTGCAAGTTCCCCCACCTAAAATGATGACAGAGGTCAGTAATTTGCACCAGAGGTACACTTCAACTGTGAGAGACAGAATGTGAAAAAAAAATCCATGAATCCACATGGTAGGATTTGTAAAGAATTTATTCGTAAATCAGGGTGGAAAATAAGTATTTGGTCAATAACAAAAATACAACTCAATACTTTGTAACATAACCTTTGTTGGCAATAACAGAGGTCAAACGTTTACTATAGGTCTTTACCAGGTTTGCACACACAGTAGGTGGTTTTTTTGGCCCATTCCTCCATGCAGATCTTCTCGAGAGCAGTGATGTTTTGGGGCTGTCGCCGAGCAACACGGACTTTCAACTCCCGCCACAGATTTTCTATGGGGTTGAGGTCTGGAGACTGGCTAGGCCACTCCAGGACTTTCAAATGCTTCTTACGGAGCCACTCCTTTGTTGCCCGGGCGGTGTGTTTTGGATCATTGTCATGTTTGAAGACCCAGCCTCGTTTCATCTTCAAAGTTCTCACTGATGGAAGGAGGTTTTGGCTCAAAATCTCACGATACATGGCCCCATTCATTCTGTCCTTAACACGGATCAGTCGTCCTGTCCCCTTGGCAGAAAAACAGCCCCATAGCATGATGTTTCCACCCCCATGCTTCACAGTAGGTATGGTGTTCTTGGGATGCAACTCAGTATTCTTCTTCCTCCAAACACGACGAGTTGAGTTTATACCAAAAAGTTCTACTTTGGTTTCATCTGACCACATGACATTGTCCCAATCCTCTGCTGTATCATCCATGTGCTCTCTGGCAAACTTCAGACGGGCCTGGACATGCACTGGCTTCAGCAGCGGAACACGTCTGGCACTGCGGGATTTGATTCCCTGCCGTTGTAGTGTGTTACTGATGGTGACCTTTGTTACTTTGGTCCCAGCTCTCTGCAGGTCATTCACCAGGTCCCTCCGTGTGGTTCTGGGATCTTTGCTCACCGTTCTCATGATCATTTTGACCCCACGGGATGAGATCTTGCGTGGAGCCCCAGATCGAGGGAGATTATCAGTGGTCTTGTATGTCTTCCATTTTCTGATGATTGCTCCCACAGTTGATTTTTTCACACCGAGCTGCTTGCCTATTGTAGATTCACTCTTCCCAGTCTGGTGCAGGTCTACAATACTTTTCCTGGTGTCCTTCGAAAGCTCTTTGGTCCTGGCCATGGCGGAGTTTGGAGTCTGACTGTTTGAGGCTGTGGACAGGTGTCTTTTATACAGATGATGAGTTCAAACAGGTGCCATTCATACAGGTAACGAGTGGGGGACAGAAAAGCTTCTTACAGAAGACGTTACAGGTCTGTGAGAGCCAGAGATTTTCCTTGTTTGAGGTGACCAAATACTTATTTTCCACCCTGATTTACGAATAAATTCTTTACAAATCCTACCATGTGAATTCATGGATTTTTTTTTCACATTCTGTCTCTCACAGTTGAAGTGTACCTCTGGTGCAAATTACTGACCTCTGTCATCATTTTAAGTGGGGGAACTTCCACAATCGGTGGCTGACTAAATACTTTTTTGCCCCACTGTATATGAAGCAGCTTAATGCATCCCCTGCATGGCAAGGAATCTTTTTTCTATTGCTACATTAAGCTACAAAATTCTCACCTGATGTTACAAACTCCATAAGCTACAAATGTGTACCCCCTGTTTGTGGGGTTCATTAAGTGTACCTCAGAAGGTGCAAGACCAGTGGCAAGCCTTTGTACCTCAACAGGTAGAAAAGTATTAAAGTGTAAAACAGAAACAAACCCCGTGTAATGCGCTCACAAGCAAATCACAAAAATGCCCTGATTTCACATAAGTCCATGAGAAGCAGCAGAAAAATGGCACAGCAATCTTCCTGCTATCTGTGTCTCATCTGTAGTCCCAACTGAGGCACCTCTGAGCAGAGCTGGATCTATACTTCAGCTACAAATGCTTCAGGCTCAGCACTAATGTCGCTCTTTTACACATTTTAAAATGGAAGAGATTAAATAAATCACCTCCCCACTATCCACCTCACCTAAATATGACTCCCCGGTAACTTCAGAGCTCGAGGCATTGGGGAGGGCGACATTAAAAAAAAAAACAAGAAGTGAAACGATGGTACTGTAACTCAAATTAAGGCACAAATCTGTGAATGACAAATGACAGCAGAGGATAACGTGAACACTATTGAGTACAAGTAAAGTGGAATGGCTAAACAGACTGATGGAGAAGGGCTACACACACACACACACACACACACACAGAGTAGGAAAACCAAATGGATTGCATTTACATACATATACTGTATGTGAAAGCAGAAGTCATGCACAAAAGTTGAGAAAAGGAAAAAAAAGTAAACACACACACACGTGTGCACACACAGATACAGAAAAGTCCCACTGAAATGCCTATTATAAATCAACTCAAAGCAGCAGCCCTTATGCTTCAAAGTCATCTCTGAATCGCTTATCCACTCATTGAGCCGCACTATAAGAATACCAATTTATAGTCTTCTATCATATCACTGAAAGAGACAAGGGGGCAGAGTGAGATGAGGGGCGAGAGAGGCAGGCAGACAGAGAGTGAGAGGCAGGGAGAGTGAGAGTGAGAATTTCAAATACCTGTTTATACATTTGAATTGCACAGAAACATAAAAAAAATTACTGATGTTCACTCCTGGCATATATGAATATATGAATACACTCTCTCTCTCTGTCTCTCTCACACACACACACACACACACACACACACACACACACACACACACACACACACACACACACAGTAGTCCCAGAGCTGCAAGACAAGAGAGGAGAGTGTTCTGGGGAAAAAGCTTCCTCATTGGTGTGCAAGGCTGCACATGTTCCAACCCTCCTTTCTATCCCCTCTGTGTGTGTGTGTGTGTGTGTGTGTGTGTGTGTGTGCGTGTGTGTTCATGTCCGCGTGCTAGCATTCCCTCTCTTTCCTTCACAGCTACTAAAAAGACACAGAGGACCTATTGTGCCCAAGGAAGGAAAATCACTCCATTTTCAGAAAAGGAGAGGAATGAACAGCACTCCCTCTCTCTCCCTCTCTCTCCCTCTCTCTTGCTTCTCCCCTCCCATTCACGCGGCAGCTGAAATGGTGAAGCTTGTTAAAAAGGAAGCCCGCATGACAGCATTCACAGCTTTGCTTACCGCAGCATTCCCCTACCCTCTCGCACGCCGTGCGCCTTTGCACCAGAAACCGTGGATGAAAGCAACTCAAAAAAGAAAAGTTAAGGGGCCATGAGCGAGAGAGGGAGGAAGAAGAAAGACAGGGGAACGGGTAGAGAAAATGTGAGGATTTGGAGTAAATGAGGTGTTTCAGTGGGAATAGCAGAACAACATTAAAAAGAGAGAGCTTTGTTTTATTATTATTACCTGTTCAGGGTTGCAGTGTGCTTGCTCAGGAACTGGCTGCAAACCATATTATTTCAAAACACTGCCTACTGAGAGAAAGTCAGGCTCCTGCCTGCTAATATTAGTTTACAAAACTAATACGGAAACTTTGCATTCCAATGGTCCAGTGATGTAAGTAGCTCAACTCTCATTGGACAAATAGATAATTATGGCCAGTTGATGTAATTCTCGTGTGTGAGTGTGTGAATGTTGGGTAAAAAGCACTTGTGTGAATGAGGCTTGAAATAAGAAAGTGCTTTGAGCGCTCAAATAAAGTAGAAAAGCACTATTTATGTACCAGTTCATTTACTTTTGCTGGGATAAATGTTGAACTATGATGATCTTGTTCTTTAGCCCAGGTATATTAACTCATATAGTAAATGACCATTTTTGGTTTTGGCTTTGGTATCATTATTTTGAAAGTTCAGTCACTGGTAACAAGCCAACCCAGGACTTTCTTGTCATTTTCCCAACTGGCAGGTTTATTGACCAGATTGCTGTTGTGGTAGTCCTAGATTTTATGCAGCTGTTTCTCCAATCAGTCTCTTTTTCTGCATCTGGATGAACTCAAACTCCACCAGCTTATGTTGATGGTGAACATCACGGTTATGCTCTGGAGGTTCAGGAGAGGACCAGGAGGGCCGAACCTGCAGGTCTGTGTGCGTCTGAGCAGAGCACTAATGTTCTGACAAAACTACTGTTGAAAGCTGCAGCCAGCTGATATTTGATTCATGGTCACATGTTTGAGTCCATTTGTGTAGCTACAAAGAGAATTGTTGTAAGAATTCATCCTATGCACAGGTTATAAAGACGCCTTACATCATTCAAAAGTCAACAGCACAGACCTGTCGAACTGGTGCCATACGAGGGCCAACAACTGATTGGTGAACAAAAAAGAAAGTGACATAGGTTCACCATAAAAATGAAGACATCAAGCATACAAGATTAGCAAAAAAAGAAAGTCCATAGTTCTGTCATTGAACGACTGGGAGATGTGGTAAAAAGATCTGAAAATCTGCTTTCCATTTGAAAGGTGTTTTTTTCTAAACTATAGTTTCTCATATGATTCAGTGCAACCAGATCATCTTGTAGCAAACCACAAAAGTTCAAAGCAGCACATGTAGCCGTACATATGCAATATGCACGGCTCGCCCAATGCCTTTAAGCTTAAGCAGACCTATTTTAGAGCAAGGATTTCTAACTGAATTAAAACAGACAAAAAAAAAGAACACTGGAAAATACAACCGTTTCAATGAAATGGAGTATAAACGTACTCATCTCCTTGGCGTGAGACTCTCTGCAGGTCCTAGCCATCAGATTGGAACGAGGCCCTGTTACCGACAACATTTCAGCACCCTGGACAGCAACACAATAGCCTGGAGTTATCCAGCAGAGGCAGGAAAACAAGGACAAAAGACAGAGGAGGAGGTGAAGGAGGGCAGCAAGCCAGGGACATAAAAAAGGAAGAAGTGGGGGAAGAGAAGAATTCGGCTGCTGGAAGGCCATTCACACAGAATACAAAGAGCCAATGTCAACTTGGGTAGGACTTGAAGAGCAGAAAACAGAATTAGCATTAGAGTGGCCTGCAGAGTTCATCCATGTCGCACGCCTGGGAACGAGAGGAGGACAGGCCAAAAAGTGTAGAGGGGGGATGACACAAACAGCAGTCATTTTCCAACAGCAGCTTGCTGTCATGGAAAATCAGACCTCTTAATGCTGTGCAGCACATTTTCTTTTACTGCTCCTCGAAATGGTACCCCCACCATGAGAACAATTCTACTCAATGCAAAGTTCACAAAGTAGCCAAGTAGAACCCAAATAGCTGGCATTACATGTGGAGAAATGTTGTCAGCTCTCTGCATACTGCAGCCTGCCCTCTATTTCAAGTTTCCTTTTACTGCTTACTCACAAGGGGCTACCTACTACTTCTAATTGCAACATTAATGACAGTTCTTCTCTCCTGCAAGATTAAAATGCTTAAGAAGGAGCAGTTGTTAAAAGAAAAAGCCACATTCTCTATTTACATACCTCCCTCAAGTCCAGCTGGTTTCTTTTCTGACAGTACAAGCAGCACTTAAGAGATATTTGGACAAACCCTTGACCCTGCTGAAGAAAAAACTGAACCTTGTAGTGACCCACACTGGGGATGGATTTTCAAGGAAGTGTTGAATGGCTAAGTTAGCCACAAAGGAGGTCCCACCTTGCAAAAGGTTCTTAAAAATAACTTAAAAAGGCAGCTTTGCTAGACAACTACAAAACACTGACATCTGGTTAAACTCTTAACATCCACATGATTGCTGGTGACCTGTTGAGACCTGGAGCTGGTTTACATTGACTTCTTTATGTGCAAGTTTCACCTATTTGCAATACCCAAAAAGAAATTTCCTGACACAAGATGTATAAGGTCAAAATGTATGTAAGAGAATCAGAAGATAATGTCTTCTAAACTGCCAAGAATGCAGTCCAACCCTAACTCTACCCCTGTGATTTGCCAGCCACCAGGTGATGTTATGAGGCTATAAAGTGAAAAGATGTTTAGAAAAAGAAGTCATCAAGTATATTGAGTCACAAAGGGAAAATAGAGGTCGCCTTCTTCTGCCACATTGCTACAAATCCTGTCCACCAAGCCCTCGAAGTGCATGGATGTTGATTTTAGGGATAAATCTAGTCGTGACCTCTAAAGAAGCGTTCCTTTATGTCTAAATTTGGTTGAAAATCTTTTCTGCACATTAGAAAGAATTAAATAAAGGCTAAAGTTGGTTCAAAACTTAAAGTCTGAGAGATACGTGCATCACATGTTGGTGTTTCAAAAATACGAGCATGCGTCTCCAAACTAACATCATTAATATATATATTGAGTGAGACAGTCTCAAGCAAATTTTACCATGAAATAGAAAGAATCATTTATATGTAGATATATATATAACAATATTCTATTTTTTAAAGCACCATTAGTACTGGTTTGTACATGATGAGTAGCTGTATGATGATTGCCATCTCAAAGACAAACAAAGGTTGATCAAATGCTGCATTTGTTTGCTCTACAAACACAGAAAATATAGCTAGGTATGATCTAAAAGTCTAAACCATCATGTCTGTAGAAAATTTAACCCAGTTTTCCCCTGCTCTAAAATCTGCCTGGTGTGCAGTACATGGCTAATTTGACTATCCACTATTTCTTTTTCAAGCTTTAATCTACAGAAAACTTCCCCATAGACACAATTCAAGGTTGAAAGAATTGATCCAAGCTTTGTTTTACAATGACAACTTTTCTCATTTCACTTTTCAACCATATTCAGTTCTTCAGCCCTCTGATATCAAGGTTATAATCCTGACTCTTTCAGGCAGGATTATAGTCTGACAGCCTTAGACATGATTAGCCATTTTTCCACTTCAGTACATCTGCAAGACAGCCAGCAAACCCGAACCCAGACCCAGAGCACTAAGAAACACATGTAGATATTTGGGCTAAATCTGGTCAGACAGTCAAGAAAATAAAAATAAAAAAATGTCTTGGACATGACTCGCCAACACCTCTGTAAACTCCCTGGACAAGCAAATGATGACTGAGCAGAAGCCGACATTTACTGACATCTGCTGCTTGGTAGGAATGCAGCAAATATCTTTCAGCTGCAGGAGAAAAGGAAAAAAAAGAAAAAAGAAATCTCGTCAATCATTAGAGGGCCCATCACATTTCATTACAGACAGAGTGAGTGCGAGAGGAGGAGGAGGAGCTGCAGGCAGGCTCTATTTTCATTTTCTCTGGCTGTAACCACACACACACACACACAAACACACACACACACACACACAGCAGTCGGCACAGCGTAACACCACATCCAAAAATAATCATGCACAGTGGAAACAAAATTCACTCCCAGCTCAGGATCTTGACAAAGTGCTTCAGTGAAAATTTAATTGCGCTGCTTTGCCGCACTGTATTGCTCACCTATAGCATACAATGTTGTCTAGAAGTTGTACAGCTCCAAAGACACATAGCAAAATAATATGGTCTTCCCTGGCAGGAACCAACATATAACTTCACACCCGGTCTCGAGTTCATTTTTTTCCTTTTTTTTCTTTTGAAACGGACAAATAAATCTTCTATTTTACATAAAGATTTCTTTAAAATACAGCACTTTGAAAAAGAAAAAAAGACATTTCCAGTTTGCAGAGAGCATCGTTGCTAAAATAGTTGAGTGCAAAGGCACTTTCTGGGATAAGTATTGTATGATTTCGCCATTTGTCGGGTGTTGAAAAGGTTTTCTTTGATGGTTTTAACACTCACCATTTATCTGTGTAGGCTAAAAAATATATACAGGAATGTCAGTCCTCTTCTACAAAGAATAACTCTTTTTGTCTTTGTCACTGGGAAAATAAAATACAGTTTTTGTACACAGTCCTGCCCATTTTGGATACCTGCTGTCATCAAAGTCTTTTTCTTTTTTTTTTTAGAATTTCCTTTTTCCAAAAATGAAGAAATAATTTATACCTTCCAGAAGAAAAAAATAGACCTGCATAATAATATACTTCTTATATTTCTTTTATACATCTTGGAAAGAAAAAAGAGAGAGAAGAAAAGCAAGAGAGAGAGAAAAAAAGATCATCAGAGGCTTCAGTTCACTTCCAGTCTGTCATGTAGGATTGAACACAGATAGATAAGATAGATATATAGAGAGGGCTATTATTACAGTAACAGCGTGATTATTACGAATGCGGCCGTTGTCACTATCTTACAGTTGGCTCATGGCAGTCTGTTTCTCCAGAACCTCCAGGTAGTCGGGCTCTGCTTTTAGCTTTCCAGGGAGCAGGAGTGGGTGCTCATTTTTAGAAGGGTGTTCGGGCCCAAAGTATTTCCTCGGGGTGCCATACAACACAGTTTTGTTCACCCTGTCCTGGTTGCTGATGTGCCTCCGTGCTGTGGCAGCCTCATAAGGGGGCACGATGCAAGGTCTCTTAGGCAGAGTGCAAAAGTTGTAGGTGAATGGAGGGATGCCTGCCGTTGTGGGGAGTTCTTTGTTGGGCCTTTCCCCTAAGTTCTGATACAACATCTCAGGAGGCTCCGGGGTGACCAAGCCACATGACGTTGGAGATTTATCCATAAAATCCACTGTGCTGATGGTGTAGGCCCCTGGGCTGCGGTGAAGGATGTCGTCCTTCTTTGTGTCCAGTGGCCCAAAGCTGAGCTCCTTCAGGTTGCGGTAATAAGCCACCTGTTCACCATCCTTCTGCATGTAAATGGGGTTTTGGCACATGGAGCCCACGGGTGGGGGAATGTAGTTATAAACGTGGCTTTCAGAGCTTTTGTCTTGGGTTGGTTCAGGAGCGTAGGAGCCATACTGCACTTGGAAAGAGTTGAGATCTAAGTTGTTAGCACCTGTGGGGATGTGTTCAACCCCTTTGCGCCGTTTTAGAACAAAAACAAAGAGGCCAGCGCCAAAGCAGACCGACAAGATGAAAACCACAAGGAGCCCAAGTATGAGGACTGAAAGGGGGACCTCGGGGTGTAACTCAGGGGTGTGGAGGCGGGATTCAGTGGGGCTGACTGAGCTGAAAGAAGAAGACGGGGAAGAAGTGGGAGAAGAAGAAGAGGAAGAGGGGGTGGGGGCTTCAGTGTGAGGGCTGCTTAATGTGGGAGCTTTCGTAGGGGGTGCCTGCTGCAGTGGGGGCACCTCGCTGGGCTCAGGGCAGATGGCCTCATTGCGAAGGGAGCGCAGTAGGCGCCCCGCATGCTTCGAGGGGGAATCACAGGTTATTTCATTAACCACCACGCTGGTACTGGACAGCTCCATCCAGTTTTTGAGGGCGACGATGTCACAGGTGCAGTCCCAGGGGTTCTCCTGCAGGTCGATCTGAATGAATGCAGACAGCTGGTCTAGAACACCGCGAACTGGAAGGTAGGAGAAATGATTATTCCGCAGGTTGAGTCTTGTTAGCATGGTGCCCCCGAACACATTGTCAGGGAGGGATCGCAGCAGGTTGTTGTTGAGAAACAGCAGCTGAAGGTTGTGAAGTGAGTTAAATGTTTGTGGTAAAATTTCCTTGATGATGTTATATTCCAAATAGAGATACTGGAGAGACTGCAGACCAGCAAAGAGAGACTGAGAGAGTGATTCAATATAATTCCCATTCAGATATAACCGTCTGAGGTTTGTGAGATTCTCAAAAGCTCCTTCTTGAATCACTGCTATCCTGTTATTCCCTAAATGCAGCAGCTCCAGCGAGCTGTACTCAGTCAGATCAGTTCTGTAAATCATTTGTAAATAGTTACCAGTGAGGTGGAGTTTTTTTGGGTAGGAGGGCTTGGGGTGAAGCTCAGTAATGTTGTGTAACTTCCGCTCTTGGCAATTGATGTTCAGTCCACTCTCTGGATTTTGTGACGTGCAAACGCACACACTGGGACACAGCATGGGCACAGGGGAGCGTGTTTGGTAAACCATTATGGGCCCAAAGACGTGTTTGTCCTTTGAGAGGCGAGGGGTGGGTCTGTAGCGCATTTTGGGAGGGCGAGAAGCTTTTGGGGCTCGGGTGGGGGTGTTAATACCAGGGTGGTAGGTCGGGGCCAGGGCCCCTGGAAAATGAGAGTCGGAGGCAGGGTGAACACGCTCCCCTGCGTTCCTGCGGGGGCACAGATCCTGCTTTATGAGCTGTGTGATGTCTTTGCCGTGCAGCCTGAATGGCGTCTCACACACTATGTCCCCCACAAACACAGAGATGGTGTCCAGCCAGGATTTGAGGGGGATTAGATCACAGGTGCAGTTCCACGGGTTCTCCTCTAGCTGAATCTCCATGATGCCACCTATGTGCTCCAGGACCCCTGCAAAGGGCAGCATCTTCAGTCGGTTACCACGTAAATCCAAATGCGTGAGGAGCACAAAGCGGAAGATATTAGGAGGCAGAGACAACAGCAGGTTGTCGTTGAGGATCAACACTTTGAGCTTGTTCAGTTTACTGAAAGCGCCAGGCTCGATGGCACTGATATAATTATAATCTGCCTGTAAATACTCCAAACTCTCCAATCCTGTAAACGTGTCCTCTTTAATCACCTCCAAGTTATTGTTGTTCAAGTGGAGCCGCTTCAGGAAGCGGAGCCCGTTAAAAGCACCCGGTCGGATCTCCTGCAAGCCATTATTTCCAAGATGCAGCGAGGTGACATTGCCGTAATTGACGAACTCATTTGCGCTGAGCCGTGACAGGAAGTTTCCGTTCAGAAAAAGCTGGGAGATTTTATTGGGAGGCGCCTGAAACTGGCTGACGGTGGTAAATCCTTTATTCTCGCAGTTGATGTTCAGGATGTTCTCTCGCTCTTCGCAGACGCAGCGCGTCTTGCAGATATCTTTGGAGGCTGAAGTTTTGCGGCTCTCCGTTTCGGACGGTGACAGGCTGGTGACCGTGAGGACGCTCAGCAAGAGGACGCCGCTCAGCATTTTTACAGCCAGGAAAGGTCGCTGAAATATAGATCCAGCATTTAAGTTTGCTGCACGAGCCTGGGATGGAAGATATGGGGGTGGGAAAAAAAAGAAAAAAAACTGGGAGTGAGTCCTCACTGTAGGGAGAGAGGGGAGAAAAAAGGAGGTAGAGGCGCTCACACGGACACAAACAGGCGCTCATACAAGCTCAGAGGCGCGCGGGGGGAAAAGGCGCACCGCCGTTATTTGGTATAAAAAATGGGACCGTGACGCACAGGGGATGCGCAAATCTTTCCATTGACCTTCACAATGATTTCCAAAAACTGTTTTAAATCCCTCACAAATGTAATCTATCCTTGACAAGCAAAAGATACAAACCACCGCGAATCGCCGGGATCCTGCTTGTTGGATGAACTTGGCACATTGTCAGAGGCAGAGAAAAAAAAGCCGCTTACTGCAACCCTCTTTTTCCTTCAAGAGAGCTCCGATTTATTCAGCAGTTTCACGCAGATCAGCAGCAGCTGCAGCCAAATATTCACAGGGAGACAGTGGCCGCGAAACGCTGCCTCGTTTCCACTCCACGCAGAAGAGGCGCTCCATTATAGTCCAGGCAGGAAAAAGCACTTAAAAAAAAAGATCCATAAAAATTGCGCAAAGATGCACCATGACGCACTACTGGCCGTCCTTATAACCTTCTTTCTTTTTCTTCGTTTTCCCTTTTAAAGAAAAGAGGAGGGCAAAAGTGAGTTCGCAGAAAGAAAACAGGAGAAAAAGCAGCGCTGTGATTGAAAGAGAAGTACAGGAGAGAAATATTCCCGGAGCTGAGACATAACTACAGCCTGTGCTGTCCTCCTCCTCCGCTCCGCACACTGAGAGCAGCACTGAGCGTCTGCTGCTGCTGCTGCCCGACTGCGTTCGTGTGTGTTTGAGAGAGAGAGGAAGGAACCCATGGGGCCGTTACGTCACCTACACAGTCAACACACACACACACGGGCTGAGAAGGAAACCAGCAGCCCGCAAAACGATACGTCTTTTTTATTGACTCCGACCGCATAGCAAACTTATCTTTTCCCAAAGTGAATGCGAATTCTACTCCTGTCTCTGCAAACAAGGAGAAAATTTTAGCTAGAAATAAGGGATGCTATAAGTTTATCAGTGTGTGTGTGGTTTTAGAAATGGAAGTTGGGGGGGTCTGCTCTCTAAAGCTTAAGATTACTTTTCAAAGTAAGTTCAAACTGGAAGCTGTTACACAATATCACTTAAAAGCCACAATTGTAACAATTTAAAGTGCATTCAGCACATTCTTACCCATACTGCAGAAAATACAAATGCAATGATGGTGTATTGCATTTGTAATACACGGTGTAATACGGTGTACACTTTTTGCACGTTTTGCAGGTGCAAAACGTGCAAAAGGTGTAAATGGAGTAATACAGAAACTGAATTACAGAAATCATTTTGTCTATCGCGAGAAGATTCGTTTGTAGCTTTCTTTTTTGAAGATATGTATATGTTACCCATGACACCACTAGGAGGCAGGAAAGGCCTCTTTACAATCTCCATGTGTCTCATGATTTTCTCACTGTTACTTTTCTTTTGTCGTATGTCGCTTTCATGTTCACACACCCCTTTACTGTACAGAGATGCTATTAATGTCAGGAAGAAG
Source organism: Mchenga conophoros (assembly GCF_057382185.1). Taxonomy (NCBI): domain Eukaryota; kingdom Metazoa; phylum Chordata; class Actinopteri; order Cichliformes; family Cichlidae; genus Mchenga; species Mchenga conophoros. The sequence continues at coordinate 15,349,549 of NC_140527.1, read as the reverse complement.
TAAACTCAGATAAAAATTGAAATTATTCAAATTAACAGAGCCCATTAGAGATTAATATAAAACATTTAAAGGAACAATTTTTAATCAGAGTACAGCGTCAAGCAAGTGAAACTTCTGGGATATTGATCTGTTCAGTTATATCATAGAGGGACTATTAATCAGTTTCAGTTGCTTTGGTGTTAATGAAATTAACACCAATTAACATAAAATAAACTTAACGAACAACTGCCAAAACAGGAATGCTTTTACAGGTGGCGACCACTGCCGTTCTTTATTCCCCTTCTTTTCTGACAGTTTTTTTTTAACTCTGGGAGTGCTGAACATGGCCATAGAATGTCCTTAACCCATCAGCAGGACCTTTGTCTGCTCCTTTGTTTCATTTTTATTCATCCTGTTCCTGTTGGCACAGACTTCCCGAGAGCCCTAGGTCTCCCAGTGGGCCCTGTACTCACTGCCTGGCATTGTGGAGTCTGACTGGCATTTGCCATAGAATACCTGAATTGGCAAGTCCACCACTGGAGTCCTGTGCTTTTCATACATGAGAGCAGGTTTACCCTGAGCACATGTGATAGATGTGAAATGTTTTCGAAAAGCCATGGAGAAGGTTATGCTGCCTTTAATATCATGCACCATGTCTGGTTTCGTGGTTGGTCAGGGATGGTCTGGGGAGGCATATCCATGAAGGGATGCACAGACCTCTGTACACTGTTAAAAAAAAACATCTTAAAACAACGGTAATATTCCGGCAACTGGGGCACCAAAATACGACCGTGAAATAACAGAAAATAACTGTCCCATAAAAATACGGTTATTTCCAGTAATGAAAATACAATTAGTTGCACTAATTTGACATGGGATCTCGCCTTTTTCAAGTGCCGCTAAACATTAAATCGGGAACATGTTAATGTGATTAAACAATGAAACCACCTATAAATAGGAAAAAAAAACATCTTAAAAAAACGGTAATATTCCGCCAGCTGGGGCGCCAAAAATACGACTGTAAAATAACAGAAAATAACTGTCCCATAAAAATACGGTATTTTCAGTAATGAAAACAGAGTTTGTTGCGCTAATTTGACATGGGATTCTGCCTTTTCCAAGTGCTTTTAGACATTAAATTAGGAACATTTTTACGCGATCAAACAATGAAATTACCTATAAACAAGGTCACTGAATGTGGAAATATGAATCATAATACGTAAATGTACAGAATATACAGTTAACAGTTGGTTTACGTAATAATTGATTGCATGCCCTGGGACAGACTGACAGAGAAGAGGCTGCCATATCGCACCATCGGCCCCTTTGGCTATCACTAGTAGGCGGTAGGTGAAGAGTCTTGACCATGGACACAACGACGGAGAGTGTCGGAGCCAGGGCGCGAACCGGCAATCTTCTGATCACAAGGCAAAATGCCAACTCATGAGCCACGAACGGCCTAACTAGCAGCGACAATAATACTTATGTGATGTAACACAAGCTTATAGGGATCATGTTATATACTTTTCCATAGCATTACATTTGAATTCAACAGTTCAATCTTTCAAATAACGGACAGATATTTGTGAAATCATGATACATTTGTGAATGTATTTTAACAATCTAAATATGCATATGTACAGACAGATACATTTAATAATCATGACAATTATGTTGTATTACATTGATTACATTACAGTGATTTAACGTTAATTTACATTCAAAATGTGAAGTCAAAGTCTATTTACGTAACTTTAATGATATTCTAGAAGAACAGAACATTACTGTGAAATGCACAGTAAAATACCTTCATATTAGGGTTTTTTCCTACGGTCGCAGCCATACCCGCGACCTTGTTGTTAGTTCACATTCATTGGCCGATGCGTAGCGTCATGTTATTTATATTAATTGCAATTCCTACCTCTACATTTCTTTTTCAAATTATGTAATTAGCACAGCGTGTCCGAGCAATGTTTTACATTGTGGCATGCAGAGAAATCTTAACAAAGAAGCTCACAGAGAGAGATTGAGCTTGTTATTTAACCCCAAGCTGGTAGGGGGAGCTCTTTATTAAAACACTTGTGGTGCTACAATATGCCTCAAGGTTCAACAACAGCACAACAGAAGTCACTCATGGTACAGCACTCTCTCTACAAAACAACAACTGTCAGTGACGCTGCACCACGGCGTAAACACAACATTCAAGATAACAGTTAAACGTAACGTAACCATAAACAATAAAACAAGAACATCTAAACAGCAACACATGCCCCAAGGCATGATGGGAGACATTTCTGGATGTATTTTTACGATCTAAATATGCATATGTACAACAAAATATATTTAACAAACAAGTAAATTGTGTTTTATTACATTTACAGTGATGTTATGTTATTTTACATTTGACGTGTCAGATCACAGTCTACTTATGTAAATGTAATGCTATTCCAGAAAAACAGTACACATCTGTAAAATACACAGTAAAATCATTTGACATTACTATTTTTTGGGACAGTGTAGGTAACAGCATCCTGATTGTTAATAGGTATCAGGATGAAATCCTTGGACTCACTGTCAGACCATTGCTGGTGCAGTGAGTTCTGGGTTCTTGCTGACGCGCACCAATTTCGGGATTCATGTGACAAGAGTATTCAGACAATTCCTGGAGGATGTAGGAGTTGATAGAACTAATTGGCACCCATGCTCAACTGACTTAAATCCATCAGAACACCCCTGGGACATTATGTTTCCGTCTATCCAATGTCGCCAGGTTGTACCTCAGACTGTCCAGACTGTGATGCCTTGTTCCAGATCTGGAAGGAAATCTCACCATCTGTTGGCTTATTCGGATCATGCACTGTTGTCAGGCATGCACAGAAGCATGTTGGGGCCATACAAACTACTTAGTTTTATTTCTACATAATGATGTGACATCCTTTTGTTCCTAACACATTACAAAGTCACATCAGTATAGATTCCAGTAGGATTTTTCCCCATTGAGATCTGATGTGTTTTCAAAGTGTTCCTTTAATTATGCTAAACAGTGTAATAGTACATTATATGCACCCATATGTTGCTCTATTCTTTTCATTCATCAAGTAGTTGTGAAGTACAGTAACATAAAACTTGCTTCCCCAAATCCTTCAAGCACTTTCATGTTAGAAAAACTAGCTTATGCCTTTCAGGCTAAAATGGCTTTTCACTGGAGCTTTACGCTCTGACGTACCAGCATTGTACCGTTTGCAGAGTGTACTTATTTGTACTCCTGTGGTTTGTTCCTTAATGGAGATCAGTCTGGAACTTCTGGTGAGAAATCTTTACTTCAGTGTTATGTACTTTCATTTATACAGCGCTTCAGACTACAAGACATATTCTTAGCATACATTCATAGAGCACTTTATTTACTTCACATCTGTGGTTAAAGTAGAATGATCAGTTAAGCTAACATGCATATGTTTGGCACGCACAAGAAGAACATGCAAACTCTACACACAAAGGCCCAGCTGAGATTTTTGCTATCGGGCAACAGTCCACCACTGAGAAAATAATTTGCCTTTTAAAGAAAGATGCAAAATTAGGTACAAGTTATGGATTTTATGCAAATATACTTTTTTAGCAGTAGTCAACCTGAGGTCCAAGCAGCTCGAGCTGATGGCTTTTGATGTCATTGTCTTTGTGTTTTGAAACCAAAGGGTGGATCTGTCTAAGAACCCGACAAACATGTCACCATCATAGAATAGCAATATGTCAGTCACAAGGTAGACTTTGAAGCTATGTCCATCTTTCATATGCAGTTCATCTGAAAGATTGAAAATATTAGGTGGACAGGATAGTTAACATTAGATCAAACCCAGTCAGTTTTTTTTTTTTTTTTGCTTAAAATTTTCTTTCTTTCACACAAAGAAATTAAATCTTCTTTTGATTTGAACCTAAATAGAGAAGGCCATCTTTAGATGACCTCAGGTTAAAGGTGCATAATTGGTACTCCTGTATAGAACTTGGAGCAACACCATGGCATGACTGATATGCGATTTGTGAAGGGTTATCTAACTCATTCCTGTGAAAGTAGAGTCAGGAAGGGAGTGATGTGGGAGCTGTGGTGAAGCCTGCAGGCAGCATTCTCAGCTGGTGCAGTGGCCTTACTGCAGCCTGCCTGAGGACTGTGACAGCAGGCCAGGCGTGAAGACACAAAGGTGAGGATGATTTTCTCCATGTCTGAGTCTGACAGGACTGGTCCAGCTCTGGTTATGTTCCATGAATTGGAAAAAAAAAGAGCATCGGCTGTAAAGACAGCTGCTGTAGAAGCGGTAGGCTATTTCACAAGTATATTTTTAAAGTTAATCCTCACTGAGACCCACCTGCAATCTAAATATATCACCTAATAGCATCAGTGAGGAAAATGATGATAGAGAGTGATGCACATAATGATGACTGTGAGCCAGCCTTTTCTTTGTTTATTTTTTTACTGAGAATGATAGCCACCTCACATTTTGGCTATGATTGATGGGGTGAAGGGAGTGCTGGGTAGAAAAGCCTGCAGGTTTCACCATGAGACCAGGTGGGTATATATTGTCAGTGCTTCTCCACAGCACATTTGTCAACTCAATCACAGGCCACTGAAGACAACTGTACCCGAAGCGTGAATGTGTGGGTGTGTTGGAGAGAGAAAACGAAAGCAAAGGGCAAAGCAGGGTAAACTATGGTAACACTAGAGAGCCTGCAGAAATCTTTGTGAATGGGCAAATAATAAACCTAAATAGGAATATTATGGGTCTAATTTCATCAGCATTTCAAATTGTAGAATTAATTTGATGAAATCACTGCAATTAATTTAATCAGGTGAGACTTAAAGAGCAATTAAATTGTTTTTAACCCAGTATGCCCATCAATAAAAAGCTAAACAATATCGAAGCAGTTCTTACATCAGGATGTAATTTCTTCTGCCTTAATCGCCACCTTACCATGATGGCGGGGTTTGTGTGCCCTTATGATCCAAGGAGCTGTATTATCAGGGGCAATTTGGACTTGATAGGGTCTCCCTGCTATTTGTCTGACCTGTTTGAGATGTCAGACAGATAGCATTTTGGAAAGCACCCATGAACAGAAAGCAAACAAGGGATAAAGTTATCCTGCTGAGAGGGGGACTCAAGGGGAAAACCAGGCGGCCAGACATTAGTACATGGGCCCCAGCAGCTTGAATTAATAACTTGGGCCCACCACCCAGTGCTATAGGGGTTGGGTGCCAGTAGACACAGACCCTGGTGATCCAATTGCTAACTGTCAAGGTTGCCTTTAGGGTGCGAGTTTGAGAGATCCTGGCTAAATATAGTCGAAATCGCAATGCAGAGCTTGAGATCTGAAACCAATCTTCTGGTGAGGGGCAAAAACTGGAGCTGACCTGGAGGAAAGGCATTGGGTATACTTGTATCCCCTTGCACATTGGTCACAATGAAGCTGAAGGTGAATGAAGTTCAGTAAGGTTGCATGGATGTGATGCACCACCCAAAATGTTGTCAATAGGGGGTCAGGAACCCCACATGTAAAATAGGGGACTCCTCCAGTAGCAACTCAGTAGACAACAATCACTTTATTAAATAGTGGTTGTGAAAAAAAGCATTCATATTTGTGTGCTCTCCATAAAAAAAAGAGAAACAATAGTTAGCACTGGACATTGGGATGACTGGTTCCATAAATCATCTTCTGAACATTTACCCAGGAGTCTAGGGCTGATGCACGGTGTGGAACTTTGGAGTTTTTTTGAGTTTTATTTTCAGTTGGTGTGTGGTTAGTTATATACGGTGGCTGGGAAGTGCAAATCGCAACAAATTAAAAAAAACCCACAACAAATAACAAAACCCCACAACAAATTACAAAAAGCCCACAACAAAATACAAAAAGCCCACAACAAAATACAAAAAGCCCACAACCAATTACAAAAAGCCCACAACAAAATACAAAAAGCCCACAACAAAATACAAAAAGCCCACAACAAATTACAAAACCCCCACAACAAAATACAAAAAGCCCACAACCAATTACAAAAACCCCACAACAAAATACAAAAAGCCCACAACCAATTACAAAAACCCCACAACAAAATACAAAAAGCCCACAACAAATTACAAAACCCCCACAACAAAATACAAAAAGCCCACAACCAATTACAAAAACCCCACAACAAAATACAAAAACCCCACAACAAATTACAAAACCCCCACAACAAAATACAAAACCCCCACAACAAATTAAAAATCCTTGACGGAAAGGGATTGTCTGAAATCCTGGAAGTGACACAACGATTAGCCTAATAGGGCTTTGGAGTGTGATGTCACGGGGGTGGGCGTGGAAAGGATTTTGGCCCGATCCACCATTTTGGGGGTCTAAGTTAAAAAGGAGCGAAAGCATAGTCATAGTTCGTTCTTGCTGTGTGGTCCGCTGCAATGTTCGATCGCACGACCGGCAAGAGAATAAGCTTGAAAAGGGTTTGTCTTTTCATTCTTTCCCAACCTGGAAGCGACATGAGGCAGCTCGTGTATCGATGTTACCAAATGAAGGCGTCTAGCCTGGATAACAGCTGTGAGACGAGCTGATATCCTGTTCTCTTCCATCTCCAAATATCTGTTGGTGCTCCAGACATTTTCATTCCGGTAAGTTCTAAATATGTTCATATCACTCTTTATAGCCTATTAGTTTTATTTTCGATGCACTCTGAGGTCATAGCAAATTAGAAAAAAACATCCTACTGAGTGATTTTGCAGAACTACCTTCTATTTATAGACTTGCTAATTATTTGGCATTATTGCTGGCAAACCAGCCTATGACAAGGATGACATCGTGACTGGGTTCCAGCGCTACACAAGGGACCTGCTTCAAACATACCACCATGCCAATCAGATTACTTCTTCCATGTGAGGGTGAAGAGGTGACCCTTCTGGATAAGATGGTGAAGGTTTGCTGCCGTTTTGGTGAACAGTGTGATAATAAAACCAGGGAAAAATGAAACCTGCTCCTGTTAAATATTCTTAAGTCTTGTGCTGTATAAATAGTGGTAATTTTTCAAAAGATAAATTGAAGTAATTGATAGTAAATAAAGTAAGGTTAGTAGTGGGTGATATCGTGTAAATGCTGTCATGATTTTGTGTAAACATTTTGTCTATAAAGTGGTTTTAATAAAAAAATTAAAAAAGAGCAAAAATTAGTTTGTTTCTTTATTCAACTTTTGAACAGTGGTACTCAGTCAGTACATATTCAGTAAATGCAAATTATTTACATGGCAGTGCACTTCAGGCATAAATCTAGACCCCTAGATAAAACATTATGGGTCATTCCCACAACCCACAGCTTTACTGTGCTCCAGCAAAGATTCCAATAGCAGTGACAACTCCTCCACATTAGCAGCTGGGATTTTTCGTTTTTGGGGACGGCTCCTTTTACCTTTCAATACGGATGGTCTGTTTATGTTTTGATCCAGAGCCGTTTTTGGGCAGTTGAAGAGGAGAAGTCTATCTTATGGCCAACCTCTGGCTGTAGCTTGGTCATATTACCCAGCAAAACCCAGTATGCATCTGTAACAGTCCTTGTGCCACAGATCTGCACTGTTGCTTCTACATTAAACAGAAGAGCAGCGACACGGGTGCAGGTCTCTGCGACTCCGGCCATACAGGTGCAGTGGGCGGCTTCAACCTTCCCTGTGATGCTCACAATGACCCATGGCTGCAATGCTGCTTCATTCAGTCTTTGAGAGTGCAGTACCTGAAACATACAAAGTTAATTTAAAGACAAGGACTCTAATGAGCCAAGGCCGACATAAATGTGTTTTATCTACTTTCAAATCCATTTTATCATAAATGTAACAAAGTATTTAGAAAGTTAGCACATACATGTAATTTTTCATTTTTTTATGTATCCATCTATAGAACGCTGCATGTTATATTCCAAATCTGCCTGTTCTCTTTCAGAAACCTGCCTTCAGAAAATGAACCTAAAGTATGTAATGCAAGGATGTGATCACTTTCAAGATGGAGAAAGCATAAAGTTTGACTTTAGGTGACAATTATGGACACGTAATATGATAAGGAGATTCTGCAGGTCATTAATCAATGTATTATAGTAAAAAAAAAAATTTTTGTGACACAGAACACAAACATGGACGCAAGATATATAATTTTAATCACGATTACGATCTGGGCTTTCAACGATCATTAAAAATGACTGAGCCAATTATTAGCCCCTCCCTCATTTATCCGCGACACCTTAAAGGCCGGTCCGTGAAAATATTGTCGGGCATAAACCGGTCCGTGGCGCAAAAAAGGTTGGAGACTGCTGATTAAGAGGACCCGAGGGAAGCTCGGAAAGCTAAGCAGAAGTTATTTGGAGAGGAGAGTGACTGCTGTTGGTTGAAAAGACAGGTAAAAAAAAAAAAAAAAAAACTTCAGTGGTGTTGCACACTATTTTATATTATTTTTTAAAGTCATTGTTAACCCTTTAAATCCAGTCAGAGCAGCATGCTCCGTTTTGTGTAACTATTTTTAAATCCCTGTAGAACCTGAACCACGTAAGCTAGCGCAATAATTTGTTTTGCATATGAAACCGGAGGAGTTGTACTTACATCTTATGCCGTCAGCTTGTCCTCGGTCACGGTTTCCTTCCACATATAGCTTTGCAAAAATTGCATAAAAAGCGCTTGCAGGAACAAAAACATAATATTCCAGAAACACGCTTTGCCGATCCGATCAGCTGTTCGTAACACTTCCCACAGTGAAACAGATGTCAGCGCGAACTGTCGCATGTCCGCCATTTCCTGGCCGAAACCAGAAGTGACATCATTTTCGCGGAAATGTAGTTTTTTACTTGTAGGCCTTAAAAACCTCTACTGGTCATGTTTGACTTTTCTGAATAGTTTCTGGGATGCTTAGAACTCAAATTGCACTGCTGGAAATAGTTTATTTTGATGCACCTGCTGTTTTCTTTGCAAATTTGCATCATAGGATTGTTTTTTTGTTTTTCCTGCAGTATATAAAAATTGGTGTATCTCCAAAATAAAACTATGAAGACACTCAAAATAAATTTCCTGTTGTTGTAAACTATTTTTTGCAACTTTTTTGTATTTAAAGTTTTGAGGGATAAACTTCTTAAATTTCTCCAAGTAGAAATATATGTAAAAAAACAAAACAAAAACGATATAAATTCTTTTGTAGTTTATTGCACTTTTTGCAATTAATGTAGTTACTATGGACTTAATGCATACATATTATTAAAATATGGGCTATAACAGTTATTTAGCAACTTGAAATGCTCCCACAAATGGCACTACAACATGTAAAAAAATAATATAAGCTCTGGCGGACTTGGTTCTATAGTAGGTCTTAAAGGGTTAAATAAATATCGTCAAATAATCGCGATCTCAATTTCAGTGAAAATAATCGTGATCGAGCAGCCCTATTATACAGTATAAATAAAATGTTCACGTTGTCTTCCCAACAGTTTCACTAACATCTGCACGGGATGCACACGAAGCACTCATGTGTTCTCAATGTCTTCTCTAGCCTACAGATCCACAGAGGATGCCATCGCCCAAGTCAAACACACCACTCTCAGCCACGTGGACAAGAAACAGGGTAACTATGTGCGAATGCTGTTTGTTGATTACAGTTCAGCGTTTAACACAATAGTGCCCTGCAGACTGTTCACAAAGCTCAGGGATCTGGGACTTAACAGCCGTCTGTGTGCATGGGTGTTGGACTTCCTCATTGGCAGAACTCAGGTGGTGAGGGTGGGCAGGTGCTTCTCCAACAGCATCACCATCAACACAGGAGCACCTCAGGGATGTGTCCTCTCGCCACTGCTCTACTCCCTCTACACTTCAGATTGTGTGGCCACCCATGGCTCCAACACCATTGTGAAGTGTGCTGACGACACAGTGGTGTTGGGTGCCATCTCCAACAACGATGAGGCGGCCTACATGGATGAAGTGAAGAATCTGGCATCATGGTGTCAGGACAACCATCTCCAGCTGAATGTCGGCAAGACCAAGGAGCTGGTGGTGGACTTCAGAAGGAGTCAGCACAGAGACTACAAGCCCATTATCATCAATGGAGCTCCAGTGGAGAGGGTGCAGTGCTTCAAGTATCTTGGTGTTCACATGTCCTCAGACCTGACATGCGCTGCCCACATTCAGGCCCAGACCAAAAAGGCTAGGCAGTGCCTGTATCACCTACGACAACTGAGGAAGTTCAGGGTCTCGCCAAAGATCCTCAGGATTTTCTATACAGGCGCTGTGGAGAGCATCCTCACACAGAACATGACATCGTGGTTTGGGAGACACTAAACCAAGGAACAATGTACATTTCAAATTCCTTTAATTTTAAATATGTTTATATTGTCCATCCTGTAAAATAGTCAAATGTCTATTCTTATTAATGTACAGAATTCACCTGCTTGCTGCTACTACTGCACATTCACCCAATGTGTGTATATATATATATATATATAATGTTCTTCCTCTACAGCCCCCCCCCCCCCCATTTTTGCACATGTCGAGGAGCGTGTCAGGCTACATTTCACTGTATGTTATACTTGTATAACTATGCATGTGACAAATAAAGAACCTTGAACCTTGAACCTTGATAATTGGCGTATGTTTTGTGTCAGTGAAATAAAAGACGGATTTAATGCGACATGACCGTTCAAACAGCAGTCGCTTTCTAAAACATCAGATATGTATCGGATTAAGTACCACATACGAAAGTGACCCAGATCGGATTTGAAAATATCGGATTTGTGCTGTTTTTACACCGTCATACCATGATTGGATATGGGTTGCATACGGTCAAAAAAGTCGGATTTGATGCGCTTTCGCGTGCAGTGTGAACGTAGCCAGAGCCTCCACATGTTCTCACTCTAATTTGCACCTCATGAATGAATTTATGATTGCACTAATTTGAATGTTCGGGAGAAAATCAAACGCATTTTACTCACAGTACCCTACAAACGTCACTGCTGTTTAGTTTTCTGTCTTCATTTATGTTGGAAGTGATAGCAGAGTTGTAGGTTTGAATTTGTTTCCAAAATCCCTCATTTAGATGGAAGCTAGCGAGCTAACTTCCTGCTTTCTAACTCTATTAAATGTCATGTATTCCGTTTCGTTTTCATGGTTGCCTGAATGATAAACTCAATTGTTACACATGGTAGAGCAGAACGCTGATCATTTTATTACAGATGAAAGACTTTAGATAGTTTTTTCAACTCTCAGTGATGCCACAGTGATCCTGTGATTTATGGACGTGCAGCGGAATTTGAGCCCAGACACGGCTAGTGACGTCAGACTTAAAGACCAGATAAAGATTGATATGAACATATCTATAACTTACGGGAATGAAAATGTCTGGAGCACACCAACAGATATTTGGAGATGGAAGAGAACTGGATATCAGCTCGTCTCACAGCTGCTATCCAGACTAGACGCATTCTTTTGGTAACATCCGATACATGAGCTTCCTCATGTTGCTTCCAGGTGGGGAAAGAATGAAAAGATAAACCCTTTTTAACCTTATTCCCTTGCCGGTCGTGCGATCTAACTTTACAACCGACCGCACAGCAAGTACAAACCATAGCTGGTGTTATCCGTGTACTTTCCCTCTTTCGCTAGCGCTTTGTTCGGCCCAGAAACATGGTGCCTCAACCAAAAATCCTGGCCACGCCCCCTCTCGTGACATCACACTCCAAAGCCCTATTAGGCTAATCGTTGTGTCACTTCCGGTATTTCAGACAATCCCTTTCCTTCAAGGATTTTTAATTTGTTGTGGGGTTTTTGTATTTTGTTGTGGGGTTTTTGTAATTTGTTGTGGGGGTTTTGTATTTTGTTGAGGGGTCTTTGTATTTTGTTGTGTTTTTTTTGTAATTTGTTGTGGGCTTTTTGTATTTTGTTGTGGGGTTTTTGTAATTTGTTGTGGGGTTTTATATTTTGTTGTGGGGTTTTTGTATTTTGTTGTGGGGTTTTTGTAATTTGTTGCGGTTTTTTAATTTGTTGCGATTTGCACTGCCCAGCCACCGTAGTTATAGGCACTTTATTACTATACTTATAAAAGGATCATGTTATTTTTTTGTAATACTACATAAATTTATTTAAAAAACTGCAAAACACACCTACACCTATGCGGGTTACTTATTGCCCATTATCAATTAGGACCCTACTGGTAGGGTCACTTTTCATAATCTGAAGCATACTTGATTGATGTCATCTGACAATACCCATTTAATGGACTATTAACAAAGCAACTGTCTGATTGAGGAATGACAGCTGTCAGCATCTCAAGATAGCTGCTTTAAAGCTGAGACTGTCAAAACTGAGGGGTAGGCAGACTATAATTAAAGGATTATCCTGTATACAGTGACCATTTCCAACTGAACCCTAATATTAAATGTTCTATACCACACTGTAATTGGAAGGGAACGCTTTCCAGGATTCTTTCAATCAGTGGTGTTTTATCAGGCTGAATTGCCACTTCTGAAACATTTAGATTCATCTGATCATACTCAACAGACTGCAAGCTTTGTAACGTTCTAAGGCACATTGCAGTCATGGTTCCAGACATATATCTAAGATGGTCTAATCTGCTTTGCTTGCATGTATGTGGGTGGTCAAAAGGATATTAAAATGACCCTTTGCACTTGTAAGGAGAACCAGTGTTCATCGACCTGCAGTTCTGGATGTTTAGGCTATTCCTTCTGTTCCAATCTTTTTGTCACTTCTACTTTCCCATGATGCCACTCATTCTGCCATCATCATTTTGATTCAGTTCTCTTCTTGGCCACCTTATCTGATACTCTCTGATACTAGTTCCTCAATACTTAATGCTTTTTTGGCTTTCTCCCCTTTAGTATCTAATTCTTATAACCTTTCCAGGACCATTTCATCCACATAAAGTCTTTTCACAGTCTTTGTTTACCATCTACTCCAGAATGGTCCAATCTCTGACCATTATTGGGGAAACTAACAAACGAAATAATATATTACTTAAGCTCTATAACACTACATATTTATCAGTCTCTCTTTATTGAAATAACATTTACACTCATTTCAGAGAAAATAAAGTACCTCCATAATGGTAATAAATAAACAACCTCACAATGCCTGTCTGTCTATTTTTCTGCAACTACTGTGCAGCAATAGTTTCATTTTAGTTTTCTAAACCAGGCAGTGTGTTGTACTTTAAATTCATAAAATCTTAGCACAGGTTAAGTGAATGCACTCGTATTTCTCTCCATACCTGGCAAAAACAGATTTCTGGTCACTGAGATACTCAAACCAGAGCTAATTCACGGTCTGTATAGCTGCTGTTCCAAATAGATTGCGTAGATGAACATGAACAGTTTGTGTTGCTGCCAGGCCTTAAGATTAATGCAGATTATGTGCAACAGGGCTACAAAAATACCTAAATCGTCATTGCCTTAGTCTAGGTAGAGAGTTTTCATGTTTTTGCTGTTTGCCTATGAGTAAACATACCTACAGGGAGTGCAGAATTATTAGGCAAGTTGTATTTTTGAGGAATAATTTTATTATTGAACAACAACCATGTTCTCAATGAACCCAAAAAACTCATTAATATCAAAGCTGAATGTTTTTGGAAGTAGTTTTTAGTTTGTTTTTAGTTTTAGCTATTTTAGGGGGATATCTCTGTGTGAAGGTGACTATTACTGTGCATAATTATTAGGCAACTTAACAAGAAACAAATATATACCCATTTCAATTATTTATTTTTACCAGTGACACCAATATAACATCTCCACATTCACAAATATATATTTCTGACATTCAAAAACAAAACAAAAACAAATCAGCGACCAATATAGCCACCTTTCTTTGCAAGGACACTCAAAAGCCTGCCATCCATGGATTCTGTTAGTGTTTTGATCTGTTCACCATCAACATTGCGTGCAGCAGCAACCACAGCCTCCCAGACACTGTTCAGAGAGGTGTACTAGGTTCTCAATGGGGTTCAGATCAGGTGAACAAGGTGGCCATGTCATTAGTTTTTCTTCTTTTATACCCTTTCTTGCCAGCCATGCTGTGGAGTACTTGGACGCATGTGATGGAGCATTGTCCTGCATGAAAATCATGTTTTTCTTGAAGGATGCAGACTTCTTCCTGTACCACTGCTTGAAGGTGTCTTCCAGAAACTGGCAGTAGGACTGGGAGTTGAGCTTGACTCCATCCTCAACCCGAAAAGGCCCCACAAGCTCATCTTTGATGATACCAGCCCAAACCAGTACTCCACCTCCACCTTGCTGGCTTCTGAGTCGGACTGGAGCTCTCTGCCCTTTACCAATCCAGCCACGGGCCCATCCATCTGGCCCATCAAGACTCACACTCATTTCATCAGTCCATAAAACCTTAGAAAAGCCAGTCTTGAGATATTTCTTGGCCCAGTCTTGACGTTTCAGCTTGTGTGTCTTGTTCAGTGGTGGTCTGAACGCTTGACTTTTCTCAGTTCATTGGCAGTTATTTGGTGCCTTGGTTTTTCCACATGCTTCTTGCGACCCTGTTGACTATTTTGAATGAAACGCTTGATTGTTCGATGATCACGCTTCAGAAACTTTGCAATTTTGAGACTGCTGCATCCCTCTGCAAGATATCTCACTATTTTTGACTTTTCTGAGCCTGTCAAGTCCTTCTTTTGACCCATTTTGCCAAAGGAAAGAACGTTGCCTAATAATTATGCACACCTGATATAGGGTGTTGATGTCATTAGACCACACCCCTTCTCATTACAGAGATGCACATCACCTAATATGCTTAATTGGTAGTAGGCTGTCGAGCCTATAAAGCTATAAAGTAAGACAACATGCAACTAACGTCTAAAGCGTTAAGAACGTTGTCCAATTGAAATAGTTACACATTCTTGACTTTACTTGGGAAATTTTAGTTTTGATGGACCGCTGATGCAGAATATTGGTAATAAATAAATAGGGGTAAATAAATAGGGGTAAATAAATAAATGGGGTCAACTTAAAAAATCAATTTTCCAATTAAAATGGATTTTAGCTTGAATAAAGCGATATCGATTCATTATATCCTGATACAATATATTTTGCCCGAAAAGTCAGAGTGTCAGGTTAAAGCTCACAAAGCTATTTCAACAACCACCAAACAGTTAAAACAGTAAATGAGAGCAGGTAAATGGATTCTGCGCAAAGATGTAAACACAAAGCGCAAATCGTTCACTCGTCGGCACGTACATGGACAGGTTTGCCATTTTGCTTCCACCACGATAAAATCACACTTCCTGCGCAGCTCTCACTCTCAGTGTACTTCAAGAAGAGTTTCCCATCTCTTTTTAATGACCTCCGATGAGAAAGTCTCATTCGTCAAGAAATTTTAAACTTTTTAAATGACGCCAAATTGCAAAACACCGTGTCTCTAATCAAACCTCTGTAACTTTGCTCTGCTTCACTTCAGCAGCATCAGGTAATGTTCATATGTTGGTTCATGGTTTGATACTGCAGAATATTTTTAAGGCAGTTATCTGCTATAAAAAGCCAGGCCAGAGATTTTATCCATAGTTACTTTGACACAAAGGCATCTGCTGTAATACTTACACCTCTGATGAAGTCTCACGAGTGTCAGCTTTGTTGTTATACATAGATATATAGAAATATGGATACGTACTGATAAATGATCAGAATATGATATTTTTGATTGTTGGAGTCACAATTGAATCGAATCGGGACCTTGTCAATCATAACTGAATCGGTTACAGAAATCAAAATCGATACCCAGCCCTAGTTATAAAGTGGACCTGTTATGTTAATTTTCAGCTCTGTATTTTTGTTCCTGGACTCTAGAGTAGCTAGAGTTTAAAATAAGCTGCTTTAGGCCCCTTCTCCCTTTTCCACTCTCTTATCATTGGCTGGTCTCTAAAAACAGAAGCTTTGGTCAGCAGGTGGATGGGACTTCTGCGCAACGAGCCAAAATGGTTTAGCTGATCTTTTTTTTTTTTTTTTTGCGCCTGTCCCATTTGGTTCTTTAGCCATCAGAATTGTTGTCTGAAGACCAACAAGGATACCCGATGGATTTACTTTGCCAAATGGATCATCGTGGCATTGCCGTATTGGTCCATTTGGTCGATCTTTGTTTTTATTATTTATTATATTTTATTTCCAGATGTTACAGACGGGACAGACATGAGTGAGAGATAGGAAAGGGAGAAAGAAAGAGGAAGGAAAGGAAAAACAGAAGGGGAGAGGGACAGTGAGAAAAGGGGGGGAGAAAAAAAATAAAAATCTCCTGGATCACCTGTTGAGAGAAGAATAGAAAACAAGCAAAAAAAGACAAAAAAAAAAGAAACAAAGCAACATACTAAACACAACACCATCGCATTAATCTAGCTAAGTGTAAACAGCAGTAAATACTAAATATTCAATGTTGTTGTGCAGCACGCAGGACAGATGTGCTTCGAAGTAGCAGCCAAGAAAGGTGTAATTTGGGTCTACGAGCAGTGAACACCCGTGTGCATACCTGTGTGGATCAGCGCACTTGTATTCCAAAGGTTTCTAAATGTAACGATCTGCTAGGGAGTGTGGGGGGGCCACAGCCCCGTCCTCCAGGGTGTGAAGCAGGTATGGAGGAGATCAAAACTCCAGACATCCAGAGGCCCCCAGAACACAAGAAACCATGGAAGACCAACAGAGGGGCAGCCGCGCCACTGTTCCAGTAAGAGCTGAGGAGAGTCCCAGATGAGGGTTCACTCAGCAGCCGCGGAGCAGAAGCCAGGGGGAGTTGCAGTGACGCGCCCGTGAGCTCCGCCGGCCGCCAGCTGTGCCTGAGTGACCGAGCCCCAGGCCGAGAGGCCGGGGGCACCCCACCCCCGAAGGGGCCCGAGCGAGCCCCAGGCTCCAGGCCCCGATAAGCGGCCGCCAAGGAGTGAGCCGGTGTGTACCTGGACGCCCACCCCCAGACACAAAGAACCACCAACGCACCGACACCTGAGGGAGTCCGCCACCGGCAGGGGAAGTGGTGGTAGGTGGAGATAGGCCTCCAAACCTTGGAGGGCCTGAGGTGTCCCCAGAGAGGTGGCGTCTGATACCCAACCTGACATATAGACACAGACATACAGGCACACACAGACACAAACATCCATTCCCCCCCTCATGCTCTCATATGCACTCACTCCACACTCAACCAACGTGGAGACAGACATAAAGAGACGCTGTACACACGATCACACTCCCCAAGCGTACTCTACAAACCGGGTCTAGGTATCCTTGCCCCTGGAGGGGGGAACTGCACCCAGACCCAGGTGGTGTTACCCTTTTCCCTGCGGTGGGGAGAGGCAGACCACCCCGACTCCGTAGCAGCAGGGAGGCCCCACACTCCAGACCGCAGTCGGACGGCCAACTCCACCTAGCCCTCCCGCTCCAGCAGGCCGCAGAGAATGGGGGTGGGAGAAGACTCCAAACCTCCCTCCACCCGCTCATTGTAGTGTTGATGCATGTGTGTTCTAAGGTGCAATTAAAACCCAGGAGGGCATGGAGCTACCTGCCAAGGAGCAGCAGGTAAGCGCATAGTCCCTCCTGATAGCCCTCAATGTCTAAGTGTATTTAAAATTGAGAGGTGGGCAACGACGCCAGGGGTGAGGTGTACACCCTGATGGTAATTTGGACTCCGTGATTGTGCCCACCCCCAAGATCCTATATGTATGTGTAATGAGAGTGTGAATAATGTGAATGTCTAAGTTGTGGGATAAAATTGAGGCAGAGGCAGCCAGAAGGGGACAGAGGGGGGGGTAGCCTCCTCTGCACCCTGGTGGCATACCCCTACTCCAAGGCCCTGCATGTGTGGGTGGTTGTGGTGGAGCGGGAAGAGAGAGGCAGCTGGAGATGGGGAGGGAAGGAAGGGAGGGGCAGGTAACCCCTCCCTGGGGCCAGCTCCCCCGCTGACCCCAGTAGGCACTCCCACACTCCGCGACCCGCCAGGGAAAGGGGGCCCAGGCCCATCCAGACCGGGGCCCAGTGCAGCAGCGCCTCCCAGCCCCACACAGCCCGGGACAGTCCACCCAACCCCACCACAGAGAAAACTGCACCCACCCCACCATCCACTCATCTTCCAGACTACATAAGACAGTAAACGCCCAGGCTGAGATCTTCCTCCACCTCTCCTGTATCTTTAGCTGATCTTAATGATACCCACTATTACATACAGAGCAAAATGTGGAAATGAGATGCCTGAGCTTTTGGCTCACATACATTGCTTGCACAAATGCTGACCTGATTATTAGAAACTTTGGCCATATTAAAATATGTACTCAAACGTATATAGGACGGAATAATAGGTTCATTTTCAACTTATTCTCATTTTTGACTTAATATATATAGACATACACTTTAAATTGAAACACAATGCGATTGAAAAATGAATGCTATGGAAAACTGAAAAAAATGTAAAATAGCATGCAATGACCCCAGGTGAACATGCTGTTGGTGAGCACTTGAAAATGTACATTATAAACTGTCAAGGCTCTGTGTGCAGGCAGGCAAAGATGAGGATCCAAATGCAGGACTCGGAAAATGGAATGTAACTCAAAAAACCTCAGCTTTATTGCTGGCAGGAAAACAAACATAAAGTGAGGACGGAACACTGAGACCAAGAACACACAGGCATAAACTGATGGTACGATGCGACACTGAGCATGGGAAAACACAGGGCTTATATACACAGGGTAGTAACGGGGAAATCGGCAACAGGAGGGAGATACAGCTGGGAGAGATCAGGGCTAACGAGACAGGGGGAACAAAGCTGCACATACTAACATCAGACAGGAACAAGAACCTTCAAAGTAAAACAGGAAACAAAACACACTTTACTAAGACACAGACTAGACAGAGACAGACTTGACACTGACCAAAGGCTACTAAATGATAATCATAATCACAACAGTATCAGATCATAAATCATAATATAGAAAAACACCAAGATAACTGAAACACCAAGTACCAGAGAAACATAAAGGAAAATCCATGATGCAAAAGTACCAAAACATAATGAACTCAAAATACTGGGTCCAACGGACCCAGAACCGTGACATAAACAGTGGGTAGGAAGAGGCCCCATCCACCATTCCCTGCTGTAGTGAGGTTGGAGAGATGAGGTCAGAGTCTGAGCACCAAATAATACTTTACATCAATGCTGTAAAAGCCTGCACTCACACTGCGCATTCTGGGTCTGAGTGGATTTCACTTCCTCTTTTTTGTCCTATATTTGAATCAATTGCTCTTTTTTCTCTTTCAATTCAATTCAATTTTATTTATATAGCGCCAAATCACAACAAAAGTCACCTCAAAGCGCTTCATAGATACAGAGAAAAACCCAACAATCAGATGACCGGGGCTGGACTGGGACAAAAAATCAGCCTGGGCATTTTGACTAGAGATCAGCCCACCAGGTATTATAGGAAAAACCATAAAGCCTTTGAATGAAAACAAACGCTGTTGTCACAGTGATGTACACTGTCTTGTTGGTATATATGTATCAATCTAATAAACTTAAACCTACACCATCCTCCCTATTCTGGTATTCTAAACAGTACCCGAAAGTAGACTGCTTGGTCGAGTTAACCTCCTGAACTATCTAGAACACATGGTGAAAACCTGAAATTAAGACGGAGAAGACTAGAGGTCAGACATGATCATTACTGATTACTGATGACAGATTTAGATATATTTTCATAAACCATTCATTTGCCACATCAATAAACAGCACGGCAGGGCAAAATATTTTTTTCTAACATGGCAACCTTTAAAAAGTGAAAGGAGAGAAAGAAAGGTGAGAAAGAATAAAACTTAATTGACTTTTTGATGGCATTTTACACACTGTACCAGTACTGTGTGTAAAATGCCATCAAAAAGTCAATTATCTAGAAAATGTGGGAAAATACTGGCATCTTATACAGTACTTACTTCTGAAGAAATTATGTTGGGACCCTCGAAAAAATTACTATGTACAATAATGGATTTCTATACATTTTACATCAGATGAAAACATTTGTTGTAAGATTCAGATAATTATTTGTTAAAAGCTAGACATTTTAAATGAGAATAAGAAAGAAAAGTATTTCTTTGTGCCCCCCTTTCCGTGTTAATGCCCAACCTGGCCCCCTGGCAAAACTTTGCACAGTTACCAGCTGTCAGCTATTTAGAAAAGGATCCTGGTGTTATTTGTCTCTCAGAAACAGTTCATAACTTCCCTTCACCTCATTCATGTCACCTAAAAGGTAAACCTGTTTCTCCATCACCTGTTCAGCTCTGATGATTCAGTAAGGACATCTCCTGATTTCATCTTCATGTTTCCCTCTCACCAGATAACCAAACCGATATCATGACCAGCAGCTTTACAGCTGTGGCTCCAGCAAACATCAGCTGATACTAGAAATTAATATTAAATAATCTTCTAACAAGAGCTGATCAAGCTTAAACGTGCTGCTGTTGTTTAACGCGACATCCGGCGGTTTCTTCTTTCTGGCGCAAAGTGGGCGATAAACAAACAATAGAGAAAAGCCAATCAGCTGATCATTGATCAGTTTCATGATTGAAGTAAGAAACAGGAGAGGGAGGGGGGAGAATGAGAGAAGAAGAGGCAGCTGTGCAGCAAAGACACAGAATAACTCCAGCTTTGTGTCTTTTTCATTCTAGCTGAAGTACGGGACAAACTGTGTTCCTTTTCACTTCAATACGAAACGCGCAATATTTTCTCTGAATACCAGACGATTCCTTTTTTTACGGGACGGTTGGAAACTCTAATAACTAACCTCACAAATAAAATAAGATAAAACAAGTTCAACATCAATAATATCATGGCACCCACCTAGGGTTGCCAACTCCCTGAAAAATAAATAAGGGACACCTCGTGGCCAGGGCCGAGCGACCCAGTTGTCTTCACCCTTCCCAGTGTGGTGAATTTTCTAGCTCTTTTTTTGTGTGTGAAATTATTTTTTTAACCATTTGACTTGAAGTTGATTTAAGTAGATGCATATTCTATTCTTTGTGATATGAACACATGTGAAAAAAATGATCATTTAGCCATTTATTTTTAGCTCAAAATGACAACATTAACACAGTAAAACAGGTCTCTTTCTTAAACAGAAGCCTGTCATGCTTAACTTTTGAGAATATAAGTAAATCTTTCTTTAAAAGAACTCTGTCCTGCTTAACTTAAAATAATAGAAAACAATAGAAAGAAAAATATTCTTGTAACAGTGCACATTTAGTGCATTTAGTACAATTGGCTTCAGTTGAGGTATTATTTCAGCTTTTCTAATGCTAATCAGCTGCTCCTGTTTGAAAACCCGCTTGTTCCCATGATTACGCATCATAACTCATCATCATTATTCATCTATGTATTACTTTTATGTATTAGTCATCAATTTGTTGTAATCATCTATCCTTGTAGTTGTTTATTACACAAAATAAGTTATATTATCACACTTCTGGCCACATAGCGCTGATATTCACTGCACATGCCCATATTAACTTTTTCCAGCCAGGTGTTTTCCTTTTCCCATTCTTCCCTTTCTCTGAGGGGAACAAACATTGCTGCTCTAATGCTGGGCTTACACTGTGCGGTTTTAGGCCCATTTTGAGCCGATTTTTGAGTGATCGGACCGATTTTGGTCTTCATCGTGCGTCGTGTAGTATACGTGGGGTAACGAGAAGTGATTAACACCTCATGACCAGCTCCCGATCATCAATCGCTCGTGAGGGTGTCACCACAGGCGCTCACACTGCTCACGCGCAAACACGTAAACGTCGGTGAAAAAGACGGAGCAGCGTGTGATCTGGACACAAGCGATGGAGGCACAACTTGTAGAACTTTGGAAAGCTCATCCGAGCCTTTTCCATGTGGCATCACAAAATTATCATGACCACAACAACCGTGAAAATAGTTGGATTTACATTGCTGCTCAATCACAGCTGCCTGATCAGTGTTTTTCATTAGCAATTTAGCAAAGTTGATGGTGGTGGTGTGTCTGTGTGAGTGAAAGACAGAGAGAGCGAGCGACAGAATTTCTGTTATAACCTTCATTTTATGGAGGCACAGTGTGAGCACTCAGGTCGCATCAGAGCATCGGGCGGTATAGTGTGAGACCCTGCATCGTGACCTACGAACTTCTAACCCCTGTGAGTCAATCGTGCAGTTTGAGCAGGAGCTGAATAACCTGACTGAAAAAATCGCACAGTGTCTGCCCAGCATTAGGTTTACTGTCATCCGAGACTTGCACCGCAGTGTCGGCGTTTGTTTCCCTGTTGGCCATACTTCTTGTTGTGGTCATCTGTTGTCTTCCGGTATTTTCTCCGCAAGCGACCTTTCCTCGACCAATGAGATGAGCGGTAATCTGAATTGTCATACTCGAATTGTCATAAGGTGCTGTCAGCTCATTGGTCACAAAGCAGGAGAGGGGCTGGGAATTATGTTTTCAAACAAAGCATTAAATCCATTAACATTTATAGACTACTTTTGATTCTCACTGTATTACGGGACAAAGTGCGTCCCTTATTAGCTCAATACGGGACGTGTACTTTTGTTTCGAAATACGGGACGATTCCGTATTTTAAGGGACGGTTGGCAACCCTACACCCACCCAGCAGTATATAAACTCCATCATGCTAGCTAGTACGCAGTACGAGTTATTGTAACTGACTGTAAAAAGTCAGCACAACGAAAATAAACTCCACCTAAACTTGGTTTATATCTGACCCAGATAGACTGCAGGTCATAACTTCTTACCTGAAGTTCAGCTCACCGCCTCGGGTCTCTGCTCCTCCTGCCTTTCCGTCATCCACCTGCCAGCGTGTTGCATCTGCTGGCCTCCACCACTTGCTAATGTTACTGAATCTGTGGAAGCTCCGCAATAGCCACCACCAAACAACTGAGTTATTTTTACACATCTCCCAGCATCTGGCCAATCCACCACCTCTCAGTGTTTATACCGTTATGGGATAAAAAAGAAAAAAAAAAGAAAAACCCATCGGCCCATAAAAACAAAAAATCACCATCAGCCCACCGGGAAAATGCCCAGTATGCCCGATGGCCAGTCGAGCTATGCATATGCAGTGTTGGGGAGTAACGGAATACATGTACCGCCGTTACGTATTTAAAATACAAAATATGAGTAACTGTATTCCGTTACAGTTACCGTTTAAAAAGGTGGTATTCAGAATACAGTTACTTTGTTGAAATAAATGGATTACACTGCGGTACTTTCCTGTTTCATTTTGTCGTGGGTCAGGACTGTTTGGGTTTTGTTTGACAGCTATGTTCTGTTGTTCCAGGCGGCAGCGTTACGGTTGCCATGGTTACAGGGCGACGCTCGCTCTCTCTCTCTGCGACTGTGTGTTTCCTGGGTGAGAGAGCGGCTTTTCGTTGTTGTTGTTGTTGTGCTAAGCTAACAGGCAGAATGCTACAAGCATAGCTCTAAAGAATGTAGCATCATGGGCAGTGTAGTTCGTGCTGCAGGGAGAATGGACTGCCATACACGTTATGGGTCTGTGAGCGCGAGGAGGGAGAAAAAGGGGAGTGGAAAGGTACGAGTTGTCATCGAGAAAAAACGGGAGCTGGAAGCATGTAAATATAATAATAACCACTTCAGCCAAGAAGAGTGCCTGAGAGCCCAGTTGTAAGTAAGCTATTAAGACTCGACTGTACACCGTGTTCGTGTTTTCCTCCGAAAACAATAAGTTCCGTTGGAGCAGTCTTTCAACGCCTCTGTCTGTGTCTCGCAAGAAAAGTTGACCCAGACAACAAAGTAAAGCTATTTTTCGGCTATGAGCCGACAGGGACCCCGCCGTATTAGTCAGAGGTCCCTTTACTACAGTTCGGAGTCGCGGACCTTCAGTAACAGTAATAAATCACAGCAATAGTACATTCACGTTGTTGTAAAAAGCATGATAATATATTAAGTAATCCAAAGTATTCAGAATACGTTACTGTCATTGAGTAACGTAACGGAATACGTTACAGAATACATTTTGGGGCATGTATTCTGTATTCTGTAATGGAATACATTTTAAAAGTAACCTTCCCAACACTGTGCATATGACCCTATGAGCAAGCACTTTGGCGACAGTGGGAAGGAAAAACTCCCTTTTAACAGGAAGAAACATCTGGCAGAACCAGGCTCAGGGAGGTGCGGCCATCTGCTGCGACCGGTTGGGGTGAGACAAGGAAGACAGGATAAAAGACATGCTGTGGAAGAGAGACAGAGGTTAATAACAGATATGATTCAATGCAGAGATGTCTATTAACACATAGTGAGTGAGAAAGGTGACTGGAAAGGAAAAACTCAATGCATCATGGGAATCCCCACTAGCCTACGTCTATTGCAGCATAACTAAGGGAGGATTCAGGGTCACCTGGTCCAGCTCTTACTATATGCTTTAGCAAAAAGGAAAGTTTTATGCCTAATCTTGAAAGTAGAGATAGTATCTGTATCCTGAATCCAAACTGGAAGCTGGTTCCACAGAAGAGGGGCCTGAAAACTGAAGGCTCTCCCTCCCATTCTACTTTTAAATACTCTAGGAACAACAACTAAGCCTGCAGTGCGAGAGCGAAGTGCTCTAATAGGGTGATATGGTACTACAAGGTCATTAAGATAAGATGGGGCCTGATTATTTACGACCTTGTATGTGAGGAGCAGGATTTTGAATTCAATTCTGGATTTTACAGGAAGCCAATGAAGGGAAGCCAAAACAGGAGAAATATGCTCTCTCTTTCTAGTCCCTGTCAGGACTCTTGCTGCAGCATTTTGGATTAGCGGAAGGCTTTTCAGCGAGTTTTTTTGGACATCCTGATAATAATGAATTGCAGTAGTCCAGCCTGGAAGTAATAAATGCATGAACTAGCATCAGTGTCACTCTGAGACAGGATATTTCTAACTTTAGAGATGTTGCGCAAATGGAAGAAAGCAGTCTTACATATTTGTTTAATATGTGCGTTGAAGGACATATCCTGGTCAAAAATCACACCAAGGTTCCTCACAGCGTTACTGGAGGCCAAGGTAATGCCATCCAGAGTAAGAATCTGGTTAGATACCATATTTCTACGCTTTTCAGGGCCGAGTACAATAACCTCAGTTTTATCTGAATTAAGAAGCAGAAGGTTAGCGGCCATCCAGGTCTTTATGTCTTTAAGACATTCCTGCAGTTTAACTAATTGGTGTGTGTTATCTGGCTTCATGGACAGATAGAGCTGGGTGTCATCTGCATAGCAGTGAAAATGTATGCTATGTCTTCTAATGATGCTGCCTGGGGGAAGCATGTATAATGTAAACAGAATTGGTCCTAGCACTGAACCCTGTGGAACTCCGTAATTAACCTCAGTGTGTGAAAAGGACTCTCCATTTACATGGACAAATTGGAGTCTATTAGATAGATATGATACAAACCACTGCAGCACAGTACCTGTAATACCTACAGCATGTTCTAATCGCTCTAATAGGATATTATGGTCAACAGTATCGAATGCTGCACTGAGGTCTAGCAGGACAAGCACAGAGATGAGTCCACTGTCAGAGGCCATAAGAAGATCATTTGTAACCTTCACTAAAGCTGTTTCTGTGCTGTGATGAGCTCTGAAACCTGACTGAAACTCTTCAAATAAGCCATTCCTCTGCAGATGATCAGTTAGCTGTTTGACAACTACCCTTTCAAGGAGTTTTGATATGAAAGGAAGGTTGGAGATTGGCCTATAATTAGCTAAGACTGCTGGGTCTAGAGATGGCTTTTTGAGTAAAGGTTTAACTACGGCCAACTTGAAGGCCTGTGGTACATAGCCGATTATTAGAGATAGGTTGATCATATTTAAGATCGAAGAATTAATTAATGGCAGGACTTCTTTGAGTAGTTTTGTAGCAATGGGGTCTAAAAGACACGTTGATGGTTTGGAGGAAGTAATTATTGAAGTTAACTCAGAAAGATCAATTGGAGAAAAAGAGTCTAACTTAACATCAATGGTACTAAGAGTAGCTGTAGATAATATTACATTTGTGAGATGATTATTGGTAATTTTTTCTCTAATGATAAAAATTTTATTTGTGAAGAAGTTCATGAAGTCATTACTAGTTAACGTTAAAGGGATGGTTGGCTCAAAAGAGCTCTGACTTTTTGTCCGCCTGGCTACAGTGCTGAAGAGAAACCTGAGGTTGTTCTTATTTTCTTCAATCAGTGATGAATAGTAAGATGTTCTGGCTTTGCGGAGGGCTTTCTTATAAAGCAACAAACTATTTCTCCAGGCTAAATGATGATCTTTTAAATTTGTGACACGCCATTTCCTCTCCAGTTTACGAGTCATCTGCTTTAGGGTACGTGTTTGAGAATTATACCATGGAGTCAGGTACTTCTGATTTGAGACGTTAGTTTTCACAGGAGCTACAGTATCCAGAGTCGTACGTAGTGAGGAGGTGAAATTATTAACAAGATAATCGACCTCTGTTGGAGTAGCGTTCAGATAGCTGCTCTGCTCTATGTTGGTACAGGGCATTGAAGATGATAACAGAGGGTGGATTATATTCTTAAACTTAGCTACAGCGCTTTCAGAAAGACATCTACTTTGATAAAGTCTACTCTCCACTGCTGTGTAATCAATTATTGTAAATGTAAATGTTATCAGGAAATGGTCAGACAGGAGAGGGTTTTCAGGAAACACTGTTAAATGTTCAGTTTCTATGTCATATGTTAAAACAAGATCTAGAGTGTGATTAAAGTGGTGGGTGGGTTCTTTTACATTTTGAGAGAAGCCAATTGAGTCTAATAACAGATTAAATGCCATGTTGAGGCTGTCATTTTTAGCATCTACATGGATGTTAAAATCACCCACAATAATTATTTTATCTGAGCTGAGAACTAAATCAGATAAAAAGTCTGAGAAATCAGACAGAAACTCTGTGTAAGGCCGAGGTGGACGATAGATGATAACAAGTAAGACTGGTTTCTGAGTTTCACAGCTGGCGTGGACAATGTTAAGCATCAGGCTTTCAAATGAATTAAAAGTCTGTCTTGGTCTTTCGTTAATTAATAAGCTGGTGTGAAAAATTGCTGCCACACCGCCCCCTCGGCCTGTGCTTCGAGATTTCTGGTAGTTAGAATGACTCGGGGTGTTGATTCATTTAAACTAACATAATCATCCTGCTGCAACCAGGTTTCTGTAAGGCAGAGTAAATCGATTTGTTGATCAATTATTAAGTCATGTAGAGACTTGGAGGAGAGCGACCTAATATTTAATAATCCACATTTCACTGTTCTACTCTTTGGTTCAGATGTGGATACTGTATTGTTCTTTCTTTGTGATTGTTTATGTTTAAGTTGTTTATTGCTGGTTTTTAGTTTGTTTTTTGTCTTTTTGGGAGCTGACACAGCCTCTATGGAGATGGGGGGGGTTTGGGGGGGGGGGGGGGGTAGCAGGAGGAGAGAAGCTGCAGAGAGGCGTGTAAGACTGCAACTCTACTTCCTGGTCCCAACTCTGGATAGTCATATTTTGGGAGGTTTAATACATTTGTCCATATTTTTAGAAATGAGAGCTGCTCCATCCAAAGTGGGATGGATGCCGTCTCTCCTAACAAGACCAGGTTTCCTCCAGAAGGTTTGCCAATTATCTATGAAGCCCATATCGTTTCTGGGACACCACTCAGACAGCCATCAATTTAAGGAGAACATGCGGCTAAACATGTCACTCCTAGTGTGATTGGGGAGGGGACCAGAGAAAACTACAGAGTCCGACATTGTTTTGGCAAAGTTGCTCACTGATTCAATATTGATTTTAGTGATCTCTGATTGGCGTAACCGGGTGTCATTACTGCCGACGTGAATTATGATTTTACTGAATTTACGTTTACCCTTAGCAAGCAGTTTTAAATTTCCTTCAATGTCGCCTGCTCTGGCCCCTGGAAGACAATTGACTATGGTTGCCGGTGTCTCTAGCTTCACATGTCCGAGAACAGAATCACCAATTACCAGAGTTTGACCCCCGGCAGGTGTGTCGCCGAGTGGGGAAAAACGATTAGACACATGAACAGGTTGGTGGTGTACCTGGGCCTTCTGTTTAGGACTATGCTTCCTCCTCACCGTGACCCAGCCGCCCTCTTTCCCCAGCTGCTTGGGGTCTGCCGGGGAACAGCTAGCGAGGCCTACGCTATCTTCAGCTGCACCAGCTACAGGGGCCTGGCTAGCTACGGGTGAATGAAGGGTGCGAAGCCAAGTCTCCAATTCAGTAATCCTGGCCTCCAGAGCTGCAAATATGCTACATTTGTTATAGATATCATTACTGCTAAAGGAGGCTGAGGAGTAACTAAACATCTGACACAATGAGCAAGAAAGTGCAGGAGGGACAGGTGAAGTAGCCATGGTGCTAACGAGTCGGCTACGATTTAAGCTAAGCTAGTGAAACTGTACAGAGACAATGAGTGAATACTTTGGCTATAAATTAGGCAGTGAGTACACAGAAAGTGTGCTTCGGATGAAGCACGTGAAGATTATACTATGAAAAAAGAAAGAATTAAAAAGTTTTTAATTAAATTGTTAAGCAGATAAGCTACTCAGAAGCACCACTGTGTTTGAGCAGGAACAGGAAGTGATACTCTACCACACCAAGTGACACCAAAGCTGTGTCCCAAAATGTCTGCTGCATCCTTCGGAGGACCCGGCCTTCGCGGTCTACGTGGGCTGGGTCCTTCTAAGACCAAGAAGGCCAGAAGTGCGAGGCTGTGAAATGGGACGGTCTAGCCTTCAGATTTGCGTCACCGCTGTGTCGGGGGAGTTTAATAAACTCGGCCGTCTGCTCCTTGCTATCTAAAATATAACAGGACACTGGCGTAAATTCTCGACCGTCTCACACTTCTGTTTAATCAGTTTTCTGTTTAACGTTTATTCAGCTGTGTGAAAATCCCGGAGGAACCCACCCGATGGATTAATAAAGTTTTATTTAATCTAATAATCTAATAACTTTGATCACAGCCAAACCGATTTACTCCGGAACAAATAAAACACAGAAAAAAGGCAAACAATTACATTTTTAAGTTATCCGAGTGACTTATATCATGTTTAACCTGAGTAGCAAAAGAGCGGGGGGTCTGAAAACAATGAAGCCGGGAGTCCGCTGCTCTCGCCGGCTGGAGTGACCATTGAACCCCCCGGCTTGCTATCGAGCTGATGGGTAACAGATGTCTCCGAAAACGTTGGCACAACCAAGCAGAAATTTGTAATTTACACAGCTACTTTCTCGCCTTAAAATATGTTAAAAGTTTATTTTGTGGCCCAGAAAGATTAATAAGAGTAATTTTAAAACTTAGTAGCGGCCGCCATTGTTGGCAGCTGAAATTTGGCTGGGCCGCGCTATGAATTCTGGGATATGGTGGGCCACGAAGGACAAACCCGACCCATCCTTCCTGGTCGGGGAAATGAAGGACGCATTTGTCGGCCGCATTTGAAGGAGTCGACGAATT
This sequence comes from Mchenga conophoros, assembly GCF_057382185.1. Taxonomy (NCBI): domain Eukaryota; kingdom Metazoa; phylum Chordata; class Actinopteri; order Cichliformes; family Cichlidae; genus Mchenga; species Mchenga conophoros. The sequence goes on along the minus strand of NC_140527.1, from coordinate 15,320,087 downwards.
GGGACAGCCTTCGTCGCCTGGCTGTGACGTAATCGGCCTTCAAATGCGGCCTCTGGAGGATGCAGTCGACGTTTTGGGACACAGCTCAAGTGTCCTTTATCCTGAGCATCTCCTCTCATGCACACACAGATTTGAAAGGCGTTCTCACAGAGGATGAGGTTTTTGGATTTATGTGTTTTCTAGTTTAATTGGGGTTGCTTTTAGTCACTAAACATGGTTGCCTCACAAGCCTTACATATTTCCAGTTTGCAGTTCAGTTTCACAGATGCAACTGTCCTCAAGGTAGCTTTGAACTTGTGTTTCTGGGCATAGAGGCCAGGTGAACTGCACCTGGGTTCATCGTTTCAAGTGGTCCAGTGCATGATATGTTTAACTGTACTCGAGCACACTGGTTAAATGAACCAGATGATCACACACAAAGATAAATTTAATATGAGCAAACAAAAAAATGCATCGTCACCACATTTGCTTGTTTCTTTTTTTCACAAATCCCCCAAAACTCTTGAAACCATGACATTTACAGGGAGGGGAAGGGTAAGAAAATCAAGACCAGGTTTTTGTTAGGAATCATTTTATATTATTATCAAATCCAGTTTGAAGGGGATGTCCTCTTTCAGACTGACAAAACCTCCTTACGCTGTACACAAGGGCTCAATTCAATTCAGTTATATTTATGTAGCACCAATTCACAACAGCAGTCACCTCAAGGTGGTGTGTATTGTAAGGTAAAGACCCTAGAATATAAGAAGGAAACACCAACAATAATATGACCCCGTGTGAGCAAACATTTGGCAACAGTGGGAAGGAAAATTTCTCTTTTAACAGGAAGAAACTGTAGAAGCCAAATCTGGCACAGGGAGGGGCAGTCATCCACCGCAACAAGTTGAGGGTGAAAGGAAAGAGAGCAGAGAAAGGATATAGGAGCCACAGTAATCACAGTAATAAATACAGTAATCTTGAAATGAGATGAGTTAAGGAAAAACATTCAGTGATATCACACAGGGCAAAACTCCCACTCAGACAGCCAGCTGTCATCTGATCTGGGGGTTAGGGTCAGAGAAAACCACCGTGACTCACTGAATGGTTTAATGGAAATGATGTGAATCATATGCTGTGGGTTTCAAAGTCACCTGTTCCGTTAAACTGAAAACATATGAGATACTTGTGATGTACTGTCTCTCCAGTAATAAAAACTGAAGCACCAGTAAAAAACTGAACATATCCATAATCATAAAAAACACCTTGTGTTTTTCTTCTTCTGTTTTTTAAATCCATAATTTAATTATTGAAGAGATATATTGTGTTTTGAATTTGTTGTACAATTAAATGCATTTAAATTGAAACTGCTACTCCTGCTCACCCATTGAAAAAGCTTGTAATTGTCTGCCTAAGCTGTAGTTTCAGCAGTGCTCCCGCATGATGCGAGAGCTAATAAATTGTAACGAGACAGAGTGCTGTGGCGACAGAATCATATTTTTCTTTTGGTCCCAGGCTGAATTTCATTTGGATCCCTGGCTAGAAGCAGTTTAAGAGCCCTTGTGTTGAGTGATACTTTAGCTTGATAAAATTTTGAGTGATTTTTTTCTGACTTTTATAACACATTTGTGAAAGGACATGTTGGACCATCTAGCTGTAAAACTGCACTTTGGTTCTTAAGCTTAATTCATTATTGCCGGAAAATGTTCAAGATGAGAGCAGCGGCACGCTCCGTGTGGCAGAGCAGCCGCAATGTGTGCTTAGAAAACAGACAAGCACAAAGCTAATACAATTTGTAGTGTTTTCACACAGGTGGGAAAATGAAATGTCCAAATCCAAAAAACAAAGGAAATAAAGAGTGGAGATAGAAATGGTGAGGACAGAGAAAGAAGTCGACGTGAAAGCAGATCTTTTGTAATAAAACGTTGAATAATAAATAGCTACAACAGCTCCTTTTCTAATTAAATGGCCTGTATTTATATAGCGCTTTACTAGTCCCTAAGGACCCCAAAGCACTTTACATATCCAGTCATCCACCCATTCACACACACATTCACACACTGGTGACGGCAAGCTACATTGTAGCCACAGCCACCCTGGGGCGCACTGACAGAGGCAAGGCTGCCGGACACTGGCGCCACCGGGCCCTCTGACCACTACCAGTAGGCAACGGGTGAAGTGTCTTGCCCAAGGACACAACGACCGAGACTGTCCAAGCCGGGGCTCGAACCGGCAACCTTCCGATTACAAGGCGAGCTCCCAACTCTTGAGCCACGATTAAACATCACACGGGTGTACAATAGAGAAACTCTAAAGTGATTCTCATTAATATTATTTATATATCGTAAACTTATGTCGTTATATAAGTAACTGCTGAAATGTAAAGCTCTGGGAGTCATTTAATCCCCCCCAGAGGAGATATTCTCAAGGGATCATTAAATGGTTCCTTTAAAACCGTACCCACACTTATAATCCTAATGATCCATGTCATTATTTGGATGGTTTAAAATACTTAATTTGGTTAGTTAACCATTGCAAAAAAAAGTCAATTTCCTAAATCCTTTAATTTTGAAAAGACTATACTGGGCTTCACAAATGTATGAGTGAGAAAGAAATATAATGGAGTCTGTTCCAGGGAACCACAAGATCACCTCACATTTATCACCTCACATATGTAAAACCTGGTGAAAACTACAGTGTCTTATTTTGAGCTGTCCTAGATGAGAAGTATAGACAGGTTAGAGACCCCATGCAATCACTAGTCACTAGGGAAAAATGTGTAACCGGTTGAGTGGAATGGTTGAGAAACTGTAAAGAGTGAGATGCAAACCAGCTTCAGAGTGAAACGTGCACATTTTGAAATGTTTTGATTTCAGTGACAAGGTACAGCTTTTAATTTGAATGGTCTCCATTTCTGGTTCGTGTTGCAGTCACTATGTCACTATGAAGTCACTATGTGGTTATTGAGTGCAGACAAGTCAGCATCTTACATGCAAAAAACAGGCATTCTTACCAATAAGCTAGAGATGTTGCAAGACGAAGACTTATAAGAGGGTTTTGGTGCAGCAGGCTCATTGTCATTAGTTTCACACACAACGTCCAGGAACTGCTCACCAAGTGGTCTGCAAGCGCACATTTCTCCCTTATGACCAGAACCTATGCACATATCTCCAACTGCTCTCTAGGCCTGTGTGACTGATGCTAAACTGTCAACACAACATTTTTCATTGTGCATTGTGGGTTTCTGTTCAGAAGAAACCAGTTTCACTGGTCTGGCCAAATTTAGATCAAAGTTGGCTGGATGTGGTCCAGTATGTAAAATGAGTTTGACATCCCTGTCTTAAATGATCTGGAACAAAGGGAAATTTGCCTCATCATCTGACTCTGTCGCTAAAAAGTTTAAATGGTTTTTAATGCTTCACTTAAGTTGATAGCAAGGGATATAAAGTATTTGTGTCACTGAAGTGATTATCACCTGGCACTGACACTAGAGCTGCAGCAGCTTGCAACGGATATTTTTCATTTTCATTAAAGAAATATGGAAATATTTTTGAAGATGAATAGTTGTATTGAAGTGTTTTTTATTCCACTAAACAACAACAACAAAAGAAAACTACTGTTCATAGTGGCAGAAATCTTGGTGCTGTTTTTTTTTCCACATTGCTGACTGGTTCATATGAGATCAGCCTTTTCAGATGTGTCTGAATGATTGCAGATAAAATAGGTAGAAAAATGTGTTTACAGAGGAGAGCTATTTGAATGGAATGCATTTCAGTTTTATTGAAGCTTGACTCAATAAGATAATTTCAGCCTGCAAGTCGGTGAAGTACACATAAAAGTACTGACAGAGAACTTTATTTAAAAATATATAGGAAGACATATAGTTCTGTCTGTGTTAGTCCAGACTAATGGCATCTCTTCTCAGTCTGGGCATTAAAGAATGCTTTAATGCCCAGACTGAGCAGACTGCAAATCTAATCCTTGAGAGTCATTGTAGATGGGTGGCTATGCTTACTGGCTTTTCAGTGTCAATTTATCAGTCTACACTATTGTGGCACAATGTGTTGATGCATCAGTGTCCCCACCAGCCCACATCCAGCAAACACAAGGTCAAATGTGTGTTTTTCCTTCTGTGCTGTGTCACGTTAGGCTGAAGAGGTGCAGCAGGGAGGGGACGTGTGATTATGTGTGGTAGGTGAGGCACAGCTGGCAATAAATGACCTTTATTCATGTCTGGTTTCATATGTTTGCTCAGATCAGAAGGATACGCGATACATGAAGGATGTGCAAAAGTGAATATAATGTGAACCACCTACTCACACAAAAGGCTGTCTGGCATCGGAGCTGTTTGTAGATGATTTAATCTGTAAGACAGCACCTGCAGGAGGACATCCTTCACTGAATATTTCTTATTGAAATCTGCAGTCATGAATCATCTTTATCTTGGAGAGTTTGAGAGTTCTAGCCCCAGCTGTGCAGCATCCAAAGAATTTCAACAATAACCGAAAACACAAGCGAAATATTTCTGAACTGATGGTGAGCTCTGAGAAACAAACACAGCATTTTTTTTTTTGTTAGCAGCTTTGGTTAAAAGGTTATAGACAGTGCATGATGTATTGTAATTGACTGATTGATTGATTCTATGTGCCACAGGCACACAGCCAGTCAGCGGGAGCTAGAATTCTGGGTGGGTTGTAGGCGACTTACTTCACTCAGTGTCATGCAAGTTTTATATAAAATAATATATAAAATATATAAATATATGATTTGTCTGGATTCTCCATCCATTAAAGTGAAACTACCATGAGAGTAAAAACTGAACAAAACATACAAATTCAGCAGGGGATGAAATAATCATTTCCCTCACTGTACATATAGAGCAGTAAATGAGCTCCAGACTCAGCTTCTTACTAAACGCACTGCTGTTTGCATTCTCTGATTGTAGGCTCATAGTTTCGTAAGTTTCTTCTCCATCCAAGAATGAAGACCAGCCTTCCTTTTACTTGGCATCATATCATTATTAATGGTATTATACATTTCTATTGTTTTTTTTCTTGTGATTATTTGTACCTTTCATTCATTTTGTTGTACAGAGCTTTAGGCTAGTACTTTCCCAGGTTATTTCATGGATATGAAATAAGAAAAATGTCAAAAATCTTCATGATGTTCTCAAAAAAATATCACAACTAATCCAGATAACCTTCTGCATCTTCATTGTCCCAAATCATATATGATGTGGAGAGAAATTTCAGCCTTGGCAGTAGCGAATTCTTTTTTTCTGTACAAAAAGAGCTCCAGTTTATTAATCCAGGGCTCCGTTGATTACAAGCACCTTCAGCAAAAAAAAAAGTTTCTTCCAATCAGCTGAGCTAAAATGTTTCCCACTGACACCCAAAATTACAGCATCTATGTAGCTCATTTTCCTAACCAAGCCATCCACCCCCCAAAGAGTGAAATTTTGTGATGTAATTAACACATTTGAATAGAATGGCAAAGATGTTTTTTCCACAGAAATATTGTACAAGGGAGATTTTATATTACTGTTATTTCTTTCCAGCCAAGGCCTTTGTACCAGATCCCACCCCAGATTTGATATAAGTGTATGTCCATGTATGTCATGTCATGTTGTAAGATCTCTAAAACAAAAAAAAATAAAATACATTTTTAATAGTTTTCTGACTCTACTCATGGCATGAGTGGAAGAGAAAAGATGGTTGTATACATGTAGATGATGAGTGAGGGTGTTAATAAAATTATATGGTGAATGCTCTCCAGACACCAACAAATACTTGTTTAATGTATATGCTAATTCTGATAATCTTGTTATGTATTACCACCCTTTGCCAAATACAGGCATACTTTGATTAACTGCTGCATGTGGGGTGACAGTGCTAAATTTGTTGGCCAAACATTTTACAGCATTCCCCCTCAACCCTTAATATCACAGCTCTGATCTTTGCATTGCTCTGAGAAACATTCTGTCACAACATATTTTGTTCACACCTGCATGCTTTTAGAGTAAAAGTTAGAATGAGAAAATATATGAGGAGACACACTTTTCGTTAAGTCTTTTAGACACATTCTTTTTTTTTTTTTTTTTTGCCTGTCCCGTTTGGCTCTTTTGCCATCAGAATTGTTGTCTAAAGGCAAAGAAAGATGCCCAACGGATTTACTTTACCAAATTGACCATCCCAGCCTTGCCATAATGGTCCATTTGATTCACCTTTTATTGTTTATTTTATTTTCACTTACTGAATATGGGACAGACTTGACTGGGGGAAAGAAGGGGAGAAAGAAAGAGGGAAAGAGAAACAGCTGAGAAGAGGGACGGGGGAGAAGGGCAAAAACCAAAAACCAACAGAATGAGCAGAAAAAGAAAAAAAAGAAGAAAAAAAGAAAAAAAAATGCATATATCAATCACCTGGGTCACCTGCTGAGAAAGAAAAAAGAAAACAAGCAGAAGAGAACAAGAGTAATAGAATAAACAACATCACAATGATATATGGGAATATGACAGTAAATACTAAATATTAAACATTATTGTGCAGCACATAAGATCAACAGAACACAGTGTGCTTTGAGGTAGGAGCCAAAAAGGGTGTAGTTTGTGGGTGTGATCACCCGTGTGTACACCTGTGAGCATGGACGCGTTTGTTTTTTGTTTTTTAAAAGGTTCCTTCATGTAATGATCTGCTAGAGGGTGTGGGGGGGCCACAGCCCCGTCCTCCAGGGCATGAAGCAGGTATGGACACACTCTTGCCAACTGTACAAATGGAAATTCTATGGAAAGAGTGATGACAAGTAATGAAAGCTGTAACATGTTTAACTTGCATTGACTCATCACCGAAATGCACGATCAGATAAAAATAATGAAGCTCCAAAAGAACACTGTTGATTTTATTTTACTTGTCATTAAAATATAAACAGGAAACAAAAAAAAAACATTTAAAATAATAAAGGTGGAGACTATGGATTTATTAGCTGGGACTGTTAGTGCAATCATACCTTGGAACAAAATAACTGGGATACTGGCCCAATACGAAATTGTGAAAGAATAACAGTGGCTATTAATAAATTTTCACCTGACCTTTTGTCTAATACTGATGGCTACGTTCCTTCCAAACTCATGCTGTGTCTCAAACTGTGTATTTCCATACTTGCACTTGCTATTATGAGCCCATAAGTGTGAGAACACTATGAAGAACTTAGTCTACAATTACTTAGAAGTTGTACTCTGGTGTTTGCATCCCTTTAACCTGTAAATCACGACCTGCAAAACTAGTAGTTCTATTCAGCTCTAAACTATTGGACCTGATCTGAGATGAAGCCATGGAAAAACCTACCCAATGCCACGATTTGTAAATTGAGTTTATTAAAAAAGGCCCTGACACAGCCAGGCATGACTAAATAGACTAAGTGAGCCAGCAGCAAGCCGTATGTTGTGCCCATCCATCAATAAGCAGCTGCAGTCAAGCAGAAATATAATGATGTACTAAAGTGAATGTAATAATACAAACTGAAGTTAAAAATAATTCATTTATACGTACAAAAAATAGAACAAATAAAGATTTTAGGAGGTGAAAATGAGAGTAAGAAAAAAACATTCTGTGTCAAACTAGGCAATAGATCAACAACATTTTACAGTCAGTAAAACTGTAACACAATTAACATAATAAAGAATCTCATTCAAACAAAATATATAACATATTACGGCTATTGTTTGATTCCACTTGGATCCACATGGGCTTTAGCCACACTGTCAAACAGGCCTGTGGCAGTGCCTGACCCAGTTAAAATGTGTAAACTCCGTGCTTCACATATTTGGACCCTAGAGTGCATCTACAGTCATGTGAAAAACAATTTCAGAGGCGTGTGTTAACTAGAGATGGCACGATACCACTTTTTTATGTCCGATACCGATTCCGATATCATAAATTTGGATATCTGCCGATACCGATATGAATCAGATATAGTGTGTTTTTTAATCAACAAAACAGTTTTTTTTTTAATATCTTGCTGCATTTTGTATAAGTTCATACTCAAGTTTAAAACAACAACTACACTAAAGCTATTCTGTTATACCTGTATGCAAAAAAAAAAAAAATTCATAGTTCAGCAATACTGATCAATCTAATAAACTTAAACCTACACCATCCTCCCTATTCTGGTATTTTAAAGAGTACTTAGCGTAAATATTAAGCAACCTAACTAATAGAGTTCCAATTCCCAGCAACAACAAAAATAAATAAATAAAAAATAGGGAACCACCCCTCATGCTCCACCTCATGATGCTTAATCGACGTAATCAACCTTAATTTGATGCAGTGTGAAAAAAAAAATGCACAGAAATCAATTATTTTTCAAGAAATATTAAATAGATTCAACATCTTTCTTCAACAAAATTGCAGACTGCACAGATGGTACCTTCCCAAAGGAAAAAGTACTATAGCTTACTAGGGTATATATATTAGACTTAATAGTCACTATATACAGTAAAAATGACTTCTATTCATTTTACATCAAATTAAAACTTTGGGTGTAAGATTCGGATAATTATTTATTAAAAGCTAGACATTTTAAATGAGAATAAGAAAGAAAAGTATGTCTTTGTGCCCCCTTTTCCCTGTTAATGCCCTATCGGCCCCCCTGGCTAAACTTTGCTAGATCCGCCCCTGCACAGTTACCAGTTGTCAGCTACGTAGAAAAAGATCCTCGAGTAGAAAGTAATATTAAATACATTCTAACAACAGTTTATCAAGCTTAAACGTGCTGCTGTTGTTCAGCCACTGGTTTCCTCTTTCTGGTGCAAAGTGGGCCAAAAACAAACCAGAGAGATGGACTCGCGACAGAAAAGCCAATCAGCTGATCATTAAGCAGTTTCATGATTGAAGTAGCAGCAAGAAGAGGCAGTCGCTTGTTAAGCTTAACGTGGGAATGCTTTACAAACATTCAGAGATGGACTTACACACTTGTATTACTTCTCTCGGGATAACTTTGTCGGAGATGAAATGCCGGGTTGCTAGCGTAGCTCCACATGCTATCCAGACCACCGACAGGTCCCGCATGCCACAGCCGCTCTATCACGTGATGCATACTGCTCCGACGTGCTAACGTTCTGAGGTGAGTTATGGTGTGTTGCAAGTTTTGTGAGGTGCTTTCGTGATATTTAATGGATCGGATTACATTTTTTATTTTTCTCCGATATCCGATGCAGTAATTTAGGTCAGTATCGGACCGATACCGATACGTAATATCGGATCGGTCCATCTCTAGTGTTAACACAATGCCACAATCTTTCCAGGAGTGGATGTCACAGCATATTCACCCTACAGCCCGACTACACAATGCTCTACGGGCCTTGTTTAGCTATACCATGTTAAGTAGCATGTTAAATTCATGACAGTAAAATTAGGAAAAGACAGAACAAGCACAACTTGTTGATGTGCTGTCAGGAGAAAGGGTCTTCTCTCTACAAAGAACACAGCAGCACGTGTCTTAAATTACTTTTTTCCCTCTTCAGAGTGGGATTTTATATTCCTGATGAAAACTTGGTTTCGACCCAGTGTGTTTTCTTCTTTTTCAGAACTTCCTTCACCTGGAAAATAGCACAATTTTAGGGGGACAGATTAGACTAAAGTGAAGATGTTTGGCTATAATACACAGTGTCACATTTCATGAAACATCTCATACCAACTTCAGGCACAGTGATAGAGAGACTACAACTTGGTCTGATTTTTCTAACCTCACAGCCATTGAGTTGACCATAAATTTCTCTCTGTACCAAAGTATTCCAGGGTGACGAGGCCATGAGGCAACTGTTATTGTGATTTGGCGCTAGATAAATACAACTAAATTGAAGTAAATGTAAGGCCATCTGTTTGTTTGTTTGTTTTTCAGTTGCTGTGCGTTTAACCTCACAGAGAGAATGGCTGAAAAAGAAAAGAATCGAGGTGTCGCAATCACTCACTTAAAGTCCAGACCTTAAGAATGTCTGCAAACTTAAACGAACAGAAGCAATGCTGTAAAAGGACAGTAAAACTCATACAGTATAACTGATTGTGTACTTTGAAGGCACACTGGTGTTATGGTAGATTCTTGATTTGCTGAAAACATTTGCATTAATCATTCTTCTGTGAAAGAGTAATTGTCCTTTATTCATCAGTCTAAAGTTAATGCAATTTTCCCTTTAGGTTTGGAGGCTTTGGACCTCCCCTGACATGCCAGCACTGCAGGTGAAATACCAGTGTCCAAATAAATTTGTCCCATCCATCATATATTGACTTTGTGGTTCACATTAAAGGCTGAGTCCTGCATTTTAAGAAGGCTGCTGTATTGATTAGAAAACCAAGTCTCTTTCAGGCCACACAGACTATTTGTCTGTAGTATTCTTGTTTGTGAGAAACTGGCAGCAGCCTGCTGTTGACGTTTTACTGAAGCGCAAAGTGGTTTAAACCATCAATAAGTGTGCAGCATCTTATTTTTTACCCTTGTAGTATTCAGAGGTCAATTTGCTGGCTTCTAGAGAGTTCAGGAAGGAAAAGATTTTGGTCCTCTTTGACGTTTCCATTTCCATTTAAGATGGCAGCAGTGTGGACAACAAGCCTTCTGTCTCAGAGCAATTTAGCAAAGTTGATGGTGGTGTGTGTGTCTGTGTGAGTGAAAGACAGAGAGGGAGAGCGAGAGACAGATTTTGTGTTATAACCTTCATGTTATGGACTCACATTGTGAGCACTCAGGTCACATCAGAGCATCAGGCCATAGTGTGAGACCCCGCATCTTGACCTATGAACTTCTAACTCCTGTGATTCAGTCGTTCAGTTTGAGCAGGAGCTGAATAACGCGACTGAAAAAATCGCAGAGTGAATGCCCAGATTAAGCTTGTTACCATTCTCTGTAGGAGACACTCAAAAAGACAAGGAAAATAAGATGGAATCCTGATATGCATCAAGACTTACCTTTAATCTGTTGGCCTGACTGATTGTCATACCACTACCATCTTGCCATCTTTCTCTACTCTCCACCATTTGGACGTCATCACTGGGTCCCACCTGCTGGCCCTCCTGTTATTTTGTACCTGCTGGCCGGGCCCTGTAACCTGTTTGGCACGGGATGCAGTCCTACAGAGCTGGCATGAATCATGTTTGTAGCATGATCATCCTTTGGACGGCTCTGTTGAATATCAGAGCATGATCAGAATGCCCCCTTGTCCATTTTTGAATTGATCTGAAGATTATTTTACCTGCTTTTGAAGTTTTAAATGGTATGTCACCCAGCTATTTAGTGACTTGAATAAGTTAATCATCAGTCACCAAAATAAGTAACTCTGGTTTAAACTTTATTTTCTTGGTTTAAAAACTGGAAACATAAAACACTATGAATGTAATTATCTATCCTACAGACAATGAATCATCAATCCTTCCTGTCCTGCAACTGTGTAATCATCTGCAATATTTGTACATGCGGGTGCAGAAAACACAACAACAATAACCACATTCTCAGTACAGAAGAATATGACTATGAAGAGTTATCAGTATCAAAATTTCCATTACTTAATTTGAAAACATAAATATGCTTACATGAACTCATAGGAATAACTCTGGCAGCTGGTGGAAATCCAACCAGCATACTGGACACTCCAAATCCTCAAATACATTCACTCCAATTTAACACAAAAATGCCATTGGATATAAAGAAATAAGTTAACCAAGAACTTCAACTTATCTAACCCCATATCACCCCAAAAAACATTCTTTGTTTGCCAAAAGTTTGCAGTTTTACTACAGTTCACCGGTCGCAGCAGATGGCCGCCCCTCCCTGAGCCTGGTTCTGCCGGAGGTTTCTTCCTGTTAAAAGGGAGTTTTTCCTTCCCACTGTTGCCAAAGTGCTTGGTCATAGGGGGTGATTGTTGGGTTTTTCTCTGTATCTATGAAACGCCTTGAGGCGACTTTTGTTGTGATTTGGCGCTATATAAATAAAATTGAATTGAATACTTTATTCTATGTATTTACCCCATCTATGGGTTCATCTTGTTTGTTGTAACCTAATTTCTAAGGCAAGTCAGTGGACATTTTTGTCTTTAAATATGCTATAGAAATAAAATTTTTGACATTTTCATTTGCATTGCTAAAAAATACTGTCTACAATCATCATTAAAAAAGATGGATTAGCAAGAAGAAACAATTCTATAACCTATACATCTATACTTACACTAACGTTCAGGTTCTATTATTCTTACAGACGACACATTTCTTCTGCTTGTGTGACTCAGTGGTTATAATAGCTACCTCTCAATGCAAAGGTCAAGTTCAAAGGCCACTCAAATTAACATTACAGTTGAGTCATACTGGTGGCCCAGGGGTTTAAGTTCTAGTTCCAGTTGGCTGGGGGTATTGTTTTTCACATCATTCCCTCACTCATCTCCCCTCATTTCCTCACTGTTTTGCGTTTTCACTATCTAATAAGGGCAGAAATTCTCCCCAGCTGGAGATTAATGGACATTAGTGTCTAGCGAGTATTTCCAGCAGGAAGGAAATGTATATGAGTCATACATACATCTACAATGGCTCTCTGTTGTGTATTTAATACTTTTTGGACAGCTGTGTCTCAAACAAAGTGGTTCTTACCAAGTAAACTTTGGTATGTGTCTCATCTTATAAGGATTTTTCTTTTCAGTCATTTGAAATATATGTTTACCTTCCTAATATTGCATAGGTCACTCTCTCTCAACCAAAACATTGATTCCTTGGGGTAAGCTGGACTTTCAGAAAATAAGCACATTATTGTATCTTAAGAGGTATGATGGCTTGTCACTGTGGTTACTGCCATTGCACCCTTGACATAGGTGCCTATTTATACCTTTTCGGTTTCTTCCTTACAGAAACCAGTTTTACACAGCTGGTGACACTTTGGCACCTTTTTTGTTAAGGCGTCAATAATTGGAGTATTGCAATAAAGTGAAAAACTATTGTTATTATTATTATTATTTTAGAATAGTATTTAGTATCCTTGGTATCCATGCTGAGTCGATTTCATATCTGCACCTTAACTTAGTACCACTAATTTATTTACAAATGTAGTTATGTGATCGTTTTTTCGTTATACCTCTATTTATGGGTAATCAAATCATTGGAAAACCTTGGGCACACTCAATATCAGACATTCAGACATTAGAACTTTCCTGTGTTAGGATATCATGTTGTACTTTGTCTTTCTCAGACACTGAAAATGACTGTGGTTTACAACAAGCTGAAACTAGCCAGATGGCACATGCGCCATACTGGGCCAATTGTATAAGACTGTGATGGCATGCCACACATGGTAAGCTCCACACCTCACTACCCGCTGATTCACTTTAGTTTAATTTACAGTCACTACTTTAAAATTTTCTACTTATTGTTCAATATTGTTTCTTTATTAAATGTATTTATTTTTCCATCACACCTTCCAATGTTTATATGGCGTGCACACATATTAACCTTGCAAGGTCAAAGTTCTGTTTTATGTTATATTAATACATCTTTCTTTGTTTGAGTTACCTGGGGGTTGGTGTCTCCTCCTGTGTGGCAAAAGGTGTGGCAAAGGGCTGGGAGACCTGAAGTACCACTGACAGCCTAATTGGATTGCACCACATGCTTCATTGCCTGCGGGGTGTTTCATGTTTGTTTAATTGTTTTGTATTAGTTGCTTATATGGCAGCCATCTTGTTTCCCCCGTGTGTATCATTTGGTTTAGCTAAACCAGTATTTAAGTCCCCCTGTGTGTCATTTCAGGAGGTCAGTTTATCATATGTTTGTTTGAGGTTTCGTTAATTATTATCTTGAGTGTAGTCTATTGAGTTGACTTCTTTTATTGGTCTGCCTGTTTAAGTTTTGGCTTTGTTAAATATGTTTTTCATATTTTTGGGTCAATAAAACCCCTTTTTTGAATTAAAACCACCTGTGTCCTTTATGCTTTACTGCTTGGTCCCTGACATAGACAAAATAGTCATGTTCCCAAATACATCAAGAAAAGCTGTATAAGAACGACACATTTAAACACAGAACTTCAGTGACACTTCTCTCTGAGGGTAAAGCCAACCTGCAGCATCTGTAGCATCTGCTGGGCCTCTCATTACATTTACTGTCAAGCCTCTCTTGAGCTGCTTCACTGTAATAACTCTCACATCCCATGGCAATCTGTGTGAAATAGGGCTTGACAGAAGTGTGTATGTGTGTGTCTGTGTGTTGCCTTGAGGGAAAAATTCAATTCCAACATTGCAGAGAGATGAGGGTGAGGGGATGGGGCAGGGTTAGTGAACTTACCCTTTATTAGCCTCTGAAAAAGTCTGTGTGTTTAGGACTAACTTTCCATTTGAGGTTTATGCGCCAGTTCTTTTTGCAGCCACAATGCTTTTTCCCAGCAGAAAGTAATTTGTGGGCTCTTGTGATTATGCTGGCTGGTATCAGTAAGAAATTGTGAGACATGCTCACACACGTATATGTTAACTACACTATATCTTCAGTGGTAGTTGTAGTGGAGTCTGAGGCTTGTGGCAGCTCAGTTATCAAATAACAGCTTTGAGTACGATGGTATATGTCTGTGTGTCTTTCTGTCATCTATATCCTCAGCTGTAGGGGGGATCTCTAGGATTGTTCTATAGCTATAGTGATAAATTTCGACCAGTATGTGAATGTGTATGTGTCTTGGGTCTATAACTTGTGGGGTCTTGGGGATACTTCCATAGTGAGTTGATATATAGTCTGTAGGGGGTGGCCAATAGGAAAAGTGCTGAGGTTCACAATGTCTGTATGTGAGCATTTGAAAGAGCAATATCCCAGTAGGGAGCAGTCACCATGAGTGATGGACAGAAACCCTTGGTTACATCAATCTGCTTTACTTACTCGCAACCCCCCTCCACCACCACTTGTGCATGTGCTCGCACACACACACACATAGAGAGGCTCTGTCTTACATCTGTTACTTCCAGATTCTCTTCTCTTCTCTTGCTGCAACACACATGGGATAAGCAGTTCCTGGCCTCTCAATACACTCTCAGCCTCTCCTTTTCTCATGTTGGGCTCTTGAACTAAACAGGGCATGAGGACAGGAGCAGAGGGAACACAGAGCCCTTAAGTACCAGAGGGAACAGAGTAGACTGAAAATACTAAAGCTTTATTCTTCAGGGCGATACATCCATTTTGTTTCGGTTATAACTAGTGCATTGTCCAGTTACTTTCTGTTTATTTGGGGAATAGTGGTAAATAGTGAATGCTGGCTCTGACAGAGTGAAATTGCTTGCAAAGAGGGTGTTACAGCAAAATCTTTCCTGCGTGGTCACTGGACGATTGTGTAGGTCGCCTGCACTTTGAAAAGAAGATACCACTTGCAAAGATTCGTCATTTACTTGTGCAGTTGTGGGAAAACTGCAGAAAGTACAACGCAACCCAGAAATGTAGATCATTTGCCTTCAAAGCAAAACAGTGCCTTTTGAAACATTGTGGCTTCAGTGCTAAGGCTGAAGGTGAAGTTTTTCTGTTTCCAGTTTGGGTTTCTTGGTTTAGTACCCTCTTTGGTTGGGAAGCGGTTGCTGGACATTGATGGTGAAATTGGTTTCCAGTCAATATGTTTTTCTCATATTGACTGAAGGTTGCTAGGCCTAGAGCCAACTGGTCTCTATTGTGTAACTGAGGTCTAAGATAGTTATCAATGCACCAAAATATTAGGTTATATCTACTGAAAAAATATAATAGGATCAGTCCAACCCATCTTAACCCTATTTTTTCACAAGACTTTGATAACACAATATAATAACTTAATGATATTGTATTCCTAACATTATAAATGTTTTTGAAAAATGACGTAACATCATCTGTGTGTGTTACTAGTGTGTGAAAGTATCATCAGGCTGCCGTATAGAAGCTACAGAGAGTCTCTTACTGAAACAGGCAAGAAGAAAACAGACTGGAAAGTAAAAACTAACCATGACAGTACTGGTGTTGGACGTTATCATTTACATATTTTTAACATCTCATCAATTTGTTATATTTAAATGATCATTATTACCAATATACACAACAAATTTAGAGTTTATGTTCCCAGAATGGATAGAGACAGAGGGAACTGGTAAGTTTAGTCTATTAATGTAAACAGACTATAACTTTAATCAAAACCTTACTAAAGACATTTTAACAAACACTGAGCATCATTACCTTCATGAAGATAGGGAGTCCATTCTTGTCCCAGTGTATCAAATATTGCACTCTGTCAGCTACTGCTGGGTTTACAGAGGTAGGTACAAGTCGTCTTTTGGTACTGCTGGCTTGATATTGGACAGCAAGACACAAAAACCCAGTAAAGTCCACATAAAAGTGTAGGAGTCATGGCAGTCACAAGTTTGATGGGCTGAAGACAAACACTAACGTAAGTTTTTTTTTCTTCTGTTTTTTAATTCATTTACTGCTTAGTTAGAATTAATAACCAAAACCTACCTGGTTAGGTTCAGGAGAAGATTGAGTTTTAATTAAAATACAAACCTTTATTGCATTAACTACACTACATGGCCATAAACTAGCTTAAATGTGATAAAGGGTCCTTTAGAAGAGTTCACCAATACAGTTTTGGGTTATTGCCATAACTTTGTGAATCCCTATAATTTGTTTGATGCCTCTTGAAACTGCTGTGAATTTACAAAAAGTCTTAATCAAAAGGAAATATATATTTCCCTCTATATCTGCACTCATTAATTTACAAGTTCTCTGGTTCTCTAATTAACAAGGCTGGATTGGTTCTAGATGCACAAATAAAATGACTAATGTGAGTAAACAATGACATAAACTGTAAAACTAATATTATCCAGAAATTATCCAGAAGCAGGAAAAAAGCAACAACAAAGATAACAAGGAAGAAAATGCTCTAATATTTAAGAAAGTGAAATTCTCATGGATTTTATAAATCTCATACTAAGCTGATTTGTTTGAGCTATCAGATATTTGAACTTATTTTCCCATCTGAAATTATTTTAGATGCATCTCATCAAGTCCCAGATTCACATAATGAGAAAAACAACTGCGACAAGAGGAACATGGAGTCCTGTAATAGATAGTACCCTATGGCCAGCACTGTTCCCTAAACTCAAGATCATGGAGTCGATCTGTAATAATATGAAGAGACATAAGACACTGAGGCAGCTGAAACTCTAGATGTGTCATCCATGTCCTGTTAAATTATATAAAGCCACACTGCTCACATTACCAGGGGTATGACAGGCAAAAATAAACATTTATGATTTAAAAAATGTAGCAATTTAACTAAAGCACACCGTATGGGTAAGAAAATCTTACTTTACATGAAATGAGTCATCACATCAATAACTTATTAGACATTGATGGTAAGCATTAAAAAATATCTAGATCTTTCTTTTTTTCATATCTTTTGTGTTGTTATATTAATGTACAAACTCTTTTAAATGATACACCATATGTACAAATTACATGTATATCAATGTAATTAATTTGAAATTTGGTGAACTTGCGCACATACCTCATCAGGCACTGTGAAATACCCTATTTGCAGACATTGTCTAACAAACACCTTCAGCCTTCAAAGACACCTCTGGTCAGCCCAGCTGTTCGCTTCCATCTGTACACCCTGAGCAAGTTATACAGACGCAAGCTCTACAAGTGTTGACAGCAGACAGAGCACTGCTAAAGCAATATCCAGTGCTGCTAAAGCTACAGATAATCCTTCAACATCACTTGCTCCAGCTGAGAGATCGAGATGTTACACCCAGCGTGAGGCAGAGTCAACAGGAAACAAAAGAAATTTAATGAGGAATCAGCAAATAATATATTCAGTCACAACCTCTGCCGTGAGAGCAACTAAATCCGACATAATGAAAGTATCAAGTACGGGAAAAGGACAAAGAATGCAAAAAATAGTTTACACAATTACAGTAGGTAGATACTGATCCAACTCCTTCTATTAAATGAGGTCTAAGGTGTTGGGTTGCAAAAAGCACACAACAGAATTCATAGCTTAAATTAATTTGCAGTACCTGGCTGAGGGGCAAGAGAAGACAAGGGGGGTCCAACTAGCATAACATATCTAATACAGTATCTAGAGTATATATTTTAAGGAAAACAACTGTTCTTCAGCATCACTTTCATGTTCTTTCCCAAAAACCAGACTCTCCTACACACTGTTCTCATTTATAAAGTACTTTTACAGACCTGAACATTACAGTTAACAGAGGATTATCCCATTTGAGTGCAGCTAGCCAAACAACAAAGAACCAATTACTGCTAAAGAGACAGGCAGTGAAAGTGGATATCCTTGGCTTTAACATAAAACTCATTGTTGCAGTCAGGGGCAACACAAAAGGGACCCCCTTAAAGTGATTTTTAGTTTTAGTATCCTTATTTCTCCCTGAGTTATTGGTTCATTCACTAGTTAGCAAAAATAAACATAATAACCACACACACACACACACACACACACACACACACACACACACACGCGCACTCACACACACACACACACACACACACACACACACATGCATAACACCAGTTAAGAAAAGTATTATTGTGTATTTCTGGTTCTGTTGAGCTTGGAAGGTTATATGAGGTAATAAGCCTTTGTGTAAACCCAGTGGTGCCTTTTACATTCCAACAGCCATCAGGTTGCCTGAAGAAACCCATCCCTGTTTCTGCAATTTTTCACACTCAGCATTAAAATGAAGAGCAGTGCAGGTTTTTCTTTCCTCCGTGTTCAAGCTGACAAAGCACTGCAACTCAAAGTAATCTTAAGCTGATTAATAAACACACCCATACGTGGGAAATCATGAGTGATTAGAAGGAACTAGTTTCATTTATATTTCCCTTTCTCTCTGAATATTTGAATACAGTTTCAATCAAGAGATTCAAGTTTTATTTAAAAAAGAGCAAAAAAGATTTCCGAATGCCCTGCACACAAATTATTTATTTGCCCCTTATTCCCTATAAAATTAATCTTTTTGTGATTACTTTCTTGTTTATTGGCTTCCCTGCAGTGTATAAATGAGAAAATTACATGCACATTTTCTTCATCACAAGATTATATTTTTCTTTTGACAGGGGTAAGTTTTTATGGATAAACATCACTAATATGCAGAGTTTATGGAAATGGCACTCAGAACGATACATGTTTATTCATTTACACCTTCAATTCCTTTTTTTAACCGTTTTGCACTTATCAAGCTTTTACAAAGAGGCTATAAGCCTGTAAAAGGGATTTAATGTGAGATGGTGTATGGTGTAAACAAAGATCTGAAAAAGGGAAAGGAGAGCAAAAGACTGAGGGTTGAAATATGAGAGAGTTACACAGGCATAGCCACTGAGAAACTGATAAAAGGTAAATTCATTGGATAATTGTGATCACGGTTTTGGGTTGAGTGTAATCTGATTTTCTCAGGAGAAGCAGCTTTTGACAGGTATACAAACCCAACACTGGAGAGTATTTCAGCATTAAAATCTTGCTAACATTAAAAACAAAACAAAAAAAGAACAGAAAAACAACTTTAATGAGTACTGTATTTTTCGCATTATAAGGTGCACTTAAAATCCTTTAATTTTCTTAAAAATCGACAGTGCAACTTATAAACTGGTGCACCTTATGTATGAATTCTGGTAGTGCTTACTGAACTCGAACCGATTTTATGTGGTACGCAGCGCTCAAAAATCTGTCAAAAAATGTTTTAGTATGACTTTGGTAAGATACAAAGCCACACCGCTTGATGGATTGTTGGAGCATTACGGCTACCGTAATCAGGAGCCTTGTGGCGTAATCTGGGTCCAAAATCCCGTCCGCTTCAGGTCTCAAAGTCAAACGAACCCGGCAACATCACTGAGAGTTAAAAACTGTCTAAATTCTTTCATCTTTAATAAAGCTTTATCTGGTAAAGCAGCAGGTGTAACAATTAAGTTTAACATCCAGGCATCCATGAAAACAGAATTTATTCAATTTAACAGAGTTAGAAGTTAGCAGGAAGTTAGCTTGCTAGTTTCCACCTAAACATGATATAGCATGTTCTGACTGAGAGATTTCTGAAAAATTAAAAGGTACAGCTCTGCTATCACTCTCTACATAAATGAAGACAGAAAACTAAAAAGCAGTGACTTTTGTAGGGTTACTGAAGTTGGACTAGCTGGTATATAATGATGTGCTACGTGATCGCTAGCGACACAGCTATGTTAGCATAACATAAATATAGTGAAGCTGGAGGATGAATGCTAACTTTTTTCTACTCGATAAAAGTTAACGTGGGGGTTCCAGATGGTTAGGGGCAAATGCAATCACATGGCAGGATGTTGTAAATGGACCAAACTTAAGTCAGGAGAACAACTGAGATAATCCATCCATAATACGAGGTTAGTCATTAATATACTGCAACAACATGGGAATAGAGCAGCTGCCAGAGAATTCAACATTAATGAATCAATGGTACAGAAGTGGAGGAAGCAAGAAGAATGAGTTGAGTAAAGTTTGACTTATTTGACTGTTTTTTTTTTTTTTGCTTAATGCACCGTATATTTCGGTGCGCTTTATGGTGCTAAAAGTACGGTAAGTTCTTTTTTTATAGATCAATAATTTACCTTCAGTGGATGTGATGAAAGATAGATTCAATATTAGTGTAAAATTGCACATCTGTAAACAACAACAGCAGTAAAATTATGTTTTGATATAAAATTATCTACAATAGCATAACAGTTTGAGGTCTATGTTTAAGCTTATTTTTCTGACATTTCTATTGCATACCTTGAGCACAATTTGGGAGATTTTACAAGGATAAGACAGGGGTCATCAAAAAAGTATTTTCATCTTTTGAGGTATAAATCATCGTTGGTAAGGACCCCAGCCTATTTTTCTAATGTACAGTGGGGCAAAAAAGTATTTAGTCAGCCACCGATTGTGCAAGTTCCCCCACTTAAAATGATGACAGAGGTCAGTAATTTGCACCAGAGGTACACTTCAACTGTGAGAGACAGAATGTGAAAAAAAAATCCATGAATCCACATGGTAGGATTTGTAAAGAATTTATTCGTAAATTAGGGTGGAAAATAAGTATTTGGTCACCTCAAACAAGGAAAATCTCTGGCTCTCACAGACCTGTAACGTCTTCTGTAAGAAGCTTTTCTGTCCCTCACTCGTTACCTGTATGAATGGCACCTGTTTGAACTCATCATCTGTATAAAAGACACCTGTCCACAGCCTCAAACAGTCAGACTCCAAACGCCGCCATGGCCAAGACCAAAGAGCTTTCGAAGGACACCAGGAAAAGTATTGTAGACCTGCACCAGACTGGGAAGAGTGAATCTACAATAGGCAAGCAGCTTGGTGTGAAAAAAATCAACTGTGGGAGCAATCATCAGAAAATGGAAGACATACAAGACCACTGATAATCTCCCTCGATCTGGGGCTCCACGCAAGATCTCATCCCGTGGGGTCAAAATGATCATGAGAACGGTGAGCAAAGATCCCAGAACCACACGGGGAGACCTGATGAATGACCTGCAGAGAGCTGGGACCAAAGTAACAAAGGTCACCATCAGTAACACACTACAACGGCAGGGAATCAAATCCCGCAGTGCCAGACGTGTTCCGCTGCTGAAGCCAGTGCATGTCCAGGCCCGTCTGAAGTTTGCCAGAGAGCACATGAATGATACAGCAGAGGATTGGGAGAATGTCATGTGGCCAGATGAAACGAAAGTAGAACTTTTTGGTATAAACTCAACTCGTCGTGTTTGGAGGAAGAAGAATACTGAGTTGCATCCCAAGAACACCATACCTACTGTGAAGCATGGGGGTGGAAACATCATGCTATGGGGCTGTTTTTCTGCCAAGGGGACAGGACGACTGATCCGTGTTAAGGACAGAATGAATGGGGCCATGTATCGTGAGATTTTGAGCCAAAACCTCCTTCCATCAGTGAGAACTTTGAAGATGAAACGAGGCTGGGTCTTCCAATATGACAATGATCCAAAACACACCGCCCGGGCAACAAAGGAGTGGCTCCGTAAGAAGCATTTGAAAGTCCTGGAGTGGCCTAGCCAGTCTCCAGACCTCAACCCCATAGAAAATCTGTGGCGGGAGTTGAAAGTCCGTGTTGCTCGGCGACAGCCCCAAAACATCACTGCTCTCGAGAAGATCTGCATGGAGGAATGGGCCAAGATACCAGCTACTGTGTGTGCAAACCTGGTAAAGACCTATAGTAAACGTTTGACCTCTGTTATTGCCAACAAGGGTTATGTTACAAAGTATTGAGTTGTATTTTTGTTATTGACCAAATACTTATTTTCCACCCTGATTTACGAATAAATTCTTTACAAATCCTACCATGTGGATTCATGGATTTTTTTTTCACATTCTGTCTCTCACAGTTGAAGTGTACCTCTGGTGCAAATTACTGACCTCTGTCATCATTTTAAGTGGGGGCACTTACACAATCGGTGGCTGACTAAATACTTTTTTGCCCCACTGTAAATATTATGGTGTTCCACAGGGTTCGGTGCCAGGACCAATTCTGTTTACACTATACATGCTCCCCCTAGGTAGCATCATTAGAAGACATAGCATACATTTTAACTGCTATGCAGATGACACCCAGCTCTATCTATCCATGAAGCCAGATAACACACACCAATTAGTTAAACTGCAGGAATGTCTTAAAGACATAAAGACCTGGATGGCCGCTAACTTTCTGCTTCTTAATTCAGATAAAACTGAGGTTATTGTACTCGGCCCTGAAAAGCTTAGAAATATGGTATCTAACCAGATTCTTACTCTGGATGGGATTACCTTGGCCTCCAGTAATGCTGTGAGGAACCTTGGTGTGAGTTTTGACCAGGATATGTCCTTCAATGCACGTATTAAACAAATATGTAAGACTGCATTCTTCCATTTGCACAACATCTCTAAAGATAGAAATATCCTGTCTCAGAGTGACGCTGAAATACTAGTTCATGCATTTATTACTTCCAGGCTGGACTACAGCAATTCATTATTATCAGGATGTCCCAAAAAAAAAGCCTTCAGTTAATTCAAAATGCTGCAGCAAGAGTACTGTCAGGGACTAGAAAGAGATAGCATATTTCTCCTGTTTTGGCTTCCCTTCATTGGCTTCCTGTAAAATCCAGAATTGAATTCAAAATCCTGCTCCTCACATACAAGGTCTTAAATAATCAGGCCCCATCTTATCTTAATGACCTTGTAGTACCATATCACCCTATTAGAGCACTTCGCTCTCGCACTGCAGGCTTAGTTGTTGTTCCTAGAGTATTTAAAAGTAGAATGGGAGGGAGAGCCTTCAGTTTTCAGGCCACTCTTCTGTGGAACCAGCTGGACCAGGTGACCCTGAATCCTCCCTTAGTTATGCTGCAATAGACATAGGCTGCTGGGGGATTCCCATGATGAATTGAGTTTTTCCTTTCCAGTCACCTTTCTCACTCACTATGTGTTGATAGACCTCTCTGCATTGAATCATATCTGTTATTAACCTCTGTCTCTCTTCCACAGCATGTCTTTGACCTGTTTTCCTTCTCTCACCCCAACCGGTTGCAGCAGATGGCCGCCCCTCCCTGAGCCTGGTTCTGCCGGAGGTTTCTTCCTGTTAAAAGGGAGTTTTTCCTTCCCACTGTCACCAAAGTGCTTGCTCATAGGGTTGTTGGGCTTTTCTCTGTATCTACTGTACAATATAAAGCGCCTTGTGGTGACTTTTGTTGTGATTTGGCGCTATATACAGTGGGGCAAAAAAGTATTTAGTCAGCCACCGATTGTGCAAGTTCCCCCACCTAAAATGATGACAGAGGTCAGTAATTTGCGCCAGAGGTACACTTCAACTGTGAGAGACAGAATGTGAAAAAAAAAATCCATGAATCCACATGGTAGGATTTGTAAAGAATTTATTCGTAAATCAGGGTGGAAAATAAGTATTTGGTCAATAACAAAAATACAACTCAATACTTTGTAACATAACCTTTGTTGGCAATAACAGAGGTCAAACGTTTACTATAGGTCTTTACCAGGTTTGCACACACAGTAGCTGGTATTTTGGCCCATTCCTCCATGCAGATCTTCTCGAGAGCAGTGATGTTTTGGGGCTGTCGCCGAGCAACACGGACTTTCAACTCCCGCCACAGATTTTCTATGGGGTTGAGGTCTGGAGACTGGCTAGGCCACTCCAGGACTTTCAAATGCTTCTTACGGAGCCACTCCTTTGTTGCCCGGGCGGTGTGTTTTGGATCATTATCATGTTGGAAGACCCAGCCTCATTTCATCTTCAAAGTTCTCACTGATGGAAGGAGGTTTTGGCTCAAAATCTCACGATACATGGCCCCATTCATTCTGTCCTTAACACGGATCAGTCGTCCTGTCCCCTTGGCAGAAAAACAGCCCCATAGCATGATGTTTCCACCCCCATGCTTCACAGTAGGTATGGTGTTCTTGGGATGCAACTCAGTATTCTTCTTCCTCCAAACACGACGAGTTGAGTTTATATCAAAAAGTTCTACTTTGGTTTCATCTGACCACATGACATTCTCCCAATCCTCTGCTGTATCATCCATGTGCTCTCTGGCAAACTTCAGACGGGCCTGGACATGCACTGGCTTCAGCAGCGGAACACGTCTGGCACTGCGGGATTTGATTCCCTGCCGTTGTAGTGTGTTACTGTGGTGACCTTTGTTACTTTGGTCCCAGCTCTCTGCAGGTCATTCACCAGGTCCCCCCGTGTGGTTCTGGGATCTTTGCTCACCGTTCTCATGATCATTTTGACCCCACGGGATGAGATCTTGCGTGGAGCCCCAGATCGAGGGAGATTATCAGTGGTCTTGTATGTCTTCCATTTTCTGATGATTGCTCCCACAGTTGATTTTTTCACACCAAGCTGCTTGCCTATTGTAGATTCACTCTTCCCAGTCTGGTGCAGGTCTACAATACTTTTCCTGGTGTCCTTCGAAAGCTCTTTGGTCTTGGCCATGTCGGAGTTTGGAGTCTGACTGTTTGAGGCTGTGGACAGGTGTCTTTTATACAGATGATGAGTTCAAACAGGTGCCATTCATACAGGTAACGAGTGGGGGACAGAAAAGCTTCTTACAGAAGACGTTACAGGTCTGTGAGAGCCAGAGATTTTCCTTTTTTGAGGTGACCAAATACTTATTTTCCACCCTAATTTACGAATAAATTCTTTACAAATCCTACCATGTGGATTCATGGATTTTTTTTTCACATTCTGTCTCTCACAGTTGAAGTGTACCTCTGGTGCAAATTACTGACCATTTTAAGTGGGGGAACTTGCACAATCGGTGGCTGACTAAATACTTTTTTGCCCCACTGTAAATAAAATTGAATTGAATTGAATACTTTATTCTATGTATTTACCCCATCTATGGGTTCATCTTGTTTGTTGTAACCTAATTTCTAAGGCAAGTCGGTGGACATTTTTGTCTTTAAATATGCTATAGAAATAAAATTTTGACATTTTCATTTGCATTGCTAAAAAACACTGTCCACAATCATCATTAAAAAAGATGGATAAGCAAGAAGAAACAATTCTATAACCTATACATCTATACTTACACTAACATTCAGGTTCTATTATTCTTACAGAAAATAGAAATTGAATTGAATTGAATTAAATAAATTGTGTAAGTAAGCAGTTTTTGATGCATCACAATTAGACTGATTATTTTTATCATGTGACCTCGGAGGGTTATTATCCACCAGATTGGCAACCCTTTAAGGGTTTTGTTTTAGTCACATAGTAAATACGTAAATTTGCAGCAAGTTTAAGTAGAAGAAATTTTAGCGTTCATTCAAAGTACTGTTGGAGCATGTGCCTCTAAGCTAGATTACTCACCCTCCCATGTGGATGTGAACGTTTGATAAAGTTAGAATAACAATCCCTGATCAGCTGTTACTGAACACACAGTAACCTCCACAGTGTGACTCCTGGAATTACTTTTTTTTTTTAGATGGGCATTTAAAGTCAGATGATGATGATCATACTCTTTACTACAGCTTTCCATGTTTGATTACATGATGTTTAAAGAACTGCAGTAGAGGGAAGCTATTATACCAAGCGTTGAGTACCTTGCAGCTCTGCAGCTTGGATGTTGTGTTTTAAGTCATTGGGAACATCAGCTGGCACCAGTACACAGTGCAGCAGTATGAGTTTGATTTTATATTAAATTCATCTTTCTCCCCAGGGTGCTAGCGGCATCACTACAGCCTCCCACTGCCTAGTATCAAACAGGGAGGTATGTTACATGGAAATAACATTTTGTTCCAGCCTGCCCATTCTGTCATGGCTTGTTTTTGAAAATGTACCAATAATAGTGATGTTAATGGTTATACCAGTGTGACTAAATTGAATCATGGAACAGACTTCCCAGACAAGACTAGCATTAGATTTCAAGTAATATGAAACTGTGGAGCTTCCGTCCAGAGCTGTGTTTGAACTGCACAGTTGGGCCTAGAAGCCTACACATTATACAGGATAAATGAAAAAAAAAAATACACACAATCTCAAAGTTGAGACACTATGTGAAATGCAAAATGTAAAAACAGAATACAGTGATTAGCAAAAATCTACAAATCCAAATTTTAATCACCGTAGTACACAGAAAGCACACCAAATATTTGAAGTGAGAAAACATACAATTTTAAGAAACAGCACATTTTTTAATTTAATTGCAGTAACACCTCTCAGAAAAGTTGGGACAGGGCCACGCTTGCCACTATGCGGCACCCAATCATCTAACAACAGTCCATAAGGTTCTGGGAACTGACTACAGTAGCTGTTAGACATGATGCATCAGTTCAATGGCCAATAAGAAAAGCAAGCAGGAGCACAAATGTATGTTTCAGTTTGTGAGGACAAATTGAAACATACTAAAAAATTAATACTTGTCTTTTATTATGTACTGATGCACTGCTTTCACCTTTCTGCACCTAATAAGTTTTAATTATTACTTCTTTAGTGATCACCTAAATATTAAATACTTTACCATTAGCTGACAATGAGAAGCAGTGGAGAACTATCTTTTTTTTAAAAAGTAAAATAAAACAAGATGAAAACTGTTACAGTGGCAAAGGCCAGGGCATGGAAATGGACCCAAATTCAGATGCTGGTATAGGTTTTCAACAAGACTTTATTTACAGAACACAAGACAAAACGCTTTAGTTCAGGAAACATGAGACGAGAATCAAAACATGAGTTGGAAGCAGTCATAGCTCGTGGTCACTGAAACACAGTGAGAGAAATGTCAGTGGAATGCTGAGTGAGGTGACAGGAGGTAAGGCAAATGACAAGCTTTCCAGTGGCTTACTTGCTTGCAGGTAGAGTGTGATGTGAGGGTGAGGATCCAGAAGGGGTGAGCCTGGAATGTGAATCCAGCCAGAGTGATCTGGTGATCCAGTGTGGTTATGGCAGGAGAGCAGGTAGATACAGCAGTGGAAACACAGCATGCACCAGTGGTGTTAGTGTCCCAGCACTGACTGGCGTCCAGGTAAGCAAGGTTGCTGCCAGGTTGGAGGAATGGAGATCTGTGAGAAACTAGAACACAAGGTGACACAAGATAAGCAAAACACAAACTTGATGTATTCTCTAAACTTGATGGCGAAGCACTAACATGGGTTAGCAGATGACATGGTGAAGACTAGTTGTGTGCATTGGTCTTAAAGTTTGATCAGCCATTAGATTATCACCAGGTGTGGACAGCAGGTGCAATGATAAGGGCTCCCCCCAGAGGTGGAGTCCATGGCACTGTGAATAAACACCACTCACCCAGACCATGACAGAAATCTCCTTACCACATAAAACTTCATTGTTGGTAAATTGTATATAAATTACCAAAAATAAAAGTAATTTTTCTGTTGTATAAATGAATGTAACCATTGCACATATTTAAGGCTGAGCTTATATTTTGTTTTATCTATAGTAATGTATCATATTCATATAAAATTTCTAGTGGCTATCTTATATGGACCACATGTCTCTATGAGCTCAAAAACATAGGCTTACATCTTTATTTTTTAAGTATATTAAAATAAGTAACAAAATCACAGATGAGTTATAAGACTCCATCACAATGTAACATACTCAACTGTCAATATTTGCAGGAGGGTTAAAAACATTCACGGAAAATTCTGGTGTTATTTCAGCAAAACTTCTCGATAAACTTAGTATAGTCAACATGCAATATCTTAGAGTTTTTCATTTCAAAACACTAATGGAGTATGCGTCTGGAGCCAATGGTATACGTAAGCCAAAACTACACAATATACTAAACCTACTATCCATTCTCTTCCACCTATCCTTTTCAGGGGGCAGAAGCCTATCTCAGCTATCTTAGGGTGAGAGGCAGGTTACACCCTGCACAGGTCACCAGTCTGTCACAGGGCTAACACATAGACACAGACAGCCATTCGCACTCACCTTCACACCTATGGGCAAATTAGAGTTTCCATTTAACCTGGATTGTGGGACGAACCCAGAGTACCCAGGGAGAACCAACGCAAACACCACACAGAAAGACCCCACCTGGGCCCTGTTTCAGGAAGCCGGTTTAGAAAACTCAGAGTGAAAAACGATACGCAGGGTTGAGTAACCCCGAACTGTCCAACTCGGAATATTCGGTTTCAGAAAGGCTGATAACAATTAGTTCAATCAACGCGGAGTTGCTTTAACCCCAAGTGAAGCGCGCGGACGAGGATACATAAAGCCCTGATAAGCGGAGCACAGATTAAGCGAGTCACCATGGAGATGGAGGGAAAGAAGGCGTGGTCAATGTATTTTACAGCGCTTGAGGCCGAAATTCTGATGGCAGCATATGCCGATAACACGCAAATTCCGCGGAAAAAAGTAACACAGCCACAGCTGCAAAAGACAGGGAGCATGCATGGCAAAACATAGCCGACAGAGTCAATGCGTGAGTGTTAATATAAACATTGATCTAGGGATTTCCACCCATTTAACACGTTATTTTATCATATGTTATTTTATTTGTTATTTTATACATTTTATTTTGTGATGTGATGTGAGCGCAGGTGCAACCCAACAGGCCCCAAACGTTCCTGGCAGCAAGTAAAAATGAAATATAAAAATATAGTCCAAACAGGTAAGGTGTAATTGTATTATGAGCCATAGTGCTTGGTCTGTTTGTCCTATGTAAATCAATTGCAGTTAGAGGCTACATTAATTTTCTTTCTGTAAGCACTTATTGAAATTATCTGAGCACATTACAAGTACATATTTGCTTACTCTGTATGCTCAAATGTGGCCCGTTATAGCCAACAGAAAAAAAGCGGAGGCCCGAAAAACAGGTGGGGGTCCTCCACCACCACCACTCACAGAGGCTGAGCAGTTGGCCCTCAGCCAAAACAGTGGGCGCCCTGTGGCCGAAGGCATCTCTGCGGGGACATCCTCTGAGTCAATAACCCCGCAAGACACAAGTGCCTACATAGGGGGTAAATCCAAAATAATACATGATGTGCATACATCCTTTCTTCACAGTCACCTTTGCAGTGCTACTCATTCATTTGATAAACTCTTTACCATAATGGATTATTTTGTAGTGAAGTTATTTTCCTACTGATTTTGCCTTCCCTCAGGCTTGGTTGTCTTTGAGAGCATAATGACAATGAAGTGTAAGGTGATTGGTATGTTTGTTAATTGCCATTTGGTCCCTTGTAAGTTATAAGTGACCTGTATAAACCTCATATTCTATCAGTTGATGGTGGTGGTGTACTGCATCTGGTGCAGCCTCCTGTTGAGCCAGACCAACATGCAGTTGTGAGTAATACTCCACAGATTATATGAGTTTACAGTAGAACAGCAATGTTGTTAATTTCTTTACTACAGGAAAATAATGAAGAAACATTGACAGCTGTTACAGAGGAGGAAGCAACAGAGACACTTTATGAGGTGTACATCTTTTAATACTTTGTGTACAGGAAATACAGGCGACCAATAAAGCCAGTTGAACAAAAAATCTGTTTATTCTTCTTTCAACATGTTGAGGTGATGGGTCAAAAGAAATGATTGTGACATATGGTGTCTCTGACTGCACTTCCATCTTGTATGTCCGTGGGAGGGTCAGGATGTTCATGGTTTGGATCACTGCTGATGTTTGGTTCAGAAGGACAGTGTTCTCCTCTAATTGTGGCAATGTTGTGAAGAATCACACATGCCACAATAATGTCACATGCCCTTTCTGGGGTGACCCTGAGTCTTTGCAGGCACTGGAACCGGGCCTTAAGCATTCCGATAGTCATTTCAATTCTGGCTCTTGTCCTGCAATTAGCCAGATTATATCGCTGCTGTGGGCCCGGTTCAGGGTCAGGGTAAGGGGTAAGCAAATAGGGTAAACATGGATACCCCCTATCACCAAGCAAGTAGCCAGTGAACTCTCCTAAGACAGAAGGATACACTTCAGTTCAAATGTCCCTGAAGCAATTGGTCTTTATATATTTTAAAGTATTCTCAACTCACCATGTCCAAATTTTGTGCTCAGTGTACATTCACGGAATATTTGTGAGTCATGGACAGAGCCTGGCCACTTGGCTTCCACATTTGTGATAATGTTGGCAGCATCATATATGATCTTCACAGTGCAGAGAACACAAATTAGCATCCATTACTATAATGAAATAATCTGTTAGTTTGAAATGCTACAGGGAACTATGTACCTGTACATTAATGCTGTGGAAAGACTTCCTGTTCACATAGTCTCCTTCATTTACTAAAGGAGCAATGACTGGAATGTGAGTGCCATCTATACAGCCAATCACGCCTGGGAACCGTGAAAATAAATGTAAAATTTAAGTAGTAGTTCAAGTATCACCACATCATGAATTAAGTTTTGGTCATCCTGATACCTGCAATTTTGTGGAATCCCTCTTTGATAAATCTTGTGGGTCTATGACCGGGGAACACCACAAACGAGTACAGGAGACGTTTCAGTGCAACTGTAACATTCCTGACTGCCCGACAGACGGTAGCCTTGGAAACGTGCTCAGCGTCACCAATATTATACAGAAAGCTCCCGTTTGCAAAAAAACGAAGTGCAATACAAATAATATGTAATGAACTGAGAGCATGTCCGCGATGTGTCACATGCGTAATATATGGCCTGAGGATGTTATTCAAATAACTTATAGATTGTGCTGAGAAACGGTAACGTTCGCACAGAAAATCATCAGGAAATGATAAAATGTCCAAACGCGCTCTGATCACTCTCTCCCGGCGGAGAGCTCTGCGGAGAATTTGGGCTTCACGATCTACTGGCTCTTCAAGGAAGGGGCACGCCATGTCCGACACTTCCTACTGTCAGGTTTCTGACAAAGAGGCGGAGACAGTCAGGGTTAGTTGTAGTAAACCTGCTAGGGGGCAGGTTAGCTTCACGGCGTGTGTCGTCATAGTGACTCACTCAGGCTTCAGCTGAACTCGCTTTGTGAAACCGAAAACCCAGAGTTTTCGTTAACTCAGGGTATACTTACTCAGTTTTTCCACTAAACCGGCTTCCTGAAACAGGGCCCTGATGGTGGAATTGAACTCAGGATCTTAGGTGTGAGACACAATTGCTAACCACGGTGCCACCCAAACTAAATTAAAGTTGCATGTGGAATTTTTTTTTAGTTAACTAAATAAAAAATGAAAAGACTTTTCAGAAAAGTTTTAAGTAACTGAAATGGTTTTAGGACAGTCTGGTAAGAATTGTGATAACGCACCTGATGAGGTTTTAATGGATGTGTTTATCAAGACTTTGGATGCCAAGAAGACTGAGAGTGAACAACTTTCAAAAGAGTCTGTTTTTTATGTTAAAACCTGTAGTGACTTTCCTAAATCTTACCTCTGGCATATGTTCTCCTGACAATAAAATACTAAAACTAACTAATTAGTAAACTATTAAGAAATAAACTAAAGCAAGATACTTTCAAGCAATGAAAAGTAAACTGAAACATGCAAGACTAGCACTGGAAACTGAAACTAAAGTATATTAAAAACAAAAACTAAAAAAAATAATAGGTAATCTAAAAATAAAAACAAATACCAAAACAATAATAACTCTGGTAAGCTGACACCTCCATCTATCATCAAGTTTTTATTCACTGACATGCTAAAGAAGTTATAAAAAACTTTAGACACTGCACTTTAATTCCTGTAAATCACATGTTGGCCAAGTTGCTTAGTAAGAGGAAGCTCGTGTGTTATGATGATAAGTCACAGAGGGCTCATTTACAGTGCTAGCTCTGTTTCCACGTGATGTGCAGATAGTAACTGATGTTGAAGCAGTGGAACCAGAGCCTACAGCAGTTTGTCTAGCATGCTGGGCTACCATCAGGAGATACACAAACAACCAGAAAAAGCTGCTGGGCAATCAACTTGAGCAACTCCAATAACTGTTCATGGGACACAGGCATGCCCTCAAAACACTGTCCTCATACAGATTTCAATGGAGCCATAGTGAAGCAAACTCAATCCTGCTTCCAAGGATGATAGTCTGTTGTAGCCGCCTAGGTTTTCTTCTGACCCGTATGGAAAAGATAGTTTGTATCCGCCTTGTGTGAAACTTGTATGAAAAGCATACAAGAGTGAAAACAGATATAAGATCCCTTGAAAAATTATATAAATGAAACCTGTATGTTTTGGATACTTACTAAAACAATATATGAAAGTAATGAGAAAGTGGCCACTTTCATGTGTAAATCATATAAGCCTTATATGATTCACTATATGAAGTAGGCCAAATCTTATGCAAGTCTTTTATAAGTTTTTTCTATTTCTTTTCCATATGGGGAGAAACAGGATGCTCTTTCTATACCCAATCATGTTACTGCCCTGTTGCCAGTTATACTAATTAGCTACACAATGTTCTTCCAGTAGTTTTGTTGTTATTGTTGTTTCTTTTCAAGTCTTTTCTTGCTCCAGTTCCAGCTTTTTTTTTTAGATATCTTGCTGGTTTCTGGCCTCCAGACAATTATTGTTTCTGCCGCTGGCCTTAGTCCCAGAGTCTTGCCCTATGGCCTGGCAGACCCCCACAACTGGTTTTTGGACTTTGGTGCTCCTTGTGTTTTGTTAATTGGTACTAAGGTGCCCGAAGTGTACCAAGAAAATATCCCTTTGACCATGTCTGCTTGCCTAAATGTACTGAGTTGTTGTTCATGTGACTTACTGGTTGCATTTGTATTGACAATGAGCTGAAATGATTGGCTGGTGATTTTGTATTGTGCTTATGATGTTGGAATAATACTCCCTTTATACATGAAGGTCAAAACTTTTATTAGGAATTAATCTGTGTTTTGGAATCATTTTCATCACTTAATAGCACTGGTGTCTTTTACAAACTTTGCTAAATGCTCTGTAACACAGCTGAAATGACATGCTAGTTGTTGACCCCAGCAAACATCTTCGTTGAAAGCTACAGGTTTTCTGTAACACTCAGTGTTAATTTATTTTTATTTTCTCAACAGGTGATCCAGGTAATTGATATGTATTTTTTTGTCTGCTTATTTAGTTGGTTTTTGTTTTTTTGCCCTTTATCCCCGTCCCTCTTCTCCGCTGTTTTTCCCCCTCTTCCTTTCTCCCTTTTCTCATTCAAGTCTGTCCCGTATCTAGCAAGTGAAAATAAAAAAAATAAAAACAATAAAAGGTGAATCAAATAGACCATTACGGCAAGGCTGGGATGGTCAATTTGGTAAAGTAAATCCGTTGGGCATCTTTCTTCGCCTTTAGACAATAATTCTGATGGCAAAAGAGCCAAACGGGACAGGCAAAAAACCCAAAAAAACCCCCCCAAAAAACACTCAGTGTTAATTCTCTAAACACTGAGTTTATACTTTTCCTTCATTCCCGTGTGGTGTATTTTGAAAATAACTTTCCATTTCAAAGCCTAAAGTTGAACTGCATCAAATTATTAAGTCTTTGCTTGGCTTGGACAGACAGAAAACAGAACATGTGGACCAAGTGATTTGATAGAATCACAGGTCTTTGAGTAGTGCAACAGGGACCAGAGGCAGATTAAATTCCCAGTTCATTCTCAACTGCAGGCCCTTGGCTAGCTGTGGGAAATCATTATAGTAAATTAACTGAGCAGCACAAAGTGCCATGGACAGATTAGACGGCTGTGTGTCTCAGAAGATTGTTAACATCCAATAATGTCCCTTTCAATTCATTTTGGATACTGAATAACTGATGAAGTGTGCAGTTAGTGTTCTTACCTTTCTTTGTGTTTCTCTGAGTTTTCATCACACATATTCAGTTCTTTGCTTTCTTTATTCAGAATACCTACAGCCAGACTGGTTCCATGATACAAAATACATTAACAACACTTTGTATAGTCTGTGTTTTTCCTCCACCTTTAGCGTCCCAAAAGTTTAGATCATCCACACGAATGTCATGATAAGTTTGGCTTTTAATGATTTTTTTAACTGTTTCTTCAGTGAGGTTGAAAAATAAGAATTGGGTGCAAAACTTTGGATTTATTTGGATTTTCTCTAATCCACACAGGGTCAGAAGTTACATACACTCCAATATGCCATACATTTGAGCCCCCATGTATACCTTTGAACTTATTTTTGATTTTCTCTAATCTGCAAAACGTCAAAGTTCTGTACTCAATTCTGTTTCTTATTTATGCTCTATAACAATTCCACCCTGAACATTCATGTCTGTTTACTGCATGTAAACTTGCAAGTCGGTTGACTGGAGACCATAGTCAGACCAGAGTCCTGTACCAGCACCGTTCTGACCAGCAAAATTGGCAGTAGTCCCTCTCAAAACCACCAAAAAACCCTTCACCAGACAGAACAGAGCCAAACGATAAACCTAGAAACACCAGAAAAAAACACTATGAACATACAAAACAAATTTGAAACAGCTCACTCATGCTACAATATGCTCCTGGTCTCACTCATAAACCAGAGAGAGATGATTCTGTGCTACTTAGTGCACAGTAAATAGAAGTACAAAGTTGGAGTAATATTGGATGTTCTTATTTGATTTTTTTCTGCTATAACAGTAGTTAGTAATACTTCTACAGACAATGATGAAAGTCAGGGCAGTTTTTAACATTTTTTCTAAAGAAAGGTAGTAATTGGCAACAGGCAAATAACCGAAGCTCCGTCTTTGAGGACTAACTGATTAAATAAATTATTGATTAATAACTACATCATAATAATAAAATGTGACTAAAATAAATGAGCTCTACTGTGTCTCATCTTACTCCCTTTTGAGCATAAACTTTGTGTAGACATAGGGATATTACTGAAAATGTGATGTTTTTAACTTTTTCTTTTCTCTTGTTATAGTTACATTTACACATTCAAAATAAAACTATTCTATCTCTACTGTGTATCCAGTTGTGTTGGCCATGCTGTTTAATTAAACTTTTATGGTATTACATTCTTTTAATAGGAATTGAATTTAGTTCGATTCAAGCAGACACAAATTTCATGAGCGAGTTTTTGTCTGAGAGAACCTTTTTTGGTTTTGTTGTCTTTTCTTCATTCTCTTCATTTAACTGTAACTTAAGAAAGCCTACTGTAAGCTTGGCCCCACAAACTCAAAGTGTCGCAGAAGTGTGCCATTTGTTGCATGTGCAATAGACCGATGGTCTACTGTACTCTATGTTAAATGTTCTGTAAACAAGATGTTTCTCTCATGGTTATATGGTCTGGAGTATAGAGACAAAACAAGCGTGTGTAGTGAAGCAAGGACTTTGTGCTGTTGTGTGCAATATGTCAGGCATGTGAGGAAGGAAGGTGCCGGCTGTAATTTCACACCTGTAGACCAAAGACAGGTGGCAGGCTGACAAATAGCGTCTGACAGCCAAACACAACTTATAGCTGTGTACAGCTGATGGATACTAACTGTGTACTGAGACCTTTTCTCCAAGTGGGTCTGCTGTGTTTGTGAAGTGTGTAAATAATGTATGTGAGCTTGACAGAAGTAATCTTTTAGTCTTGCTTAGCCCTTTTTACACTGTGCAACTGCTAGTACTATTTGCTTATGCAAACACTAAGTAGTGTCTTTTGCTTCTGTTTTAAGAGTTATTTTTAAGGACAGGTTGGAGTAATACAGATGAAAGAATTTTTTAAAAAATGCATCATACGTGGAACAGTGGAGTAATGGCTAATGGCTAAGACTATTAACAGGAACTAAGCTGGATCAGACTGAGGCTGCACACACAACTCTTCTTGGTTTGCCTGCATGTTGAATGGCCCACTGGCATGCACTAGTCTTACTCTCACTAGTCTCACTACTCTCATATTCCTCTCTCACTCATATTCTTTGCACAAGGAGCAGCCTCAAGGGTTGGAAAATGTATGCAGAAGTGGTTAAAAAAACCCCAGTGTAGCCATCTAAAATCAACTGCAAAAGCTGCCAACAAGTTGCCAAGCTTTCAAAAAATACAGATCATGTTATTTACAGTACATACAGTAAAAAAGTGCAAAAAACCGCCCAAAACACAAAGAAAGATTTTTGGAGTTTGCTAGAGCTTCAAGTTAAAGGCATGTCCATTCAGTAACACCAATGGCTCGCTGCTAGACCTCCATTCTGTCAATTTGTGTCACTATATTGGATCTGATGCTGGTGCCTTTTGGGGCATTTAAGGTCCTCAAGAGGTCCTTTCATAAATTTCCTATCCCCATAAAATAAAGAACATGTTCTTCTTTGTTTTTTATTTGTCAGATTTAACATTAAAACACTATCATATAAACAATTTTTTAGAGTTTACTCCTATAAATACATAACATTTTCATAGAGTAAAAACATGAAAGTAACATGAAAGTCAACATTTTACTAATGTTTTTATTTATTTGTTTATCAAAATGGCAGTTTTGGGGATGACCCCTGGGCAAAGTTAGCAGCACCATATATCATGGCTCAAGAGTTGGTAGTTCGTCTAATCGGAAGGTTGCCGGTTCGAGCCCCGGCTCGGACAGTCTCGGTCGTTGTGTCCTTGGGCAAGACACTTCAACCATTGCCTACTGTGGTGGTGGTCAGAGGGCCCGGTGGTACCAGTGTCCAGCAGCCTCGCCTCTGTCAGTGCACCCCGGGCGGCTGTGGCTACAATGTAGCTTGCCATCACCAGTGTGTGACTGTATGTGTGAATGGGTGGATGACTGAACATGTAAAGCGCTTTGGAGTCCTTAGGGACTAAAAGCGCTATACAAATACAGGCCATTTACAGGCCATATATAGCTCTTGTTGCACGCCGGTTGCCTAGGCCGGGGTGTAACACTCTACTGATGCGTCCATATCTCATATATTAGACCAGTCTAGCTGGACTCACCTAGACTTACCTTTGGGTTCAAGTCAATTCAGAGGTAAACTGTAACATAGTTGAAGTAAAGTGTTGTTTGCCAAATTTAGGGTTGCTAACATTAGCCATCGTAAGCCTGCAATATAACTTTTTCATGCATTAGAGAACTTCCAAAAGAGGTTTCTTTATACTGTTCTGCTTGGTCTAGTTGAGAGAGTCAAGATGTCATTGGTGTGCACCTTTTACACACACCAGTGTTTGGGCTAGGCTAAAAGAGGTCCTAAAGATACCACTGGACTGAAGGCATAAAATTAATATTGATTTTCAACAGCTCTTGCTGGAAAAAGAAATGGCCACATATTCCAAAAAGCTGAAGTATTCCCTTAAAGAAAGAGTAATAGAAGGAGGTCAGAGAACATTTTGGGAAGAGAGAAAAAAAAGGACGGTGATGTGGCTAGATTAACAGGTTTAGAGACAGAAAAAGAGGGAAAGAGGATTGTCAGTAATGGAAAAGAGTGATACCAGCAAAGAAGGTATCTGTACACTTTGCCTTGAGAAAGTAATCGATTTCAGGCTTCTGGCTCTTTTGTTGCCCCTCAGACTGAATGACTGGCTCTGAAATAACTCCATATTGTGGAAAGAAGTGGATAAAAAAGGAAAAAAAATAGAGCTCCAAAAACACTATAAACACCAAAACAGATGCAACAAAAGAAAATTAAAAAGACAGTAATGGAGAAATATTAATAGGGAGGGCATTTTATTTCTAAAGTTAAGGGAAGAATAAGTGGTACAAAAATAAGAAGCCTTCAGACTGTATGAGGGACAACATCCAGACTAATACTTCCTGTAAGTTTAAACTTAATCTCCACTTATATTAGCACTTTCCTAAATCAGAAATATACTTCCACAATGATGCATTTAGAGCAGGTGTTAGTTCAGCACTTGCAAGCATGACCTACTGCTTCTAAAACCTCTCATTAGCCTCATGCTGTCAGTTTAAACCAGTGTAGGTCTCTGAAAGTTGCCTTTTTTTGCAACAGCGCTACAGATGAGTAGCATAGAGGGACAGTCACAGTACAATACCCAAAATAGCCACAGGCCAACATAGACACTTGTCTCTGTAACTCATAGCACTTGCTACAAAGATCCTCTCTATCTGAAAGATCATCGGTTATGTAATAGTCCCATAGTCTCAGTCTCATTACACACTGTAAATATGAGTGGAACCATACACTGAAAAGAACAAAAACAAATACGGCAGAAAAAAATCAAGTTTTCTGTCTTCCTTGCTTAAATCATTCTGTATATAATGTGAAAAGGAGATAAAATATCACACTGTCAAACTCCATTACTCACACAAAAAACAGGCAAAGTGAATCTTTTCATTTTACTCACATTATCTCGTGTAAATACCAGAAAACTGAGATTCTCATAAGAAATCCAAGATGTGCTCTTTGAAACTTTTTTTAATTCATGCAAATCAAGACTTTCAAAGGGTTGGTGGGATATATGAATCCTCATCAAATCATGAACTCTTTCTCATTATAATTAATATAAAATGTGTTATAAGGCAAAAGACCAAAATGCATTAGTGCCATTTTCATGTTTAAAGCCAACCAGATTATCAGAAGTAGAGATAAAACAAAATTTCTAGGACTAGAGTATTGGCCTGTAATTCTCCAAATGTCTTTGTTAACAGCTTGGACTTAAATTTAGACTCTCATCAAATATATCAAATTGAGTCTGTTAAGCTTTATTTTGCAGGTATTTTGGCTGAATTATTTCCTTGTGTCCTTGGTAAATGGACTCGTTCTTATATAGCACTTTTTCTACTCTGAGCACTTTCAAAATGTTTTTACAGAACTTTCCGCAATCGTTCACACCCATTCATACCAGCACTTTTTTTCTATGCTCTTTCTATGTAAGTACCGTTTTATCTACCACACACATTCATACTCAGATAAAAAGGGATGGGGATGAAGAACCTGTTCTTCTAGAGAACTGGATCCCAGTAGTCCTATTCCTTGGAATTCTTAGTCTGCCTGCCAATAATCCCGCTTAACGGTTCTTGCACTTTCGCTACAATTAGATGATTTCAGTTCGCGTGTTGGAGGAAGAAAATAGTGGTGTTTCCAGCATGGATATGATCATTACTATTGCACTCTCATTCCTTTATTCAATAAAAATAAAAGAAAAGTGGAGACTGCTCCAGTTTAGAAACAACTGCATTATACTGTTACAGTTTTTTCTGAATGCTTAAACTCTAACTGTGATTCCTGTAGCACAATTCCTAAAACTATTCAGACTTATAGCAAAACCACTCACTGAGTTTGCAAAACCAAAAGCACAAAAACTGCTTTGCACTCAGTTTGCAATTTCGTAACACACACTTTGCAAAACTGTAGGCACAATTCACTGCACAACACTCAATTTCCAAATTTCCAACACACTCCTAGCAAAAGTATACACATGTATGGCTAGCATTAACACTAATTTGCCAACTGTCTGGCACACTTTCACATGTCAAAACTTTTTTAGATAATTCGTTCACTTTGCAATCAGCCTAAGCACTATAATACAGGTAAGCTGTGTGTGCGGAGTACAATGGAGGGAGCAGAAAGAGTGAGAAGTAGAGGAGGCCGAGGAAGAGGACGTGGAGGTGAAGAAGTAGGATGAAGAGGACGACAAGGACAAGGAGGAGCAAGAGGAAGATGAGGAGGGGGCAGAGGAAGCATGTTCACTGCAGACCACGTAACCCATATAGTCATTATGGCGATTGCAAATAATCCTATACTTGGAAATAAACACTTGTGTTTGTTTTGATGTGTTTGAATAAACACCAGTACTTGAAGTTTGGATCCCTCTATGCTTATGGATCTATGACAGAAGTATGAGCTCAAACTGACATAGCCTACCTTGTGCACAGGGAAGGCAAACGCCAGATGTGTTTTGTATTCATACCATCAGTGTGCAGTTGGCGCATTGTGTGCTTAGTAGATGATGGCTTGTGTGTACTGTTTGATACGGAAACACCATTTTTACGAAGGTGTGAAGAGTTAATCTAGCTGTGTTTGCTTTTGCAAGAGAACTACAATGTTTTGATTATTGGGTGACAGGTTTTCTTATTTGTGTGAAGAGTTTTGCAAAATTAGCCAATAGTTGCTAAAAAAGGGCTTAAGCAATCAGAAAAAACTGTAACACAAAGGGGCTCTTTGCAAGCACAGACAGCATGCTAACACTAAGCTAGCTAAGAACCCAGATTGATGTTAAAGCTGAGTCCCCCCGCTCAGAGCCATGATAAAGTGAGCCG
Source organism: Mchenga conophoros (assembly GCF_057382185.1). Lineage (NCBI taxonomy): Eukaryota > Metazoa > Chordata > Actinopteri > Cichliformes > Cichlidae > Mchenga > Mchenga conophoros. Next base: position 15,279,521 of record NC_140527.1, on the reverse strand, counting down.
TCATTTGCGATGCAGCCAACCTGTATTATAAACAACTATGTGGCTATCCCATCTTTCTTTTTTCTTTTACAGCTTTCACGTGTGATCTTCCATTACTCTTCCTGTGATACCAGTCTGTCTGTGTTACCTGCCTTGCAAAGCTAACTCGCAGAGCTTTAAGCCAGGCTGGAGGGTAAGACCCTGTGGAAATTCAAGACTCAGGCACACAGGAAGGTAAATGAAGATTACCACTACCAGGGGCCCGTTCTTCGTACCTCGCTAAGTAAGTTAGCTGGATTTGATTGTTGACGATTTCGCGTGATCTTGGATCGTTCGGTTCCCCGAAGCTCATCCGGGACTTGCTGTCATAGCAACAGAGCCGTAAGCGTAAACCTGCTCGGGAGCAGTCAGGTGTCAGGTGCGGCTTTTCTATAGATTGTCCATGATTTTTGTGATATCGTAAGACGATTTGTTTTGTTTGTTCCGCTGTTGTACGGCACTACGTTGCCTGGCGGAAGGATCGGGGTTCAAGAGTGGTATGTTGGTCACATGTCCATCCGCCAGGCAACATAGTGCCGTACAAGTAGCGCGAAAAACAAACTTCAAAGTAGCGCTACGCGTTCAGCGGGAGTCGTGGATGACGAGCGGCGATAAACTTGCGAAAAGCAAGTTGTGCTCAACTCTACCGGTGGATTCTGACAGCGTGGAAAAGTGTGCAAACATCCACGATCACCAACGGATTTCGAAGGGCTGGACTGCTGCATGATGAAGAGGAGGACACCGCCACAGCCCTTCAGAGGGTGTTCGACTCCGACACTGACAATGACAATGAGGATTTCTTTGGTTTTGAAAGTGACAACGAAGGAAAGAAGCTGAGAGTGGATGACGAAGCCATCCTGAGCCTGTTCGTTTCCGACACTGGAGAAGAGGACTTTGGTGGTTTTAGTGCGCAGGAAGATGGTGGTGAATGACTGACTTTTCTTCTTGTTAAAGCCGTGTCACTGCACCTGAGCCTAAAAGGTAGTCCGAATCTATTTTTCTGGTGTGCTGTAGGTTACTGTTATGTACTACATTTGTTACTCATTTATGAAGCACAGCACATGTGCAAATATGTACCCATAACTTGTTTTTCAAAATATTAATAAAAGGGGTGTGTCTCCAAACAGCCATCTCTTTCCTGACAATTCGCTTTGTGCATATTCTCTTACATATGATAAGTCAACATTGAAACACCTGCGGCTTTTGGTCAGGTGCGGCTAATGTATGTACAAAACAGGATTTTCCCCTGATTTTAGCTTGTGCGGCTAATATTCAGGTGCGCTTTGTAGTCCGGGAAATACGGTAATTCATATTTCAGAGTAGTAATTGCAAATTACTTCGTGTAATGTCTGTGAAGGTTCTCAGTCATCCAGGTCATCGTAGTCAAAGGAGCTTGCAAAGAAAAGCGTCTGGACTTCTTTAAGTTGACGTTTCACCTCTCATCCGAGAAGCTTCTTCAGTTCTAAGGTCAAATGGTGGAGAGTCCCAGATATAAAGCTAGTGGGAGTAACCCCCCACAGAGGGACAAAAGGACCCCCTGATGATCGTCTAATCGCCTGAGCCAAGGTGTGAAACTGGGTGTGGGTCCCAATCAGCCAGAGTTTCGGGTGTGTTCATTGTGAAACCTGGCCCCACCTTATCATGCGAATTCCTGAGGTCAGATGGCCCAGGATGTGAGTGGGCGTTAAGGCGTCTGGGAAGGGATCTCAAAACTGGATTATAGATGGCAGAGAGGTGGTGTCGTAAACCCCCGCCTCTGTTCAAAGATGGTCGCTCACAGTGGACATAGATGGCTTCTTTCACTCCTCTTTCAAACCATCTGTCCTCTCTGTCCAAAATGTGAACATTGGCATCCTCGAAAGAGTGTCCTTTATGGATGCCTTCGAGGATGCCAATGTTCACATTTTGGACAGAGAGGACAGATGGTTTGAAAGAGGAGTGAAAGAAGCCATCTATGTCCACTGTGAGCGACCATCTTTGAACAGAGGCGGGGGTTTACGACACCAACTCTCTGCCATCTATAATCCAGTTTTGAGATCCCTTCCCAGACGCCTTAACGCCCACTCACATCCTGGGCTATCTGACCTCAGGAATTCGCATGATAAGGTGGGGCCAGGTTTCACAATGAACACACCCGAAACTCTGGCTGATTGGGACCCACGCCCAGTTTCACACCTTGGCTCAGGCGATTAGAGGATCATCAGGAGGTCCTTTTGTCCCTCTGTGGGGGGTTACTCCCACTAGCTTTATATCTGGGACTCTCCACCATTTGACCTTAGAACTGAAGAAGCTTCTCGGATGAGAGGTGAAACGTCTTCAAGCAACTTAAAGAAGTTCAAACGCTTTTCTGTGCAAGCTCCTTTGACTACTTCGTGTAATCAAGATGGGAGACCACGGCTATAAAAGCGAAGGTGGATTTGGGAAGCCTGTCGCAGCCATGTCCTGTCCATTTACGCGAGCCACCCATTGCGGAAGGTGCAAGATTGATGAGGAGAATCCCCAGAATTCAGCGTATATTGCGGGACAGACAGGATCTTTTAGCTCAGCGCGACATTGTGCTCATAGAGAGATATCAATATTCCCGTGAGGGTATTATTTACCTAACCAACTTGTTGACGAGGGGATGCAGGACCACCACCTGTCTTTTTTTGCTCTGCCCTTTTCTTAGTTCCTGTTATGAACAAACAAACAGATTATTTCAGGGTCTCCTTCCAAGAGACTAAAAGCAATATAAGTGATAAATATTACCATTCTGTAGAATATTCTTATATTTCACTTTTACTTGTTCCCATGTTCTAGTGGGTCCTGTTGTGGCTCTAATGTGAAAGGGAATATAATATAACATATTATAATATAATATAATGTAATATAATATTGGATAATATAGTGTGATATGATAAATCTACCCTACCGCCTACTGGTGTTGGCCAGAGGGGCCGATGGCGCAATATGGCAGCCTGGCTTCTGTCAGTCTGCCCCAGGGCAGCTGTGGCTACAACCGTAGCTGCCTCCACCAGTGTGTGAATGTGAGAGTGACTGAATAGTGGCATTGTCATGCGCTTCGGGTGCCTTGAAGAGCGCTATATCAATCCACTCCATTATTATTGTTATTATTAAATTACTTACGAGTTTAATTTGTCAGCAACTTTCTGCCAGCCCTCTCTCCTTGCTTTTGCAGCCTTTGCAGTATTCCCTTGCGTGATAATTAAACTCTGAAACTCCTGAAATCCCTCAATCAAGAGTTCTTGCTCTGCTGCCGAAAAATACCGAGCGCGCTCCTTCGACATTTTCGCCGACCAATCAGAGGGTTGCCGATCAATGTTTCTACTATCGATGGGTAGCCCCTTTTACGACACCCAGTGATCTCACATTACTTCATCCAGCTGTAATAATCGTCAACAGCAGGTGTGTTTGGAGAACCGGATTAGCGAGCTCACGGTTAGCACGATGATTTGGTCTTGGATGTGTCATTTGATCTTGGATGTAGTAAGCGACGTACGAAGAACGGGCCCCTGGTCAGAACCCAGCTCTCAACAAAGCTGTCAGGGTGAAGAGCCAGTTTACCAACAGTGACTCAGGCTCAGCATGGATGGCTAACAGCCAACATAATCACAGACTACAAGAAAAGAACCTTCCTAGAACACCGCTCCCTCCTTTAGATTTGTTAACAATCACAAAATACTCTTAGTGCCATTATGGAGCAAGAATTTAAGGAAAGATAGTAAGTGCAACATTTTAATAATGGCAATCTTGTTACAACTTCTTAGATATGCATTAATGTGAGACAGTAATACAATAATAATAATAATAATAATGATAATACAGACTAGGTTAAAATCATGGATGTCAGCATGTTGCACTGACTCTTGCATTTCAGAAATTCTTACAGAGAGCTGTTTTGCCCACCACAACCAGTGTGCTGGTGTTTATTTCTTGCATTATGCTATCAGTGCTGTTACAGCTCTTTCTCCTGCTGATTACTGCCAGAGCTATTCTCTCTTATGTAGTCTCATGTGATTCTTTGGTAATCACCCCCTCCAGGCTTTAAGGATAGACCCCTGAGGTATTTTGAAAATGCTCTAACTCTCAGTACTACAGACCCGCAGGGCTTCAGAGGTGAGGGTTAAAAAATGTATTATATTTCTTTTCTTTTTTTTAAAAAATACTGACAAGACTTCAACAAGCGCTTAAATGTTTCTTCTCCATATTCAGTCAAAATTTCAAATGGTTATAAAGAGACATAAAATCAAATTCACTTTCAACAACTGAGTCTTTTCATGTAACTTTATGCAGATTTATTCAGAGAGCAGAAAGGCATAGCTACAGAGCTCTAACTAATCTAATCTAATCTAATTGCATCAACCCTAAGCGTTCCCTCCTTCACTACATCGATGAACCTCTTCTGAGGTCTTCTTCTTTTCTAACTGCCTGGCAGCTCCATCCACTCTTACTCCTCTGAACATGTCCAAACCATTTCACTTTTTCCTCTCTAACTTTGTCTCCAATTGCTCAGCCTGAGCTGTTCCGCTGATGTACTCATTTCTTATCCCATCCCCCTCCAACTCCACCTGCTGTATTTTTGTCAGCGCCACGGTGTTTAAACCATACATCATAGCAGGTCTCAATACAGTTGTCAAGTCAAACTGGGTTAAAAAGATGTGAGGATCTAGAAGAAGATGAACAAACTGACAGACTGGAAAGCAGGTGATGTACAACCAGTGGAGACTGTTTTCCACCCAGAAGAAAGAAAAAAACAAGAGCCATACGGCAACAGGAAGTTGGCATACACTGCTGAGAGAAGAGCTTTTTCCAAATTCAAGGTCTGTATCCTTGGAAGACTGCATTCATACTGTAGGCCTCTACTTTTCCTTTGTCTTCGGCCTGCAGTAGTGCTGTTTCCTCAACAGCACCAGAGTCGATCATCGTTAGCCAGACCCTTACCATCTTGTGATTTTGCTAAGATTTTGCACTGGACATTCTTCCAGGTGCAACACTCCACATTCATCTGGGTTAAAAATTCTTATTACAACTTTCAAATTTGTATAAATACGCTTTGAATGCTGTCTGAGCACAACTCAAGATTTCATGAATTAATTTACACAAAACTAATAAAATTCTAAATACTAAAGTAGCTATTGGAAGACTGTTTTTCACTAGGAACAGCATAAATATAAAATGTTTTGGCTTTGCAGCTCAAATTTATAGGTTTAGGAAAGAGTTTTACTTAATCCAGGAGTAGGTTATACAATCCCATTACACCTACTGAGAAGAGTAGCAGGCTGGATACACACAGTAAAACCTAACGACTTTAATGGTGGTCTAAGTTTGAATCCGTTTTTATGGGACACTTTAAGGACTTTTCTCTGTTTCCTAAGCTTACACACACCCACACATTGTAACAAACAGATAGAAAGACAAGCTTACACTGTGATCTTTGGCCAAATAGACAGCTCAAGCCTTCTTCTTTCGTATTGTGTGTATTTGAAAACTGCTGCTCCCTAACGAATGCCTTCAAAACACGTAGGATGACTGCATTGAAAGTCAGCATAGGTTCATGTATCATTATCTCTTGACTATTTGTATGCTGATAATTTTCTTTAACATGTCAGACACATTGTTGTTGCTAAGAAATCACCTTGAGGTGACTGTTCTTGTGATTTGGCACTTTATTAATATATACACACACACACACATACATATATATATATATATATATGTATGTGTGTGTGTGTGTGTGTGTGTGTGTGTGTGTGTAAAAAATGTATATACTGTATATATCTCATGATCAAATACAGCATGTTTTTTTTTTCAATAATAGATAAATAGATAAATTCTGCTCCAAGCACCATTATAAAAGCAACCTGGCCAGTAAGTCTGTTAGTAATGAAACAGTGAGGCTACCAGAAGGTCGGGGGACATATGAATAACAATCAATTAGCTTTCAAAATAAAAATTGTAAAAAATTAAATGACTCACCAAATATACTTGGGTATGTGCTAATAAGGACTGCTGTGAAACTAGTTTTTGTCCCCTTCCTGATTTCCTATTTTCATTTTTTTCATGAAAAAAAAATGAAAATAAGAAATCAGGAAGGGGATGATTGATGACACATCTTTTCATAATAGTAGACCAAGACCATGTTTGTCGGGCCACAGAATATTTCCTTGGGAATCATTTACATATTTTTTTAGCAAATGTGAGATGAGCATTTGTGTTGTTTTTGGTCAGCATTGGTTTTCTGCTTGGAGCTCTCTCATGGATGCCGTTTTTGCCCTGTCTCTTTCTTGTTGTTGAATCATGAACACTAACCTCTATTGAGGCAAGTGAAAACTACAATGCTTTAGCTGTTGTTCCTGGTCCTTTCCTCTCAAAAAAATGTGGAGAAACACTGAAACTACATTCCCAGTTAGAATACAACAAAAAACATTCAAAAGTAACTATCTAGGACATATCTATTTATTTTTTGGTTTTATTTATGCGACAGTTCGCACAAACACAAAGCACATGATAACAACTACAATGTTACCAACAATTAGACTCTCTGTGCCTCCATCTTGGTAAAAAACGTATTCACAAATCAAAGCTGTTTGATCAGTATGATATATCCAAACATCCTGGTCTGTCCACTATTATGGACAGACCAGGATGTTTATTTCTTTCACTGTTAATTTTACAGTGAGTGACTTTATTATTAGTTTTTCCTTCCACCTTATCCTATTTTCTCTCAGTATTTTAACAAAACCTTGAGATAAACAAGGCACAGCCTCCTTCCCAGTCTCTGGAATAATAAATGCAAATTCTGCAATCCCCATTACCCAACTATCTCATATTTTGTCTGAAACTTTACTCTTTCTTGATTACCTATGCCTCTTTTCCCTAAATAGCTGCTTTGTTTCTGAGTTGTTGTATACAGTAACCTTTTACATTCAGCTCTGTGATCTGAGTTGGTATTCTACACTTGTCTCTGTAGTCTGTCTCTCTGAGAGCTTAAGTTCTACTTTCTACTACTATTGCCCAGTCTGTTTACAAAGAGAATGTATAGCATATGTTTTCATCTAGAGGCAGGACAAATTAAGTCCTATCTAAGCCCAGCCATGCTTGGTTGCAGAGAGCAGAGGAGAAAAGTATGTGTGTGTCCTCGTGTGTGAATGAGAAGGAAGGAGTGTGTGTGTAAGGGAAGGTAATAAGAGTGGAGGGTGCAGTAAGAGCTGTCAAGAAAAACAGAGACACTGGGAAGTGTGTATCTGTGTGCACTGAACAACAGGGTTCATTGCTTTAATAGATCCTGATAGTGAATTAAACATTTGGAAGCACTGAGTTGTTTATGCATGCAGGCTGAACTGCATGGGTCAGCAACCTCGGGCTCTAAATGATGATGTGAAGTGCCCTGTCCAGCTTCCCCAGCAAGTACAAAGTTTCTACCCAGAGTTGCAAGATGTGAATCGAACTGTGAGATTAAAGGTTTTTGCATTTGGCAGGAGAAACAGACATGGTAGTGGCAGCAAGTGAAAAAAGACAGATGCTGCTTATGTATTCTGTTGCAGCTCTCACATAATAAGCACCACTGCAGGGAGCTGATGGGGGCTTTGGTTTTTAAATTAAAAAAGTAATAGTAATAAAGCTTGCAATGCCATTTCCTCCTCTGAATTAGGATGTAAAATACAGTATAAATCTGTGAGGGTGGACTTTTTGAATTAAGGCTCCAATTAAGTTACGTAAGGTGGCATAAAAAGTAGGCCACAAAAGCGAAGTTTGAATTAATAAGTAAAAGACTTCAGAGGTACTATGACAAACAGGTGTGTGCGTGTGTGTGTGTGTATTGTGATGATTGTATTATGGGAATTTCTTTAGGTTTGTGATCACATCTCACTTCTCCTTGAAGGCTTCTTCAGTTCTAAAATTGGTCATTACTGTCATAGGCTCATATGATGACACATATAGAGGGGTAGGTTAACTCAGTAGGTAGAGTGTGATAGGATATAGGTCGGGGGTTCGAATCCACAGTACTGTCCTTCCACGCTGCTACCCAGGCGCTGGATTAGTAGCTGCTTCACTGAGTGAATTAAATGCACAAGACTGAACAATTTCCTATAGGTTTAATGAAGTATGCTTTTTTCATGTGTTATTAAATAGTGTTGTTGAGACTACTCTGGTACAGGATGAACATGAAATACCATGATGTGGCATCTTGTTGAAGCTGGACTACCTGTACAACCTGAATGCACTGCTTATATCATCTCCTCCAACCAGTACTGATAAAGTCACTAGGAGAATCAAAATCTACAAGAAAAAATTTGTCATGCATTAAGCAGAGAGCAATGGTCTTTGACTGTTTTTCTTTTGTTAAACAGTGGACTTAAACTGTATCTGTCAGCTGCACATGGAAGCATAACTTTCACATGTTCAACTATCCGGTCATCTTTAGGTGTTTTCAGCAGTGTAACTGTATTCAGGGTTCCCTTTATTTAATTGCTAGATTTTTTCTCTGTTTTGTTTCTAAGAGTCATTGTGGACATTTGGCACAGAGAACCTTTATATGAATAACAAATTATTGAAAACAAGATTTTTTGTCGTCAAGAATTTTGAATGAGGGGCAGTTGTTTTCTCTTGTGGTCTTTTTGTTAATTAAACACTGAGACACAGGAAATAAGACTGTTGTTTAAGAAATGTCGCTGTAAATTTAAATCTTGTAACTCTGTAATTTATATAATTTACCAAACTCTGTTTAGTTTTAACTAGTGTTGGGCAAGTTACTTTGAAAAGGTAATTAATTATAGTTACTAGTTACTTCTTCAAAAAAGTAACTGAGTTAGTAACTGAGTTACAATATTCTAAAAGTAATTAATTACTTGAAAAGTAACTATTGCAAGTTATTTGCAGCCATTTACCTTTTACCCTTTTTTAAAATAACCATTTCAAACTATTAACATAACAGTCAGCTGTTATGCCACACAAATTATTTGTGCCACTCCAAAAAAAATAAAGGAGAACATCACAGCCTGATACCTGCAGGTCTGACAGCAGCAGGTGTATCACTCATCCTGTTTTTTACCTGGAGACAGCAGTCACCTCATTGTTCTGACACACAACTAGGGATGGGTATTGAAAACCGGTTCTTGTTGAGAACCGGTTCCCACTGTTTCAATTCCTTGGAATTGTTTGCCATTTTTGCAAACGATTCCCTTATCGATTCCAGTCGCCCCGAATGATGTCACCACGTTGCGGAGCGTCATTTACCTGGCAGGAAACACGGCGGCTCAAACGCTAAAAAGTTTGGTTATACTTTACGAGAACGGATGACAACAGGGCAACTTGCAATACTTGCAAAGTAGATATTTCATTTTAAGGGAGGAAACACTACGAATATGCAAAAGCATTTGCTCACAAAACACGCGATGACCTTAAATGAATGCCGTGTTTTTAATTCTGCTCCGGGCTTGTGAATCTTAACCCAGCAGCAGCGGTAACGTTTGCACGTCCTCTCCCGTTAATGAGGCAGGTAAATAATCAACTAACAGTGCATATTATGTTAGCGCGATCTGCCTTATTACAAAACCTGCTATTACTGTGCATTTAGGTGACCATGATGAGAGACAGGGTCTGGCTGGTGCTCGCTGGCAGTTCTCGCTGCAGTCTACCGGTAGTGTCTCCTTTCAGGCCAGGATAGACGAATGTCACCGAGCAGTGACTAAGTTTGTGGTCAAAGGCTTGCACCCATTTGCCACAGCAGATGCCCTCAAATTTTCGGTAAGTGAATGTGTTTAATTGTAGGCAGGGACATTTTGGATATTCTTGTATAATTGATACAGAATAATTTATGTTATACTTTGTTATTGCTACAGAAGAATATTTATTTTATTATTTTACATTTACAATTTTTTTTCCTGGGGACCCTGTGACACCCCATTGAAGAGCCGTAGGCTGTGGATCTCTTAAGATCTCACTGTTGGGTTTGTAAGGCCATGTTACTCCTAAATTTCTACCTTGTTCAAAGAGAAGATATAAAACAAAGTTCTAAGCTATTTGACCTAAGTGTTCTCCTTTTTTAAAAAGAATAAATAAGAGAATCGATAAAGAATCGAATCGTTAAACAGAATCGAAAATGGAATCGGAATTGTGAAAATCTTATCAATACCCATCCCTACACACAACACAAAACTATCCACAACACCACACACTAACTACACAAGACAACACATTAACTACACACTCCAAACACGCTAAACATCACAAATCTCTCACATCTCAAGACTCGCTCTCTCTCTATCTCGCCGTCACTCCTAAAACTCCCCCCTCTTCCTAAACAACCAAATGTCATGTTGCCATATCATTTTTTGATTGGTCGACATGGTACAGTTTTCCACCAACACGAAAGGCTGTTTTTTGTTTTTTATTTTTTGGTCATAAGCAGAGAGTGCTTGCTAGCGCTGTCCTTAGTCGTTAAACGTGATGAAACTATTGAGGAAAAAACACCTCATATATATTGTTTATCATGACTCTGGTTTTAAGTGGCCTATCAACACAATTTAAAAACTGGTATATATCACCTTGTTGCTTTGTAATCTTGAAGTGGTCATGTGATAGGCTTACTGTGACTACTTTATTCTTCTTCAGTCAAACAGCAGCATTCATGTGATTGTTGTGCCATAAAGTGGTTGTCTGCCAGAAAGTGATTGCCGTCCGCGGGAGCACGCGCAGCTGCTTAAAGCTGTAGCGAGCAGATTACTTACATAGACAGCTACTTCCGTGCAACTGATATAAGGTGTGATAAGCTAAACACAGCTTCAACCGTCTGTTTGTTGAAAAATAGTAACGCGACAACACTGCATTTTGTTGTTAGTAACTGTAACGGCGTTGTAACGATAGGAATAGTAATTAGTTAGATTACTCGTTACTGAAAAAAGTAACGCCGTTAGTAACGCCATTACTTGTAACACTGTTATTCCCATCACTGCTTTTAACCTTATATAATACTAGTAACAATAGTAATAATACTTGTTCCTTCTACAGAAGTATACTTTAAACAGAAGTATATTTTGAATAGTGACTCTTCTATTCTTGATTTGCTCAAACTTTACAGCAGACAAAGGTTTCAGATGATGAATCCTGAAAATGAACTGAATTTGACCCTGGCCTTCCGTAGCACTAAAGGATGACATTGAATAACAATGCTGACAGTGTTGTTGGAGAGATTGAAATGTGATATAAATAATCAGATTCTTTGGTTTTATCACCAAACCTTCAAAAACTATACCAGTTCTATATGCTGTAGACAGACAAGTCACCATATGAAATCAGATGGAAGTCTGTGCAGTTGCAGTATAGTGTTGAAGCTAACCCAAGCTGCAAAGCACACCCTTATGTTTCTGGTATACTGTGCAATACAAAACTGCAGTTTTTGCCTTAGGCCCACCTAGTCCAAATATATCTTTAGCACCTCAAAAATTTCTTAAATTGTTTTTCAAGTTGTGTGGTTTACAATGTTACTAAATTATCAGTTTGCTATGGCATGGGCAGGTACACACCAGGGATATCAGGGATTTTAGGATAGATGCATTGATAATTGATCCATGTCTGCCATCACATACTTTGCAAGCATGACATGTAGCTTTTTCTGTTCAAGTATTTCCACTTTCTCTCAGGGGTGCCTAAGTGTGAACATGCATGCAGTCTATTACAAAACTAATATTGGATTTTCTGCAGAAAAATCTTTCATAAGCCTGGTGCATTTAGAGGCAACTCTGTACACAGAGCACACTGTGGCTTTCTGAAATGTCCATGTGCAGTGACTTTAAAACAAATGAAAAAAAAATGCCCCCCCCCTCCCCATTCTTTTCAGTGACATCTGAAACTGATGGCAGCAAGAACAGTCATATGCAAATCTTTTAGGATAAATGTTGATGATTCTCAGTTAAAAAAAAAAAAGGTGTGAATGCCAAGAAGTGTCTGTGAAGTGGAGGAGTTCAAGTATGTTAGGGTCTTGTTCATGAGTGAGGGTACAGTGAAGTGTGAGATTAATAGGGTGATTGGCATACTGTCTGCAGTCCTGTAGACACTGACTATGTATTGGGCTCGTGTTCAGAGAGAGAGAAGCAATTTCATCTATGTTCTAGCTAGAGCTGGGCGATAGAACGATAACGATATGTATCGCGATATAACTTTTACTCGATAGAGAAATTAAGCTATCGCGATAGACCTCGCAGCTCTTGTCCTCAAAAAAAAAAAAAAAAAAAGGTCAGCCAATCCAAATTAAGTAGCGCAGAGCCGAACCAATCACAGCCGCAGCGTCACGTCGCGTGACTTGTTACGTACAGCACAAGTGCCAAGCCGCACGTGTGTTTGTTTGGGAAGCAGCCAGCGGGTAATGGAGCCAGCTCGTAATGGAGGAAATGAGTGTGCCGACTAGAAAAATCAACCGAGCGTGACCGAAGAGAAAACAGATGATGGTTCCAATGCCGGAGAGATTGTCAAACGGAAGAGCCATAGAAGTTCCGTAGTGTGACGGTATTTCGGCTATTTCAAGTCTGACAAAAAACAGAGTAGCGTGCACTGTAAATTGTGCCGAAAGCAAGTCTGGAAATACAATAAACTGGTGCATGCGTCACACTGTGCGCCACGTTATTGTTTCGGTGAAATGAATTTCTACAATACTGTTACTGTTAATTCTACTCTCTGCAGTGTTTAAATGCTTACATATACACACAGTTACTGTCTGTCCACACATACGACTCGGTTCTGCTTCTATGCCCCAGCTTTGTTTACTTTTTCCCACCGAGGCTTCTAGACTTCTGATTGGCCAACATTTCTGCACGGTTAGGAATCTAGCGCCACCTGCTGCTTTGGCATGTTCATAGCAGCGTTTTCCTTCATTTCTGCCTTTATGTGTGGACGGGATTATTTTTTAAAACGAAAACGGAAAATCTCAGTTTTCAAAAATACCCGTGTACGTGTGGACGTAGCCTCAGTCTCTGACTGGAAGCGCTAATTCGTCATTCGGCTTTTGTCAGACTAAAGTAACTGTTAAAACTGTTTGAAAAGCTCAGCTATACAACAAGGAGAGATTGAGAATTTCCTTTTAGTTCTCAGTTTATTTGATATTGACAAAAGTTAGTCAGTTTTGTCTGTTCTTCTGTAAAACAAACTAAGATTTATTTTTAGAATTAATATTTTGTTTCTAAGTGGAATTGACAATTTAGTCTGTTTCGTTTGTTCTATTTTGAAACTTAAATGCTTTAGCGGCTGCCTTTTGTGTAGTTTGCAATATTTGCCTTTATTTATCTGAAAAAGTCTCATGTTCCTTAAGTACATCTACCCTGTTGAACTTATTATGGGAAATAAATATTTAAATAAAAACAAGCTGCTGATTATTTCACATTTTACTTGTGAGCAACGGCACATTTAAATCTTACAAATATAGTTATTTGGCTTATATCGTGATAGATATCGTTATCGCCTGAAATGAAAAAAAACATATCGTGATATGAAAAAATCTCATATCGCCCAGCTCTAGTTCTAGCCTTAGTCGTTCAGGAGGCCCTCGGGCTTCTCGATATTAGAATCAATGGAAATGCTTCATTACTAATGTATAACTCAACAGGTTTTCATAAATAACATATAAATTAAATGTCTTTGCTTATTTTGAGCAGAAGAACTGTGAAAACAAATTTGGTTTTAAGTGAGCAGAACGGATAACCATAAAGGTGAAAATGTGGATTTAATGTAATCAATATTCCCATTCTAACCTATAGGGCCATATGCTGGGGCTAGTGAATGACTGAATAACACCAGATACGAGTGGCAGAAATTAGTTTCTTTCAAAGAGAGCATGCGGGTCCTGCGCAGTATCTTTGCTGTTCCTAGGACTGAGATCTTCGAGAGAGAGAGATCTCGGATGTTGTTCCTGAATCTGCTGGAGTCACTCACCTAGCTTGGGGGTCACTGCACTGAGTGTTCCGATTACCACTGGGGTCACTGTTACCTTCACCCATCCACATCTTCTCGAGCTCTTCTCTGAGCCCTTGGTACTACTCCAACTTCTTGTGTTCCTTCTTCCTCATGTTGCTGTCATTCGGTACCACTACGTCTATCACTACAGCTGTCTCCCTCTGCTTGTCCACTATGTCCAGTTGTTACCCATCACCAGTCTGTGTCTGGAAGTCCCACAGGATCTTAGCTCAGGGGGCGTCTCCCATTTTGATCTCGGGATTTTCAGACCGTCAATTCCCGGTGGGACTAGCTGTTTTTTAAAGAGTGACATAAAATGATTCATGTGTGACATCAACTGTAGTAGCACTGCAGGAAGATAGTTGTGTCTCACAATGAGAACCAACCTAAATACTATTGTTTCCTGTCCTAAACATAAATATCTGTAAATATACTTTAGTAGGAGAGATTTTTGTAACTTAAAGACTTGTGAAAATATACTTATTGCAATGAGAAGCGTATAAAAGTTGCACTCACAAGCTCACATTTGTAGGCCATCAAAGGGTGAAGGAAAGAGGCTGAAACTAACAACTCTCCTAATTCTTTTACACGGGTGCCCAGCTTTGTCTCATTTGTTAGCGAGTGAATTTTTATACCCGTGTTAGGTTTCTCAGTGCAGGATATCTCTTTCTGTTTGGGATTTCAAGTGCTTTATTTAGTTGTCAGTCCACTGTTCACCTTATTTTGCATTAAAATTAATGAAAAGTACTGTAATGTTTCTCATTTGGAGGCTTTTTCAAAGTGTCTGGTGAGGCTGAAAAATAATCATGTCTCTTACATATTCTGCCAGGTCTTACCTAATGTTTCATCAGTGTTTCCCTCTTATTTTGACAGTAATTTAACTCACTTGAAATACAATTTAAAAAGGGAGGGTTTGATGGGGGTTGGGGAGGAGGACGACTTGATTGCTTTTGATCCTGATTTGGAAAAAGATGGGGTGGTGCTTTAGTTAGATACGTCAAGCCTTATGAGCAATGACAGCAGTGTTGATGTTGAAGTGCCTGGAGTGTTGAAACTAGTTGAAGTTTCATATCTTGTTCTTAGCCTGGTCTGGCTGCAAAGGTCCCTGGAGTTTTTTAGGGGAAATTCCCAATCATATTAAAATTAATAGGTTTGCCAATGTGAGGGCGAGGGAGCGAATGTGTGTGTGTCTGTTTTGGGTTAAGAGAGAATCAGAGAAAGAGGTTTGATTTTACCTCATCTCCTAGTGTGAAGCTGCTGCAGTGGGGTTTTTCCAGCCAAAATAGGTTAAAATGTTCTTTTTAGTAATTTCTGCAATACACTGACTAATGTGATGTGTGACAGCATTTGAATAAATATATTTAAAATTCATCACATTTAAAATGGTTGCATTGTAAAAGCTGGGAGTCAAATACATTGGCTCATCATAGTTTGTGAATCTTTGAGATATTTCTATTTTTTTGCATAAAGAGGACCTAAAACATTACTCCTAACACTAACCCTGATTGCCAACAGTAATGACCTCAGAGGGTCTAATTTAGATATTTCTGAAATCTGGGAAAAGAGTTTATGCTCGTGATGCTGGAAAATGTTACACCCCATAATTTTTTTTTATCCAGAGCTGTTCCTAAATAGCTATCTGATTGCCATTTAAAATAAATCTGGTCACTAGTTCTATTTCTGATTTAATGCCTTTTTTTTTTTTTAAATAAAAAAGGGACATTATGCAAAAGGCACAGAGAACTTGGTTCTCATGCACAAAAACAGATCACTGAAATTTAAATTTCTCATCAATAATACATAAGTGTAAGCTGAGCCTCAAGCACTTGACAGATTGTTTTTTTTTTTTTGTTTTGTTTTTTGTATGTGTGCCTTTGTAATGTAGGTAACAGCCCAAATCCAAACCACAAGGTAACTGAAGGTTGCTACTTCAGCAGTAGCAGCAGAGCTTCCAGGCCTGTTAAACAGCATGGGGTTAATAAGCACTCCACATCCACATGTTCCTCCACTGTCTGCATTTCTGCAAGGTGTCAAGTATGCTAATGTATTTTTTCTATTTGTCTAATGAAGGCAAGCAGCACACTTTGTGCACTGAAATGTTGTAGTTTGACTGCACAATGAACACCTTATTGGGATTGACATGTTATAAAATAATGCACTGAGGTTCTGTTAAGACCCCCAAATGCTGTGTAATCAGAAGACATTTGCATGAACTAAAAGGAAAACAATCTTTATAAAAGTATAGACCAGATTCCTATATTATTGTATTATAATTCAAATTTGAATTTGATTTGTAGGGTCTACCTTACAATATAAAGCACCTTGAGGTGACTGTTGTAGTGATTTGGCGCTATATAAATGAAATTGAATTGAATTGAAACATTTTCCTCTGTAAAATCACTTTTAGGATTTCTCAAGGTTACAAAATGTGAACATAATGAATCTTGCTCTGGCTGCACTTTCTGGCTCAAGTCTAAGCACACACACTGAAAAAAAGGGATTGGCCAGCTCTTGGATTTATGTAAGCATCTTGTGTGTATTTAACACAATTGCCTCATGGTTTAAAGTTAAGTGTAACTATATAGTGTAGAAACCGCATAATATGCAGAGTGGGTAGATTAAATTGTTCATATCATGTTCGAGTGAAGTAAGTCAATAATATAGCAATGTTAAATCTTGTGACACTGCACGGGATTTCAGTCTTACACGCTTTGGATCGTGGTTTGAGGAAGGCATCCATTTCAGTCAAGTCAAACAGCCACCTCTGCTTTTTTTGGTAAACTGAAAGAAGTAAATTGGGTGGTTGTTACATTAACCCTTTAGAGCCGATCGGAGCGGACACGCTCTGTTTTGCGTAACTATTTTTAAATCCCGGTAGCACTGCAACCACGTAAGCTAGCGCAAAAAATTTTTTTGCATATGAAACCGGAGGAGTTGTACTTACATCTTATGCCATCAGCTTGTCCTAGGTCACGGTTTCCTTCCACATAAAGCTTTGCAAAAACTGCATAAAAAGCGCTTGCAGGAACAAAAACATAATATTCCAGAAACACGCTTTGCCGATCCAATCAGCTGTTCATAACACTTCCTACGTTGGAATAGACATCAGCGCGAACTTTTGCATTTCCGCCATTACCTGCCTGAAACCGGAAGTGATGTCATTTTCGCGGAAATGTAGTCTTTTTTACCATGAGGGCCTCAGGGCCTGTACCGGTCTTTTTAAAAGTTATCTTTGACTTTATGACTTTCTGTGTCGTTTCTGGGATGCTTAGGACTCATATTGCACTGCTGGAAATAGTTCATTTTGATGCATATGCTGCTTTTTTGCAAATTTGCAGTATAATATTTATTTTCGTTTTTCCTGCAGTGTATAAAAATTGGTGTATTTCAAAAATAAAACTATGAAGACACTCAAAATAAATTTCCTGTGGTGGGAAACTATTTTGTGCAACTTTTTTGTATTTACAGGTTTGAGGGATAAGCCTCTTAAATTTCTCTAATTACAAATATATGTTAAAAAAGCAAAAACGATTTTCAATTTTTTTGTAGTTTATTGCACTTTTTTGCAATTTATGTAATTACTATGCACTTAATGAATACATATTATTAAAATCTGGGCTATAATGGTTGTATTGATGTATAGCAACTTGAAATGCTCCCAAAAATGGCTCCACAGCATGTAAAAATATAATATAAGCTCTGGCGGACTTGGTTCTATGGTAGGTCTTAAAGGGTTAAAAAAGTCTACCTTGTAATTTGAACACAACATTTTCATGTTTCTATCTTGAACGTAATCATGTAGGATCTGTACGAAATTCAACAACTTAATTTGTTCTTGTTGAGATGACCTGATACAATCTAGTAAGAGTGGTTAGTTGCTGGACTCATGAAATTAACAAGATCACATGAAATTTCAAACTGCAGGAAAATCACTAGAACGTCTTGATGCATTCTCAGTCATCCAGGAAAGTAAATCTCCAAAAGTTGATTCTGTTCATCTGGGCGTAGCATTTTGTGGGATGAGTGACGAAACGTTTCTCCCACAAAACGCTACGTCCAGATGAACAGAATCAACTTTTGGAGAAAATCACTAGAGTTATAAGAGGCAGACAACTACACACACACAAAGTGTATGCTTCTCTCCCTAAGCCTGTCCCAACCTCCACATCAACCACAATGGCGAAGGCGGGACCAAACCATGACCCCCACCCCCGCTAGGTGATGGAGCCGATCAAAGGAGCTGTGCCGATAGTGTTACGGCAGCTGTCCCTTTAAGAGTTCTGATACCTGGTGACATCACAGGAAGCAGGAAGTAGTAAGGTTTAGTGAAGTTTGCACATGGCCAAGGAGACTGCCATGAATCCACATGCATCTGCCTTCAATCCTTCGTCTTTTGGAGCATTGTCTGTATGTATATTGTTTATTTGATGCTTATCTGTAGTTCTGTGGTTGTATTTTGTGACATGAGGGAAGTTTAATGTGTAACTTTGATACGTTGTTGAAACCACATGTTTAGAGCACGGCTAATGCTTATTCTTGCAGCTAAAGTGCTACGCTACGTTGATTTAGATTATTGTAGACTTGTAGGTACAGTGTATATGTAAGATTTAAAGAATATACTGTAATTGTAATTGTGTTATGTTTGTTTCAGTTTCACACTTTCTACATCATTAAACCTGTGGACAAAGAGTAATGGTCTTTAGAGTCTTGATGGAAGAAAAGTGTTGAACCTTGCTGCCGGTTCCTCTTCTGTGCAGTGTGAAGAGGGAAAGACAGTACAGGAGCCCAAAGCGATTGATCTAATGTGGTGGCAGAGGCTGTCTCAAGACTAATGTGATCTATTAGATGGTTTCTATATTGGCTAGAATTACGATTATTTTTATTTTTCCAGTTCATGAGGACCAATTTCTTGGCAATGCATAGGGCAGTAAAAACCATGTGGACTGTATTAGTTTCTGTAGTGACATCATCCAATTTGCCCAACAAGCACACTAAAGGGGAGGTTGGAATTTTACATTTCAGACACTTTTTGATAAGTCTTCACATATCCCGCGCCAACACTTCTGCACTGGTGGACAGAACCAAAGAGCGTGGATGTAATTGTCTGGTGTATTGCCTTGACAGTGTGAGCAGTTGTTGGAAGATGTAAAGCCCATCTGGAACATCTGATGACCTGTATAGTGCACTTTATGTAGTATTTTGTATTGTATTAATTGCAGACTGGGATTTCTAATCAATTTAAAGGTTTTTAAGCATATCTGAGACCAGAAGTTTTCATCTAAGCCGACCTACAAATCTGCTTCCCACTTTGCAATAGGAAGGGATATTGATTCATCTATTTTAGAATGTGCTCTGTATATTTTAGACAATAATTTAGGGGATTTAAGAATAAGAAAATGTACTGCGCTTGGTGGTGTTTGCAATTCAACTTGACTGAGGTTAAATTTCTTTTTTACTATGGATTTAATTTGTTGATATTCTAAAAATCTTTTCTTGTTGATCCCATATTGTATAACTAGTCTGTCAAATGGAATAAAGTCTATTCCTTCTAATATATGTTCTAAGTATTTAATTCCTTTACAACTCCATTCTGAAAAATTAATCATATTATTGTTTTGTAATATGTCAGGGTTATTCCAGATAGGTGTACGTTTGCATGGGATTAATGAAGACTCTGTTATTTTTAGAAACTCCCACCATGCTGTCAGAGAAGAGCTGATGCTGATGCTTTTAAAGAATTCATGTCTTTTGATGTTTGAGCTGATAAATGGTGGGTCTGAAATCTCTAGATTATTGCATAGTGTTTGTTCAACATCTAGCTAGGGCTCATCTAAGAAAGAACATTTTAACCATCCTGAGATGTACTGAAGCCTGTTTGCTAAGAAACATTGTTGAAAATTAGGAAGATCTAATCCTCCTTTATTTTTTATTTTATTTTATCTTTCCAAAGGAATTTAAAAATATACGAATACAGAGATCTGAACCTTGTGATGGTTTGTTCGGGATCATTACAAATAAGTAATTTATTTTTGGCAAGATCATCATTTTTATAGTGGCGACCCTTCCCATGAGTGATATGGGTAGAGATTTCCATCTAGTCAGATCGACTTCTACTTTCTTTAGAAGTGGGATGTGGTTTAATTTAGTTTAGTCTGAAAGCTTAGGAGAGACATTAATACCTAAATATTTAATATTTCCAGATTGTAGTGGGGCAGAAGAAGAATTATGGAAGGAGCAGTTAATTGGAAGAACTGTAGATTTTGACCAGTTAATTGAATAATCTGAAACCCTTGAAAACCAGTTTATTAGAGTAATTACCTCAGAAAGGTTGGTTTGTGAGTTTTGGAAAAAAAAGTAACACATCATCCGCATAGAGACTGATTTTATGTTCTACGTTCTTACATTTGCCCTTAATTGTTGTAGCCTGTCTAAATGCTGTTGCTAGTGGTTCGATAAAAATTGCAAACAGTGAGGGGGAGAGTGGGCATCCCTGTCTGGTGCCCCTCAGGAGACAGAAGCTGGAGGATGTCTGGTCATTTGTTCTGACACAAGCTGTTGGGGAATTACATAATATTCTTAGCCAGTTTATGAAAGAGTTTCCAAAACCAAATTTGTGTAAAGTTGCAAATAAAAATTTCCAGTTAACTCTGTCAAACGTTTTTTCTGCATCTAGAGATAATATTGTGGTTTCAATGTTTTTACTGTATGAGTAGTCTAGTGTTAACACTCTAAGTGTTAAATTAAGTAATCTACGTGCGTTTGTTGATGAGTGCCTACCTTTTATGAAACCAGTTTGGTCAGGATGAATTAAAAAGGGGGTTATCTTCTCTAATCTTTTTGAGAGGGCTTTTCAGATTATTTTGAGGTCTGCATTTATAAGGGATATTGGACGATTGGGGGAAATAAAGGGTCTTTGCCTGGTTTTAGCAGGAGACTAATGCTAGCAGAATTCATATTTGGTGGTAGTCTGCCATTTTCCTTGATTTCCTGCAACATTCCATGGAATACTGGTGCCAAAATTGTCCAGAGTTCTTTGTAGAATTCTGCAGGGTAGCTTTCTGGACCTGGAGCCTTATTATTGGGCATCAGGACTTCCTGGAGGTCACCTGGCGTCAGTGGCAAATCCAGTGCCATTGCTTGGCTGTCTAGTAATTTTGGAAGAGTTACATTGTCAAGAAACTGCTCAATTTCATTTTTAGATGGGTTTATTTGTGGTGTATATAAAGTTTCATAGAAATCCCTAAAAATGTTGTTTATTCTTCCAGCACATATAGTTGTTTTTTCTTTATTTATTTTTAACTGGTTAGCTAGAAATCGACCTGATTTGTTACTGTGTTCAAAATTCTGCAAGAGAAGTCTTTGTACTAGGAATTGTCTTTTTTTATTAATAATTTCATTTAATTCTAGTTTTGTTTTGTATATTTTGTTCATTAATTCTTTATCTCGGTCGCACGTGTAGGCTTCTAAGGATTTGATGGTTTTTTCTAGTTCCTGAATATTTTTGTTTTCTTCTTTCTTTTTGTGTGATGAGAAAGAAATGATTTTACCTCTCATCACAGCTTTCCCTGATTCCCATAGAACAGAAGCTGATGTTCCGGGAGTGTCATTAAAGTCTAAATATGAAGTCCACTCTTTTTTTAAAATATTTAATAAAGTCTTCATCTATGAGCAGCGATGTATTGAATCTCCAGTTTTTACTTGGTGTAGCATTCTTCTTATGTATTAGTGTTAAAGATACAGGAGCATGATCGCTGACAGCTATAGGGTGAATCTCAGTGTCTGAAATATCACTCAGCAGTGAGCTGCTGACTAGGAAATAATCCAGATGAGAGTAGGAGTGATGGACATGTGAGAAGAAAGAATATTCCTTACTGTGGGGTGAAGGGAGCGCCATGCATCGCAAGGACCAAAGTCGCTCATATACTGTTCGATTATATTTGTGGACTGCCAATTACACGGAGTTCCTGCTGTATTGAGCATATCCATTTCTTCATTTAGTCCAAGGTTGAGGTTGCCTCCAAGAACAAGTGTGCCATCTAAGTGTTCAGAGAGTGCACTGAAAAAATCGTGAAAGAATGAGGGATCAACATTTGGACCATATACACTTACAATACATAGCTTTTTATCACGTATAGATAGTTTAATGATTAAGAATCTGCCCTCTGGATCTATAACTGTATCGAGTACTGTGAAATTAACGTTTTTATGTATTAGAATTGCTACTCCCCTTTGTCTAGAATTATAACAGGCTGCGAACACATTAGGAAACTCAGGTGTTTTAAGTTCGTTTAAACCTGTGACAGGCCTGTGAGTCTCTTGTAATAAAACAACATCTGCCTGTAGTTTTTTAAGCTGGTTAAATATCTTTAACCTTTTTTCTCTGGTGCCAGCTCCATTTACATTCCATGTGACAAACCTTAGTGTGCCCATAATTGTGTGTGTATGTCTAATGTCTGATGTACGCTAGGTGTTTCGTTTAGACGGGTGGAGAGAATGTGGAAACATCACTTGTTTGTAAATAGAAAGAGAAAAAAAATGTGGTGAGAGGCTCCATAAGTCTGACTATGTGTGTGTTTATTCACTAATATGAACAAGCGTGGCTTGTGTGTGTGTCCTATAAGTCTGTGTGTGCTGTGAGGCTGTTGTAAATGTGCTGCCGTTGAGCGCATGTGTTTGCATGATCGTGGTGCGTGAATATGCAGAAATAGAGGGTGTTGTTTGTAGGTGAGTGGGGAAGTAGGTGATCACAGCAGTGAAAGAAAAAAGAAAGAGAAAAAAAAAAACACGGTAAGCGACAACAAAAAAGAAAAGAAACTGAAACATTCCAATTAAAGCAATGACGGAGGGTGACGGTGTTATATCGGCTATGACATCATACTGATATTACTAGGTTAAACACATGTTAAAGGAGAGAGTGTGAATGAATAAGAAAAGAGTGTAGCGGGTTCTTATCTGGAGTGCAGTCAATATAACCACGGAGTGGTGCTGGCTACATAGAGCCGGTCCACGGCGATGACAGTGCGGGAGCCTCTCTGGATGAAGCTACGTGGAACTGGGAACAGGACCTTGCATCGTTCCAGGATCTCTTTGGTCTTTTTCTGGTCGTTCACGCTGAAGTCAGTTCCTTTCAGCTCCCTGCCGCGACTCTTCACCTGTTCCTTCTGTTTGAATTGGCCGAATTTGGCCACAATTGAACGTGGTCTCCCAGTCGGCGACCTTATGGCATACAAGCGATGCACTCTTTCGAAGGCGATGTTCTTTACGGTGTCCTCCGGCAGCTTCAGGTGGATTTTAATGAAGCTTTTCACCGTTGCTTCCGCGTCCTCTCCGGCAGATTCTGGAATACCAGAAAACACAAGGTTGTCTCGCATGCTACGGGCTTGTAGATCGATAATGGATTCTTTTATTTTTTTTTTATTTTCTATGTTTAACTGGGTCACGTTACCGGTGAGAGATTTGCCCGACTCCCGTAGCGTGGAATTTTCAGCAGCAAGCGTTTCCACCTGCTCCTGGCTAAATTCCAGGGATTCTCTCAGAGATTTAAATTCCCGGTCTAAAATCTCCACCAGGGACAGCCTCGCATCGAAACTGGAAAATCGCTTGTCGATTGACTCCAGGATGTCTGCAATGTCTTTGCCGGCAGGTGATGTTGTGCCGGGGGAGTCTGGCGGGCGACATCTCTTCAATGACGGTGTCTCAATTTTGGCCGGGGAAGATGCACTCTGAGCCTTCTTCATTACTAAATCTTGGAAGCACCGGTCAATGTAATCTTGGAGAGCGTCTAAACTCTCCCCATTGTCCTCCAGGGTGTTAGAGATGATAGGACAGATGTTATTAGTAGGGGTGCAACGATACACAAAATTCACGGTTCGGTTCGATACTTTGGTGTCACGGTTCGATATTTTTTCGATACAAAAAAAAATGCTCATGCCTTTTTAATTTGTCATTTATTAAAATTATAAATATATATTTTAACTGAAAAGTACAGTTTTTAAATTTAATGTTGCTGAAACAACAAAGGGATAAAATAATCTATCTGATCAAGAAATCACTCATCTTTGGAAAAGAGAGTTTATTACAGGGAAATGGCTCTTTCCAAAATAAATGCTATACTATACGCTTCTTCTGGGCTATATTCTCAGTAGCATATTAAACATATCAGGTCCCCATAAGGAGAATCATGTGCTAACGGCTGTCCAAATGACTCGGGTAAAGTTTGTAGCATGTGTGCTTGTTGTTTTTGTCTGCTTCCACTTGTCTTTGCACTAGGATGATGTCGGAGTAAATGTGCAGTCATATTTGTTGTGTTCCCACTAGTGCTGTCAGCGTTAATCTCGTTGAAATGACGTTAATGCCACAACACGGCAGAACTCCGCTAACGAGCTACCGCGGATCACCCCGTGCGTGGGGCTGGATGGCGTCAACACGTCAACAAGCTAACTGCGCTAACGCACTAGTTCCCACCAATGTAATTGAGCATTGCGTGGCACATCCGACATACTGTTTTACTTTTGTCCATGACGCACTTACCTTCAGGGTCATACGTCACATGAAAACCAAAATAGTTCCAAACGCCAGATCTGAATGAGGGTGGGGGAGGTTCAATTTGCCATGTTGCAACGAGAGCTTAACTTCTATCTGCTAGCTTGCCCTGCGCTCAGTGAATCTGCGTTCGACTACCCTGCCTAGGCTGCACTGTCGAGTGCAGATCCACTGAGCGCTCAACACAGACAGCATCGTCAGAAGAAAAGTTGATAAAATAAAATAAATTAAAAATTTTGTATTGTTCGATACATATGCATACCGAACCGAAAGCACTGTGTCGAACGGTTCAATATCGATACGAGTATTGTTGTACCCCTAGTTATTAGTTATATGACAATTGATTAGTTTATTTGGCAATACTGAAGCTTAAAGAAACTTTGTTAAATTCTATGCTACCATTTGCTTTTTTTCCACCAAATCTCCTGCGTCTGCGACGTCACCTACAACATGGGTCGCTTACCTTTTCCCGTCACTTCCATCACTTACCTCTCACTTCCTTCACTTACAGTGCTTTTATGTTAATAAAATTAACATCAGATGCACTAGACGGGCAACAATGAAACACCCCCAAAACAAGAATAGTTTTACAGGTGGAGGCCACTGACATTTTTCCCTCATGTTTTTTTTTTTTTTTTTCCAACATGCTTCTTTCTTTTCCCCCCTAAAGTCAGTATCACTCTGATAGATTGAGGGGACACCTGGACCCTACAGACAATGCCCTTATAGTCCAACTCTTCCAAGATGCCACATCAGTACATGCCATTGCCAGTAGGTTTGCTGTGTCTGCCAGCAAGCAGTGACTCTAGGAGAACTGGACAGGGCTGTAGAAAGTCCTTAACCCATCAGAAGGACCAGTATCTGCTACTTTTTGCACTGCCAGAGCTACAAAATAACATCTATCAGGCCACTGATGTAAGTTTGTGACCAAATAATTATGAGAGTGGGCTGAATGTTCAGTGTCCTCAATGAGCCCTGTGTTCTCTGGAGACTGACTGGGATTTGCCATAGAATAATAGAATTGGAAGGTCCACCACTCGCACCTTATACTTTTCACAGATGAGTGTGACAAATATTCAAAAAATAAGAAATTAGATGGGATCAATCCTTTTTCAAGACTCTGAGCCCCTAAAAAAACTTGGTTAGTTTTACAAACTAAAAATGCTAAATTGCTGAAAGGGCAAGTAAAAACCAAGTGAAAACAAAACTAACCCGTGAGTTGTCAAACAAGCGCAAAAGATGAAAGTCTTTGTCTTTGTGAATAACAGGATGTGAATAACAACTTCTTGGTTGATAAAAAAAAATGCTACTCTTGCAGCTACCACCACCTTCTTTCTTGCATGGACTTTGTAAATTTGTAAAACATGGCACTTATTTATCTGTAACCAGCATTACCATGACTAATTGGAAGGTCCTGTTTCTTTCTCTTTGTAGAAACTTTACAGATGCGAGTGACTCTACATGGAGTTAAATTATGAAACAGAATGAAAAAAGTCCACTCCTTTTCACCAGCATGGATTTAAGAGGTTTATATAGAAGTAACTTTTTTTTTCAATGTTATATAGTTAAAAAAAAAAAGCTCAAAGAACCTATTTTGTGGCTCTGCGAAGAACACATGAGGAGTTGGAATAGAGGCTGCAACCTCCCCAAGGCACTTATATTTCCTATGTTGGCACTGGAAGCAAGCATTATACTGTTAGTGTGACTTTCTGAAACTGACAATCTGACAAGAACCTACTTTACATAGAGATTGGCTTGGTGTTTGAAAGTGAGAAAGTAAGCTGCTTCTCTCTTGAGCTTTCTTATTTAAATTCTTCGCACACCTACTTTTGCTACTTTTCACTTGTAGCAATTGCAACACCACAAGCACCTTTCAGGAGTGCCAGTTCATTGCATTTTGGTCAAATTTACATCAAGATTCTTGCCATTCAGTGTGCATATCAGTACCTCTGGTATTATATGCCTGTTCAGATGAGCACTTCTTTTGAAACAAACCCTTTCGGGAACATTGAAAAGTAAATTCATTTTCTCTAACAAAGTAAATACCTTGCCTTGCAGTAACCCACACTTTAAAAACCAAAGAATGTTTTGGTGGCATGAACAGAAACATTTATCTGTGTGTTTAAATTTACTGATTACTGACAATACAAATTAAATGGTATGACAAAGCTGCAAATAAAATGCATGGAGAGAAAGGCTGAAAGGTCTGAAAAGTGAAAATTACATGGTTTTTTTTTCCGTTGGAGTACTATTTAGGCACTTTCTAATCACTGGAGTATTCTTCCTGTCTCACCCTATCTCTAGCATCCTCCTTGGTCACACCAACCCTTGGTATGTCCTATCGATGAACCTTAATTGTGGTCTTTCCTCCTGCCTGGCAGTTCCATTTTGAACATCATATATCCAGTTTATTCACAGTACCTCCTGTACACATATCCAGACCATCTCAACCTTGTCTCTAACTTTATCTCCGAGCCCCTCAACCTGAGCTGTCCCTCTGATGTGCTCATTTCTAATACAATCCATTCTGGTCGCTCTCAGTAAAAATCGTGGCATCTCCAACTACACCCCGTGTCTATTTGTCAGTGCTACGGTCTCCAAACCATACATCATAGCAGGTCTCACTACTATCTTTTAAAAGCCCCCTTTCAATCTTGCTGTTAGCATTCTGTGACACATGACACCTGTCTCCACCCACTCCACCCAGAATCTACTTTCTTCTTCACCTGCTTTGGATGGTTGAGTCCATGTATTTAAACTCATCTATCTTCACTACCTCTGTTCTTTGCATATTTACTTTTCCACCTGTCGTTCACACACGTATTCTGCCTGGGTTCTAGTGAAAATGTCTTCTCTTCAAGTTCTCTTCCAGATGCTCGCTACCCTCAAAACAGATCTACAGTGTTTTCTGTCAAATGCATTCTCTAGATCCAAAAAGACACAATGCAACTCCTTCTGACCTTCTCTATATTTGTCCATCAATAGTCTCAAACCAGCCAATCCATCTGTAGATATTTTAATCATCATGAAGATATACTGCTCCTCACTAATCATCATTGCTCTTCTAACCTTGCTTCAACAACTCTTTCACATACCTCAATGGGATGCCTCATCAGCTTTGTTACTTGATTTACGTTGGCATTTTTATCAGCAGTCCAGATACAGCAGGACAACAGCACCTGTACCAAAGCTGCTTGAGGGAGCTCCGTAGCATTTAGTTACTTTCAGGAAATCCATGTAACTCTTGGACTCTGTTCAACACTTTTCCCTTTGGTCCAAATACACCTATCAACCTTATCAAAGGGGGTCCTTTGGACTCACAAAGCATTGTTTTGGAGGGAGCTAGGTTGACAGAGACATGCAAAAAGGATTCCAAAAAGCAACAATGGCTTTCATAGTTAGTTAGTATTTTTAGTATAGGTAACCATTGTTGAAACTGTGTTTTGATAGACAGTTTTTATTCCTCACCTTATCTGCTTTTATTGCCTCTCGCGCTTTGAAGTTCATTGACCTTTACCTCTAAGGGCAGGAAGAAATGCTGCAAGTGAGAGTGAGAAAAATGAAGTGGAGCCACTATTACTCTCTCAATTCAACAAACTACGTTTATTTATTTCTTACAGCAACAGGCCTTTATTTTATTTCTCCCACCATTTAAATAAGTGAACTTTATATCCAAAGGTGGCTGTTAAAAAGGCACCTGACCAGGGCCATTCCTGTGCTCGTCTTCTAGCATGTACTACAGAAGACAAACTTTGTACACTATAAGACTCATCAATTGATCCATCTTAACTGTGAATGGAATGGTTTTCTTTCAAATTTGACCTTCTTCTATCAGTGGCGTGTCTAGAAAATTTTTGTTGGGGGGGCCAGGTAGGGGCACAGATTTGGAGAAGGGTGGCAGATGTAATGTTAAAAACAATTCTACCAACCATTAACCATAATTCAATAACCCTTTAAACCTAATAACCAAATGCGCTTTTAACTCTTATTAGAATGAGATTTTAACCACTACGGTGCAAAGTTTTTAGATACTGTGTTGATAAAGTACAAGAGATACAATCAGTGCTCTGTCAGTGTTTATTCAGCATTCAAGGACAGCAATATTTGCAAAGTATTTTTACTGACATACAGTGGGGCAAAAAAGTATTTAGTCAGCCACCGATTGTGCAAGTTCCCCCACCTAAAATGATGACAGAGGTCAGTAATTTGCACCAGAGGTACACTTCAACTGTGAGAGACAGAATGTGAAAAAAAAATCCATGAATCCACATGGTAGGATTTGTAAAGAATTTATTCGTAAATCAGGGTGGAAAATAAGTATTTGGTCAATAACAAAAATACAACTCAATACTTTGTAACATAACCTTTGTTGGCAATAACAGAGGTCAAACGTTTACTATAGGTCTTTACCAGGTTTGCACACACAGTAGCTGGTATTTTGGCCCATTCCTCCATGCAGATCTTCTCGAGAGCAGTGATGTTTTGGGGCTGTCGCCGAGCAAAACGGACTTTCAACTCCCGCCACAGATTTTCTATGGGGTTGAGGTCTGGAGACTGGCTAGGCCACTCCAGGACTTTCAAATGCTTCTTACGGAGCCACTCCTTTGTTGCCCGGGCGGTGTGTTTTGGATCATTGTCATGTTGGAAAACCCAGCCTCGTTTCATCTTCAAAGTTCTCACTGATGGAAGGAGGTTTTGGCTCAAAATCTCACGATACATGGCCCCATTCATTCTGTCCTTAACACGGATCAGTCGTCCTGTCCCCTTGGCAGAAAAACAGCCCCATAGCATGATGTTTCCACCCCCATGCTTCACAGTAGGTATGGTGTTCTTGGGATGCAACTCAGTATTCTTCTTCCTCCAAACACGACGAGTTGAGTTTATACCAAAAAGTTCTACTTTGGTTTCATCTGACCACATGACATTCTCCCAATCCTCTGCTGTATCATCCATGTGCTCTCTGGCAAATTCAGACGGGCCTGGACATGCACTGGCTTCAGCAGCGGAACACGTCTGGCACTGCGGGATTTGATTCCCTGCCGTTGTAGTGTGTTACTGATGGTGACCTTTGTTACTTTGGTCCCAGCTCTCTGCAGGTCATTCACCAGGTCCCCCCCGTGTGGTTCTGGGATCTTTGCTCACCGTTCTCATGATCATTTTGACCCCACGGGATGAGATCTTGCGTGGAGCCCCAGATCGAGGGAGATTATCAGTGGTCTTGTATGTCTTCCATTTTCTGATGATTGCTCCCACAGTTGATTTTTTCACACCAAGCTGCTTGCCTATTGTAGATTCACTCTTCCCAGTCTGGTGCAGGTCTACAATACTTTTCCTGGTGTCCTTCGAAAGCTGTTTGGTCTTGGCCATGGCGGAGTTTGGAGTCTGACTGTTTGAGGCTGTGGACAGGTGTCTTTTATACAGATGATGAGTTCAAACAGGTGCCATTCATACAGGTAACGAGTGGGGGACAGAAAAGCTTCTTACAGAAGACGTTACAGGTCTGTGAGAGCCAGAGATTTTCCTTGTTTGAGGTGACCAAATACTTATTTTCCACCCTAATTTACGAATAAATTCTTTACAAATCCTACCATGTGAATTCATGGATTTTTTTTTTCACATTCTGTCTCTCACAGTTGAAGTGTACCTCTGGTGCAAATTACTGACCTCTGTCATCATTTTAAGTGGGGGAACTTGCACAATCGGTGGCTGACTAAATACTTTTTTGCCCCACTGTATAGTGCAGATATGTTTTGGGCAAAAGCATTTTTGAATATTAAAATACGAACATTTTTAACATACAACTGGAAAATAAGCCAATGCAAAACTTTATCTGCCTATTAAAAAAAGAAGATAATTTTCTCACAAACTGGTGTTTGATTTTGAAACAGGAAAAAAGTGGGGAAACAAATGAAAAGGCTAACATTTGAATGAAACCTGAAAGCAAGTAAATACTTTCTATGCTGCGTTATGATAAACTTTGGTAACACTGATGTATAAAGAACAACAGTGGCTGATGATGAAATACAGTCAGCTGGCATGGTGACACTGCCAGTATTAACCTGCAGGTCTGGACTGGGACAAAAAAATCGGGCATTTTGACTAGAGACCGGCCCACCAGGTATTAAAGCCATAAAGCCTTTGAATGAAAACAAATGCTGTTGTGACAGTGATGTACACTGTCTTGTTGGTATATGTATGATTTCTATACATTTTACGTCAGATAAAAACTTTGTTCGCAAGATTCAGATAATTATTTAATTAAAGTTAGATATTTTAAATGAGAATAAGAAAAAAAAGTGTTTCTTTGTGCCCCCCTCTCCCTGTTAATGCCCCACCTGCCCCCCTGGCAAAACTTTGCTAGACCCGCCCCTGCACAGTTACCAGCTGTCAGCTACATAGAAAAGGATCCTGGTTTCAATCCAGTTTCATGATTGAAGTAGCAACAGGAGAAGGAGGGGGAGAGAATGACAGAAGAAGAGGCAGCTGTGCAGTGTAAACACACAGAATAAATCCAGCTTTGTGTCTTTTTCCATTATAGCTAAAGTACGGGACAAACTGCGTCCCTACACAGCAAATCCAGCATGTCCAAATTAACACCGTCAGATTTGATTTCAACACTATTAAAGTTTCTATATGGGTCCACACCAGAGAGTGTTAATTTAACTCTTTTTGGAGAGTTGGTACATGAACTCTGATTTAGTGTTAAATATCAAATCTGCCTGGAGTTGAAAATTTAACACTCATTAACACTAACTAGGTGTTAAGAGTTAATATATAAACTCTTACAGAGTATTTTATTTTGACTATAAAAGAGTTATCGTCTAATTAATTCTAAAAAGTGTAAATTTTACTGTTTTGATCTTTTAGAAATTCCTTGGGGAAAAAAATATTAAAAAGAGCCAATGTTCTTCAGAAAAAGATTTATTTTTATATGCCCCACATTTTCAAAACATTTTTTAAAACATGTAACAATATGGAATAATGTATATCTTCTCATTTTCCTTTGAATATTGCTTGTCACAGGGTCTAACATAGGTGAGCTGGTCAATTGAAATAACAGCATGCTCATTACTTTTTTCTTCAATGCAGTATGCATGAAAGTGTTCATCAAAGTACAAGGTGTTGACAGTACAGCCTAATATGAATGCATGTTGTTCATGTATTATGATATAGCAAATTTTCTTAAAGACTGGTAGATCACTGGACATTCCAGTGCATAAAAACAAACCAACCTGGTATTCAGTGCCATAATTTCTAACCCAATTTGTAGTTGAAACATTTACACATGAATCTACATTTAATGACTCGCACAACAAATGTCCACCTTCCATGCTATCAACTCTTTTTAATTTTAAAGGACCGAACTGAAATCTTTTAAAACAATAATTTTCATAGTAAAAGGCCAATTGACAATGTTGCTTTACTAGAGATTTTGTAAGGTTTTTAAAATTTTTGACAGCCCTTTTAAAAAAAATTGTGTTTTGCTTCGAAACGCATACACCATATGTGGATAAGAGGGACAATTTTCTTAATACACCTTGGATAGTGAATCATTAGGTGGTGTTTAGGAATTAATTTTCTACCAGGGAACAATTTTTTAAACATGTTATGGTGATCACAGATCAGATGTTTCAAGTAACATATCATGCCATCAGTAAGGACTGGGGACAACACAATATCAACAATTTGCAACAACAGGAGAACAAAATTCCAGTGGCTATTGTCCCGCTCAACTATGTCTCCAAAAATTAGTGCAGTATTGCGTAGGATACATAATGACTGAATGGCATTTAAACCTAAATGTTTGCTGTTATCATCTATTTTTAACCCACTTGGTTTATTTTTACGCTCTACAAAACCATAATTAAACGTCTGTATCCTGTCAAGTAATGTGCTAATGGAGATGTAGCCATTTTTGATCATGTATTGAAAAAAAAGTTTGAGCTCATACTGCACAACTCCTTCCAATAAATCGTGCATTATATCAACTGCATAATTGTCAGTGCTGTGAAAATATTCCAATGAATTGAGCACACAAGATCTTTTAACTCCATAAACGGAAGTGAGAGCAGGGTCTTCACTTAACGCATTACAGTGTTCAATATGAAGTTCTCTGGAGCGCAGAACAATGTCCGAACTGTCTTCATTAAATACAGACTGAATTTCTTCCTTGTTTACTAAACAAAACCTACACCAGTTTGTTGCACTAAATGATTCAACAAAACCTAGTAAGCCATTTAAAGCAAGATTGTCTCCTGTAACTTGAACAACAGAACCAAACACTGGCTCTTCAGTAAAGGGAAGCAGGATTCCTTTAGTTTCTAAAATTTTCAAGTCATCAAAGGCTTTAGTATTTCTTCAAAACCATATTTCTTTAAGTCGTCTGTGTAGAAAAGAGCAGCTAGATGTGCATTCATCAGCACAGAGTTAACCTTTGGTGGGAGGTTTTTTTATAGTGAAATAAATACAGCCCAGTTTGTGGATCCCTTTCTTCGAACCTAATGGGTTAGCAGTTTCAAAATCATCGTAATACAGTAAAATCTGTAGAGCATATTTCTGTTGTGAAAACAGAGGATGGTTTTGGAAATATAATCCATCATTAATGTCTTTGTATAACCCAGCTTGTGTTTGTTTCTCATGCAAGAAGCATTCTCTAATGTCTTTATTCTTGAAAATTGAATGTATCGTACCTAAAATGGGCACATACATGTATTTGTCTCTGACAGGTGTTTCGCTATAAACCCCTGTAGTTCTATGTCTACGTGTATCCAATCTTACACCAAGTACAAATTCTTTAGGCTCAACTATTTCCCATTTTTCATCGTAATATTTCTGTCTTTTTTTCCTCAGTGTTAAATTTTGAAAAGGGGTTATCTAATTGGTTTAAATTGTGCTCAACTCTTTTGTAAATGTCTGATTCCTTACTATCAGGGGAAAATGTTTGGAGTACTACTTCTCTTGCTTGACTCTGAACATCACTGACAACTTCCTCAACAGAACTAATTATTGTTTGAACAGCACTCTCAGTAAGACCAGAAGCTTGTAAGTGAGCGACAATAGATCCACACATTCCAACAAGCGAGTCCTGTGAAATAACAGTGGGAACCTGTGATACAGATGCAGAAGTAGATGGTTGATCACTAAAAGAGTCTCCTAGAGAATGTGTTTGTTGGGCAACTTCCTGTTCCATCCCTACATGTTTATCGTGATAATGACTATGTACATTATGAAGATGTTTTCTAAAGCCATTGTAAGTACAAAAAGATGAAAGACATCCTTGCTCTCCACATTTTAAATGCAGATTTTTGTTTGGATATAAACCATGATGAAATTTTAAATGTTTGATTGATTGATTGAATCTTTATTTTGAACATGTTGAAAAAGTACAACAAAATAGAATTAAAAGAGACAAATGAACAAAGCAAAACAAAAGGAAAACGAGCAACCACAACTCCAAATAAAGTTCATGTTCAAAAAGGAGCAGGAAGAAGCATAAGCTTATTTAATCCCACCCCTTTTCCACTATATAGTATCAATAGACTACAAAAATACCTCCTTGCAATTACATTATATGTCATGTGTAATTTTTTTTTTTTTTTTAATATATACATATGTTTCTGTCTATCCATACATACGTATATACACATACGCACATATACACATTTTCACCTCAAGGATACACAACCTACAAATATATATATATATACCCATACCAACATACCCGTGCACCCGCACACACATGAAAATATTAGACAAGAACACCCTATCAAATCTCTACCTTTTCCCTGTACCCTGTAAAAACCATATCCTTAAACCGCTTTTTAAACTGCGCCATGCTTGGACATTGCTTCATATCTTTACTTAGTCTGTTCCACAGCTTCACTCCACACACAGAGATGCAAAAACTTTTTAATGTTGTACGGATACTGTCATGGTCTCCGTGCCTGCCCGGTTGGCCCCACAAGGCTACAATTGCTGTTGCTGTTTTCTCCCTCTCTGCCTGGGCGGAGCTCACTGTGGGCTCCCGCCCTTGGCCCACACACACACCTGACAACACTCACCCATCATCACCGGGAGCACTATTTGAGGCTGGAACACAGATCCTCTCGTCGCTGGATGATTGTACCCCTAACGTTAGTGTTCTCACAGCTCTTGTGCTTCATATCCGTGACTTGTGATTAGTTGGTGACCTGCCTTCTCGTCTGCTTCAGATCCCCCCCCCCGGACCTGCGACCTCCCTGCTGCGGGAAAGTGTATCGTGACAGAATCATCCAGCCTCCCAGGGCATTCACGGGAGAGATTGATAAATGTGCTGGTTTTCTCACTCAGTGTGCCCTTCAGTTTCGCCAGCAACCGCAAACCTTTTCTACTGATGGTGCGAAAATTGCTTATATCGTCCAGTTACTCCAGGACCGTGCTCTAACCTGGGCTCAAGCTGCGCTTCAGGCGGAGCCGGACATCACCTTTTCTGACTTTCTTACTAAGTTTAAAGGTGTGTTTGACAGGAAAGCCACAACTGCCACCGCCGGCCAGCGCTTGCTTGCGCTTAAACAAGGTAAACGCAGCATGGCTGATTTTTCTATTGACTTTTCTACCTTGGCTGAACAGGCGAAATGGGGGGAAGAGGCCCTTAAAAGTGCATTGCTCACTAATATTAATGAGGAAATATAGAATGAACTAATGCTCCGTGAACTGCCTTCCTCCCTGGATGCGCTTCTGGTTTTGTGTATGCGGGTGGACGATCAGGTGCGCGCACATCGGAGCGCACGCGCGCGTTCGGGGCATGCCCCGCTGGACTTTTGTGGGACCCCTACTGCAGCCCATGGGTCGTGTGACGCCGACACCGGGGATGGGGAAGAGCCCATGCAGCTTGGGCGCTCACGGCTGTCGCCCGCGGAGCGCCAGCGCCGTCTTGCCTCCGGTGAGTGCGTTTATTGCAGCTGTAAAGGCCACTCTGTCTCCTCCTGCCCAACGCTGGCAAAAGGGCGCGCTCACCAGTGATCGTGAGGGTGCTGGTGGGCGATCTGTCGAGTGAAAGCCCTCTCCCCAGGCTTCTTTTGCCGGCTACTCTGCGTGTTCGGACTGTTTCTCATTCTCTCTCCGTTCTCATTGACTCTGGGGCTGAGCAGAACTTTATTGACACCTCACTCGCCGCCAAACTGAACATCGCTTTGGAGCCTCTGTCACGCCCCCTCCGCGTTCACGCACTGTCGGGCCAGCGCCTGCCTGACATCACTCATGTTTCTGAATTCCTTTCATTATCTCTGTCTGGCAATCACGCAGAAAGGATTTGTTTTTTTTCGTTTAAGGCTCCTCTCACTCCGCTGGTTCTGGGTCACCCCTGGCTTGTCCTCCACAACCCGCATATCGACTGGGAGAAGGGTGCCGTACTAGGTTGGAGTGTGGCCTGCCATATGAACTGCCTCCGGGCTGCGGCTTCCCCCGTTTCGCTCCCACCCACGGCCTCGCCGTCGGACGCCCCGGACCTCTCGATGGTTCCGCGGGTTTATCATGATCTGCGGGATGTTTTTTGTAAGGATCGGGCGCGGTCCCTTCCCCTGCACCGCCCGTACGATTGTGCCGTCGATCTTCTTCCTGGAGCTCCGCTGCCGTCTACCCGCCTGTACAGCCTCTCCCGGCCTGAGAGGGATGCTATGGAGCGTTACATCTCGGAGTCGCTGGTGGCAGGGTTGATTCGCCCCTCCTCTTCCCCTGTCGCGGCTGGGTTTTTTTTCGTGGATAAGAAGGATGGTTCGCTGCGGCCGTGTATTGACTTTCGGGGCCTTAATCAGATCACTGTTAAGAACAAATACCCTTTGCCGTTGCTTTCCTCCGCCTTTGAACTGCTTCAAGGCATGACCGTCTTTACCAAGCTGGATCTGCGCAACGCTTACCACCTGGTGCGCATCAGGGAGGGGGATGAGTGGAAGACCGCGTTCAATACGCATCGGGGCCACTTTGAGTATCTCGTGATGCCGTTTGGGCTGACTAACGCCCCCGCAGTGTTTCAGGCGATGGTTAATGATGTCCTTCGTGATTTTGTTAACCGTTGTGTATTTGTGTACTTGGATGACATCTTGATCTTTTCTAAGACACTCGAGGAGCACAAGGTCCATGTCCGGCAGGTCCTGCTACGCCTTCTGGAGAACCGGCTCTTTGTGAAGGGGGAGAAGTGCGATTTCCACGTGGCGTCAGTGAGTTTTCTGGGCCACATTATCGAGAAGGGGGACTTGCGGACTGATCCGGAGAAAGTGCGGGCTGTGGTGGAATGGCCTACTCCTCCTGATCGCCGCCAAGTGCAACATTTTTTGGGATTCGCCAACTTTTACAGACGGTTCATTCGTGATTTCAGCAGAATCGCTCTCCCTCTCACTAAACTCACCTCTCCCAAGGTTCCCTTCCAGTGGGATTCTGCCGCTCAGCGAGCCTTCGCCCTGCTCAAGGACAGGTTCACCACCGCTCCCATACTCCGGCAACCGGACCTTACACGGAAGTTCGTTGTGGAAGTGGACGCGTCGGACTCCGGGGTTGGGGCAGTTCTGTCTCAACAGATGGACGGTAAGCTGCACCCGTGTGCCTTTTATTCTCGCCGTCTCTCCCCAGCAGAGTGTAACTATGACATCGGGGACCGGGAGCTTCTGGCCGTCAAGCTGGCCCTGGAGGAGTGGAGACATTGGTTGGAGGGAGCAGCACAACCATTCATCGTCTGGACGGATCACAAGAATCTGGAGTACCTGCGCTCGGCTAGACGTCTCAATTCCCGGCAAGCCAGGTGGGCACTGTTTTTCGCTCGTTTTGACTTCACTATCACCTACAGGCCAGGAACATGGAACGTAAAGCCAGACGCCCTGTCCAGGCAATTCTCCATCACTGGGGAGGACTCGGACCCTGAGCCTGTCCTCCCGGCCGCCTGCGTAATTGGAGCCATCTCCTGGGAGATCGAGGGGCTCATCCAAGAGGCGCAGGAGACCGAACCGGATCCTGGCACTGGTCCACCTGGTCGCCTCTTCGTTCCTTCAGCCGTCCGCTCTCAGGTTCTCCAGTGGGCTCACACCGCCCGCTTTTCATGCCATCCTGGGGTCCTCCGCACCTGCTCGTTCCTCCGACGTTACTTCTGGTGGCCTGCTATGACTAGGGATGCCAAGGAGTATGTAGCCGCCTGTTCGACCTGCGCCCGGAATAAGCTTTCGAACCGCCCTCCACCGGGTCTTCTGCAGCCTCTCCTTACACCAGCTCGACCATGGTCCCATGTTTCTTTGGACTTTGTCACGGGCCTGCCGCCCTCCGCTGGTAACACCGCCATACTTACCATTATCGACCGTTTCTCCAAAGCTGCACACTTCGTCGCCCTCCCGAAGCTCCCCTCGGCCTTGGAGACGGCCCGGCTCCTCACCTCCCATGTGTTCCGTCTTCACGGGATCCCCGAGGACATCGTCTCGGATAGGGGGCCGCAATTCACGTCCCGTGTTTGGAGGGAGTTCTGCTCCGCACTGGGGGCCAAGGTCAGTCTGTCTTCCGGTTTCCATCCACAGAGTAACGGGCAATCGGAGCGGGCCAACCAGGAGCTGGAAGCTGCCCTCCGCTGTGTCACTTCGCACAACCAATCGACCTGGAGTGAACAGCTTCCAT
Organism: Mchenga conophoros; assembly: GCF_057382185.1. Lineage (NCBI taxonomy): Eukaryota > Metazoa > Chordata > Actinopteri > Cichliformes > Cichlidae > Mchenga > Mchenga conophoros. Next base: position 15,241,388 of record NC_140527.1, on the reverse strand, counting down.
GGATCGAATACGCCCACAACAGCCACACATCCTCCGCCACGGGCAAGTCTCCCTTCGAAGCGTCCCTGGGCTATCAACCACCTTTGCTCCCGGCCATCGAAGGTGAGCACTCCGTTCCTTCTGTACAGGCTCACCTCCGCGGGTGCCGTCGTGCCTGGCGGGCGACTCAGGCTGCCCTGCTCCGTACTAAGGAGCGGAACAAGACCCTCGCTGACCGTCACCGGACACCGGCCCCCGTGTACACCATCGGTCAACAAGTATGGCTGGCTACCCGTTTTGTGCCGCTACGGACTGAGTCGAAGAAGCTGTCTCCTCAGTTTATTGGCCCTTTTCCCGTTGAGGCCATTGTGAACCCTGTGTCTGTCCGCCTCAAGCTGCCGCGCAACATGCGCATTCGCATGTGTCTCAGGTCAAGCCGGTGCTCTCCAGCCCGTTGTGCCCTCCCTCCAGGGCCCCGCCGCCCCCCCGGCTCGTGGATGGTCAGCTGGTCTACAATATCACCCGCATCATGGACTCCCGGCGCCGGGGTCGGGGTTTTCAGTACCTGGTTGACTGGGAGGGCTACGGGATAGAGGAACGCTCCTGGGTGCCTCGAGCTGCTGTCCTGGATGGTGCCATGCTCCGGGACTTCCACCGCAGGCATCCAGGTAAGCCTGGTGGGTCACCGGGAGGCTCCCGTTGAGGGGGGGGGGGTACTGTCATGGTCTCCGTGCCTGCCCGGTCGGCCCCACAAGGCTACAATTGCTGTTGCTGTTTTCTCCCTCTCTGCCTGGACGGAGCTCACTGTGGGCTCCCGCCCTTGGCCCACACACACACCTGACAACACTCACCCATCATCACCGGGAGCACTATTTGAGGCTGGAACACAGATCCTCTCGTCGCTGGATGATTGTACCCCTAACGTTAGTGTTCTCACAGCTCTTGTGCTTCATATCCGTGACTTGTGATTAGTTGGTGACCTGCCTTCTCGTCTGCTTCAGATCTCCCCCCCGGACCTGCGACCTCCCTGCTGCGGGAAAGTGTATCGTGACAGATACGAGGATGTTTTAAATTTAATTCCCCCCTCAAATTGTATCCCCGTTCCCTTTTAGAAAACATTTTTAGAATATTGTCAGGAAGCAGGTTATTTATTGCTTTATATATAATTTGTGCACTGAGAAAATGAACCAGATCTGTGAATTTTAGAATTTTTGATTTTAAGAATAGTGGATTTGTATGATCTCTGTAACCAGTTTTATGGATTATCCTTAAGGCCCTTTTTTGTAATATAAAGATTGATGACAGTGAACATTTGTAAGTATTGCCCCAAACCTCTGCACAGTAATTCAAATACGGTGCAATCAGGGAACAATAGAGAATGTGGAGTGATTTGTAGTCCAGAATGTGTTTTACTTTACTCAAGATTGAGACACTTCTTGAAATTTTGTTATGTATATGATTTATATGAGACTTCCAGTTGACAAATGTTGACAAAGAGCTGAACAATTTTTGTGGTGCATTTTACAAACAAAGCATTTGAACATTGTCAAACAGTTTTTGTTTTTTGTTTTTTTTAAATCCTCCCAAAAGCGTGTGGACCTTGCGGGCATTTAACGGTCTTGCAGCAGACATGCTCTCAGTTCCTTGACTCGAGGGCTTTCTTTTGTGTTTCCAACATCAATGTTGTAGATTGTGGTTTGAATGAAGGTGTAGAAACTGGAAAGAGCTTCATCATATGAGAGGCTGAAGACAAAGTGTGCTTTGAAAAGCCCATCAAAAGCAGCCACTGAAGTTGGAGCATCACATGGGATAGCTTTCTGGTCTACAATGATGAAGAACCTCTGAATGTTCTTCTTTTGCTCACCAATGCAGAGAAGGAAGGGCTGCCTGGTGTTAGCTTTCTCCAGGAAAGCAGTGAGGCTGACTCCTTCCTGGAATTTGAATAGCACATTTCAATCATGAGTAAAATTTCTTTTCAACTGTTTGGCTTGCATATAAGGTCTATGGGCCCAAGCAAGTAACCCGTCTTAACACAAATGGATCCAAGTAGAATAAAACAGAGTAATGCTTTATTTTTGAAGTTCACATTCTTCTGTTTGCAGGGGCAATGAGTGTGTGCTGAACCCAAATCTGTGGATTAACTTCTTTTGGAAAGGAAAGCCATACCAGATTTTATCTCTTCTGATATCTATAGATACAGCATGATTTCATATCAAATACACAAAAGGTAATTAATTTACTGCATCTTTTCTGTTTTTATCTTGTGGCTTACCATGGACCAAAAATCATTAATTACAAACAGTTTTTACAAAAAAATAGAGTAGAGTAATAGAGCATACCTTGATGAATCTCACAAGATGATTGGCTGCCTGTGCAGAGCTCATTTTTGCTGTTTTTTTTGTGGCCTTTTGATGTTGGGGGCAGGAGATGCAGCAACAACAGAAGAGCTGCCATGTCACTATCCCAGCCTTAAAGACAAAAAGCACATTTGAGACAAAAGGTTAAACATGGACTAGAAAACAGTTGGAAAATAAGCAGTTAAATGATGAGATTTCTGGAAATGCTTACAACCACAAGGATGCATAAATTACTAATTTACTAGTCTATTTCCGCTCAGTTAACTGTTTTAGGACAGACAAATGGAAATGTAAGTATTTTATATACTGAAACACTGTCCAAATTTACCCCAGTCATTTGAAGCCTCCGTATCAAAAGATGCTCGTAACTCCTCAACACAAGGACTTGATGGAAGACTTTGGCTTTCTGCGATGATTTTTTGCTTGAAATACGAAGACCACTTTGTAAGAAATCTTCCAGAGGCTTCATCTCCAAGCATCATTGCAAAATCCTGATCAATCTATTAATAAGACAAAACAGGAACCAAATACTGGTTACTTAAGTGTTCTTGGCAAAATGTTATCTTTAGTTTCATATCATGAAATATCTAAAAATATACTCACCAACCCCGGTGTATCAAGGAAACGAGGGAAGACATCCAAGATTGATGATGTTGCATCTGGGTCATGTACCAGCTTCTGTCTATATTCAAAAGTAGCTTTCATCTTCTCTTTAACCACAGACCTATCTGTTGAGTGTCTAATAACAGACAGAGCCTCTCTGCACTCCTCACCAAAAAGCTGTCCACTAACAAACAAAGATTCTCTTCGGGTTGTTGGACTGTGCTGGAAGCTTGGCCTGGGACACCCACTAGCACCATCATAGGTATTGCGTTGGACAGTCTTGAGTCTCCAAGCAAGATAGCCAGTATTAGCCTCCGGATCATAGTAATGTTCCTGCTCATGCATGCACATCAATCACACACAAAAACAAACAAAAAACATACACAACAAAAAAATGCAACAAAGGAATGCATATTTGGTACCACTTTAACAACATGTATAAATTACAGAGATGTTGCGTTTCAGAGATAACACTTACATAGCCATTTTTTGAGTAAGGATCTTGGAGATATGGAAAAAGCGTTGCAATCCCCAGTGCATAGTTAGTCCGAACACTTATGGGCGGAATCCTCCTTTCAAAAACAAAACAAAGTGTATTGCTCTTCTGCTCACTCGACAATTGTTTTTATGATCATCAAAGAATACTTACCCATGTGATTCTATCATATCTGCAACCAGTATGTTGACCATTTGTCGATGAGTTGGATCTGACAGTGTTTTAGTTTTGTCGTATTCATTGAAAATTTCTTCACCCTTTGGGTTTGAGCTCAGGACACTACAAACCTTCTGTTTAAAAAAAAAAAAGTCATACTGATTAAACTAAAGCAAATTATTCAAAAAAGTTAGTGTTTGTATAATGCTGTTAAGCACTGGAAATTGCTTTAGGCTTTGCTTTTGACCTGCTTCGCTTCATCGCGATCAAGCACTTGTAGGCCCTTCTTCCTGTTCTTTGTACTTTTGAGGATCATAGTTGAATCTGATGAACTGGTAGAAGCTGGGGACGATGGATGGTCTGACAATGAAACTGGCGATGTCAGGAGGGCAAGAGGGATTGGCTGTACCGATGACTCTGATTCATCGTCAGCCACACTGATCTCAATGTCTTAAAGGGGAAAAAAGGGACATAAAAGGCATTGAAAAAAAATGTGCAAAATGCATATGAGAAGTCACAACAACTGCAATAATGTTCAACCACATAAATTATATCTGATAACAGCATGTAATATGCACTCAACATGTAAAAGCATTTTACAGTTTTTCAAAGAAGAAAATTGGAATCTGAAAGGTTGTTAAATCTGGCTAATATTCATGTAAACTTTGAAGACCATGAAGAAATGTACTCCTCTAAATTATTATGGATCTACTGTACCTGTTGCTGTCTGCATTCTATATCCAACTTTGAAAGCTCGAACTCCAGACTTTTATCAGCTCATCAAAAATGTCTGCGACAACTTCAGTGTCAGACGTATCAGTGAGGATGAGTACACCTTCTGTGAAGAATTGAGGCTGCAAGCTGAACTTGTCCATAACTGAAACAAAGAAATCCAAAATGTCACTATACTATTAAAACCACCAAGTCTTACTGTTGATCACTTATAGGTGATAATTTTATACTCATTTAAATTGCACATGAGTACAAACCATCTTTAAGAAACTGGTGGAAATGAAAGCATTCATCACTTTCTGGAACTTTGACATACTTCTGCACTCCCCCATATTCCACCTTTGCAAGCATATCCTGTGTGGAGATTCAATAAAAAAATTAGTTGTACAGTAATTAATTGGACAAATAACCTGGTAATCAATTGAAAAAAAAAAGAATCATGATCCATAACTTGTGTTAAGCAAAGCATTTTCCCAAAAGACAATTCTAGATACTAAACAATTTGTCCATCTTTCAAGTCAATATTATACCCACAACTAGGGCTGCCATGATTAGTCGACTAGTCACGATTACGTCGACTATCAAAGTCGTCGACGACTAATTTAATAGTCGACGCGTCGTTTTAAGCTTTGTAAGATCCCAAAAGACGCAGGAATAAGTAGCAGGATTTAAGAGTGTAATAACGGACTGAAACAGAAGATGGCAGCACTGCATGTACAAGGATGCCAGCTGCCGTTAAACCCCGAAGAAGAAGAAGCTGTGTCCCAGAATTCATAGCGTGGCCCTGCTCAGTTTCCAACAATGGTGGCAGCTAGTTAGTTTTAATATTACTGTTATTATTCTTTCTGGGTCACAAAATAAACGTTTAACATGTTTTCAGGCGAGAATGTAGCTGTGTAAACCTCAAATATCTGCTCAGTTTATCAAGACACCACATATTTTCAGAAGCGCTCCGACGTTTTCGGAGACGTCTGTTACCCACTAGCTCGATAGCTAGCCGGGAGCAAGGCTCACCAGAGCCCGTGGGAACACCGGACTCCCGGCAAATCATTTTCAAACCCACCGCCGTCTTTCGCTACTCAGGTTAAACATGATATATAAGTCACTTAGATAACTTAAAAATGTTATTGTTTGGCTTTTTTCAGTATTTTATTTGTTCCTGAGTAAATCGGCTGACTTTATTAAACTCCACCGAAACACTCTGCACATTTAATTAACATTTAATAAACTACCATCTTGTCTTTATTTTTAGTTAGCACATACCTTAAACACTTAAAGCTGTAATCTAATGATAGTTATATAAGAGCAGATGCTGCTGGTGCAATAAGCTGTCCGTTTTACATCCAATTGATGCATGATCTGATTAGTGGACTAATTGCAAAAACAATCGGTGACTAGTCGACTATCAAAATAATCGTTTGTGGCAGCCCTACCCACATCACATTTGTTAAAATGATGCTCTCTATAACAACTGAAGAACACAGACAATAGTTAATTCCGTAATAAATTCAAAGCCTTGATCTTTTTAATTTTTACGTAAAATGAGTGCACAAAACTCTGAAAAGATCTAAATGTTAACATAGAACCCAGTCAGCACATCTGCTATTGCCGTTTACTATATCGGTTTATGTGGGAGATAGTTTTCAGGCTTTAAGTGCCACCATAATTTTATGCCAACCTAAACATTGTTTTAAGTGTATTTGAGTTAGCAAAAAAATGACTGAACACTCATATGCAAGTCTTTTGCCCGCCAACAATACATTTCAGCTAGCTAAAACAGATTTTTATGCTATCACCGAGCAACGTGCTAATGCTTTTCACAAAGCTTTGTCTCGACTCAAAAAAGCCACAGAAGTAAAAGGTAGTAATAATAATTACAAGAATCTCAGAAAAAATGCCTTACCAGGCGTGGCAAACAACTCGGAAAAATGGAGAGCTAAATGTTCTGAAATGGCTTCCCTTCAGCTTCATTCGGAACCTGTGATGCTGGGGGCGGAGTCTATGAATTTACTCTATTAGTGTCATAGCCCCTTTAGGAGTTCAGAGTTAAGAAGTCAAGAGTTAATGTTTCCATTTTGACACCTCAAGATTTAATATAGAAACACTCATTTTTAACACTCGATTTTAACTACTAATGTTTTACACCTCAGAGTTACATTAAAAGAAAGTGACTCTACTTAGAGTAAAATTAACTCTGCATTTGCACAAAGTCTACTAACACCAATATATTTAACACTTTTGAATTTGCTGTGTACTCAGCTCAATACGAAACGTGTAATATTTTCGCCGGACAAATGCCCGGTATGCCCGATGGCCAGTCCAGCTATGTTAACCTGCAACCAAATCTGCAGCTCCACACAGCAATGTTACGACTTGGATTATATCTTATAACTCATAACTCTTATGCTAGCTCCCCCCAGCAGCCTACTGTCTGAAATATTCGATGGTTGCAATAATTCTTTAAGTGTTATTTTTTCCTTGGTATTCTAATTTCACAGAAGTTTACTAAACTGAACACACTTAATATTACTTACCAGGACATTTATTCTCTCCTCATTTTCTTTCACCGAAAAATTGTTTTCTGCAGTGCAGTCTTTCTCCTTCCTTTGCTAACGTGATGCTCAGAAGCCGATGCTGCATTCAGTTACACTCGGATATCTGAGCTTCACTGAGAAAACATAATCGTACAATTTATATTTGATTGAATTTCATTGTTTTAGCTTCGGGGTGGCACCTGGGGTGGCCAGTGTGGTTGGGGGGATGGTCTGTGCCACCCCAGGACACGCCACTGTCTTCTATATATATATACAGACTTCTACTGTTGTTCTACATTTTAATGCCTGTATTTCATTTAATTTGTCACCAGCATTGTCGCCATCTCTCCTTTTAGTGACCCTCTGGAGACTGAGCCACATGCTGATGCTTCTACTATCAAACCCCACTCTAATTTTTAATTTAGACATCTGCTTTTGTCAGTTATTAAATAAAAGAGATTAATTAATTCAGTGTAATTCTGCTATGAATTTTATTAACCCTTTAAGACCTACCAAGAAGTCCGCCAGAGCTTACTTTTTTTTACATGCTGTAGTGCCATTTTTGGGAGCATTTCAAGTTGCTATACATCAATACATCTGTTATAGCCCATATTTTAATAATATGTCTGCATTAAGTCTATAGTAACTACATTAATTGCAAAAAGGTGCAATATACTACAAAAAAATTGAAAATCGTTTGTTTATTTTTACATATATTTCTACTTTGAGAAATTTAAGAGGTTTATCCCTCCAAACTTTAAATACAAAAAATTTGCAAAAAATGTTTTCCCACCACAGGAAATTTATTTTGAGTGTTTTCAGTTTTATTTTTGAGATTTTGAGAACAATTTTTATATACTGCAGGAAAAACGAAAAACAATCCTATGATGCAAATTTGCAAAGAAAACAGCATGTGCATCAAAATAAACTATTTCCAGCAGTGCAATTCGAGTTCTAAGCATCCCAGAAACTATTCAGAAAAGCATAAAGTCAAACATGAATTATAAAAACACAGTATAGGCTCTTAAGGCCTACAAGTAAAAAACTACATTTTCTGCGAAAATGACGTCACTTCCGGTTTCAGGCAGGAAATGGCGGACATGCGATCGTTTGCGCCTGTTTCAATGTGGGAAGTGTTACGAACAGCTGATCAAATCGGCAAAGCCTGTTTCTGGAATATTATGTTTTTGTTCCTGCAAGCGCTTTTTATGCAGTTTTTGCAAAGCTATATGTGGAAGGAAACCATGACCTAGGGCAAGCTGATGGCATAAGATGTAAGTACAACTCCTCCGGTTTCATATGCAAAAATAATTATTGCGCTAGCTTACGGGGTTCCGGTTCTACAGGGATTTAAACATAGTTACGCAAAACAGAACGTGCCTGCTCCGACCGGCTTTAAAGGGTTAATGAACATGAGAATTTATTGTTAAAACTTAAATATGTCCTGTTGCTAAAGTAAGCCTTAATTTTCCTCAAATTATTCTCAAGAAGACAAATCTGATGTAGCCTGCTGATTGATGGTAAGGCGAGCACCACTAAGCAACCCATTGCATTATTAATATTCTGACCCCATTAAACTGTGACTTGTGTGTTAAGAAATTTGAAAAATAAATACGCAGAGGCAGTAAAGACAGAGAGGTCATAAAACACAATAGTGAAACAAGAAGTATTCTAGCAATTTGTATCAAAGATGTGATCATTTTAAAGGAAATTAGCTCATTAGGCTTAAGCTGGTTGTGATAGCCTCCTTTTGCACAGGGAACCTAAATGAGAACTGGTGGAGAAATGGTGTTCAGGGACTGTTACACACAGAGTTTTGTCCAGTGCCAAGCTCTGTGAAGCTGCTTCTTGACAAGGCGCCATTTGGTCATTGGGTGTCTCAAGAGGAAGTGAACTTCCAATTTCTACGAATAGCCTCTTAAAAGACACGTGTTCATATGTCATATGCGTGCTCAACTCTTTCTCTACACCATTATATTTGTGCCACAAAACCAGCCAATCACAGACTTGGATGCAAAAATATCTGTTGGCTGTTTTGGTCTCCAATCAGCTCGAAATGACGAAATGCAATATCCCAGAATCCATTTCGTCCAAAACTCAAGCGAAGCAGTGGCTGAGGAACACAGAGTGGCGGAGTTTGAAATATTACTCTTTCTGGGTCACAAAATAAATTTTTAAGATATTTTCATGCGAGAATGGTGCTGTGTAAAATTCAAATATCTGCTCGATTTATCAAGACATCACATAAGTGCTCTAACGTTTTCGGAGATGAAAGCTATGCGGTCAGCTGGTGTTACCCACCAGCTGACCGTATAGCTTAGATATTTTTCATTTTTATGTTTGTTTTTGTCCCAGAAAGAGTAATATTTCAAACTCCACCACTGCCTCGTTTGAGTTTTGGACGAAATGGATTCTGGGATATTGCATTTCGTCATTTCGAGCTGATTGGAGACCAAAACAGCCAATCAGATATTTTTGCATCCAAGACTGTGATTGGCTGGTTTTTGTGGCACAAATATACAGAAAGAGTTGAGCGCGCACGGGCAGAAATGTTGAGAGCGACACATTGCGAACTAGCGCAAATGCAAAAACTGAGTGAGAGGGGCTGCTATTGTGTGTGTTTATGGATAATAGCAAACACTGAAATTAATTTTTTGCACACAGCAATGAATTTTGTTCACTTAAATTTAGCTTTTCTTCGCAAAATGCAACACTTGCACCTGCAAACTTTTTTTTAAGTGCGCTCAAATTTCTTTTACGTGCGCTCGGAATAGTGGCACAAAAATAACGCCATAAGAATTGCCAGTCAGATGTTTGTAGCTGTGGGTGTTTGGACTTTTAAAGCACTTTTAAGAAATTTAATGTTTACTTTTAGAGAATGATTGGATGGCTCTAGTAACAGTATAATTTTTTCACTCGCAGATCTGACAGTGAGTGGTTCCCATTACTTTTCCAGTCTGAGGAAGCACTGGTTGAAGTGTTTGTGTATTTATTGATTTCTTCTAAGTAATTGTGCATTTTATGTATACTGTGGTTTAATATTTTTACAAATATTTTATACTTTATTTTTTTTTATTAAGGTTTATATGTTGTGTTTTGTCTTGTTTCTTTTTTTTTTAACTATGTGCATAAAGTTTGTCAATAAAGATTGAATTGAATTAAAGATACATATACACTCAACAAAAATATAAACGCAACACCTTTGTTACTGCTCCCATTCCCCATGGGATGGACATAGAGACCTAAAATTCATTCCAGATACACAATATAACCATCCCTCCCAAACAGTGGTCACAAATCAGTCCAAATGTGTGGTAGTGGGCACATCTGCTATATTGAGATAATCCATCCCACCTCACAGGTGTGCCACATCAGGATGCTGATCTGACATCATGAGTAGTGCACAGGTGTACCTCAGACTGCCCACAACAAAAGGCCACCCTGGAATGTGCAGTTTTGTCTCACAGCAAAATGCCACAGATGCCACAAGCAATGAGGGAGCGTGCAATTGGCATGCTGACAGCAGGAATGTCAACCAGATCTGTCGCCCGTGCATTGAATGTTCATTTCTCAACCATAAGCCGTCTCCACAGGCGTTTCAGAGAATATGGCAGCACATCCAACCGGCCTCACAACCGCAGACCTCGTGTAACCACACCAGCCCAGGACCTCCACATCCAGCAGGTTCACCTCCAAGATCGTCTGAGACCAGCCACCCAGACAGCTGCTGGAACAATTGGTTTGCACAACCAAACAATTTCTGCACAAACTGTCAGAAACCGTCTCAGGGATGCTCAACTGCATGCCCGTCGTCCTCATCGAGGTCTTGACCTGACTCCAGCTCGTCGCCGTAACAGACTTGTGTGGGCAAATGCTCACATTCGATGGCATCTGGCACGTTGGAGAGGTGTGCGCTTCACGAATGAATCATGGTTCACATTGTTCAGGGCAGATGGCAGCTGAGAATGTCCCAGTTCTTGCATGGCCAGCATACTCACCGGACATGTCACCCATTGAGCATGTTCGGGATGTGCTTGACCGGCGTATACGACAGCATGTACCAGTTCCCACAAATATCCAACAACCTCGCACAGCCATTGAAGTGGAGTGGACCAACATTCCACAGGCCACAATTGACAATCTGATAGACTCCATGCGACGATGTGTTGCACTGCATGAGGCAAATGGTGGTCACACCAGATACTGACCGGTTCTGGGTCCCCAGACCCCCAATAGCGCAAAAAACTGCACATTCCAGGGTGGCCTTTTGTTGTGGGCAGTCTGAGGTACACCTGTGCACTACTCATGATGTCAGATCAGCATCCTGATGTGGCACACCTGTGAGGTGGGATGGATTATCTCAATATAGCAGATGTGCCCACTACCACACATTTGGACTGATTTGTGACCACTGTTTGGGAGGGATGGTTATATTGTGTATCTGGAATGAATTTTAGGTCTCTACGTCCATCCCATGGGGAATGGGAGCAGTAACAAAGGTGTTGCGTTTATATTTTTGTTGAGTGTATGTGTGTGTGTCTCATTCTTGTCCCTGTTAGTACTCTTGCTGCAGCATTTTGGATTAACTAAAGGCCTTTCAGGAGGATTTTTAGGATATTCTGCTAATAATGAATTACAGAAGTAATAAATCCACAAACCAATTTTTCACTATGGGCCTACTATGAGTTGCCATTTTCCTCTCCAGCTCATGAGTTATCTGCTTTGGTCAGTGGTTGCTGTAAATAAGTGTAAATAAAGATGGCTTTGCTTGTTTAACTTCCTACAAATGCTCAAATACACACCTCTGTGGGAGTAGAATTCATGTAGCTGCACAACACCGTGTTGGCACATGGTACCGAAGAAGGCAAAAGTGGAGGAATCATATCCTTAGCTTAGTTACAGCAATTTCAGAAAGATAGCTACTGTGATGAAATGTATCCCCCACTGTGAAATAATCCATTATAATAGATGTAAATGTTATTAGGAAATGAGCACACGAAACAGGGTTTTCTGTTTACTGTCTCAGTTTCTATGCTATATATCAGAGTGAGATCTAGAGTGTGATTACAGGGAGTGCAGAATTATTAGGCAAATGAGTATTTTGTCCACATCATTCTCTTCATGCATGTTGTCTTACTCCAAGCTGCATAGGCCCGAAAGCCTACTACCAATTAAGCATATTAGGTGATGTGCATCTCTGTAATGAGAAGGGGTGTGGTCTAATGACATCAACACCCTATATCAGGTGTGCATAATTATTAGGCAACTTCCTTTCCTTTGGCAAAATGGGTCAAAAGAAGGACTTGACAGGCTCAGAAAAGTCAAAAATAGTGAGATATCTTGCAGAGGGATGCAGCAGTCTCAAAATTGCAAAGCTTCTGAAGCGTGATCATCGAACAATCAAGCGTTTCATTCAAAATAGTCAACAGGGTCGCAAGAAGCGTGTGGAAAAACCAAGGCCCCAAATAACTGCCCATGAACTGAGAAAAGTCAAGCGTGCAGCTGCCAAGATGCCACTTGCCACCAGTTTGGCCATATTTCAGAGCTGCAACATCACTGGAGTGCCCAAAAGCACAAGGTGTGCAATACTCAGAGACATGGCCAAGGTAAGAAAGGCTGAAAGACGACCACCACTGAACAAGACACACAAGCTGAAACGTCAAGACTGGGCCAAGAAATATCTCAAGACTGGTTTTTCTAAGGTTTTATGGACTGATGAAATGAGAGTCTTGATGGGCCAGATGGATGGGCCCGTGGCTGGATTGGTAAAGGGCAGAGAGCTCCAGTCCGACTCAGACGCCAGCAAGGTGGAGGTGGAGTACTGGTTTGGGCTGGTATCATCAAAGATGAGCTTGTGGGGCCTTTTCAGGTTGAGGATGGAGTCAAGCTCAACTCCCAGTCCTACTGCCAGTTTCTGGAAGACACCTTCTTCATGCAGTGGTACAGGAAGAAGTCTGCATCCTTCAAGAAAAACATGATTTTCATGCAGGACAATGCTCCATCACACACGTCCAAGTACTCCACAGCGTGGCTGGCAAGAAAGGGTATAAAAGAATAAAAACTAATGACATGGCCACCTTGTTCACCTGATCTGAACCCCATTGAGAACCTGTGGTCCATCATCAAATGTGAGAGTTACAAGGAGGGAAAACAGTACACCTCTCTGAACAGTGTCTGGGAGGCTGTGGTTGCTGCTGCACGCAATGTTGATGGTGAACAAATCAAAACACTGACAGAATCCATGGATGGCAGGCTTTTGAGTGTCCTTGCAAAGAAAAGATGAAATGCTGTGTTCAGGCTGTCATTTACAGTATCTACATGGTCGCTGATTTGTTTTTGTTTTGTTTTTGAATGTCAGAAATGTATATTTGTGAATGTGGAGATGTTATATTGGTTTCACTGGTAAAAATAAATAATTGAAATGGGTATATATTTGTTTTTTGTTAAGTTTCCTAATAATTATGCACAGTAATAGTCACCTGCACACACAGATATCCCCCTAAAATAGCTAAAACTAAAAACAAACTAAAAACTACTTCCAAAAACATTCAGCTTCGATATTAATGAGTTTTTTGGGTTCATTGAGAACATGGTTGTTGTTCAATAATAAAATTATTCCTCAAAAATACAACTTGCCTAATAATTCTGCACTCCCTGTAGGTATGTTTACTCATAGGCAAACAGCAAAAACATGAAAACTCTCTACCTAGACTAAGGCAATGACGATTTAGGTATTTTTGTAGCCCTGTTGCACATAATCTGCATTAATCTTAAGGCCTGGCAGCAACACAAACTGTTCATGTTCATCTACGCAATCTATTTGGAACAGCAGCTATACAGACCGTGAATTAGCTCTGGTTTGAGTATCTCAGTGACCAGAAATCTGTTTTTGCCTAATAACTCTGCACTCCCTGTAAAGTGGTGGTGGTGGTGGTGGTGGTGGGGGGGGGTGTTGAGTAAAAAAGATGAAATGCTGTGTTCAGGCTGTCATTTACAGTATCTACATGAATTTTAAACTCATCCACAGTTAAATCTAGATCAAATTGAAGATAGAAACAAAATTGATTGCAACAAATAAATCTGTTTTTTTCAGTTTTCCAGTTAGGGTGGAAAAGGTTAAGCATCAAGCTTTCAAATGAATTGAAGCTCTGTCTGGGTCTTTGGTTGGTTATATGCTGGAGTGGAAGATTGCTGCTGCACCCCCTCCTCAGCCTGTGCTTCATTGACTCTGACAGTTGATATAACTCTGGAGTTTTGATTCATTTATACGTACATAATTATCCTACTATATCTGGATTTCTGTTACGGGGGGTACATCAATTTATTGATGTTAAAGAGAGAAATCTAATGTTTAATAATCCACGTTTCACTGTTTTACTCTTTGATGCAGTTGTCGATACTATATTGTTCTTTCTTTTGTTTTTCTACTTTTAAATAGTTTTTTTTCTTACTGATTTTTATTTGTTTGAGAGCAGACACATCCCCCTAAGACCTCATCCCCTTAGAGACCAGCAGGAGGAGGGAAGCTACTTCCAGGTCCCAATTCTGGATAGTCACATTTTTGGGGAGGTTAATACATTTGGCCAGAAATAAATGGCTAGAAATGAAAACTTCTCCATCCAAAGTGGGATAGATGCTGTCTCTCCTAACAACACTGGACTTTGCCCAAAAAGGTTGCCAATTTTCTGTAAAGCCAAATTTATTTTTTTAAATTAAAAAATACAATCATAGCTTATGCTGACATCTTTAATTTAGAATTTAAAATGAACAATTTTCACAGATGAAAAGAAGAGAATAATAAATCTGAACTTTTAGAGAAAATTTATCTGGCTGCTTCTTAGACTCTGATCTATATTCTCCAATAAAAAAAAAAGGCTTTTCTCATTAACAGACATTGCAGGAGAGTCAATTTATAATCAGAGTAAACCCATTTGTTTGGTTACTTGGGCCGATGCAGCAATTAAAAGAGTAATTAAAAGATTTAAAGTCAAACTTCAAAGCTCAGCAAAGTCTAAAAATGTGGGGTTTTTTCTTTTTGTTCCATTGGGCCTGTTTTTTTATCTTCAAATTAAAGAACATTGTAATGTACTTTTTGATTTTGGCTTCTTTCAGCCTTTTACAAGTGCCACATCCCCATGTTGTAGCCATACACATTAGGCCAGTGTACAAAATATGTGGGAGAATTAGTAATTTGGGCCTCTTCTGTTCATATTCTTGCTGTTGTTGGTTCTTTAGCTTGTCTCCTTTGCCTACAATAGCAAGCACAAAGATCACTGTCCTCCATTGATAGCTAGTGCTGTGATTATTAAATTCCACAAAAATCAGTGTCTTCACACAGCAGCTTAAGTCAGTTTTCATTTATTTTAAGTAAACAGGATGCAAAACAAGCATGATAGTCAAAGTGAACTTTTTCAGGAGTACAATTTTGTAGTTTCGTGGCTTTTGCTTTAGTCATTATAATTTCCAAAAGCAACAGAAAGATGAATAAATGCGAAAAATATTGTCATGTGTGTATACTTACTATAAGTATGGCTGTAATTTGTTGTTGTTTCTGTGCCTTTGGAGAGGTGGATGTAGCCCATAAGACATTGTTATAAACTGCACACAAACAATGACACAGATAAAAATTAACCTGAGTGCACATTTCATTTATTAACTACACTCCTCGTCTTAATCGTATTACCCAAAGTCACAGCCAAATACCTCCACACTGCAGTTTCACTTGCTTTACTGCACATCTTGTTAAAGATACTGATTAACAACATCAAAGCAACATCAGGCAACTAAATTACCTGAAAATATGACTTGTTTGTACAACAGTGTGAGTATAAACTGTTGCCAGGCACTCCCGTGGTGCCTTCGATCCATTAACTTGGCCACTGTTCTAAAAAACAGCTTTAGGTTTCCACTGAGAGGAAGCAGATCTGAGGACGAGACAAAGGAGAGCCGCTCAGAGGCACCAACATGCTGGTTTTGTATTAAAATATTTCATTGAAGTTATACACACACAAACACACAGATGAAAGGACTCATAAGAAGTGGCACGTGCACACACACACACACACACACACATACACCTGTGCGCAGCCAGGATGCTGTTGTCATCTGCATTCTGTTGGTGAGATGGCAGATAGAGAGCATATCACTGCTTTGTTTTCACCAACAGAAATGAAATATGAGCTGTTCTTTTATCAGTCAGCCTGTTTACTCACTGCAGGCAACAAGTTTGTCTTCTTCTCTATTCAAAAACAGAAGGCCTCTATAGCTATGGCTAAAGTAAAAACTTTTTTTTCTCACTAAGGTTTAATGTTAACAACAATATGCACAAGGTCACTGGCACCAGATCTAAGGCTTTTTGATTTTTGAATCAGTTCTCTGACATGTATTTTGGTTTCCATAAAAGCAGGCAGTTATGAACCTCCCTCTAACCCCTTAATGATGAAACAAAAATGATATCATTATACATCATTGTAAATAAATAAATAGCGTTATCTTTTACACTTTACAATATTTATTTCTAATGCATTGATAAGGTACAATGTTATGTGTTAAAAATATGTTTACATATGCTTATTGTGCTTACAAAGTAGTAACTTAGTCTGAAATGTTTGATATAGCAACTGTAGATTTAAGGGAAGTGGGATACAATTTGAGGGGGGAATAAATTTAAAACATCCCTGTATTAGTACAACCCTAAAAAGTTTTTGCATCTCTCTGTGTGGAGTGAAGCTGTGCAATAGACTAAGTGAAGAACTGAAATAATGTCCCAGCAGAACTCTGCAAAAACCATATTTGAACCGCTTTATTAAACAAAGTACAGGGAGGAGGTAGGGCTTTGATGGCGTGTTCTCACCCACTACTTTCACAACAGGGATGTTTATATATGTGTGTGTGGGTACTTTGACATGTAACTGTGGTTATAAAAACAAATACATGTAACACATTGTAAGGAAGAATTTATGATAGGGCATAAACAGAAAGAAAAAGTGTTGACTATTAGTTAATAAATAGTGGAAAGGGGGTGGGATTTAATAAGCTTATGCTTCTTCCTACTCATTTTTTTAATGTGAGTTATTTAAAATGATTATTGTTACTTTTGTTTTGCTTTGTTTGTTTGTTTCTTTTTTCTGTTGTTGTTATTATACTGTTTTAACATGTTCAAAATAAAGATGCAATATATAGGTGAACAGATTTGTCTCACTATTTGGCAAGGAACCAGTAAGGTTTTTCTCATTCCTGCCCTTATTAAGGCATACAGATTACTGATGAAGGAATTACAATAACACTCTCCTAATAAATAGTTTATAGATATGTAAAGTGGTACCAATTTTTATATTAAATAACCAAATAGACACAAATGTTAAAATGACACATCATGTAAAAGGACAATTAAATATCGGAAGCTGCTGTAATATGACATCAGTACTTGCATGTGTGAATAGAATAAAGTATTATGAAAGCTATTCACATGGAGTGTTTTGAGGGTTTTTCTTTTCCTCTTTTTGTATAACAAACTTCAACAGAGTCTAGGAACTCAGTGACATGATGTTAGGATTCTATTAGTGGTCTTGAAGTCTTTCTCTGGCATCTCTCCATTTGCTTTTTTGCTTGTGTACAGCCACACAGTTTTGCATCATAACTTGTAACTAGCTGTGGCAGTGGTGTATTTCTGTTGTTTATCAGACAAATCATCAGATTACCAGAACATTTCACAGCTGAAACCTTTTCAAGAAACTAAGAAACTAAGTAATACAGACCTCAAAGTCTGTATTACTTTGTAGTAGACACACCACTGGGCTCCCCATAAGAAGAAGTAAAATATACATTACATAGCCTCATGGTGCCCCATGACAGCCAGAATAGACTACAACCCCCTACTGTGACCCTGAATTGGATAAGTGGAAGAAAATGAATGAGTGGACACTCAAACTGCTGTTAATTGCTTTACATTATCAAAAAGTTGATTCTTCAGCTTGTGGTTTGAAAATTGAAACTAAGTATCCTTGCCAGGTGTTTAAAATATATAGTTAAATATAGTCTTCAACAGCAAATCAATTTTAGATCATTCCCAAGCTGTCTCACTACCATCTGAAATTGCTGTTTTGCATCTGAGAGGAGCTCCGGAGAGAATAACTCAAGTAAACAGCACACTCAAACAACAAGAGTTCTTGATTACATATTCACTTTCATGGCTACACTTAATTTTCTCACTGTGAAATCAGTATTTATTCAAAACCTCCCTAGGATTAAAATAGCACAATATTCTTTACATATTACAGTTCTATATCCTCAGACTGCAGCTGCTAACATAAAAATGCCCCCTGGTATACATATACGAAGGGGACAAAATTTCGACACATCCACCACCTAAAACACATAGGACATATACAATTATAACTATAAAACTAATAAAACGTATAGTTATAATTATATAACTATAATCTCTTCATGTACTGTGATGACAAGGGGTCCTGACTTTATGAGACCACAAAAGTTACTAATTCAATACACCTAGGGATTTGGTGTTACAGCCTCAACTGTTAGCAAATGCAGTTTGTGACCTTTGCATTTTGTCTTGTTCTAGCTTTACCTTTGTGACAAAACCACTATAAGAAAGAATGAGTACGCAATTCTTTCTTAGCGTAGAAAAGCCAGTAAATATGACAAACATTAACTACTATTAACACTATGAGATGGCAGTCAGATAAGTAGGGATGGGAATCAATTGGTTCTTGCACTTGTGCTATAATCAGCTGATTTCAGTTGTTGTAGGAGGAAAATAGCAGGTCAGTTTACAGCGTTAGTATGGACATAACTTTTATTTCTATTGCACAAAAGGACAAGAACATAATGGCAAGTGCAAACTGCATCTAGGACAGAAACAACTGTATTTGCTGCTTACACAACTTAGCCTCTTTACAAGCAGTCGCACAGAAAGCATGCTAATGCTAAGCTAGCCAGACACCATGCTAACACTAACCTAGCCAAAAACCCAGATTGACGCTAAAGCTGAGTGAATGCCGATCGCAGCCCAGCACCGTGGTCAAGTGAGCTGTCATTTGTGAGCCGCAGTGAAGCTGCCGCTGGCTTAACTGAGCCCCAGAGTAAAGGCATCCATGTCATGGGTCTGCGGGCAGATTGCCTCTTTGGGGGTACTGGTGCCTGGACCCGGGAGTATAGAGTATGTATTAAGAGTGTGAGTGTGTGTACTCTGTTCAGTTCTCTTTGTCTCCATGTTGGGTGAGTGCTCAGTATTTGCATGTGTGTGCATGAGAGTGCGAATGCATGTTAGTGTCTGTGTGAGCCCGTTGCTTTATTTACATGTGTCAGGTCGGAACATCTCGGCTTTTCTCCCCCCATCACACTCCCTCCCAGTGGCTGGTGTCCCCACCCGCCAGTGCATTGGTGGATCTCTTTGTCCAGGGTGGATGCACGGGGTGCGTACTGGCTCACCCCTGGTGAAAGTTCGGTGGTGCCTATCCCCGTGGCTCAGTTGTGCCGGAGGAGCCTGCGGGCTTGTCGCTGCAGAGTGACAGTGAAATATCCTGTCTCAGAGTGACGCTGAAAAACTAGTTCATGCATTTATTACTTCCAGGCTGGACTACTGTAATTCATTATTATCAGGATGTCCAAAAAACTCACTGAAAAGCCTTCAGCTAATCCAAAATGCTGCAGCAAGAGTCCTGACAGGGACTAGAAAGAGAGAGCATATTTCTCCTGTTTTGGCTTCCCTTCATTGGCTTCCTGTTAAATCCAGAATTGAATTCAAAATCCTGCTCCTCACATACAAGGTCTTAAATAATCAGGCCCCATCTTATCTTAATGACCTTGTAGTACCATATCACCCTATTAGAGCGCTCCGCTCTCGCTCTGCAGGCCTACTTGTTGTTCCTAGAGTATTTAAAAGTAGAATGGGAGGGAGAGCCTTCAGTTTTCAGGCCCCTCTTCTGTGGAACCAGCTTCCAGTTTGGATTCGGGAGACAGACACTATCTCTACTTTTAAGATTAGGCTTAAAACTTTCCTTTTTTCTAAAGCATATAGTTAGGGCTGGACCAGGTGACCCTGAATCCTCCCTTTGTTATGCTGCAATAGATGTAGGCTGCCGGGGGATTCCCATGATGCATTGAGTTTTTCCTTTCCAGTCACCTTTCTCACTCACTATGTATTAATAGACCTCTCTGCATTGAATCATATCTGTTATTAACCTCTGTCTCTCTTCCACAGCATGTCTTTATCCTGTCTTCCTTCTCTCACCCCAACCGGTCGCAGCAGATGGCCGCCCCTCCCTGAGCCTGGTTCTGCCGGAGGTTTCTTCCTGTTAAAAGGGAGTTTTTCCTTCCCACTGTCGCCAAAGTGCTTGCTCATAGGGGGTCATATGATTGTTGGGTTTTTCTCTGTATCTATGAAGCGCCTTGAGGCGACTTTTGTTGTGATTTGGCGCTATATAAATAAAATTAAATTGAATTGAATTGAATTGCAGCCCCCTGAGGCTTCTGCACTGTGGCTGCTAGGTGACCCCTGTCCTACATTTTCCTCGGCTCTTTTTTTTTTTTTGTGGCTGTCCTGTTTGGCTCTTTTGCCATCAGAATTATTGTCTAAAGTCGAAGAAAGATGCCCAATGGATTTACTTTACCAAATTGACCATCCCAGCCTTGCCGTAATGGTCTATTTGATTCACCTTTTATTGTTTATTTTATTTTATTTTTTTATTTTCACTTGCTATATACGGGAAAGACTTGAATGAGGAAAAGAAAAGGGAGAAAGGAAGAGGGGGAAAAAACAGCGGAGAAGAGGGAGATAAAGACAAAAAAACCAAAAACCAACTAAATAAGCAGACAAAAAAATACATATATCAATCACCTGGATCACCTGTTGAGAAAGAAAAAAGAAAACAAGCAGAAGAAAACGAGAGCAATACAATAAACAACATCATGATGATCTATGGGAATATTACAGTAAATACTAAATATTAAACATTATTGTGTAAGATCGACAGTGCACAGTGTGCTTTGAGGTAGGAGCCAAAAAGGGTGTAGTTTGTATGTGTGAGCACCCGTGTGTACACCTGTGAGCATGGACACGCTTGTTTTTAAAAGGTTCCTTCATGTAATGATCTACTAGAGGGTGTGGGGGGGTCACAGCCCCGTCCTCCAGGGCATGAAGCAGGTATGGAGGAGATCAAGGCTCCAGACATTCAGAGGCCCCCAGAACACAAGAGACCAAGGAAGACCAACAGAGGGGCAGCCGCGCCACCATCCCAGAAAGAGCTGAGGAGAGCCCCAGATGAGGGGTCACTCAGCAGCCGCGGGGCAGAAGCCAGGGGGGGTTGCAGTGATGCGCCCGTGAGCTCCGCCGGCAGCCAGCTGTGCCAGGGTGACCGAGCCCCAGGCCGAGGGCACCCCACCCCCGAAGTGGCCCGAGCGAGCCCCAGGGTCCAGGCTCCGATAAGCAGCCACCAAGGAGTGAGCCAGTGTGTACCTGGACGCCCATCCCCGGACACAAAGAACCACCAACGCACCGATGTCTGAGGGCGTCTGCCACTGGCAGGGGGAGTGGTGGGGGGAGATAGGCCTCCAAACCTTGGAGGGCCCGAGATGTCCCCAGAGAGGTGGCGTCTGATACCCAACCTGACATATAGACATACAGGCACACACAGATACAAACTCATGCTCTCATATGCAATTACTCAACACTCAACCAACGTGGAGACAGACATAGAGAGACACTGTACACACAATCACACTCCCCAAGCGTACTCTACGAACCGGGTCTAGGTACCCTTGCCCCTGGAGGGGGAAACTGCACCCAGACCCAGGTGGTGTTACCCTTTTCCCTGCGGCGGGGAGAAGCAGCAGCCCCGACTCCGCAGCAGCAGGGAGGCCCCACATTCCAGACCCCAGTCGGACGGCCAACTCTTCCTCGGCTCTTTTTTAGGTGGGTAGCGCGATTGCCCCTGCGGCGGTCCTCCCTGGGCTCTCGTGCTCAGAGGGGCCTCTAGATGTCTGGGGCCTGGAGCTCCTCCACGCCTTGTTCATGTCCGGGGGGTCAGGGGTATGGCTCCCCACACCTACTATTAGACACATGGAGAAACCTTGTAAATACAAGCGTGCTCACACACGCATACACACAAGTTTTCACAGACACACACTGTCTGAGTTGGCTGCTGCCTCTAAACATATCAAGAATTATTAGCCCTGTATGCTGCTCAGTAAAATTGAATATTATTAACTGTTCCTTATGCATATGTTAGCTGTTAGTGTAATTTTCTTATTATGTTGTTTTCCTTTTGCTCGTTTTGTTTGTTTTACACACATTTTACAACTTCTGTCTACTTATTATATACTTCTTTTTAAAATTATGTGGATAAAGGTTACAGCTAGGATGAGGTTAGGGTTCAGGGCATAAAGTGAAATTGAAAAATGTAATGACATTATTTATCATATTTTTTATGATACTGTTCTGTTTACATAGAATAGAATAGAATAGAATAGAATAGAATAGAATAGAATAGAATAGCCTTTATTGTCATTGTACAGAGTACAACGAAATTGGAGTGCCACTCCCTTGGTGCAAGTTTCAATAATAAATATAAATGTAAAATATAAAAAGTACAAAAAAACAATCGTAAGTACTCAAACAGTAGTATGTACAATATATACAGGATAGCAGCATTAATATAATGACAGTATGAATAGCAGCATAATATAATGACAGTGACAGTATGGAATAGGTTAAATTGTTTTTGTGCTTATTTACTACGGTGATTGCTCTGAGAAAGAAGCTATCCCTGAATCTGTTTGTCCTGGTATTATGTGACCTGTACGGTCGGCCTGACGGTAATAGTTCAAACAGTTGGTTGCTGGGGTGAGAGTGGTCCTTGATGATATTGCCAGCTCTGCTGAGGTACCGAGAGTTTGCAGTGACCTCCAGGCTGGGCAGAGAGCAGCCAGTGATCTTCTGGGCTGTTGATGACCCTCTGCAGTACTTTCCTGTCCGCAGCTGAGCACCCTGCATACCATGTTGTTATGCCGTACGTTAGGATGCTCTCTATGGTGGCTCTGTAAAATGTCACCAGCAGCCTCTCCTCCAGGTTGTTCCTCCTGAGCACTCTCAGAAAGTGGAGACGCTGCTGGGCCTTTTTAACCACCGCTGTAGTATTTGCAGTCCAGGAGAGGTCATCAGATATCTGCACGCCCAGAAACCTCATGGAGTGTACCCTCTCCACACAACTCCCGTGAATGTAAAGTGGGGCCGGGTCTGCTCTGCCCTTCCTGAAGTCCAAGATAAGTTCTTTAGTTTTCGTGGTGTTCAGTTGGAGGTTGTTAACTGAACACCACTCAGTCTGTTGACCTCATCTCTGTAGTCCGACTCATCCCCCCTTGAGATGAGTCCAACCACTGTGGTGTCATCCGCGAACTTTATGATGGTGTTTGAGAGATGGGTAGGGGAGCAGTCGGATGTGTAGAGCGTAAACAGGAGGGGACTCAAAACACATCCTTGTGGAGACCCGGTGCTGAGTGTGATGGTGCTGGACCGGTGGGGGCCGAGTCTGACAGACTGTGGTCTATTTGTCAGGAAGTCCTTGATCCAGAGGCAGATGGGGGTGGAGAGTCCCAGGTGAGACAGTATCCTCCATACATATCCTCCATTTTAAGAAATACTATTCTCAATAAAATGATTTCGATCAAGAACTCACTTACAATGATGTTAGATTCAAACCCAAGTATAGTGCCACCAAAATGTGCATATGTCACCCAAATATTCCTCTCAGTAGTGGTTTATAAATCATTAAAAAAGAATGTATGATTTAATAGCAGTATATAAATCTCTTGGGTTGGCGTAATAAGCAAATGCTTCAGCCAATACTTTTTGATTAGCCTTGTCTCATGCTTTCTTGCTTTGTGGTAGATCTTTGTTCTGTCTTCACTGAGATATTTGAATGCTAATCAATAAAATCAAAATCAAATAAAACAGTCAGTATTTGAATGAAAAATAGTTAGTTTCTGAAGTGCTCAACCTGTACGTAACCAATATACAGTATGGGCCAAACAGTCATATCAAATATTCAGTTCAGTTCAATTCAGTTTTACAGTATTTATATAGCGCCAAATCACAACCACAGCCGCCTCAAAGCGCTTTTTATTGTAAAGCAGACTCTATAATAATACGTACAGAGAAAACCCCAACCATCATCTGACCCCCTATGAACAAGCACTTTGGCAACAGTGGGAAGGACAAATTCCCTTTTAACAGGAAGAAACCTCCAGCAGAACCAGGCTCAGGGTCTCTTGTCTCTCCCCATCTGTCGTGACCGGATGGGGAGAGACAAGGAAGACAGGATAAAGACATGCTGTGGAAGAGAAATTCATAACAAGTATGATTCAATGGAGAGAGTTCTATTAACACATAGTGACTGAGAAAGGTGACTGAAGAAGAAATACTCAATGCATCATGGGAATCCCCTGGCAGCCTACACCTACTGCAGCATAACTAAGGGAGGATTCAGGGTCACCTGGTCCAGCCCTAACTATATGCTTTAGCAAAAAGGAAAGTTTGAAGCTTAATCTTAAAAGTAGAGATAGTGTCTGTCTCCCGAATCCAAACTGGAAGCTGGTTCCACAGAAGAGGCGCCTGAAAACTGAAGGCTCTGCCTCCCATTCTACTTTTAAGTACTCTAGGAACAACAAGTAAGCCTGCAGTGCAAGAGTGAAGTGCTCTAATAGGGTGATATGGTACTACAAGGTCATTAAGATAAGATGGGGCCTGATTATTTAAGACCTTTTATGTGAGGAGCGGGATTGTATGTGAGAAGCCAATGAAGAGAAGCCAATACAGGGGAAATAATGTTGTATGCTTTCCTATTCTTCTCAGCATGTGATCTGGCTGAACTTAACAATTACTTGTTGGAATAATGGTTTTTGGCAAAGGAAGTGCTAGCTTTACAGGGAGAGACTCAGTTAAATTTTTTCTCCACATGATATCTACAGGAAATACACTAGCAAAAATACACTCCATCTGTATTTGTCCTTCCCTTTAATCACCCACCACCTGCTCTCTCAGGATTCACCTGGAGGCCACCTCCTGAGTATGGCAGACAATAAGAGAATAACACATCAGTCTCCTGTGTTCTGCACAGCTTGTTAACGTTTTAACATTTATGGTTGTAGTAGTTTTCTTGCTGATATGATTAATCCAACTGGGAAGAAGAAAGAATTTGAGAAATTGATCTTGAATGCTGAGAGTGAAGTGAGAGGAACCTGCTCAAGTGGTTTTATTCCATCAGAGCCTGTGTCGAATGTGTAGCTGGGATATACTGCTGCAATGGAAGTGTGCCAACCTCATAATGTATGTCTGTTGAAAGGAAAGATTGATTTTTGGAAACTTCAAAACAGGGTTTTTATTCTACCTTTCAGCTCTGTTGTTTGGCAGAAGGATTCTACAAGTGTAACTCAAAGCCAAGATATATCCATTATGTGTTTGTAAAGGCTTACTGCCTTCCTTGATATGAAGTGCCATGAAAAACTTTCGAGACTTACTGTAAATCCATACTAGAATAAAGCTTAACTTGTCAAAGTCATCCTATCGATCGGTTAACCCCTTTCAGCACAGCTACTGTTTTTTGATTATTATTTGGAAGTCCTATTTTGATTTCATCATAGATTCAAAGTTATGCAGGAAAGTAAGCACCAACTTTTCCAAAGTTGAATTTTGTGTGGAGGATCTGTAGTTTTTAGTTTAAGAGTCAAGTTTAGTTTAAGTTCAAAGATGGTAAAGCAGGCTGGGAGTTTTTTAAAATTCAGTTTTTCTCTCAAGATCAGATTATCGCCACAGAGTTTTGGTGTATTATCCTGTGGCATGAGAAGAAAAACAGCAGAAACCTGAATGTGCCTTTTTGTATGAGTACACGGCCCCGCTAACCCTATTCCATGGAGTTTGTCCAACTCTCAAAAGTGCAAGAGAATTGCCAGCAAAGTGTCAAAATGTAAATTCAAGTTCTATTTTTGTGCTTTCATGGACATAAATTGTCATGTTTTTATGACAGTAAAATACAATGGATTTTACTATATTTTGTGTCTGCTGCAAGTATCTAGTGCTAAGAAAGTGTGTGTTCCATGTGTGCCTGTGGTGAGTGTCAGTCAACACAATAAAGAGATCACAATTACAGACATTAATGGCAACAGAAAAGTGTTGCAGTAACAACTATCTGCGAGTGATACCCAAAACATTCCACATCATATTTTATATCATCTAGATTGTTTTACCAGAGTTATACAAGGTATAAAGGACCCCTAACCAAGCTGTTATCCCTAAACTTAACCAAGTCTCTGGTGTGACGACTTGTTTTTAAAAAAGGAAAACATCAATTCTGTTTACACAAACATGAATCAGAAGTAGAGATTTTCAGGACTGAACACAAATTTAACTGATTAGAAGTTATGACTATTTCAATAGCTGCCGTGAGATTGTGTTGGAATACCCAATGCGCTTACAGTGACAAGAGAAAAAAAATCTTAAAGCAGAGACGTTAACGAACATTTTTCTTGTAAAACAAAGGGGGCCTAGCGAAAAAAGTTTGGGAACCGCTGGACTGCACTATTAAGCATGAGATGCTCGATATTATACACTAATGAGGCAAAACATCATGGCCTGTCAAGAATGATTTGCACGGTGGCACAGTGGTTAGGACTACTGCCTCACAGCAAGGAGATGTCTGGTTTAAACCCCCTGGACATTTGGCAGTTCTGTGTGAGCTTTCACCCACAACAAAAAGACTTCTCATGTTATTTGATATCGACACCTATACCCAGTTTACAATACAGAGTGTGTGGTTTTCTGTCTCCCTCTGTTAGACCTTTTACTGCCAACCTGTCCACTCTGTTGTCTACCTGCAACCCACACTGTTAGACTTTTCATCGCCACTTTGTGGTAACATACTGGCGTCACTGTTGCCAGCGTCATACCGTGACGCCGTGTTACGGTAGCTTACCGTTCTGCAGGATGATACCGTGTTTTGTTGGTGTGGTATAATACTCTTGGACAAATTATGGTAATGTACCGTGGCCTTTTTTATGGTATCTCACTGGCGACAGTGACGCCAGTGAGATACCGTTATGTCGTTATGTCGTAAATTACGTCAACAAAGTAACATCATACTGTGATTAAGAAATTGGTATACTACTGTTTATTCACGGTATGTCACTGTAAGCCCGCTGCAAGATAATAAACTGCAATATATTAACCAGTAACTTACCGTTATCACGCATCATCAGTACCAAAAATATTCATCTCTGCTAGAGGACACCGTGTCCCAACAGGCGGTCATTTACTGTTTAACAGGTCGTAATTGACCGTAATTTCAGTTAACAGTAACATACTGTAAGATACTCGAGGGTTCCAAAAAAAATTGGATGGATAGCTAGATAGACACACACAAAATATAATTCATGTGGTTGACACCACTTTATTTCAGTTCTGATTTTTCCCTGCTGAAATACACATTTCCAAAATCAAAAACTGAAAAGAACTGAAAACATATTTTCATCGAGGAAGCACTTGTTTTTACTAAACCATGTAATCCATTATTTTCTCTGATGGTTGTACAAACAATAACGATATTATGTCATATCCATATCATGGCAGACAACATATGCTCAAGGTGTTGGGTTTTCTTATTCATATTTTGTAGGGTCTTAAACCTACAATGTGAAGTGTCTTGGCATTCATTTTGTTGGCACCATACAAATTAACTGATTTGTAATGAATATAATATCAAGCCCCACACGTCTGCCTTTATATACACTTTGTCCAAAATACTGGCTCACACCACCAAATCAATGCACAAAACAGGGTCCACAAGGACACGGATGAGGGTGTGTGGTGTGAAGTAACTTGACTGTCCTGCACTGAACCCTGATCTTGCTTTGTGGACTGAGTTCATTGATTTGTAGGGTGAGCCAATACATGTGACAATTAAAGTGTAAGTAGCTGAAATAATTTTTAACAAACGGGTAAAAGAAGGGAAAAAAATCAATGAGATGGTCAATTTGGTAAAGTAAATCCGTTGGGCATCTTTCTTTGCCTTTAGACAACAATTCTGATGCCAAAAGAGCCAAACGGGACAGGCTAACTTTCCTCCAGTAAGCCGCTGGAGGAAAGTTGTGACATGAGGGTTAATGTGAACAACCTTTCGCTTCACAGTGGCCAGTGTTGGGAAGGTTACTTTTAAAATGTATTCCATTACAGAAAACAGAATACATGCCCCAAAATGTATTCTGTAACGTATTCCGTTACGTTACTCAATGACAGTAACGTATTCTGAATACTTTGGATTACTTAATATATTATTATTACTATTACTGAAGGTCCGCGACTCCGAACTGTAGTAAAGGGACCTCTGGCTAATACGGCGGGGTCCCTGTCGGCTTGTTGTGTGGGTCAACTTTTCTTGCGAGAGACAGAGAGAGGCGTTGAAAGACTGCTCCAACGGAACTATTGTTTTCGGAGGAAAACACGAACACGGTGTACAGTCGAGTCCTAATAGCTTACTTACAACTGGGCTCGTCAGGCACTCTTCTTGGCTGAAGTGGTTATTATTATATTTGCATGCTTCCAGCTCCTGTTTTTGCTCAATGACAACTTGTACCTTTCCACTCCCCCTTTTCTCCCTCCTCGCGCTCACAGACCCATAACGTCCATTCTCCCTGCAACACAGTCCTGACCCGCGACAAAACGAAACAGGAAAGTACCGCAGTGTAATCCATTTATTTCAACAAAGTAACTGTATTCTGAATACCACCTTTTTAAACGGTAACTGTAACGGAATACAGTTACTCATATTTTGTATTTTAAATACGTAATGGCGGTACATGTATTCCATTACTCCCCAACACTGACAGTGGTCCCAGTCTTTCTGCTTGTCCCAACCTTGGAGGTACATTTTGTTCCCTCTTCAGGGTTTATCCTTAAAGAAAACCTTAAAACATGCCATAATAAATAGTAACATACAGTAACATTGAGTTGTGATTTGAAATAATGAGTTACTTAGGGATAATTTATTCATCATCTATCACTATTAGCTAACTGTTCAAACATACCTCTGAATTAGTTCCAATGTTTCAGGAGTATCGGAACAGTTGAGACAGATTTTTTCTAAACACTGGGTCTCTGTGGCTTTTAAACCCCAAAACACGCTGCGCCAAAAATTGGTCCACCCCAAGGATCGGGTCCCCCGACACAAACAGAGTAACATAGTGTACACTGTTAAGTGCCAGGAGGATTGCCAGGATTTATACATCGGGGAAACCAAACAACCAGAAGAGCTACCTCGTCAGGCCAGGACTCTGCAGTCTATTTACACCTACAGGCTAGTGGACACTCTTTCAAGGATGAGAAAGTACACATCCTGGACAGGGAAGAACGCTGGTTTGAGCGTGGAGTCAAGGAGGCCATTTACGTGAAAAGGGAAAGACCATCTCTGAATCGAGGAGGGGGCCTAAGGGTACATCTTTCGCCATCTTACAATGCTGTGATTGCAGCCATTCCCCAACTTTCTGTGAATGGTACTCATGGCCATTGATCAGTGGTCTTTGATCAGTGGGTTTTGGTCAGTGGTTGTTGATCAATGGTCATGAGAATTTGCATAATTATGATTAAGGAACTGACCTCACAGCCCATTGTTCCTTCAGTGGGCTGGTTTCATTCATTATGCAAATGTACTGTTTATAAGATTGGGGAAACCTGCAGTCAGCTGAGACTGAAGAAGTCACTTGGATGAGTGACGAAACGTTTCTCCCAGAAAACGCTACGTCCAGATGAACAGAATCAACTTTTGGAGATTTATTTTCCTGGATGATTGAGAATGCATCAAGACATATTAATGGCCTTATGTAAATAAGTCCGTTTTAACATATTATAATTGTACATAATTGGGAATTATTGTGCACATTAAACACACCTAACAAAGAATCAGCCCAATTAAATTACCGGAGATGAATCAACTGTATGGTTATTTTGGAGTTTATAGTTTGTGCTGCTGTTAAACTTTACAGTATTGACTTCAGTATTTTTGCTGTTGGTGTTGCTAGACTACCATTTTGATCAGTAATATGTAATGTGAAATTTGATATTTTTACTTTGCTGGATTCACTGAGACACATGTCCAACAACCTTGGTTTATAAAGGAAATTACAGAAATTTGAGCTAACAAAACAGAGACTGGATACCCGTGTCCACAAAAAGCTCCTGTGCCAAACAGAAATTTTAATATGGTCTAATCAGCTCTATTTCACGAATGACTTCTTACCAAGCATAATCAGCCTTGGGGTGCTTGGCAGGTTGATCTCTGCTTCAAGGGACATCCTGGTAGATGTTTCCTGCCAGAAAGAGGACCAAGACATTTTATGTAACAAAAAATACAAAAAACAAAACAGGACAGCAAGCAACAGCATTAAACATAGAGCTGTATGAAAAAAGCTTACATCTGCTAAGACAAAGAGGGAGTCTTCGTCTTCCTTGTAATACTTCATCATGAGAAGTATGGCTGCTGTGCCAACCTTGTTGTTGGTCAAAACTCCCTCACTTTCTATCTACTGGATGAGTGTCCTTATACCAAGGTTCCATTTGAGCTTCTGGCTAGAGAAATAGTTAATAATCCTTCTGCCTTTGGTTATGAGGGCCTGACCTAAGCGCTCACTGATATCGATGCCTGTGAGTTTGTAAAAGTGGTTCGAAAGACCTTTCCAAGTAAACAAGAATGGCCACTGCTCCTGAATTTCAGCTACTGAAAGTGAGGGACAACTGTTGATAAGCTGCCGCTGAGAAATATATGTGAGGCACATGAAGTCATCCACATCAGGTCTCTCCACAGCTCCAGGTCCTTCTAAATTAAATATTGTTAACAGGATGTGTTTCTTTTCCTCCAAAGAAGCTTGTGTTTCCCCCTAAGGAAGTTCAACTGGCTGCCAATTTATACAACCATAGCTATCAACAAGGCATCTAACTTTTTTAGGTGAGGTTGCATTACTGCTGGGATTACAGTCTTCCTCATTCCTGGTTCTCTTTGTTTGACGAAGTCTATGTGTTGTATTATCTTGATTAACATGTTCAACTCTAGATTTGATGCTTCTTAGTAGTGAATAATGTCCACAACCCAGTCTTTCTCCCTTTTCAGTAAAATCTGCAAATGTTTGAGGGTATCTGTTTACAATGATCTTAGCAACCTCTTCACTGGACGCACGTTTAGGGTTTCTGCAGTTAACTTGCATGGCCTCCACAACAATTCTAACCATACTTCTCCTTTCCTCTGGATGACCTCTGTCTCCTCTTGTGATTGCATGCGACAGTTGGAGTGGAAATCTTTCACAAGCTCCAGAGTAATGGCGTCATTCAAATTCTTTGGTCTGCCATCTAAAAAAAAGAGAGAGAGAGAGAGAGAGAGAGAGAGATCAATGGAAAAGCAACTTCATATGGCTATTTCAACAAATATGTCCTCACTAAAAGATGAACACTGCGATTAGGATTGAGTACTAACAGAAAGGCAGTTTTGGGGACCTTGTCTGAAGCTGAAAATCAATCCCAGGACTGCAAAAGAACTACAAACTCAAGGTCTTGCATTGAAAAGTTGAAAAATACATAGTAAAATACAGTATATTTTACAGTTTGTCATAATTTCCACCCTTAGTCCTACCATTACCAATGAAAGGTTAATGGTGTTAGATTCAGTGTCTACTTTTGCTTCGTGCATTGCACAGCTGCAAAGATCCTGAAATTCCTCTATGATGCTCTGTATAGTGCTGGCTGGCAAGAGCATTTTAGCCTGCATTTTTAAATGACACAAAGTCAACTCTCTTCTAATAGATTAACTGTGTCCTGTCCTTGTATTATGGCAAATCCCCCAATTTCTTGTTGCCTTGACTGCTGAACTGTCTACTTATGTTTTTGAGAAATATGGCTGGAAAATGATGTTCGGACACTGAAGTATTTAGAGCAACCTTCAAATGGACCCCCCCCCCCCCATCTTTGATATGAAATCTGATAGGGGCACAAAGAGCTGTGAAGTTTTGTAGAGCATACCCACATCCAGGAACTTGACAGCTGAGGTCACCAGTGAACTTATAAAACTCCTCCTCGGTGGTCACCCTTCTTGTTCTGTGATTCCTTGGCATATGTGAATGAAGGCAGAAAATGTTCTGAAAGTGGCAGGGCAGTTCTCAGTTCCACAAGAAAGCCTATAGTTAGCTACATGTTTGTGGTTTTTAACATGCAAGCTGAACAATATAAATTTCCGTTCTAAATTTTGTGGCACTGAAGCCACAACATTTACTGTTGATTTTGCAATACTAAGCTATGGAAATTACTGCAAAGGCTAACAGTGCACACTGCTTTTCCATCTAAAAAAAACCTTAAAATGACATGAAAAAACAAAACAAAAAAGTTTTTGTTCCATGGAAAAACAGATTCAGAGCATTCAGAGATTCAAAACAAAGATTCAGAGCAGCAACCTATTTTCCGGGACTCTCATAACAATTCCTACAACTATTCCTACTCAGGGAAAAGAGGGCAGAAGTCAGTCATCAACAGATTATTGTCTTGGTCTAATAAATGGGAATATACTCTAACAGCACCTATTTATTCATTATCTATTTGGTATGTTCTGGTTTTTACTGTGTTCAAACCATCTCCAGCAAAGTAATGATGCTTCAGAAACTTTGGGCTGTTTGATTTGACTTTGTATCCCAGCATTTTCAATTTAGTCTCTTTGTTGGAGAATCAGCTCTTATATAATTGGGCTATTCCCCTGGGGAATCTAATAATTTCCAGTTTTACATCTGGAAAGGTCAATTTATATTTTTAGATTAGAATACACTAGCCACTTTATTGTCATTCAGAACATACACCAGTTAGTGCACATCAGAACCAGATTTCCACTCTCCTTGCCATTGGATTGTACAGTATAAATTATTAAAAAATCTAAATCTAAAGATATATATGGATTTAGTGAAAATAGGATATTTACATGTAAGAATAGAAGACAAAGTTGTGACTCTAACTGTAAATAGTATTACCAAAGAATGCATACTGTTTGGGCGAGTTTGATTGCTGCACACTGTTGGCTGATTTGCACGCAAGCACAACAGTGACAAACTGAATAATGGACATGTCCTTGACTGCCAGTTAATTAAAGTGGTAGCAGTTCTTAGATGCGGCCCTACATTGCACGGTTTACTGTGATTTTTTAACTTTGGATCCACTATGGGGAAATTGCTGACCTTAAAATGAAAATCAGAAAGTCTTCTCTCCTGGTTTCTGTGCTAATCTGATTAGCAATTGCTGTGACTCTTTTCTTCACAACAGTTTTATTGATATGTTAGACTGAGAGTTTGACTAGCCGTTCATGTCAGTGACAGTGCAGTATATGCAAATATAATATGACGTTGTCAATAATCTTTAAGCAACCTACTCGTTAGCTCCACTTTGTTTGATGACTAGAACTGGTGCTAGCATTGGGCACCTTCAAGTCTGTTACTGAGACAAATGTCAAGTAGTGCAAACAAGAATATGACTTACTGGCTTCAGGTAGATCAAGTATAATAATTAACTATACTATAAAAAACTATGATAAATAAACTAGAAAACTAAAATATAGTAACTAATTGAGAAATTGATATGTAATGGACAACCAAGATGCTAGACTGTAAACATAATACAATGTAATATTCAATTCATTGTCATGCAATTTTCTAACAGCAAATAATTTTTTCAAACCCCAATAGTAGGACTGAAAGCATCTTCTTATGTGAAACAGCTAGCATCTACAAATGAAAAACAGTGCTGTTGTTCAGCTTACATAAGAGAAAAAGGATTCTGTGAACGCAGCACACCAAATGCACATTACCAGGAAGTCATTAAGAAGTTAAAAGGGGTCCAAGTTGAGAAGTCAGAGGTCAGAAAGCAATGACCCACCTTTCTGTTTGTGGATTTACACAACTGAATTCAACAAGATTTCAACAGAGATTTCTTGAGTTCACCTGGCTGATTTCCATCTTTTACAGTGACAGTACACTGTCAATGCTGTCTCTTTTCTCGATGGTATAAAGGTGGTATGAAGGTAGAATTTAGTCAATGAATCTAAGCATCGTCAGCTAAAAGTCATATGAATATCTGCTACACCTGATCTAACCTAACTCTGACCACGAACACCACAGCCACTGTGCACCAGTCACACACGCTTTTAATCCATCTCGGTACAGCAAGCTACCCTGTTCATCCTGCACTAACCTGCAGAGGATTTTCATGCGGCCTTTAAATAACACTCAGTCTATTTCAGTTTGATTTGCAGCATGTTTCACAATATGAAAAAAACATAATGTCACATAAACAGACCCAAAATTGGATTTAAAAACATGAGGACTGAAGTACCGCAATCGAAATTACTGACACTTGCAGTCATTCCAGTGTTGTGGCAAAACCAACAGTTCTTAAAATTTATCATATGGACAAACTTTGAAGCCAAGGAGCCAAGGTGTGAAAATGGGTGTGGGTCACAATCAGCCAAGGTTTCGAAAACACTGTGAAACCTAGCCCCACCCTATCATGTGATTCATTGAGGTCAAATGGGAAGGGATCTCAAAACTAGATTATAAATGGCAGGCAGTT
Source organism: Mchenga conophoros (assembly GCF_057382185.1). NCBI lineage: Eukaryota > Metazoa > Chordata > Actinopteri > Cichliformes > Cichlidae > Mchenga > Mchenga conophoros. The sequence goes on along the minus strand of NC_140527.1, from coordinate 15,206,876 downwards.
GATTTTGTAAGCCATCGCCTCTGTTCAAAGATTGTGGTGGACATAGATGGCTTCTTTCACTCCTCTTTCAAATCTCTCCTGCCATTAGCTCTCCTGACCGGCTTGGTGACTACAAAGCCCAACATGGAAGCCATAAGCACTAGGAGGTACTTTTCCCATTTTTTCCCCTTGATCCTATGAGTTCAGCCACATCTATACATACCCAAGGAATAGTGCTTTTTATTGTGAAGTCATAAACTCACTATCCTCCTTATTCTCTATTGTATAGACCATATGCCTTCCATTCTTCTTGGAGGTATCACCGACTTCCTTTGGGTATCTCATCTTACTTCTCAATCCTGAAAAAGACTGTCTTTCTTTGTTGTACAAAACAATCCACTTTGTCATTTCTGTCCCAGTGGCCCCTTCCTTGACATTGGCTCTCTGTTGTAGGACTTGTAGAACTTTCAGCTTCATGCTTAGTCACATCTCAGCAATTTTCTTTCACAAATCTTTGGAAGGAAAATTGATTTGAAGGAGCTAAAAGCCAAATAGTGGCTCACAAATGGTGAGATCTTCTTTGAGTGCCTGTGTGCAGTAGTTGCTGTCTGTTATTATTGTGACCTTTTTCTCTCCTGTTTTTCCAACACCAGCACCCCTTTCAACACTGCTGCACTGACATCTACACTTCTCCATCCTGGGAGGGAGAAGTGCAGTGCCACTTCACTTAATAAGCACACTTATAACAAAAGTCCAGAAACATCATATAGAAATAATCAGCAATAATATTAAAAAAAATCTGAGCATCAAGTGAAGCATATTTATTGTGTAATTGTACGTTAACAAGAACAACAACTCTCATGCACAGAACGTGTGACTCAAATAAACCACTACAATGTGCTAAAAGCATGACCCACCAGCGCTACAAGGTGCCCTAGCTATTCAACGACTGGGGAGTGTGGTTCTAAAAGCCCTGAGCAATAAAAAAGAAAAATTTTGAGGATAAGACTGACATCTGCACCAATGTTATGCATCACCAGTTCTTCTGATTAATCGATACTGAAAATTACTTCCCGAGCAATTTAACTGTGTAATAATGCAATGAATTATGGAATCAAGTGTAATTTGCTTTCTGTATTGTATTATATCAAACTGATATGGCAATTATTTTATTATACATTTTCATGTAGATTATTTATGCAATATCAGGGGTAGATTGTGACATTAATACTGTACAGGTTTTAAACATGAACAATATTTGAACCTTGTCTCTGCAGTGAATTCTCTTTGGTCTTTCTCTTTTCCACCTGTATGGCACCAGCATAGAGAACAACCTTTGTCCAATATACCCACACTCTGCACATGTTCAAACAATTGCAGCCTCGCCTCTCTAACTTTGCTACAAACCACTTTTTGATTTCCAAAACCACCCTACTAACTATCATCCAATGCTGCCTTGTCTCTAAACATGTCTTTCCTCCTCCTCTTCCCTATTTATTTTTTTTTTTGGTCAACAGTAGTAGAGTTTTCACCAGCAACATGTTGTCAACAGCACCAGAGGTGATAGCTGATAACCTAGCTTCTGACTGATACAGTATGGACATGATACATATGTCATTCTTGATAACTTCCATGTTTATTCCCCAAGGTTCCTGACACCACATTAAAGCGTTCTACCTGAACGTTTGGCTTCAGAAGCCTTCAGTAATAATACCTGGTTTCATTCCCTCTGTGCTGAGGGAAAAGAGAAAAAAAAATCCCAGTAGCTCCAGGTAGCAACAGCTAAAATCGAAATTTAATCAAGGTAATCTGACCCTCTCCACGTCATCAGCCATAATGTATTCCTGTCTCATGTGATTGAATAGAGGGCCCCTGTAGATATGGCAAGCCATTTCATTCTCGCCGCACTAGCCAACATGGTCCCTAAACTATTTCAAAATGTCAAAAACAACAGTTGAAAAAGAAGTGAAGTAAAGACTAATTAGACTACTGGCATTGTGCTTTTGTTGTGCCTCAGTGTGAAAACTGTAAGAAGAAAAAAAGGTCCAAAGTAATAAGAGGAATTCAAATAGGACAATTAAAATGTTGCTGCTTACTGCCCCAAAATCAATCCATTAAGTGATAAAGAAACTGCTTATTTGGAAAGGTTGTTGCTCTAACACACTGCACTAAAGTCTGTTTGTAGGAATTGTTTTTCTATAAATTCTACAAGTATAACGGCCTTCGGTATGTTGCAACAATTCCTATTTATTTATGTGTTTATTTAAGTGTCTCTAAGTGATTGTGCATTCTTGAACAAGCTAACTCAAACTTAGTTGTACTTATGGTCCTCAGTAAATCATGTCTACAGTTTATCTATCCTCAAATTATTTGTGATGTGGTAAATGATTTTGTAAAAACCCAAACAAGGCAGGTTTTCTTTTTAAATGATACAACACTAACTGTCACGGCAGAGTAGCCGGTGTTTTTATGGAGCACACTCATTTACAGACACAGGAGAGATAAACTGAGATTTAAACAAAAAGTGAGCCTTTATTATGGCTGATTTGCTTTTCTTAATAAAAGAAAGTGCAACCTTCTCATGGAACCAGGCCTTGCAGTTTGGCATCAGTTATAGCATTAGTTCACTCAGTCACATCTCAGTCACATCAACTGTCAGTGCACGATTGGTCTTCCAGTCTGCATCTGAGACCTTTGGATAGTGATGTGCGATACCACTGATTTCGTTTCCGATCCGATACTAAGTACTTTTCAGGGTGGTATCGACGATACTGATCCGATACCGATACTTTATACAAAAAAAGGTATTTTATTTATTGTATTTCAAATTATAGCGTCATAATGATTACAGGACATCAGATTACTTGTTCTTATCACTTAATAATGCAGAGTTCATCATATGGAAATTTAAAAAAACTGAAGTTGTGCTATTTGAACACGTTGCCTGCCTGTAGCACTAAAGGACTCTGTGAGAGACGTGTGTCTCGCACTCTAAGAAATAAAATGTTGTATTTACTTCACCCAGTTATGTCAACCGGTTCCACACAACTGGGTTAGTGAAATATAAAATGTATGATACATTTAATTTGAACAAGAAATTTTAAGTACATCTGATAAGATTTGGATAATTAAATGCAAATCAAAAGAATCATGTTGTATTAGCTGAATATCATAATGTTTATATAACTAACCTTGTTGATTTAAATTGAGAAGACTAAATAAAACCTACTCAACCAAAACAAGCTGTACTTACTTTGAGAAATAACATGTTGTATTTACTCCACCCAGTTATGTCAACCGGTTCCACACAACTGGGTTAGTGAAATATAAAATGTATGATATATTTAATTTGAACAACAAATTTTAAGTAAATCTGATAAATCTACTCACCCAAAACACGCGCTACTGAAACTATAGGATTAAATCACTTTAACAGAATTGCAACTTACTCTATTTAAGTTTGTAAATTAAATAAATCGAACACAAGTTTATTCAGTTAACCTAATTTTAATAACACTTTGTGTAAAACTTGTTGAAGCACACTTTGAGCAATTCAAATGCTTCTAGATCTTTTTCCCCAAACAATCTTTACATATATTCAAGTGCATTTTAGGTGCAGGAAGACAAGATACAGAATGTCATGTTAAACTGAAATGATTAAAACTGGAAAGTGTTGTGATTCCAACATTTTTAACATTAACATGACTTAATTTAAACTTGAGGGACCAGACAAAGAGCGATTCATAAGACCCTTATGAAAAGGACACCGAGGGAACAGTTTACCCTGCCCGGGATAGGGTTACCGGGGCCCCGCCCTGGAGCCAGGCCTGGGGAGGGTGCCCGAGGGCGAGCGTCTGGTGGCCGGGCCTTAGTCCATGGGGTCCGGCCAGGCACAGCCTGAAGAGGAGACATGGGCCCATCCTCCCGCATTTTTGCAGATGATGTGGTTCTGTTGGCTTCATCGAGTGAAGGCCTCCAGCTCGCACTGGAACGGTTCGCAGCCGAGTGTGAAGCAGCGGGAATGAGGATCAGCACCTCCAAATCTGAGGCCATGGTTCTCAGCCGGAAAAGGGTGGAGTGCCCACTCCGGGTCGAGGATGAGTTCCTGCCCCAAGTGGAGGAGTTCAAGTATCTCGGGGTCTTGTTCGCGAGTGATGGGAGAAGGGAGCCAGAGATCGACAGACGGATTGGGGCTGCAGCTGCAGTAATGCGGACGCTGCACCGGTCCGTCGTGGTGAAGAGGGAGCTGAGTGTAAAAGCGAAGCTCTCAATTTACCGGTCGATCTACGTCCCTACCCTCACCTATGGCCACGAGCTGTGGGTAGTGACCGAAAGAACGAGATCGCGGATACAAGCGGCAGAAATGAGCTTCCTCCGAAGGGTGGCTGGCCTCTCCCTTAGAGATAGGGTGAGAAGTTCGGCCATCCAGGAGGGGCTCAGAGTAGAGCAGCTGCTGCTCCACATCGAAAGGAGCCAGTTGAGGTGGTTCGGGCATCTGACAAGGATGCCCCCTGGGCGCCTCCTGGGTGAGGTGTTCCAGGCATGTCCCACCAGGAGGAGGCCCCGGGGCAGACCCAGGACACGCTGGAGAGATTATATCTCTCGGCTGGCCTGGGAACGCCTTGGTATTCCCCCGGACAAGCTGGAGGAGGTGGCTGGGGAGAGGGAGGTCTGGGCCTCTTTGCTTAGGCTGCTGCCCCCGCGACCCGGCCCCGGACAAAGCGGATGAAGATGGATGGATGGATGGAATTTAAACTTGATTGGGCTACAATGAAAAGCCTGCAATACAGCCCTGCAAACAGCAGGTAGAAATTACTTTTGTGTCATTTTTGTCCATATTTAGAAAAATAACCTTTGCTTCAAAACTTAAACTGAAGTCCAAAGTTAGGAGCAGTCTTTTTCAGTGTAGTTGGATGTTGGTAAAGGTTCAAGAACAAAGAACGCAGAAAAGTGAAAGGCCTTGCAGAAGTTCTTGTGGCAATTCAAACTGAACAGTTTATGAAGTGCAAGGAGAAGGGTTCGAGAACCTTAAAGTTCAGTGTCCTCTATAGTTCACTGCAGGCTGTTTCACTCAAGCAGTTTGTTTTTCAGAACCTGCACCTTCATGGATAGGTTGTTCCCATCCAACTCCATCAGCACCTTCTGAAGAAATTCAAATGTGTATTTCAGGTGCTTTGGGTAGCTCAGATTTAGACTATAGATTAGTCCAAGCAGGAGGGCACAACCCTTTGCCACATCACTAAGAGCTTGCAGCACAGTGCATCCTTCTATGTCAGCTGCTCCGTTTCTCTGCTTGCACCAAGATCCACATCCTTTAAATAAAAATTAAAAAAAGATAAGTTAATTGCGTACATATACATATGGACAAGTAAGTCCACCTTCCATTTCCAATCCCAAATTTAAAAAAGGAAAATAACTGATCGTTTTCCTTTTTTAACTTACCAAGAATTCCTTGAACAGGTCATCTGGCTTTTCATTTAAGTAGACACAGACAGCTTTCAGAATGCATTCCCGTCGAACATCAACGCTGGGATTCTGGTGGAGATAAGAACTCAATATGAGAGAAGTTTCCTATTTTGGTTCCTTTCAACCTCTTTACAAAACAAAGTCAAAAATATTAACACATAGCAGATATGTGATTAAGCAATGTTTCATAACTCACATCAGTGATGTGCAGTGAGGTTCATGATTGGTAAGGCACTGACTCCTCTGTGTCAGATTAACAAATATATGAACCCAAAAATCGAAGCTTTTCAATTTTGACATTACGTGAAAGCTTTCATTTTTGCTTTAATCAATTGTAGATTGTTCAACAATATATTTAATAATTGTGCCCCTAAAAATATTAAAATTAAATAGAAGATTAGAACTGGGCAATATGGACTTAAAATCCTATCATGACATTTTGTGGATAACAATAAGTCTGTGAAGGTTCACAGTCATCCAGGTCATCGTAGTCTAAGGAGCTTGGAAAGAAAAGTGAAGCTTCTTCAGTGAAGATTTCTGACACTAAACCAGAAATCAACATGGAGTCGAATTCTTTCAAACAATGTAGCAACTTAATTGATGCACATTTCTAAAATACACTATACATTCATTTCATTCTTCAAACTACAGGATCGCTGGCGCTCCCAGTGGTCATTACTGATGTCAGGGAGCAGGTGCGGTAGATGTTGGGAGTAATTTTAAAACTGTCGGTCTTAGTAGGCAAGTCTCATCTTAACAAGAATCGCAAAAGATTTTGGAAAATTACACCGAAGCAGGTTCAACAATATTTGTTAAATGTTTTCATACTTCTAACATGTGAGAGAGGTATACAAGCTAGAGTGTTAAAAAATTTGCCAGGCATCATTTGTTTAAAGAAAATGCAAAAGTATTCCCGAAAGTGTCAGATGTGTATCAGTTAGTATACATTAATCAAATTTGTCATCCTTAAATTGTTGTACTTACCAAATAATCCTCAGATGGCGATGGATTCTATCCAGGATGCTAAGCATATGCAAGTCTCAGTTGAAAATGGCGGATGATCAAACTTCCACACTGCACATGTGCAAACTCAGAAGTACGGAGAGCCTATTAGGACAATCCTCTTTAAATTAAAGTGCTCTTCATTTTAAATGAACTTTTTACGTTGGATTTAATTTACTGCATTTTGTTGTATTGAAATATTATGTTGTTAATTAAATTCAAAACAACATACTTGTGTTTAAAGTTAAAAATCAATTGGTGGCATCAGTTTTAACATGAAGCATTTACATAATGCTACCAACATCAGTGTGTCATTTCACCTGTCCCTCTCCTCCTCTTCAGTTCATCTCAACATACGCGCCTCATATTCTGTGATATGATTTACTCTGAGGTGTTTGACAAGGTTAGTGATGTTGCCACAACCAAACATGCCAACCCTCCCGATTTTTCTGGGAGAATCCCGGAGCCACCATTCTCCCGAATTTCCACCTGGACAACAAAATTGAAAAACCATATTGCAGAATTCATAGCGCGGCCGAGCCAATTCCAGTTTCCAACAATGGCGGCAGCTACTTAGTTTTAATATTACTCTTATTTCTCTTTCTGGGTCCAAAAAACCCCCAACTTTTAACATGTTTTCAGGTGAGAATGTAGCTGTGTAAACTTCAATTATCTGAGCCGATCGACACATCGTCTTCAAACCCCCGCAGGCTTTCACTACTCGGGTTAAACATGATATATAAGTCACTTTGATAACTTAAAAATGTTATTGTTTGGCTTTTTCAGTGTTTTGTTTGTTCGTGAGTAAATTGGTTTGGCTGAGATTAAAGTTATTAGATTAGATTAAATTAAATTTAACTTTATTAATCCCTCGGGTGGGTTCAAACAGAAAACTAATTAAAGAAAGTGTGAGACGGTCGAGAGTTTACGCCAGCGCCCGGTTATATTTTAGATAGCAAGGAGCAGACGGCTGAGTTTCACTCCACCGAGGGAACTCATGACGTACTACTTTACTAGTAGTACTACCGGCTTTCTTTAGACCGCGAAGGGCGGGTCCTCAGGTGGAAGCAGCCTCTGAATTTGGACACCCCCGCTGTTTCGGTGACATTTAACGTATTTTATCCGATAAATAAACCCTGTAAAATGTGCCCTTTTGATTGTCTCCCTAATTCTGAGGTCTCAAGGTTGGGAAAGTATAGCCACAACACCTCACTCTTGGAGCACTTTTTTGCTACATGTATTGCAAACCATGTCTCAGCTGTTTGTGGAGGTAAAATATGTCCGCACAATTAGGCTCACCCATTGTTGTGAGTGCGCGCGCCAAGGGGCTGCGAGCCATTTATACAGCCATATTTTGCACATGACTATGAAAGGCGGAAGAGGAAGTAGTTCCTTTGAATGTAGACAATCCGAATGTTATAGTTTCTTTCCACTGTGTTGCTGTTAATGATAAACTACAAATTAACCCTAAATTACTAAAAATATCTATATTTTAATGTGAGAATCGATTCTAGAACATAAATGACTGGTATCGGAGGAATCGATATTTCAGGATCGATCTGCACATCACTACCTTTGGAATATCCTTGCCTTTCCTCTCACAAAACAGTGAAATTTCTGCTCTCAAGTTCCATACTCAGGTAGCTCTGTAAACGCACCTTAATGTAGTCCCTTTCATTAAACACATTATTGCCAGCTCCTCTATAATCTTAAACTCTTTTGTACATGTAAAAAAATGAGTAGCTGGACTGTGTGGCAGCCATTATAGCTCTCATCCAGAGCCAAGGAGAAAAAGTCATTATTCCACTTTGTTTTTAACTGAAGATCCAAATTCCCAATAATATTTCATAATAATATTCTCAAAACATCTTGTTAGATAGTGGGTCACATTCTCAAATTATAATTTTTTTTCTTAGAGCATATTAACACGACAGAGCCCACCAAACATTCCTCATCAGAGAATGATTAACTGTTTTATTTTGTTGGGGTTTTTTTGTGATTTTTGTGGGACATCACAAAGGTCTTGACTGCCCCATCCCTAGATGTGTATCATCAGTCAAGTTCTTGTATTTCTTCTTTTTTTAGTTTCATAATTAAGATTGAAATTCCAAACCTTAAAGATACCAATCTGCTCTCCATCTTAAAAAAATGGTAAGATTCTGGCAGCTGGGGCGCCAAAATACTACTGTAAAATAACAGAAAATAACTTCCTCATAAAAATACGGTTATTTCCAGTAATGACAATACAGTTTGTTGCACTAATTTTACATGGGATCTTGCCTTTTCAAGTGATTTTAAACATTAAATTAGGAACATGTTAATGTGATTAAACAATGAAATTATATATAAATAGAAAAAAAAACATTCTAAAAAAACAGTAAGATTCCGGCAGCTGGGGCGCCAAAATACTACCGTAAAATAACAGAAAATAACTGTCTCATGAAAATACAGCTATTTTCAGTAATGAAAATTGAGTTTGTTGTGCTAATTATATATGGGATTCCTTATTCCTCATTTTTCCATTGTTATACCTCTCTGACCTGTCTTCCCCATGTGATGTTTTGTGTAATGTATATATGGTCGGAGGGTAAGATGGCGCCGCCATTGCGTGCAATAGGTCGGCAGCCTTATGAAATTTCCTCTTGTGGGACTAATAAAGGTATATCAAATCAAATCAAATCAAATCCATAGCATTACATTTGAATTCAACAGTTCAATCTTTCAAATAACGGACAGATATTTGTGAAATCATGATACATTTGTGAATGTATTTTAACAATCTACATATGCATATGTACAGACAGATACATTTAATAATCATGAAAATTACGTTTTATTGCATTACAGTAATTTAATGTTAATTTACATTTGAAATGTGAAATCACAGTCTATTTACGTAACTTTAATGATATTCTAGAAGAACAGAACAAAACTGTAACAAAACTGTAAAATGCACAGTAAAATACGTTTATATCCTGCAAACTGACTTCCAGTGAACTTTAGAATTAATTGCAGAAACCGTCTTCTTGTTTACAAAGCCCTAAGCAGTCTGGCACCTTAATATAATTCTGACATGCTTGTCAGTTACACGCCAGTCAGGTCATCCAGGTGGTCTGTATGTACTGGCCTTTTAAAAATACCAAAAGTCAACTAAAACTGATAAAGCAGCTATTTGCCTTTAAGGTCTTGTGTGTTTAAGCAATTGCCCAGGTGGACAGAGATGTAAAAACCCAGTGTTATCATTAAAAAGCTAACTTTCAACCTTAATATTTAGCATATCACTTACCCAGCTAGGGCACAATCTGTGTTTACAGTCCTTGAAAACTCTGAGAGGATTCATGTGACTGTAGGCTAAGGATTAAGCAAACATCTAGCAAGGCAAAAAGAATCTAAGATAATAACTAAATACTGATTTTAAATAGGCACTCGCTTCTTCAACTTGAATTCAGTCAGTCATTTATATAGTTTTGCCCATTGGGCATTCTAGATAGCAAATATGGACAGATTGCTTGTTGCACAGAGAAGTAAAATGACTACTCTTTGAATACATGAACATGTTTTGTCTTTTCTAGGAGTTTTGCATCTGTTGAGTATATTCAAGCATCTGTGGACTTGACGCATTTGCTACAAATACAGCGGAGCCTTGAAATGTCTTGTACAGTTAGAGTTCACGTTTAATAGACAGTAGGTCCCTGTTGAAATCCCTGTTGAGGGGTTTTTATTTATACATTTGTACTTATAGTACATGTACTATGTATTTATATTGCATGACTATTCTCTGAAGGCATATTTGAGACACATGAAACCACCAAAAGCAACAGTTGAACTGATCAACTGTTGAGTTTTGGTGCAGAGTATATTGATAGATCGCTTATGTCTTTACTAATGCATTTATTGAATGAGTCATAATTTTGTGTGTTAGCCTGGTTGTATGCCAGGCTGTGGTACTGCTTACATTTGTTTTAAAACAATCAATTGACATGAATAATTAGACTGTAGAAGTAATATGTGTTTCATCTCATTACTGCATATATATGAGATATAGCACTATTAAACCCATGTATGTCATCTAGAGATGTATTCGTATGTTATTCCGGCAAGAGGTAATCCCAGCTGTGCACTGGAACTTGAAGAAAAGGCTACACTGTTAGACTTTTCATCGCCACTTTACGGTAACACTGTTGCCAGCGTCATACTGTGACGCCGTGTTACGGTAGCTTACTGTTCTGCAGGATGATACCGTTTTTGCTGGTATGGTATAATACTCTTGGACAAATTATGGTAACGCACCGTAGCCTTTTTTACGGTATCTCACTGGTGACAATGACGCCAGTAAGATACCGTTATGTCGTTATATCGTAAATTACGTCAACAAAGTAACATCATACTGTGATTAAGAAATTGGTATACTGCAATATATTAACCAGTAACTTACCGTTATCACGCATCATCAGTACCAAAAATATTCATCTCTGCTAGAGGATACCGTGTCCCAACAGGCGGTCATTTACTGTTTAACAGGTCGTAATTGACCGTAATTTCAGTTAACAGTAACATACTGTAAGAGACTGGAGGGTTCCAAAAAAGTTGGATGGCTAGATGGATGCATGGATGGATGGATAGATAGACACACACACACAAAATATAATTCATGTGCTTGACACCACTTTATTTCAGTTCTGATTTTTCCCTGCTGAAATACACATTTCCAAAATCAAAAACTGAAAAGAACTGAAAACATATTTTCATTGAGGAAGCACTTGTTTTTACTAAACCATGTAATCCATTATTTTCTCAGATGGTTGTACAAACAATAATGATATTATGTCATATCCATATCATGGCAGACAACATATGCTCAAGTGTTGGGTTTTCTTATTCATATTTTGTAGGGTCCTAAACCTACAGTGTGAAGTGCCTTGGCATTCATTTTGTTGGCACCATATAAATAAACTGAATTGTAAGGAATATAATATCAAGCCCCACACGTCTGCCTTTATATACACTTTGTCCAAAATACTGGCTCACACCACCAAATCAATGCACAACACAGGGTCCACAAGGACACGGATGAGGGTGTGTGGTGTGAAGGAACTGAACCCTGATCTTGCTTTGTGGACTGAGTTCATTGATTTGTAGGGTGAGCCAATACATGTGACAATTAAAGTGTAAGTAACTGAAATAATTTTTAACTAACGGGTAAAAGAAGGAAAAAAAATCAAAACTGTTGCACTCAAAAAACCTATTGGACAGAGACAGCATCTTGCAAGATGGCAAGAGAGCTTGTCTTCATTGTTGAAAGTTTATTTCAAAGGAGCTTGCAAAGAAAAGCGTCTGGACTTCTTTAAGTTGCTTCAAAGGAGCTGCTTGCATATACACATATGTAAACGCACACTTGCAACACAGTTGGCTTTGGTCTGGCCTCATTGTAGCCCCTAGTAACTGTGAGTCATGTCGGAAAGCCAGGCAGAACTGTCTTTATACAAGCCACTTAGGCGAAAATATCAAACTCTGCGAGTCCTTGTGGATGATTTGTGTGTGTGTGTGTGTGTGTGTGTGTGTGTGTGTGTGTGTGTGTGTGTGTGTCAGTGGGCGCAGAGGTTGAGTTCTTGCAGTATGACGAGGCGAGGGTGTGAAATGTGTGAAGCCAGTATGAATGAGCACGACTGCCTTTGCTTTTTGTATGTGAAAATGTCACAGAGAGGAGAAAATCATTTCCACAGATTACTCAGGAATCTGAGTAAAACCAGTAAAACTTATAATCAAGACCACTGTTGGCTGCAGAGTACTCAGATTACTTTTTATGGTGACAAGCTTTGGAATGCAAGTACACAGTTATTTACTTTTTCAAATAAGAAATCAATTGCAATAAAAATATAATTATATTTTGGAGAAATAGGAAATAGAAACCTGTTCATCCCCCTTTTTTATACAGCCTCTGTGGCTCTTTCAGTTCAGCTTGTTGTAAATTTGGCTGCTCACATCAGTTTCAGTAGCTATACTCTTCCACCACATTCACATCCTGCCTCAGGATAGACACAAGTCATATAGTCACCATGTTCCTTCTGAAATCAGTAACCACCTCTCTGGTCTTATTCAAATTCAGAAGTAGATTATTCCTCCCAGACTACTTGATGAAGTCATCCATTAGGACTCCGTTTACCCCACTCGTGCTCACTGTGCCGTAGATGAGGAGTACACAGTCCCCTGAGGAGCTCCTTTATGGCAAATTACCAAAAGTAATTAACAAAATTAATTAAATCTAATTGAAAAATACATTAAATGTTATTATGAAAGCTTTTTAGTTTGTAACTGTCAAGGTGGCTGCGTGACGGATAGTCGGGCCCAGACACAGGACTCAGGATGTGAGAAATAAAAGCAGCTTTATTGCTGAACTTAAATGTAATGTAAAATAATGCAGTAACAGACACAAGGAAAACAAATCTACAAATCTTATATGAGGAAAAAACTGCAAATGAGGACACGCCATAAGGGAGGACTGCTGTAAAAGGCACTAAAAGTGCAAACCCAGTTGGAAGGTCCAGTTTGGTGACTGAAATTAGCAGGGTAGGGGCCTAGCTGCAGATGCCTGTGTCAGCAAATTAGCCAATCAAAGCAGCCATGCCATTAAATAACCTCCTGTACGTTAGAAGGAGAGAGCATATTTCTCCTGGCTTCCCTTCATTGGCTCCTTGTTAAATCCAGAGTTGAATTCAAAATCCTGCTCCTCATATAAAAGGTCTTAAATAATCAGGCCCCATCTTTTCTTAATGAACTTATAGTATCACCCCAGAGCGAAGTGATCTGGGGTGATATGGGGTGACTTCACTCTCACACTGCAGGCTTACTTGTGGTTCCTAGAGTATTTAAAAATAGAAAGAGAGGGAGAGCCTTCAGTTTTCAGGCCCTGAGGTTTCCTCCTGTTAAAAGGGAGTTTTTCCTTCCAAAGTGCTTGCTCATAGGAGGTCATATGATTGTTGGGTTTTTGTCTGGATTTATTATTGTAGGGTCTACCTTACAATCTAAAGCACCTTGAGGCGACTGTCGTTGTGATTTGGCGCTGTACAAATAAAGTTGAATTGAAATCGAACTGGTCATGCCCCTAATTGTTTTTTTTTTGTTTCATGAAAAAACAAAAAACATTTAGCTTTCTCTGAAATAAAGGTTTAGAGTTAATATTACTGTTAGAGACTGGGTTGGAGTTGACACTGATAATGAGTCCTTCAGCACATCTGAACTGTACCTCAAAACCGTAACATATACCATACCATTGCCCTCAGCAGTCCAGTCTTTTATTATGTATTTCAGCTTGTTTCAGCTGACTTCATCAGACTTCTTTCTTCCTTCAAATGAAGAGACTTGACTTCTTGGAGATAAATGAAATTCAGCAGCGTGACCACACCTCCAAACATGTCACTTCTGGTTCTTATCTATTTATGACATCCCCAAGGTGTTCGCTCTCTTTTTCATGCCCCGCCCTCCCTCCTCTTTTTCAATTCTTTCACTTCTCATTAGTACTTGGGGATCTGCTTGGCCCAGGAGCCACTCTGAGTCCCCTCTGAGACCTCCCCCAAACCGCATCTCAATTCATATTTGAGCCATCTGCCTTTATCTACTAAAAAAACGCTGTCAAACCTAAAATGAGGACCTGGGCCCAGCTAGTGAAGGACAAAATCTGTTATGAACAGATGGAGAGTTAGTCTGACAGTAAAGCCTTAATCTAAATGCTCATGACATTTTTGAAAACCAGTGATGTTGTGGTTATCCCCATTATTAGTCTCCAGCAGAACCAGTAGTTCTTCTGAACACACCTAAATGAAAACATTTTGCAGGGCAAATAAAAGGTTTTTAGAGGTTAGAGCAATTGTATCAACAGTGAATGCACCTCAGTTATATGTTAACAAGATAAATATAAAGTCTTTACTAGCTTCCAGAGTAAGACTATGAATGTTTCTCTTGTATTTAAGATTTCAGTATTTCTGTGTACAAAGTTAGCAGTGTAGTGGGCAGCTTCACCAACATCATACTATTTGGGTTTATAGCCTCTAAAGTTCAAGGTTTTCATGGAACTCTGCCCGAGCCTAGTGTGCTTCTTGTAGGGTGTTTTTCTTGCTACTCCAAAGATATCCATGTAAGAGTACTGTCACTGTGTACTGGCTATTTCTTACTTGTACCATTTTAGGGTCACGGAGAGTGGGTGAGCCAAGCCAGTCTATGTATATACTGTTCAATTACTGACAAACTCTATATTTTGCCATCACAAATTTTAATTCATTATATGTACCCAACAAGCTGCTGCTGAGCTACGACCAGTTTGACAAGTAAAAATAAATAAATAAAAATAATCTTGTTAGCCCTGATTTCTGGATTCTGATTTGGGTCTTTTCAGTTTATATGTTTGAACTGTTTCCAGTGCCATAACCACATCAGATATGTCACCTTCACTTAGTGTGCACACTTAAAGATATCTTTGTCAACTTTGTATGCTCAAATTGCAAATCAGCTCATTCACAAGGTGAGATAAGCAAAACTGTGACGTTATCTTTATAAGTGTCATAATTTTCAGACATTTTTCTGCTTCTGTTTAATGTTTTCTGTTCACTAAGGAAGATTCATGTTTATATTTATCAAAGTAAATTTAACTTCACTCTGTGCTTATCTGAAATGGCTCTCCAATTCTCTCATTGCTGACACATGTGGCAGCCACCATTCAATATATTTTGAGCACCGATTTAATATTATAATATGTTCAAAAGGTTAAGCTCTCAGTTTGGGTGGCTGTGGTAGAGCAGGTCACCTACTAATCTGAAGGTTGGTGGTTTGATTCCAAGATCCTGGTTTAAGAGTTTCCTGACTTTGCTTTGATCGATCCTTTAAAGGAACAATTCAGCTCAAGTGTGAGCTTTGAAAACACATCTTTCTCCAACACGAGTTTGAATTGGAGAATGAAAATAAACTGTAAACCACTTTGTATGTCAAGGCAGAAAAGTTCTGTAAAATTTATCATATTGCTATGACCTACTCACTGACCTGCAATTGCATACTGAGTAATGAATCACCAAGCACCGTGGATATTTTCCATGTTAATCTGATGTGTCAACCATAGCCTTTGAAAAGATGTCCCTGTGTGTCTAAATCTGATTAAAATGTAAAGGTAAATAGCATTCTTTAAAGACTTGGATTTACCCAATGGCCTGTTTTCTGTTATTATCTTAAACTTCAATTGTGATCAGGGCAAACATCACATGAATTTTCTTTAAAAGTTTAGTAGACGATTGATTACACCTGGCCTTTGTTTCAAAAATGTAACTGTATTTGAATGAGTATATACAGACTTTGGAATGGCACTGTAGGATGATTTATTATTCCTCTTTCTGGATACCTAAGGTCAAGATGAATTATGCTGTTCTTATCCAATCAGGAGACCAGACCTCAATTTCAGTTATAGAGCAGCCTTCCTGCTCTGTAGCATTTATATTATATCAGTATTATTGGAATTACTCAAAAAAAAAATCTAAGAATTCTGTTTTGAAAGACCAAGCAACCCTTTGAGAGTCCCTGCCAGAGTGCTAATGCAGATTATTCCAGTACAGTTCTGAGAGCAATTTGTTCTGGTTAAATCTTCTGTCTGTGGATGATTATACAATGTACCCACTTTCTAGCATGTTCTTCTTTCTGATAAATGTGTAAAAGACAGACATTCAGTTGGAGCAAATGAGATGTAAATGTTGATATCATTCTGTTTTTTAAAAAGTGGCTTAAACTTAGACTTTGTATTTTTCAGCACAATGAGAATTAGATGTATTGATCTTACTACTGCAATGCTAATACACACACAGTTAGTCCCTGAGATTCACTTCAGAAAGTTCTGTATTTTCTGGTTAGTTTTGTGTTTCTGCTTTTAGAGTCTACATAATACATATTTTAAGATTCAGACATTAACCTGACACAACAGTAATACAGTCACACTGACTGCTGCATTATGACAGTCATTTCAGTATGGCATGTATGGGTTTGACTGAAGGAGGTTTTAAAAAAAGAAACTATATTAAAATCTCTGTATGCACACTGCTGAAAAAACACATGTAGACATTTATTAATTATGCACCGATCTCCATATAGAAATGTGAATATTGTTAGAAATATCACTACTATTATTGAACAGCAGAAAGAAACTCACCTCTATACATGCAGAATGAGAGTTACATGGCAGAACCAAAGTTTTAACCCCGCACTCACAGCTTCATACAGCTGTTCTGACAGAATTTCCTCCATCATCCCCAACTATTAAAGATCCCACAAACAAAATAAAACATGCCTAATTGGACTCATCAGTCTCTTAGATTAATGTATGAATTACAGTATATAATACTGCCTTTAATAAATACCTAGCATTACATTTTACACACACACACACACACACACACACACACACACACACACACATGCATATAAAAGCTGTAACACAGCACACTGGTTTACATAGTGGAATACTTAATAAAGTAGTCCTCCTCTGAATGAATCCTGCTCACCACCTGAGCTGTCAGTTATATCTATAAATCTAATGTTAATTCTGTGAAAAGCAGTGGAGTCAAATTTCATAAGAGTATACATGAGGGAAAGAACTGGTGTCAAAGTTAGAGAGAGAAAGGGGAGCTGTCCCACAGGAAAGAATGAAGACGAAAGAGAGAGCATGAGAGGAGACAGAGGAGAGGAGGAGAGCGCTGTAAGCAATATGTAAAAACTGAACAAGACATTCAGACAGATTTGATCTCTTTTGCTTCGTTTTAGTAACAAATAACTCAAATGTGCATAAGCAAACATGTGACTGATGTGCTTCACTAGTTAGACAAATAGCACTACATTGTGCTATTTGCCCATATTTGCCTCAAAGCAATTTATTTAAGTTCATTGTATGTGTGTATTAGTCTTTGTCACAAGCCAAAGACTTTAGCAAAGTCAAAAAGTTGTCCCTTGATTTCCGGAACAGCATACTGTACATAGTAAGCACACTTTAAGGCACTCTTTCACTTTTACTTGAAGAGAGAAAGTGCTAATACCACATTCTTTAGTTGCGAACATCCACCAACTGTGTATTTATTCTGCCTTTTCACACAGTAACAAATACCTTGAGCAACATTAACATTCAGCCTGAAACACAGATCTGACCACCTCGTATGAAGCTAATAATAATTCTCCTCTAAAGTTATATTCTGGTCTCCACCAGCTTCTTATTAAACTTATAACACAATAATACCCCGTTAGTGTCACGGCTGATGGAAGGTATGGACTCAAGCGCGGAGCTCTGGGTTGAAGCAGACAGTGCGTTTATTTAAAGTGCGTGAAAGATAGTCCTTAAACATCAATATATCCAATAATTGTCCTTTCTTTTTCAGTTCCCAGAAGTGGTGAAGGTGAGTTTTCCCGTGAGGTCTGTGTGCGCTCCTTCCGTGTGACACCAGTGAATCCTTTACTCCACTCCTCCGTCCCGTACTTCTCCAATCTGAAAGTCGAGCAAACACAACAATGGATGAGAAGGCTTGCCTGGCCACGCGGGTGACAAGATCACGCGCACACTTAGCTACCGAGCTCCGAGTACAATCCAGCGTCGACTGCCGTCTGGACACATCGTTAAATACCTCCGTCTAGTGAGGAAAGATTAGCGGCAGCTGGAGCCGAAGATTACACTTCCGGGTCAGAGATCGGCCTTTCTCACTCTCTCGGAGACGCCGTTCCTCGGCAGCCAGACCCGCAGAGTAGGGAGGGAGAGAGAAAGAGAGGAGGGCATACACACACACACAAACAAACAAGCAGGTCGTCCGGGAAGACCATCCGACCGTGACAGTACCCCCCCTCTAACGGGAGCCCCCGGGCGACCCACGAAACTTATCCGGGTGCCGGCGGCGGAATTCCCTCACCATACCATGGTCGAGGATCGCAGACCGCGGCACCCAAGAACGCTCTTCCGGACCGTACCCAGCCCAATCCACCAGAAACTGAAAACCCCTACCGCGCCGCCTGGCATCCATAATGCGAGTAATGTCATAAGCCGGGGCGCCAGCGACCATCCGGGCGGGCGGCGGGGGCTCAGGAGGCGGGCACAACGGGCTGGTCCGGACCGGCCTAAGTTGAGAAACATGAAACACATTATGCACCTTCATGTTGCGCGGGAGGGCCAGCCGGACCGTAACCGGGTTCAGGACAGCTTGCACCGAAAGCGGGCCCAGAAACCGGGGACTCAGCTTCTTGGACTCGGTCCGCAGGGGAATAGTCCTAGAGGAAAGCCATACCTGCTGGCCCACCCGATAGGCCGGTGCAGGAACGCGACGACGGTCAGCGAGCTCCTTATTACGTCCGCACGTCCGCAGAAGAGCTGCCTTGGTCGCCCTCCAGATCCGTCGACAGCGCCTCATGTGTTGTTGGACGGAAGGCACAGCCACCTCGCCCTCGGAGATGGAGAGAAGCGGGGGCTGATACCCCAAGGAGGCTTCGAAAGGAGAGAACCCCGTAGCAGCCGACGTGCTGGAGTTATGGGCATATTCAACCCATGCCAACTGGTCACTCCAGGAGGACTGGCTGGAGGAGACGACACAGCGCAGCAAGGCCTCCAGCTCCTGGTTAGCTCGCTCCGCCTGTCCATTAGTCTGCGGATGAAAACCAGAAGACAGACTGACCTGGGCTCCCAGCTCCGCACAAAACAGCCTCCACACCCGAGCGGTGAACTGGGGCCCACGGTCCGAGACAATGTCCTGCGGAATGCCGTGAAGGCGAAAAACGTGCTGGGTAAGGAGCCGGGCGGTTTCCAGTGCGGTGGGGAGTTTGGCAAGGGCAACAAAATGGGCAGCCTTAGAGAAACGGTCAATGATCGTGAGTATTACGGTGTTACCAGAGGATGGCGGAAGGCCGGTGACGAAGTCCAGAGCGATGTGCGACCATGGCCGGCCGGGGACGGGCAGCGGTCTGAGGAGTCCCAATGGAGGGGAGTTCGATGACTTATTTCGAGCACACACTGGGCATGCCGCCACATAGTCGCGGACGTCCTGAGAAAGAGATGGCCACCAGAACAACCGTTGCAAAAAAGTGACAGTGCGGTTCTTACCCGGATGGCAGGCGAACCTCGCGGCGTGGCCCCACTGGATAACTTTACACCTGGCCGCCGAGGGAACATACAGTCTGCCATCCGGACCAGTCCCGGGGTCGGGTTCCTGTCGCTGGGCGTCCCGGATCACCCTTTCGATCTCCCAGGTAAGAACCCCCACAAAGCAGGAGGCGGGCAGGATGGGCCTCTCTTTCTCCCCCGGGTCGACGTCAGGTGCGAACTGGCGTGACAAGGCGTCCGGTTTCGTGTTCTTGGACCCGGGTCTGTAGGTAATGGTCAGGGTGAACCGAGTGAAAAACAACGCCCACCTGGCCTGTCGGGCGTTCAGACGCTTTGCCGCTTGGAGGTAGGCGAGATTCTTGTGGTCGGTCCAAACCACTACTGGATGCTCGCTCCCTTCCAGCCAATGCCGCCATTCCTCCAGCGCCAGCTTGATGGCCAACAGCTCCCGGTCGCCCACGTCGTAGTTCCTTTCCGCCTGGGTGAGACGACGGGAGAAAAAGGCACAGGGGTGCAGTTTACCGTCGAAGCGCTGTGAGAGGATGGCCCCAACCCCTGAATCCGAAGCATCCACTTCCACCACGAACGGTAAGGCGAGATCAGCTTGGGCGAGAATGGGAGCCGACGCGAACAGGCGTTTGAGACGGTCGAAGGCCTGCTGAGCTGCTGGAGACCACAGAAAAAACAGTTTGGGTGAGGTGAGTTGAGTGAGAGGCAAGGCTACCTTACTGAAGTCCCGGATGAAGCGCCGGTAAAAGTTGGCGAAACCAAGAAAACTCTGCAACTTCTTCCGGGTCGTGGGCACTGGCCACTCCAGAACGGCCTTGATCTTCGCGGGATCTGCTCGCAATCAGCCCTGTTCAACGATAAAGCCCAGAAAAGAGACAGAGGAAACGTGGAACTCACACTTCTCAGCTTTGCAAAACAGGCGATTCTCCAGCAGACGCCGCAACACCAGCCTGACGTGCTTGACATGCTCTGTTTGGGTCCTGGAGAAAATCAAGATGTCATCAAGATAGACAAACACAAAGCGGTTAAGAAAATCTCGCAAAACATCATTCACCAACGCCTGGAACACAGCGGGAGCGTTTGTAAGCCCAAAAGGCATCACCAGATACTCAAAGTGGCCCAGGTGGGTTTTGAAAGCAGTCTTCCACTCGTCCCCCTCACGGATACGAACCAGATGATAGGCATTGCGGAGGTCGAGTTTGGTGAAAACGGTGGCTCCCTGGAGGAGCTCAAAAGCTGACACCAGAAGAGGAAGAGGGTATTTGTTCTTGACCGTGATCTTATTCAGGCCCCGGAAATCTATGCAAGGGCGTAGGGTCTTGTCCTTCTTTTCAACAAAGAAAAACCCAGCGCCCAGTGGAGAAGTGGATGGGCGAATGATGCCCACAGCCAAGGAGTCAGTTATGTAGCGCTCCATAGACTCACGCTCGGGCTTAGCGATGTTATAGAGACGGCTTGAGGGCAAGGGAGCACCAGGGAGCAGGTCTATTCCGCAGTCATACGGGCGATGGGGCGGCAGCGATTGGGCTCTGTCCTTGCTAAACACCTGACTCAGGTCGTGGTAATCCGCCGGTACAGAAGACAAATCGGGTGGAGTGGGCAGCCCGGCCGGATCAGTAGTCACGCAGACAGGCACTGCAGAGCGTAAACACTGCTTGTGGCAATACGTGCTCCACCCAGTAATACACCCCCTAGCCCAGTCTATATGTGGGTTATGCTGCTGAAGCCAGGGAAAACCCAAAACTAAGGGGGTGTGGGGCGCCTTGAGGAGAAACAGGCGAATCCTCTCTGTATGATTGCCGGACAGGGTGAGAGTAATTTCTTGGGTGCGGTGAGAGACAGAAGCTAGTGTGCTGCCATTAAGCGCCGAAACCTCGAGCGTTTCAGGGAGAGGGACGACTGGCAAACCTATCTTGAAGGCCAGAGCCTCATCCACAAAACTCTGCTCGGCCCCAGAGTCGATCAGAACGTTACATGGGTGAATGCAGGAAAGAAACTGTAATTTCGCGGGACAGCTAAGGTGGAGAACCGAACTTGCAGGTGCACCCGTCAGTATCCCCACCTTTACTGACGGGCAGACTCTTTTGACCGAGAGGGGCAGGCATCCGCGAAATGCCCCCTCTTCCCGCACTCAAAGCACTCACCCACCAGTCGTCTTCTTCTCCGGTTGAATCTAGTCCGCCCCAATTGCATGGGTTGCTCCTCATCAGCTGGAGAGTCGGGTTCCTCCTCCCTCCATTCCAGCGAGGGAATTCCCACGCCCCCTGCTGACCTCCGCCCATCTCCAGATCGCTTCCCAAACTCTCGCATATGGTCATCCAGACTGATACACAAATTCACCAAGGCACTCAATGATTTAGGTAGCTCTTTGGATGCCACCTCACGTTTGATGTTCTCATTCAAGCCGTTCAAGAAGGCCCCTCGGAGTGCCTTCTCCTCCCAGCCGGCTTCTTCGGACAGGATCCAAAAATCCACGGAGAAGTCAGCCACGGTCCGCCGACCCTGTTTCAATGCAAACAAACGATGAGCAGCACTGTCTGGGTTAGACCCCTTATCAAATACACATCGAAACTTGCTTAAGAAGTTACTGTATGAGATAGAGGGCTGAGCGCTCAGCACCGCTTGAGCCCACTGCAGAGCCCTTCCCGTCAGTAGCTCGACCATAAAGGTGATTTTGGTAATGTCAGAAGCATACGCTTGAGTCTGCTGCCTAAACATCAAGGAGCATTGAATCAAAAACCCCCGACATTTATCCAGGTCCCCGCCGAATTTCTCAGGCACCGGCAACGCGTGTTCACGTCGTGGCGGGGGTGGAGACGGCGGAAGGGGAGACGCCGCCGCTTCGTCAAGCAAGGCTATAGGTGGTTGTGGTTGCGCAGGGCCCCCTTGTGGCTGAACGGGTGCCCTGGGTGTAGCGAGTAGCATACCTTTTAGCTCCGATACCACCTGTAGTAATGCGGACTGCTCTTTGGCGACATGCTGCAGCATTGTCTCGTGTCGCTCCAATCGTTCAGCCTGAAGCGCGATTTCGCGCTGGAGGGGGGTAGAGTCCGCTGAGTCCATTGCTGGCTGGATTGTTCTGTCACGGCTGATGGAAGGTATGGACTCAAGCGCGGAGCTCTGGGTTGAAGCAGACAGTGCGTTTATTTAAAGTGCGTGAAAGATAGTCCTTAAACATCAATATATCCAATAATTGTCCTTTCTTTTTCAGTTCCCAGAAGTGGTGAAGGTGAGTTTTCCCGTGAGGTCTGTGTGCGCTCCTTCCGTGTGACACCAGTGAATCCTTTACTCCACTCCTCCGTCCCGTACTTCTCCAATCTGAAAGTCGAGCAAACACAACAATGGATGAGAAGGCTTGCCTGGCCACGCGGGTGACAAGATCACGCGCACACTTAGCTACCGAGCTCCGAGTACAATCCAGCGTCGACTGCCGTCTGGACACATCGTTAAATACCTCCGTCTAGTGAGGAAAGATTAGCGGCAGCTGGAGCCGAAGATTACACTTCCGGGTCAGAGATCAGCCTTTCTCACTCTCTCGGAGACGCCGTTCCTCGGCAGCCAGACCCGCAGAGTAGGGAGGGAGAGAGAAAGAGAGGAGGGCATACACACACACACAAACAAACAAGCAGGTCGTCCGGGAAGACCATCCGACCGTGACAGTTAGAGCACTTTGTTCTCAGACTGTTTTCCCTTTTGATAAAGCTCAAAGTTAGGGCTGGATTACTTTACCCTGAATCCCCTATTAGTTATGCAACAATAGGCCAAGACTGTTGGAGGCCTCCCATGATGCACTGAGGGTTTCTTTATCACTCTCCTCTATTCATTCATGTTTCATTTCATGTGTTTATACAACACTCTGCATTTAATTATTTTTAAGCTTTGGCTCTCTTCCACAGTCTTTTGTCCTGTCACCCTTCCCTCACCACTAATCAGCGGTGGCAGATGGCTGAGTCTGGTTCTGCTGGAGTTCCTATTAAATCTTCCTATTAAATGGGAGTTTTTCATTCCCACTTTCCGATATGGGGCCCACACAGAGGTCACCCGATTGTTGGGGTTTTCTCTGAATTATTCTAGTGCATTTACCTTACTGAAACAAAGTGCCTTGAGGCGAGTGTTGTGATTTGGTGCTATATAAATAAAATTAATTTAATTGACTTGAAAATATTGCTCCCACTATTTCCACCAGCTAATCACTGGCAGTGTCATTCTGCATTGTACAACAAACAGTGGATTTATGAGAAGCTGTTTTGGCTAAGAATACCTGGGTACTGCACAAAATGAGCTCGTAAAATTGGATGTAAGCACTTCGGTAGCAGGTAATGTAACTACAATAAGAGATTACAATATACTAAAACCTTCTGCTCTGAGCTGCAGAGATGAGTGGGAGCTTTGTCTTTGGTAATATAAAATAAGTCATGTTACATCTGGCTTAAATTGCTGAAACACAGTTTTAATCTTTCTCAGACAGTGCAATCATTTTCAAGATTTTTTTATAACAATAATATATATATATATATATATATATATATATATATATATATATATATATATATATATATATATTAATAATATAATAAAAGCTACTGGTTTTCACTTCTTGGGCATGAACTAGAAAAGTAAGACAACCAACAGAAAACTCTATTTTAAGGAGACCTGTTGTCTCAGAGAAAATAAATCTTAACCAATAAAGGCTGAATTGTGTCTTTTCTTCCCTGCTGAATTTGATAGCATGAAAAAAAAACTTGCCACAGAGAATAATTGGGGCAGGGGATTGCTAAAAAAGTGGAAGAGTAATGGAAAAATCAAATGATTAAAGCAACATAAAGTCTGAGTATTGCCTATTTCTTGAACCATGCTCGATTTAACAAACAACAAATACAGATGACAACAACCAAAATACCATGGGTCCATTTTTGTTTGTTTTTTCAGAATGGATACACAGTTTCTTATCACTATAGCATACATATATATTTACACACAGTGAAGGTTTTAAAAACGTCAAACACTGTGATGTGTAAGATGGTAGTCATTGGCTGTCATTAGGTAGTCATAGATTATTACAGTCTTTATGTGTCATATAGATGAGACACTGCTCTTATGGGGTGCGTACAGTGAAGGTGATGATGCATTTTGGTTATTGAGAGTAAATAGTAGCTTTAGGCCAGAACTGTTTTCTTTTCTTTTTTTTCCTAAATATATTTCTAGAAAGTAACGTGGCATCTGGCAGAAGATGAAATGCTGATTGCCTATGGGGAACACAGAGAAATAAAATAAAGCAAGAAAGTGGGGCAGGAGATTGAAAAAGAAAACATTGCATTAATCAGCTGGCTGTGGTTTTGGACCAGCAAGCTACGGACGACAATGGAACTTTGAATTAGTTGTGGAAGTCAGCTCATTCCAGCTGCCCTACTTTTCACAGAAAGCCCTAAAAAACTGTGCAAGCTCATATCAAACACATATCCCAACTGTTCATAATAAAGGTACTGGATATTGCTTTTCATTTTCAGGGCAAATACAGTTAACTACAATTGATCTCTGAGTGTGTACTGAGGGATCCTCTTTATTACTTCTACTTCTAAAAAAATGATTATTTGCAATCATAACCATGCAGCAATAACTTTCAGTTAATGTAACTGAAACCAAAGCCTTATTTATTGAAACAATTGATAATTAGGGAAGATATGCTTGGTATAAACTAGATTTACACCAGTCAAGTAAATTTGACCGAGATTCTATTAAATTGTGTACTTTATTTTAAGTTTCCATTCAATATAGCAGTTTACTCTGTTCGTATGTAACAAATTGACATGAAAATATACACAGAATCAAATTACTTAAACTCAGCATTTTGGATATAAAGATGTTTTTAGTGTAGTTTGATAGTTTCCTTCCAAAAACAAATGAAATACACGAAACACAAGCTTGACAGTGGTGTTTGAGCTATTTCTTTGTGACATATCTTGTTTTCTAATATATTATTACTACTAAATTGATGTTATCATTCATTCTGCTTTTCATTGTGTAACAGTGATGATTTAGCTCATGTGCAAAGTGGTGGATTTGATCATATCTTTTTGAATGATGTTTGATAAATTTAAAACCACAGCAACTGGTGTAAAGTAAAAATTAAACGGGGAAAAGTGAAATGACAAGATTGACGTTTTAAGAGCAAGAATTTGAAAAGCGTTTCTGTCTGTCCCTTTGTTGAGCTCAGTAGTAAGCTCATTATAACTCTAGAGCAAACACCTCTAGCTTGAGGTCAAGAATGGAAGCACCAAGCAAGTGATTCCAGCTTTGCCCCCTCCCCTAGTCATTTTTTTGGCTTTTGTAGAGTTTGTTTAACTATTAGCAGATGAAATGCAAATTATGTTTTTATGCTTAACATGTGACTGATCATTTATGAGTGAACGAATGAGTTTAAAGAGTCTGTATAGTTTCTGATGTCATGGTTTTCATTCATTTCTCATTAGAAAAAATATCTGCCACAATCTTTGGAACCCACCACAATACTCTGCACTCGTTCAAAAATGACAGTGTGAACAGGCAATACGGCACATTTAATTTCAAATCGATGTGTAGTTAAATTGAACTGCCACACAATGATTTGCACACTTAATATTCACAGTAGTGGATTAACACTGACTGGAAAATAAACAGCAAATTAAAAGTGTGGTTCCTAATGTAATTTCTTTACCAGCATGCAGTGGGTGGAAAGAGAAAAAAGGTTCCTTGGAAAGGTTGCATGTGTATTCATATTGGTTTGTTTATTAGGAATTGCAACTGTGAGACTTCTGGAGAAGACTGGACCGGAGTCTGTACCTCATTATACCATTAAATAAGCACGAAAGGTGCTGATTTCCCCCGTTCCTGAAGTCTGACCCAGCTCCATAATATATTCTTCTCATTTATAATATATTCATTTATTTCACATCCACCACAATGTGCAGTGGTTAGACTTTTGCCACACCCACTCACAATGCTTGAATTTTCACTTGCACCCAGTTTTAGTATATGTCCTTTAGAATGCACATTAAACAAATCTGTAGAACTTTATTAATTTGTGTAATATCACTAAAATTAGAAACATCCTGTCTCAGAGTGGTGTTGAAGAGCTAGCTCATACATTTACTATTTTAAGGCTGAACTGTTGAAGTAATTATTTATTATATTATTATTATTACACTGAAAAAAAGGGATTGGCCATCTCTTGGATTTATGTGAGCATATTGCGTGTATTCAACACAATTGTCTCATGCTTTAAAGTGAAGTGTAACTATATAGTGTAGAAACTACATGATATGCAGAGGGTATATTAAATTGTTCATATCATGTTGTGAAGTAAGTCAATAATATAGCAATGTTAAATCTTGCAACGCTGCATGTGATTTCATCTCGACGGCTTTGGATCGTGGTTTGAGGAAGGCATCCATCTCAGTCAAGTCAAGCAACAGAAACTGGGTGGTTGTTACATTAAAAAAGTCTAACTTGTAATTTGAACAAAATAATTTCATGTTTCTATGGTGAACATAATTAAATCATGTAGGATTTGTATGAAATTCAACAACTTAATTTATTCTTGTTGAGATGACATGATACAATCTAGTAAGAGTGGTTAGTTGCTGGACTCATTAAATTCACAAGATCACATGAGATTTCAAACTTCAGGAAAATCACTGGAGAGGAAGAGAACTACACACACCACGTGTATGCTATTGCTAATTATCGTGGTTTATCATAACTTTCCTACTGAATGATTAAAATATTCCAGGAGTTCAACTTACTTCATCTAAACATGTTTCAATCATGTTTAATCAACACAAAATGCACAGGTTTATTGAATATGAATAAGTTGTGTTGATCTAACTAAGTTGTTTAAGTTTCTGCCAAAGCAAAACAATTGTGCGCAACCAATGTCCACTATTGAATTAAGTACATCCAACATGGTCTTTTTTTTAGTGTAGTTCCTTGAAAAGCCTTCAGTTATGCTTCAGCGAGAACACTGACAGAGACTAGAAAGAGAGCTCTTTTTTCATACATATTAGCTTCTCTGGCACCCTGTTAAATCCAAAACGGAATTTAAAATATGACACTGATTATTAAATAGGCACTGATTATTCAACATTTTGGATGTGAGGTGCAGGATTTTGGGAATGGATGGCAGAGCCTTCAGCTTGCAGGTCTTTCTACTATAGAACCTGCTCCCATTTTGGATATCAGAGACAGACAATTCATTGATTTAGCTTTATAATTATTGTTGGTGACCTTGGACCATCCTTTAGTTATGCTACTATCTATTACTTACTAACTACTGTATTTAATTAATAGTAATTATTAAAAACTGATTCTTCCACAGATGCTGTTTTTGTCCTGCCTCTCTCTGCTCTCTTCTTCTCCCCCTCAACCCTAACTTGAACATTTTTCTCCTACTGTTGCCAAGTGATAAATGGTAAATGGCCTGTATTTATATAGCGCTTTACTAGTCCCTACGGACCCCAAAGCGCTTTACATATCCAGTCATCCACCCATTCACACACTGCTCATGTCACAGGGTGGAAAGGGACAAGTTATCTAAGTTTTTCTACTATGCATGTTTTGCTGTGTTTTACCTTTTTAATATTTTAATATTGTACACTGGTTTATTTTTATGAGTTGATTTTTATTGTGTTATCCCTTGGCCAAGGTTATTTTAATTCATTTTACATTTTTAACTATTTAAATATAATAAATTATATTTTTAATCTTACAGTTTAAATTGTGTGCTTTCCCTTGGCGGCTCCACTGCTCTGCCCGTTTTGAGGAAGGTTTCCTTCCTTTTAAAAACACAAAACATCTTGGAAATAAAATCAGCCTTTCCGCTCCGTTACATAATTGGCGTTGTCGACAGGATACGGAGCCAGAGCAGTTGGGTTAGTCAGGGGAAATGCAAATATATGATGTATGTGTATATTAGTGCCCCAATAATGTGTGTTTTAGGTCGTATGTCCCCTGAGCAAATGAGTATGGACAGTGTGCACAAGTATAAGTGTTAGCCACACCAAGAATGAATGAAGAACGTCCAACCGAGGTTGTCATGGGAGGTCAGCTGCAGGCTTGCGGGAGGTGGGGCAGCAGTGCTTGGGATTAAGCACGAGATCCAGGTTAGGCCTGGAAGTATCCCCACGGTAGCAGCCGGGTGCAGTGTAGGACCTTATGGCTTCCAGGTAGCTATGCTACGAGGACGTGAGAGTGATTGCTCGTTGTGGCCTTGGACTGAATGGTGCACTTTGTTATATTTTTGCTTGGGGGTAGAAGACGTGAACCGGACTCCAAGAAAGCTTCATGACTGGAAGCTGGGTTTTTAGCAGGGACTGCTAATCTTTCAGTGTGGGGGGATGTCACAGGGTGGAAAGGGACAAGTTATCTAAGTTTTTCTACTATGCATGTTTTGCTGTGTTTTACCTTTTTAATATTTTAATATTGTACACTGGTTTATTTTTACGAGTTGATTTTTATTGTGTTATCCCTTGGCCAAGGTTATTTTAATTCATTTTACATTTTTAACTATTTAAATATAATAAATTATATTTTTAATCTTACAGTTTAAATTGTGTGCTTCCCTTGGCGGCTCCACTGCTCTGCCCGTTTTTAGGAAGGTTTCCTTCCTTTTAACACTCATAGGGAGTGTGTGAAACCCCAGCAGTTTCTTTCTAATTTTGTAGGGTCTTTACATTACAATATAAAGTACCTTGAGGTTACCATTATTGTAAAAATTACACAGTGCACGTATAATTGAATTATTTGCTAAACGTAAACTGAATCCACAAAAACACATTATGCATGCACAACAATCAAGGAACAAACACAACTACAATAATTATCCTCCTAAGACCCGAACTCTTTCATGACATGCTTTTTTAATTTCTTTTTGCTATTTGGGCTGATTGGGGCCTGATGAATGCAAAAACAAAGAATGATCTTTTTACCTGATGTAGAAAAATGATGGCCACATATTAGGACATTCGTTTTAAATTTCGATAGACCACTATAAAGTCACAAGTAAGTAATGATGTGCAAAACTCTTTATTTTTTGTCTGAACACAGCAGCAATTTTCCTGAGTACAAAAAGAAAATTAGAAACAACAGTTGTTCCCCTTTGTGCAATATGGCTCATTTGAAGTTACAGGAAGACAGATGTCTGTAACAAAGTACAAAAAGTAATAGAATTCTGAACATTGGATGTAGCAGGAAACCTAACACTTCAAAACTGCTACTTCAAATTTTTTCCCCATGTTTACACCTATGTGTGAAAGGCTGTGTAACAGTTGCCATCTGCCTGTAAGCAGAGGAACACCTTGCATGTAACACACTGTACTCGAGTTCTCCCTGAGCAGCCTTTTGCTCTGCAGCGTGCTGCATTCTTCAATTTTGCCACCTCTGGCAGATGTGCATTAGCCTTCCTGCGGAATGAGACATGGGGCACTGCCTTCACTGGACACCTTTTCCCTTGGAGGTGAGCTTCCCTCCCTCCAGGACATCTACAGGAAGCGGTGCCTGAGGAAAGCGGGGAAGATCATCAAGGACTCCAGTCACCCCAGCCATAAACTGTTCAGACTACTTGCATCAGGAAGGAGGTTCTGCAGCATCCGGTCCCGAACCAGCAGACTGAGAGACAGCTTCTTCCACCAGGCCATCAGACTGCTGAACACGTCATAGACACCTCAGCTTCACTACTGGAACTTCAACATTATGCACTACATACTGTACATTAATGCCACTGTTTTGCACGTCTCAACCAACTCTGTATATTTTTTATATTTTTTATTTTATTGTTTACTCTATTTAATTTGTAAAATATGTGTATAAACACACACACACACACACACACACACACACACACACACACACACACACACACACACGTAGAAAAACATATTTAGTATACACATCCAGTAATGAATATACTATTATATATTGTACATATATTTATTAGTCTCAGATTTAGCCATTCTTGTATTTTGCTTGTTTTACGTTATTGTATTTTTGCACAACTCTGTTGCTTGTGAAGCTCGCACACAAGAATTTCACTCACATGTACTGTACCAGTGTAACTGCACATGTGATGTGACAATAAAAGTGATTTGATTTGATTTGACCTTGGATGGACATGAAGAACCAATCACAGTAAACCTTTGTATTAGGATGCAGCGTTTGAGACAGACGAGACTGACCAAGCCTCCCAAACCCAGATCCCCTGGTTCTTCAACCTGCTCAAGGAGTGCAGGAATTTTTAATATTGTACATTTATTATTATGCAGCGTACTGCTCATAGCTCAGATGTGTTTACATTACATTGTTTTTGTTTTCAAATTTGTCAAACTGAGCACTTGGTGCAGCAGTTGAGCACACTGTTACTTTCTATTATCTCAACAACTTTAATGTCCCATGAGTTCAAATGACTGCTCCCTTGTTCCGACCAGAAGCTTCTGTTTTTTTTGTCTATCACCTCTGTAAGGACAATAATTAGGAACACAACTGACTTTTTAATTGCCATATTCAGTGACATTTGGTGTCTCACATCAACAGATTTTAATGCCTTTTCATGCTCTTTCAACACTGTTAATTACCTGACACCAAATAAAGAGAAAGACTATACTTGGTATGGCATAATCAGTCTTTCAGTCCATAACACCTAGGATAGGAGTTTTTTTTCTTCTTTTTGTCCCCATGCATTCAAAATGAATCCTTGCATCCTTGTGATCACCTCAGGTACACAAAATAAAATAAAAAACTATCATCTAATAATGCAGTCCCGTTCTTAAAAGGATTTATTCATCATATAATGAATTCTGAGATGTCTGGGCTTAAATGAAAAAAAAATGTGATCACTTTTACCTAAAACTGCCAATTATGTCATTTTGGCGTCATAGAAATCAATGCAAAGTCAGTCTGGTTGCCTAGAAACACGTGTTCTTCTAAACACTTATTGTTTAGGCTGCTACTACATTAGCCAGAACTAACTAGATGTGACTGACAGATAAATATAAATTATATGTGACCAATAAAGATGATTGCATGGTTCATGGGTTGCAGATATAAGAAGGTGGGGCAGAGTGTGTGATTGGACAATAGAACCTGATGAAGGTCAAAGGTTGTCACTTGTATGTCAAACTAAAAACTTGGAATAATCTGGAATACTTTCACACTGTTTTTTGCCAATAGTGTGTTGTTTATATCAAGTAATATACAACGCATAAAGTCATTCATACCAGAGTAGCCAGAGAGGATAATATATACTTAAATATATAACAGTGGAGTTCTGAAGATTTCCCTGGTGGTGAAGATCATGAGTCATCCTCGATCCCTGCAATGAGCTCCGGTCTTCCTGATGTTTCTGAAATGATGCCTCTCTCTGTGGGTCAGCAGAACATCTGGCCCAGGACAGCTGCGGTAAAAGAAAGGGAGAAAGTTTCTCCAAACCTCTGGACCCAGGAAACTCAGCTTGGCCCTGATGGTCTCACTCACTATAGTTTCTCCCCAGGGTGGATGTAGCTGTTAATAATAATGTGGACTCTAATATTAAATGAAAATAACAAATTACACTTCTGTGAAACCTGCTGCTGATGTTTTTATTTAAAGTTTCCATGTTAGCAGGCTGTGGAGTGCTCTGTGAGTGTAATGGTTCTAAAACTGTTTAAATATTCAGTTTTATATCATCCTCAGTCTTATGTTAAAATCTCAAAGGACAGCATTATATTTTTGATATTAACAGTCACTCTGGGCCTCTATGGGGTGTGCAGCTGATCTCATCTCGGTCTAAAATGGATAACAAAAACGAAGTAATGCCGAATCATTTAAATATACAGAATATTAAAGTAACAGGTGTCTAGCATGATCAACTAGCTAGCAACAAGCCTCTAACACAGTGCATATGCTAACAGCTAATCAAGCAAAGAAAAAAAAATAACAACAGAAGGATTTTAGATGTTGTAGAACTATAAAATGATAAGCTGTGTGTCTTTTTTCATTTCATTTCATATTCACCTTAATTTAACGAGTCGTCAGTTGCAGTAAACCCATCAGTAGATAAACTTTAACAGCCTAGCTACATGAAAAGTGCAGGGGGGATTGTTCAGGGTCAACCCCGGGCGGGGCAGACGCTCCACCTACTGATGATGACGATGATCCCCTTAAACCAGGGGTGGCCAACCCGCGGCTCTCGAGCCGCATGCGGCTCTTTGCCTGGTTTCATGCGGCTCTTACGTTCATATCAAAGTTTGTGTTTTGGGGGGTTTTTTGTGTTGTTGTTTTAAAATGTGCACGTTCGCTTTGCTTGAGTTCAATACGGTATTTTCATCAAATGGCCATGTGTGTGAGATGAAAATACCGCAAAGTTTCCCAGTAGGAGCAAGTTTGCCCTTAAAATGGCAAGGAAAAGATACACAGCAAAAAGAAAATATGAAGATGAACACAGGACGTTTTTAACAGAGAGGGAGAGTTTATATTTTTTTGTTGAATGCAATGGCAAGCCATTCTGCCTTATATGTCAGACGTCATTAGCGCATTTCAAAGCTTCAAATCTTCAGCGCCACTTCAGCTCACTCCATGCTAACATCGACCAGAACCATCGACCCAAAAGGGATTGAACTTCGCAAGCACGAGTTGGCCACTTTGAAACATACAGTTTTTCTAAAAATTTACGAAGCGGTCAGAGACCATAACGCTCACATCCTATCAGCTAGCTTGGAACATTGCACGGGCTAAAAAGCCATACGATGAAGGGGAGTTCGTTAAAAAATGCCTCAGTGACATTGTTGAAATCTTGTCTCCTGAAAACGACAAATTAAAACGCATGGTATCAGACGTCCAACTGTCCCGCCACACTGTTGAACACAGAATATCGGACATTAACACGGCTATTGAAACACAGTTGCACTCTGACCTTCAAGCATGTGAGTATTTTAGTGTCGCATTGGATGAGAGTTGTGATATACAAGACAAGCCTCAGTTGGCAATATTTGCACAGTCTGTGTCAAACGATTGTGTGATCAAAGAACTCCTGGATATTGTGCCATTAAAAGACAGAACCCGTGGCACAGATGTGAAAGAAACCATGATGGCTGCATTAGAAAAAGCAAATCTGCCCATAACGAAATGAACTGCAATAGCCACGGATGGAGCACCAGCCATGATGGGATCTGTGAACGGGCTTGTGGGGCTGTGCAAAGCTGACCGAACTATTCCTGACTTTTGGAATTTCCACTGCATCATCCACATGGAGCAACTCGTGTCTAAATCATTGAATTTAGATAACGTCATGAAGCCTGTGATGGAAAACGTCAACTATATCCGCACACATGTGCTTAACCACAGTCAATTCAAGAATCTCATTGCTGAGCTGGACCAAGGGCTTCCAGGTGACCTGCCGCTGCACTGTGAGGTGGCTGTCAAAAGGCCAGGTACTCTCTCGCTTCTTTGAGCTTTTGGATGCCATGAAACTGTTTATGGAAGAGAAGGACAAGGACTATCCCGAGCTCTCGGACCTCAAGTGGATTATGGATCTGGCCTTTTTGGTCGACATGCTGTGTCACTTGGACAGACTGAACCTGACCCTGCAGGGTAAGTTAAAAATGCTGCCTGACCTGGTGCAAAGTGTGTTTGCGTTTGTCAACAAACTGAAGCTGTTCAAGATACATATTCAAAAGGGAGATTTAACGCATTTTCCCACTCTGCTAAAAGCCAAGCGGGCAAGTCACCAGCGCTGCCCTGAGTAAGCAAAGAGCCAGATATGCAACGCTGATTGAAAACTTGCACGAAAGCTTTGTGACCCGGTTCCATGATCTACAATTGAAAAGGCCACAGATTACGTTCCTCGTCGACCCATTGAATGCAGAGACCGGCTGTTTGAAAGTCTCGCTAGTCACAGATGAAGCTGCGGCTGAGTTGGAGATGATCGATCTTTGTGAGGAGGACCAATTGAAACCTGCTTTAAGGGAAGGGACCATTGAGATCTGGAAAAGTATGCCAATGGAGAAATACCCCAATGTCAAACGGGCTGCTCTTAAGATACTGTCAATGTTTGGGTCAACATACGTCTGCGGGTCTGTGTTTTCTACCCTAAAAAATGTGAAATCAAAGCATCGATCTGTTCTGACTGACACTCATGTGAAAGAATTGCTTCGAGTGGCAACAACGGAATACAAGCCAGATTTGAAGAGGATTGTTCAAGGCAAGGAATGCCAGAAGTCCCATTAAACAACATGCATTGTAAAAGTAAATGCTATTGTAGATTATTATATTTTTGTTTATGGACTTGGTTGAACTGAGAGTTTGTGTGTGTGAGACAGTGCGCACAATTGTTGAAAATGACTGGCCTGTGGTTTTAGTACTGTAGGAGTCATTATCATGTTGGTGTGTGACATTTACAATAAATCTGGCTGAGCAGAATGTGTGTATTTTGTGTGTGTGTGTGTGTGTGTGTGTGTGTGTGTGTGTGTGTGTGTGTGAGAGAGAGAGAGAGAGAGAGAGAGAGAGAGAGGGAGGAAAGGATGGGTGATGTTCATGTGTGCCCATGCGTATGATGTGGCTCTTTGCGGTAACACAGTAAAAAAAAAAGTGGCTCTTGGTCTCTGACTGGTTGGCCACCCCTGATATAGGAGGTCAGTTTTGATTTAAAAAAAAAAACAGTGGGCAACAGCGCTGTACACATCGGTAGACTTGTGCATAATAAGAAAGCAAATAACACAGAAAATAGAGATTTTTGATGGTAAACTAGTCTCTGAGTATAGAGAGAGAGAGAAAGAGAGCTGTGCAGGAAGTGTGATTTATCATGGTGGAAGCAAAACGGCAAAGGTAAGAGGAAATTAATGACAATGTTTTTCAAACATGAAGCATAGTTTTGATCTTTTGCTGCTGGTTCAGTGAGTTTTGGTCAGAGTGATGAAACCTGCAGCTTCAGAATCTGTGAGATGTCGGCTTTCAGCACACGACGGTTTGTACGCGTACGTTGCTGTTTTAGCTTTTTGGTGGTTGTTGAAATAGTTTTGAGAGGTTCAAGCTGAGACTCTGGCATTTCTGGCAAATACATTTGTATTTAAAAATTGATTCAGGATTTAATGAATTAATATTGCATTACTCAAACTAAAATTGATTTGAATTAGGAAAAAAAAATTTTTAAACCCACCCCTACTTGTGACTGTCTAGGACTTAATTGTGTCAGTCAATAAGTGGTGACAGGAGAAAATGCAAATATGAAATACAGTGGTCCCTCGCTATAACGTGGTTCGCCTTTCGCGGTCTTGGTGTTTTGCAGTTTTGGGGGTTTTTTGTGCAATTTTGGATGCCTTTTTTTTTTTTTTTTAAACACAGGGCATTGTGCTCTGCGTCCTGACTGGCTATAGACCATTGTGACTGAATCTCATGCCGTGTCTCCTTTACAGTACAGGATGCGTTCAGGTTGTCAAATTTACATAATCTTCTATCTCTAGCAGTGTGACTCTGTCAGGCGTGGTGTGGAGGCGAGGAAGAAGGAACCCAAACGCAGGACTCGCAGGTACAGAAATGACGGGGATTTATTGGAGCGGGTGAATGAACAAAGCAGGAATGAAGGACTGGCTGACTGAAAGACTGGATGGATGGCTGGCTGACTAACTGAACATACATACGGGGAGACGACAGGAACATCACATGTACATCAAAATCAATGACACGACAGTGAACGAGTAGAAACATAGGGCTTAAATACACAGACTGATGATAATGATAATGAGAGACCGGTGAGTACACAGCTGAACATAATGAACTAATGATAAATGGGAAGAGGACTGAACATAATGCACACAGACCAAGGCTAACACAATAAAACAGGAAGTGGAACAGGCAGTAGATAAACAGTGAACGTGAACTGAAAATACTGGGTCAACGACCCAGAAATCCTGACAGACTCTGAAGTGATGTACTGTATGTTCGTAAGTTTTCTCCCCAACAAAAGCATCAACCTATTGCGGGTTATTTTTAGAACATGACTCCCGCGATAAACAAGGGATCACTATACAACAAACTACACATTTGAGGGAGGATGAAGAATTTGCATATAAAAAAACTGTTTAGTGCATTTTAATTTTGATTTTAAAATCACAATAATCAAAAGAAAAATGTCATTTCCATCTATGGTAATTTCTATTTGGTGCTATGATGGAACGGATGAGGCATTAGCGATAACAGACATGAGTCTAAGTCGCATAGACCACAAAAGGTAGAGCAAATATCTAAATAATATCTAAATTTATCAGAAGACAACATAATCGAGCTCTTGACTTGGTTCAGTGGATGATGATGCTTGATCAGTCTTGTATGTTGGCTTACTCAGTGCAGCAGGTTGCCCAAATAAATATGTTACATAAAGTCCTATACAAAGTCTCAGTCAGTTATATTAAGGTACAAAAGCAGCACTGAAGTGCCAGGCTGACATTAGTTTTGACACATTTTCTATTGTTCCATGTTATATTACAGCGGGCTGGTGCTTCTGCTTTTGGACACTATTTTATCTTTACATAAGCGTTTAAGGTGAGTGTAGCGTGCATTTGTATTCATTTAATGAGGAAAATAGAATATGTAACAAGAATATGCTGAGCTTTTGGAAAATAAGTGCCGTAATTAACTTTGCCACCCTTGTATCCTCCCTTAAAGTGCTGCGTCACACAGAATACTGAACACACACAGGTGAAAACACCATAATAACTTAATCAGTGAGCTGTTTGCGAGTAGTATTTCCCTCCAGGCTCTAGCAGCTCAGGCAAAGCCACTCAGTTCTTCCACTACCTTGTCGCAATTGAAAGAATTGGATTTGCAGCAAGGACAGCTGGCGTGATTATTAAATTCACCGACACAGAAACAAAATACACTTGAACAGAACTTTAGAAGTCAAATAGTAATCATTTGTATACGGTTCAAGTATACCTATAGAAAGTGAGCCACTTTTTTAATTAAAATGCTGAAAGAAAATATCTTTTTTTTTAAATTTCCTATGCATTTCAAAAGTGTCCAAGTTAAAAACAGGAGAAAAATAACAAGAAATTATTTAAAAGAAAACTAATCCTGAACATAAAAGCAGCACTGAAGCAAAAGAAAAACACGAACAATGTAAAAATACGTATGTCAAAAGTTCATAAAATGGCTCAGTAAAGAAAGGATGGTAACCCCTTATTGACAAGGAAAAATCCCCCTTTGAGTCATGATTTCATTTAATTTTTTTGCACTTAGCAAGCAGTTGCCTTGGTCATTGGTCACTGTACCCATGTAAATCATGTCATGCAATGTTTTTCAGAAGGCTGATACAAGATTGCAAAATTAATTGCAACATAAACTCCTTTCAGATAAACAACCACTCTGTATGTTTAAAGCACTCACTGCACAAGAAGCGTAACTTAATTGAGAAAGCATTGCTTTATCCAGCTTCATTAATTAGTGCACATTAAAGTCTCAAATGACGCAAACAGCAGAAGGGTTGTGCTGAGTGCAGACACACACTGGAAGAAATTATGTTTCTAAAGCATAAAATGGTATTACATAAAGTACAAGAAGCAGCTATTAAATTAATGTAAATAATTTAATTAGAACTTTCTCCTTTCTGCTTTATTAGCTATGGCAAGGACATTGGAGGAAGAGTCCTTGAAGGAATAAAACTGTATATTACATTAATAGATGTTTATTATGGACTGTATAATAATATTTTATGCTGAATGTAACTGCGGCTCTGCCCCAGGGTTTTACCTGTTCAGATCTCATCCAAACACCTATGTGTTTGAATGAGAGGTGAGAGTATACTGTGAGAGTATACTGTAACCTCAGTTTACCTGCATATATGTAAGGTGTACTACAGTGGGGCAAAAAAGTATTTAGTCAGCCACCGATTGTGCAAGTTCCCCCACCTAAAATGATGACAGAGGTCAGTAATTTGCACCAGAGGTACACTTCAACTGTGAGAGACAGAATGTGAAAAAAAAATCCATGAATTCACATGGTAGGATTTGTAAAGAATTTATTCGTAAATTAGGGTGTAGGTGCACCTACAACTAGGGCCCAGCTTTCTACTGGAGCCAGCTTGAAACTTGAAAGTCCCCAGGCTGTAGTGATGGGATTTCCGGCTCCCTTTAGAGAGCCGGCTCTTTTGGCGCCCAACCAGCTCTTCGGGTTGTTTTGTTGATTTAATTAATTTATTATTAACAACAATATAAAATTATGCACAAAAGGAGTTACTAATGTAAAAAAAAAAAGTGGTTTTATTTATATATGTTTATATATAAATATATACGGTGGCCCCTAGAGACAAAGCACGTACCAACTCCAAAACACATTTCTAGCATTAACTGAACTTCTAAAACAGAGCTACCTAGATCACTTAAATTACACAATTGAAAGGATATGTGTATTATATATTCAAATAATTAAAAAAAAAAGTTCATTTACCTGTTACTACCACACACCAAATCCGGTCATTGGTACTTCCTGGCTTGTGTACCACTAGGTAACAAAAGCTCAACACTGCCCCTACCATCCTGGAGCACTTCTTTTGTGTTTTGTACTTGTTTTGGAGTTTGTACGTGCTTCAGGGTTTGTACGTGTTTTGGAGTTCGTATGTGCTTTGTCTCTAGAGGCCACCGTAAATATACTTTTATTTATTCACTCCACATAAAATGTAATAAATCATATAATACAAAAAATAATATTTTTACATTTCAACTTTTAACTGTTTAAATTTTCAGCTTTTTCCTTTTAAACAAATTTAAAGTGAAACAGCACAAACCCACAACACAATTAAATATAAATTATAATATGAAAACAAAAAGAACATGCATATTCTCTGTCATATGGACCTGCATGAATAAACTTTCTGAATTCTTTATCATCCGGAACTGAAAATAGTTGTGGATGATTATTATACCTTTCTAATGTGACATTGTTGTCCCTGGATCTCTTTCTCTCTCTTTCCTTCCAGCTTTGTTCCTGTGTTACTGAGAGTGTAACTACCGCCCCTCCCCCCTCTTCCCAGCGCAAAGCACAAGGCTTGCATGCGGAGTGAAGCTGAAAAAAAGTGCGAGAGAGAGGCTGAGAGAAAGAAAAAAAAACCCCCACGGCTCCCAATCAGGAACCGGCTCTAAGAGCTGTTTTGTTCGCGACCGACACATCACTACCAGACTGCAAACCTAACAAAGACATGAACATTCTTGAGTAGGTAGATTCTAGAATCAACAGACACCTTCATGCGCATGCTCTTGAAAAAAAATTGGTGCCATCTGCTTAAAAATGGAACGCAGCTTTTGATAAATGTTCGCAAAAGTTATTTATTTAGCGAGAAAAGAGCAATATGGAGTCCTTGAGAGAAAGAAGACCCAGCAAACTGCACACACTGAGTTGTGCAGTTTCAAAACCAATTGAACAGCATTCACTGATAAGCCAATGTTGTGTATTCGGTTCACCAAGGTGACAAAGTCAACTGTGTCAAAGGCCTTTGGCATTCCAGAAGAAGAACAGCACAGCCATTATTTATTTTTTGCTCTCTATTGCATTAATACTGTTATCCACCATTTTAATAGCAGGAGTTATTATGCGGTGGTGTTTTCTAAAAACATGACTGATGTTGGGAAATGACATGAATTTTGTATTCAATTTCAGTATAAGCTTTATTGGAATCTTTACATCCAGAATTAAAACTGCTGATTGAACAGGAGACTCTCTGCACAACCATAAAGACCCTAAAGAAACAAACATTTTGTTAAAGATGCAGTCAGTAATTTTTGGACATTAATTTACTAGATTTTGTACCCATATTTACTCTCTGTTCCAGCTAATAAAGTTTTACATATGTGGCTAGAGTAAGCAGACTCAAGATATGAATGATCATAACTGTTTTATCATCAGAGAAGGATTTGCCTTCATCAAACAAGTGAAAATGTGAAAGAAAGGAACAGATTGACCGGTCAGGATAAATCAGCTGTAAATACTGACACAGGAGCATTTCCTAAATGGAAGGAGTTTCACAGGGAGAAGGATTTTAAAAGTGACATTGGTAATGCAACCTAAAAATCTAAATGTAACATTTTTTTACATGTCAATATCAAATATTAGTGTAACATTTATCTCCCTTGCAAAAGCATATTTACCGGAACTCTGTAAGTGCTAGTTTTACTAGTTGTCTCACCGTACCACTGGACAGTGCAGTATTTTTGTGACAGTGTCCTGGTCCTGACCTGTTGAGTTTTGTTTATCATGAATTATGTTTAGTTTAATTCTTAGTTTCCTTATGGTGTAGTTTTTTCACCAGCTACAAACGCCCCACACCCACTGTTGAAGCAAACAAAGACCTGGCCAATGAGTTAAATACATTCTGCTGCAGGTTTGAGACGGACAGATTCTCCTCCCCAGAGACATTGTTTCAGACACTGACCCCAACACACCTCCCACCCCTCCCCCCTTCCCCCTCACCCTCCCCAATCCAGACTCAACGACCTCCATCACACCTCTCACCCCCCTTTCCTCCTCCCTGAAACTCAGAATACACACTGAGGATGTGAGCCGACTATTTCAGGATTAGAAGCCCCCAGCCAGACGGTGTCTCACCCTCCTGCCTCAAAACCTGTGCTGAACAGCTGGCTCCCATCTTTACCCGCATCTTCAACAGATCCCTGGAGCTGTGTGAAGTTCCCTCCTGCTTCAAACGCTCCACCATCATCCCTGTTCCCAGGAAACCCACCATTACAGGACTGAATGACTACAGACCTGTGGTCATGAAATCCTTTGAACAACTGGTGTTAACCCATCTGAAGGACATTACAGGCCACCAAATGGACCCTCTGCAGTTTGCCTGCCAGGCAAACAGGTCGATGGATGATGCAGAGAACATGTGGCTGCATTACATCCTGCAACATCTCAACTGCCTGGGAACTTATGCCAGGGTCCTATTTGTGGACTTTTCTGCTTTTAACACCATCGTGCCTGAACTTCTCTCCTCCAAACTCTCCCAGCTCAGCGTGTCACGAGCTACCTGTCAGTGGATCACCAGCTTCCTGACAGACAGGAAGCAGCAAGTAAGGCTGGGGGAGATCACCTCTGAAACTCGGCCCCTCAGTATTGTTAACCCTCTACACTAACGACTGCACCTCTAAGAACTCGGCCGTTAAACTCCTGAAGTTTGCAGATGACACCACCATCATTGGCCTCATTCAGGATGGTGATGAGTCTGCATACCGGCAGGGAGTTGAGCGGCTGGTACTGTGGTGCAGTCAGCACAATCTGGAGCTGAACAAGCTTAAGACTGTAGAGATGACAGTGGACTTCAGGAGACATCCCTCAACACTGCTCCCCCTCACCATGTCAGACAGCCCGGTGTTGACTGTGAAGATCTTCAAGTTCCTGGGTACAACCATCTCCCAGGACTTGAAGTGGGAGACCAAGATCAACTCCATCCTCAAAAAGACACAGCAGAGGATGTACTTCCTGACACAACTGGGGAAGTACAGTCTTCCACAGGAGCTGCTGATCCAGTTCTACACTGCGGTCATTGAGTCTGTCCTGTGCTCCTCCATCACAGTCTGGTATTGTGCAGCCACTAAACAGGCCAGGAGCAGACTGCAGCGGACTGTACGAGCAGCAGAAAGGATCATTGGCGCCTCCATCCAGGACCTGCACCTCTCAAGAACCAGGAAACAGGCAGGGAAAATTATCACAGACCCCTCACACCCTGGACACAGACTTTTTTATCTGCTGCCCTCTGGCAGATGGTATAGAAGCCTGCGGACCAGGGCCACCCGACATAGGAACAGTTTCTTTCCCCTCGCCATCTCCCTCCTAAACAGTTGACCTGTCACACTGCTCCCACTAGCAGACTGCAACTGCACCTTATGTACATTCTGTGGTATTCATTCCACCTCATTTCATTTCTATCATCCTGAATTTTATGTATGTAAGTTTAGATTACTTGGTTATTTATAGTTGGTTTACACAGCTTTGTGTATGTATTTGTATGCATGTGTAATGTATATATAGACACGTGTGTGTGTGTGTATGTGTGTGTGTGTGTGTGTGTGTGTGTGTGCGTGCGTGTGTGTGTGTGTGTGTGTGTGATTTACATTGTTGTGCTGAGAGTCACCATCTAAATTCCTTGTATGTGTCTGCACATATACATGGCCAATAAACACGATTCTGATTTCTGATTATACTTTCTGCTTCCCTCATGTTCTTTGTATCCTGTCTAGCCTTTGACACAGTGTTGGATGTTCCTGTTATGTTATTTCCTCCTTTAT
The DNA here is from genome assembly GCF_057382185.1 of Mchenga conophoros. Taxonomy (NCBI): domain Eukaryota; kingdom Metazoa; phylum Chordata; class Actinopteri; order Cichliformes; family Cichlidae; genus Mchenga; species Mchenga conophoros. The sequence continues at coordinate 15,164,045 of NC_140527.1, read as the reverse complement.
TTTTTTAACTCTTGGTCACCTTTCTATGTTATGTATTCAGATTTCTTCCCCTCCTCTTATTTCCTGAATTCTTAAATTTCCCTGAGTTTATTTTTGTTCATTGTCATGTCATATAATTATTTTTTACTGTTGTCCCCATGCTCCCGGGGTTACCCCCTAGCATGTCCCCTGTTTTTCATAGGCTTGGTTTTCGTCTGCCTTTTGGATGATTCTTTTTTTGCCCACAATAAAAGCTTCATTCTTACTTAATTACTGCCTGCTTGTGAGTCTGATTTAAGGGTTCATGTTTATCATTTAACCATGACATATTTCACCTCCTAACATTCCAAAATGAACAAAAAAAGAGAGTGGTGTAAATAACCTTCTTCCAAATGGGGAAGGGGGGTGTGCCAAGCTATTATCACAAATAAAGGGCCAGAACTCAAAAGAGCTTGTAGAACAGACTTGTTGGTATTTTTCTTTGAATTTGATCATCAACTATTCGTTTTGGTTTTGAGAAGAGAGTCATGTTGAAGTTTTTTTTTTTTTTTTTAACTTTCCAGCAGCCTCTGTTTGTACGTTACTTATTATTGAAGTCTTACATTTTAGGTTACCTTTACTTTTGGTTTCTGAGCATTTTGTTTAATCAGAGTCTGGTTTTCAATTAATTGACTTGTTATTATGTTGTATTTTGAAGTATTGTTTATCTTCTGCTTTGTTTTTTTAATGGTTTATTTTCTAGGGTTGTTCTTTGAGTCTTCTAATCTAATATTTGTTACTTTGACTTTTGTCTGTCCTTCTTCTGTCTCATCTTTGCCTTTCAGTATCTTCCCGTCTCTGTCCTCCCTGTGTTAAGTCAATCTCTTTCCCAGTTTACTAGTTGTGTCTCACTTGTGTTATTTTGGTAATCATTATCTGTTGTGTCTTGTATTTCCCAGTCCCGTTATGCTATTGTTTTCACCTGTGCTTAGGTCCTCACGTTTTTCCCCTTACATCATCTCCTCATATTGCTCTGTCTTCCCTTGTCTGTAATGTAGCCTGGCACTGAAATATTAATCACTGCTGTTGTTTGTTCATTCATGAGAGAGCATGCTCTCTTAATGCTCTGCCTCCACAGACTGGGAGGAGCAATTACAAGGACACAACTTTTGATCAACTTCCTGTTATTGTGTTTGATGAAAACCCTCGTGAAGAACCCTGTCCTAGTGCTGGTTTGTCTATGTTAGCACAGCTGCAGCGGATTCTACATGAAGATAACATCATCTATAAGCTGTATGAGAACAGCTGGAGGCAGCTTGCAACATACTTGAACCTGCCATTTAGAGATATACAAATGCTCTCAGGACTGCTGTAGTGTGTGACAGCGTGGCACCTTTGATGCCAACATCACTACAAGAGCCACAGCAGTGATCATCCATTTGCACAGCAGTTGCGGCAGTCGCTCACATTTTCTAACTCTATCCTTGCATAACTGTATAAGTTTCTTGTCACCACCAGTTGACCACCACCATCATGCCCGAATTCATTTACTTTTCTCTGACGTTTAGATTTGTCACACTGGACACTACCGATGGATATGGAACTCCAGGCCTGTTATGAAATTTGAAGCTTGAGATTTTATTATCAAGAAATAGTTGTGAAAAAACTGTTCTCCTGCTAAAGATTATGAAAATAGACATGATAAACTGCAATACCTACTTTTGCTTACTTTTCTTTAAATGTCTAAAGCCTTCAAAGGAAAGATATCATGGTCCTGCATCCTACCACCACTGTGGAAAATGAGAACAAGGAGGTCATTAATCTAGCAACCACAGACAAGTGGCAGACATCCTGGAACTGTACTATGATGGAGAAGGAGGTTTTTATCTAACCATGGATACGTTTTCTAAAGAGAGAAGGCTGATTGAGATCTGCTCATGTGCAGATAAGAGCCGTTATGAATAAATGCTTTTGAGATAAAATGTATAACAATGCGCAAGTAGCAAGATAGAGAACAGAATGATTTTCCTCTTCACCTCTTCAGGCAGGTGCTTGGAATACACCACAGTCTGGACATGGTGCATAGCGCTAAAAGAAATTGCTGGTGTAAGTTAAAGGGTGGTGTCTTCATGTTGTTCTTTAAAAAATCACTACGTACATTATTTATTGTTATCCATGTTTGTTTTACTTTTCCTTCAAGGCAGCGAAGATCAAAGGGCAATCACCATTTGTGTTGCTGTTGTAAGACAGCTGAGCAGTTTTTTGTTGTTGGTGTGCTGGCTCAGTCACTGCAAAATGAAGAGCTTACCTGCTCTCCACCTGCCTGCCAATTCTCCAGCCAGCCAAGTATTCCTCCTGAGTACTCCTGAGGAGTATGGACAATTCAAGAAACCTTTTTTAAGTAATATGTCATATGAAAAGGCATGGAAAGAGCTATACAACATATTTAATTTTTTCAATATAATGCCCTGTGACAATTTGTTCTTACAGCTCACAATAAAGTCAATAAAAGAAAAACACACTGAAGGTTATATGTTGATAGGTACGCAGCAGGAAGATTAATGTTGGGAAATTCAACTTGAATTCAATTTTAAAAAATCTGTTCTGGTCCTGGTTTTTACTTCTTCCCAGTCATATTCAGGTTACCTCAGAAGCTGGAATTCTCGGGGAATGTTGTTCCCAATTAAATGTGTCTCAGTAGTAAAATCAAAAAGTGGTGATAATGTAAGTCATTCTTCACATTAGATCCACTTAACCTTTATTTACTTACATTTTAAGAGTGTCGTCTTTGCACACTTCCTGATTATAGAGTTAAACTAGAACTAGTTGGATCCAGAGGTAGTTAGAACTATACAATTTTAAAATCACTAAACTGTCATAGAGCAAGAGGTGGGGGAGCGGTTACCAGTTTGCTGCAGGGCTAACACAGTGAGAGACAGACAACCATTCACACTTACTGACAATTTTAGAATCACCGATTAACTTAACCCCACTAAGTGCATGAACTGTGGGAGAAATACCCAGAGAGAACCCATGGAGACACGGGGAGTACAAGCAAACTCCACACAGAAAGGCCCTGGCCAGATGGTGGATTTCAACCCAGTGTTAAACACTGTGCCACAGTGCTACTTTCACTATATATAGGAACAGTAGTTATTCCTAAACACTTAATAATTTAGTTAAATCCTCTGAATTAAAACTAAAAGTCTGCACATCAATCATTTTGAAATCCACTGTGGTAGTATACAGAGGCAAAGTTTGGCTGTCATTTTTCAAACACTTAAGGACATTTCTGACTGTATTAAATAAATCTAATTGACTTTGGTATACCTCCATGCTAGTGATGTTATTTCTACTTAAAGTCTTTGTTAAATTGTTAAATGTCCCACTTTATATGAGCCTACTTAATGCATAAAGTCTTGACACAAGGGCACTTTGGACGTCAAGGGGCAGAGGAGCAGGCGCTCGAGCACTCTTAGCCATGTGCCTGCCTGGCATGGTCTTTGGCTCCAATCCAGTTCTGTGCCTAAACATTATTCACAGTGATTCACATTCAGCACTGCTTTGCATGTGTGCTCACAGGCACACAATGATCCAGAGCTTTAAACCATTTCAGTAACATGGCTACAGAGATACAGTATTAAAAAAATATTTTCATGTTTAAAGTGAAAATATTTTAAACAATAATTTTTTGAAACGTTTACGCAGCTTATGTTGGCATTAAAGCTGTGAGGTCTAAGTGATCCTTGATGATGAGAAGAAAAGGCAAAAAGGACTTTCCTAACCTTAAAAAGTTTAGGCACTGAAATGGAAGAGAAGTCTTAAAATTCTTTTAAAGCCTGTTGGTCACTTGAAGCCATGCCTGAGCCCCACGTGTCAGCTGAGAGGTGGTGAAAGGTAAAGTGGATGTGACAGATCATGAATCAGGAAGTCAAACTGTGTCTTCCCATCTGGAACCGCAAATCCTTTATTAGCTGGTTAATACACAATCAGTAAGGAATGCACATGCACGCACACAGTTGCGCAGGAAACCAGGGTCACATGGTGTACAAGAACAAGAGAGGGCAGAAGATTACACACATACACACACACACACACACACACACACACACACACACACACACACACACACACACACACACACACAATGTGGCTCATTAATGTTAAATTATACTCAGCACATTCTGCCGTAATGGAACAAGACTGAGAACTAACAGTTCTTCCTCTCCACTCACTGAATGATAAATGACAGTGTAAGTTGAACACTGTAGAATGATAAATGAGGGATAAAGCAGGTGAGGCTATGTTACAGAATATAAAGTGTGTTTAGCAGACCATGATAAAAGCTGTACAACACTCTATTCACATTACTGCTGTTTAAGTGTTAGCTGTCAACACTTTTAATAACTTTACTAAAACAGAGTAGACTTATTTGCCAAACTGTGACTATTTTAATCATTGCAAATTATTGCAAAAGTCTGCAAAGTCTCTGCAAAGTTTTGGGGGATTAAGTAGTTTGGAGTCATTTGTAAAACTATGAAAGAGTAGACTCAGATCACCGACAAACAAATTTGGAAGACTTATTCACTTCAGTTCAGTTCAATTCAATTTATAGAGCGCCAAATCACAACAACAGTCTCCTCAAGGTGCTTTACATTGTAAGGTAGAGCCTACAATAACAGGATTATTTACAACAGGATTTGGGTGAATAAAGGACAGGCGGTTATTCAGACTATGTCTTAATTCAATAATGGTGTTCAGGGAGTATCTGCAATTGTACTCATTGTAACTGTAAAAAGTCCAAACTTCTCTGAACCTCTCCAAAACCTTAATTTTGGTGTTTGTTCTAACCATTAAGAGGTGAAACTGCTGCTGTTTTTCATTGTCTTGCTACATAATAAGCCCCAGACAATCACACTACCGTCACAGTGTTTAACTATGATGTTCTTTTTATGAAACACTGTCATTTTTACGCCAGATGTAAGGGGACACAGATTGCATTAGTAACATATATTTCAGAATTTACTAATAAAAAACAGCACAATAATTAAAATAATAATTCAATTATTTTAGAAGAAGAACATTATGTACAGTACAGAAGGTTACATCACCAGGCTGGTTGGCTGACTGAGGTCCATCCATCCATCCATCTTCATCCGCTTTATCCGGGGCCGGGTCGCGGGGGCAGCAGCCTAAGCAAAGAGGCCCAGACCTCCCTCTCCCCAGCCACCTCCTCCAGCTTATCCGGGGGAATACCAAGGCGTTCCCAGGCCAGCTGAGAGATATAATCTCTCCAGCGTGTCCTGGGTCTGCCCCGGGGCCTCCTCCCGGTGGGACATGCCTGGAACACCTCACCCAGGAGGCGCCCAGGGGGCATCCTTGTCAGATGCCCGAACCACCTCAGCTGGCTCCTTTCGATGTGGAGCAGCAGCTGCTCTACTCTGAGCCCCTCCCGGATGGCCGAACTTCTCACCTATCTCTAAGGGAGAGGCCAGCCACCCTTCGGAGGAAGCTCATTTCTGCCGCTTGTATCCGCGATCTCGTTCTTTCGGTCACTACCCACAGCTCGTGGCCATAGGTGAGGGTAGGGACGTAGATCGACCGGTAAATTGAGAACTTCGCTTTTACACTCAGCTCCCTCTTCACCACGACGGACCGGTGCAGCGTCTGCATTACTGCAGCTGCAGCCCCAATCCGTCTGTCGATCTCCGGCTCCCTTCTCCCATCACTTGCGAACAAGACCCCGAGATACTTGAACTCCTCCACTTGGGGCAGGAACTCATCCCCGACCCGGAGTGGGCACTCCACCCTTTTCCGGCTGAGAACCATGGCCTCAGATTTGGAGGTGCTGATCCTCATTCCCGCTGCTTCACACTCGGCTGCGAACCGTTCCAGTGCGAGCTGGAGGCCCTCACCCGATGAAGCCAACAGAACCACATCATCTGCAAAAATCAGAGATGAGATTCTGAGGCCACCAAAGCGAAAGCCCTCCGCCACTTGGCTGCGCCTAGAAATCCTGTCCATAAAAATTATGAACAGAACCGGAGACAAAGGGCAGCCCTGGCGGAGCCCATCACCCACCGGGAACGAGTCCGACTTATTGCCGGCAATGCGAACCAAGCTCTTGCAACGGTTGTATAGGGATCGAATGGCCCGTAGCAATGGGCCAGACACCCCATACTCCCGCAACACCTCCCACAGGACACCCCGAGGGACACGGTCGAATGCCTTCTCCAAGTCCACAAAACACAAAAAACTATGACTGAGGTCATAGAATTAAATTATTTTATGTTAGCTAACCAATAACAGAAAAAATACCTCACAGGAAAATAAGGACACTAAAACTAAAGATTAGTTTAAGGCAGGGGTGGCCAACCAGTCAGAGACCAAGAGCCACTTTTTTTTTACTGTGTTACCGCAAAGAGCCACATCATACGCATGGGCACACATGAACATCACCCATCCTTTCCTCCCTCTCTCTCTCTCTCTCTCTCTCTCTCTCACACACACACACACACACACACACACACACACACACACACACACACACACACAAAATACACACATTCTGCTCAGCCAGATTTATTGTAAATGTCACACACCAACATGATAATGACTCCTACAGTACTAAAACCACAGGCCAGTCATTTTCAACAATTGTGCGCACTGTCTCACACACACAAACTCTCAGTTCAACCAAGTCCATAAACAAAAATATAATAATCTACAATAGCATTTACTTTTACAATGCATGTTGTTTAATGGGACTTCTGGCATTCCTTGCCTTGAACAATCCTCTTCAAATCTGGCTTGTATTCCGTTGTTGCCACTCGAAGCAATTCTTTCACATGAGTGTCAGTCAGAACAGATCGATGCTTTGATTTCACATTTTTTAGGGTAGAAAACACAGACCCGCAGACGTATGTTGACCCAAACATTGACAGTATCTTAAGAGCAGCCCGTTTGACATTGGGGTATTTCTCCATTGGCATACTTTTCCAGATCTCAATGGTCCCTTCCCTTAAAGCAGGTTTCAATTGGTCCTCCTCACAAAGATCGATCATCTCCAACTCAGCCGCAGCTTCATCTGTGACTAGCGAGACTTTCAAACAGCCGGTCTCTGCATTCAATGGGTCGACGAGGAACGTAATCTGTGGCCTTTTCAATTGTAGATCATGGAACCGGGTCACAAAGCTTTCGTGCAAGTTTTCAATCAGCGTTGCATATCTGGCTCTTTGCTTACTCAGGGCAGCGCTGGTGACTTGCCCGCTTGGCTTTTAGCAGAGTGGGAAAATGCGTTAAATCTCCCTTTTGAATATGTGTCTTGAACAGCTTCAGTTTGTTGACAAACGCAAACACACTTTGCACCAGGTCAGGCAGCATTTTTAACTTACCCTGCAGGGTCAGGTTCAGTCTGTCCAAGTGACACAGCATGTCGACCAAAAAGGCCAGATCCATAATCCACTTGAGGTCCGAGAGCTCGGGATAGTCCTTGTCCTTCTCTTCCATAAACAGTTTCACGGCATCCAAAAGCTCAAAGAAGCGAGAGAGTACCTGGCCTTTTGACAGCCACCTCACAGTGCAGCGGCAGGTCACCTGGAAGCCCTTGGTCCAGCTCAGCAATGAGATTCTTGAATTGACTGTGGTTAAGCACATGTGTGCGGATATAGTTGACGTTTTCCATCACAGGCTTCATGACGTTATCTAAATTCAATGATTTAGACACGAGTTGCTCCATGTGGATGATGCAGTGGAAATTCCAAAAGTCAGGAATAGTTCGGTCAGCTTTGCACAGCCCCACAAGCCCGTTCACAGATCCCATCATGGCTGGCGCTCCATCCGTGGCTATTGCAGTTCATTTCGTTATGGGCAGATTTGCTTTTTCTAATGCAGCCATCATGGTTTCTTTCACATCTGTGCCACGGGTTCTGTCTTTTAATGGCACAATATCCAGGAGTTCTTTGATCACACAATCGTTTGACACAGACTGTGCAAATATTGCCAACTGAGGCTTGTCTTGTATATCACAACTCTCATCCAATGCGACACTAAAATACTCACATGCTTGAAGGTCAGAGTGCAACTGTGTTTCAATAGCCGTGTTAATGTCCGATATTCTGTGTTCAACAGTGTGGCGGGACAGTTGGACGTCTGATACCATGCGTTTTAATTTGTCGTTTTCAGGAGACAAGATTTCAACAATGTCACTGAGGCATTTTTTAACGAACTCCCCTTCATCGTATGGCTTTTTAGCCCGTGCAATGTTCCAAGCTAGCTGATAGGATGTGAGCGTTATGGTCTCTGACCGCTTCGTAAATTTTTAGAAAAACTGTATGTTTCAAAGTGGCCAACTCGTGCTTGCGAAGTTCAATCCCTTTTGGGTCGATGGTTCTGGTCGATGTTAGCATGGAGTGAGCTGAAGTGGCGCTGAAGAAGCTTTGAAATGCGCTAATGACGTCTGACATATAAGGCAGAATGGCTTGCCATTGCATTCAACAAAAAAATATAAACTCTCCCTCTCTGTTAAAAACGTCCTGTGTTCATCTTCATATTTTCTTTTTGCTGTGTATCTTTTCCTTGCCATTTTAAGGGCAAACTTGCTCCTACTGGGAAACTTTGCGGTATTTTCATCTCACACACATGGCCATTTGATGAAAATACCGTATTGAACTCAAGCAAAGCGAACGTGCACATTTTAAAACAACAACACAAAAAACCCCCCAAAACACAAACTTTGATATGAACGTAAGAGCCGCATGAAACCAGGCAAAGAGCCGCATGCGGCTCGAGAGCCGCGGGTTGGCCACCCCTGGTTTAAGGGGATCATCGTCATCATCAGTAGGTGGAGCGTCTGCCCCGCCCGGGGTTGACCCTGAACAATCCCCCCTGCACTTTTCATGTAGCTAGGCTGTTAAAGTTTATCTACTGATGGGTTTACTGCAACTGACGACTCGTTAAATTAAGGTGAATATGAAATGAAATGAAAAAAGACACACAGCTTATCATTTTACTTCTTGAAGTTATTTGAACAACTTAAAGAAATCCAGTTGCTTTCTTTCAAGCTCTTAAGAAAGTCAACCTGATCCACAATCTTGGCAAATCGGGTGATTTCAGTGCTAACTTTGTCACGGCTCAACGGCACGAGGGAACAGGGATGGACACAGGCGCAGAAACCAACCCGGAAGCGAGGTGACAGAAAACAAATGATTTATTTCCGCCCACAGGGAAAACAAAGGTGAAACACAAAGCGACGCCACCACACTAGTGGCGCGTAGGATTCGTCTGTGAAACTGAGGGCGACCTAGACACCTCTAGGAGACGGCTGAACAGCGGGGACAGCGGGGAGGTAGAAACAGGACTAGGTAGGGGCCGGGGCACTGGAACAAGAGGAGATCACGATCAGAGGGATCCAGCAGACAACCAATAATCCTCCGCAGTTGAATTGAATTGCCTTACTTGGTTTCAGATGGAGGGGACAGGTGGAGCGGAAAACCCGGAAGCGGTCGAGGCGTGGGGAGGCAGGCAGGTGAGCAGTGGGTCGGCAGGCCACGTTGTGTGAGCAGCTGGCGGCCCAGGTCCAGGAGGACGGGAGCGAGGGGAACAAGATCTCCACTCCGGGTGCTATCGCTGAGGACAAGAAAAGACAGGTCAGTCATCACACGGCGTTAAGACAAGGTTTTAGGATGCTCCACTGAACTAACATGGGAATAGCAGATACTCAGGCGATGAGTGGTTGAGAGCGCAGGTCTGATATACCGCTGGCACGATTGCTCACAGGTGGTCAGCCAGGGAGGGGCAACCGGACTCCGCCTAAAGGAGGAGGAGCCGCTGTCTGAGACCTGCAGGTGCCCAACCAGACCATGACAAACTTAGGCTCAGCTTATGCTCTTCAACATATCCAATTGGCTAATTAATTTAAGTTGTTTTACAGTAGCAAGCTACCTCCTTTTCATGCCTGATCTGACTTAATGTTTTATGTTTAGCATCTTGCAAGATAACTTGACATAATAACTTACACAGAAATGTGCAGATTACAGAAAATCCAAATTTGTGCACCCGCTTTGTATTTTTGAAGTCATTAAAAAGACATGCTGTACAATCATTTGACCCTGGAAAAATAACAGTTCAAAGAAATCGATTAAAATCCCCAAACTATCCATCATTGTCCATGATGAGTGTACTTCTGATCACAGACAATTACATATCCACATCAGCTGTCCATTGACTTCTCCTTTGTCACAAGGAGGCATCACAGCAAGTAGCTCTGCGTGTTTGATTTGGCAGATTTCTACACCAGATGCTTTAATTTAAGTCTCCATCTGGAATCAAACCAGGAAGCATTAGCTTGCCAATTAGCCTATTTGTTAAACCTCTGCTACAGAGACTTCAACTCAAAAATCAAGGACCACAATGCCAAAAATGTACCAACAGCAATAATTAATTGTGAGAATGATTGAGAGTTCACCAAAGATCTGCTGCACCAACCAGGCATGCCAGATCCTCCTGCTCCCAATGAGAATGGGTGACAGATAAAGGAAGAGGGAGGGAGGTATTTATAGACACATGACAGGAATACGAGAGTCTGAAGTGTGGTCTTAAAATTATCTCCAGTATTGTGTCTCTGAAAGCATTCTCCTACTTTCCTCATATCATATCTCGTTATATAATCTTCCTGAAATGACTCCACTGAAATCAATATAACCTAATATAGGTCTACTTAACCTCAGACCATTCCAACATGAAAATGAGTTTGATGTCCTTCTAAAGCACTCGCTGGGAGCCAAATGAATTATAGAAGGGACTTGAATGAACTCCATCCGACTTCAATCGCAACTCGATAACTCTCGGTGTCTGAAGATGACTTCAGTGACCGGAAGATGAGTGGAGCACGCACAGTGACTTGATACTGTTGTTAGAAGCCCCTACACAGTACATATGGAGCCATAGGACTGCAGTCATTTAGTGATGACTGCAAAGAGCTTTGAGCGTACTGTATATAGAAGTTTTGTGCCAAAGGGAAAAAAAGATATTGTGATTAAAGTACCTCAGATATATATGAGCATGTTTGTGTCTATGAGTGTGTGTGTTTGTGTGTGTGCTTGATTGAACTTTGAAAGACTTACTGCGTGGCTACCTACATACATCTATCGTTTAACCCACGCACACACCTACACACACACAAACTACTTGTGAACTTGGTCTTGAACTGCTCTGTGCAAGATTCCTGAGGCAAAAAAACTATGTATGTTGTGTGTATGTGTGTGAGTCTGTGTATGTGCGCGTGTGCGCATGTGAAGTGGAAAATCAACATAGCCAGTCTGTATCACATGCCCTGGGGAGTAGACCAATCAATAATGGAATGAACTGCAATACATCCACTCTGTCTCTCTCTCTCTCTCTCTCTCTCTCACACACACACACACACACACACACACACAAACACACACACACACACACACACACACACGTTGCTGTCCCAAGGGGGTTGTTTGGGTGTGTGTGTGTGTGTGTGTGTGTGTGTGTGTGTGTGTGTGTGTAATATATAGAGACTAAGAAAAGAGGGAAAAGGAAAATGTGTATATGTGAGAACATGTCTCTCACACACACACCAAGCCACAGGGAGCTAAGGTGCTTCCTGCAGGTGTTGTTGATATTGTGAATGTAAATCCAGGCTTTGTAGCACGTAGTCTCATAACCAATGCTGCAGGGTCTCACTTGAACTCACAGCTTATAAACTCATCATAGGGAACATTTCACTTCACTTATCTGCTCGATTACTAGTTATTATTCTGGGTCTTCCAGAGTCCAACACTCTTTCTTCAAAAACGTCATATTACTCAGCACTCGTACCAGTAAATTCTGATAAAGTCTGCTCAAAACATTTAGCAGCTTTTTACCAAAGAAAGTTTAAAATGCTTTTTTTCTCAACAAACTATATTTCTACAGCTAAAATGCAAGCTTATGAACATATTGGTTTTAACAGCAGTTTGGCTCATCCCACCAAATAAATTTCAGAAGCCGTACTGCATACATTTATCATAGGGATATAACCTGAAGGCAAAGTTGCCATAACATTATATCTGCTGACAGGTGATGTGTATACCAGATTATCTCTTCATCATGGCACCTGTTAGTGGGTGGGATACAGTGGGGCAAAAAAGTATTTAGTCAGCCACCGATTGTGCAAGTTCCCCCACCTAAAATGATGACAGAGGTCAGTAATTTGCACCAGAGGTACACTTCAACTGTGAGAGACAGAATGTGAAAAAAAAATCCATGAATCCACATGGTAGGATTTGTAAAGAATTTATTCGTAAATCAGGGTGGAAAATAAGTATTTGGTCAATAACAAAAATACAACTCAATACTTTGTAACATAACCTTTGTTGGCAATAACAGAGGTCAAACGTTTACTATAGGTCTTTACCAGGTTTGCACACACAGTAGGTGGTATTTTGGCCCATTCCTCCATGCAGATCTTCTCGAGAGCAGTGATGTTTTGGGGCTGTCGCCGAGCAACACGGACTTTCAACTCCCGCCACAGATTTTCTATGGGGTTGAGGTCTGGAGACTGGCTAGGCCACTCCAGGACTTTCAAATGCTTCTTACGGAGCCACTCCTTTGTTGCCCGGGCGGTGTGTTTTGGATCATTGTCATGTTGTAAGACCCAGCCTCGTTTCATCTTCAAAGTTCTCACTGATGGAAGGAGGTTTTGGCTCAAAATCTCACGATACATGGCCCCATTCATTCTGTCCTTAACACGGATCAGTCGTCCTGTCCCCTTGGCAGAAAAACAGCCCCATAGCATGATGTTTCCACCCCCATGCTTCACAGTAGGTATGGTGTTCTTGGGATGCAACTCAGTATTCTTCTTCCTCCAAACACGACGAGTTGAGTTTATACCAAAAAGTTCTACTTTGGTTTCATCTGACCACATGACATTCTCCCAATCCTCTGCTGTATCATCCATGTGCTCTCTGGCAAACTTCAGACGGGCCTGGACATGCACTGGCTTCAGCAGCGGAACACGTCTGGCACTGCGGGATTTGATTCCCTGCCGTTGTAGTGTGTTACTGATGGTGACCTTTGTTACTTTGGTCCCAGCTCTCTGCAGGTCATTCACCAGGTCTCCCCGTGTGGTTCTGGGATCTTTGCTCACCCTTCTCATGATCATTTTGACCCCACGAGATGAGATCTTGCGTGGAGCCCCAGATCGAGGGAGATTATCAGTGGTCTTGTATGTCTTCCATTTTCTGATGATTGCTCCCACAGTTGATTTTTTTCACACCAAGCTGCTTGCCTATTGTAGATTCACTCTTCCCAGTCTGGTGCAGGTCTACGATACTTTTCCTGGTGTCCTTCGAAAGCTGTTTGGTCTTGGCCATGGCGGAGTTTGGAGTCTGACTGTTTGAGGCTGTGGACAGGTGTCTTTTATACAGATGATGAGTTCAAACAGGTGCCATTCATACAGGTAACAAGTGGGGGACAGAAAAGCTTCTTACAGAAGACGTTACAGGTCTGTGAGAGCCAGAGTTTTTCCTTGTTTGAGGTGACTAAATACTTATTTTCCACCCTGATTTACGAATAAATTCTTTACAAATCCTACCATGTGAATTCATGGATTTTTTTTTCACATTCTGTCTCTCACAGTTGAAGTGTACCTCTGGTGCAAATTACTGACCTCTGTCATCATTTTAAGTGGGGGAATTTGCACAATCGGTGGCTGACTAAATACTTTTTTGCCCCACTGTATATTAAGAAACAAGTGAATATGTTGTCCTCAAAGTTGATGTCAGAAGCAGGAAAAATGAGCGGGTTTGACAAGGGCCAAATTCTGATTGCAAGGGAACTGGGTCAGAGCATCTGCAAAACTGCAGCTTTTGTGGGGTGTCCCGTCAAAAGAATCAGTGGTGGACAAGCCAAGGTTCAATAATGCCCGTAGAGAGTGAAGCTGGCTTTCTGGTCTGATCAGACGAACTGCATCTCAAATGTCTAAAAAAAATAATGCTGGTTTTGATAAAAAGGTGCACTCAGTGAAAGAGTAAACAGTGCATCACAGTTTGTTGCTTTGTTATGGGGCTGCATAGTGGGAGACCAGTCAGAAGGCTCATGCTGGCTCTTGGCTCCTGTAGTCCATTTGTATGTTAACTTTGACAGGTACCATCTACGTGGTGGTTCAGGAATGGTTTGAGGAGCACAACAACAAGTTTGATGTGTTGACTTGGCCTCCAACTTCCCCACCTTTCAATCCAATTGAGCATCTTTGGGATCTAATGGACAAACAAATCCAATTCATGGAGTCCCCAGCTAACGACTTACAAGACTTAAAGGATCTGTTACAAACATCTTAGTGCAGATACCACAGCAGACCGGCCTTCAGGGTTCTACTGGAGTCGTTGTCTCAATGGGTCAGAGCTGCTTTCGCAGTGAAGGGAGGACCAACACAATATTAGACAATCTTTGATTTAAAAGTTCTGTCTAAATAAAAATGGTTAGTTTTAACCTTCCCACAAAGATTGCCACAGAGTTGCAAGAACTGCTTGGAGAAGGACTTTAGGTATCTCGCAGGTGTGGCCAGGGCAGACAGCAGTCTATGGATCAACACTACATGAAACCAGAAACACATTACCTTGACTCAGGTCCTGTTATCATAAACTCAACTCAACAGCTTTTCCAATATAAAAAAAAAAAACGTTTCAACTGGGTCATCTCAGTGTAAACTCAGGTTTTGGACAATAAGAGGTACTCTCAAAGTAGTACTTTGATGATTTAGATGAATTATGTGTTCACTTCCCTTATTTATAGCTATACTAGTTAATAGCCTTAACACATATTTATCACACATGTTTATCTCTAAATTCTTGCCTTTCTAAGTAATTGTATGCATTGCAGTAGCAGTAATTAAAAACGAAACCTGCAGTTCCTACAATGTCCACTTGAGGCAACTGAGGCTAGCTCCAAAAGCCAATCAATCTCCATAACTACAATGTAAAATTGACCAACTTTACTGCGATAAAAAGTATGTTTATAGTTGAAGTTTGGCCTCTATGGAAAGTTGCCCATAAAGTGGGTGAATTATTATTATTTTTTACTTATTCTTTTTAATGCATCAAAATTGATAGGGCTTACATTTATGGATGTGGGTGTTTGTGTAGCTGACTGGTGTCTGCTCACTGAACTGGCTCTCACCACTGTTTTTGTGCTGTTTGTGTATTTTGGAGCTTCATTAAATTATCTGATGAATAATATGGCTAGCTTCAGGGTTGGTGAGTGAAACTATAATAATGTTGAGGATTTAAGGTGCAGAGCACAGTCACATCCATATAACCTGCTCTCTGTAGACTTTCCCAGGCAGAGTTTATATGTGGCAACATCCCTGATGATGATGATGATGATGCTAAAAATAAGAAAATAATAATAAAAAAGTAGCTGCACTAATGAACATATTTTAATTTTTATCACATATGGCATACGTGTTCATGGTATAATGAGTCACCGCTATCGCACATTCCAGAACATGTCAGAAATCATCATCTTCATACTTGCCGTTAACATAATAGGTCATGTGGGAGAGGAAGTAAAGATTGTTTCAACACAGTAAAAATCATCTTAATACTGAAACATGGTATGCTGTGTATGTGTGTGTGTGGGAGAGAGAGAGAGAGAGCAGAGTAATTCTTTCCTGTAGTCCATGAGTCTGATGTTGTGTCTGTTGAGATTGAAATCTCTGGTTGATTTTACGCACGATGTCCTCCCAGCACTACTGCACATACAACAGACGAAGCATTTCAGACACTGAGAATGACCAAATTAGTGGCACAGTTAATGCAACGCATGCCACCCTGCAGAGACCAGGGAGAGAGAGAGAGAGACTGCAGAGTACTGTCTCTCTCTCTCGTCCCCTGATTTCACTCTATCTCTCATGATGGAAGAGAGCATCCGCTGTAAATCTGGAATGGTTGGATGCACAACACACACATGCACACACACAGAGGTGGTGAATCTAGGCTGGTTGCTTCTTTTATAAATGAGCTCTGCTGTGCAGGGAGGTCTGCAGTGATGACGCTGCAGAACCAGGACGCCGTGGCTCGCGCACACACACTGCAGAATCAAACACTGGCACACTAGACAAGTAAACACACATTCCATATACATGTGATTAGGAATGTGTAAGTTTGGGGCTAAGTGCCCTGGAAGCCCCTGACTGATCTGCTTCTCTGTAAATGGACTAATTATTATGTAGTGCTTTTCTTCTCACACAAGCACTTTGTTTTTTTATAGCTAAATGCTTTCTTTCTAACTTTAACATTTAGACAGAGACACATTATTTTAGATCAACTTGGGGTTAAATATCTTGCCCAAGGACACTTGGCAGGCTGGACCCAGTGATTGAACTACCAACCCTGCAATCAGTCTCCTTTATGTTCAGTGATTGATGAACGAATGCATATCAGCATTATACACGCAAACACATCTGCTCCCTAATACATTCACACAGCGATTTAAAAACAGCCTCCCTGATACTTACAGTTTGGCTTTTCACCAGTAAGCAGTGACCCGATGTTAATGCGTCGGAGTAAAAAACTCGGATTGCTGATGCAGCGTTTCCTCTATCACACCGACTCATCTTCTGTTGATTAATGTGAATATTTAATACTTAAATCACAATACCCTGTTGCCATACTTTGTCAGTGCAGCCACCAGTACACAGCTGAAACAGATTGCATTATGGGTGTGTTCAGGTAGTGTACTGAGTGGGTCATTTAAGTTCATGTACGGGACTGCAATAGAAAAACACAGCAGAAACACTTCTGTTTGAGGATCACAGACGTAGTTTCCACTTCCCTGCAACTGAGATGAGCCCTGTAGCTTCTGGAAGCACATTGTTTTTCAGCAGGCAGGCTCAGAACACAGTGGAGCATTTGATAGCCTTTTTGCCTTTTTTTTAGCCCTTTTTTTTCCAATTTCAAATCACGTTTATTTCTCCTCTGTTGCCAACTCACAACAACAGTCACCTCAAGGCACTTCATGTTGTAAGGTAAACAGCCTACAACAAAAAAACGACAGTGTTCCCACATAGCAAAATTGGTATGGCCCGGACCTGTCCCAATGTGCTTATACATGGCCCACATACTGCAAAGAATGACGGCCCTTTGGTGACCCAAATCTCGTTTGCCAGATGTGGCCCACACATGGGCCAGCACAAGGCCAGTTGCAGACACACTGCTGGCCCTGTGCTGGCCCAGAACAGTTTCAGCTCTGGCCCCAGATGTCAGCTTGATGTGTACCTTAATCAAGCCATGTAATAACAACATGTGCCGGAACATAATAGTGCAAAAGTAACATGACGAAACTCTGTTCAGACACTGATTCTTACACAGACCTTTTTTACTCTCCCGTATTACTCAAAGTGCTCTATACAACATGCCACATTCACCCAATCGCACACTTTCTCTAAACTGAGGGTTTCCTAACTGCATTCATACGCATTCACATTTGACGTGCAGACTGGAGAAGCCAGGGATCGAACCACTAACCTTCTGATCAGTAGGTGACTTGCTCTACCTCCTGAGCTCCAGCCACCCACTTGCTACAATGAGTAAACTGTCACTAGGTTTGTACACTCACAAACTTGTCAAACCTGCATTTGAAACATTGGCTACCATAGCAGTATTGTGTTACAACATGGCATTTGGGTCTTCTAACTAAAATAGGACAATAGAAACATAAATAGTGCCATCATTGCCAGACCTGGCCGACATCTGGTTGACAATACACTCTGCCATGACACCAGTCAATCAGAAGTGTCTGCTTGATGCAAGATCCAGGGAAGACCTGTTTTCTATGAGCCTGGGCCACATACACCAAACCACAATCGAGCCAGATATAGCATGCCATTGCATAAATAGTGGCATCATTGCCAGGCCTGGCCCATATCTGGATGACATACATCTTATCATGCCAGAAGTCAGCCAGCAGTGCTGGCTTGATACCAGATCCGGGCCAGACCTGGTTGCTATGTGGGTTTGAACCAGCACCTGGGAAGGAAGAGCTCCTTTTTTAACAGGAAGAGACCTGTAGGTATGAATGACTTAATGTCTGATTGCCACAAAATAGTGCTAGTCAATTTCATGAGGTCGTCACTTGTGATAATGATGCTGTCCATTTTTCTGGAAAAGCAGCAGTGCAAAGCTTTAGATGTGAGTGAGCAAAATATTGGTTCCCTAATTGTCAAGACTTCAGAAGACATTTTTTTAGTATAAATGACATGTCCTGATTATATAAAAGGTTAGGATTCATTTTGAGGTGATCACTAATGATGATTTAGTCCTCACAGGGTTAATAAAATTGGGATCTGTGAATTCTATGAAATGAGTCTGTGCTGTTCATCTGTTTCACTTTGTGGAGGCTCTGAAAATTCTTAATTTTTGTTTTTATTTTTCAATTTCCTCTAGTCATTTTCCACCTGTCACCCTTTAATACTGTAAAATGGATTAATTATGTGATGTCAACCGGAAAGACGATGAAATCATGATTCCTACATCAGTGTTTGTGTAAATATCTGTAAACAGGACCACTGATTTAAATACATAAAAGTGTAGTTAGTGCAGCATTTACAGACAAATATCTGTTCCTACATATTCAGGCATTCAGCATGATTCTCGTAGTGCCCATGCCTGTCACTCACACACGCACAGCCATATCCATTCACAGAGCGCCCCTCTGAATCCTCTCCTCGGGTTCAGAATATCGACCTTGTCATCAGAACGCAGTGACCCCCAAGCAACAAATAATGAATGGTTTGACATCAAAAAGTGCTGAGATAATAGAAACTGTCAGCTGTGATGGGCAAACATTTGCTGCCTAAGCATTTTGGCCTGCTACTCAAGATATTGTTTATGTGTTGACTTGGCAACCCTTTAAGCTATAGTGTCTCAGGAATCCTAATGAGTAAATAAGTATTATTTATTTGCACAGCTGCAGGGATCCTACTCCTGACAAAGCTGATTGTTCCTGATTGGCAAATGACATTTGTGTGTGTGTGTGTGTGTGTGTGTGTGTGTGTGTGTGAGTGAGTGTGAGTGTGTGTGTGTGTGTGTGTGTAAATTTTCAATGAAAATGGACACTGATGATTTGTGAGATTTAAAAGTTTTGACTTTCCTCAGCATTCACTTTGATCTATTAGCTTCAGTTGTACTTTGTCTTAGAACATAAAGTTGTTGGAGAACCAAATGAAGTAAGTTTAGCTTGTATTTTAGCTATATGTTAAACAAGCTAGTTTCTGGAACTACATGACAATGACCTCTCAATGAAATGGCTTATGTGCAAATGGGACTTACAGTTGCTATAGTTTATGTGTATGTATGAACATGAGCATGAACTCCTTGCATCACTATGCTGTATATCTCCAGTCAGAATCATTGGGAACATCCTACAGGACTGGAGATCACAGTGGAGGAACATGCATCCATTGTCTCTCACTGTGCAGGTTCTGTGCAGCTTGGTGATGAGCTGTTTCTGCAACACACAGCCCACTTTGACCTTAACTGGGCCAGAATAGTGAAACTCCTCTTCCTGACAGTGTAAATAAAATTTAACTACACACTGAATCTATCAGATATCTTAGCATAAGGAAAAAGACGAGCAGTTTTAGCAGTGCATTTCAGTTTTTCTGCACGATAAAGAATTGCTGCTGTAGTTAAAAGAAGAAATTATAAGAAATCTTTGGACTTCAATTATAAGAAATACATGTGCAAAATATATTCCCTGATTCTGAGCGTTATTCAAGTGTGCTTTTAATTTCAGATTCAATGAGCTTATATGACTCTTCAGCTAAAAGTTGTACAAACTCCTGGAAAAGAAGTTGAACAATGTTAAATTAAGGGTTGGAGAGCATGTTACACATTACAGGACAAGTTGTTTCATTTATTTGGAGAGATGTTTTCTCTACAGACTTTGTACCTAAAAACTGTACCTAAAGCCCAGGATGACTTAAATATAAACTATTGATTTTCATCTAAGTTGGCTGTTTACATCAGCAGAAAACAGAAAATTGACCATTGATTGCATTGTGATGTTAATGTTGATCAGAATGATTAAAACGCGCATAAACTTTGATTACCATTATGATCATGTGATGAATGATAAATATAAATAAGTAAGAAAAAAATTGGGTTAGTACTTGCAGGAAGAGAGGAACAATTTGGGGGAATTATAGATTTACATAAATCTTTATATTTGTCTTTTGGATAAATAAAATGGTTTTTAAAAAATTCCACAATTCTCTGTCACACTCCTTCAATCTACCTTTTCCATTTGTTCTCATGATTTTTTTTTTTTTGCCCTGATTATTTGTAAATTCGCTAAGGGTAGGAGGATGCAAAGAACTGAACACAATTTATTCAAGCACAGAGTTAGAGTAATAAATCACTTAGCAATTAGAAATCAATGAAACTATAAAGCACCAGGAACAGGTTTGTAATCCAGTAATTTATTTATTTTTTGTCCTTTTCTTGCGAACTAGAGTGATGACAACAGAATAAAGATCTTCTTTACTGAACTTCCAGTTAAGTCTTGTTAAATATAATCTTTTAAATAAAAGAAACTATTAACAAAAAACCCCAAATCCAATTCAAGCACCACCAGATACCAGAGTAATGAACATGTGCATACAGATGGATTTGTTTGTGACTTTAAACAATATTAAATCATCAAGCCATACTGAATTCTATCACAGTTTTTGGGTTCCTAAGCATTCATTGTTGATTTAAATTAGAAAAACAATTCCAGGATCTGCATATCACTTATATAATTTTTACATGATTTTGTACATTTGTCATAATGCTGTTATACTTACTAGTTTGAATTTGCATTGTTTTATTTGCCAAGCAGCTGAAAACAGCAAACACTTGAATCTTTATTTCTAATGAGAAAGCAGAAACTGCTGTGAAATATTTGTTTTGGGCTGATTCTAGCTTCCTTTTTCTTCCTCAGTGTTAACACAACTCATGACGCCATGCTGATGTTTAACTCTTGGTACATTCTGTCAGCCACTGATTGTTACCCAGCCATTAAGCCTGATGTTAAGTGGTCAATTACATTGCAGTGAGCTCTTTTTACACTTCCTGAGGTGCCCCTAGGTCTAATTAAACTGACTAAACATAGCCCAAATTCAGCACTACTAAAGCTTCTCTTTTATAAATGACCATTGCATTATCTCTTTAAAAACAGGTATATGTTTTCCACTGTTGTACAGATAATGGACAACAATACTAGGGTCATATAGTGGGTCCTCGTGTCTGACCAACTGACAAGCAACTCCAAAAACATTTGTTATCTGTGTTAGTCTGTGATCCTAAAGAGAGACCTGAGTCAGAGTCCCAAAGCCAAGCTCTCAATTCAATCATCGATCTTGATTTCAGTCCTCACTAGTGGTCTTGAGCCCTGGCTGCTGACTGAAAGAATGAGATTGCAGATGCAGGCTTCAGAAATAAGGTTTCTCCTAGGGCTTCTCCTGTGCAAATTGAGTAGAGCCAATTTAAGAGTTTCAGGCAACTGGAAGAAAAGATTCTACTACCAATGGAGTGAGATAATACACCTGGTTTCCAACTCTCTTTCACAAAATGAAATGAAAAGGGGCTGAAAAGAAGAAAAGATCATGAAAAAATGTGCACCCTGTGATTAATGTCCAGTGGTAAACTTCAGTGTTATTATGAAGCCATAAAATAATGTTATCGGCTTTTTTCTGTATAGGACATTATAATATAAAAGTGCCTTTGAGGATCCTTAGATTTTAATGAAACTCAGTTTTGTGCCATTGTTAGACACCCACAAAGAACAAGTGGGGAGAAGAAGAAAGTAGACAGGAGTACTGGACAGCTTGGAAAGAGAGAAGTGGCAAAGACAAAGGTAAAGGCTTGTCGTGAGTTCTAAGTGACATTTTCTCACAGGAGAAAATGAGCGAGAGAGGACAGCTACAGGACAGTTAGCGAATCATAAAGTGCAGAGGATTAGTAAAGGAAGAAGTGAGGGCAGCCATGAAGATGATGAAGAGGGGAAAGGCGGTTGGTCCAGATGACATACCTGTGGAGGTATGGAGATGTGTCAGAGAGAGGGCAGTGACATATTTAACCAGATTATTGCATACAGTAGATGCCTAGAGTGGCACTGTATGAGGAGGCCAGAGGAGTATGTGAGGATGGTGCAGGACATGTACACTGAATGATTACTATGACTGAATGACCCAAGCTGCAAAAGTTATATAGTGAGCATTCATCCATACCATAGTAACCATGGCATGACATGGCATTGTCTTTAAAAAACACACAATCTATTTTTTTTACTCAATCTTCGTACTGTTTTCTGGAATTTGAGTTACCGAATATCACTACAAAATGAGTGTTTTCCAAATTAAATAAAAATTCTTGAACCATATAACCTAAACTGATTCTTTTAAAGTTTTACTTTCTGATGGAAATCCTTCACCGAAGCCCTTTGCCAGCATTTATCCAAGTATATGCCAGTGTTTAATCTGTTAGGGCCCACTTGGCCGTCTGGCAGTTAACTCTGGATATAGCGCACTGTAGAGGTGAGAGGTTAACGCTGTTAATGGTGGGCAGAACACACCAGCAAATATCTTCCTCCTAGTTTCTGCCAGTGGCCATGGTAACCACAGTGAATCCTAGCACAGAATCTATAAAAAGGCTGCAGAACACAGCAACTGGCTGCAGAGTTGGAAGAGAAGAAGGAGGAGAAGTCGGGAGGCTGACTCATATTAAAAATTGGTAGCAGATTTCAGAACCACTATTTGATACTGGCTAATAACCAACAAAGCCTGAAGGAAAATGAACAACTGTGACACACAGAGACTAAACATGTAACTTAAGCAACTTATCTGGTTACATTGCTGAATATGAAAACTCTTCCAAAGAGCTATATCGCTTTAGTAAAATTGTGTTTCTCTCCAAAATGTCTGCCAGAATTTAGAGAAACAGCAAGGCAGGGAAAAGAGAGGTAGAAAGATGTCAAAGTGGGAGCACTGCTAACCTTCAGCAGGTTATGAGATTCTGTGGTGGATGTGAGATGGAACCAAAGGCAGAGGACATGCTTTTTAAAAAAAAAATTCAATACATCGCTAAGTACCACTCAGATTCAGATTCTATGCGCACACATGCTGTGGTAAATATGTTATATCATCACATCAAATGAATTTTACACTGATTTCCCAAAAGGTGGGCACAGTCTTGTAACCTCGAGCAGGCTTCTGTTCTGTCTGCACTCGGGCAGACTGAAGTTCTCCTGATAGTGATTATAAGCAGAACTGTCAAACTAGGAGTTAGCAATGGACCCAGCAAAACTCTTTTGTTGCAGAGTTTACACTTATTTTAATCTCCCTCATCCATCAGTTAGACTTTTGCAGTGGAGTAAATCTGATTTCTTTAAAATGTCATATTCCACAGAATATAACTCCTAGGTTATGATGACCTGCAGTTACTGTGCTGACTGTGAAATGCAGCAGCTCATATAAACCAGTAATTGCTGACAGTGTCTACAATGTGTGATCTAGGACTGATGATTTTATGTAATTGCATTTAACAAACTGGTAGAAGTACACTATGAGTTCTGAAGAGATTTCATCGATACTAGTATACTGAAAGGATTTGCACAACCACTCAAGTTGCTCTGTGAGGCTATACATAGTGTGTGTCTTTACATTATCAGAAATAGGAGGAGGATAACATCATTTTTTGTACTATCTACAGTAAGAGTACCCCTTAGGGTTAAGAAGTTTAATATGTGTACATCTTAAACAAGCCACAAGACAGTGTATTTCTACTGCTGGTCCCACTGTGTGTGCAAGACAACAGATAAAACAGAAGCAAGGCCAGCACTGGAGGAAAGTTCTACTCTTCTTCTTCCAAAATAATCGACAGTGAATTATAAAGAAATGAATTATAAATCTAAACTAATTATCTGCAAAGATGAACAAACATAGCCAAATGGAACAATATTTATAAAACGTTTCTGGACATCCAGAAGTTAATGTCATCAGTGCAGCTCATTAGTTTGTGAACAGAGGTTAGTTGTTTACATATTTATATAATAATTCATTCCCCTCGGGTCCTTTACCAGAGGTCTGGGAGCTTGAGGATATCTTAGCTGTTCCTTGGACTGCGCTCTTCTCAACAGAGATCTTGGATGTTGTTCCTGGGATCTGCTGGAGCCACTTGCCTAGATTGGGAGTCACTGCACCTAGTGCCTCCACATCTTGTCAATTACTCTAATGCCATGGTGCTGGGTCCTTTTGACCCAGCATTTTGTATTTCTTGTGTTTTTATGACTTGTTGTGTTATGGTTTATAATCTGAGAATAACCTCAGGATTACCACTATGTTAACCATTGTACATTTAGGCTCCCCTCACGTCTTTGCCCCCTATCTGTGTTTGCGTTTATGTGTGTTGTGTCTTGTTTCCCCTCCTTGAGGTTTATTCATGTTTCCCAGTTTGTCATGTCTCTCTCTTCGCCTCCCCTCTCTCTCCCTCATGCTCCTTGTTCCCTCGCTCTCTCTCGTCTGCCTCTTCTTCACTCCTGTGTCATGTTCCCCAGTTTCCTGTTTTATTGTGTAAGTCTTGTGTTTCCATGTTTCATGTATCTGGTTGTCTTGTCTAATTAGGTTCAGCTGTGTCTCCCTCCTGTGTGGCATTTTCTTGTTACCTTGTGTGTATATTTAGTGTGTGGTTTCCTCTGTTCCTTGTTGAAGTGTCTGTGTATCATTCTGTGTATCATGCCTGTTGGTCATCCTATTCATCTTCCCCAGTGTATATCCAGCTACGTTTCCATGTTTCAGGTTGTTTAGTTTTCTGTTTCTAGTTTCCTGTTTAGCTGTCCCCAGTAAGTCTTACAGCCACAATAAAGGCTCATTTTCAGTTTGAAACAGTTTGCCTCGCAAACTGTGACATTTAATGCTCCCAAAAGTAATTTTACTACCTGCACGCTGCTCAGAAACAAATCCTCCGCATACTCAAAGATCTGTGAGAAACTCCAGATTATGTGCAAAACCTTAATGCGCCTCCTACATATTGATACATAACAAAACTACAGAGTCTAAAATTATTTAACAGTGGATTTCAGATAAAGAGTGTGAAAAAAGGAGCCCTTTAAATTGAATGACCTTTGTGTTCAGTTTAACCATTGGTGCCAAGTGTCCCATTACAAGAGAAGAAATATTGATCCCAACTGTCTGCACACTTGCCGTCTACCAAACAGCAAACAGCTTGTGTCCTACTTAGAAAGAAACAGACTGAATGAATAATCCTTTTTAACCTTTCATGTCTTATAAACATCATGACCTGAGATTAAATTCTTGTAATGATATTACAAAGTTTGGCTTTGTAGTGACACAGATGTTAATTATTTGTTAGATATTTATGACTCTTTCTGTAATATTACCCAGGAATGTGGGCTGATAATGGGCACGAAAGGAAAATAAAGATGGTGACAAATGATACTGACACACCTTTGCACAAGAGGGTTTGGTGTTGATTAAACATAGTAGTTTTGTTTTTGGAACAAACTGTGAAAACTTCCCCTCCCTTCCACATAATGAATTGTTCCCCTATGATGCACAAGGACAAAACTTCACTGCAAGTTTAAGCAACATAAATAAAACCTGGGCTGACAATGACTCGACTAAAGTAGTGACCAAGGGACATGAATAAACAAAAATGGGTTCTGACCAAACCCTGCCAGCTGATACACACAAAATGAACGCTTACATACAAGTAGCAAGCGCACACACATGAGACACACACACACACTACTAGTCTAGCCTGGGGCTTTTTATCCCATTTTCTAATGCACTGAAAAGGTCAGACTATCAAAAACCCACTTGATAGAATAATGAGGCGATGTACAAATCCCCGAAATGCTCTGACAGAGCGTGCTGTCCACCCTGCTTACTGACATTCTTAATTCTGTTGTTTTGCTTGACTTCCACAGAGACTTAGTAACTGCTGACTTTCTGTAGGATTACAAGAGTTTATTATATTTCTTGACAGTAATAATAATAATTGTGAAACTGCATTCATTTGGTGGTATTGGTGGGAAAAACAGTATTATACTGGCTAATGATATTTAAAATTATGTAGTTCAATGTTTGAAATTGACTGGATACATTTTGATTCACATGATATGAGAGGCACGTGAGAAATGTCATACTTTTACCTGTTTATTAATCATGGTCAGTGTAGGGACTAACGCGTTATTAAGTAAAGCGTTATTGTTGTGGTAACGAAACATAGCAATTTGGGAAAAGGGCAAATATTTTTTCATAACACTGTGTGTGTGTGTGACATCTTCTGAATCTGAAGAATGTTTTGAACATGAACAGACTAGACAAGTGGACCTTAGTTAGGATAGTTTTGTGGGCATTTTGAAGAGGTTTCATCTCTCAGCCAAGAGGCTTTTTTTCACTTTCTGAAGAAGATAGCTGTATTTGCATCATGGCTGATGTTGACCATTACTTTAAAATATTAGGACCTCCATTACAAAACGGGTGTCAGATCTTCGGAAAGCTGCAGCCTCAGGCAACACTGACTCTGTAATAGGGGAGAAATCGTCATCATCATCTAGTCTCTCTTGTTTCAGAGTTTGCTTCTGGCCAGAGACTGACAATTGCAACAGTTACCTGCAGATCTTGTGATTACATTTTGGCAAGGCAAGGCAAGGCAAGGCAAGTTTATTTGTATAGCACAATTCAACAACAAGGTGATTCAAAGTGCTTTACAGAGACATTAGAAACAAGAACAAATAAAAAGCATGATTTAAAATTGAATAAAACAAGCAAATAAACTAACTAACTAATTAACAAACAAACAAACAAACAAACAAACAACAGTATATAAAATCAAAACAGATAAAATCAGAACAGTAGATAAAATCAGTAGTTAAATGTAAGTTTTGAAATTTAAGCTTAAAGTGTGGATTTGGTGCTTTATTCAAATGCAGCTGAGAACAGGTGAGTCTTCAACCTGGATTTAAATAAACTGAGTGTTTCAGCTGATCTGAGGCTTTCTGGGAGTTTGTTCCAGATATAAGGAGCATAAAAGCTGAATGCAGCTTCTCCGTGTCTGGTTCTGACTCTGGGAACTGATAAAAGACCGGATCCAGATGACCTGAGGGATCTGGATGGTTCATACTGGGTCAGGAGGTCATTGATGTATTTTGGTCCTAAACCATTCAGAGCTTTATAGGCCAGCATCAGAACTTTAAAGTCTATCCTCTGACGGACAGGCAGCCAGTGTAAGGACCTCAGAGCTGGACTGATGTGGTCCACTTTTTTGGTCTTAGTGAGGACTCGAGCAGCAGAGTTCTGAATGAGCTGTAGTTGTCTGACTGATTTTTTAGGTAGACCTGTAAAGATGCTGTTACAGTAATCAAGCCTACTAAAGATGAATGCATGGACTAGTTTTTCCAGGTCCTGTTGAGACATCAGATCTTTTATCCTTGATATATTCTTGAGGTGATAGTAAGCTGACTTTGTTATTGTCTTAATGTGTTTTTCTAAGTTTAGGTCTGCATCCATCACTACACCCAAATTTCTCGCCTGGTTTGTGGTTTTTAGATGTATAGATTGAAGTTCTCTGGTGACCTGTAATCGTTTTTCTTTGGCGCCAAAGACTATTACCTCAGTTTTGTTTTTGTTTAGCTGGAGAAAATTGTGGCACAACCAGTCATTGATTTCCTCAATGCATTTACCAAGAGCCTGTACAGGGCCTCGGTCTCCTGGTGACATTGTGATATATATTTGTGTGTCATCTGCATAGCTGTGATAGTTTATTTTGTTGTTGTTTATAATCTGTGCCAGTGGGAGCATGTAGATGTTAAACAGAAGGGGTCCCAAGATGGAACCTTGGGGAACTCCACATGTGATACTTGTCTGCTCAGATGTGAAGTTACCTATTGATACAAAGTATTTCCTGTTTTCTACGTATGTTTTGAACCAGTTTAGTACAGTTCCTGAAAGACCTGTGCAGTTCTCCAGTCGTTTGAGTAATATGTTGTGGTCAACTGTATCAAATGCTGCACTGAGATCCAGTAAAACTAGGACTGACATTTTTCCACTGTCTGTATTCAGACATATGTCATTAAACACTTTGGTCAGAGCGGTTTCAGTGCTGTGGTTCTGTCTAAAACCTGACTGGAAGGCATCGTAGCAATTATTCTGTTTTAAGAAGTAACTGAGCTGTTGAGAAACTGCTTTTTCAATGATCTTACTTAAAAACGGGAGATTTGAGATCGGCCTGTAGTTGTTCATTTGTGTCTTGTCAAGATTGTCCTTTTTCAGTATAGGTTTGATTACAGCAGTCTTTAGTGATTCTGGAAACACACCTGATAATAAAGAAAAGTTGACGATCTGTAACAGGTCTGACTCTAAAGTCTTTGAGACCTTTTTGAAAAAACTTTTTGGCAGGACATCTAAACAGCAGGAGGAGGAGTTCAGTTGACCTAAGATGTCCTCCAGGTCTTTGTTGTTAATAGGTTGAAACTGTTTCATGGTGTTTAAACAGTTTTTTGGTGGACACAGTACATATCCTGGATCTGCTGTTGATGTACCAATTGCTTGTCTAATTTTTTGGATTTTTTCAGTGAAGAATTTGGCAAAGTCATTGCAGGCCATGGTCGAATGAAGTTCAGCTGCCACTGGCACAGGAGGGTTTGTTAGCCTGTCAACTGTAGAAAATAAGACCCGAGCATTATGGCTGTTTTTAGTGATGATGTCAGAGAAGTAGGACCTCCTTGCATTCCTCAGTTGTAAATTATAATTGTGAAGTTTCTCTTTATAAATGTCATAATGAACCTGGAGGTTTGTTTTTCTCCATCTGCGCTCAGCTTTCCTACACTCTCTTTTTTCATTTTTCACCAGTGTGGAGTTTCTCCATGGAGACTTTTTCCTTCCAGAGATAACCTTCACCTTAATGGGAGCAATAGTGTCCATTACATTTAACATGTTAGCATTGAAGCTATTGACGAGCTCATTGACTGACCCTCTGGGCAGGTCAGGTGTTAATGGGAAGACCTGGTTAAAAATTGCACTACTGTGTTCAGTTATACACCGTTTTGTGATCACTGTTGTTGATATATTTGTGTGGGCTGAGATTTTACTTTCAAAGAAAACACAGTAATGATCAGACAGGCCCACATCAGACACAGTAACCTTTGAAATGCTCAGGCCTTTGGAGATCAGTAGGTCAAGAGTGTGTCCTCTATTATGTGTGGCCTCTGTTACATGCTGAGTCAGCCCAAAGTTGCCCAGAGTGTTACTCAGGTCTTTAGTCCCTTTGTCCTGAGGGTTGTCCACATGAATGTTAAAATCCCCAGCAATAATTACACAGTCAAAATCAACACAGATCACAGACAGCAGTTCACTGAGGTCATTAAAAAAGTCTGTGCAGTATTTGGGAGGCCTGTAAACATTAAGAAACACAACTTTGGATGGGGCCTTCAGCTGTAAAGCCACATATTCAAAAGACTGAAAACTTCCAGGAGATAGCTGCTTACATTGAAATGATTCATTAAATAAGACAGCAACCCCTCCTCCTCTCCTGCTCGCCCTGACCTCACTGATAAAACTGTAGTTAGGAGGGGTCGTCTCGATGAGAACAGCTCCACTGTTACTTTGGTCCAACCAAGTTTCAGTTAGAAACATAAAATCAAGGCTGTGCTCAGTGATTAAATCATTAATTAAAAATGTTTTCCCAGCTAGAGATCTAATGTTTAATAAAGCCAACTTAAGTGTTTTAGAGGTATTACTTGTCCCCTCGTGTTTGGGAGCAGTCTGTGGCACACAAGGTATGTTTACTATGTTTAAAGATCTTTTAGAGTGCAGCTCTCTGTGTTTTGACCAGGCCACATGTCTCCTGTCACCTAAAAGTACAGAAATTTTAAAACCTTCTAGTAAACAGGGTCCCAGCTTCTCCTGGGAAAAGTCATCACTGCCATAATCCTCACAGCCCGGACCCTTCACACATCACGCATCAGACTGCGGAGACAGGGCATGAAGAGGAACTAAGGGGGGCGAGGCTGGGCAATGTGACTTCGATTGCTCTGTTGAGGGTGGGGCTCGATGGCGAACCTTTGGCCGCTCTGGTGGGGGGTTTATGGGGGACAAAAAGGGATTGGGACGGGGGGTAGATCTGAGCCCAGCATTGACCCGCTCCATCATCTCCTCAGTGAATTTCAGGTGTGGGGAGGAGGGAGAAAGGGAGGGGGAGGAGGGTGATGGCCTGTCAGGGGTTTGGGGGACTGGGGAAGGTTGTGGTCCCTTGTCCTGGTCGTTGGTGTTGTTGAGAGAGTTGGAGGCAAATAGGGACCCCTCTTCTTGCCTTAGATGTCTCTCCTTTCTGAGGCTCTTCCTCAGATGCCATGGATGTCTCTCCTTTCTGAGGCTCTTCCCGGGTGGGGGCAAATGGAGCTCCTCCTCAAGGTTTCTGCTGGGCTTTGTCTGTTCTTGTAGTACTGTTTGTTCCTCTTTATGAGATAACTCCTCGTTTATCTCAGCCTTGGCACCAAGCACGGATGGATGACGTATGGAATAAAACAAGTTGGAGGTGAACAGTTTCACCCCTGACTTGTTAAAATTAAATCCATTTGCTTTGAACAGATGCCTGCGTTCCCAAAAAATATTAAAGTTGTCGATAAAGTGCACTGAGTGGTCAGCATATGCTGATATAAGCCATTTATTCAGTGTAAACAACCTGCTGAATCTCTCGTCTCCTCCTCTGACCGGCGGTACAGGTCCACTGATGAATACAGCTGCATTCAGAGAGTTTACAGTATTTAATAATCCAGTAAAGTCCCGTTTCAGAACCTCCGACTGTTGTTTGGACACATCGTTTGACCCTGTATGCAGAACAATGTTTGTCACAGTTGGATATTCATCTGCAATTTGAAGAATTCTCTCCTTCAGGTTGTTGACCATATCGTTAGGAAAGCAGAGGACTTTAGTGTTCTTACCGCACATCCTTTGTACATCCTTTACGGCAGAGTCACCCACAATCAGAGTTTCAGGCCTAGCCTTTAGCTTTCCCTGTGGCCTTTCACTTTTCAACAGATTTTCAGACCTTATTTCGCTGCTTTTAGATGGATGGTTGTCCGATATAGATCCAGGGTCCTTTGATAGTGGAGCAAATCTGTTCTGCAGTTTCACATTCAGTTGTTTTGGAGGTTTGTTGTTAACCTTCCTATTCACGGTTGTCCAGTCCTGTTTCCTCCCGTATACAGGGGTAGAAGAGCTTCTCTGTCTCGTAGGAAGTGAAGGCCAGTCGGTTTCAGAGATTTCAGCTCGCTGTGCCCTGCCTGTGATACGTCCTCCCCCTTCCAGGAGACATGATTTATGTCTTGATTTTGCACCAAGACAGTCTAAGGGGGGATTATCACTTGAGGATTTATAATAATGCACAGAGTCTACTTTCTTGGTCATGTTATCTGTGGTCCTTAGCTGTGTACTAGCTTGCTCATCGCCATTGTTTTGAATCAAAGGCAAGGTTGTTTCATTTCCACACAGTCCATTTACCTCCACGTTTACTTCTAAGCGATGAATTTTTGTCTCCAGTACTGCAATCTTCTGCAGGAGGCTGTGGTAGTCATCTGTGGAGAGGGAAGGCATCTTGTTGCTAGTTAGCCTAGCGGTTAGCACCTTTCCAGGCTATTGAGGCTGCTCGGTGCCCAGACGCTGTAATCAGGCTTCAGCTGTGTCTAGGCCACAGACACACGGAGCGCTGAGGATAAGGTAACCATAAAATGTTGCTGTTTCTGTTAAGAACACTCTAGTCCTAATGATCTACAAGTGTCCAGAAGTTATCGCAGGTAAGCTCACACGGAAAAAAGGGAAAAAATCAGCGTAAAAATCAATAAAAATCAATATAAGAAGCAAAGCATTCAAGAGCAAAGAGATGAAGCGTCCACACTCACAAAGGGGAGGAGCAATCAAAGGGACATTTGAGTCAAACTGTTTGCTATAGGGCTGACTTGCTGAGGCAGCCATTGTACTACCAGTTGGTTTTACACCAGTGGACATACCATTAACTATTAGGACTGATCGACGTTGGGCCTGGGCTTGGCATTGATCCACAGTAGAAAGATCTGGGAACAGGCGAGGTCAAGAAACAGAGAGGATTCTGCAACTCCTGTGTCCTGTCCAAGAGTGCTCTGTGATGAAATATGGTTGCTCCTGTTTCCTTACGGGGGTTTTTAAATCCCTTGCCAGATGCACAGACAACTCCCAGTTTTTTCACATATAAGTTTACCCAGGAAGAAAGTGTATGTCACGTTGAATGTTATCAATGTGGTTCATGCCTTTCTGTTCACATATGTGCTACAAGCCATTTTCTGTAAAGAAAGAAAAATGGAAAGTCTCAGGTTGTCTTCCACCAGCCTTTGCCTCAGTGTGGTGTACGTCTGATCCGCTGTTCAAAAAGCATAAATTAACTGTGAGACTTTGATTAGAGCAGGTTGAAACGATGGCCGTAGGGAGAAGCAATGGAGAAAGAACAACACCTAATTTAACCCTGACTGGATAGACTTTACAAAAACAAAGGAGGGAGGGGTTATCCATGCATTCACTACTTCATTCCCTTTCTGTTTCCGTGCACATAAGGGTGCAGTGCCCAGAATAAACTTTCTGCCTCTGTTGTTCTGTTTTTTCATTGCACACAGGCCAATGCACACAGTCTCTTACTATCTTTCATTCCTTTTTTACTCTGTCTCAGCCCTCCCTCTGCACACACACCTGCAATCTCTGCAGAAGCTCCTTCAGAAATGGGTCGCTCACTATCGTTTTCTCCTTCCACGGCTATTTATTTATATATTTGCTAATGAAGAGATGGCCGAACTTGTACGTGAAAAGCCACTGACCCAGTTTCCCGTGAGTCTGCTTGAGGTTTGCTTGCAGCACTTTTACCAAAGCATACAAATGGAAAAAAAAAGTTTTCTTGATGATGGCAGTTTAATGACCAAAAAAGGTTGCTCCCCGATCCAATGTGTAATAAGAAAGTTGCATTTACTGCAGGCAACCTAGAGCATCACTAAGTGCACATTTGGTGCTCGCAAATGTAGTTGTGTAGATATGCACGGGGCGATCGTGGCTCAAGAGTTGGGCGTTCGCCTTGTAATCGGAAGGTTGCCGGTTCGAGCCCCGGCTTGGACAGTCTCGGTCGTTGTGTCCTTGGGCAAGACACTTCACCCGTTGCCTACTGGTGGTGGTCAGAGGGCCTGGTGGCGCCAGTGTCCGGCAGCCTCGCCTCTGTCAGTGCGCCCCAGGGTGGCTGTGGCTACAATGTAGCTTGCCATCACCAGTGTGTGAATGTGTGTGTGAATGGGTGGATGACTGGATATGTAAAGCGCTTTGGGGTCCTTAGGGACTAGTAAAGCGCTATATAAATACAGGCCATTTACCATTTTACCATATGCAGATCTGTGTATGAGCTGTGTGTTTGTATGGTTTTTAGGACCAACACACACACACAAACCTGTATTTAACTCCATTTTCAAAGAAAAGCTCAGAACACACTCTTGTGGCTTGACTGGAGTTGTTGGTAAGAAAGCATGGATCTGGGTTTATTTAGTGATCAGGGAGTGCAGAATTATTAGGCAAATGAGTATTTTGTCCACATCATCCTCTTCATGCATGTTGTCTTACTCCAAGTTGTATAGGCTTGAAAGCCTACTACCAATTAAGCATATTAGGTGATGTGCATCTCTGTAATGAGAAGGGGTGTGGTCTAATGACATCAACACCCTATATCAGGTGTGCATAATTATTAGGCAACGTCCTTTCCTTTGGCAAAATGGGTCAAAAGAAGGACTTGACAGGCTCAGAAAAGTCAAAAATAGTGAGATATCTTGCAGAGGGATGCAGCAGTCTCAAAATTGCAAAGCTTCTGAAGCGTGATCATCGAACAATCAAGCGTTTCTTTCACAATAGTCAACAGGGTCGCAAGAAGTGTGTGGAAAAACCAAGGCGCAAAATAACTGCCAATGAACTGAGAAAAGTCAAGCGTGTAGCTGCCAAGATGTCACTTGCCACCAGTTTGGCCATATTTCAGAGCTGCAACATCACTGGAGTGCCCAAAAGCACAAGGTGTGCAATACTCAGAGACATGGCCAAGGTAAGAAAGGCTGAAAGACGACCACCACTGAACAAGACACACAAGCTGAAACGTCAAGACTGGGCCAAGAAATATCTCAAGACTGATTCTTCTAAGGTTTTATGGACTGATGAAATGAGAGTGAGTCTTGATGGGCCAGATGGATGGGCCCGTGGCTGGATTGGTAAAGGGCAGAGAGCTCCAGTCTGACTCAGACGCCAGCAAGGTGGAGGTGGAGTACTGGTTTGGGCTGGTATCATCAAAGATGAGCTTGTGGGGCCTTTTCGGGTTGAGGATGGAGTCAAGCTCAACTCCCAGTCCTACTGCCAGTTTCTGGAAGACACCTTCTTCAAGCAGTGGTACAGGAAGAAGTCTGCATCCTTCAAGAAAAACATGATTTTCATGCAGGACAATGCTCCATCACATGCGTCCAAGTACTCCACAGCGTGGCTGGCAAGAAAGGGTATAAAAGCAGAAAAACTAATGACATGGCCACCTTGTTCACCTGATCTGAACCCCATTGAGAACCTGTGGTCCATCATCAAATGTGAGAGTTACAAGGAGGGAAAACAGTACACCTCTCTGAACAGTGTCTGGGAGGCTGTGGTTGCTGCTGCACGCAATGTTGATGGTGAACAGATCAAAACACTGACAGAATCCATGGATGGCAGGCTTTTGAGTGTCCTTGCAAAGAAAGGTGGCTATATTGGTCGCTGATTTGTTTTTGTTTTGTTTTTGAATGTCAGAAATGTATATTTGTGAATGTGGAGATGTTATATTGGTTTCACTGGTAAAAATAAATAATTGAAATGGGTATATATTTGTTTTTTGTTAAGTTGCCTAATAATTATGCACAGTAATAGTCACCTGCACACACAGATATCCCCCTAAAATAGCTAAAACTAAAAACAAACTAAAAACTACTTCCAAAAACATTCAGCTTTGATATTAATGAGTTTTTTGGGTTCATTGAGAACATGGTTGTTGTTCAATAATAAAATTATTCCTCAAAAATACAACTTGCCTAATAATTCTGCACTCCCTGTAGAGGTATACTTTGCCAAGCCCAGTTATGTCAAATAGCTTGCACAAGCAACTACAACTCTCTCTCCCTCTTTCTCTCTCACTATGGCATTTTTTTTATATTTTTTAATTGCTGGAACATTTGAATGTTTTGTAATTGGCTGGCACTTGAAAAATTGCACATTTCTCAACTTTTCAGTGCAAGCATCACACCAAAGTAAAGCAACAGGTCTGCACAGTTCAGTTTGGCAACAAATGACATCACCCCATTCAAAGTGAAGAGGCGCGGGCACTGGAGCCTGAAACTGCTAGATGTGAAGCATCCCTAACTTGGGATGTCTAGAGTGGTTTGGGTCTCTGCAAATGAATGCAAAAAAACAGACAATGCACTTACACTGGAGCCAACACAGTTCATCCATTCATTTCTTCTTTTGTTTTTTATCCACTGACTTTACAGCCTTTCCATTTACTCTCAAGTGGATCAAATGATATTCCCGCCTTCATGTGCCAAGCAGTAAAGATTTTTTTCATGGAAGTGCACATATTGTATTAGTTCTGGGACACTTATGTGTGAATGTGTGCGTGAATGGGTGGATGACTGGATATGTAAAGCGCTTTGGGGTCCTTAGGGACTAGTAAAGCGCTATATAAATACAGGCCATTTACCATTTACTTACAGTTTGTTATCTGTTATAGCCACCTAAAGCTAAAGTGTGTTACATTGGTTCAAAGATTTGCAAGGGTTTTTTTTTTAGTATCTCTCTCTGGTAGTCTCAAGCATAAAGTTAGTTCACACAGGCCTCAGTCATGGCATATAAGCTGATGATAGTGCCAGCCCACATTAGCTGGCAGCTCAGCTGATACCCTTCCGCTTTACCTGACCATAGAAGCTGCATATCTGCCAGCTACTTTGCAACCCACTTCCATCCTGGCTTCTTTTATCAAAATCATATCTATTGTCACTGATCCCTTCTCTTTGTTTCCTTCTCTATGTTGAAGGTTTTTGGGATGTTCTCTTTAAAATCATATTTAATTACTGCAGGATGGAAATAAGAATGATTATCACTCCATAGTGTGATGGTTATCACATTCACTGGGCAACTAAAAAGGTTTCTTGTTTCATTCCATCCAGAGACACACAACCCCAAAGGGCTTGTGTCAGGAATGGTATGTGGTACAGAACTTTGGTTAAACCTTGTGACAAATTAGCAGCCAAAAGTAGCAAACAACAATGTTCAGTGGATTAAAGTGGTTGTAATTTGTAGACATACTTTGTCCAGAGTAACAGTGGAAATCTGAGTAACGGCATGTTTTATAGGTCAAGTGATGACTTTTTAAGTAAAGGTTTAATAGCTACCACCTTAAAATTCTGCAAATTATATAACCATCACAACCATTAAGCACTGTTGTCACTGTAATCTCATAAAAAATCTTTGTAAGTACCATCTGTAATTATCAATATTAATTAAACATTAATTAACAAATAAAAACCTATTAAAACACATAGAATAGTTTTATTTTGTTTTTTTTGTTTTGTTTTTGTCTTTTACTCTAAACTAGGCAGGGGATTCAAAGCAATGGCAGGAAAACTCACATGTGTAGGATTTGCACATGTTTCCTACACTCACTAAAATGACAGCTCAGGTGCCTTTATGATGTTATTAACTCAGATATGTAGCATATATCAAAGTTTCTTCTTGAAAGCCTAGCATCCAGAAGGGCACAAGTATAGACAGAATCAATAATGTGGTAGCTCCTCTGGCTCACGATCCATCACCACATAACCTTGTCCTTGAGCACAGTTTGGTTGAAGACCCATTAGATGATCAGTGTTCAAGTTTGATTAAATTCTAACCAACCCTGTAGGAGGAATAGCAGCGAAGAATGCCTCGCCATGTCATAAGCTAATGAAATGCACAAACAATAATAAACCTCATTTGTTTAAATACTCTCAAGTTAATAGAATTTTTAGGAAGAAACTCATACTTATTCAATGTGTAACAGTTGGTCTATTTTTTTCAGCGTGCTTCTCTCAAGCAGGTATTGTTGCTACGTAACAAAAATTGTTTTCTTGAATGTTTTCTTCTTTGCCATAATATCCACTACTGATGTCATAAATTCCACCCCTTTTTCATTTGCTTGATTGGACAGAAGTGACACTGATAAATGTAGTAGTGTTCCCAAAGTGGAACTGTTTTCAGCTGGGAGTGAGGGGGAAAACTTAAATGGAATGTAAGTTTGGTGAAATTTGTTAGAATTTTTGTAATTGTTTTGAAAGAAAGTCATTCAGAATACTTTGGTGTTAAAATTGAATATTGAATCTTGTTATATTTTCTGAATTTTTTGCAATGTTTTATTCTGGAGTTTCTTGTGAATTGAAATTGTGTGTTGATTATGATGAGCAGATTTAATTTTTTATTATCAAAATATCTACTTATCTGCAATAAAAAACATTCTTTTTGTCATTTGTAAATCATTTGTAAAAGCTTTTGACAAGTATTGGTGTCTGAAAGCTCAAGTGAGCTATATTTCATAGGAAGGGTCTTTTTTCTGCTTGGCATGCAAGTAGTGTATCAATTCAGAGTCCAGTATTAGTAGAAAGGTCAGATTTGGATTGTATGGCTATGTCCGGAGCAGCAGATAAGAAGCAAAGTGTGAATAGACAGACATGGATCAGCTCTTCAGAACACTGTGAACAATGTGATCATCTAAGGACATGCTTCCACATGTGCAGGGCTGTCTGTAACAACCTTGAATTGTGTGGGGGGTTTTGTGTGTGTGTGTGTGTGTGTGTGTGTGTGTGTGTGTGTGTGTGTGTGTGTGTGTGTGTGTGTGTGTGTGTCTACTGAACAAACTTGAAAAGGTCAAGTGCGAACGGTGGGTACTTTTTGTTTGAAAAGTTGACATTATAGATATGAAATGCTTTCTTCCGACAGGTGACATTATAAAATATCTCTAAATCAGCCAGGTATAAATCTGCATAAATCTGCACATTATTAAGATCTAACATTATTTTGGCTTTGTGGAAATATTTTTCTAATGAGAACGGACTAGACTGAAAGACACTGGATACTATTTAAAAGTAGTGCTGCATACTTACCAGTAAGATAAGTCTAAAGCTGACTAGCACCTAGTTATCAGGACCACGCTGTATATAAAAGATCACCCACTGGATTCTGAAATCCTAATTTTTTTAGAGCCAAACATGATGAGCTTTAAGTGGCATCTAGAGGAATTACAGTGTTTGGAACTTTGGCTCTCTTTTTTAAATTCACATAGGTTGCTGCTTGGTCAACACATGCACCCTACTTTGACTGCAGATGGCCCAGACCAGTATAAATCCCCTTTATGTCACTGTATTGCAGTTACACATCCAATACTTAATTATAAGAAAATGTCAGTTATTATTACATGGTAAAGCAATATCGCTGTAGTAAACAAAGAAGTCTGTCAGCATGATTCTTTGGGCTTAAATTCTAGGAAATATACAGTACTGTACAAAGATTTTAGGCAGGTGAGAGAAAATGCTGTAAACAAAGAATGCTTTCAAAAATGGACGTGTTAATCATTTATTTTCATCAACCAAAAAATGTAATGAATGAGCAAAAGAGAAATTGAAATCAAATCAATACTTGGTGTGACCACACTTTGACTTCAAAACAGCATCAGTTCTTCTAGGTAACTCAACTGGTAGGTTGTTCCAAACATCTTAAAGAACTAACCGCAGATCTTCTGTTGATGTAGGCTTCCTCACATCGTTCTGTTTCTTCTAGGGGTGCAAAAATACTCGTATCGATATTGAACCGTCGATACAGTGCTTTCGGTTCGGTACGCATATGTACCGAACATCACAAAGTTTTTAATTTATTTTATCAACTTTTCTTCTGACGATGCTGTCTGTGTTGAGCGCTCAGTGGATCTGCGCTCGACAGTGCAGCCTAGGCGGAGTAATCGAATGCAGATTCACTGAGCGCAGGGCAAGCTAGCGAGACAGAAGTTAAGCTCTCGTTGCAACATGGCAAATTGAAAGTCTCCAACCCTCATTCAGATCTGGTGTTTGGAACTATTTTGGTTTTCATGTGACGTATGACCCTGAAGGTAAGCGCGTCATGGACAAAATTAAAACAGTATGTCGGATGTGCCACGCAATGCTCAATTACATTGGTGAGAGCTAGTGTGTTAGTGCAGTTTGCTCGTGTTACGGATTCAAAATTGGGGATGGAAACAAGAGAAAAACCACAATAACAACACTGGTCCGGCCGGGTTAAGTCAAACGATGATTTTAATGAACACACGCGTGGAAGATGGACACTGTATGCAGACAGCCTCAGATCTCAAAATGGTGGAGCATTGCTCAAACTCTTATAGCCTCTGGTGCCTCCACCTTATCATAAAAAGCCTAAACATTCACATGCTTTCTCTCACACGGCGCCTAAGCTACGACCTTGGCTCCCTGTTTATCTGCTCCTGCTGAGATGGGGCAGAAAACTCCAGTATACTCTGTTCTCTTCTAATCAGACAAATAAGGCGATGACTTTTCTGCAAACAGTATTTCTT
Organism: Mchenga conophoros; assembly: GCF_057382185.1. Lineage (NCBI taxonomy): Eukaryota > Metazoa > Chordata > Actinopteri > Cichliformes > Cichlidae > Mchenga > Mchenga conophoros. Next base: position 15,124,362 of record NC_140527.1, on the reverse strand, counting down.
ATAACTCAGCAGTATAATGCATCATAAAACAATATCATTCATTCACAATAAATCAGCAGTCTACTCTAATGCAAATCAGTTTAACTAATGCAATAGTTGTCAGCTTCTTCTAATTCAGGGGAATAATGCAAACTAAAACTACATAATAATTCACAATCTTTAATTAGGGGTATAACATGGCATAAAATGATATTATAATCTAACAATTCCCCCTGATGAGGTCATTAGAATAATGACCTCACCAACACCCTTCAATTCAGTGTGGCCGGGTGCATCCCTTCTCACTCCGGAGGTCCTTTGTCCCCCTGATGGGCGAACCATATGTGAGATGACCTCTGTGTTTGCGCAGTTCAGGTGCAAGAAAAACTATTACTTCAACGATATCAGGTGCAGATGACACTCCCCAGTTCTTCCACAGCTTTATTTGGTGCTACCTTATACCCTTCAGACGTACTCAGACTAGAACATCTGCCCAAGGAGCTTTGAACCTTTATTTTATTGCTGCAGCTACCAGTGTCTTCCAGTTGGCTGATCCTCTGCTCTTCTTTCTTCAACCTCAGGGGTTAGACAACCCTTCAGTCGTGGCACAGATCAGGGGATTATTCTGCCCCGATTTCAAACAACGATCTGTGCATCCTCGGGTCCTGTGTGTCCTCCAGAAAAGCTCAGGAAGGCGTTCCCCTTTTGCCCAAGAGCCTCTCGAACCTCGCTGGTCTGGTGTTCCCGAATTTCCGCCAACCCCTTCATGGTTATTGCTGTGACTATGGGATCCATCCTTTTAAGGTGATTACCCGGAGCCCAAACGCCATGACCCTTGGACCCAACTGGTGTCTCGGCAGTCACCGTATCTGTTTCCGCTGCGAAGGATCCTCGCATATCTGTGACCTCGTCTGGTGTCTGTTCCTTTCTCTGTAAGAGACAGAAAACCAAAACACTTCTCTGCCTAGCTCTAATAATCTAATGTTGTTATCTACTGACCTTCTAATGATTCAGAATTGGTTTAAAACATCCACAATGTTCCAGGGACTTATTCTAATTATATCCTATGTGTGTGTAAGCGTGTTTGCATTTAGCCCTCTGCACTCAAGGCATTTCCTACACTTTATCAGTCCGGACAGTCACGCCGAACGAAGCTTATGACCTTCAAAAGGCCGAGTGCCAACTCATTATAAGCACATTTGCAAGGTGTGTCTGAAAATTATTGAAACCACTCTTTTTAACAACAGGCAAACAAATTAACGAATCTTCTAAACGCTATTCAGTTCATTTCAATGATTGATGCTTAAACATGGAAATAATGATTTATGCTTCTCACTGATTCTCTAAAAAAGTCCGGAAACTTCTCGGGCCACTATTAGCTTAAGCTTTGCCATTCCTAAGTTATTAAAGACACAAATCAGGTTATAAGATGTTCAAATATGTTGAACATGTTGGCCGTCCAGCCCCATGCACGGGGCGATCCGTGGTAGTTCGTTAACGGAGATTTGCCGTGTTGTGGCGTTAACGTCATTTCAACGAGATTAACGCTTACAGCACTAGTGGGAACACAACGAATGTGACTGCAGATTTACTCCGACATCATCGTAGTGCAAAGACAAGTGGAAGCAGACAAAAACAACAAGCACGCATGCTACAAACTTTACCCGAGTCATTTAGACAGCCGTTAGCACATGATTCTCCTTATGGGGACCTGATATGTTTAATATGCTGCTGAGAATATAGCCAAGAAGAAGTGTATAGTATAGCTTTGTCAATGGAAAATTGTACTTATTAGTCAGTATAATCTTTCAGTGATATAAGTTCGCATATGGTAGAATACTGCATGTAGTTATTTGTATTAGGAAATATTTAACTATGTATGCTTAGAGGCGTATAATCAATTGTGTAGTGACAGGATGTGTGATCTCTAGCAGGCTGCAAAAGGCTTGGTGTGCATTCCAGGAATGCACCCCCACATCCTGGGAGCATGGGAAGAGCTCGTACCTTGTTTTATTGTTTTAACGTAGCTATGTCTGTTTTAGTCTAAGTGCCTTTTGTTTAGATGAACTGCTGGACTTCCTCACTGTGTTATCTAGGGTGAACCATCTAGGGTGAGGGGGAGACTACCCTCTTTATGACCAAGGATGTTCCTTTTGTGCTGTTATATGACCCTTTGATCAGCAGGACGCCAAACACACGCACGCACACACACACACAAGCACCCACTGAAGTATAAATAAAGACCGGGGCAGTTTCTCAGTGCGAGCCTCAGTGCTGGAGGTTGCCCTTGCTAGCAAGAAGTTCTGTGTGTTTCTCTTCTCTGAGTCTTTACTGAAGAAGTGTTTTAGCGTATATTCCTTAACAAGCTTTTATTTTGGAAAGAGCCATTTCTCTGTAATAAACTCTCTTTTCCAAAGATGAGTGATTTCTCGATCAGATAGATTTATTTTTTTATTACTTTGTTGTTTCAGCAACATTAAATTTAAAAACTATACTTTTGAGTTAAAATATATATTTATAATTTTAATAAATGACAAATTAAAAAGGCATGAACATTTTGTTTTGTATCGAAAAAATATCAAACCGTGACACCAAAGTATTGAACCGAACCGAACCATGAATTTTGTGTATCGTTGCACCCCTAATGTTAGAGTTTGTATTGTTGATTGTTATTTATGCTTAGAAATATTTAACCATAGATGCTTAGAGGTGTATAATCAATTGTGTAGTGATACGTTGTGTGATCTTTAACAGGCTACAGAGGCTTGGTGTGCATTCCACACTAGAATGCACACCTACATCCTGGGAGCACGGGAAGAGGTCGCATCTTGTTTTAATTGTTTTATGGTAGGATTAACGTAGCTACGTCTGTTCTAGTCTAAGTGCTTTTCTGTTTAGATGAACTGCTGGACTTCCTCACCGGGGGGGGGTCTAGTCTACCCTCTTCCTGACCAAGGATGTTTGACCCTTTGATCAGCCACACACACACACACACACACACACACACACACACACACACACACACACACACACACACACACACAGGCAAGGTACTCTTTGTTTGTATGTAGACGTCGTATGTTAATGAACCTATGCATATTCATGTAACCTCAATAAAAGGACAGTGTTACGGGAGGACGGACGAGAGCAACTGGGGTCAAGCGAAGGGACGGCGCTCTGTCCGGTTTCTCCCGTGCACGAGTAACATGAAGAACTTTGCCTATTTGTGTCTTGCTTTGCAGTGTAATTATATTGCCTTTAACGTTCCAGCGGATGGGTTCAAGCTACAAACCTATCATTAATTGGTCCTTCGAGCCGGATCCCTGGAATCGCATTCACCGAGGGGAGGAGGGACACGCTGAAAGACTGACGTCAGCCAGGAAGTTCCTGTGGATTCGCGGTCTATCTTTCTCCTCGATGAATGGCGATCGGCGGGATTCGAAGCTGATATTACACGCTAAGCAACGCCAAGTAAGTTTGAAGAGGCCGACTCTATAACCGTGTTGTTGTGCAGTCTCCGCCATTTTGTGAGGCGTTGAGAAGTTCGCTGCTTTGTGGAGCGATAACTGGGTTTGTGTCCCAAAAAAGAGGTTTTGGTTAAATCGCCCAAGGGTCCCAAGCGTCCGGTGAGTGTCCGGTTTTGAAATCGCCCTGGGTGTGTGTCCCGAGCGTCCCTTCATTGGGTTTTGTCGCGCGAGTGGGTGAGCGTCCCACAACTGGGTCAGGGTCCCGAGCGGTCCGGTGTGAGTCCGGAGTAGGCCTATTTTGTGTTGTTGTCATTGTTGTCGTCATCGTCGTTTTTGTTGTTGTTGTTGTGTGAGTGTGTGCGGAGCAGAACACGTGGTCTGTGACACCGACTGTTGTTGTTATCATGGGTTTCTAAGCAACCAAGAGTGAGTTGGAGGGAGACAGACGTTTGTGCTGGACTTTGCTCCTGGCAGCTGACACAAAATGTTAACTCTTTAGCTTGCCCTGATCGACAACAGCCTGTGTGCCAGACCATAGACGTAATTGAGGTGGATAGTTGTTAAAAGTCATCTACATTACGCTTGTGGTTGCTTAAATTCAGTACGATGACATGTGAGGTGAAGTGATATAGGTAAATATTTAAACTAATGAAGTGCATAGAGGCACTTGACCTGTGTGGAAGACTGTCGTCTTATTATGAACCATTGTTGAGATGTAGAGCACACCTGTGAAAACAACTAATATGCTGAACCCTGTATGAAACATCTAAAAGTACATGATGGAGAAGCTGAGTTGAATATGAAAGTGTAAGACTTTGCCGCTGTGGGCAGAGCAACTACTGTGTGATGTTGCGTTGCAGTTTTTTTTTCTTCTGAGCAGGCTACACATTATCAGATCGAGAGCTGTCTGAGAACTACTCTAAGAGAGGGAAACAGCGCTATGATAACTGTGATAACTGGAGTGTGCAGCGTTTCCATGAGCAGTTTTCCTGAATCTTGACTCTTGTGTGTGGAGTGTTCATAGCATCAGCATCATGTTTTTGTTTATTTGTTTTGTTGGGTTGAAAATAATTAAATAAACGTGTGATCATGCCTATGGATCACCATGGCACATATCTCCAGCCATATGATTTATTTATGCAGATGACAAAGTGAGTGTGAATGTGTCTGACATCACAGTGTTTTTGTGCACTGTGCAAGAGTAATTGCCTTTGATTGTGAGTGACAGCGGTGATTTTGCAGGTCACCAGCTATTGTAACGAAAAAAAAGAAAAAAAAGAGTGAAAAAGAAAAATCATAGGAAAAAGGTTTTGTGTTGATCAACCAAAAAAACAACTACAATTTCATTTTCTGCTTTTAAGAAAGGATTGTTCACAAAAACACAGAGAGAGAGAGAGATGTGTGTTGATTAAGCAGTGATGATAATAATGAAATGTCTTAGTTTGTCACTTTCAGGTGAAAAGCAGACCTGAATCAATTTTCCACATGCAGCAGTCGGAAGAAAAGTTATAGTTTAACAATTGGAAACGTTCAAGCCAAGTTTCTGGCTGACTTATTTACAGCACGATCTGTCTCAAAACTCTCACTCTTCCCTGAAAAAACCTGATCAGCAGCGGCAGTATCGGAGCAGAGGCTGCAGAAGCAAAAGCAGCAGAAGAAGAAAGCAAACCCATCTTCCTGTCTGATTGAATGAATTCCACGGAAGGGCGAGCAAGATGGCGGCGTGAAGAGGAGTTTTTGTTCGAGCGCTTAGCACGAACAAGTCACTTAGTGTGATGCAAAGACCAGTGGACTCATAGCACATTAGTTAAGAAATGATTAAATAATAGCAGAGAAGTGTGTAGGAAAGGCAGCTTTAAGAACATGCTCTGCTGGAGATGCAGCTCCACAGACATGCATTAGACCTGCCTAATAACACAAACACATGCAATGAAAATTAGCTTGTTATCTTTCATCAGTGTTAAAATAGTGTCAATTTAGCAGACACTTGTTATTAAATACTGAATGTATCCAATGCAAAAAATTGACTCTCTGGGTTGCAGGACAACAGTTTAACCTTTGATCCTGGGTTGACCACCAACCAGTGATCAGACAATAAATTTAGTTGTTAATATAGTAAATTGGGAGAAGCTTCCTGCTTGATTAATGCAGCACAAGTGATTTACTGTATGAGGGAAATTGTCTTTTGTGATACTATTTTGAACATGCTTTTCTGTCGTCCTGTCAACTTAGTGGGTTAATAGCTGATATGCAAATTAGTTGATCGGTTTTAGATTAATGAAAGGTGACTGAATTCTAGTATGAGTGAATGAGATGTGTTGGAGTTGTTGTGTGTTGAGTGGAGACTCTAAAACACTGAGTTTCCTGCTTTGATGTGCGAGTGAATCCTGTATTTAGATACACAACTCTGAATACGTCAGAACAGACTGTTTTGTGAAGTGCATGACAGCATGTCACATGTTTTATGATGAAGGGAGAAGGAAAATTGAATAAAATAGATCTGTGACCTAAATGAGTGAAGAGCACAGACCTGGGGATTAAACTCATAGCTAATAAGGCATTAAGGTTATGTTGTTTTGTGCAGCTGATGGTTGATTTGGAGTGAATCTAGCTGATGATTTTTCTTTTGTTGTGAAGTTGAGCCTGCCGATTAGTATGATGGTATGATGAACCATGCTAATGGTATGATTTACCCTCCTGAGATGAGGAGCTTGTGTCATGACTTAACAAGGCCTTTTTATTTTGATACTTTCACAGTGCACTGAAAGTTTTGTTCAATAATCTCTGTTCTTTAAGCAGATCTGCACGTCGGGAATTAAAAGCGCTACACGTCGTCGAGAAAATTGTGCCAAGTGAGTTCTCCACATTTAAATGGACTCTGGAGAAAGCCACTTATTTGGGACGATTATTAAATGACAGTCCCAGTCCAAAAGGATTCAGCGATGTAATCCAAACTAAAGTTCTTCTTTTTCTTTTTGAAATGACGTCATTTTGCTGAGAGTGGAAACTAAATGCGACGATAGGTTCCACTATCAGCAAAGAAAGAAAGAATGAATGCATGAATGAGTGAGTGAAAGGAAAACAAACTGACTGACTGGTAAAAGCTGACAAAAGCTGACAAGACTTTACTGATGTAACACGACTGTGTGAAGTTGACCCCCGCCTGGCAGGGGTGCAGATGAGTCTGTGTGTGCTTCCCTTTACAGAAGCAGAAAGATGACAGCAACACTCGAGGTTGTGTGATGATTTAACATTTTAAATGCCATTTTCTGTGTCTGTGAATTTACTATGTGTGTGTCATTCACTAGCTTGTGTGCTCACAGAGATAACTGTGACAAAGTATGCATACGCCTGCGCAAGCGCTAACATTTGCATTTTCGTTTTTACAGCATTACGGTTCTTCATGTGTTTGATCATGTGATTTATAGGAATACTGGCTAATGTTTCTCTACTACAAGATTTCTGGGTTTATGTGTGAAGAAAACTGTAGTTACAGGCTATATGTTGATGGAGAAATTAATATAGTTTGAGACATACTGTGATGAGACCAGTGTTACTTTTTCCACAGCGAGTGTTGACTTTATGGTGTTTTATGGCACCTCTGGAATGTGGATGGCCGACGCCTGCCCACCAGGATGGTCAATGTGTATTGCTAATGTTTGTTTTTCTGGGACTGCATTTAGAAGATTCAGCTGAAGCGGACAAGTGACATGAGTAAAACAAATAAGAGATTACGGTAATTATGGAATAGTTTATTATGGGCTCATTTGCTGGCCACTTTTGAACCCATAATAATAATATATGAGTGGAGTGACTTTGCTTAAGAGAAGTCACTGATTACATTAATGTTAACAGAGTACATGGGATAATCCATGTCTGAGGTGAATTAGGGTAATAGTTGTAGTTACTGATTTGAGAAAACATGCACATGACACTTGTCTTGCTGATGTTGAATGCTTATTACTCTTATGATACAATTGTTTACAGGTATGAAGTTTGATTTCACTTCCAGATTTTGCTTTCCAGGCCGTGATGGTGTGTATGCAGGCTCCTGGGAGAGCCAGGTGTTAAGCAAACTTAATATGCAACACACGCTAACATCTTTTATTGCAGGGTTACGGAGCTACTCCGGAGGAGGTGCCCTGATGTTGCCTGGGACATGATCTAGCTAATCTTTTTCTTTAAGACAGGGATCCAGGTTTGGTGAGTTGACGCATGGGAATGTCCATGCGTCAAGAGGTGGAGTGCAAGGATTAACATTAAACAATGTTTACTATACACATAATGATCGATACGGACGATCGTGGCTCAAGAGTTGGGAGTTCGCCTTGTAATCGGAAGGTTGCTGGTTCGAGCCCCGGCTTGGACAGTCTCGGTCGTTGTGTCCTTGGGCAAGACACTTCACCCGTTGCCTACTGGTGGTGGTCAGAGGGCCCGGTGGCGCCAGTGTCCGGCAGCCTCGCCTCTGTCAGTGCGCCCCAGGGTGGCTGTGGCTACAATGTAGCTTGCTATCGCCAGTGTGTGAATGTGTGTGTGAATGGGTGGATGACTGGATATGTAAAGCGCTTTGGGGTCCTTAGGGACTAGTAAGGCGCTATATAAATACAGGCCATTTACCATTATTGTTGCAGTGATTTGTGTGATTAGCCGTTTATTTACAAGTATTAAACCTATGCAAGTGGTGCATCCATGTTCAGATGAGGCTTTGATGGCCTATAAGTGAAGTTCACTGAACTAAAGAATGTGGTTTGATGATTGTTGACATGCTCTCCAAATAGAAGTTTTTCTTCTTAGCAAGGAAATACAGGTGCAGCAGTAATCTCCTGAGAAATCTTCAGAGGCCCAGTGAGAAGCGTGAACCATTCCAGGCATAGCTGACAGCCAGGCAGTGGTTGAGGTCAAAGGTCAAGCTGGTTGGGGCCCATCATGAGATCAGACCTTGGAGCCACAGCAAGGACCATGAAACTGCCTCCAAAATAGAGGAGAGGATCGTCCACAAGATGGGAGCTGAGGCCAGGAGAGAGGCTTCAGGAGGATCAGAGATCATCTTCAGCACAGCAGACATCACACAGAGAGCTGTGCTACTGAGCTTCCAGGAGATTTTAAATAAAATGAAAGATTCAATATTGACGCTGAGGAAGACAACTAAGGTGTACGACGTGCTCTGCCTTAAACCTTCAGCAGCGTTGGAACACGAAAACTCGTGGGATGAGGGGAGCGTGCCAAGCTCCATCGACAGCGCAGAAGGAGTTCGAGGATGACATCATGATTCTGTGAAAGCACAGGAACCAGAAGCTATGGTGGTGATGACAGCAGTTTCCTATGAACATCACCTAATGCTGTGCCACTATACTGTGCATACGATGACACTCTGAAGGCTGCTGGGATCATAACAGCAATAAGACAACTGAACCCTGCACCCTTTCCACAGAGGTGTTTCTCTGCAGAGCGTGGACAATGAAGGAGTCATAAATATCCCCCTCGCAGGATGAAGGCCTGAAGTGAGGTGATGGGAGGCCATAAAACTAGAGTGCTGAGAGGTCTGCAGCTTTGGAAATAGCTGAGACCCATGTTGACAAACAACAAAACTAACTGGTATGTTTGAATGTTTATTCTACATACATTTGGACTCTGGTCCTATGGACAACGAAACAACTAGAAGAGACATTCATGACGCCCTGCAGAACTCAAACCACTCTGCAGAGAGACATGTGATTTGCACACCCGGAGGAAGCATCACCAAGCTGAGATGTTTTTGAAAATGTTACTTTCTTAGTTTCACTATTAAATTAACAATTTCTTTGGTTGCTCGTAAGATGCAGTTTGCCATGAGATGAGCTCAATGAATGGGGTAACTGCTAATACATTTATTAAACTGTGTAACTTTTACAGTAATTTAGGGTGATTTGACATATGCTGAGTAAAAAAATGTTTGCATTGAAACTGTCAGACATGAGGTATGCATAACTGGGAACTTTCTAGCATAAAGGTCAAAAACGGGGGAATGTTAGAGTTTGTATTGTTGATTGTTATTTATGCTTAGAAATATTTAACCATAGATGCTTAGAGGTGTATAATCAATTGTGTAGTGATACGTTGTGTGATCTTTAACAGGCTACAGAGGCTTGGTGTGCATTCCACACTAGAATGCACACCTACATCCTGGGAGCACGGGAAGAGGTCGCATCTTGTTTTAATTGTTTTATGGTAGGATTAACGTAGCTACGTCTGTTCTAGTCTAAGTGCTTTTCTGTTTAGATGAACTGCTGGACTTCCTCACCGGGGGGGGGTCTAGTCTACCCTCTTCCTGACCAAGGATGTTTGACCCTTTGATCAGCCACACACACACACACACACACACACACACACACACACACACACACACACACACACAGGCAAGGTACTCTTTGTTTGTATGTAGACGTCGTATGTTAATGAACCTATGCATATTCATGTAACCTCAATAAAAGGACAGTGTTACGGGAGGACGGACGAGAGCAACTGGGGTCAAGCGAAGGGACGGCGCTCTGTCCGGTTTCTCCCGTGCACGAGTAACATGAAGAACTTTGCCTATTTGTGTCTTGCTTTGCAGTGTAATTATATTGCCTTTAACGTTCCAGCGGATGGGTTCAAGCTACAAACCTATCACCTAGTTTCTTCGTGTAATTCCAGACACGATGATGTTTTGATCAGGGCTGTGGGGAGGCCAAACCATCACTTCCAGTACTTAGTGTTTTTCTTTATGCTGAAGACAGTTCTTAATGACCTTGGCTATATGTTCGGGGTTGTTGTCCTGCTGCAGAATACATTTGGGGCCAATAAACAATCAGTTACTTGACATGCTTACCTCCCATCCGATGTGGACAGCGGATCAGCTGGAGGTGCGATCGAAGATTGCAGCGGTCCCAGATCCAGCTGTACACTGGAATAGTCTCCCATGTTACTTGTCTGTGTTTTATTGTGTTGTGGTGTGTAGATATCTGTGCATTCTGGATTATCCTTTTGTGTTACACATTTCAATGTTTTATTTTGCGCTTGCTACCTAGCCTGACCTGTCTCCCCAATGTGATGTGTGTGTATTGTATGTACGGTCGGCAAGGTCTGTCATCTCGGTTGTGGGCAACTGCAACTGACAAATAAAGGCTATCTCATCATCATCATCATTTATATTTCTGAAAGCATTGCAAAATGTTTGCAGAGTACTGTATATGTAAATTCACAGAAAAAGTTCTGGTCACCCAAACTGCCCAGTAATCATGAAGTGGAATTCACAGAAAATGTCCTGTTTTATTTATTTTACTATTAGTATGGGTGAATGGGTGTGCAGGACGTCTTTATCAGTAGGACAAGCTGCAAAATTTATGAATATACAGTTAAAAGACCAATATTCATGCCATCCACCACATTTTCCAGAAATTTCCAGCGGACTGGATCTTTCCTGGCATCCTCAAGAAGGTCTGTCAGTTTTAATATATACATGTAGTGCAATAAGTTTATTAGATCTTTAGATTTTTTTTAATCCATAGATAAAAGAAAAGCCATGTGTCTTGTCCAGCACTCATTCTGTAGCAGCTCAGCCATCCGGAAGTAGAACAAGGAGTCCTGTGACAGATGATCTGTCCTCTGCAAAGCCCGATTAAAGAAGGAGAGAAGATCATTGGGATAATGATCCCAGCAGAGAGTCAGGGCCTGCTGCCTATGGGGCAAAAAAGAAAGAGAAATTCACTGTTTTTACACATCAGTGTCAGTTTGCAGGTGTAGGGGGTACAACTACATGCAAAATAGTCCTCTAAAGCAGTCCTGTGGCTCCAGAGGAAGGTGTGTGATAAAGCTGTGATGGATGTCCTCATAAAATCCTCATTTATCTCACTTGTGTCAGTGTTGTTTGAGGCTGAGGAATACAAGTTAGAAAATTAAATAAAATCTGAAAGAAGTGAGCATACCAAACCTCTGTAGCCTTCCCCTCAGGCTAAAGGCTCGAGGCTACATTATCTAGACCAAACTCTCTCCTGTCATGTTGCATTGTGGGTAAAGTTGGTGTAAAGATTAGACAAGGAGGAAGCATGCAGGGAATAAAAAAAAAAGCTATTTCTGGTTTTGAAACATCAATCTTGGTGCATTTTATGCTTTTCTCATTTTCTATCCTATATAGTGTTCCACTCGTAGATCATCTTATTAAACATTTAGTCACTGTGTGTAGAAGCAATTCCTGTGAGACAAAAGCTCAGAGTGTTCTAGACAGTTTTTTTTTTATTTACTCTTGGCTCTATATGATTTCAAACAGAGCAAATATTTCAAATAGGGTCATCTCATTCACACAGATTTAGCTGTGGTACAGAAGCCCCACCTATCTGCGACTCAAACCTTTTTGCAAAGGGCAACTTTGCAAAAGAAAGAACTGGCGCTTTACAAATGTTGACACACACCTCTTCTGCATCGGTCCTGTTGTGAAGTGGGTAACTGGTGTTGGGTGCAGATGGGTGTACAGACGGGTCCAGAGAGTACTGTTTGGTCATCAAATCACAAGGGTGGGTCAATGCGGATGGGTGTGTGTCAGTATGTGCCACAGACATGTGACCTTTATGCACATGTACAGGCCACAGACATGTGGGGTCAGTATGTGTCTGTATGGCTGGGCCTGGGTCTAAGGCTTGCTGTGCCTTGGCCCCTATGGGACATGGTAATGGAGGGTGAGGGGTTGGCCCTCCTACTGCTACCCGCTGGTAGCTGCTGATCCACCTACTTGGGTGTTGTGATCAGGTGTGACTCAGGCATATTTGGTGCTGGTGGGGAGGTCTGTGCTGCAAGCTGAGTGTTTCCCAGGCTGTCTCACCCTCATCATCAAGTACATTTTTTGACAAACGCACACACTCATGCTCACAAACAGGAAGATCTGATGTTTGAGCTTTGTCTTTTTTCTCCTCTTTCTTCTCTTCTTTACGCCTCTCAGCGCAGACAGTGTGTCACTACACACTTTCAAAAATAAAAATAATAAAATAAAAATAAATTGGTTAACAAGAGGAGCTTATAGAGATTTTATAGAGCTGCTCTTGGGAAAGAAAATGTGCTTGGCACAAGAGATTATTCAGTCCATGACTCTGCTTGCTAAAGCTGCAGGAACAGGACAGGGCTTTTAAAAAAAACTGGACCAGAGTGCTCAACCCTCTCCAGCTCCTTTCCTTCATACATACAACCAACACTGCCACTGTGAACTATTCTCATTCTATAAGCATTCCACTCCCATGAACCTTCTTTAGGCCACTTTGCACTTCCTTTTAATTCACTGTGTGGTTTATTGATGCAGTACCCACTCACAAAGTTTGGAATATAAATGTTGTTCTGCTTTATGTTTTTTAAAGAGTGTTTCTATAAAAGAAGAGCAGCTCAAGTACATGCTAGGAATTTAAATTAGGAGTGATAAAAGCTCCCTGTTATGGGAACAGTAAAGACCAGGGTGTTGGATGCATGGATGGATGTATGTTTAATGGAAGGATGGGAGAACAAAGGAAGGATGGATAAATGTTTGGACTGCTAGAGGAGAGTGAGTGGATAAAAAAAAAAGTAGATAAAAAGAAAGTTAAACTGGTAACTCAGAGGTAAATGCAGACTTGTATTCAGCTAACTGACCATCTTCAGTCTAATATTCTTGGCAGGATACTACCACCACGCAACTGAAAGGACTATCATCAGTTCTGCAACACTGGATTCCACTGCTGCCTGAAAAAATAAAACTGAGAAGAAAAAAGAAACACCTTCCACTGACTCTTATTATAAAGACCCTCAAGGTAGCAACACTCTTTAAAATACTTCCTAATTGCCTTGCTGTGCATTTTAATGGTTTATAACTGTGGAAAACAATGTCTAGAGACCAGCTGGTTAATAACTAATGTCCTTGATACTGCTGGCACCCACCATTCAGGTTCTGCTATTCAGCCTTCCAGCTTACTGTTGGCCAGATTTGTGAATATCATCCCCAGCATTAATTACCATCGCCTCTCTGCTTTACTCTTCCACATTAAAATGACTTTTTTGGCTCTCTTCCAAATTAGTTTTTTGCTCTTTTCCAATGAGTCCCTTGACAAACTTTTAATTGATCATATATTCCCCACAGGAAGAAGATCTCATAACACACCCATATGTGTTAATAATTTCAGGTAATGTAATAAGACCTCAGAGAGTGTGATACATGTGTCAGACAATCACAATTTTACAGCGGAACCTAAACTACGTGAACAGAAAGACTAGGTCACCTGCACTTTATACCTACTGAACTGCTTGGCCACAGAAACCCATGCCTCAAAGTTCCTTTGTCTTTAACTCCTCTAAATTTAAAGTTGGCCTCTGTACAGTTTTGGTGAGTGAATTTGTAATACATTATTAGTGTTTTACTTTGCTCTAATTATCAGTGTGACTGCAACTTACCAAAGCACCCTGTTGTCCAAATATGGTCTCCTCAGTGATTATTTTTGGAGCTGGACAAATTGGTTACATCCATATCTACACAAAGGAAAACCAAAGCCATGATCTCCCTTAGTCGCTCTGCTTTTCTGCAGGAATGTTAAAGGCCACAAGGTTGAACCAGGGTCAGCAAGAAACAACAGAGCTGTTTTTTCAGGGAGTGATCTGACCAAGTATAGCAAGACAATGATCATTAACATTATCAACATTATCATCAGTTAAAAAGTTAAAAAGAAAAAAAAACATCATCAATAAAGTACAAACTTGAGAAAAAAAAGCTTTAATATGCCTGACGTAGAGTAAATACTTTTATTAGACCGCTCCACAATGTCAGGGTTTATGTTTTAAATTAATAGTACTGGTAATTACCCTTTTTACACATCTGTAATGGTTAATCCACCAGTTTACCCTAGCGCTGTAATTAAAATATTTTTAGTTCTAAAAGATAATTATTGCTGTCAATAAATTATTGTTTTTTAATGAAGGTGACAAATTGCTGTTAATTACAATGATTTCTAAACAGAAAAATTAGTACTAGTAGTTGAATGTTATGGTTGATTAATTTCTCTGAGAAATTCAGTTTGTCAGCTCACATTTGGGTATAATATTTCATTTTGAACTTCGTGACACCTGTTCAAAATGGTAAAACAATGAGAACACACCGAAGAGGAAAGAATCTGAATTAGAGCACTTTGCTGGATGGTCTTTGAGATAAATAGGTCAAGGCAATGTGTTCTTGAAGTATGGTGAAGTATGTATTGGAGTAGATTGCCAAGACTGCTTACTTACAGAATGTGCCAAGGGAGAGGCAGAAAACAGGAGCTGACCGAAGCAGATGTCAGGCACCAAGATTCAAAGTGCTACAGAAAGAAGAAAGACCACTTTTGATATTAAGCTATGAACACTTCTAGATCAGAGTCTGAAAAATTCTCTAGAATGACCTTAAGCAGGCAACGGAACGGGCAAGGTTTAATAATTCATTATTGAGGCTTGCAAACAACCAGAAACTTCAAACTTCAATTTGCCAGGAAGCACAAATGCTGGACTGTAGATATGTACTCTGAATGGACCAAGTCTGAATTCTTTAATCAGCACTATTATGTTTATGTCTGCAGGTAAGCTGGAAAAAGGTTCAATGTTAGATGCAAATGTGTATCTGCTGGAATAACCCGTAGGATTCCAAGCTTCCATAGATAACAGTGGCAGAGGAAAACCCAGGCCTGTGTTAGCCGGCATCAGCGTAACTTTCCTTGACATGTTCCTGACATTGTTGGACTCTTACACTCAGAGAATAAACTCTCACATGATGTGAGAATGTGATCAAACTGTTTATCAGAGGGAAAGCATGATTTTTAGAACACTAACAGTAGTTGGAGTATTGTTTGATTATAATCAGCTGTTGTTGTTGTCCAGATGGCTTGTTGTCAACTGTCTGGATACAGAAGGGTCATGTTTCTAATGTGCCGATGAGAAGAAATGGTAACAATGTCAGCAATAAATAAATATGTTAGTGATGAGGCTGAAGCTGAGGAGGAAGAAGATGAAGTTTTTCCAGATGCCAGCGTGTTATCTCTAGCTTCATGTTTTCATTTCAGTGGCAAAGGAACCTGTTCTCCAATGATGAAACATACGTATGATCCCTCATATCTTAAGTCTGAAGGTCCAGGCAATTAAAATTTGTCTCAGTGGCACACAAATGCCACTGTTTATTTGGTTTTGTTAATCTTCCAACACTACAAACACATCATTTACACTCTGAAAGATCTCAAAATGATTCTGTCTCTACTTTTATTATTTTTCCAAATTAAAAGGCTTTATATGTTCATTTTTGGCTTATTACTTACTCATAAATGTCAGTGAAGATTTGAAGATCATATGACAAATTTGCCTAAGCTGTTCTTTTTTAATAGGCTCACCACTGAAACCATCTGACACCCTGTGAAGAGAATTAATGTGGACTTTTTCATTCTTGTGGACTTGAACACTTAGACGCTTGCAGAGACAATGACATCCCTGATAACCATAGGCAAGGCAAGGCAAGGCAAGTTTATTTGTATAGCACAATTCAACAACAAGGTGATTCAAAGTGCTTTACAGAGACATTAGAAACAAGAACAAATAAAAAGCATGATTTAAAATTGATTAAAACAAGCAAATAAACTAACTAACTAATTAACAAACAAACAAACAAACAAACAAACAAACAAACAAACAAACAAACAAACAAACAAAACAGTATATAAAATCAAAACAGATAAAATCAGAACAGTAGATACAATCAGTAGTTAAATGTAAGTTTTGAAATTTAAGCTTAAAAGTGTGGATTTGGTGCTTTATTCAAATGCAGCTGAGAACAGGTGAGTCTTCAACCTGGATTTAAATAAACTGAGTGTTTCAGCTGATCTGAGGCTTTCTGGGAGTTTGTTCCAGATATAAGGAGCATAAAAGCTGAATGCAGCTTCTCCGTGTCTGGTTCTGACTCTGGGAACTGATAAAAGACCGGATCCAGATGACCTGAGGGATCTGGAAGGTTCATACTGGGTCAGGAGGTCATTGATGTATTTTGGTCCTAAACCATTCAGAGCTTTATAGACCAGCATCAGAACTTTAAAGTCTATCCTCTGACGGACAGGCAGCCAGTGTAAAGACCTCAGAGCTGGACTGATGTGGTCCACTTTTTTGGTCTTAGTGAGGACTCGAGCAGCAGAGTTCTGAATGAGCTGTAGTTGTCTGACTGATTTTTTAGGTAGACCTGTAAAGATGCTGTTACAGTAATCAAGCCTACTAAAGATGAATGCATGGACTAGTTTTTCCAGGTCCTGTTGAGACATCAGATCTTTTATCCTTGAAATATTCTTGAGGTGATAGTAAGCTGACTTTGTTACTGTCTTAATGTGTTTTTCTAAGTTTAGGTCTGCATCCATCACTACACCCAAATTTCTCGCCTGGTTTGTGGTTTTTAGATGTATAGATTGAAGTTCTCTGGTGACCTGTAATCGTTTTTCTTTGGCGCCAAAGACTATTACCTCAGTTTTGTTTTTGTTTAGCTGGAGAAAATTGTGGCACAACCAGTCATTGATTTCCTCAATGCATTTACCAAGAGCCTGTACAGGGCCTCGGTCTCCTGGTGACATTGTGATATATATTTGTGTGTCATCTGCATAGCTGTGATAGTTTATTTTGTTGTTGTTTATAATCTGTGCCAGTGGGAGCATGTAGATGTTAAACAGAAGGGGTCCCAAGATGGAACCTTGGGGAACTCCACATGTGATACTTGTCTGCTCAGATGTGAAGTTACCTATTGATACAAAGTATTTCCTGTTTTCTAAGTATGTTTTGAACCAGTTTAGTACAGTTCCTGAAAGACCTGCCCAGTTCTCCAGTCGTTTGAGTAATATGTTGTGGTCAACTGTATCAAATGCTGCACTGAGATCCAGTAAAACTAGGACTGACATTTTTCCACTGTCTGTATTCAGACATATGTCATTAAACACTTTGGTCAGAGCGGTTTCAGTGCTGTGGTTCTGTCTAAAACCTGACTGGAAGGCATCGTAGCAATTATTCTGTTTTAAGAAGTAACTGAGCTGTTGAGAAACTGCTTTTTCAATGATCTTACTTAAAAACGGGAGATTTGAGA
Organism: Mchenga conophoros; assembly: GCF_057382185.1. Classification (NCBI taxonomy): domain Eukaryota; kingdom Metazoa; phylum Chordata; class Actinopteri; order Cichliformes; family Cichlidae; genus Mchenga; species Mchenga conophoros. The sequence continues at coordinate 15,106,821 of NC_140527.1, read as the reverse complement.
TCGGCCTGTAGTTGTTCATTTGTGTCTTGTCAAGATTGTCCTTTTTCAGTATAGGTTTGATTACAGCAGTTTTTAGTGATTCTGGAAACACACCTGATAATAAAGAAAAGTTGACGATCTGTAACAGGTCTGACTCTAAAGTCTTTGAGACCTTTTTGAAAAAACTTGTTGGCAGGACATCTAAACAGCAGGAAGAGGAGTTCAGTTGACCTAAGATGTCCTCCAGGTCTTTGCTGTTAATAGGTTGAAACTGTTTCATGGTGTTTAAACAGTTTTTTGGTGGACACAGTACATATCCTGGATCTGCTGTTGATGTACCAATTGCTTGTCTAATTTTTTGGATTTTTTCTGTGAAGAATTTGGCAAAGTCATTGCAGGCCATGGTCGAATGAAGTTCAGCTGCCACTGACACAGGAGGGTTTGTTAGCCTGTCAACTGTAGAAAATAAGACCCGAGCATTATGGCTGTTTTTAGTGATGATGTCAGAGAAGTATGACTACCTTGCATTCCTCAGTTGTAAATTATAATTGTGAAGTTTCTCTTTATAAATGTCATAATGAACCTGGAGGTTTGTTTTTCTCCATCTGTGCTCAGCTTTCCTACACTCTCTTTTTTCATTTTTCACCAGTGTGGAGTTTCTCCATGGAGACTTTTTCCTTCCAGAGATAACCTTCATCTTAATGGGAGCAATAGTGTCCATTACATTTAACATGTTAGCATTGAAGCTGTTGACGAGCTCATTGACTGACCCTCTGGACAGGTCAGGTGTTAATGGGAAGACCTGGTTAAAAATTGCACTACTGTGTTCAGTTATACACCGTTTTGTGATCACTGTTGTTGATATATACCCTATATACCATAGACAAATCAACCTGAAGAGAAAGGTATTGTTGCTATTATAGAGAGTGTGATTCTTCTTTTCTCGCTCTCTCTCTCTCTCTCTCTCTCTCTCTCTCTCTCTCTCTCTCTCTCTCTCTCACACACACACACACACACACACACACACACACACACACACACACACACACACAGTGACACCACTGTCACTCCTCATATTAACCTGGTGTGAAACTTTCCCACGTCTGTCACCTTGTTATTTTCTTGCCTGCTCACTGTTTACTCAGCAATAAGGGTGATGCACATACCCACACACATTTGTACATACATACAGGGAGTGCAGCATTATTAGGCAAATTAGTATTTTGTCCACATCATCCTCTTCATGCATGTTGTCTTACTCCAAGCTGTATAGGCTCGAAAGCCTACTACCAATTAAGCATATTAGGTGATGTGCATCTCTGTAATGAGAAGGGGTGTGGTCTAATGACATCAACACCCTATATCAGGTGTGCATAATTATTAGGCAACGTCCTTTCCTTTGGCAAAATGGGTCAAAAGAATGACTTGACAGGCTCAGAAAAGTCAAAAATAGTGAGATATCTTGCAGCAGTCTCAAAATTGCAAAGCTTCTGAAGCGTGATCATCGAACAATCAAGCGTTTCATTCAAAGTAGTCAACAGGGTCGCAAGAAGCGTGTGGAAAAACCAAGGTGCAAAATAACTGCTCATAAACTGAGAAAAGTCAAGCGTGCAGCTGCCAAGATGCCACTTGCCACCAGTTTGGCCATATTTCAGAGCTGCAACATCACTGGAGTGCCCAAAAGCACAAGGTGTGCAATACTCAGAGACATTCACCTCGGTGAATGGCTGACATTAGGTCAAGCCTCCCTGTTGCTCCCTGACCTTTACGTGCTATCAGAGCAGGGAGACCAAAGCTGTAATTAAGAGCATGAAGTTTCTTTGTGGCCTTCAACTCGCTCTCAGGCCTTTCAGAATTGAACATCTCCATTCACTTCTCAACATTGTTTAATTGTTCCTCTAATCTGTTTTGATTCTATCTTACATCTCTCATTTATTTATCCATCTAGCATCAGTGGTGCAGAGGTAGAATGAAATAGTTTCTAGATATAAATAGTGTCTATATGACAGAATTATGACTTCTGTAGTTAAGTCATACAAATAAATGTTCAAATCCAGACTGTAACTGTGCACCATATAGGGACTGGCTGAGATGACATCTTGGACCTTACTGGAAGTATATGTTTGTGCACCAACAAAGAACCTTCATATGTAGCCTTAACATATATTCGCATTAAAACAAAGTGTTTTTCCTCTCTCTGTGTCTCTGGACACAAAGAGACAGGCTTGCAACATGAATCCAGTCTAAACTTAAACTGCATCAGCAATCCATTTTCCATTGGCCAAGAAGATTAGTCTTTCGTCAAACTGCTTCTCTACATTTGAAGTCTTGTCCCTCGGCAACAAAATGTTTTCTCAGGTCACTCTGACCGTGACCTTTGACAACTCAAACTGAATCATTCTTGTGTACAAGAATTGTTTTTATGTTTTTGAGACACAAAAATAGGAGGCCTTACATTGTGTTCGCACAGATGGATGGATGTAGTTGTCACCTACAAATAATGATAAAAAACATGGTGACTACACTGGAATGGTGGCAGGCTTTTACTGTGAAAAATGAAGGAATGCATTTAAAACTTGATGCTCTGGTTATCAGAGTAATTTTTCAAAATGCCTTAATAGCATCATTGATCTTACTTGTGAGTGTTGCAGTGATGCTTTTGATTGCTACTTTTCTTTCTTCCCAGAGTGGTTTTTATTTTTTGCTAATTCTTTACTACTTTGGTGATGCAACCTACCCTGTAGATGTGCTGGTTCTTTGTGTGACAGAGTTTTTACCAAAAAGCACAGGCACGGATCAAACAAAGGCAGGATTTTCACTCACAAGACTAAGATTTAGATTTGTGGGTTTTGGTTTGAAATACATCCTTTGATATCGTTACCTATTTGTCCAGGAGGACTAGTGGTACTGGCTCAGTATCTGTCTGTGGGTGGCTTATCTTGGTGGCTGGCACCCCTGTGATCCATCTCCACTCACCTCCAGTTTAGAAGCACCACTTCATCCTCCTGCTCTTACAGAGATCATTCTGTCTACTGCTGCCACTGCTATGGTAGGGGTGCTGAGGTTCCCTAGTTTTTTGAAGTACCTGTGTGTTTCCATGCACAAGACTGACACTGTTCCTCTCCTTCTCCGTCTCAGATTCCTTCCTCGAGTGCCAACCAGCATCTAAGAGCTCCCTAATGGCTTTTGAATTCCCTGTCTGCCCATTGTCACAGCCACACATGGATCCCAGTACTCTGACAAAAGGGCAGCAAGGATTCAGTGGAGGAAAAACTCCACTGAATCCTTGCTGCCCTCTTGTTACATTATTTCCAGTTCTGTAATAAACTCCTAAAACATTGCCTCAATTTTCAAGCTCTGAATTTGGGTCCACTGGCTTAGGTAAAGTTAATTGGCTGATCTAATTCATTTCAGTGACTGAATTCAACACCAGTGCCTTTCATAAAAGGGTTGAGGATTTTATATGCACACTGCTTTGACAAAAGTGTTTGCCCTCTTGCTTTTTTGTTTTTTGTATATTTGTCACCAGTGTTGGGTAAATTACTTTAAAATAGTAACTTAGTTACATTACTAGTTACTTCTCTCAAAAGTAACTCAGTTACTTCAAGTTACTCGTTACTTTCAAAGTAACTAGTTACTAGGGAAAGTTACTTTGGTTTTACTAAGAATTCTCTTGTTAATGTGTTTCTTCCATAACTTTGCCAGTCTTCTAGCTTGCTTACTTGCCACAAGTGCACTGTGCCACCTACCAATAGAAAGGAAAAGATAATGTGCATATTTCCACGAGAGAAATCCCACGCCTGGACCGTCATTGACTGCTGCCATGATTCTAGCCTACGTCACAGAGTCATGTGCGCCTTTTACATCCAACACAAAAACTGCAGTCGTGGTGCTTTCGTTTGTACTCAGAACTCGGAAATTCTGCCTTCTGAATAGGAAGATGTAGGCAACACCAGACTGCAGATGAGCTGCATACAGAAAAATCGTCCCGGGCATTTTGACTAGAGACTGGCCCACCATTATAGGAAAAATCTTAAAGCCTTTGAATGAAAACAAACGCTGTTGTGACAGTGATGTACACTGTTCTGATGGTATATATGCATGAATCTATCAATCGTTTGTTGTAAGATTCAGATAATTATTTTTTAAAAGCTAGACATTTTAAATGAGAATAAGAAAGAAAAGTATTTCCTTGTGCCCCCCTCTCCCTGTTAATGCCCTACATGCCCCCCTGGCAACACTTTGCTAGATCCGCACCTGCACAGTTACCAGCTGTCAGCTACCTAAAAAAGGATCCTGGTGTTATTTGTCTCTCAGAAACAGTTCATAACTTCCCTTCAACTCATTCATGTCACCTAAAAGGTAAACCTGTTTCTCCATCACCTGTTCAGCTCTGATGATTCAGTAAGGAAATCTCCTGGTTTCATCTTCATGTTTCCCTCTCATCACATATCCAAACCGACATCATGACCAGCAGCTTTACAGCTGTGGCTCCAGCAAACATCAGCTGATACTAGAAATTAATATTAAATAAATTCTAACAACAGCTGATCAAGCTTAAACGTGCTGCTGTTGTTTAGCGCGACATCCGCTGGTTTCCTCTTTCTGGCGCAAAGTGAGCGATAAACAAACAAGAGAGAAAAGCCGATCAGCTGATCACTGATCAGTTTTCATGATTGAAGTAGAAACGGGAGAGGGAGGGGGGAGAATGAAAGAAGAAGAGCCAGCTGTGCAGCGTAAACACAGAATAACTCCAGCTTTGTGCCTTTTTCATTGTAGCTGAATTACGGGACAAACTGTTCCTTTTCACCTCAATAAGAAACGCGTAATATTTTCTCTGAATACCAGACGGGACGGTTGGCAACTCTAATAACTTATGAACAAAATAAAGTGCAACATCATTAACTTCATAGCACCACCCAGCTGTATAGAAACTCCGTCATGCTAACTAGCACGCAGTACGGAAAAAGTCAGAATAACGAAAATAAACTCCACCTAAACTTGGTTCATATCTGACCCAGAGAGACTGCAGGTCATAACTTCTTACCTGAAGTTCAGTTCAAACTTGGACCGGCGGCCGCCTCGGGTCTCTTTTCCTTCTGCGTCCCTTTTCCCTCATCCACCTGAAAGCTTCCACCACTATCTAATGTTACTGAATCTGTGAAAGCTCCGCGATAGCCACCACACGAAGTAACGAGTAACGACCCTATCTAAATCCCAGTAACGACTAACGCGTTCCTGATTTTGGCATAATAACTAGTTACCGTGCTCGTTACCACAATAATAACGTAATTACTGTAATGCGTTACTTAATAACGCGTTAGTCCCAACACTGTTTGTCACACTTAAATGTTTCAGCTCAAACTAGTTTTAATATTATACACAGATTACTAGAGTAAATATGCATCATTCAAGTCCTGATGCAGCAAAACAACCCCAGACCATCGCACTCCCACCACCACCATGTTTGGCTCTTTGTATAATGCTCTACGAATGAAATGCTGTTAGTTTTGCATCGGGTGTAAAATGACACAGAGCTTCCAAAAAGTTCACCTATCTCATCAGTCCACAAAATAGTTTCCCAGACAATAAGACAATATAGCTGGAGACTATGCCATGTGCCCATGTCATGGAAGCAATGCATCATTCTTTTCTGCTACACTAATTGGGAACTGTTCTCTATCCACCTGGCTATCATACTAGCCATTATTGGGGAAAGGTTTGGTACTCTATAGACTGCGTAAGACTTTAGTGCTGTCAGTATGTTGGCCTGCTGCCTTATGTCCGTTGGTCAATGTTGCAGAGAGGTAGAAAGCAAATTGGCAGGGGGCCGAGATTGAAACTTTTTCCAGCTTACTCAGCACAACAGTAAAAAAAAACTTGCTAAAGAACTGGTCAAAAATCAATGTATCGGGAGCTAAAGAAACAATATAACCTGTTTGAACGACTATCGCCCCATCGCACTCACTTCAATTGTAATGAACTGTTTTTAGAGGATAGTCATGTCCCATATCAAAGAAGCCATCCTGGACACATTAGACCTTCTACAATTTGCATATTGGAAGAATTGTTCTACCGAAGACGCCGATACTGCAGCCATCCGCACAGCCCTCTCACACCTCGAAAATAAGGACACCTATATTCGCTGGGTCCTGGACTTCTTCACAGGCAGACCTCAGGCAGACCCTCTTCACCCATGACTGTGTCCCCTCCCAGAGCAACACCTCAGCTGGTGTTCTTGTGCCTGGGAAATAATCTCTCCTTAAATGCTGAAAGCCTAAGGAGATGATTATTGACCTAAGGATGAGGAGAGACAAACACACCTCACTATACACCAATGGGACACAGGTGGAGAGGGTGAAGACCTTCAAATTCCTCAGCAACCACATCAATGAGGATCTCACCTGGACCCATAAAACTTGGCACATCATCAGGAAGGCTCAACAACAACTTTTCTTCCTAAGGAAGCTGAGAAAATTTGGATTAACCTCCAAAATTCTCAGCGACTTTTACAGATGCACAGTGGAGAGTATCCTGACAAACTCCATCATAATGTGGTACGGGAACACTCCAGTGTGTCATTAAAACAGCACAATTCATCTATGGAGTACCCTTCCCACCACTACAACACTCGGGTCAGGAAAAGGGCACACAACGTCATCAAGGATTGCACCCACAGCACGCACTGTTCACACTGTTCCCACTTCTGCCATCTGGCAGACGCTACAGGAGTGTGAAAGCAAGGACAACCAGATTAAAAAACAACTTCTATCCACATGCCATCAGGCTACTAATAAGTAACTGTCAAACTGTAATTATCTTTAACCTAACCTGTAAATTTGCAATTTTCTACATTTATATACAACATAACACAACTTCATACAATATAAAAATTTTAATATTGCATACTCTGTATATATTAGCACTGTGACAGTGTTGCAACTACTTGCACTTTAGATTCTGGCTACACCCACACATAAGCTACAAGTGCTACAAAGGGAACCTGCAAAGTAAAAATTTCATTGCTCTGTGTAACCACTTGCGTTTTGCGGTGTATTTGACAATAAGCTTCTTTAATTTTCTTGAATCTTGAATCTAAAGGTCACATGACCTTTAGTCTTTATGGTAGGTCAAGCTGCAAAATCTAGTCCACAAGAACTGTTCTAATCTATTCATTGATGCACAATGTACATTATTAAAGTTTTCTTACTTATCACATGAGTAGTATTTTTCCTAAACACAATCACTAGAAAACAATGGCTGCAAAATGACAATTGCATTTTTCCGAGTGTATCTCATTGCAAACTCGATTCTTTTGGTTATCCAGTCAGCCCATTAACATTTGGATACTTCTGACAAAGTTTTGGCAATTCTCTTGAAATTGTTCATGTGTGCAAGAAATCAACAGAAAATCACTTGGCAGGGATGTTTGTCACACATGATCCTTTCAGACTTCCTGAGACTGATGCTAATACTCTGTGAGCCCACAATTGCAGAAACATCCTGGAACTAAATGGAGGAGCTTGGAAAACTGTTTTTGTGTACACTGAACAAACCTTACAAACCATCTCTCTTTCTCTTTTTTATTTTATTTTACCAAAACTGTAGAAAGGGCCACAAAAAAGACTGAACAAGTGCTCTGAAAGCCCGCAGGGCACGCTCCACAAGATATAAACTGGCTCATACTCATCCATGCATGAATTTCATATTGCACAAAATGAAAGCCTTAGACGCAAGCGAAAACGCCCCAGACGCCCCTAATTTGTCGCGTGCACATTCGTACCTTGACGCGTGTCCAACACAAATCAATCGCGCCTCAAAATTGCATATTTTGACCGGAAATGTGGGAGGAATGTGGGAGGAAGTTGTGCCTGACGTTATCTTTGCAAGATGGCAGCTGTCGAGCTAGCGCTTGAAGAGAGAGTCTCCCTTCTATATTTACTGTGGAGAGCAGAGCAGTGGCGTAAAAGACGTCCTCGCCGTACCTGAAATAAACTCTACATGTGTCAAGTTGGGTGCCAATATTTGCTGTGTAGTAGAACAGAGACATTAGTCATTACAAATGTTTATTGGAAAAAATATATAAATTCACTAACAAAAACATTAAACATAAATATATAAAATGTAACTATTTACAGAGAGAATGGTAAATGGTAAATGGCCTGCATTTGTATAGCGCTTTTCTAGTCCCTAAGGACCCCAAAGCGCTTCACACTACATTCACACACTGGCGATGGCAAGCTACATTGTAGCTACAGCTGCCCTGGGGCGCACTGACAGAGGCGAGGCTGCCGGACACTGGCGCCACCGGGCCCTCTGACCACCACCAGAGAAAGGAATAAAAAGGAACCCAGCTTGGAGTGGAAGAGCCTCAGAAAAATAACAACATTGTTTCTGCCCTTGAGAGCCTGCTGCCTCATCAGAAAACTACTGATTGCTAGGGTCTAATGTTTCCAAATTTAACACAGCTGTGCTGTTTTCAAAAACTAATTTATACATTTGAAATTCCACGAATTCTCGTGTCTGAGGCGGCATGCTCTCCAGAGCAGGAACAAGGCTGAGGAGGAAATGCTCCGTTGGAGACTGGCGTGGCCTCTTCAGGGACTCCAGGATGGCCAGCTCCACCGCCGATGGACCGTCATGGGACCTGTCCCTCGACCGCCTTTGAGCTGTCCTCCTCTGTGGGCCTGTAAAACACAGCACAAAACAACACAAAGTAATGAGAAGGCTGCTACTAGATTTTCATTTTCAAAATTTAAAAAAAAAAATACAAAAAAACAGGATATAAACAGATTGGTTGTAGATATTTAGTAAAGGTAATCACAAGGGAATCCAAGCGAGTAGTGATGGCCTGCTTGAAGCTGACGCTCCGAAGCGTGTGTCGAAAAAAACAACACACTAAACAACACACTGGTTCAGAAGCACTGTGTCGAGGCTTGCTTCGTTTGGCAAAAGTCACGTGACCAGTGACGTCCGAAGCTTCATTACGCACGTAACTGCTTCGGTACCTGATTCAAACGGATATAAGGAAGTGAATCATCCTCGGGATTCGTGGAGTGTGTTGATGGTGACAGATAGCGAAGAGGTGATCATTCCACTGACAGATATGGAGCCAGCGAGGAAGAGAGGACGTTCTGGCGTGTGGGAATATTTTGAGTTGATTTTGCTCAATTCATTTTATCTGCCGAAGTGAAAAACTTGAAATGTCCAAAATCATGTTTTCATAATGGAAATATCATTACAGCATATGACTTTAGGAACACTTCCATGTGAATTAAAGCTAATGAAGACTACAAAAATGTATTTGACACTATACGTACATTACATTGCTACAGTTTAGAAAATCATTTTGTTTATTGTTTTTAGGTGATAGTCTGCAGGACCCAGGAATACCTGCATATCTACCAACTTACAGTGTAGTCCCTGCACTCCACAGCCTCTTCTGTTCCATGCAAGTGGATTTTCTCCAGGGCAGGAGAAACTATTTCTAAGAAAAGAAACAGACTCAGCCAGCGCACAGTAACACTAATCCTCTTTTTAAATGTAAATAACAAAAGGGCTACCTGACATAGATCATGTTTTTACTTTGCAAGTTCTTGATTAGGGGTGGGTTTTGATTATTGCCTTTCTGATTACAATCCATGCTAAATTGAATAAAGTGATATTGATTCATTACAATCCTGTGTCGATTTGTAAATTAACGTTATTATGCCTGAAACGCCAGCATCTCAGGTTAAACCTCACAACATGTCGTCAAACACCATGCAGCTAAAACAGTAACTGGGAGCAGGTTTACGGATTCTGCATACAAACGTAAACACAGAGCGCGGACCCGACGCGTCAGAATCAGATTTTGGTGTGTCGTCGGGTCCGCGCTGTGTTTGCCTCTTTTTTCTTCGCTGGCTTCTGCAGCTGCAGGTTTCATAACTCTCTGTTTACATCTCTAATTAAGTCTCACATGTGTCAGCTTTCTTTTAATAGATACGAAATTATGGATATATACTGATAAATGACCAGAATTGTAATATTTCTGACTGAGGCAAAACTTTCCAGATTCCAATCAAATTGAATCGGATCCTGTATCGAATCAAAATGATTCTACAAATCAGTGACGATGCAGCCGTACTCAGCCCCCTAAGCATTTTCCCTTTCCAGTTCACAATCAATCCCACCCCTAGGTCAAAAATATGTATACGACAATTGGTCTAATCTAATATTTTGTATGAACCTGTCCAGCTGTCCAGTGATTAAATGTCAAGTAGATGGAGGCAGGACTTCACAGCAGGGGCATACTCCATAATGTGCTGTGCAGTCTCATATGTATATTATATATATTGCTCACTTATTGTATTTACCAACATCAAGGACTTATGAGCAAAGAAAGGCCACACCATAGTGCATGTATAAATAGGGAAAGTTTATTGATCAAAATGTATTACGCAAATACGCATTACATTTTTTTTCAGCCCCCCAATCGAGAAAACAAAACCAATTACATGTTCAAAGCAACGGAATGGTGGCCCAATATCAGAGAGAACTCCACTCTTGAGTGAGCAGTGATAATTGAGCAGTCCGTTTTATTCTGCAGATTCAAGCTGCTCTTTAAAATTTTCGCCACCAGATGTCACCGGAGAGGACTGTGTTGAAAAGCTTCGAGTAATGAACCGTTTTTCAATACAAGCTTCAGTGCTTCGGAAAGCTTCATTTGGCCATCACTACAAGCGAGTAAAAAGCTATCAGTGCCTGATGTACATACCTGTGGGTGCAGCAGCAGGAGCAGAGGGACCAGGGACTGGGGAGCCAGGAAAAGCATGTGATGGACCGAGCAGTGAAGGAAACTTAGGCACAGGTTAAAGTCCAAAAAATGATTTTTTATTTAACCCAAAAAACATAATTGGTTAACTCATGCAAAAAGAATCAAAATCTTGGGCCCATAAAAGAGGTCAAACTAACAAAACTCTACTCAAAGTTGACAACACAACTGATAACTCACACAAACTGACCTAACTTAACGAGACAAAGGGGAAACTTAAATAGTGGCTGATCAGCCCACAAAAACAGGAAAAGGGGTAAAAACACACAAAACCTAACTAAACCAAACATAATGAACTCCAATTCCCCCCCATGGTCCTGAATTATGGCGTGAACCAATTTGTAGCCTTCCTTTAAAGCTCGCTCCGCCCCTTTTCCACCTCTTGGCTCCTTAATCAAGGGACTGGAACAGCTGCAACTAAGGTAACTCAGAAAACCAAAGATTAATCATACATAACAGTGTAAACTAAAATGTGCGCACTTATTTTAGAATGCAGTGTTATGTGGATATGTGAATGAATTCTAAACCAAAACCAGTTATTGTTCTGTAAATAAATTCCTATATTTAAAGAAAGAAATGTGAATGCAATATTACTTATAAGCCTCTACACTAACATGGTGATATTACCACTGTGTGGCTGTAAGTGCAGCCATCACACACTCCCCCTCTTCAGATCTCTCCCTGGGACAGCGAGAGAGACAGTCTGCAGTGCAGTTATCCTTGCCGGGGATGTGGTTGATGGTGAACCGGAATGGCTGGATTGCAAGGTACCATCGCGTGATCCTTCCATTTGTGTCCTTCATTCTCTCTATCCATTGAAGAGCCTTGTGGTCTGTTTCCAATATGAACTCCCATCCGAGAAGATAATACCTAAAGGAGTCCAGGGCCCATTTGATGGCAAGTCCCTCCTTCTCGATGGTTGAGTATCGCACTTCCCTCGGAAACAGCTTTCGGCTGATGAAGGCCACTGGATGACGCTCTCCAGGCGGTCCCTGTAACAGAACAGCTCCCAATCCTCTCTCTGAGGCATCAGTCTGAAGAATGAAATTTCTCTCAAAATCAGGGCTGTGCAAGACTGGGCTCTTACTCAGAGATTGTCGTAGGTCCTGAAAAGCCATCTTAGCCTCCTCTGTCCAGGTGATCTTATTGGGACTTCGGGCACCAGTCAGATCCGTCAGAAGAGCTGCCCTGGCGGAGAAATGAGGGATAAACCGATGATAGAATCCTGCCATACCTAAAAATGATCTCAGCTGTTTTCTGGTCTCTGGCAAAGGACAGGATTCTATGGCGGTGACCTTATTGACTTGAGGTTTTATTACTCCATTTCCAATCACAAACCCAAGGTACTCAGTTTCAGCCTTGGCAATGGCACACTTAGCTGGATTAACAGTCAACCCTGCAGACTGAAGACGCCCCAATACCTTCTCCAGGTGTTTCAGGTGTTCTTCCCAGGTAGAACTGAAAATCACTATGTCATCAAGGTAGGCTGCAGCAAAATCAGACATGTCAGACAGTATCTGGTCCATCAGTCTCTGGAATGTTGCCGGGGCACCATGCAGTCCAAAGGGCATGACTTTAAACTGGAACAAGCCCCACGGGGTCCGGAAAGCAGTCAGCTCTTTTGAGCGCTTAGTCAGTGATACCTGCCAATAACCCTTGCAGAGGTCTATTGTTGTCAGGTATCTGGCCTTCCCAAGGCGCTCAACCATGTCATCAATGCGGGGAGTTGGATATGAATCAAATTGTGATATTGCATTCAGGTACCTGAAGTCTATGCAGAAACGGATACTGCCATCCTTCTTTGGCACCAGGACCACCGGGTGGCACCACTCGCTCTTCGAGGCTTCAATGATTCCTAGTGACAACATCAGGTCGATCTCCTCTTTCAACGGGATCAGTAGACGCTCAGGTATCCTGTAACTCATTCTCCTCACAGAAGCTCCATCTTTCAACACAATGTCATGTTCCACAATGTCCGTTCTACCAGGATTTTCACTGAACACATCTAATTTACACAGGTTTCTCACCTGAGCCTGTCTTTCCTCAGGAAGATGGTTTAGATCCAGGTCCTGAGGAGTGGGTTTTGGCAGATACTGATCATCCACTTCCTCCTCCTCCGAAACCTCCCGGATCAGAAAGACATCTGCTTTTGGTCTCTCCACCCATTCCTTAAGCAGGTTAATGTGCAGTATTCTGCTGGAGCGGGGCTGATCTGGAATAGCGACCTTATAGGTTGTTTGTCCAAGTTTCTTTTGGACCTCATATGGCCCTTGCCACTTTGCTAACAGCTTACTGTCATCACTTGGAAGAAGCACCAGCACCTTCTCACCAGGACTGAAGGATCTTTGCCGAGCTGACTGGTCGTACCAGGCCTTCTGGTGCTGCTGTGCTTCCGCTTTGTGGGCTTGGGCCAGCTCAGTCATCTTCTCCAACCGTTCCCGCATCTGGACAACATAAGAGACAACATTGACAGCCTGTGATCTTTCTTGGTCACCCTCCCAAGTCTCCCTTAGAAGAGACAAGGGGCCTCGTACCTCATGGCCATACAATAGTTCGAAAGGTGAAAAACCTGTAGAAGCCTGGGGTACTTCTCTATATGCAAAGAGGAGGTAGGGCAGCCACTGATCCCAGTCTGTACCAGTTTCATTGACAAATTTGCGTAACATTTGTTTCAGAGTCTGATTGAAGCGCTCTGTTAGGCCATCTGTCTGAGGGTGGTATGGCGTTGTCCTCAGGCTCTTAATCCCAAGGAGCTGGTACACCTGCTTCAACAAAGTGGACATAAAGTTAGTGCCACGGTCAGTAAGAATCTCACGAGGAAAACCAACCCTTGAGAAGAACTGTATGAGACAGAGGGCGACTGCTTTGGCTTTTATTGATCTCAAAGGAAAGACCTCTGGATACTTTGTAGCGTAATCTGTCACAACCAGCATGTAACGGTTGCCTGCCTTGCTTCTTTCTAGAGGACCAACAATGTCCATCCCTAGCCGTTCAAATGGAGTGCTGATAATTGGTAGAGACTGGAGAGGAGCTCTAGAGGGGATTTTAAGAGAAGACTTCTGGCACTGAGGGCAGCTTTTACAGAACAGTGTCACATCCGAGCGCACACCAGGCCAATGAAAATATTTTCTAATGCGGGCCATGGTTTTGTGCTTTCCCAAGTGGCCAGCCCATGGAATGGAGTGTCCCAAGGAGAGCACCACCTTCTGGACTGCTCTAGGAACCACCAACTGCAATGCTGAACCCTGCTGACGATACAGAATGCCATCTTTCAGGAGAAACTCCCCCTTGCTGTTCAATTCTTGCTCAGTCCCTTGGCTCCTCTCTGCAGCTTTCTGGAACAAAGATGTTAGAGATGGATCGTCATGTTGCATTTCAATAATATTAACAGGGATTTTGAAACCCAAAGGTAACTCAGGCTCTATGCTAGGAGCTTCTCGAACAGCAGTATGTAGAAACTTCTCTTGCCTTCTCTGTCCACGTGACTTACGAGACTTCCCGGGTGCAGTCTCTATGTCCGCATCATAGAAGGGCAAGGCACAGAGTGGGTGTAGGGTCTCCTCTTTCTTCTTAGCTTGAGCTCTTGTTACTGCAACATTGCATGTATGCCTAGGATTCAGCAAGTCAAACAACACAGGCAGATCTTGACCCAGCACTACTGGAAATGGCAGATTCTCTGCAACACCAATATTTAGAATATACGTTTGTCCTTGTACCTTGATGTACAGATCTGCTGTTGGATATGATCTCTCATCTCCATGAATGCAGCGAACAGGGATTGTCTCCACATTAACTTTATTTGCGGGTACAAAGTCTCGGTGCACAAGAGTCTGAGTAGTTCCTGAGTCAACAAGGGCCTTTAATGGTTTCCCATCAACCTCAACTAATGTCATTTTGAAACCATTCTCAAACTCCACTTTAGGCTCCACACTTTGTCGGGGCACAAAACACATCTGAGTTATTTTTGTAGAATTCTTTGGGCACATAGGTTTTGTGTGGCCCTCCATCCCACACAAATAACAAATCACAGTCTTGGGTGGAGGTCTTGACGGCATATTGACAGACTGGCTCTTTGGAGGCTTACTCACCCCTGCTTTCTGGTAGTGAGGGACAGATTTTGAACCATCTCTCATTTTCCATGCTGTGTGGCTCCATGACTGTCCTTTTTTCCGTGCCACCACAAACACATCAGCCAGCTCTGCAGCCGCCGCTGCAGAGTTTGGATTGCGTTCTTTAATCCATATCTGTAACTCAGGAGACAGCATTCTCAAGTATTGTTCTAAAATTAATATTTCACTAACCTCATGCACCGTTTTTCCTTTTGGCTTCACCCACTTCTCATATAACTCTTTCAATCTTGCATATAGATCTTTTGGATTCTCATCAGGTTTTACCTCCAGTGAACGGAATCTCAGTCTATATGTCTCAGGATTAATGTCATATTTTTGAAGGATAGCTGCTTTCACTTTGTCATAGTCTAGAGAGTCATCCATATCCATATGAACATACGCACCTCTTGCTTTGCCAGTGAGTAAAGGAATCAGATGAAAAACCCAGTCCATTTTTTGCCACCGGCAAACTACAGCCATGCGTTCAAATGTTGTTAAAAATGTTCAATATCATCCTCCTCTGTCAATTTTTCCAGCCTCGGTTCATAAAAGCGAGACTGACCTGACTGAGGATGTATTTGCTTATTACTGGAGCCAGCACAGGGAGGATCCTCCTCTTCAAAGGACTCTACCTCTGGTTGTTCAGGTTCCTCCATTTGAGGCTCAGAGACCTCCATTTGAGGCTCAGGGAACGGGGAGGTACGAGCTTGCACTTCTACATGCAACAGCTGAAACTGATGTTGCAGTGCTCTAAAGCGCTGTTCCTGGCAGGTAAACTCCTCCCTTCTTCTTGCTTCCTGGGCCTCCTGCTGACCCATATGAGAACGAAGCATGGAAATCAGTTCTGACATTGTCGGCTCCTTACCTTGGCTCTCAGTACTATCCACCCCTCCAGAGGCTCCATTTTCCTCTCCTCCTTCTACTTGCTCTACAACTCCAACTGGCTGGTTTTGACAATCTCCTTTTGCTCCTCTGCCACTCCTTCCCATTCTGTGCATGGCTTGATAAGTGAAGAGGGGAAAAAAGAGAAAAAAAATCCTGTGCCTTCAACTGCTGATCCCACTCCTGACACCACTTGTGATGGACCGAGCAGTGAAGGAAACTTAGGCACAGGTTAAAGTCCAAAAAATGATTTTTTATTTAACCCAAAAAACATAATTGGTAGTGATGGCCCGCTTGAAGCTGACGCTCCGGAGCTTGTGTCAAAAAAAACAACACACTGGTTCAGAAGCACTGTGTCGAGGCTTGCTTCGTTTGGCAAAAATCACGTGACCAGTGACGTCCGAAGCTTCATTACGCACGTAACTGCTTCGGTACCTGATTCAAACGGATATAAGGAAGTGAATCATCCATGGGATTCGTGGAGTGTGTTGATGGTGACAGATAGCGAAGAGGTGATCATTCCACTGACAGATATGGAGCCAGCGAGGAAGAGAGGATGTTCTGGCGTGTGGAGATATTTTGAGTTGATTTTGCTCAATTCATTTTATCTGCTGAAGTGAAAAACTTGAAATGTCCAAAATCATGTTTTCATAATGGAAATGCCATTACAGCATATGACTTTAGGAACACTTCCATGTGAATTAAAGCTGATGAAGACTACAAAAATGTATTTGACACTATACGTACATTACATTGCTACAGTTTAGAAAATCATTTTGTTTATTGTTTTTAGGTGATAGTCTGCAGGACCCAGGAATACCTGCATATCTACCAGCTTGCAGTGCGGTTCCTGCACTCCACAGCCTCTTCTGTTCCATGCAAGTGGATTTTCTCCAGAGCAGGAGAAACTATTTCTAAGAAAGGAAAGAGACTCAGCCAGCACACAGTAACACTAATCCACTTTTTAACTGTAAATAACAAAAGGGCTACCTGACATAGATCATGTTCTTACTTTGCAAGTTCTTGATTAGGGGTGGGTTTTGATTATTGCCTTTCTGATTACAATCCATGCTAAATTGAATAAAGTGATATTGATTCATTACAATCCTGTGTCGATTTGTAAATTAACGTTATTATGCCTGAAACGCCAGCATCTCAGGTTAAACCTCACAACATGTCGTCAAACACCATGCAGCTAAAACAGTAACTGGGAGCAGGTTTACGGATTCTGCATACAAACGTGAACACAGAGCGCGGACCCGATGCGTCAGAATCAGATTTTGGTGCTTCGTCGGGTCCGCGCTGTGTTTGCCTCTTTTTTTCCCGCTGGCTTCTGCAGCTGCAGGTTTCATAACTCTCTGTTTACATCTCTAATTAAGTCTCACATGTGTCAGCTTTCTTTTAATAGATACGAAATTATGGATATATACTGATATATGACCAGAATTGTAATATTTCTGACTGAGGCAAAACTTTCCAGATTCCAATCAAATTGAATCGGATCCTGTATCGAATCAAAATGATTCTACAAATCAGTAACGATGCAGCCGTACTCAGCCCCCTAAGCATTTTCCCTTTCCAGTTCACAATCAATCCCACCCCTAGGTCAAAAATATGTATAGGACAATTGGCCTAATCTAATATTTTATATGAACCTGTCCAGCTGTCCAGTGATTAAATGACAAGTAGATGGAGGCAGGACTTCACAGCAGGGGCATACTCCATAATGTGCTGTGCGTTATCATATGTATAATGTATATATTGCTCACTTATTGTATTTACCAACATCAAGGAGTTATGAGCAAAGAAAGGCCACACCATAGTGCATGTTTAAATAGGGAAAGTTTATTGATCAAAATGTATTACGCAAATACGCATTACATTTTTTTCAGCCCCCCAATCGAGAAGACAAAACCAATTACATGTTCAAAGCAACGGAACGGTGGACCAATATCGGAGAGAACTCCACTCTTGAGTGAGCACTGATAATTGAGCAGTCCGTTTTATTTTGCAGATTCAAGCTGCTCTTCAAAATATTCGCCACCAGATGTCACCGGAGAGGACTGTGTTGAAAAGCTTCGAGTAATGAACCATTTTTCAATACAAGCTTCAGTGCTTCGGAAAGCTTCATTTGGCCATCACTAATAATTGGTTAACTCATGCAAAAAGAATCAAAATCTTGGGCCCACAAAAGAGGTCAAACTAACAAAACTCTACTCAAAGTTGACAACACAACTGATAACTCACACAAACTGACCTAACTTAACGAGACAAAGGGGAAACTTAAATAGTGGCTGATCAACCCACAAAAACAGGAAAAGGGGTAAAAACACACAAAACCTAACTAAACCAAACATAATGAACTCCAATTCCCCCCCATGGTCCTGAATTATGGCGTGAACCAATTTGTAGCCTTCCTTTAAAGCTCGCTCCGCCCCTTTTCCACCTCTTGGCTCCTTAATCAAGGGACTGGAACAGCTGCAACTAAGGTAACTCAGAAAACCAAAGATTAATCATACATAACAGTGTAAACTAAAATGTGCGCACTTATTTTAGAATGCAGTGTTATGTGGATATGTGAATGAATTCTAAACCAAAACCAGTTATTTATTGTTCTGTAAATAAATTCCTATATTTAAAGAAAGAAATGTGAATGCAATATTACTTATAAGCCTCTACACTAACATGGTGATATTACCACTGTGTGGCTGTAAGTGCAGCCATCACAACATACCTGTGGGTGCAGCAGCAGGAGCGGAGGGACCAGGGACTGGGGAGCCAGGAAAAGCAACAGGTGATGGCTGTGGTGCATAATCAGTTGACTCTATCAAGACAATATTAAATGTTAACAGGTTGAAAACAATAGTCATAGAGAAATTATATACAGTGGTCTCTCATTTATTCCAGCACATGAACAGTAGTCGCAGTTCTCACAAGTTGATTCTCAAAGTTCAAACCTTTGTCGATTTTAAAACGTAAAAATATTATTATGCCGCGCTTTTTCTCCTTCTGCGGCGCCACTTTCGTGCGCCTTTTTCCCTCAGGTGTGTATTTCCGAATGAGGTTCATAGTTATGAGTGTTTTTGTGCTGTCTTTTCTATTGGACGTGATGGTTATCAAAACCAAACATGATAAGTTTGGCAAGCGCAGAAGACAAGACACGGAGGAGATTTGTCAATCAGGCTGCAGAATGCAATGCACATTGTTGAAAGCTGTACGGTGCAATAAAAAAAATCAGCGAAAAGGCGAGGCAGTGACAGATGAACAGTGGGACCACTGTATACTGTTTATTAATAAACAAAATATATTCCTATATGACAACACGCATAAATTAACTGCCTACATTAACCCTTTAAGACCTACCATAGAACCAAGTCCGCCAGAGCTTATATTATATTTTTACATGCTGTGGAGCCATTTTTGGGAGCATTTCAAGTTCATATACATCAATACAACCATTATAGCCCAGATTTTAATAATATGTCTGCATTAAGTGCATAGTAATTACATAAATTGCAAAAAAGCGCAATAAACTACAAAAAAATTGAAAATCGTTTTTGTTTTTTTAACATATATTGCTAGTTACAGAAATTTAAGAGGCTTATCCCTCAAAATTGTAAATACAAAAAAGTTGCACAAACTAGTTTCCCACCACAGGAAATTTATTTTAAGTGTCTTCATAGTTTTATTTTTGAAATACACCAATTTTCATATACTGCAAGAAAAACGAAAATAAATATTATAATGCAAATTTGCAAAATAACAGCATATGCATCAAAATAAACTATTTCCAGCAGTGCAATATGAGTCCTAAGCATCCCAGAAACGACACAGAAAGTCATAAAGTCAAACATAACTTTTAAAAACACAAGTATAGACTCATAAGGCCCCAATGGTAAAAAAAAACTACATTTCCGCAAAATGACGTCACGTCCGGTTTCGGGAAGGTCATGGCGGACATGCGATAGTTCACGCTGATGGATGTAGGAAGTGTTATGAACAGCTACTCGGATCGGCAAAGCGTGTTTCTGGAATATTATGTTTTTGTTGCTGCAAGTGCTTTTTATGCAGTTTTTGCAAAGCTATATGTGGAAGGAAACTGTGACCTAGGACAAGCTGATGGCATAAGATGTAAGTACAACTCCTCCGGTTTCATATGCAAAAAAAATTATTGCGCTAGCTTACGTGGTTGCAGTGCTACCGGGATTTAAAAATAGTTAAGCAAAATGGAGCATGTCCGCTCCGACCGGCTCTAAAGGTAAACATACCTTCTGACTGACACTCCCCTGCTGCCTCTCTGGGCTGTCCCTGGTCCTCGGGGGGGAAGTTCTCCACAGTCCGCACCATATTGCCGCTTGTCTCCCGCGGGGCGAGGAAAGGGTCCAGAAACCCCATGACCACGAAGAACTTCCATCTCTTACCCGATCCTGCTGCATCCTACTCCTCTTCTCCTTATTATATGTGTCCCTGAGGCGCTTCCACTTTCTCCTGCAGATGTCCTCTGAATAAACACATTATCTTGTTAGCAGAAAGGTATTTGTACATCAGTGGGAAAATAGCGGGACAGTAGGCGAGCTTGCTAACTTTTGCGTGGCTTCATCGGGTCAGTCTGAAAATTCAAAAGAAGAATGAATGAACTTACCAGGTTGCCCGATCTCCTCACTTATGTGCCTCCAAGCTAGGTCCTTTTTATTCCTGTCTCAGTAGAAGTAGCAGCTAGCATCATATAGCTCTGGATGATTAGCCACGACACTGATGAGCTTTTCCTCCATGTGACAAAGTGGCTAGGACAGAATTCATTTGCCATTTGTCACTTGCATATATTATTATTTTGTGTTCTGTTATCCTATAGTCTATCATAATGCTTTAATGTAAACACAGTAGTGATGTGTCGGTTGTGAACAAAAAGGCTCTTAGAGCCAGATCTTCGACGTGAGCCGGCTCCTTATCACGAGCCGTGGGTTGTTGTTGTTTTTTTTTTCTCTCACCCTCTCTCTCGCACTTTTTTTTCGCTTCACTCCGCATGTACTCCCTTGTGCTTTGCGCTGGGAAGGGGGGGGGGGGGGGGGGGTGTGTGTGTGTGTAGTTACACTCGCAGTAGCACAGGAACAGGAGGGGAGTGAGGGAGAGACGGAGAAAGAAGGCCAGGGACAACAACTCACATTAGAAAGGTATAGTAATCATCGACAACTATTTTCAGTTGCGGATGATTCAGAAAGTTTATTCATGCTGGCCTATATGACAGAGAATATGCATCTTCTTTTTGTTTTCATATTTAAATTTATATTTAATTGTGTTGTGGTTTGCAGTGTTTTGTGTGGTTTCACTTTAAATTTGTTTAAAAGGAAAAAGCTGAAAATTTAAATAGTTAAAAGTTGAAATGTAAAAATATTATTTTTTGTATTATATGATTTATTACATTTTATGTGGAGTGAATAAATAAAAGTATATTTACGGTGGCCCCTAGAGACAAAGCACGTACAAACTCCAAAACACGTAAAAACTCCAAAACACATACAAAAGACAACAGAAGTGCTCCAGAATGCTAGGCGCAGTGTTGAGCTTTTGTTACCTAGTGGCTACACAAGCCAGCAAGTACCAACGATCGGATTTGGTGTGTGGTAGTAACAGGTAAATGAACATTTTTGTTTAATTATTTGAATGTATATGAGTGCTTGTGTATGAGTACACAAACCATACACATATGCTTTCAATTGTGTAATTTAAGTGATCTAGGTAGCTCTGTTTTGGAAGTTCAGTTAACGCTAGAAATGTGTTTTGGAGTTTGTATGTGTTTTGTCTCTAGGGGCCACCGCATATATTTATATATAAACATATATAAATAAAAACACTTTTTTTTACATTAGTAATTCCTTTTGTGCATAATTTTATATTATTGTTAATAATAAATTAATTAAAGCAACAAAACAACCTGAAGAGCCGGTTGGGAGCCGAAAGAGCCGGCTCTTTTTAATGAGCCGAGCCGAAAGAGCCGGTTCTCTAAAAAGAGCCGGAAATCCCATCACTATAACACAGCACATGTAACCTTGGCTCTACATACTATTCCGGGTCTGTTTGTGGTAGCATTGGTCATATTCATTTCATCTGTGCAAATGTACTTAAAGCTAAATGTCACTTCATCATTAATTGATTTGGATCTTTCATTTGTTTATGTAGTTTGGTTATACTTACCATTGTCTGTTCCTTTGAGCAGGTCCTATGTGTAAAACAGGTATGTGGGAAGGGCCGCCCCAATACTTCCTGATTTTATAGGATATGATGTCACTGATCATGTCAATTGGGTGTAACCAAATGAAGGGGTATTTCTTTTGTGTAAAATTGTTTATTTCATTTAAAATAACCTCATGAGTCAGAGTAAGTGAAGAGATTGACTTTTCAAACTGTTTAGTTGGGTGAATGAGTTTGTTAAGTGGAAAAATGATTTTATTCCTGTTTCTTTGTCTAGACTGTGTTATTTAGTCTACCCTGTTTTCCCAATGGTAGAAGTTAATGAGATCCAGGTGTGAGTGGAATTCTATATAAAGCAGGTGAAATTTTGACTGACAGGTTCTTATGTTTTTGTGACACAAATTGTTGAAAGGTGACGCCAGAAAATAAAGAACACTTAAAAGAAACTTGAACAGTCTGCAGATGCTGTCTTCCTATCACTTTCCATGCTGCTTTTGTTACGCTACTTCACACTCCATACTGAATAAAGAATGAAGGGCTTTGGCTGGATCTTTGACCTAGGTCAGAGCCACGTCACCAGGCTCCTGATTGGTTGTCGCGGCGCGAATTGACGCTGGAGTTCAGATTTTTCCAACTCGAGTGGTAGACGCGAAATGCGCGTATGCACAAAATGCAACACAAAAACTGATGCGCGTGGTTTCATTCGTGAGTCAAACGCGCCAGATGCGCTGCTGTGACACGCGTTTTTGTGACGTAAATCTGCTTCCGAATTTTCGCGGGTCATCACGCCTCTACATTAACTTTACATGTAAACCTGACGCTCTGGCCGCGTCTATCGCGTTTGGTGTGAACAGAATGTTTGAACAAGAGTGCTGTCTCACATTTTGTCAGATCTAAGAAACATAATGTATCTAATTTTTATTGTAGTATTACCTGGGGAACATGCCCCAATCGCATCAAAAGCATCAATTAATGTATTTGGTTTTCACCAAACACATTAATTGAATTGATGAAAGCATGAAGTTTACCATAGAGGATACTAAGGAAAATATGTGAATTTTCCTGGACTGTGTGGTTACTAATGAGGAAGGAAGCCTCAACAATGAAGTTTACTGGAAATCCACACACAGACCAGTACTTATTCTTTGACTGCCACCACCCGATGGAACACAACTTGCGGAGATCAGAACCCTACACCATCAGAGAGAGAATGTTCCCTCAAAGGCAGAAGGGGAAAAAAGGAATACTCACATGTAAAGGAACCTCTTAAAACATGTGAATATCCCAACTGAATCTTCATCAAACCAGATGCAAAGGAAATAATGCCAGACACCAACTAGGTAGAAACAGAAATACAACAGAACAACATTGCTCTCTTTTATGTGGTAGGTTTGTCAGAGATGTCTGACAAAATCTGCTTCATTTGCTATGTTTGTTGTTGTTATTGCTTGTGTGCAGTGTCCTTGAGTGTTTTGAAAGCCGCTTTCTTAAATCAAATTTATTATTATTATTTATTTCTACAACAAAACTCCCAAACACAAGCTAAACAATATAGTGTAGGAGTATAGGAGAACCCAAACAGCCACGCCTGAAAGCTCACATGGCACAACAGAGAAGAACCACCTCAACAGGACTGCGTCTAAAGTTAAAAGGGCACTATTTCAAGGATATCATCAAGGTCCACCGTGAACAACCGCTATTGAATAGAGGTGGAAATTTACAACACCACCTACAATGCAGTCAGTAGGCCACCTAATGGATGGGGTTCTTAGTCCCAGGTGATGGTAATGACATCTTTTTTTGTTTTTTTGCATTTTGGCTCATGTGATGACTCACATAATCAATAGTTGGTCAATGGACAAAAGACTCCTGGATGAGAGGTGAGTTAATTTCACAAACGTACACAGACACAATTAAAAAAAATCAAATAAAACGCACTCTACTCTGAATAACATGCATTAATTAGTATCACCATGTAAAGAGCAGGATGCATTGTATGAATGAACAAACAGAATAACTGATATTGTTTTTCCAAGAAAGCTGAAACTCTTTTGCAGTTAATCTCCATGCATAAAGTGACACACTACATCGAACATGTAATGTGTACAGCTCAGAATTTGGTATTGAGCTGCCAAGAACTTACAGTTTGCAATTAATTCTAATAATAATCCCAACCTTCAGCACATGGGAAAAAGACAAAGATTATGGGCTCAGATTGTGGTCATAAATGTTTTATACTTTGTGTGTGTGTAAAAAAGATTTGTGTGTGGATTTAGCCAAAAAATACGTGTGAAACTCTGCACTCAAGTTTCAAGTTACAAGTACGAATTTTGACCCTATTTTTCTTCCTTTCATCTGATTGGCCAATGTCATGTCAATTTAACTATCCAATCAGAGAACAGATGGGTTTGGCTGTTGGAGGGGTGCTTTTTTGAACTGCAGGTCCTTGAGGAGTAAAAACATGTATCGCTAATTCATAACAAAGAAGGCATTGTAACTAGCCCCACTAGTGTCATTTCAAATGTGAAATGTTTTTACTCCTCAAGGACCTGCAGTTCAAAAAAGCACCCCTCCAAATTATTATTAAAATCCTTCAAAATTCTGCCAACCCAAACATGAGGCACTACCTGCTGTGGTGACCTCTTGTGAATAATTGAGCAGCTAAAAGTCATTTAAATGTAGTATATCTGCATTTAAGACTGTTGAATTCTAAGATTCCCTTCATCTAATTAGTATGTTAATGAATGTTATGGGGCCAAATCAGTGCACTCTTAGAAGTAGAGGTACAGTAAAAGTCTATTTCTTTCCCAATTACTGGGCCTCATGGTCATTTTTAGCACATTTCACAAACAGTAAAAGGTCTGTATTTGTACAGATTCTTCAAGTTTTTAAGATGCAATATTAGAAGATATTTTCATTTTGTATTTGGATGGAAAAAAGTAAAATGTGAATTTTCTTCATACATTTTAAGATGTGGTGTGTTTTGGGAGCCTGAGATGTTCCGAGAGAGATGGAGTCTAAGGCTACGTCCACATGTACACGGGCATTTTTAAAAACGAAGATTTTCTGTTTTCGTTTAGAAAAAAAATCCCATAAAAGCCAAAAACGAAGGAAAAATGCTGCTAGGAACATGCCAAAGCAGCAGGTGGCGCTATATTCCGTGTAGAAATGTCGGCCAATCAGAAGTCAATAAACCTGGGCGGGAAAGAGTAAACAAAGATGGCACATAGAAGCAGAACTGAGTCGTATGTGTGGAGAGACAGTAACTGTGTGTGTATATGTAAGCATTTAAACACTGCAGAGAGAAAAATTAACAGTAACATATTTTGTCTACGTCCGCCATTGTAGAAATTCATTTCACCGAAACAATAACGTGGCGCACAGTGTGACGTCAAAAAATGTGCACACCTTTGACGCTGCGTTTTCTCCGTTTACCTCGTCCACACGTAAACGCAAAAACTGAGTTTTTGAAAATATCCACCCTGGCAGGAGTTTTTAAAAATCTCAGTTTTCAGTGACCAAAAACGCAGTTTATGTGTGGACAAAAGGCGCAAAGGCATAGAAAAATCTGCGTTTTCAAAAATACCCGGGTACGTGTGGACATAGCCTAAGACCTGACCTGACACATAGACATAGACAAACAGGCACACACAGACACAAACGCTTATGCACACACTCTAAACATGAGTGCTGAGTATAGAAATACTAAGCACTCGCCTAACATGGAGAGTATAGAAATACTCAGCACTCGCCCAACATGGAGACAAAGAGAAATGAACACTGTACACACACTTACAGGGCAATTGGCCCCAGACTCAGGAGATGGTTCCCTTTACTCTGGGGTGGAGATGAGCAGACTGGCCCCGGGTCTTTAACATTCCTGCAGTTTAAGTAATTGGTGTGTGTCATTTGGCTTTGAATAATATTGCCTACAGGAAACTGAATTTGTCCTAACACAGAACGCTGTGGAACTCCACAATTAACTTTTGTGAACTGAGCAATAAATCAGATAAAAAAATCAGAGACACTAGATAAAAACTCTAAGAAAGGGCCAGATGGATTATAGATGACCACAAATGCCAGAGACTTCTGTTTATGGCTACACTTCTCCCTCAACATCACCCAGCCTGCCTGTTTTTTCCAATTGCTTAGGGCAAAGTCTTGGGGGAAAGCTCACGGTGGCTTTGCTACCTTTGGCCGGACTGACTACAGGGGCCTGGCTAGCTACAGGATTTTCTAGGGTCTGGAGACAGGTCTCCATTTCACTAATCCTGGCCTCCAGAGCTGTAAACAGGCTGCATCTACTACAAGTATCTTTAGTAGTAAAGGAGGCTGAAGCTGAGCTAAACAATTGACGCGCTGAGCAGGAAAATGTGGGACAGACAGGTAAAAAAGCCATGGTGCTAGTGACTTGGCTATGAGCTAAGCTAAGCTAGCAATTCCCAAAAGACAAAAAGAATGAATATTATGAATGTAATTAGCAGGAAAATGTAAGTTCTTATCTAAAGGGTTTTAGTGAACAAAACACCACTGTGCCTCATTGGAAAAGAGAGTGGAATAGTGGCATAGTGGAATAGTGGCAAAAAACATACCTTTTCCTATTTTTAGACAAATTAGACATATTTTTCTAATTTTAAGGTGCAGAATTGTTGCCAAAGTTTTAAGATGGTCTTGAGTTTAAAAACACAAAAATACGAATATTCTTTGTCAAGCTTAGAACAGTGTTCCGACCCAGGAAGCCATTGTTCCTTTAAAGGTACAATAAGGTAACATATTTTCTGAGAGTGCAGTGTATTTGGGATATAACTGAGGATTTATTATAATTCCCAGTATCTCCAGCACCTTTACCTTACTATTCAGTTTGGGATTCATTGGTATAAAACCTTCCATTCCTCAGATTCCCCAAATCATATTGAAGAGACGGCACACGTCATACCAATATGATATGTGCCCTCAAATGTAATGGAATCTGATTTATTTCCCCCCACACAATAAAAAATGTCACACAGAGAGTTGCTTTTTCTTCCTGCCGAAAACACTCCCTGCCTATATTGGATAATTTCCGCAGGATGTCATGCCACTGAATTCCCAGACCAGCTTGCTATTATCGGGGGTTTGAGTGCTGGACGGATCGGAAGGAAACGCTTCATCAAATGTGACCCACTTAGCTGCTGGAGAGGCACCAAAGGACCACCGTGGCAATTATTTAAACCTCTGCTTTATTATTCATAATTAGCAGACACTGTACAAAGTCTGAATGTGTGTGTGTGTATGTGTGAGAGCCTGTGTGTCTGATAAAGCCCTCCTGATAACATGCCACCTCTATGCAGGAAAAATAATAGAGCAGAACAATTTGTATGCATAGCTGAGAGTAAAAAAAAAAGAAGTGTGTGCACATTTTTAATGTTGGACACAAATGTGTAGAATATGCTTTATAAATTTCAGTTCATAATTTCTATGTTTCCCTTTTGTAAACATATACACTACCAGTGAAAAGTTTGGACAAAACTTCTCATTTAATAGTTTTCTTTAGTTTTACTACTTTCTACATTGTAGATACATACTGAAGACATCAAATACATGAAGCAAGATACAATGAATTATGTACCAAATTGAAAATTGAACACTGAATGTGTTTTATATTTTATATTCCTGAAAGGAGCCACCTTTGCTTTGTTGACAGTGCTACAAACTCTTGGCCTTCTCTTAATGAGCTTCATGATGTTGTCACCTTAAATGGTTTCACTTCACAGGTAGGCCTCATCATGGTTCATTTGTGGAATTTCTTGCCTTCTTCATGGGGTTGGGACTATCAGTTGTGTTGTGCAGAAGTCAGGTTGGTACACAGCTGACAGCCGTATTTGACCACTGTTAGAATTCATATTATGGCAAGAACCAATCAGCTAAGTAAAGAGAAACCTCAGTCCATCATTACTTTAAGACAGTGGCGTCGTTAGGCTTATTTTAGGGGTGCTGAAGCCTCCCTAAAATATTCTTAAGCTTTTTTTTTTTTCTACTTATTCGATTTTTTATTTTATTTTACAGAACTTGCAGACAAATTCAATATAAAGATGCAGGAATATGAGTTTAAAGAAATAATAATATAAACCTGTCGCTATTCACATAAATATGATCATAACTCGCTTGGTCCCTTTCACTTTACACTGTTAAGGTAGCGTCAGTGCTTCGTTATCCAATCCGTTCCAGTTGTTCACAGGGGACATCCACATTACCGAAAATCCAGTCCTCGTTTTCACTGCTACTTTACACTCCGCTTGTATACACCTGCGGACACACTAGCGTAAATGCGGCAAACAGCAAGAAATCATGGATATACGCAAGTTTTTCAAGAAAGTAAGTCTTCATCGCTGGCTGGTAGTAACAATTAGTTAGCTCCAGCTAACAGCAGAGAGTCCCATGTAATTAATGAACCAGGTTCTCCCATTTTGATAAATAAAAACCTGGCTAGCGCACTAAGTTAAATTGTTAGCATAATGTTAATTTCTGTCACTCGTTTTAGCTCTGAAAAATTGAGCTGAGCTCATTCATGTCACGGCGAGTGGGATGAGCCGTGTGGAGGAAATGAAGGAGGATCCAAACGCAGGCAGTAGTGGAGAAGTGAGGGTGGTTTATTAAGCACAAAATAAGGACAAACAGCAAATGGAGCTCAAACTAAACTATACTGAGAAACAACTAAACTGTAGCGCAGAAACCAGAACATGAAGCAGGGCGAGCAGAGACAGACAATGGTAGACAGCAGGGTGAACACACGGGTGAGACATGGTAGATACACAGACGGACCAGCAACTACAATGATGGAGGACACGACTTAAATACACACAGAGAAACACGGGAATTACACACAGGTGGTGGACACAGCTGGGAACAATCAGTAAGATGAGGCAGAGGTAAAACTGGACACACTCACATGAGACACAGACCTTCACAATAAAACATCACACGCAGGCTCGACATCGAGAGACAGACAGGAAATGACACATCAACTAAACCCACATCTTAAACCCAGATAAACAGAAACATGGAACTCTAATAATAGACATCATAATCATCATCATTAACACAACAAGAGAACAAGAAAACAATCCCTGATGCAAAATTACACCAAAACATAATAAACTCAAAATACTGGGTCCCACGGACCCAGAACCGTGACAATTCAGGTATGGTTATCATCAGTGGAAATAATAATAATCACTCCTCCATCCCCATTAACCTGTAGGAGTCAGGGCAGAGGATCACAGAGAGGGAGAGGGGAGAGACCCCTGCTGGAGAGGTGAGTCAAAGATTTCACAGGATGGAGTCATTTGTGATGCAGATAGTCTGATTAGAATTTTATGGAACTCAATATGGATATGAAATATGAAACATTTCAGTCACGGTACAACATATAAGACCTGTTTAACTTGAGCTTTTATTTAGGAGAGTCAAGGTTAGAAAGTGGAGAGAGCAAAGATATATATATATGTATATATATATATATATATATATATATATATATATATATATATATATATAACAAGTCAAATTAGCCTGACTCACATATTTTTGAGGGTTCTATTTTAATATTACTTCAATTCAAGTAATTTAGTAATATTTTTCAGGGCTTTAAATTGCAACCATTTTAGTCACATGCGTGCTCAAAATGTAATGTTTGTAACTTCAAAATATTTGGGAGCAACAAATTACTGTGGCGTGTGAGCAGAAGTCATGATACTAGCAATTTACATTACAATTCTGTATGTTTTAATGTATCTTGAAGGGTGAGGCAGAAGGAGAAAAAAAAGGTCAAAAGGCAAGTTCAAGTCAGAGAGAGCAAGGAGAGACAGGGGAGCTGCAGCAAATGGATCGAGAGGCAGAGGAAGATCAAGTTATTACAGAGAGAGGAGAGCAAACAGGCCAAGAGAGGGAAAATGATGAAGCAGCTGGAGCAACTCATTCTACTACAGGGTTTGATTTAGGTGACAAAGACACAGAGCCCAGACAGGTAAAGCTGAAGAGCTATCCACATGATACTTTTGGTACACAGAAGTGAGCATTTAACCACAGCTGTTTTGAAAAGCACAACTGGTTAGAATATTCAGTCAGCCAGAATGCAGCTTTCTGCTTCCCATGTAGAATGTTTTGCAAAAACATCAAATATGATAGTTTGGTCAGTAGCGGTTACAAGAACTGGAAGAAAACTTTAGTCATCTTTGGCAAGTATGAGATGGCACAAACACGTAAGGACAGTGTTGTCACATGGAAAAGCTACCAGGGAACTAGCAAACAGGGAAACGTTGCACAGATGATAGCAACTGCAAATGTGAGTGAGATAGTCGAAAGAAGAGAGTATCTCAGATGAATTGTTGCAGTAACCTCTATGTTAGGGAGACAGGGACTCCCTTTTCGTTGCCATGATGAAGGTGAAGACAGCCCAAACAGAGGGAATTTTCTTGCGTGCATAGAGATTTTGAAGGAGTTTGATTTTCTTCAAAAACATAATCCCCAAAAATGTACAGTATATCTCGCCAACATCCCAGAATGACATGATTGACTGTTGTGCCCAGGAGGTTACTAGTGTCATTGTATCTGAAATGACAAAGTCTAAAGTCTATTCCATCATGGCAGATGAGGCAAGGGATGAAAAGGCAGAGCAGTTAGCTATTTGTGTCAGGTACATGTCAGAGGGTGCAGTGAAGGAGCGTTTCGTTGCACTTGCAGAGATAACATCATTGATGCCCAGTCCATTGCAAATGAGATTCAGCAGCAAATCCAAAACAATGGTCTTGCAGAGCTTAAGTGTGTAGCACAAACATATGATGGTGCAGCCGTTATGAGTGGCTCCACTGGAGGTGTACAAGCACATTTTAGAAGGCTCCATCCTGAGGCTATCTATGTGCATTGTTATGCTCATCAACTCAACCTGGTTTTGTGCAATACTTGCAAGGCTATCCCAGAGGCTGTGGAGCTTTTCAGCTTGTTGGAGTGTGTGTATTCTTTCTTCAGCACCTCCCTAGTCAATCATCATAAGTTCATGGAGACTCAGGCAAAGCTTGGATTGACAAAAACTGAGCTTGTGCAACTTCCAAACACTTGCTGGGCATGTCAGTTGCGATCAATCAGTGCAGTTCTTGAAACATTGCCTGCCATTTTGGAGTGCCTATCTGCAATTGGATCCCCCATAGCTGTTGGTCTCAAAGCAAAGCCCTACAAGTTCTCAGCAGTCTATGCACTACTAATGTTTCAGTCGATTCTGTCTGTAACCGAAGGACTCCACAAATTCCTGCAGAAAGAGACTTTAGACCTGGCAGAAGCTTTTATCTGCAAACAAGCTGTGTGTGACACACCAAAGGGCAAACACTCAGAGTTGTATGAGAAAACCAAGGCCCTGTGTAACACCCACAGTATCCCTGAACCAGGTGCCAAGACAAGGCACAAACAGATGATGGAGGATTTTGTCCTGGAGGCAACTGTGGGTTCACGCACTGAATTAAGAACTCGGACACATTGAAAAGAGAGTTACTTTTCACTTGTGTGGATCGGATGGTTGGCGAGCTTGATCAAAGATTTTGCAGTGTAGATGCAGGGCTGCTAAAAGGCATCCAGGCATGCAGTCCTAAATCTGAGAACTTCTTGAGTGAACCACACTTGAATGAACTTGCAAAGCACTACAGACTTGACCTGAAAAAAGAGGAGGTTCTGGTGGCCAGAAACTTTCTTACCCGGAAAACAGAGGCTGGATTTCCACCCAAAAATATGTTGTCTGTGTACAACCTCCTTGATTCAGACATGTTTCCCTCTCTGAAGGCAACCATCCAAGTTGCCCTAACAGTGCCTGCTCGTGCGAAAGGTCCTTTAGTGCACTGCGTCGGCTGCACTCCTGGCTGCGTCAAACAATGGGTCAGAAAAGACTTCACAGTCATGTCTATTGAAAAAAGACACACTCAGCATCTGAGTCACAACAGAGTGATTGACCGATTTGCCACTCTTAAAAACAGACATCATTCTTTGATGCTTCCACCCACCAAGTAACTGGTGATTGCAGCCATAAAAATGATGTACTTTTTTATTTTCAGTTTTTTTCTTGTTATTGATGCAGCAAACACATTTCCTCTGTTTTCTTGTTGTACTGTATTATAAAACAGACTGAAATAAAACAATAGATCTATTGGTGGCCTAGGATATTTAATCTGTCCAAAAAAGTAGGAAAACAATTTCTCAGTCTTTGTTTTCTGTTTGTGAAATTTTATGCTCATTCACTACGTTCGTTCATATCGTGTGCATCTCTTGGGGCCTAAGCCTCCCCTGTCCTTAAAACCTACACTGCAAAAACAGCTATACTTGAAACAAGCCAAATATTCTTAAATCTGACAAAATTTTCTTGTTTTGAGCAAAAAATCTGCCAATGGGGTAAGCAAAAGTTGCTTGACTAGAATTCTTAAAACTAGCAAATTAATCTAACTGCCATATGCCTTTTAACTAGACAAAATTGTCTAAAATGTATGCTTATTTGAAGAAAATATGACTTATTATAAGTAAAATATACTTTGATATTTAGAAAATCTGTACCTAAAATGAGTATTATGCTTTCTTGAACAAGCTGTTTTCAAGAATTATTTGCTTACTTTAAGATTCGACACCTTAATTTAGATTTTTCACATAAAAAAAACACCTTACTATAGGACAAATTTTCTTAAAACTGAATTGTTTCTTTCTTGATTGAGCTAACTATAAGAATTATGTTTCGACTCTGAGAACAATAATCAGCAAAAATTCCTGAGAATAAGACACCATCTCTTCAAAAAGCTACTAAAAATAAGGGAATTCATCTTAAATTAAGACAGCAAAAGCACTCTTAGATTTTGCGCTTTTATTGACACAGCAATGGGTCAGTAACTCACTGAGGTCTGTTCCAGGAGAATCATGTCTAAAATTATACATTTCAGCAGGGTACTGTGTAACATGGCCAATATAAGAAGTGCATATTCCAGATACTCTTAACATGAATAATAACAGTATAACACACTCATGGCTGGTATCAAAAATAAATTTTGCTGAAGCTTAAAACAATCACTATTTCAAATCCTATATTACATAACATTTTAGAAGAACAAGTTTAACGACCACACAAACAAACATGTGTTTTACATTTGAACAACTTTTCTAGAGAGAAAAAAAACAACCTCACTGACCAACACTGAGTCTGATAAACAAGGCAGATGGAGTCTGTCATCTGAGAGACTCACTCAATGAATGACTTCCACTCACCAAGCGCCTTCTTGTAAGAGGGGGTTGAATCTCGGTCATGGATGGAGTCTTTGAGTATTTCAGTTTGCAAGACAGACAGCAGCGTGGAAATGCACTTTGGATATGTGAGGTGGAGGGCATAGTAATATGCCATCAGATAGAGCAGTCCCTCATTAAGATCCTTCCGGTCAAAAGTGCTCACTGGTGTGGTTCCAACAGCTATCATGCAGTTGCCTTCAGAGACAAGCAGAACTGGACAAGCCAGGGGTCGCTGACGCAGGTAGCCTTCAGGGTCTTCTGAAGTCTACATGACAGAAAAAAAGAGGATTAGAACAAGACCGTAAGAAATACAATTTTTGAGTTGCATTACAGTTTAAAATAGATCAACTTTTTTTGTAGGTTTTATTAACATCAACATGTTATGGGGATCTGAACTTTAAGAATATTTGACTGACTCCAAAGTAAAATATATAAAATGAAAACATGAGTAACTGCAAAATTCAACAATATATACACATAGAATATTGCAGCCTTACCTTTAGGACATGGAAAAAGCCTCACTACAGATGCCCAGCTTCTTAGGTGGTACTGTGCTGGAAGGGAAAAGCACGGGAAGGGCTCTGAACACAGCTGCTGCATGTTCCACTGGTTTGAAAAAAGAAAAATAAGACAGGGCAACACCATTAAGCATTGCAAATAATGTAATCTGCAAAGCATAAATGTAGACAAATCAAGATACTGTAGCATTACCTCCATCCAAAGTTTTTGGCGGCTTCATAACTTTCTTCATGACACCATAAAACTGCACCTTCGAGTAGAAGATTTCCCATCTATCCTTCATCTCAGAAATGTATTTCAAGTTGGATGGTTGAATAATTCTCCGCAGCTCATCAAGGACCTGAAAAATACAGACAGAAACCCAACTGAGATAGATCTGTCTAGCTCTGTATCTGGTCTTGACAATAAGTGATAACAATTTAAACATGAGGGCCAGTATTTAAGAAATTTGAAAATCATATCAAAATGTCCCCAAAGGAATAACAGGATGGCTAAAAGAAATAAGTGCTGCTTACATGGTCCAGTTCTCTGAAACAAGGATATGCCTCTAGTATCTTCACTGCTCTGTCCTGCTCCTTTATAGCATCAGAGTTAATGAATTGTCTTCTAGACTCAAACTCCAGGTTCAGCAGTTGGGTAACAGCAGCTTTGTTCGGTTTTTTGGTCTTGTATATTTCTTGAAGTGTCTTGTAGTGTCTTGCCTGGGTTTTTTGGCTGTCAAAGAAGTCAGCTGAACCAGCTAAACACACAGAGCAGAGGTGTGTAAATCATTTATTGCCACAGTAAGGCTTTATATATCTGTTATTGGTGCAAAACAATAATACAAAAATACCAAAATATTTCTGTAAATTAGATCAACAAATTAACTAACCACCTATCTTAAAATTGTTCATTAATCCTGTGAAGTTGTCACTATTAAATGGAACACAAAGATTCCAAGATAAACAGTGAAGTAGTTGTGTTCCATTGTTAGCAGAATTTTTAACAAAAAAACAAAAAGTATCGTCCAAACCACATTTACACTCAGGCTGTAATAAGAGGGTGCATTATATTATACTTACATTCTTCATCACTGCCATCCTGGTGGTGCACTGGGGTGCCCATCGATCTAACTGGTGATTTATCTAGAATAATAGTTGATGCACTGGACTCCCCACTGCTGTCACTTTTTGCAATGCTTTCATTCCCATCCTTTCTTGGCTTCTTCGCAGGAGGTTTTTTGCCCTTCCTTGGACTTTTGACATTGGAGAGTCTCTTCATTAGCTTTTTAGCAACATGCTCCTAACAGGTACAAACGGTAAAAATTAAAAGATGATAAGATACATCACTCATGATTAACACAGAGTGGTATTGAGCAAATGCTACTTACCCACTCACCACACGTTTCTTTAAGCATTGGGTAGTACTCCATTAATCGCTTTGCCATGGCATCAACCTCATGTTTGCTGGGGTATCTGGAGTCTTCAGCTGCTCTTGCTATCGAAATCATGTTTGTCATGGTGTTTCTTACAAGTCGACAAAAGAGTTCCTTTGACAAAGGTTCAGCACACTCTGTCCCCAGCCGCTTCTTTTCAAAGTAGGAATGTCGAGCTTGCTCAAGTTCACTGTCTGTGAAGACTATGTACTCTGGGTTGGACATAGTCACAAACTTAGAAGTGCTGGGTTCCTCTCTGGAGAAGTCACCATCTCCAGTAGTTGTTAGCATTTTTTCAGCAGCAGTCTTGTTCTAAAATACAGTGTACATGGGGCTAATTTCACGTAAAATTGCACAAGAACTTTAGGTCTCTACACATGAAAGAAAGTACAACAAAATATCAGTAAAGTGTTGAACAATAAAAAATATGTATATTTAATAAATGTGTGGGCCACTTGATTTAAATCAAAACTAAAGAAGATTCTACTGTCTATCTGTTAAGTGAGTATTGGTGGAATTACTTGAAACTGCATAAAACAAGCTGGTGTGTTCTCAGTTTTGTCACACAGCGATAGGACAGAACTTACTTCTTCACATTTGTGCACTGCAAGCCATAGAGCCCGACGCCTGAGGAAATATTCAGGACCAGGAAACAGATCTTTGATGTCATCTCGTGAAAGTGACGAGAGCAGGTCTTCTCCAACATTTGCTTCTGCAATAGGAGTTTCCAATTATCACTACATTGCATCATCCTCATATGCAAGCCAGCTGACAGCTTTGCTTGGGTAACAAACAGGATACACAAGAAACATAATTTAATATTTACCATTTAAAAACAATACTCTATTCCATTATATTCCCTCCTGACTGCTCCACAGGTTCTAAATTACCTTCCTCCCATTGACTGGAAAAAGTATTATATTTGTGATTCGCTTGCACCTTTCGTCCACACGTAAACAGCGTTTTCAGTCACTGAAAAAGGAGATTTCTAAAAACGCTTGCCAGGGTGGATATTTTCGAAAACTCCTTTTTTGCATTTAGGTGTGGACGAGAAAAACGGAGAAAACGCAGCGTCAAAGGTGTGGGCCTTGTGCGCCACGTTATTGTTTCGGTGAAATGAATTTCTACAATACTGTTACTGTTAATTGTACTCTCTGCAGTGTTTAAATACTTACATATACACAGTTACTGTCCCTCCAGACTGGGTTCTGCTTCTATGCCCCATCTTTCTTTACTATTTCCCACCGAGGCTTCTAGACTTCTGATTGGCCAACATTTCTACACGGTTAGGAATATATCGCCACCTGTTGCTTTGGCATGTTCCTAGCAGCGTTTTCCTTCATTTCTGCGTTTCCGTGTGGACGGGATTATTTTTAAAATGAAAACGGAAAATCTCAGTTTTCAGAAATACCCATGTATGTAGTGTAATAGCACTAGCATATTTAAATATGCTAATGCAACTAAGCTAACCGCACAAGCTAAGCTAACAACCGGGTATAGCCTGCCATGCTAGCGACTTACCATGCAACATAGCAGAACACAAAACATAGAAAAAACAAAACAGTCACATACCTTTCAGGGTGGCAATTGTTATTTCGTCCAGTTTCTCCATAGCATGCCTTAATTTCTTCACACTGTACCACTGTATCCCGGACCCAAAAATATTACTAATCCTGCAATCCAAATTTGAGGCGCGAAGCTAGAGGCGCGAAGCTGGACTGTACCAACTCAGGAGTATGGGGTTGTGTACAGAAATGGTTTAGTTCGCTGTTTTATATCTATAAAATTCTATATATTTAAAGATTTAACTATTTAGTTAGATTATATTAAGTAAATACTGACATGTCGGTACTATTACTTAGTACAGCTGTTATAAGGCACCGAATTAGGATAGCCATTCCTACCCCTTAATGGAATAATCCTGGTCATCTTGGCTTTATGGGAAAAACGGTTCACAGACCAGTGAAACAAAATGATTTGGCGCTGTGTTATCTGCTTCGTTTTTGTGGGTCTGACCCTCAAATCCTTACTGAGTCATATTAATTCTGCACATAGCCATAGTCCAGATTTCCGTGTAGTTTGTGGCATAGATGGATGTGTCAAAGAATATCGTGTTTACAATTCATTTTGGTATCACATTCGTCGAACACACTCCGACCACCTTGGCAATGGACGATGCAGCGGATCGACTAGGACACAGAAATCTGTAAGGTGAGACTGACTATATACTTTGATATCTTTGAAAATAATCATATAAAGTATTCATGTTAGATTCCTACTTGTGTTTACAGCTTAACAGTAGATATGTTAATGCTAATTCCTTATGATCCACATCAATGCTATTTCTAAACAATTTTTCTGAGTGCTTAATTTCTCCTAATAGAGAAAACACCATTTTTATTTATTTTTTTTACTTTTGTTTTAAATAAACCAATGGGCATGGTCCAGAGTCTCCTTGGTTGTTTGTGTTTATTAATATTCATTGTTTCAGTTAGTTTCCTGGTTATTTGTTAATTATTTCCTGTGTTTAGGTGTTCTCCGTGCCTCCCTTGTCTTGAGTCAAGTGTCCCTGGTTTGATGTTCATGTTTATTCCTGTTTTACTTTGATAGTCCCATGCCCTGCATCAGTGTATTCTGTTGCCCTTCCCCCTGGTCTCTTCTCATCTGATTAGTGTCAGCTGTGTTTCGTACCTGTCTGCCAATTCCTCGTTTCCCTGTGTGTGTGTATATTTAGTGTGTGCTTCCCTCTGTTCTTTGTCGGATCGTCTGCATTTTCTCCTCTGTGTCATCTGTGTTCCCTCCCTCAGGTTTTCATGTCTCATGCTCCTTGCTCCAGGTTGTAAGGTTTTTGCAACATTTTCAATGTTTCCTGTGTTCTTTAGTTTAGCTTTCCAGGTTTAGGTTTTTGAGGATTTTTAAAGCTTTTAAACTACAGTTAAGCTACCAAATATCAATCAGCAATAAATTAGTAACAATTTATTAAACTCAGTCTGAAAACATACATATTTTGGAGTAAATTATCAAATGCAGAATAGAATTATTTAGAAATGATCAGTGTAGCTTGTAATTAATATCTTTAACTAGTCAATTAATCAATTAATCTCAATTGCAGTTCTAGGAGGGAACCCTCATCAGCGGAGAACAGAAGTCTGAGTAACATGTGGGCCTACAGGACTGATCCAGTGGTCGAAAACCAGCCAACAAGCCAGCCAACAATGGATGCAGCTGTAGACACCAGATTGAACTCAGGAGAAGATGCAGTGATTGATCAAAACACAATACAGCATGATCCAGACAGTGTGTGCCCCGAACATTTTGGTACTTTTGACAATAATAAGACATTGTACTCTGGCTTCGATGATGGTGCCCATATCTCGCAAAGGCCCCTTGTTCCATCCCAGACCAACAATGATACCTCGACTCCAAACATTTCAGCAGCTTGTCCAAGTGGGTTCGCAGATGGAGTAGCATCATCCCAATCTATGGTGAGTCTATCACTACTGAACAATAACAACTTCTTTTGATAAAACATTTTACCAGTTTATAACATTCCTATATTTATTTCTCTTTTCTGAAGGATGACTCCTGCCACGATGTTCTTACCAGACAAGCAACAGCTCTTGTATTGACTGCAAGAGAGAAACATCGTCTTTCACAGGTTTGTGCTCATACAAAATTAGAATGATTATTTTAACATGTGGCTCTATTTTTTTTCATCATTTATTATTAACAATTTCCCTAAACTGTAACAGCCTTTAATTCATTCTGATTATCCTAATAGTAACTATGCAAAACCGAGCATCACTTGTATGTGCCTCCAACTTTCCAACAAATGACTATGACTGCCTTAGGTAAACTAAGGCAGTCATAGTCTCCAGCCATCCATCCATTTGCCTCCGCCTATCCTTTTCAGGGTTGCTCCCATCACAAGCCTTCCTCTGCCACCTAACTCTTAGTCTCAGTTTAAAAAGGAAAATTGTAATCTTAAGTAAACTAAAAATTTGAGTTTTGCAAGAAATCCGAGAAGGAATTTAAAAATTTTTTTTTTTTCTTCAGTTTCAGTGAGGGAAAAAATCTATAAGAAACAGTCAAATAATTCTATGCAGTTTTTTTGGTTGCAGAGCTACGTACATTATTAGTACTTACATTATAAGTTGTCTATTCGCTAAAAATAAATCTCTTTTAATAGCAAACAACTAAGATGTCGTTTGTCCTTTCTGTCTGTTTTTCAGAGTGGTGTGAATGATGTCGTTGCAGCATTACAACAGTATCAGGCATCGTTGGTCAATAATCTGAGAAGTCAGGTACAAAAGGTTTTCCAGCAGCATCATGGAAGTGGACTTGAAAAAGATGTTTTGGCAGTCTTCGACCAGATTGAGGATCCATTTGCCTCTGTTTCAACAACATACAGGCAGGATGATGTGATAAAGAGAAATTTCAATTTTGTGGAGTCCGAGGAGGTTTGTGTTGGGTATACTGCTGTCATGGGAAAAAAAGGGAAAAAAAGGGAAAAAAAGATTCCTCACTACTGTGCCCAAATGTTTTCATTATGTTCCGCTTGTCAGAAGTTTGGAGCAGTTATTGTCCCATCCAAGAGTTTTGGCATTGATAGATGAGCAGAAAAATTAGAGAAATGAGTATTTATATGATATCATAGATGGAGAACTCATGAAGTCTCACCGTTTATTTTCTGCACACCCCTCTGCCTTACAGATTATCCTTTACTCAGATGAAATTGAAATTTGTAACCCACTTGGGTCTCATGCCTCCAAAAATAAGTTGGTAATGTTCTATTATACTTTGGGAAACATTAATCCTAAATATCGATCAAAACTACCTGCCATTCGTCTACTTGCCATTGCAAAAAAGAGTGCGCTTTCTGAATGTGGTGTAGATGGAATCTTGCAAAGGCTGCATGAGGACTTAGTGAAGCTATATAATGGAGTTAAAATTCAAACTGGAAATGGTGAACGTGAAATATTTGGAGCATTAGTTTCATTATGTGGAGACACTTTGGCGCAACATGAGCTTTGCGGGTTTAAAGAGGGTGTTGGGTTTGCTCATAGTAAATGCAGGCAGTGTGAATGTTCATTTGAGGACATGCAAATTTATTTTGATGAGGATAACTTTGAGGAACGGACATTTGAACGACATGTCCGGCAATGTAGCGAAATTGAGAAGGCCAACACAGAGTATCTAAGAAGCAGCTTAAAAACAACATATGGAATAAACAGAAGAAGCAAACTTATTAATTTCCCAGCATTCAACTTGATCCAACAAACACCCCAAGACATGATGCATGTAATTTTTGAAGGGATTGCTCCATTAGAAATAAAGTGTGTGTTGAAAGGTACTGAACACTACGCATTCATTCTTGAACTCATTGAGATAGTTCAGATTTTACTTGCTCCTGTCATCAGTCTGCAGACTATTAACAAGTTGAAAATCCTCATTGAACAGCACTTGAAGCACATGAAAGCCCTATTCCCATATAACAACATCACACCAAAACAACATTATTTGATTCATACACCAAGCCAAATTAAACGTTTGGGACCAATGGTCCGTCATATGTGCATGAGATTTGAATCGAAACATCGCTTTTTCAAACAATGGGCGTCAAAAATAAATTTTAAAAATGTTTGCAAATCTTTAATAAAGCATAATCAAATGTATGAATGTTGTCAGAATGTGGATAGTTTTGATCACCCCATTTTTTTCCAATGAATGCACATTAGGACCAACCTCAGAAGTAAGCATAATGTCATACTTAAAAGAAAAAATGAGGGCCTTCCTTGGAAATGATGAAGTAAACCATGCAGTGACTGTTAAATGGCTTAATCTAAATGGTAACAAATACATAAGGGATAGGTCATTAATTGTTTGTGCTGTTGGTTCTAGTGGTTTACCTATATTTGGGCTTGTGAAAAATATCTATGTGATCAATTCATCATTGTACTGTTTTGAATTCCAGCAGCACAATACCATTTGTTATGACAAAGATTACATGTAATATAAGATAGAGATTCCAAACATGGCACAAGCAACGGAGCTGATATCCGCTGATAATCTTATGGATTTCACTCCATATTACAGTTTCACACACAAAGATATGACATATGCAGTCATGAAATATTACCTGTGTGATGTAATTGGACTACACATGAGTTCAACAGATGTTTTATAAAAGGCACACTGCTTTACATGCATGAACTGTATTATCAGGTTATTGTTTTGGACAGTTTTGTTGTTGAGTTTTCTATCAAATCTGACAGTTGAATGCGATTGTAGCATTGCCACAGTGAAGATATGTGTACTGATACTTGTCTGATGCTGATCTATTAATCTGTTTGACATGGCCTAAAGTGAATGAGTTATGCCGTTTCTGTTTTTCAAATGGGCCTTTATTTCATGTTTATCATGTGCTTTTAGTTCCAGCTTTTGTGCATGTTTTGTCAAACTTGACAGCAGTTTTATTACACTTTAGTGTCAATAAATACATTTCTTAAACTGAGCAGCTGTTTAAGTGGCCTTACTCTTGAAATGAGAAAAATAATCTTGTTTTTATTAGGGAATTTCAACCAAACGGTTTTCATACCTTGTAACTGGTAAATAAAGCTCAAGAGCTGAAATATCCTTTTAAGGAAAAGTTAGACATATTTTCCTAGAATAAGATTTATTTTCTTGTGCAAAACTTGCTTGTTAAGAATATATTTTCTTTTTAGACAAAAAATAAGAAAAAATGTCCATAAACAAGGGTTTTTTTACTTTCTTGAAAATCGTTTTTTGCAGTGTAGTGACGCCCCTGCTTTAAGAACTGAAGGTCAGTCAGTCAGAAAATTACCAAAACTTTGAATGTGTCCCCAAGTGCAGTTGCAAAAACCATCAAGAGCTACAATGAAACTGGTTCACATGAGGACCACCCCAGGAAAGGAATACCAAGAGTCAGGATAAATTCATCAGAGTCACCAGCATCAGAAATGGCAAATTAACAGCACCTCAAATTAGAGCCCAAATAACAAAGAGCCTCAACGAGTTCCAGTAGCAGACAAATCTCTACATCAGTGATTCCCAAACTTGTTTTGCTAGGCCCCCCTTTGTTTTGCAAGTCACCCCCCCCCCCTCCCCGCGTGCACGCACGCACGCACGCACGCACACAAACACATCCTCCAACCACACACACCCATATTTTGCTCCATTGTGGTTTATTTCACACCTCAAACTTTTAGTAAACAGTTAAGCAAATAAAAGTAATCTGCAATAAATTACAGGTAGTAATAAAATAAACTACTAACTCTTTTATGCTACAGCCACACCTACACGGGTATTTTTGAAAAAGCAGCTGTTTTGTCCACACATAAACAGCATTTCGAATCACCCAAAACAGATTTTTTAAAAATCCTTTTTTGCGTTTACGTGTGGACGAGGAATACAGAGTTCGTCACGCAACGTCAAAGGTACACTGTTAAAAAAAACATCGTAAAAAAACAGTAATATTCCACCAGCTGGGGCGCCAAAATAATACCGTAAAATAACAGAAAATAACTTTCTCATAAAAATACAATTATTTTCAGTAATGAAAATAGAGTTTGTTGCGCTAATTTTACATGGGATTTTGCCTTTTCCATGTGCTTTTAAACATTAAATTAGGAACATTTTAACGTGATTAAACAATGAAATTACCTATAAACATGGTCAATGAATGTGGCAATATGAATAATAATGCTTAAATGTACAGAAATATACAGTTAA
Organism: Mchenga conophoros; assembly: GCF_057382185.1. NCBI lineage: Eukaryota > Metazoa > Chordata > Actinopteri > Cichliformes > Cichlidae > Mchenga > Mchenga conophoros. The sequence goes on along the minus strand of NC_140527.1, from coordinate 15,063,878 downwards.
CAGTTGGGTTAAATAACACTACTTGATTTAAAAAAGTTGTATATTCAATTATATTTGATGTAATACTACATTATACAACACAAAATAATTCGATTTATCTTTCAAAACATGTCAAAAAGACTAGATAGTGGCTTTAAAATTACAATTCACTGTTAATTTTACATAATATCACATGTAAATTTAGATTTTAAGTGTAATTTAACATACATTTCCTGAATATTTACTGGACTTTCAGTTTGAATTAAGTGTGCTCCCTGTAAGATTGTGGGTTTTATCTGTCACAAAACACCCAAAGAACCCTTATTAAACAAAACCCCTGATTATAATTACATCAAGATTATGTTAATTCATGTGTATGAGCAGTTTGTACATGTTTATTTTACTTATAAGACATGAGACATTGTTTCAATCATTAACATTGATTTTATTGACAAAAAGATAACCCTTCCTGGAACAATCCAAGAACAACTAACACTTATGCATAAACAAAGGCATGTAGAAAAAAAGAATCTAATGCAAACACACACTTGAGCACAAAAGAAGGGGACGATGCCACCTCGAACATTCATCTGCCTCCCCACATCTGGAGCAACGAAAAGGGGTATATTTGAGGCCCATAACCTGCAGGTTTAGAAGTAGCTCTAGCTTTCTGAAAGTCTCACATTCAGGGCTGCTGCTGGCCATTTGAGTTCCCTTGGAGAAATTTGCAAAGTAATCATATGCAAAGAACAACTCGAGTAAAACAAAAGCCTCATTGTTATGCTGATTATACTTAACTGATAAGTATTGATATGTTGTAAGTTGTCACTTTAACACAAACTTTTACCAAAATAACTGAACGAATGGGACTGTGCCTGCAGAGCAAGCACCACAAGTGTGAAAGTATAGCTTATTACAATGAACTGAGATGAAGATAATACTTAAGACAATGCTACACCTAAAGCAGGACACAGTGACAGAGAGCCTGTCAGCAGACAGTAACCTACCAACTGGCTAGCACCAATGCTAGCTAAATGTGAATAGGATTTGCAGCCTATATTTCACTTTTCCCCTATAAAGCGGGCCACCCGTGCTGTTGACATTGACCATGAACCAGAGACCAGTGCTAGTGAACAACAGATAAGGTTATCCTCAGGATAAAAATGAGAACTTTTTATGCTCTCCACTCATAGTCCGCAATTTTGGTGATCAACGTCAGAACCTTTGGATTGACTGCAAGGTTTTTCTTAGACGTGTTCCACTCCACTTTGGATCCCTTGTCGGGGTTAATCTTAAGGCATCTGTTGAGTGAAAAACAACAACTTCATTAAGAAACTGAGGACTGGACTGTATGTGTTTTTTTACATTTGCAATGAATCTAAGTGTAGAATGAGCTTGCTTTTGAGTGCGTGTTTGGACATAGAGGTCATTGTGGAACAGAGGGGTGATGCAAAGATGTTTGGTTAACCTGTGAGTCTATTGCAAATGCTGTTTGAGGGTAGTGAAACATCTGTGAGCATCTACTACTCAAAGGTCTCTATCTATAACTTGACATGAGCATGAATTAAGAATATTTCAGAGACAGCCATAACTTTAGATTTCACTGTCTCATCATTCTTATGTCTCAATGCATAAAATTGACTGGTGCCGCCTTACCGTTGCAAGAATTCCAAGGTTGCTGCCTGGGCTACTGGATAAGAAATGTTCGTGCAGTATTAAGAGCCACAAATCAGGATAAGTGCGTCGCTGAAGATAGTGATATGGCCATTCGCAATTGCCTGGTCCACAGATAACATGAAGTGCTCGGCTGCCAAAGTAGAGTTTCCTGTTGTGTACATGAACAAGAGACAAGGGGACAAAAAAACAAGTCCACACATGACTCAAACAACTAACTGCAATGTTACAACTGATGTATATCAATTACATACACTGGCATGCAGTTTGGGCCCTACGGTCAACTACAAGGTGTCCAAACTTTAACTGTGGGCCTTTTCCTTTTCTGTTTAAAAAAATATGAAAATGATTTTATTTAAAATTAAATGTCATCTATAACTTTAAGCCATTTGGAGATTATTTCATCTTCTACTTGCTTAACTGTTCACATGAACTTAAATGTTGACCATGGGTGCCCAAACATTTACATTAAAGCACCACAACTGCGACAGGTGTAATCTTTTGACATCCTTAATTGCAGCACAATACTCACCTTTACAGCTTACTGAATAAATTTGAGAACTCACGCTACTAATCTGCAGGGGAATAAAAAAAACCTTATGAATCATGAAACCTGCCAAAATCCAAATACATGTATGCAATGTACGTTTAAATGTAGTCAAATAATTCGCCTCAGCTGCTTTAGCCCTACTTCCTTCTACAAAATAGAAGGAAATACTTGGCTTACATGTCCATTACATTTTTCTGGGCAAAGCTAGCACAGTGGGCTACTTCTATTTCCTATTTCTCTCACTTCATCACACAGCACATCTTGGCACGCACGAGCTCTCTACAAGAGTGCAGGTGTGTTGCTAGACTGGAACAGGTTGCCTGTCAGTGCGCCCCAGGGTGGCTGTGGCTACAATGTAGCTTGCCATCACCAGTGTGTGAATGTGTGTGTGAATGGGTGGATGACTGGATATGTAAAGCGCTTTGGGGTCCTTAGGGACTAGTAAAGTGCTATATAAATACAGGCCATTTACCATTTACCATTTATTAGCTCTTAAGTTGTATACTTAATTTCACATTAAGACAAATGCATCAGTGGCAGCTGTCATCGCGGGCCCCCTAACGGGTATTAGCGGTGTAGAAACGATCCGTGTAGGAACTGCTGTGTTTACACGGCCACAGAAAGCTGGCAGCTAACAAATTAGCGAACAACAACTCTGCTGGCCAGCAAGATAGCAGCTGGTCTAGCTGTATACTAACTGCACCTTATACTGACAGACGACGTCCTTTGCCTTCATAGCTAAAGATTCCATGCCTTTTACCGTCTCAGTAAACTACGAGCCATAGTGGTCAAGCAATTCCAAGTTAAATCTACTAAGCTGAGTTTGATATACTTGCCTTGCAGCACTGCATGGATGATCTTTCACCAACCTCTCTCTTCCACCGCGCTTTCCATTAGTGATGCGCGAATCATGAACGAATTGTTCAGTACTTGAGAATCACTTTACTGACTCGTGAATCATGATTCACAAGCCCAATTGACTCATCCCTTTTGCTCTTAGCAAACTAATTTCATTAGTAGAAATATATCTAGCTTATAATTAAAACTGTGGGGGAAAAAAACAACAGACAGTTTCTTAACAACAAGCATTTCTGCTCTGAACTGGAAGAAAAAACCCTGAGTACAAGCTCACATCAAGACAATAGCTCCTCGGTTCGCAGTAGCATCGCTCTGCTAACATGCTAACAGCACATTTGAGCTATTCACCCCCTCCCTCCTGGCTCACAGCTTCTTCTTCTTCTTGGTTGGCAACCAATGTTAAGGCGCATTACTGTCCCCTGCTCACAGCTCAATGGACATTTAGATGAGAAAATATATATTTGACACACTTGAGGAAAATACTAATAAAATAAAATAAATAAAATAAATGTTCCCTTTAGAAATTTTTTTGTTCTTTTTTGCTCCATCAAATTAGTTGTTTTTCTTTTTCAATCACTCATCTTAGCAGTAGGATATACATAATAAGAGAAACAAATTAAGTTTGAGTGAAAATGTACATCTTTTGCACTCTGGTCAAGTGACTCAGATGACTCAAAAAACCCGGTTCACTTTGGTGAGTGACTCATTCAAACTCGATTTAGGAAAAAAAGAATTAAATTTACCATCACTACTTTCCACAGCCATACCCGCGACCTTGTGGTTGTTACTTCACATTCATTGGACAATGCTTAGCGACATTTTATTATGTATCCCAACATCCAATGGCATGTCACATTGTTTTCATGGCCACGCCCTCACCCCAGGTGCAGAGGCCTATTTCTGTTCAGGAATATTGTGAATACTTTGAGATTTATATTAATTGCTAATTAATTCCTACCTCTACATTTATTTTTTTAAATATATAAATAGCACAGCGTGGCCGTGCAATGTTTTATGTTTTTTTTTTGTTTTTATTCCTATTAATTATATTTTCACTTGTTACCTCTGAATTATTGAATCAGACCTAGATGGCATGAAATTTTCAGCACAATTATAATTCAAATACTCTTTTAATTATTAATTATTCTCATTAATTTTTGATCATTTTATATATTTTTCCATAGTATTACATTTGAATTTAACAGATCAATCTCTCAAATAACAGACAAATATTTGTGAAATTATGATACATTTCTGAATGTATTTTTACAATCTAAATATGCATATGTACAAAACAAATATTTAAAAAACAAGAAAATTGTGTTTTATTACATTTACAGTGATGTTATGTTATTTTACATTTGACATGTAAAATCACAGTCTACTTATGTAAATTTAATGATATTCTGGAAAGACAGTACAAAACTGTAAAATATACAGTAAGATACTTTTATATTACTTTTTCATGTCATGCTGTGTGCCACGTTATTGTTTACATGAGATGAATTGCAGAATGACAGTAAATACTGTTACTGTTAATCTGACTATCTGAAGGTTTTACCCGCTTACATATACACGCAGTTACTGTCCCTCCATTTAGAAACGCAGAGGCTGTGAGAGATGCCAGCCGCTACAGGCACCACCATCTTTAGACTTGAAACTGTGGGAGATGTGGCGAAGGTAGGCCACCGCTTGGACAAGGGAAGTCCATTTTGAGAATCTTTCAAAGCGTGATGAACCCAAGGCACCTGGAGCAGTTGTGGTCACAAGCACATTGACGTTATGTCGAATTTCAATGTCCAACTCTGGATCGACGAGTTCAAATGGACCCTTTTCTGGGGAGAGAATCTCGTGATTGAGAAGAAATGCTGGGCAGTACAACCATGAAGTACCAGAGAGTTTGTCTGCTGGTACAGACCGAGAGCCATGATCGGCAGGATTGTGCTCTGATGGGACGTATCTCCATTGATCTGGTAGGGAAGACTGCTTGATTCTCTGTACACGATTGTTCACATATACATGGAATCTTCTGCTTTGATTGTTAATGTATCCTAACACCACTTTACTGTCAGTGTAGAATGTTGTCTTGTCAATCTTTACCTTTAGTTCTACTGTGAGAAGCTCTGACATCTCCACAGCAAGCACTGCAGCGCACAGCTATAATCGAGGAATGGTCGGTTCTGATACAGGAGCTAGTTTGGCCTTACCCATAAGGAATCCGACCTCACTGTGCCTATCTTCATGTGTGACCATCAGGTAAGCTATCGCAGCGATGGCTTTCACTGGAGCGTCTGAGAAAACACAAAGTTCGATGAATGTGGCTTGTGAGATGGAGAACGTGACGTAGTGGCGAGGAATGTGCAGGTTTGTGAGACTTCGTAGCGAGTCATGCCACCTTCTCCAGCCATCGTACATGTCTTGGGGTAAGGAACTGTCCCACTCAAGGTTGCTGCTGGAGAGCTCTCTGAGAAGAAGTCTGCCCTTGATGGTTACAGGTGCAAGCAAACCAAGAGGGTCGAACAAGCTGTTCACTGTTGAGAGTACGCCCCGGCGAGTGAAGGGTTTTTGCTCTTGTGGAACATGGAATGTGAACGTGTCTGTTGTAGGGTTCCAACTTACCCCCAAGCTGCGCTGGACTGGAAGCTCATCTGTTGTTAAATCGAGATCTTTGATATCTTTGGCCCTATCCTCAGGGGGGAATGCACTCACCACTTCCACTTTATTGGAAGCAATCTTGTGGAGACGTAGATTTGAGAGGGCAAGCATTTTCTGAGTTCTCTGTAGGACATCAACAGCCTCAGCTGCAGTTGGGAAAGACTTTAATGCATCATCGACATAGAAGTCGTGCTCTACGAAGTCTCGGGCATCAGTTCCATACTCACTTTCTGCTTTCCTTGCTGCCAGTCTCAGCCCGTAAATTGCCACTGCAGGGCAAGGACTGTTACCAAAGACATGTACCCTCATTCTGTAGTCTACTACGTCTTTGCCAAGGTCGTTGTCTTTGTACCAAAGAAAGCGAAGGTAGTCTCTGTGGTCTTCTTGGACCACAAAGCAGTAGAACATTTGTTCAATGTCAGCTGTGACTGCGACTGGTTCTTTCCTGAAGCGAAGCAGCACACCCAAAAGTGTGTTGTTCAGGTCCGGGCCGGAAAGCAGCACCTCATTGAGGCACACTCCATCAAACTGTGCACTCGAATCAAACACAACGCGTATCTTCCCTGGCGTTTGGGGATGGTACACACCAAAAATCGGGAGATACCAGTTCTCTTTGTCTCTATTGGGAGGTGGTGCGAGCTCTGCGTGTTGGTTATCTAGCATTTTCTGCATGAATTCCACAAAATGTGTTTTCATTTTTGGTTTCTTGTCGAGCGTACGTCGTAATGACATCAGCCGTTGGTAGGCGTAGGACCGGTTATCCGGGAGTTTGCATCTGGGGGTTCGGAACGGGAGTGGTGCAACCCAGCTGTTTGTATTGTCCTTGAAGAAGCCTGCCATCTTTTTCAAAAAGATTACATCTTTAGCTGAATAAGCAAAGTGGTTGTCGTTACTGGTGTGACAAAACACAGAGTCTCCCAAATTCTCAGCTGTGGGCCTTTGGTGTGAGAGAGCAGATGGCGGTTGACTGGAGATGGCTTTGGTTTGGCTCAGACTGAAGTCCTCCTTTACACTAAGGTGACTGTCGCAGGGAGTGAGATAGCTTGGGCGTCCATTGTCCAATACATAGGTTTTCAGAACATTCACTTTGCTTGGTTTGTGGGCATTACCAAGACACACATCGCCAATGATAACCCAGCCCAGGTCAAGCTTCTGTGCAAATGGGTCATTATCTCTGCCATTGATTTGCTCCCTCACTTTGTGAACTCTCAGAAGGTTGCGTCCTATCAGCAACAGAATGTCTGCACTTGGGTCGAGAGGTGGTATTTGAGCAGCTATTGCTTTCAGGTGCGGGTGGTGTAAAGCAGCTTCTCCAGTTGGCACCTCTTCCCTGTTGTTAGGGATGGCATTGCACTCAATGAGCGCGGGGAGAGGGAAACTAATTTGTCCATCTAATGACTCAACCATGTAGCCACATGCTCTTCTACCAGTCGTGTGTGTTACACCACTACAAGTTTTCAGCATGTATGGTTCAGGTGTGGTTTGTATGTTAAATATGTCAAAAAACTCTGTCTTTGCAAGTGACTGGCTACTTTGATCGTCAATTATTGCATACATCCTTCCGGCGTTGTCTCGCTGACCCTTGGGATAGACTTGCACTAAGCAAACCTTAGAACAGGATCTCCCTGTGATTTTGTTTCCACATACCTCTGTGCATGTGGCAGTAACATCCGGGTCTTGTGGATTTGCTTGCTCCCCGCCGTGCACTTCAGGAGATGAAGGAGGCCTGGGCATTTGCAGTGTTGGGGCAGGATGAAGAGCTGCCAGGTGTTTCTCACTATTGCACTCTTCACACTTAATCATGACTGCACAGTCTTTGGCTTGGTGGCCGGTGGAAGCAAGGCAGCGATAGCAAATGCTATTGTCTCTGAGGAACCTCTTCCTCTGCTCAAGCAGCATAACTCTAAAGCCCCTGCATCTTTTGAGTGGGTGGGGTTTGTGATGTATGGGGCACTGTCTTTCACTGGCTTTTTTTTACCTTTGATCCCTCTGATGATATGTCCATCTTGTGCACTGTAACTGATGACCTTTGGTTGTGGTTACTTAACGGTTTTTCTTTTCTGTAGCTGGACATGTGGTTGGCATAGGAACGAGTCGTGTTGAAAGGTGTGGTAAAGCTTGGATCATTCCTTGCTTTTGCTTGACGTTTCACAAATTCAACAAAGAATGAGAATGGTGGGAAGCTAACATTGTGGTCTTCTTTAAACTTTGACCCTACCATTGTCCACTTCTCTTGAAGATGGAAGGGCAACTTCTCCACAATTGGATGTACTCCCCTAGCTGTGTCGAGGTAATTTAAACCAGGCAAATAACCATCTAGCTTTGCAGCTTGGAGTTCACACAGCAGATCTGATAGGTCGCGAAGCTTATGTGGTTCTTTACTGGAGAGTAGAGCTGGGCGATAGAACGATAACGATATGTATCGCGATATAACTTTTATTCGATAGAGAAATTAAACTATCGCGATAGACCTCGCCGCTCTTGTCCTCTTTTTTTTTTTTTTTAAAAAGAACAGCCAATCCAAATTAAGTAGCGCAGAGCCGAACCAATCACAGCCGCAGCATCACGTCGCGTGACTTGTTACGTACAGCACAAGTGCCAAGCCGCACATGTGTATTTGTTTGGGAAGCAGCCAGCCACCGTACCGCCCGGGTAATGGAGGAAATGAGTGTGCCGACTAGAAAAATCAACCGAGCGTGACCGAAGGTTACCGAAGAGAAAACAGATGATGGTTCCAATGCCGGAGAGATTGTCGAACGGAAGAGCCATAGAAGTTCCGTAGTGTGAAGGTATTTCGGCTATTTCAAGTCAAGAGTATTTCAAGAGTAGCGTGCACTGTAAATTGTGCCGAAAGCAAGTCTGGAAATACAATAAACTGGTGCATGCGTCACACTGTGCGCCACGTTATTGTTTCGGTGAAATGAATTTCTACAATACTGTTAATTCTACTCTCTGCAGTGTTTAAATGCTTACATATACACACAGTTACTGTCCCTCCACATATACGACTCGGTTCTGCTTCTATGCCCCAGCTTTGTTTACTTTTTCCCACCGAGGCTTCTAGACTTCTGATTGGCCAACATTTCTGCACGGTTAGGAATCTAGCTCCACCTGCTGCTTTGGCATGTTCATAGCAGCGTTTTCCTTCATTTCTGCCTTTATGTGTGGACGGGATTATTTTTTAAAACGGAAACGGAAAATCTCCGTTTTCAAAAGTACCCGTGTACATGTGGACGTAGCCTCAGTCTCTGACTGGAAGCGCTAATTCGTCATTCGGCTTTTGTCAGACTAAAGTAACTGTTAAAACTGTTTGAAAAGCTAAGCTATACAACAAGGAGAGATTGAGGATTTCCTTTTAGTTCTCAGTTTATTTGATATTGACAAAAGTTAGTCAGTTTTGTCTTTTCTTCTGTAAAACAAACTAAGATTTATTTTTAGAATTAATATTTTGTTTCTAAGTGGAATTGACAATTTAGTCTGTTTCATTTGTTCTATTTTGAAACTTAAACGCTTTAGCGGCTGCCTTTTGTGTAGTTTGCAATATTTGCCTTTATTTATCTGAAAAAGTCTCATGTTCCTTAAGTACATCTACCCTGTTGAACTTCATCCATCCATTCACGTCCGCTTAATGGATGAACTTATTATGGGAAATAAATATTTAAATAAAAACAAGCTGCTGATTATTTCACATTTTACTTGTGAGCAACGGCACATTTAAATCTTACAAATATAGTTATTTGGCTTATATCGTGATAGATATCGTTATCGCCTGAAATGAAAAAAACATATCGTGATATGAAAAAATCTTATATCGCCCAGCTCTACTGGAGAGCTTTGGAAAGTCCCGTATTCGGGCAAACAGGGAGTTTTCTATTGCTTCTGGTGAGCCGTAACATTCCTCTAGTCTCAACCATATCATGTTCAGACTGGCAGGTGGATGCTTTATGTTGACTGCTTTTAATCTCTTGGCGTGTTCAGAAGACTCTGGGCCTAGCCACTTAATGAGTAGGTTGATTTCTTCAGTGGCTGTTAGACCAAGGTCCCTAACAGTGCTCTGGAATGTGGCTTTCCAACTAAGGTAATTTTCTGGCTTGTTGTCAAATTTAGACAGCCCTCCAGTTATTAGCTGACTCTTAGCTAAGAATCTGGCGAGGTCACTTGCTATGGTGTCTGCATTATTATTTGAGCTTAATCCGTGCTGCAGTTGTAATGCATCGTGGAGAGTCTGTGGACTTACATCTCTTTGTAGTCGTCTCTCTGCCCCATCTTGTGGCAGGAATAAGTACTGCACTGGCTCTTGTTTGGGACAAAGAGGTGTGTACATTACTGGTTGTTTGGATTGTTCATTCTTATATTTACTGTCGTCATGGTGAGATGTAATGTCTGGAGCCAGGTCAGTGTGGCTGTGTTTATTTATGTATTCACTCACTTTTTGCTCTGGGGTTACTTGTAGGGGTGACAATGGCCACTCTTCCCCTGATTCAGCTTTGTCAAATTGAGCTGCTGCTGACTCCATTACCTCTGCTTTAGCCAAGGCTGCATCTGCTTCCTTTTGGAGGTTGATTACATCCAGAGTTGCTTCTAGGCGGGCCTTTTCTACTTTAATGTTCATCTCCTTCTCAGCGTAAGCTAATCTGGCTTTTGCTGCTTCAATCAATCAATCAAAGCTTTATTCGTCACATGCAGGTTGCCCTGCAGTGAAATGGGACCCCCCCCGACCTTACACATATAGCACAAACATTACATGGGGATACAGGTCGGAGATTGGTAGAATCAGAGAAAAAAACATTGAAATGTACACTACAGTGGGGAAAGTACAAGAGGAAAAAGAGACCCCTACTCATGCTGTGCTTCCATGGTAGGACAGCATGAGAACAGGAAACAAAAAACCTCCTTTGCACAAAAAAGCACATAAATGTCCACAGCACAACATTGTGAAGACATGACAAGCCACAGGGGTGAGTGGGGGGTGAGGAGTAATCCGAAGTGAACACAGCAGCCACCCTGCACAGCGCTACCATTCCAGCGCGGCACACAGCCCGCCGCGTTCCCTCGCAGGAAACAAGCATCGAAGGCGTTGGAAAGGGAGGGGGGATGAGTGAGTACCTATCAGTGTAAGTGTATGTGTGTGCGTGTCCATAGTTCAGCTGAGACAGTGTCCTTCGGCCTATCAGGCTAAGTAAACAGTCCTCCAGCCAATCCAGGTGTCCTTGCATGGGATGGGAAGAATAGCCGTAACACAGTCGTTATCAGGGAGTGATTGTTCGGCTCCAGCCTTGGGCCTGCAGCTGGCGCGTTATGGGGGTCCGCAATGTTCATGTTGATTTTGTTAATTTCCATGCGAGCAGCCCAGGAGAATTTTCAGGCTGCTCTTTAACACTCCGACACTGGTCTCTCGATCTCCCGTTGGAGAGTTGCGAGCCTCCCCATGATGGTATCAAACTTCTGTTCCATGGTGTTATCATTCTTTTGATTCTGAGACCTCACAACTGCAGTGATCCGTTCCGCGATGTTTTCCAACTGTCGCTCAAGGGTCTCATTTTGAGCAGGCCTCTCTCTGATGTTTCCCCTCATACGCTCAATGGTGTTGTTTTGAGCCTTCACAGCAGCTGCAAAACGTCTCCAAGGTGTTGACCATATTACGTTCGTTGTGAGAGGTTGCGCCTCGTTCCATTTCGATTCAAGCGGGCAGCCTTGGGGGGGTTTGAACAGCCGGTTCCGCTCTCTTATTTCTCCGATAAACCAGGGCTAAGCCAACTCCGATCAGCATGAACCCTGTTATCATGGTTCCGAATAGATAGATATCTTCAGCGTCCTCGATCGACAGTCCCGCCAGGCACATGATCCTCCAGTTCTGCCACCCGTCCATCGTGTATCCGGCAGGGAAAGTCCCTCCAGGGCACTCAGGCTCTCCCGAGCCCAGATTTCTCGTTGAGAAAAGGGTGTCAATAGCATTCAGAGACCAGTTGATCAAATCCATAGTTCTCTTTTAGGTTTTAGAGAACGACAGTGGGAGGCTATTCCAGGGAAAGTAATGCACACAAGACAAGACAAGGACATAGAGGCTAAGCAGGGAAGATAAGGGTGAGGAGGAGAGCTGAAGGCGGAGCTTCTGCTTGTGCCAGCGCTGCTGCCATACTGGCTCGGGTTGATGCTGATGACCTGCTTGAACATGCTGCAGATGATCTAACAGTCAGTTTTCCTGAAGACTTTGAGGACCTTCTTGAGCGAGTGGACCTTGCTTCCTCGTCGTTTTGACCTTCAGCCTCTGATTTCTCCATGTTAGAGTAGAACTGTCACTCGACTTTTTTGCAGGATTTAATGCAAATAAGTGTGAAACTGAAATGATACAGAATACAGAAATGTCACATAAACATTAGCTTGGGTTGAACTTAAGTGGACATATAAAACACATCAAATGTTTCCAAATCGCTTCAATAATGTCATATACCCTGTCTTAAAGGTAAACACAATTAAGAAACTTACTCATATTGCCACTCAAAGGGATTTAACGGAGTGGATGGCTTTGGATCAGAAGAAACACACCATGTCTTGCTTTACTCATGAGCAAACACTTCCTATCACACTTCTTTTAGTGACTAATTGGCTCAACATAGCAAACTGTGCAAACCTGCGCCCCCTATAGGCCTGGAGAAATAACATACAAACAGTTCCAGTACAACCACTACTAAGCAAAAGCAACGAGCAGAAAATAATTGTTTTAGCCAAGAAACACCGTAACAAGGGCAACCGTGGCTCAGGGGGTTGGGAAGCGTATCTGTAACCGGAAGGTCGCCGGTTTGATCCCCGGGCTCTCTGTCCTGGTCGTTGTGTCCTTGGGCAAGACACTTTACCCTACCGCCTACTGGTGTTGGCCAGAGGGGCCGATGGCGCGATATGGCAGCCTCGCTTCTGTCAATCCGCCCCAGGGCAGCTGTGGCTACAACTGTAGCTTGCCTCCACCAGTGTGTGAATGCGAGAGTGAATGAATAGTGGCATTGTAAAGCGCTATATAAATCCAATCTATATATATATATATATATATATATATATATATATATATATATATATATATGGGGTGCAACGATACACAAAATTCACGGTTCGGTTCGATACTTTGGTGTCACGGTTCGATATTTTTTCGATACAAAAAAATGTTCATGCATTTTTAATTTGTCATTTATTAAAATTATAAATATATATTTTAACTCAAAAGTACAGTTTTTAAATTTAACCCTAACCCTTGTGCGTGTTTTTTATTTTGACAGCGAATGCGCACCTGCGGACCACTTATGTGCAGCCCTGGTTATTTAGCTCGTCATATTGCAGCCACAGAAATTCTTTTGTCCATGAAACCATAAAGCTGCACTTTCTTTTTGCCTTATAGTCTGATTTGTCATAACTTCTCCGTTTTGTGGTAAGCTTTTCTTTGGCTGTCACTTCTTCACCCTGACCTGTCTTATTTGGCTCAGCAGAACTGAAATGCTTTTACACACTCACTCACATAAGCTCAGCGATTCTCTGCGGGATCAACCTCTCACATGTTTAAGCTTGCTGCGGGAGATTTCACTTGTCATGTTTGCATAGTAAGCTAACGATTAATAAGACGATGTCAGAGGAATTGGTGCACAAATTATCATCACTCACAGATCAGTGCTGTCGCTCTCTATACACAGTTCGCACGATTGCAAAGTGAAAGCAAAAAAACAAGCGCAAATTCAAACGCGACTTCAATATGTCACATATTGACAGTGGCTCACCGATGCCAATGACATAATTACCCAGCTACATTTCTGAAAGAATGCAAAAGCATTGACATATATTTTTTCTACAATAGCCCGACGGGCAGGGAAGAGATAGATTTTGGTAGCCCGACTGAAAAAATCGCTAGCTCCGGGACGTCGGGCTAGCGATATTGCGAGCCCTGTATCTGATTGAGGAATCACTCATCTTTGGAAAAGAGAGTTTATTACAGAGAAATGGCTCTTTCCAAAATAAAAGCTATACTATCCGCTTCTTCTGGGCTATATTCTCAGCAGCATAAGGAGAATCATGTGCTAACAGCTGTCTAAATGACTCGGCTAAAGTTAGTAGCATGCTTGCTTTTTTTTTGTCTGCTTCCACTTGTCTTTGCACTAGGATGATGTCGGCGTAAATGTGCAGTCATATTCGTCGTGTTCCCACTAGTGCTTTCAGGTTAATCTCGTTGAAATGACCTTAACGCCACAACACGGCAAATCTCCGTTAACGAGCTACCGCCGATCGCTCCGTGCATGGGGCTAGACGGCCAACACGTTAACGAGCTAACTGCGCTAGCACACTAGTTCACACCAATGTAATTGAGCATTGCATGGCACATCCAACATACTGATTTACTTTAGTCCATGACTCGCTTACCTTCAGGGTCATACGTCACATGAAAACCAAAATAATTCCAAACGCCAGAACTGAATGAGGGTGGGGGAGGTGCCCTGCGTTCTTCCTTCTGACTATGCTGTCTGTGTTGAGCGCTCAGTGGATCTGCGCTCGACAGTGCAGCCTAGGCGGAGTAGTCGAACACAGATTCACTGAGCGCTCAACACAGACAGCATCGTCAGAAGGAAAATTGATAAATTTTCCAAGCGACGACCTTTACCTTTAAGTTGGGGTAACTCTGGGGTGAACCAGGGAGCAAGTCTGTGTAGTCCATCACTGTAGTGAGACACAGGTTCATCAGGAGTAGATACATTGTCTCTACTGGGAAGACTGGCATAACTGCCTTCTCCCATGGAACTTACAATGTTTTTAATATTATAGAGTGAAAAGAGTTGAACTTAGATAATATTAACTGGACTTCAAAGGTTACCATCTTTGATGCTGACAGTTCTGAGGAGTAACGCCAGAGAAAATCAACACTCTGCTGACCAAAGACATGAGGAGAAATCCCTCATAAGAGTATTAGTGACATTGTCCACATGTATATTAAAGTCACCCAGCAAAATAACATGACAGGACACAGAACAACAAAAATCCTCGTTTAGCTTGGGAGGGAAACACACTGTAGCAAATACAGTGAGAGTAGGAGCGCGCGCAGCTGCTTAAAGCTTTAGCTCCCAGATTACTTCCGTGCTACTGATATAAGATACGGTAAGCTGAACACAGCTTCAACCGTCTGTTTGTTGAAAAATACTAACGCGACGCCACCACATTTCCTTGTTAGTAACGGTAACTTGTAACAATAGGAATAGTAATTGATTAGATTACTCGTTACTGAAAAAAGTAGTGTCGTTACTTGTAATGCTGTTATTCCCATCACTGCTAGTAATACATGCTAATTTCAGGGAGCTTCGGTACACTCTGGCTAATAAGCAACCTCTGGCTAATACGTCGGGTTCGTGTCGGGCTCATAGCCAAAAACTAGCTTTACTTTGTTGTCTGGGTCAACTTTGCTAGCGAGAGACATAGAGGGGCGTTGAAAGGCTGCTCCAACGGAACTTATTGTTTCTGGTGAAAACATGAACACAGTGTACAGTCGAGTCTTAATATTTTACAACTGTATCTTACAAATCTTATAACTGGGCTTGTCAGGCACTCTTTTTGGCTAAAGTGGTTATTTTTATATTTACATGCTTCATACATGCTATGTCTGTAACACACTGCCTAGTGCCTTCATATTAAATAATTTTTTGAACAATAATTTTTAAAAATATTTCTTCCGTCATTATGCGGGTAGAGGTGACTTGGGCCGCGAGATTGAGACACAGGCATTAGAGCCTCTTAATTTGTGTGTTGTTCAGGTTTACACCGGCGTGGAATTTTTCAAAAGAGTACATAGCCTAACATATGAAATAGGAAAGGACTGCCATGTAATCAATTTATTTCAACAAAGTAACTGTATTCTGAATACCACCTTTTTAACTGTAACGAAATGCAGTTACTCATATTTTGTATTTTAACTGTGTAACACCGGTACATGTATTCCGTTACTCCCCAACACTGGTTGGTAGTAACATCGGTATGTAGATACCAACCGTAACCAGTATGAAATGTCAAATCAAGTAACCTGTTTTCTATCTGAAAGCCATCAAATGTCTATAGTTTCAAAATATTTCCATTAGAACACAGCTTTCTGGCTTGACTTTTGTGAATTCTTTCCTGCTGAGTTTATTGGCCCAGTCACTCATTTGGGGTTGTTTTTAATAAAATGTCTATTTTGCAAGTCTTGTTCATAATGGAGATTTGGCTGAGGTACCAAAGGTTGCCAAGATGGCAATGGAAAAAAAATCCTCATGTTGAGCTTTCGAAATGGGACTGCAGAGACCAACCAACCATGTCCATGCTGTATGTGGTATCAACTTTATGAAGCAGTAACTTTATGTTTAGAAAAATATGTCAGTTCAACATTATTTAAATGAGGCAGGAACAGACACTTTACCGTGTGAACATTAGACCGTTTTGCCCTTTAATTTTCAGACTCCTAATATATATGGGATATAGGAGGAGGTGTGTGCATATTTTAAAGGTGGCGCACAGTGTATGTAAATGATTGAATTTGTGTAAGCTCCCAAGCTTTTGTATTTATGTCTGTGCGCTCATCAGCTGCCACTTGGTGTAGAACGCAGCAATCTCAGAGTCTCCGAAGAGTTCATGTCCACATTTCCTCATATTATTGTTTCCTCTGTTGTCTCTCAGGCCTCGGTAATTAGCGGCTGCTTTAATGAAACTAATATCACAACTCCAACCCACTTTACACCACTCTAAATGATGAGAGGCTGATAAGTGTGTGTGGTTTGTGTGTGTGTGTTGCGTGGTATGTGATGATTAAGTAGTGCCAGTGTGTACGTGTGATGGAGAGCGAGTGTCGAGGCGATGAGAGGGTGTTATATGTGAAGCCTTGATGATCAAGTGCTGCGTAATTGAGTGTACTGTGTGTGAGTGAGTGTGAAGGAGAGAACGGGAGGAAGTGGGAGTGTGTGAAAGAAAGAAGCCGTGCCGCAATGATTTTAAAGGAAATGGCCACATACGCTCATACACATCGTCATAAAGTGTGTATGAGCATAACCTGCTGGTGCTGAACCTCACAGCACCACCACGTTACAGTCATGAACAAAATTAGTCTAGTTTTACACTGCCAACAGGCATGTTTCCAGTCACCTCTATTTATGTTCATTTTGAACAAAAATATCATTCTGAATGTCTTAATTATCTGTAATTCATATGTGAGGCTCACTGAAGATTCTATATACCTGGCTTCGATCTCCTCTTCTACTGGCTTGTCTTTGAGGAAGTTTGCGTTTCCCTGCTGCTCAGTGGCTCTATATAATATACAGTGGGGCAAAAAAGTATTTAGTCAGCCACCGATTGTGCAAGTTCCCCCACTTAAAATGATGACAGAGGTCAGTAATTTGCACCAGAGGTACACTTCAACTGTGAGAGACAGAATGTGAAAAAAAAATCCATGAATTCACATGGTAGGATTTGTAAAGAATTTATTCGTAAATTAGGGTGGAAAATAAGTATTTGGTCACCTCAAACAAGGAAAATCTCTGGCTCTCACAGACCTGTAACGTCTTCTGTAAGAAGCTTTTCTGTCCCCCACTCGTTACCTGTATGAATGGCACCTGTTTGAACTCATCATCTGTATAAAAGACACCTGTCCACAGCCTCAAACAGTCAGACTCCAAACGCCGCCATGGCCAAGACCAAAGAGCTTTCGAAGGACACCAGGAAAAGTATTGTAGACCTGCACCAGACTGGGAAGAGTGAATCTACAATAGGCAAGCAGCTTGGTGTGAAAAAATCAATTGTGGGAGCAATCATCAGAAAATGGAAGACATACAAGACCACTGATAATCTCCCTTGATCTGGGGCTCCACGCAAGATCTCATCCCGTGGGGTCAAAATGATCATGAGAACGGTGAGCAAAGATCCCAGAACCACACGGGGGGACCTGGTGAATGACCTGCAGAGAGCTGGGACCAAAGTAACAAAGGTCACCATCAGTAACACACTACAACGGCAGGGAATCAAATCCCGCAGTGCCAGACGTGTTCCGCTGCTGAAGCCAGTGCATGTCCAGGCCCGTCTGAAGTTTGCCAGAGAGCACATGAATGATACAGCAGAGGATTGGGAGAATGTCATGTGGTCAGATGAAACCAAAGTAGAACTTTTTGGTATAAACTCAACTCGTCGTGTTTGGAGGAAGAAGAATACTGAGTTGCATCCCAAGAACACCATACCTACTGTGAAGCATGGGGGTGGAAACATCATGCTATGGGGCTGTTTTTCTGCCAAGGGGACAGGACGACTGATCCGTGTTAAGGACAGAATGAATGGGGCCATGTATCGTGAGATTTTGAGCCAAAACCTCCTTCCATCAGTGAGAACTTTGAAGATGAAACGAGGCTGGGTCTTCCAACATGACAATGATCCAAAACACACCGCCCGGGCAACAAAGGAGTGGCTCCGTAAGAAGCATTTGAAAGTCCTGGAGTGGCCTAGCCAGTCTCCAGACCTCAACCCCATAGAAAATCTGTGGCGGGAGTTGAAAGTCCGTGTTGCTCGGCGACAGCCCCAAAACATCACTGCTCTCGAGAAGATCTGCATGGAGGAATGGGCCAAGATACTAGGTACTGTGTGTGCAAACCTGGTAAAGACGTATAGTAAACGTTTGACCTCTGTTATTGCCAACAAAGGTTATGTTACAAAGTATTGAGTTGTATTTTTGTTATTGACCAAATACTTATTTTCCACCCTAATTTACGAATAAATTCTTTACAAATCCTACCATGTGGATTCATGGATTTTTTTTTCACATTCTGTCTCTCACAGTTGAAGTGTACCTCTGGTGCAAATTACTGACCTCTGTCATCATTTTAAGTGGGGGAACTTGCACAATCGGGGGCTGACTAAATACTTTTTTGCCCCACTGTATACCAACAGTGTGGCTCTGTTCTGGGACATACTCACCCTTTAATGTGAGGCAGACAGAGGACAACAGACATGACAAAAAAATTGGAAAATCTGAGTTTGATCCAAAACACGCCTCTACACGCACGGTGTATAAAGACATTTAGAGTTAAGGTCATCAGTGTACAGAGAGTTGGATCAGGCTTTGTCTCACAGGATTGCGTAGTAGGACATCAAGAGTTTTTATTATTACTTCATGCACTGTATGTATTATTCGTCTCTCAGTAGTGATCTACTATTTCATAGTCAAGTGCAAAAATAATTGGACATAAGGCCATTATAACAGTAAGCTGCTGCAGCATCCTTTCATAAAAACCATACTTGAGAAGGATGAACAAAACAGAACACAAACCCCCCAAAACTAACACAAACACAGATGTGACACACAGAACGACAGAGAAAAATTCTGTGAAGAAGGCCTGTAGTATAGCACGTTTCTCCATGCTGTACGGTGGTTTTAGATTGGCTCTTCAAAGCAAAACACACAACTTGAAAAGGCCCAAATCACTCGCAGTGCTTGAGTGTGCTTTAGTATTTCTGAAATAATAAAATGTGACTTCCAGATGTGTTCTAGTTAAAAAAGTCAGTCTTCACATGTCGGCGATGCCTCATCGACGCCCTGCTGGGAGAAGGTCAGCGCCCTGCTGTTCCTGATTGCTGCAGTCGTATCTGGAGGGAGATGTGTCCTCATCAAACGTGCTCAATATTTGCAACGTAATTGCTCTGTGCCCGCCTGCTGAGAGTAACTAAATGAAATAAGGAACAAATACAGTTATAGCCTGAATTCTATTTTGTTCTCACCTTGCTCTTTTTCTGTTTCTCTGCTTCTCTGTTATTACACATTTTAGAGAAAATATATAGCAAGAGAGCGATGAATCACTGTGAAATGTACTGTCAAAACAAGAAATTGCAGCCAGATCTATTTGATATTATAGTATCTATGGATATTTGGGTTTTGTAGTACAGCTTGTAAGATTTGTTCAATTCAACATGAAAGCTGACGAAAACATTTAAAACGATTTTAACATAAAATTCTTCTTTTTGTATTTTTGTGAAATATACCTTTCAGTCATTGTCACTGATTGTGTGTTCCGATGTGAATTGGAGATTTTACTCACTTTAATGGTAAGAAAGGGCAGTGAAAATTTCAGGCTGACGGACCATTTTTAAAATACATATATAAGTGTTTGATATATGAAGCTAAGATTTCACATCACTCATTTTATATGTTTAAACTTTTATGCAAATCAAAGACTGTCAAGCAGAAAAAGTTCTACAACTGTGTTGACTTGAGGCGGAATAAGCCATATATAAGCTCAGTGCAGAAGTGTGTTAAACTTGGGATCCTCACTGAGTCATTTCTAAAAGCACACACTTTTATAATGACACTGAGATATGAAGCATCCTTTTGGCTACAGATAGATTCAGTTTGTTCTTAAAAGTTAGACATGGACACTTGCTGTGTTCTATTCACGTATATATAAAGTTTACTTGTGCATGATTTTTATGATTTCTTTTTCCACAGATAAGAAATGTGGGAAATGCAGATAAATGTAGGAAAGGTACTTATGTCTGTTAAAGAAATCACCTGAATGCAGAAAATAAAGTGTTTGAAGCTTAAAAAATTCCCGAGGCAAGATTCCCAGACCACCAGTTTAACGTGTCCCTCTAAATGCTCAAATGAAACCTACTCCCATGATAGTAAATAAATAAAACAAGGCTTCAAAGACATGATCTCAATTCATGGAGTGCCTCAAAAACTAGCGCTTCAACAGTATCTGGCAGTAAAAATAAAACTGTCATGATCCTGGGTCCTTTTGACCCAGCGTTTTGTGTTTTCTCTTCGCGATTTTGGTTCGGTTCTCTAATTGGTGTTTACCCTGTTCCCCCCCGTGTGTTCCTGTTTTATTGTGAAGGTCTGCGTCTTATGTGAGTGTTTTCAGTTTGCCTCCCTGGTCTCATCATGTTAATCACTCCCAGCTGTGTCTCCCACCTGTGTGTAATCTCCGTGTTCTCTGAGTGTATTTAAGTTGTATTTTCTGTCTTGGTAATCGCTGGTTCGTCTGTGTTGTTTCCCCTCGGTCTCCCTGCGTCTTCCCGTATGTATTTCCCCGGACCTCCCTGCATCCTCGTTTCTGGTTTGTGTTATTAGTTCTACCCAGTTTAGGTTTTCCTGTTTCATGGTACCCACACCATTGCTGTTTGTATTTTCGGTTGTCAAATAAACACTCACCTGCACCAGAGCTGCCGCATTTTGGGTCCTATTTCATATTCCACACGGCTTGCCCCGGCAAACCGTGACAAAAACATGCAAATATTAACACAAAGATAGAAAAATTTAAAGTATGCAAATTGCTCTAATCAGGGTCAATCTTGTGTTATTAGCAGGATAAGCTTGTTTAGTTTTTCTTCCAGGCCCTAGTTTATGACTTGGGCGTTTTTAACATAAAAACCTTGCCTAGTGCAACTTTTCAAGCATAATGTCTCTGCCAGTTTTCCTCACCCTCTTTTCTTCTCTTCCCTCCATCTCTCTCAGCACCACTGGGCTTCACTGGCTGCTCTCAAAACAAATGCCCGCTCTAACTCCCCTAAAGTTCCACAGAACAAATTGGAAAAATAATTTTTGACACGTTGACTAATGCATCAAATTGTATTCTCTTTCCCCCAGCAGCCCGGCTATTCTATTTCATCTGCAAGCCTTTTCCAGACAAATGGATTGCTTCCATAATGCTCTCTTTATCAGGCTGACTGAGTAAGTGCTGTTCCCTGTAAGCAGGGGAAGACCCACATGCATACTAGCACAACAAATGTGCAGGCTTCAGCCCCCTTTCAAACCAAAACGTTAGACATAAATCTGTCTGTTTGTAGACAACGACATGTTTCTGTTACCAGCACCACCAATGTATGGATCTAGTGTATTTCACAAAGTATCTGTACCACACATGTTCTGGATGGTTTTAAATGTCTGGAAACCAAGAAAACAAAGACTGGAAAACAGCAGTGTCTGTAGTTACAGTGTGTGAAATCACACCTCTGTAGATTGCAGGCAATTAAATCGGGTTTTCTTACCCCTCTCAGTTCAGGTATAGCTTCTCTTGCCTAACCCTGCCAAAGTAGTTTCTGTTTTCTACATCATTTGTGTCATTTTGGTGCTTAAACCCTAAATCTAAGAGAGTAACTTGCTCTTTAACTTTTACCAAGTAGTTGATTTATTTTAATAATTCTAAAATTAATATAAAAATAATTTGTCTTGTGCTTATATTAAGGACCTTATATTAAGTGTAAATAATGAGTTTCATGTAAAATAGCATTCTTTTTTCTTTTAACAAAAGTCTGTAAACATGTGGGAGCTGAGAAGACTAGTTCCTGGACTTCCAGGAACGGGATATTGTCTAATACAGGGATCTACCTCCTCAACAGTCCTGGGTCCTCTTTGTCATATTTCTTTAACTTCATGATGGGCTAAATGTTTTCAATTGGTGAATGGTCTAGACTGCATGCGACTAGTTTAGCATTGTGTTGGTGAAATACGCAAAGCCTTTCCTGAAAAAGATGGTATACAAATCTAAGATATCATTACTTTTATTAGTATGGATAGGAGGTTATGTTGCTCCAAACCTGCATATACCTTTCAGCACTTTCCAGATGTGCAGTCTGCCAATTCCATGGGTAATGTTATGCCCCCATACCATCAGGCGCTCATCACATCATGCAATATTGATTTTTTTGGCCTTGTTGTTTGTGCACAGAGATCTTTCCACATTTTGGAATCTTTAGGTGATATTATGTGTTGTACATGATGAAATACTTACAGTCTCCACAATTTTACATCAAGGAAAATCATTCTGATGTGAACTGGTGACCCTAAGTACATCTTATCTTCTGAAAAACATTCATTTTATACCCAGTCATGATCCCTACCTGTTGCCAGTTAATCTAATTAGATGCTGTTTCCTTTCGTTGGTTCCATAATTTTTTTTTTTTAGATGTGTTGCTGCCATGAACTTTTTTATTTTTTATAAAGATGAGACTTTCTTTTTCACACATAGAATGTTAGGTTTGTTTTAAAGGTTGTATTCTGAATGAAGTATTGGTTTGTAGGTTTATGAGGTTTATTTTTATTTACATTTCATACATCGCCCAAACTTTTTCCAGGTTTGTTTTTCATAAATAAAACATTGTGACTATCTCAAGACTGTTGTAAATACAGCACACACTTCCAAGCACGTGAAGTGTGTGTGTTCCAAGAGATTGCACCTGTGTGTACATGTCCACCAACTTCCAGTGTTTCAAATCACTATATTCCGTTGACACACACTGTGCCAGCTCAGTGGCTCAGAAGTCCACTGAGACTGAGCCAGCGGTCTGCTCCGAAGTCATAAACACACACACAGACACACATATGCACATGCACACATGCATACACACACCTGACACACAAGAATTACTAAGTCTAAGCTTCAAAGTCGGCACCAAAGCATGCTCACGCTGACTCAGACAGCGACAACATGCAGATTCTCTCTCACATACGCCCCATGCGCTGTCATTCACGCACACTCACACTTCCTACATGTACACACCGTCTCTCCACTGTCAGGCACCCTATGAACATTTAAATAGACTTAAAGGCTTTGTGTGTCATGTTATCCTCCAGCCCTGTGATCTAACAGCTGAGCCTGCTCACCAAGGACATATGCAGGGAGCAAAGATGTAGTTTGTGCTTGCAGTGTGTTTGTGTGTGTGTTAAAAGCATGGCATGAGACAGCCTCCTGACCAAGGACATGTAAGACAAATACTGTAATATGTAATGTTTGTCATTGGATGGGTATGAGTCCCTCTCTCTGTCTCACAAAGCTGGAGCTAAAAATAACTACTCCATCTGAATGGTTCAGATGTCCTCCCTCTATCATTGTAACTAGAATAATTTATTTACAACCATCATTACAGTTACTTTCAGTACTGCACTAATGTCTTCTATTCTCTTTCAGGATCCATATTTTATGTCATTCAAAAGACATTTTTGTCCTTTGCTTCTGTAAAAGCAAACTGGGAATGTAATTTAGAGTACAGGAAAGCAATGTTACCAAAGGGCCTTGGCTTGCATTTTTTTTTTAAACTGTATTTTCCACATTCTCAATGAAACACCCTGTGCTTCAGCATGTTAACATTACTGGACATTTCCTCTCCTCCTTTCTTAGCCAGCATTCCTTATGCTCCATTGTTGTTCTGGGTTGTTATTTCCACAAAAATGCCTTCTTAATATTGACGGTCAGCTGAGAAATTGCTGCTATTGCTAATCTCATTCATTCTTAAGTCCATTTGTCTCATATTATTTAATGTTACAACTGTTGGGTAACCCTGATTTCTCCTTAACTGTATGCTTTCTTTCTTGTTGGTGCAACAGCTCAGTTCCTTTCCTGAGCAGTATCATGAACTCATGTAATGTAAACAAAAGCTTTAAACAAAGATTATGGACTTAAGAGCCCCGGCTTCTCTGGAGAGACAGAGCTTTATGCTTCTATTTCAGCAAATTAAATGCATAATCAATTGGGTTGAGCTCAGGGGATTGACTTAGCCACTGCAGAATATTTCTGCTTCTTCACCTTGAAAAACCCTGGTTTGCACTCATTGTTCGTCTGTACTATAAAGTACTGGCCAGTCAGCTTCTAAGCTAGCTCCTTAGCCTTATCTTCCTATCAAACTAGTACAGGTTAATCTTAGTTTCATTTTTCCAAAAAATGTTGTTCCAGAACCACGTTGATGGTTTTAGGTCATTTTTGGTCTAATCTGGTGTTTCTGCATGTCAAGCTGATCACTGATTGTGGCGAATTCTCTTTCATTAAGTCTTTTCTTTGTGGTAGACTTGAATGATAATATGCTGACAAGAGTGTTTTTCACTTCGCTTGCTAGACTGTTGTGAAGGGATATTTTTTTTACTATGCAAAAAAAAGATCCTACAATCATCCATCACCTCTGTCTTCTATGGATGTCAAGACAGTTTTGTTTGTTGGACAACGACACAGTTTTTGAGGTCTTTCCCTCTAAACACCATTGCTGTTTGATTTTAAATCAAACAATCAAGATGTGATTGAAATTCAGACTTTCACTTAATGAAAAATGTTCATAATATCCCTTGAATTAACTTTTTAGACTGCATGAAGGTGTAGCAGAACATCTCAAGCCTCTGAAACAGGGGACTAGCAATAAAAATGGCTGTAACTTCAAAACAGTTAATACTCTTGTTAAACTACTTGAATTAAATATGAAAGCCTGCACATCTTGACATCTTGATTGCTTCATTTACAGTCCACAGTGAAAACTATAACTTCTTCATTATATTATAGATCTAATATTGCTGACCTCAGCAATGGAAGTGGAACTGCTGCTTTGGTCATTCCAAATGATCCTTATAGATTTAGGGGAAATAAACTGGCTTTAAAAGATTTAATGCCAAGAATTGTTGTTCCAACAAAGAAAGATTTAACCAAATAAACACACACACACACACACACACACACACACACACACACACACACACACACACACACACACACACACACACAATAGTATGTGTACTTCAGAAATATTGCCCTGCACTTTTATGATTATGCAGTTCCCATTTATTTTCTCCGCTATTACAGCATGACATTTCCTGAGGTTCTTTTAGACCCCTGTTGATTTCTTAATTTCATTCTTGGATTCAAAGTGTCTGACATACTTAGTTTGCATCGTATTAAATTAATCAGCATAAGCTCTCCTGAACAAAATGATTAGAAATGGAAATTGCAGTAAAAGGGGGTACAGAACCTATTTATTTTTCAGGCAGAAATCCAAAAGTGAATTGTCTCTCTGACATCACAACCTGGGAATTATTCTGCTTATAATATGACTATAGAGGGTTGTGATTACATAACCTGTATGTGTATGGCAAGGTTTCCCATAAGTTCTGTGATAAAGGAACATGTTCGCATCATACAAATCAGTTGAACAAAGACTCCAATCATCTTTTTTTTTTTAGTGATTCTCCTAAATGTCAAGTTTTAAGAGGCAGAAAGGCCCTCTGTGAGCTTTCAGCAATTTTCTGAACAATGTCTTCCCTTTTTGCCCAGACTGAAGAAATTGTGATCTAAAACACGTTATTCAATATGCTACACCTTCCCAGTGGGCCTATTACACTACTGTAAGCTTTATTATGGGTCCCCATAGACATTTTTTTTAAATAAGCAGGTATTTGTTTCACCATAAGCATCTTCAGGATGATTTAAGTATTTTCCAGGTTTTTCAATACTTCTGTGCACACTATAGCTGAAGAACGAATATAACATAGCTATACCACTTTCAGTTACAAGATATGTGTACCACAAAGCATGGGCTTTATCACCCTCAACCACTGCATTTTAGGACATTTCAGCATTGGATCGGTTATTTTAGACCCACCAGCAACCTCAATAAAGTCTGTTGGCTACAGCAGTTCAAATGCAGTGATTAATGATGTTAGTCAAGCTAACATTTGCCAAAGAAATATATGCTTTATGGTTTGTGCAAGCAGTTCCTCAGATTTTTCATGTTGTTGTTGATCCTTTTGCAGAAAAATGGACAAAACGCTAAAGAAATGTTTACAAAGTTTTTATACCTTTACAGGTACAACTTCTTGTCAGTGGGTCATTACAATATAAGGTGGGGTGCCATGCTCTGGTACCCTTGAAGGGGGTATCTATTTGTACACATGTGGTTTGTACCTTAAACAAATAAACCCTGAACCTCTGTTGACAATTTCCAAAAAGGTATAAAAGTGTACATTCCAATTTATTCAGACACTTTTAATTTGAATTTGACTTTTACTTGTTTATTATGTTATTTCTTACTGATGATTCTCACATCTGCATTCACCAATTTCCCTAACATGCAAGGCAAAATAGGAATTTGAACTCAGTCAGCAGCTTTGACCTCTGCACCTACATGCCTGGACACATAGGAGAAATAGGGATAGGGTTAGGTTTACATTTATGCTTTTATATAAACGTTCACCTCTTTAATTTGCCCAGATGCAATATTTTATAACAGCAGAACTCTGAGAACAAGATGCCAGTGAGACATTGGATTTTAAAGGTAAGATGTTTTAGTTTTTGAAACTAAACTGTTTACCACTCTGCATTTAATCATTAGTTATTTTTAATCTCTGGCTCTCTTCCACAGTGTGTCTTTTGTCTTGTCTTACTCCCCTCACCCCTAACTGGTCATGGCAGACGGCCACTCCTTCTTCAGACTGGTTCTTCTATAGGTTTCTTCCTGTTAAAAATATGTTTATCCTTGCCACTGTCGCCAAGTGGGGGTCAAAAGGGGTTATTTGACTGAGGTTTTCTCTCTATCATTGTGTGGTTTTTACCGTTATACCAGAATAAAAGGCTTTGAGGCAACTATTGTTATCATTTGGTGCTATATATATATATGAAAGTGAAATGAACTGATTTGAATAGCATGTGGCTAAAGCACAACCTAAACCTAACGATCATTTTTCAATCTGGGGGTGAGAATAAACAAAGGGTTTTCTTTGCACAAATCTGATAACCAGGAAGTAGTTCTTATATTGTGGTGTCAGGTATTTTGCCCATTAGTAAATTTAATCCAGGTAGTAATTATGGTTTCTTAGAAATGGAAAACAAATGAGGAGTATATACATTTATTTAGAAGACAATGGGTTCTGAACACGTTCAGGTGCTTATGGGTTTCCAGTTTTCTCACACCCTTTAATCTCTGAAGCAGCATGTGAGTGCGTTTTGCGTGTCAGAGACTAATAAAGTCCCTCCAAAGCTCTCTCCATTCATTTGAGCAACACACAACAAGCTAAATGCCAGGCACATTCATCTCCTAATAAGCCGACACTAACACAGGGATTTTCACGAGGGGAAAATAATTGCCTGTTCAAGTGCTTTTTCATAACTTCCACGTCTAATTTGGCAACTCATGAAGTGTGTCATGAAGAGAGAGAAATAGGATCACAGCTTTCGCCTCCAGTCGACTCCTCACCCCAAAAAAAAGCCTTCTCCTTCTGCGTTTCTTGCTTTTTTTCTGCTATGCTTTGTCTTTTCCACCCTGACTGTTGTGTTTCAAGTCTCACCTTCAATCAGATGTTTTTACCTCAGAGGCCTTTTCCCCTCGTCTTGCACCCACACCCTTATATCTTCCACTGACAGACCTTTCAACAGTACCTCAAGTCTTCGTTCTTTGACTTTCAAGTGCACTGGCACGATGTTAGTGCCTCTGTTTTTTTTATTTTGTCTTTTTTTTTCTTTGCTTAGTCAACAGTGTAACAAGCCATGTATAGAGATAAAGTGCCAGCAGTGAGCATCAGTTGAACTGTACTGATTAAATATTACACAGCCACAGCAGGTGTGTGTGTGTGTGTGTGTGTATATATATATATATATGAACAGCCCTCCAATTCCCCTCCCCCCACACACACACTGTGGTGGCAGCAGACATAGATGCTGGGAAATTTTAAGAGGTCAGGACACGTAAAAGGCAAAGAAAAGAGATGTGTTTGAGGGATGACGGAGAGGAAATGAAACCACGAGGGAGAGGGGGAGAGGGAACGGGAATATGAAAGAGCCGAGCAGTGCTGAAATGATAACGTCAGGAGAAAATTGATGCAGAGAGTAACAATCCAGTTTAGCTGTTCTTTGTCCCCTGTGATAGACACCCAGAAAGCAGCGATCTGAAATCACCATGAATGCGAACACTGCATAAACAGAGCAGCAGGGGGTAGAATACATTACTAGTGGGGGAAGTGTCATGTACATGATAAATAGAAATGCTTGGAGAAGCCTTTTGACAGCTGACTGTGGCACATGTGAACTTGTCATTAGGACTGACTGCACCACTTTATCAGACATATGCTATAGGTCTTGTGATGGCACAGTTTTATGTGTTAACGTGGGAAGACAACACTCCTATATGGATTAACACTGATCCACGTAAGGCTGGTGTATTTAAGCTAAAGAAGAAATGTCACGCAGAGGGATGAAGTAGGTGAATCAGACATACAGGGATGTTTACAGAAGCTTTATTGCAGGATTTCTTTTTCCTTTGGTTTCTGTGTTTGTGTGTATGTGACAATAACGAATTCGACAACAGCAGCATTGCAGTTTTGCACGTCTTTATTGGCTGTGCAGCTTCCCAGCTGCCCTGCTTCTGTAGCACACGCCACACACACCCTTCACCTCAGGTCCAGCAAAAACATCTTTTAGAGGGGAGACATGATTAAATGATGAGATCAGGTGTGTGAGTCAGCCTCCTCCGACACCACAAACCACAACCCGCCACAGTGTACTCTGTGTATTACCACTACTACTACTATTTTTAGAGATATCCTGTAATCGGAGCACTCGGTGCAGTGGCCCCCAAGCTGGGTGAGTGGCTCCAGCAGATCAACAACATTCAAAATCTGTCCAGAAGAGCGCAATCCTCGGAACAGCAAATATACCCTCATAATTTATATCAACTAGCACTTCTGCACATTTCACACATTCACTGAAAAAGTGCTGCAACACTTTTCAAGTGTTTTCCATTGGTGCTCACTGGCCTGATCTCATGTAGCCTGTGTCATTAGGTGTTCGACAAAGGCATTATGACCACCATTTATTACATCAATTCTCCATCAGCTCAAACCTTTGCTGCCTCAAATGAGCATTGTAACTGCTTTGTGATATCGAGCAAAATGCATTGACTTTCACTTTGTCCATTTCTCTTTAACTTCCACCATTCACAGTTTGAATAAACACTTGAATATGAGACCTATTATGGAGAGAAAGAGAAAAAGAGTGTGGGTGGGGTGTAACAGAGGTGGCAGAATACTGGGTAATACTACTTTCTCACAAACATGTTTGCAAGCACACACACACATTGTAGATGACAGAGCTATCTATTTGGACCAGAAGAAGGTCATGTACTGACTACTGGCCCTGTTCGTTCTAACTTATTTTTCCAGTCGATGTTTCACTGATGTTTCTTAAAGAAATACACCAAGCTCTTGGCAAAGACACTGAGCTACTGCTGTGTGACAGAATGCCAGTTTGGCACAGAATTCGATGGTAGTGTCATGGTGTTTGGTTTTTGCCTCCAGTCATTTATTTGTAACTACAAAGTAGTAGCTGTATTCTTTCAATAAATATGGGTGGCAAGTAATGCATGGTTCACATGTGATTTTCTCTTTTTCCTGAATATTTCTCATTGATGCAGCACTGAGGTTGCAGTTCAGTTAGCTGTATGATGTGATTATGTAAAGGTACGCACAAATCAGGCTCAGTTTCTCAAAGACTGAGCATTTCCTTTTCCTCTACTAAGGCGAGGGCTGAGGCCATTTTCCCTTTTGGTGTGGAGGTCATGCACATTTGTAAAATGCAGAAAGCATGTTTTCATTTTTATCTCACACTGAAGATGGATAGCTATTCAATTGATTTTCTTCTCAGATATGCAATGGTTTCTAGTACTCATATAAAGGTACTGCTGGTGATAAATGATATGTAAAATTGTATGTATTCAGAGTCCTTTAACTTTTTATAAATGTTTAAGGTTCATTTATAAATTGATGTTTTTTCCTCTCGGTACATTTCATAACAAAGTGAAAATGTGATTTCAGAATCCATTCAACCATTTTTAACTGCTTATTTAACTTAGGGTTATGGTGGGTGGGTGGCAGGGACCATCAAAGCTTTTATACATCCTGGGCATGTCACAGGTAAAAAATAGACACACCTCTGTTTGACCACAGCCGTGTGTCAAATAGAGGAACTGCACAACAATTGCTTTGGTCAGAGAGGTGACAAAGAACTCAACAGTCAATCTGAAAGAACTTCAGAAGTTTGGGGGTGGGGTATCCGGCCTCAAGTCTTTAACAAATGAAATGTACAAATAATCAGGAATGACATTTATGGGATTGGTCAGGGCTCGTGTCAATAACAATCGCCAGTTGTTGTCCAACAGGGTGCCCATGGAAAATTTGGTCATGTTGCCTGAAGACAAAGAAAATGAAAATGGGGACGGGAAGCCAAGAGGCAGAGAGAGAGAAGGAAGGGTAGGAGTTTAAATTTAGAGACACAGACTACTAAAGAAAGAGAGCATTGTGGAGCATTATGGAGATGAAGAGAGTGTCAGACAGAATCATGAGATCGAAGGCATAAATTAAAGGGGTGGTGTTTAATGTTGTCAGTGCATAAAGGTTTGATATCAGAAGAACAATTCTGGAGTAAATTGAATGAAGTAATAGATAGTAAAGTAATAGAGAGTGTTCCCAGGGGCAGAGGCTGGTGATTGAAGCAGACTTCAGTGGACATGTAGCTCAAAGGTGCAAAGGTGATGAGGAAGCTTTGGTAGGTATGTCATTAAGGAGAGAAAGGTTTAAGGACAGCTAGAGATAGTGATTTTGCAAAAAGGATAGAAATGGCTGTACTGAAAATGTATTTCAAGATAAGGGAGGAACATAGGGTGGTGTATAAGAGTGACGGAGAGTGGAAACTGAGACAGAGAGGGGAAAGGTAGTGGGTCCCAATGACATCCCTGTGAAGGAATTGAAATATCTAGGACAGAGGGCAGTGGACCTTTCAACCAGATGGGGAAGTGTATTTGTAGTCTTACATCAAAGATCTGCTCTGAACCTCTTCTTGTTCGTGATGTTGATGGAGAGGTTGACTAATGAGGTCAGGGATGAGTCTCATTGGACTATGATATTTGCGGATGACTTTAGTGATCTATAGTGATAATAGGGAGCAGGCTGAAGAGAGCCTGGAGAGGTGGAGGTTTGCTTAAGAGTGGGACAAACTGGATGAAGGTCTTTAGATGCAAGACATACACATAATAAACATAATACATAATACTGTGGTAATGTTGACTGTCCTCAGCAAACCTGATGTTTGCAGTTTCATATAAGGAGTGTTTGCACACACTATTATGGTTACACTGTTTACCTTTGCTCCTCTGCCTCTTTTTATACCCACTTTGATTTTTTTGCTATGCCATTTTTTTGTCGACGCTCTCC
Source organism: Mchenga conophoros (assembly GCF_057382185.1). Taxonomy (NCBI): domain Eukaryota; kingdom Metazoa; phylum Chordata; class Actinopteri; order Cichliformes; family Cichlidae; genus Mchenga; species Mchenga conophoros. The sequence continues at coordinate 15,032,181 of NC_140527.1, read as the reverse complement.
AGCTCCAGCTGGTTCTTCCTGTGGGATACTTGGCTTTAATCCAGTGTATATTAGCTCAAATATCTACTCTGACCTTTCCACTCATTCCATGGCAAATTATTCCTTCTGCCATTGGTGTAACAAAAGCAATGCTAATCCCTAATGCTATGCTCTTTGTGCTCAGTCATCCCTAATACTAACCCTAATATTACTAGCCCCTCCATTGCCCTGTTTTTCAGGTTTCTTTTTTGTTTTAAACTTGTTGTTACAACAGTTTTTGTGGAAAACATTTGCTTCTGGTGTCTGCATTTATCATATGCATTTAGGTTTGCCCAGGTTCTTGGCTGAATAAAAAAGCTAGATTGAACAAACTTATAAGCCAACACAAGCGTGCTACAGAGCATTCGAGAGCGAGAGTACTTTAACAGTGTTGGTTTACATATGGTTTATCGATCCAAATGTCATATTATTGTATTGCATTACTGTAGGGTCTTTAACTTAAAATATAAAGTTCTTTAATGTGACTGCTGTTCTGATTTGGCACTGCATAAATAAAATTGAATTAAACTGAATTGAAACTTCGGAGGCAAACCGAGATGCTATCAGGCCGTCTCCCATGGAACTATATCCACAGATGCCTCTCGACTTTTATATTTGGCATCAAACTTTCCCTTTCGATTAATCTGGATCACGTCACACTGATCCATTCATGCCATGATACAATGACTACCAGAAGTGACTACCTGATCACGGTTCTTTCTCCAACATCGAAGGGTCTTCAAATTAAAATATAAAGCACCTTGATATGATGAATGTATAAATGCTATACAAATAAATTCAATTGAATTTACAAATAAAGTTTTTTGCTCATTCACCCGATGTGATTGTTTAGATTTTCACTTTTAATACATTTGCTGTTGATTCTGGTAAAAGGTTTTTAAAGGTATAATTCATTAAATGTTAAAATTTGCAACACTGCAAATATGTGAAAACTGTGAATATACAAATAAATATTCAGTATATATAAAGTTATATACAATTATTTCAAACTCTCTTTGATCTTATATGTTTCAGTGGGTAAAGCAGCAGGGAGCTCTGTTTGCCTCAGTTAATATAGTCTGGGGTGGCACTGACAGCCATAGATCTTCAGAGCTGCTGTAAAGAGTTTAAAGGCTAAAAAGTTAGAGCCAACACCTGCGGACAGTTTTTACAGCACACCATGCACAGACTGTGTGTCTCTGGATGGAGAGCCACAATATGTTGTGAAGCTGAATTCTGTTGAGTCCTCTCAGAATGCTAAAATCAACAGCTGTCTTTCTGAGTTCTCCGTCATATTTCATCTTTTTCAAATAAAACTAATTTCATCTTTCCAGACCAACGGTCCCCAATCTATCCTTACTAATCTGTCATCAGTGCCTTTTCTGTCTTTCTCCTCTCACTTTTTCTTTGTCATCCTCCTCAGGTAAACCATCAGCTTTCAGACACACCTTTCACGTTTTACCCATGGGATGCACCAACCCTTTGAACCTTTCCTTCCTGCATTTTATCTCCTTCATACTCACTCTTTTCATTCTCTGTCACTTTTTTTTCTCTGACCCTGTTCGTTTGGAACCTGCTGGAAGCCGTGATGTTCTTCATGTTATCAAAGCATTGCACATGCACAAACACAAACACACCAACACACATACATTTGGGAAAAAAAGAGAGAACAACAACCCACAATGGATCCAAGAGGGTTTTCGTGTGACCCTGTACACATGGAAAGCTAAACACAGACATATTCAATTCAGTCAACAATAGTCATTTCAAGGAACTTCATACTGTAAGGTAAAGACCGTATTCCAATAATCAAACAACCCCCCCTATAAGCAAACACTTTGTGATGGTGGGGAGAAACACTCCCTTTAAGTAAGTAAATTCATTTCTCACAGACTGCTTCTGATTTTTTTTTTTAAATAAATATTGACATGGTGTAATTTGTCACTACACCAAAAAACAAACAAACTCATTTATAAAATAAATGAGTTTATTTTTTAAAAAACAAAGTAAATGAATATTTATGTTTATGTTATCTTTCTTCCATTTGCGCAACATCTCTAAAAATAAAAATATCCTGTCTCAGAGTGACGCTGAAAAACTAGTTCATGCATTTATTACTTCCAGGCTGGACTACTGCAATTCATTATTATCAGGATGTCCAAAAAACTCACTGAAAAGCCTTCAGCTAATCCAAAATGCTGCAGCAAGAGTACTGACAGGGACTAGAAAGAGAGAGCAGATTTCTCCTGTTTTGGCTTCCCTTCATTGGCTTCCTGTTAAATCCAGAATTGAATTCAAAATCCTGCTCCTCACATACAAGGTCTTAAATAATCAGGCCCCATCTTATCTTAATGACCTTGTAGTACCATATCACCCTATTAGAGCACTTCGCTCTCAGACTGCAGCCTTACTTGTTGTTTTTTTAGAGTATTTAAAAGTAGCATGGGATGGAGAGCCTTCAGTTTTCAGGCCCCTCTTCTGTGGAACCAGCTTCCAGTTTGGATTCAGGAGACAGACACTATCTCTACTTTTAAGATTAGGCTTAAAACTTTCCTTTTTGCTAAAGCATATAATTAAGGCTGGACCAGGTGACCCTGAATCCTCCCTTAGCTATGCTGCAATAGGTGTAGACTGCTGGGGGACTCCCATGATGCACTGGGTATTTCTTCTCCAGTCAACTTTTTCACTCACTGTGTGTTAATAGACCTCTCTGCACTGAATCATACTTGTTATTAACCTCTGTCTCTCTTCAACAGCATGTCTTTTATCCTGTCTTCCTTCTCTCTCCCCAAACCGGTCGCAGCAGATGGCCCCGCCCCTCCCTGAGCCTGGTTCTGCTGGAGGTTTCTTCCTGTTAAAAAGGACTTTTTCCTTCCCACTGTCGCCAAAGTGCTTGCTCATAGGGGATCATATGATTGTTGGGTCTTTCTCTGTATGTATTATTGTAGGGTCTACCTTACATTATAAAGGCGACTAAATAAAACTGAATTGAATTGAACAGAAACAACAGTAATTGCAAAAACAGCTTAATGCTTAGCAGTGATTTCTATAGCTAAGCATTAAACAGGTGCTTATCTGACATAGATTTGCAGCCTCCTTTAACTTGTTTAATTCTCAAAGTTTCATTTCTTCATTTTGAACACCCCATTTAACAAATAATCCTGCATGACTCCAATAATCAGCATTAATTAAATTTCCGTCCAAGCAACTGTGTCTGTGTTAAAAGAGAGTCAATTATGTATGCACAAACAATTTATTATGGGTTACGAAGGGTTAATTGAGTGTGTGAGAAGGTGGCTTTCTACATTGTCCTTCTTCAGACATAGTGTTCCAGTAAAAATTTGAGCCAACTGAAATAAATATTTAGTCTAGTGAGAATAAAAACATGAAGTAACCTATCGCTTTACTTGAGTATCAAGGAATGGTTGTGTATTTGTGTGCTCATGTACTCCTTAGACCCTGAAAGTGTCATGTCCCTGAGTCTGGTGACCCATTCTTTGTGTTTTTGATTTATTACTCTTTGGTTATTGTTATTCATGGTTTTAGTTATCTTAGGTTCATAGTTATCCTAGTTCTCTGTCCTCGTGTTTACTCTGTGCCTTCCCTGTATTCCACATTTCATGTCTTGTCTCCCTTGTCTTCATGTTCATGTGTCTCCTGTGTCTGCCTTCTGTCCTTCCTTTCTATCTTCCCCAGTCGCCTATATTCTCATGTCTGCTTCTTTTTCCGGTCACAGTACCAAGTCCATGTCTTAGCGTGTGTCTCACATTTCCTGTTTCACTTTGACAATCCTGTGTCCCATGTCAGTGTATTCAGTTTGCTCCCGCCCCGTCTTGTTTGTCTGATTGACTCCACCTGTGTTTCCCTCCTGTTTCCCATCCTCTCATTATCCTTTGTGTATTTATTCTTGTCTTTCTTTGCCTGTTGCCAGATTGTCTGCAACTTGGTATTCAGGTTAGAATAAGATACGGAGGTTCCGAACTGTTAGCTCCTAAATATAACTAAATAAGATCAATACTCCAGTATTAGGATCTATACATCGAATAGTGGCATTATGTCGGGACAAGCAAGACAAGCAGCACGGGCTCTATCATGCTTTGTGAAAACAGTGCTACCATTAGCAAATAAAGCAGCTTCAGTAATTTATTATCGTAAGAGTTTTTCCTTACTGGTGACCTTGGCCAGCACGTATGATTAGATTAGATGATATGCAGTAAGAAAAAGTTTTTAATAACTCCTTTAGCATGTTAGTAAGGAAAATCTTGGTGTATAAAGGACACGTCAAATCCAGTTTAATAAAAGAGGTAAGGTAAACAAGTACAGGCTCAATCAGAGTTTATAATACAGATTGTGAGCGTGTTTACAGTATACTGGCAGTCTCATTGGCTGACTGGCTGTCAGGAGCTCTGTTGCTAGGTGGAGGCAGTGTGAAAAGTATGCGGGACAACCAGTCTTTGGACAACTTTTGCTTGTGCTATTATTGGTACGTTAGCCAGTAGTCCCCCCCCCTCCCCCCATTCCCAATGAACTGGCAATTCCTACATTATTCCAGCTCATTTCTCACTCAATCAGCAGCTGGCAGCACATCCCTGTCCTAATGAAAACGAATACAAAGACAGACACCATAAATTATGCTAGTGTCTGTGAGAAGAACTCAGACCAGTTGTATTGAGTTTAACCAGCTGTTTCACACACAGCAACCTTCCTTGTTTGTTAATATTTTGAATGCCCCTGTAGATATTGACAGTTAACCCTCCCACATGTTTTTCAACCCTTTTAATTTAGCAGTGATATTTTGTTATTAATATATTTGAATACATGTTCTCTGCTTGCCTTTCTGTAAAAATCAGCCGATCTATTAAAGATTATGTTGTTCTTTATTTATGTCATCAACATTGCTAGCTGTGAACTGGTTTTTAGCAAAGCACTAACATAGCATAGAAGAAGCTAATTGTACAGGATCCACAGTTTGGAGGTATTTTATCTTAGCTATGCAGGGTTTTACCTAAGTGAAAACTGTAAACAAGGGAGTCAACAAGTATGAAAATATATGGTGACTACATTGCTTTAATGTTGGCTTCTCTGTCTCACACACACTCTAACTGGCTCATACACACACTCAGTGTGTTGTTGTGTTTGGTGTAACACCTTTCATTAATATTTTATTGCACTTCTGCTACAAGGTCAAGTCAAGTCAACGTTATTCAGATATTCCAAATCTGAGTAAGACTTCAGAACCATAAAATTTTAAAGACAGGAGAAGTGATATAAAATAAAACATCCTAAGAACCCTGTAAAACATAAATCATATGAGAAAAGGATAGAGAGACAAATCTAGACATGGAGAAAGACAAGAAACATGGGAGTAATAGAAGGACATTTCAGAGCGAGCGTTGCATTAATCCAACAATAATTAACCCTACTAGAATACATGCATTAACAAAATACTGAGAATCATGAAATTGTCACATAAAAAAGGATGGCTTGGTAATGAAATCAGTGTGGGGTTTGCAACTCAAGACAAGGTCTAAGACTTTTTAGTTGGCCTAAAAATCAACTGTGAAAGATAATTCGCTATTTTCCTAGGAAAGCTTTGATATTTTATCCCTTCAGTTCATGTGACTAACGAAAGAACAATCAGGTTGCAATTGTTATTACGTCAAAAAAAAAAGATATTTGGTTTTTGTGAAGTTAAAATCAAATGATCTGTTCATTCATTTGGTAACAGTGACATAAAAAATCATTGTGTATTATTTCCATAACCATAGAAATGAATCTTATGCCAAATGGTAGCACAGATAATGAGAAAAGTAATGGACCAAGACAGCTGCCCTGTGCAAAGCCACTGGAAATGTCATAAGTGGTTGTTTTCAACCTGATAATTATTATTTCACTTCTGTCTTTTGTCACTGTGACTCCACCTGCAGTCCTGATGTTGAATCCCAGTTGGCCATGTCCAACCTTTAGGCACACACCACCTGCACAGCCAATTCAGCTGCTGGCAGAGATGGCGGCAACCCAGAGCGATCAGCTGGACAAGCTGTGGGACCAGGTGGAGCGGCAGGTGCAGGTGCTGGAGCGGCTCGTGTGACAGAGTGGGCACTGCTGCTGTCCCTACTGTTGGAGTAGGCCCAGACGGTGGCTCTGAGGCTACCGCTAGCCTTGCGAGGGGTGGTCGGGGATGTCTCACAGGCAATACTAAATGCTCTTCCTGGAAAATCATCGCCGGCGGTTCAAGGCCAGTAGGATGACAGGGGGAGGACTAGCCGATGGCCCGGGCTGCAGCCACCTTGCAGCTGTATCCTGGAGCTTCCAGGCCCATGCGAACGGAGGATGAGGCCCGCCTGCTGGCAAAGGTGGTCCTTGAACAGTTCATGGATGGGCTGCCCAGGGAAACGCCATGATGGGTTCGCTGCCATCAGCCAGGGGGCCTGGAAATTGTGTTCACCCTGGCTGAGGATCAGCTGGCCGCCAGGGTGGAGGAAGCGGAGGGTTTGGCCAACTGTCCAGCAGGCAGCCTCCCATGCCAGCACCGAGGAGGAAGCTCCCTGGCCTCGCCTCAGCTGCAATCAACTAACCTGTTCCTGCTCATTCTGCCTCCCCAGGTTCCGGGAGTGAACAGCACTGTACATGAGCCACAGAGGGCAGCACAGACGCCAGGGCAGGAATGCTGGACGTACAGGCAGCTGGGGCACCTGAGGCAGGAGTATCGGCTGATGGAGGTGGGACTGGTGTTCAGTTTTGCCGGGGCTCCAGCACCCACCCCACCCTCAAAGTAAGGTGCCAAGGGGGTATATGCCAAGCTTTGGTGGACAAGGGCTGCACACAGACCCTGGTTCACCAAACCTTGGTTTGGGCATTATTGGATTAAATGTGTGTATGGGGACATTCTTCTTATAAAGTTTAAAGGCAAAACACTGCCTGGCATGTCAGCTGCTTAACCTGCTTACTATTCCAAAAGCGCCTTTGCACCCACTGCCATTAATAGAGGTCCCGTTTGAGCACTTGTGGACCTCATCTGCCATTTCACTGGAGTACACACGGATATCGCTTTGTATTAGTTCTGGTGGATTATGCAACTTGATACCTAGAAGCAGTGCTGCTATAGCAAAGAGTGTGGTACTGTTCCAGGTCATCTCTCAAGTCAGCATCTCGCACACTAAAAGAGATGTACGAATTATTGGGCGTTAAATCTGTTCAGACCATCATCACCCTCAGACTGATGTGCTGGTGGAGCTGCTGAATCAGACTTTAAAATCCATGATTCATAGGTTCATTCACGACGTACGTAACTGGGAACGCTGGCTTGACCCTCTGTTGTTTGCAGTGCCACAGGACTCCACTGGATTTTCTACGGTGGTATCTGTTTTTGCAGCCCTTCAAGTTCAAGGTGGTCCACAGGGATGCAGGTGGTTGTGGCCGATTTCCTCTCCTACCCGCGGTTCAGCCAGATGTGGTCCCGGCCTCAGTCAGGCGGTAGGGATATGTAGCAGGGCTGTGGTCTCTGGCTCTGCTGCAGTGAAAGAGTGGGGGAGCAGGCTCAAGGGGCAGTGCCAGGGTGGCTGGCAAAGCAGTTGACATTACTTAGTAATCATGAGCTCCCCTTTTTCAGTGACACAGGGACCTGAGAGGAGAGGGGGTGTGGAGAGGGGAAGCAGCTGGAGAGCTGACTGACCTGACATCGAAATTTAAGAAAAAACGTTGTCATATAAACAAAAGCACTGCAAACTGTCACCTGAACACTGCGTGAGGTCCTGATCCTTTCACAGTCACCTTCTCTTCACATGTGTGAGTATGTTTGTAAAGAAATTAAGCTGCTGTATGTGTAATGTCTATATGGGGCCTAGTACTTCTGCCCATATAGTGTATTTAAATGAAGTACAAATGTCCTCTCCATTCTCTATACATATTCAATATTATATGAATGTTAATTTTGATTTTCTGTGTGTTTCTCCCTTACTGATCTATATCTAGCATAATTCATATTATCAAATATGACATCAAATACATTTTAAAACATTTTCACTCAAGGGGTATTCACAACAACAAATGCAGTCATACATATTTTGAAGAAATTTAAAAATTTACATTTATAACACTATGAGTCAGCTGTACTAACAAGTGAAGTGTGTTGAGAAGATGTAAGGAGTACTTTGTACTTCCTGCTTCTCTGAGTTCATTCATGACATCATCAGAGGATTAGTAAGGAGGAAGTGAAGGCAGCTAAGAATGAAGAGCAAAAAAGCAGCTGGTCCACATGATGAACATGTGGAAGTATAGAAACTCCTAGAAAAGTAGACGATGGCGTTTTTAACCAGTCCTAGAAAGTGAGAGTATGTGTAAGAATGTAGTGGTACTGATTTTCAAGAACAAGGATGAAGTAAAGCTGGAATAAGGGGATAACATCGGTCTATACCATGAATCTATGGCAAAGCGCTGTCGAAAATATAAATTAAAAAGACGAGATGATCAGTGTGATGATCAGGAGTGACTTGACTTGCCAAGAAATATCACTACTGTCATGAACCGTAGTTCAGCACACAAGCTGGACCCAGAAGCAGAGACAACACGCCAAGGTGCACGCAAAATAAACTTTATTTTTAACTAAGGTTGTCCTGGAAGGGTCAAAGGAAAACATGCCGATTAACTGGAAAACCAAGGGACCGGGAGGTAAACAACTCAGGAACGCCGTAGTCGGGACTGTGGTAAGCTGCAACAGAAAGAGGAAGAGAGTTAGGGAACGGGGAAATAACAGCATAAGCAGGGTAGAGTTGTTAATCTTACGATCAAGGCTGGGCCATGGGAACCGGAGGGAGGGGTGAAGGTCTGCAGGAGAGCTCCAGGGAAAACAGAGGAGATGAAGACCGGTGGTGATCCGAACTCCAGGTGGGCAGGAGGACAGGCAGGTGAGGGCTCAAAACACGCCAAACGGTTACCTGAGCGCACAAGGAAAGAATTAGCGTTGTTTAAAGCAAGTCAGAATTTCACAACCACCTTCACGTGGGGCCACGTTACCGCTGAAAGGTGACTAACGGACTGGCGTGGAGCAGCTGGCTGAGCTGGGTTAAATAGTCCACTTGATGATCGCCTGGGATGGGATACAGGTGTGGAGTCGACAGCCACACCCGTGGGCGTGGGCATCCCATCAGCTCCTTGGACACCGGGCCGCGGCCCATGACAACTACAATACAAGGTTTGACTTTGGGATGTTGAAGAAGAAGTATAGAGAAGGTCAGAAGGAGTTTCACTGTGTCGTTGTGAATCTAAAGAAAACATATGATAGAGTACTAAAAGAGGAAATGTGGTACTGCATGAGGAACCTGGCAGTTTTAAACAAAAATGTGTTGCTGGGGCAGGACATGTATGAGGACAGATGCCTGATGTAGTCCCATCCCCACATGAACCCTACTGCACACCTCACCATTTTCTCACTGAGTCCCTTGTTTTTTGCAGTAGTGATGGACAGGCTGACAGCTGAGGTCAGCAGGAGTCTGCATGAGGTATAATGTTTGCTGATATGTGATCAGCAAATATGAGCTGCAATGAGCTAAATACAATATGATAATGAGATCTGCTATGATGAGTAGGTTGAGGATGCTGGCACTGACAAAAGGACAGGTGGCAGAGCTGAAGAAACATTTAAAGATACAAAGTTAAGATGGTTTGGACAGAGGAGGGATAGCAGATATACTGGACAAAAGATATTCAAGATGTTCTTCCAAGCTGGAGGAAAAGAGGAAGACTGCAGGAAAGATTCATGGATGTAGTGAAGGATGACATGCAGGGGGTTGGTGTAACACAGGAGGATGCTAAGGTAAAGTACATGATCCTCTGAAGTAGCCCCTAAGGGGACCAGAGAAGAAGAGTCCCTTGGGGTTCTAGTTCTAAGTGAGGTTTTCCTATAATGCTGTCACTGCATAGTCACCGTTGGCTTTGCTTACTCCTTTGTGTAAATATTTTTTCAACATCTTTTAGGATCATTATACAGCACTGCATACGAATATTTCTATTAAATATAAAAGGATAAAAGTTTGTACGGTTGATTTGGGAGATGCATTTGTTTTATTTTTTCTTTCTATTTTTAACATTTCAATCCCATCTATTATGAGTGAAATGAACATTCAGAGAACTCTTTCACAGTACAAACATAACCCTTACTACTTTTTTGAGTAATGCCTCAGAAATCTGAACTCTTGCCCCAAATGAGGTGCTTGCACAATCTAAATGTCATTTAAAGCTGACCCACTTTATTTCCTGGAACTTAATCACCCCAGACCCCCTACACGCTGATTCAGAAGTGACTCGCTTCTTGGAAATACAATATATTTCAATTCATGAGCTGTGAATTTTGATAGAGACTGTCACTTTAGTTTATTCATGTTTATTTTTTATTTGCTTGCCCTGGCTGCAGTGCGCATGACGAGGCTGTCAGTAAAACAGCCCACAGCCAAAACACTGTTCAGGGGGATGGGTGTGTGTTTGTGTGAGTGTGTAGAATCATCCAGCTTTGGTTTGGGATGTGAGTGTCTACCTAGCAAAATTTAGCCTGGTCTTCTTTTGTGCACATAATCAGGTCATCTCTGAGTGTGACTTCACCATGACCTTCAGCCTCTCCTGATTTCAGTCAAAAACTTGTAAGGATCATTGAAGGCTGAGTTAAGCAGGAAGTGAGCACAGGTTTATAGACTTCATGGTGCGGTGCAACACATAAATTCCACTATCAGCACCATTTGTCCTTCATTTAAGACAGGGAACCATTGATGGGCATATATACATGGATGAAATATGTCAGGATCAGTAATATGAAAAAATATAGCGTATATTGTTTAGTACTGTGCAAAATTCTTCACCTAACTTTCTGCTTTTTTCTTTTTTTTAATGTTGCTAGGAAAATGGGAAATAGTTCCTGTGATTTACTGAAATACACAAATGTATTTGAAATCACAGAAAGGGAAAAAAAAATTCCTTTCTTGTTGTTTTTTTTTTTAATTTTGTTTTGCTTTTGGTTTTAGTCCTGCAATAGACTGGTGTCCTGTCCAGTATGTACCCTGTCCCTCGCCCTAAGAAAGCTTGGATAGGCTCCAGCCTTCGCTGACAACTGTGAATTGGATAAGCGGAAGAAAATGGATGGACAGATGAAGTTAAAGAGAACTTAATTTTTGTCCATAAACTTAAAACGCTTAAAATTCACTAATAAACAAATGGGTACAGAAAACAATGCAAAAGCTTATATGAAAATTATTAGTTATTATTAGTTGTGCTAAAATAAAGAGTTCAATAATAAAAAATGAAGTGTTCCCTTTTAGGGACATTCTGACCCTCTTGGGCGTTCTAGTTTTAACAGATGTTAACAGATGTACCCAAATGCAGACTTGGACCCAAATGCAGACTTAATGCACTTGGTTAAAGTATTTACAAGACTTTATTTACACAGGGGGAATGGAGAATGTGGCTAGAGCTAGGAGTAATAATAATAATGGATTGCATTTATATAGCGCTTTTCGGGACCTCTCAAAGCACTTTACAATTCCACTATTCATTCATTCTCACACTGGTGGAAACAATTTACAGTTGTAGCCACAGCTGCCCTAGGCCAGACTGACAGAAGCGAAGCTGCCATATCGCACCATCAGCCCCTCTGGCCAACACCAGTAGGCGGTAGGTGTTTTGCCCAAGGACACAACAACTGAGACTGTCCGAGCTGGGGCTCGAACTGGCAATCTTCCGATTACAAGACGAACTGCTAACTCTTGAGCCATAATCGCCCCTAAGTGTTAGTAGAGAGCAGAATCCGGAGGAAAAGCATTTGCCACTGAGTGACTGATCTCAGGGGTTGTGATGGAAACGATGGGAACGATGGAACGGGAATTCAGCAACAGAGGGAGAAGAGGTTATTGGATGAGTGAGGGAGTTTGAGGATATGTTGAGAATGTTGGAGGTGGCATTTGCTTATTTGCAGATCTGGGTTGGAAAACTCTGGGAAGGGTATTCATGGAAGTGTCCTGTGCGAGGAGGGAAAAAGCAAGAGGAGAGGGATTGTTCTCTGCGTTTCCAGAAGTGCTGTGGCAGGCAGGTGAGGAGGCATAATGATGAGCCTAATAGGAAACAGACCATGAAAGTGGAATGGGAGACCCAGTGCTGGAGAGAGATCACAACAGAAGGTGAGTCCAGAAGGTGAACGAGGAGATCTAAACAGGGAAAACAAGGTTAAACACAGTGAAGGAACAAGAGTGGCTACAGGTGTTACCAGTCTGTAACCACTGTAGATAGCAGAACAAACTGGCAAGGAGTAGTAGGCAGAGCTGGTTTAAGAAGCCCTCCTGTTAACTGTTTGCAAATTAGGCCCAGGTGAAACATTAGAAACTCCACCTGACAGCAAGTGGAAAAACCCCCCAGAGCTCCGAAGGAGCCTGACTTATCGTATGTGATACTATGGTTGCATTACCACCCCCAGCCAGTACAAAGCCTGTGTAAAATGTAAAAAGTGAAGCTAAACAGGATCAGTAGCTTAAATTCAAACTGATGAGTGTTACCCTTGATCCAGCCCAGTGGTTTTCAAACTTTTTCATGTATTTCCCACTTCAGAAGCTAAAAAAAACTCCTGATCCTTCAATTTGTATCAATCAAATCATTGGTTCAAATGATTGCACCACTGCAGTATAATGAATAAATCAAAACGTCACATAATCCTGCTAAATCAAATCATTTGTTGATTTAGCAGTCAATAAACAGTCTAGCACTTTCATATTATTTGAATAACACACAAAAAAGCAAATAATTCAATTTGCTTTTACGGTCACTTTATTTCCTTCACTGACCGATGGAGTGCTCCTTACTACATAGTGGGATGTTGTCTGTCACAAAATTCAAATCTGGAAAGAATCTCATGATCAGGTTCATGCTGCCTTTCTTTCAGAGAGTTATGAGGATGAACTGGCTGAGAGAGCATGCACCAGTACAAGGACAGTAATGCAGAAATCACAGGGAGAAAGTACAAGCATCAGAGACTTTCCTTATTTATCTATCAGCTACTCTGCAAATGGTGAAAACCAGATTTGAACCCCCGACTCGACTTTTTTCTATGCCTAAATGCTTTCTATCTAAAAAACTTCCTCTTTAAGAGGAAGAAACCTCGGGCAGAACCAGGCTCAGAGAGGTGCAGACATGTGCTGTAACTGTTTGGGGAAAGGGGAGGGGAACAGGGCAAAAGGTGATTTACTAGCAACTAGCAACCCAAATACCTGCTGAGATTACACATGTCCCTGAAGGATAAGCTACACTTGGCTTCCTCTGTCACCCAAATCACCTGGGAGCATCCTCTGGGAATTCCTTTTCAATGCCTGTTCCTATTCAACCAAAGACCTACTGTGTGTATGTTACCTACCAAGCTGCAGATGATAAAAGAATAACATGGATAGATGTATGGATAAACACAGGTCACAGATGAGAAGGAAAAACTACATATTGAGGGTCTAAGCAGGTTGTGGAATGGCATTACTTTCTGAATGGCCTGGCAACACCAGGCTGCGGCACATTAGAAATGAACAAACCTTATTATTGTGTATTAAAATGCTTATCAGACCTAATTACTCAATAACTTATGGTGTCAAAATGCTGTTCAAAGTAAAGCTGGACAAGGACAATGTGTTTTAATGTGTCTAGAAATAACCCTAAAGGACAAATCAGACACCAGCCTTGGGCAGATTAATGCTAAAACTACACTGACTGTCTTTGATAACTGGCAGTAGGTATGTTTTTCTTAACAGATATAGAGGCTGAAAAGTGTTAATCTGTGCAAGCTACTGATAAAAACAACAGCCTGATCAAACTGCACTTCTCCATATCAAACCATTTTCTTGCATCAAAATCTAATGAAACTGACTGCTGCATTTAATCTAATTAATTAAAATGCATCTATGTGTATTATTTCTGCAACACACACACACCACAGACGCCTGTTAAAATAAAATTGAATTTTTAGGGACTTAGACTGGTTCCAAATGCAAATAGAATCTTACAAAGATGATATAATGTCAAAATTTAAGAAAGCAAAGAAGCACATGCTACATGTATGTAGTGGGCAATGATGCCAGTTAGTATGACAGTGGTAAAATTACATGATGGGAATTTTTCAGGATCTGGCAAAGCTTTTAGCAGTACTCAGAAATGAGGTGAAATAATCACTTTAATCGTCATTCCGTGACAACAAAACCGCATATTAAACTTTTAATTTAACAATTTCAAAAGGCATTTTCAAAAGCTTATAAGATAATATGTGATGTCTCCCCATGTGTCTCTGACTCATCTGATGACTTCTATATTGATTGACTGATAGTTTTTTCCCCCCCTCCTATCCTACTTTTATTTCCAGTGGCTCTCAGAGGTGAATGATGGCTGGTGCTGCCTCTTTCATCGACCTGACAGGGTTTCAAGGTTTTTCCACAAATCCCCAAATGCACGGTCCAACAGTCTCTATGGCATCTATTGTCACAGCCAAAGCCTCACTATTTGATATATAGATGCAATATTGTCTTCAGCAGGAGACAGGAATTAATGTGACTGGATCAATGGGGATCACAAGCACTGTGGATAACAGTGTGCACCATGGACAGCCAAAATATAACACAGAATATATGGTCAAGCAGTCCCACATACTGTAGACTGCTTACTTAATGCTAACTGTATTTGGACTTCTTGCCAAAACTGTGACTCCAGAATAAACCATCATTCTAACTTCACACTTAAACCGCAGGTCCAACCAACAGCAGATATTTTGATTAGATGTATTTATTACCCTATTAAGTAGGCCATATAACTTCTTGGTTCTTAATGACACAAAAATACCAGAGCTTCTCATGGGTTCTGGAAAACCAGAGAGATGAACCAATACTATAGGCTCAATACAACATGTCTGCACCTTTATTTGTAGACATTAGTCACTACTGTTGACGAGTCACATGCTCAGTTATAAAAATGAAATCCATTAAAAGCATTGGTTCCCAGGGTCAAGAGCTTACATTTTGTCTATCTGTGAGTTTCTGCAACAGCAAAAAGAAAGAATATCTTCACTTTATTTTTAATGCCCAGAAGAAGAGCATTTCACATGTAGAGGAATAAAAAAAAGAGCTATTACACAAACCTGCACTGCATGTTTGCTTCTTTGTGTCTTTCTATATTTTTCTGTGCTTCTTACGAATCCCTGTTAATGACTGAAAACAAGCAGTTTCAAACTTTTGGTACCACTTTACAATAAGGCTCCCCTTATAGATGCTAATAAATAGTTTATAGCTATATTATTAATTAATCTGTAAATGCTTTATAAACCATTATTAATGGTTTATTATGCATTAGTTGAGGGTGAGAAAGAGGAAAAAAACTGACCGGTTTCTTGCCAAATAGTGAGCCAAATGTGTTCACCTATATATTTCATCTAGAGTTGCTATATTAAACATTTTAGACTAAGTTACTATCCTGTAAGCACAATCAGCATTTGTAAACATATTTTTTATCATATAAAATTGTACTTCAGAAATGCATTATAAATATCCACAACTATCAATCGGAGCTTTGTTGTAAAGTGTAAAGCATAAAACCATTTATTAATGAATAATAAATATTTATAAATGCCAAATGGGAGCCTTATTGTAAAGTGTAAAGCATGACACCATTTATTTATGACTAATAAACATTTATAAATGCCAAATGGGAGCCTTATTGTAAAGTGTAAAGCATAACACCATTTATTAATGACTACTAAACATTATAAATGACAAAAGAGAGTTTTGTTGTAAAGTTTAAAACATGTCAACATTTATTAAGGACTAATAAACATTTATAAATGCCAAATGGGAGCCTTATTGTAAAGTGTAAAGCATAACACCATTTATTAATGACTACTAAACATTTATAAATGACAGAAGATAGCTTTGTCGTAAAGTTTAAAACATGTCAACATTTATTAAGGACTAATAAACATTTATAAATGCCAAATGGGAGCCTTATTGTAAAGTGTAAAGCATAACACCATTTATTAATCACTAATAAACATTTATAAATGACAAAAGATAGCTTTGTCGTAAAGTTTAAAACATGTCAACATTTATTAATCACTAATAAACATTTATAATTGCCAAAAGTGAGTCTTAAATGTATAATGTCACCATTTATAACACTTAGACCTAAATTACAATCAGTGCTTGAAATAACATTTAACTACTGTCAAAATTGGCAATGTATTGTAAGAGTAACACATGTAACATTAAATGTGTTTTTTAAAACACCAAACAGTCACACACTCCAAAAAAAGTTCATGCCAGACTGGTTCAAACTGGAAATATTTTTTGTATGTCCTTAAATAAGCGTCCCAGTGGTCCATCAGGGTGTCGCGAACCAAGCCAAGATGACCACTCAGGAACCATCAGGTGTTCCTCCAGCAACTTCTCAGTGCGATTTCCTCTTAGTCTACGGACATGTCCTTTGATGGTCATCCAAGCCCTTTCGATATGCTGTGTATGACTGCCAGATTGAGGATCTACAAACCACCTGCTGTGATTTACAGTGTAATGTCTGTACCCTATGTTTGTCAAAACATTCTTGTAGGCTCTCCACTCATCACTTATAATGGCACTACCCAACTTAACATGCTGTCTGATCAGAGGAACAAGGTGGCGCCTTGATCGTTTTTCAACAAGTTTTAACACGAGCCTTCGCCTTTTGTCTTTAATTCCCATCATTCCAAATACCCATTTCTTCCTTTTCCATGCATTTCCAAAGCGTCCACGTGCATACTGAAAACAAAAAGAATTAAATTAAACAGAATTAAAATGAAAAAGAATAAAATTAAATATCTACAAAGAAACATTCAAAAAGATGGTTGCTTCTACTAATTTTTTTTACTTATGGTAAAGGTTTCCATGTTTAGAGGACACAGTCAGATCTGCATTGATTCTAACAAACCTGTCTGAGAGTTTACCAACCTTTCGCTGATGACGGAGACAGCTTTCATCTATAACCACAAATTCTCTGTCACCACCAAGACGGTGTCCATTGTTTATTCTGTGTCTTTTAATTGCACGTATACAAACATGCCGAATGTGTCTTGCCATGCTACTTAGTGTTCTGGAGCTGCCAGCCACTTCATCATCGATCATATCTATTTGTCTGAGCCTGAGCCCTTGTGAAAATCTGTGATAGAAATTGAGGCAATTATTACTTACTGAGGCCCTAATTTTATTTCACAAGTCTCGTATTGGTGTTCAATTATGAAAGGTGCATTGCTATTAATGTCTACATCTACATATACCAGTAAATGAACTTCATCCAACTGAAAAGAGATGTTTTTGATTTCTCAAAGAGGGAGCCAGTTCTAATTGTTCTGGAAACTTTCCTATGACTTGCTCTTTTGCAGCACCTGAGAACATATCAATGAGTTAAGTAAAGAAATGGACCCTTAAACAAGAGCATTAATTGAAAAGATAATCACAAAATTAAGTATGAAGAAAATAATAATGAAAAGAGGTTAATGCTCCCTCTTGCATTGATAACCGAAATATTTTGTTATATTTACTACATGCACTACATTATCATGCATTATACATACCACATATATTGGTCTTTCTTCACCACGGAAATCATTTTCATCTGATGGTGACAAACAGGACATCTAAGCTTCTTTTTTAGCAGGTGTTTCTTCTGCAGCCATTTAATGAGCCTTAGTGCCTTATACAGTGGGGCAAAAAAGTATTTAGTCGGCCACCGATTGTGCAAATTCCCCCACTTAAAATGATGACAGAGGTCAGTAATTTGCACCAGAGGTACACTTCAACTGTGAGAGACAGAATGTGAAAAAAAATCCATGAATTCACATGGTAGGATTTGTAAAGAATTTATTCGTAAATCAGGGTGGAAAATAAGTATTTGGTCACCTCAAACAAGGAAAATCTCTGGCTCTCACAGACCTGTAACGTCTTCTGTAAGAAGCTTTTCTGTCCCCCACTTGTTACCTGTATGAATGGCACCTGTTTGAACTCATCATCTGTATAAAAGACACCTGTCCACAGCCTCAAACAGTCAGACTCCAAACTCCGCCATGGCCAAGACCAAACAGCTTTCGAAGGACACCAGGAAAAGTATCGTAGACCTGCACCAGACTGGGAAGAGTGAATCTACAATAGGCAAGCAGCTTGGTGTGAAAAAAATCAACTGTGGGAGCAATCATCAGAAAATGGAAGACATACAAGACCACTGATAATCTCCCTCGATCTGGGGCTCCACGCAAGATCTCATCTCGTGGGGTCAAAATGATCATGAGAAGGGTGAGCAAAGATCCCAGAACCACACGGGGGGACCTGGTAAATGACCTGCAGAGAGCTGGGACCAAAGTAACAAAGGTCACCATCAGTAACACACTACAACGGCAGGGAATCAAATCCCGCAGTGCCAGACGTGTTCCGCTGCTGAAGCCAGTGCATGTCCAGGCCCGTCTGAAGTTTGCCAGAGAGCACATGGATGATACAGCAGAGGATTGGGAGAATGTCATGTGGTCAGATGAAACCAAAGTAGAACTTTTTGGTATAAACTCAACTCGTCGTGTTTGGAGGAAGAAGAATACTGAGTTGCATCCCAAGAACACCATACCTACTGTGAAGCATGGGGGTGGAAACATCATGCTATGGGGCTGTTTTTCTGCCAAGGGGACAGGACGACTGATCCGTGTTAAGGACAGAATGAATGGGGCCATGTATCGTGAGATTTTGAGCCAAAACCTCCTTCCATCAGTGAGAACTTTGAAGATGAAACGAGGCTGGGTCTTCCAACATGACAATGATCCAAAACACACCGCCCGGGCAACAAAGGAGTGGCTCTGTAAGAAGCATTTGAAAGTCCTGGAGTGGCCTAGCCAGTCTCCAGACCTCAACCCCATAGAAAATCTGTGGCGGGAGTTGAAAGTACGTGTTGCTCGGCGACAGCCCCAAAACATCACTGCTCTCGAGAAGATCTGCATGGAGGAATGGGCCAAAATACCAGCTACTGTGTGTGCAAACCTGGTAAAGACCTATAGTAAACGTTTGACCTCTGTTATTGCCAACAAAGGTTATGTTACAAAGTATTGAGTTGTATTTTTGTTATTGACCAAATACTTATTTTCCACCCTGATTTACGAATAAATTCTTTACAAATCCTACCATGTGGATTCATGGATTTTTTTTTCACATTCTGTCTCTCACAGTTGAAGTGTACCTCTGGTGCAAATTACTGACCTCTGTCATCATTTTAGGTGGGGGAACTTGCACAATCGGTGGCTGACTAAATACTTTTTTGCCCCACTGTATTTAGTTTGTTTTCCTTCTATTCTGGCGCGCAATCTCATTCCCAAAGACATTCTGGTGGAAAAAAATGAGTAATTTATTTTATTATCACCTCGAAACACCGTAAAATACTCTATGGGAGTCTAGTGCAAATCGGTTCAGAGTTAAAGAACTTCACATGCTATATAAAACAAGTCCTATAATCAAAAATAGTCCCACGCAAAAAAGAGGATTGTCTCACCTGTTATAATGTATCTCCGACTTTGTTATGTAGATCTAACCCGCTGGATTCATGCTAAAAAAAATATGTTCTGCTGCCAAAGGGAGGGAAAACAAATTTAATTTAAACGCAGAGGAGCTTATACAACCATCCAATCACAGTTAACTTTATTAAGGAAAGCCCCTCCTCTCAGAGCGCGACAGGCAGTGGAGCGCTCTGGAAGGTCAAGCCAAAGGGGCACGAACAGACACACTGAAGGCGCTCGTTCAAGTTGCTGCGCCATGGATGGAGCAGAAGATAAAAATTTGTGTGCGTCTGCGACTTACACAGTTAGCACACGTTCGAAGAGATACAAAAAGCAGAGACTGGATGATCTAGATTGCACTAAGCCAACGACGTCAGCAGTTAGACATGAAGGTGAGTATAATGCTAGCTAGCTAGCTACCGAGCCATTTGGCTGCTAGCTACAGTGGCTAACTAACATCACATAACATGTGAATGGCTCTATTACTATTGGTTATTCCAAACGATTGATATCACTTAGTTGTATATTTTTAGTTTTGTTTATGTGCATCATTAAATTTATATTAAACACCCTGGTAAGGCAGTACACATAAGAATTATTTGCCTTGTTTTAGAAATGTCTGAACCACCACATGTGTATATAACATAATTTTTACAAAGTGGCTTTTTATAAATTCAAGTTGTAACCGTTTTTAATCAATATTTTATTTGAGTTTCCCAAGTTTAGATTATAAATTATTTTAGTATTGTAATTTAATAATTGTTTGTTCTTTAGATTCTTCTTCTAATCCTGCCCCTACTGCAACTGCCCTTCTTAACAAGGAGCGAGAGAAACTGACTTTTCTTAAGGAGGAACTGGAGCGCAACACCCTGATGGACCACTGGGACGCTTATTTAAGGACATACAAAAAATATTTCCAGTTTGAACCAGTCTGGCATGAACTTTTTTTGGAGTGTGTGACTGTTTGGTGTTTTAAAAAACACATTTAATGTTACATGTGTTACTCTTACAATACATTGCCAATTTTGACAGTAGTTAAATGTTATTTCAAGCACTGATTGTAATTTAGGTCTAAGTGTTATAAATGGTGACATTATACATTTAAGACTCACTTTTGGCAATTATAAATGTTTATTAGTGATTAATAAATGGTGTTATGCTTTACACTTTACAATAAGGCTCCCATTTGGCATTTATAAATGTTTATTAGTCCTTAATAAATGTTGACATGTTTTAAACTTTACGACAAAGCTATCTTCTGTCATTTATAAATGTTTAGTAGTCATTAATAAATGGTGTTATGCTTTACACTTTACAATAAGGCTCCCATTTGGCATTTATAAATGTTTATTAGTCCTTAATAAATGTTTCCAGAACAATTAGAACTGGCTCCCTCTTTGAGAAATCAAAAACATCTCTTTTCAGTTGGATGAAGTTCATTTACAGGTATATGTAGATGTAGACATTAATAGCAATGCACCTTTCATAATTGAACACCAATACGAGACTTGTGAAATAAAATTAGGGCCTCAGTAAGTAATAATTGCCTCAATTTCTATCACAGATTTTCACAAGGGCTCAGGCTCAGACAAATAGATATGATCGATGATGAAGTGGCTGGCAGCTCCAGAACACTAAGTAGCATGGCAAGACACATTCAGCATGTTTGTATACGTGCAATTAAAAGACACAGAATAAACAATGGACACCGTCTTGGTGGTGACAGAGAATTTGTGGTTATAGATGAAAGCTGTCTCCGTCATCAGCGAAAGGTTGGTAAACTCTCAGACAGGTTTGTTAGAATCAATGCAGATCTGACTGTGTCCTCTAAACATGGAAACCTTTACCATAAGTAAAAAAAATTAGTAGAAGCAACCATCTTTTTGAATGTTTCTTTGTAGATATTTAATTTTATTCTTTTTCATTTTAATTCTGTTTAATTTAATTCTTTTTGTTTTCAGTATGCACGTGGACGCTTTGGAAATGCATGGAAAAGGAAGAAATGGGTATTTGGAATGATGGGAATTAAAGACAAAAGGCGAAGGCTCGTGTTAAAACTTGTTGAAAAACGATCAAGGCGCCACCTTGTTCCTCTGATCAGACAGCATGTTAAGTTGGGTAGTGCCATTATAAGTGATGAGTGGAGAGCCTACAAGAATGTTTTGACAAACATAGGGTACAGACATTACACTGTAAATCACAGCAGGTGGTTTGTAGATCCTCAATCTGGCAGTCATACACAGCATATCGAAAGGGCTTGGATGACCATCAAAGGACATGTCCGTAGACTAAGAGGAAATCGCACTGAGAAGTTGCTGGAGGAACACCTGATGGTTCTTGAGTGGTCATCTTGGCTTGGTTCGCGACACCCTGATGGACCACTGGGACGCTTATTTAAGGACATACAAAAAATATTTCCAGTTTGAACCAGTCTGGCATGAACTTTTTTTGGAGTGTGTGACTGTTTGGTGTTTTAAAAAACACATTTAATGTTACATGTGTTACTCTTACAATACATTGCCAATTTTGACAGTAGTTAAATGTTATTTCAAGCACTGATTGTAATTTAGGTCTAAGTGTTATAAATGGTGACATTATACATTTAAGACTCACTTTTGGCAATTATAAATGTTTATTAGTGATTAATAAATGTTGACATGTTTTAAACTTTACGACAAAGCTATCTTTTGTCATTTATAAATGTTTATTAGTGATTAATAAATGGTGTTATGCTTTACACTTTACAATAAGGCTCCCATTTGGCATTTATAAATGTTTATTAGTCCTTAATAAATGTTGACATGTTTTAAACTTTACGACAAAGCTATCTTCTGTCATTTATAAATGTTTAGTAGTCATTAATAAATGGTGTTATGCTTTACACTTTACAATAAGGCTCCCATTTGGCATTTATAAATGTTTATTAGTCCTTAATAAATGTTGACATGTTTTAAACTTTACAACAAAACTCTCTTTTGTCATTTATAATGTTTAGTAGTCATTAATAAATGGTGTTATGCTTTACACTTTACAATAAGGCTCCCATTTGGCATTTATAAATGTTTATTAGTCATAAATAAATGGTGTCATGCTTTACACTTTACAATAAGGCTCCCATTTGGCATTTATAAATATTTATTATTCATTAATAAATGGTTTTATGCTTTACACTTTACAACAAAGCTCCGATTGATAGTTGTGGATATTTATAATGCATTTCTGAAGTACAATTTTATATGATAAAAAATATGTTTACAAATGCTGATTGTGCTTACAGGATAGTAACTTAGTCTAAAATGTTTAATATAGCAACTCTAGATGAAATATATAGGTGAACACATTTGGCTCACTATTTGGCAAGAAACCGGTCAGTTTTTTTCCTCTTTCTCACCCTTAACTAATGCATAATAAACCATTAATAATGGTTTATAAAGCATTTACAAATTAATTAATAATATAGCTATAAACTATTATTAGCATCTATAAAGGGGAGCCTTATTGTAAAGTGGTACCCATTTTTGTGTGTGGGTATTTCAGATCCTGTTCCAAAGATGATTCTGCCTTGTCTTTCTGCCTGCACACTGTGCCAGTAAGAAGCTGTCCTGTGTCTCCCGTTCTCTTTGAGGACATTCATCTCCTTGTGGCCATCACTGTGCTTTTCATACTTTATAAAAACAAAGACATCTGATGCTGGTACATGTTAGATGCTGTTCTCTAGAGCACACCAATTCTGCTTTGCACTTTAGATTGGACTGCTAACTTTAAAATAACTCTTTCTGAGCCTGAAGTAACCCATTCCCATGGCTTCAGTGACTCATATCTGGACTTAATTAATATTTATACATACTGTTTATACATATTGTGATCAATCAAGGCCGCTCTCGAGATTCATATTTCACTATCTGACAGTTAGTGTGAGAAAAGTGTCAGAACACAGTGCCACAGAGTTTATTCTTCAAATAATATATATATATATATATATATATATATATATATATATATATAAAAAAAAAAAAAACACCCAGCACGCCCCTGCGGGCGGTTTATCCTTCAAGCTCGGGTCCTCTACCAGAGGCCTGGGAGCTTGAGGGTCCTGCGCAGTATCTTAGCTGTTCCCAGGACTGCGCTCTTCTGGACAGAGATCTCCGATGTTATTCCCGGGATCTGCTGGAGCCACTCGCCTAGCTTGGGAGTCACCGCACCTAGTGCTCCGATTACCACGGGGACCACCGTTACCTTCACCCTCCACATCCTCTCGAGCTCTTCTCTGAGCCCTTGGTATTTCTCCAGCTTCTCGTGTTCCTTCTTCCTGATATTGCTGTCATTCGGAACCGCTACATCGATCACTACGGCCGTCTTCTTCTGTTTGTCTACCACCACTATGTCCGGTTGGTTAGCCACCACCATTTTGTCCGTCTGTATCTGGAAGTCCCACAGGATCTTAGCTCGGTCATTCTCCACCACCCTTGGGGGCATCTCCCATTTTGACCTCGGGACTTCTAGGTTATACTCGGCACAGATGTTCCTGTACACTATGCCGGCCACTTGGTTATGGCGTTCCATGTATGCCTTGCCTGCTAGCATCTTGCACCCTGCTGTTATGTGCTGGATTGTCTCTGGGGCATCTTTACACAGCCTGCACCTGGGGTCTTGCCTGGTGTGATAGACCCCAGCCTCTATGGATCTTGTACTCAGAGCTTGTTCTTGTGCTGCCATGATTAGTGCCTCTGTGCTGTCTTTCAGTCCAGCTTTGTCCAGCCACTGGTAGGATTTCTGGATATCAGCCACCTCCTCTATCTGCCGGTGGTACATACCGTGCAGGGGCCTGTCCTTCCATGATGGTTCCTCGTCTCCCTCCTCTTTCTTGGGTTTCTGCTGCCTGAGGTATTCACTGAGCACTCGGTCAGTTGGGGCCATCTTCCCAATGTATTCTTGGATGTTCCTTGTCTCATCCTGGACTGTGGTGCTGACACTCACCAGTCCCCGGCCCCCTTCCTTCCGCTTAGCGTACAGCCTCAGGGTGCTGGACTTGGGGTGAAACCCTCCATGCATGGTCAGGAGCTTTCTTGTCTTTATGTCAGTGGCTTCTATCTCCTCCTTTGGCCAGCCTATTACCCCAGCAGGGTACCTGATCACGGGCAGGGCGTATGTGTTGATGGCCCGGATCTTGTTCTTACCATTCAGCTGACTCCTCAGGACTTGCCTGACCCTCTGCAGGTACTTGGTGGTTGCAGCCTTTCTAGCGGCCTCTTCATGGTTCCCATTTGCCTGCGGGATCCCCAGGTACTTGTAACTGTCCTCTATGTCTGCAATGTTGCCTTCTGGTAGTTCAATCCCCTCAGTTCTGACTACCTTCCCTCTCTTTGTTACCATCCGACTACACTTCTCCAGTCCGAACGACATTCCAATGTCATTGCTGTATAGCCTGGTAGTGTGGATCAGTGAATCGATGTCTCGTTCACTCTTGGCATACAGCTTGATGTCATCCATGTACAGGAGGTGGCTGACAACTGCTCCGTTCCGTAGTCGGTATCCGTAGCCAGTCTTGTTAATGATCTCACTGAGGGGGTTCAGGCCTATGCAGAACAGCAGTGGGGACAGAGCATCTCCTTGGTAGATCCCGCACTTGATGGTAACTTGTGCTATGGGCTTGGAGTTGGCCTCTAGTGTTGTACGCCACATCCCCATTGAGTTCCTGATGAAGGCTCTTAGGGTCCCATTGATCTTGTACAATTCTAGGCATTCCAGTATCCAGCTGTGGGGCATTGAGTCATAGGCCTTCTTGTAATCAATCCAGGCAGTGCACAGGTTGGTCAGTCTGGTCTTGCAGTCTCGGCTGATTGTTCTGTCTACCAGTAGCTGGTGTTTTGCACCTCTGGTATTCTTGCCAATTCCTTGTCCCGCTCATGTATTGACCCATGTGCCTGTTCATCTTAGCCGATATGATGCCTGACAGGAGCTTCCATGTAGTACTGAGGCAGGTTATTGGTCGGTAGTTGGAGGGGACCGGTCCCTTCTTGGGGTCCTTGGGGATCAGGACCGTCCGGCCTTCAGTTAGCCATTCCGGGTGTCTCTCGTTAACTAGCAGCTGGTTCATTTGTGCTGCCAGACGCTCGTGGAGTGCAGTCAGCTTCTTCAGCCAGTAGGCGTGAACCATGTCGGGCCCTGGTGCTGTCCAACTCTTCATACTGGAGACCCTTTCTTGGATATCTGCCACTGTGATGGTTACTGGACCCTGTTCAGGGAGGTCGCTGTGGTCTGCCCTCAGATCCACTAGCATTGCCGTTATGGGTTGCATCCTTCTCCCATATGCTCTTCCAGTATTGCTCCGTCTCCAGCCTTGGTGGTGCTGTTCTCTTATTGTTCCCTTGCCACTGAGAGTACACCTTTGCTGGTTCTGTGGAGAACAGCTGGTTTATTCTCCTGCCTTCTATCTCTCTGGTGTACCTCCTCAAGCGGCTGGCCAAGGCTGTGAGTCTTTGCTTGGCAGTTTCCAAGGCCTCAGGTATGGACAGCTTGCTGTATTTCTTAGGCACCTTATTTGTCGCACCTTTCTGCAACTCCGTTAGTTGGCTAACCTCCCTCCGTGCTACTTTGATCTTGCCCTCTAGCCTCCTTCTCCATGGAGGGTACTGCCCCTTGTGGCTGTTCAACTTGTAACCAAGCATCTCACTGATCACTGCTGCCGTATTGTAGATCAGCTTGTTAGTGTCGGTAATTGTGGTTGTAGGTATTGCCCGTAGTGCTGCATTAACATCATCTAGCAGACCTTCTGAGGGTACTTCACGTAATCTTGGTAACCGGCTACGGGGGATCCAGGTTTCAAGCTTGGCCATGATCCTATTTTTCAGGTCAGTTCCTCTCGCACTCAACGATCCTTCTCCTATCGCACTTGGGGCTATGTACCCAATCTCGGGTGGGGGTGATGATATCTCCCCCCTGACCTGGCGTCCTGACTCCTCCTTGCCGTAGCATTTGTGTTGTACCTCGTCAATCTCTAGCTGTGAGAGCAGTCCCTTCTTTCGAATGTTGGAACACTGAGCTACTAGTTGTTTCGCCGTCATTGTGGATGTTGGGTATCGAAGAATCCATAGGTCCCTCATCCTATTCATGTAGCCCCTTCCGCCGGGGTTACTTGCGTAGTAGCATTCCAACAACGCCCTGTTTTCGTCCCTTGCCCACCGATGCCTTCTTGTTCCAGTAGCCCACTTTTCGTCAGGGTGCCCTGGTTCCTCAACACCTGACGCGGACCTTGTTGATCCGGGCGACGTCCGAGCCGGCATGCCTTCATATTTATCTGTCTCGCTCATGTCTGCGGTAGGCTTGCTTAGCATAGGGGGTCTAGCCTTAGGACCCTTACTGGATACAGACGCCCCAGGCAGGAATCGAACTTGCGATCCTCTGTTCCAAAGGCGTGTAGTTTAACCACTACGCTATCCAGCTGCTATATATGTATGTATATATATATATATATACACGTATGTGTATGTATATATATATATATATACACGTATGTATATATATATATATACACATATATGTATATATATATATACATATATATATATAAATATATATATATAGAGAGAGAGCGAGAGATAGAGAGAGAGAGAGAGAGAGAGATGGATATATATATAGAAATACCACAAAGTAACGGACCACATAAAGTTAGAGAGCAGGGCTTCCAAATCAGCACAAAGACTGTGTGCAGAAAGCCTCGTGGTTTGGTTTCCACTGCTGAGATGCCTGTGTAAGTGTAATGTGTAGATGAAGTAATTTTTCTAAATCATGTATGCTTCATTGCCAAAAGTAGCTATTCGAGTATTAAATTCGGGTTTTCCAATAACTTTCACAACCACAGGTGCATAAAATCAAGCATCTAGACATTCAGACTGCTTCTACAAATACTTGTGAAAGAATCAGTCACTCTCAAGAGCTCAGTGAATTCCAGCGTGGTGACTTGTTTACCACCCGTGCAACAAGTCCAGTTGTGAAATTTCCTCACTACTCAATATTCCACAGTCAACTGTTAGTGGTATTATAACAAAGTCGAAATGATGGGGAATGACAGCCACTCAGCCTTGAAGTGGTATGGATTAAAACTGGCATGCCGCTCAAGTATATATGTGTGTGAAGGCAGACGAGTGAATACTTTTGGCAATATAGAGTACTTCAAGTGCAAACACAAATTACAGCAAAGCAAAGTGTTTCTTGTGTGAATATGAGTGATTTTTTTGTTTTGCAGACAGTGATCCTGTACTTCGTTAACTAGTTTTGGAGTAAATGCCAATTAAGAGTAATTTTCACAGTTTGTTTCTGCACAATTCTACCAGAAACTTTAAACATGAAAACGCTTGAGAGAGTCAGACAGATGATTTCACATTTGACTCTTGAATACTTTGGTATACAGAGGAGTTCCAGGTCAACTTAATAAGTGCACGGTATCCAGGTCCTGTGGCTGCAAAACAAGCCCAAATGATCATAATTCTACCACCGTGCTTGACCATTGGCATGAGGTATTTAGATAAATGTTTCCATTCATCTTTCAAAAGGACATTGGGCCTCATTTAAAAAAAGGTAGTAAGGCACAAATTGGTGCATAAATCATGTATACAAACATTTAATGAACAAATCAGTAATTTTGGACATGTCTCCTGTGTTTATTAGATAATTTCATTTAACTTACAGAAAGAAACAGTACAGAGTAGCAAAATGTATTTAAAAATGCATATATTATCCTGTAAAATGTTTACTATTAGCTCAAAATGGCCAATAGAGCGTGTCAGTTCTGTGTAATAATATCTGTACTCTGGTGCAGTATTGTTTCACGTAGATAGTGAAGATAATTTCAGTTCTATGGGTTAGTTTAATTTACAGCAACACATCATCTCTTATAAAGCAAAAGCATAGTGGCTGTGCTGTGAGGATGTCTTTATGTTTATGGGGATGTTATCATGGCCACAGAAAACCTGGGATACATCAAGGAAAGGTTTTCCTTGCTGAACTATTAAAGGAGTTATCATTAGAAGCTTCACAACATATAGCATCTCTTATTAAACACAAGGTGATTAAGAAGAAATGATTTGTCAGTTGAGATGTTGACTTGCTGATTTGCTATTGCTACATCATCTGATCTCAGAATGGTATATGCCTATTGTTATTTTATATTATTTCTATCCGCAAAAACATCCCTTCATTTCCCATGAAACAAGCGCATAAACCTTTGAAACGTTTTTAATTCTGAAATGAAATTCTTCCAATTTAAGGTATTCATACACTTTTGGCAGTGTTTATAGTTTTTTAATTGAATTTTAGGCTTTGGTTTTGATGCTTTCCACAATTAAAGGGAAATATGTTGAGTGGTTTATGTTGCTGAATTTCCAATGCACTGCAAAAGACCTGCCTAGTAAACTTTGAAAAGCCAAGATCCTGACATAGGCCACATGTGGCTCCACAGAAGGTCTGAGATCATGCAGTTTTCATAGGCCTGTGTCCTTTGATTTGCTAAAATCAAAGACATGTATACATCAGAAGAGGAAGGGAGACTGAGAAAAACAAAGACACAGAGGTGAAAGAATGACGAGTGATAATACATTTGAGATGGAACAAGTGAGTGAGGCAGCTATTAAATTATTCTCTTTTGATTTACAATAATAAAATCATTTGATCACTGGAATATGTCCCCTTTTTTTCGCCCCAACAGAAACTGTTCTTCTCCCTCCTAATGTCTTCTACTACAGATCTAAGGCTTTGACTCCAGGCGAAAGGGGACAGAATTAAGAATAAAACAATATTTGCTCCAAAGTTAGCACTGCTCAGCCCTGGAGGATGAACTGTAGCTGTATATTTGACTCCAAAGCCTTAAAGAATATGTTTCCCTTCCTTTAGAGCCACTCGAGATCCTCCTGTATGACCTACAAAACAAAGCATGCTGCCAAAAACCATGAAAGAATGAATTTAATTGAAGATAATTCAATAATTAGAATGTCAGTTTGCCTTGAAATCCTCAACTTCAAAGAACTCCTTTTTATGGTTGGTCATTTCATTTGAATTCATTATATTTTGTAACAGGAAGATTTCGTTTGAAGGGTTATTGACAGTGTTTGACAAAAACTGATGTAATTGTGTGTGTGTGCCTTTTCTTATTTTCTTATTATCACTGGATTGCATTTTGGTGTCAGCTCCAGGCCCAGACATCACTGCCCAGAGTAACTGGGCATTGTAGTTTTCATCAAATATTACTCAGATTCAGAGAGTTCATATAGCTCCAGCATGGTATATGTGAGATAACTTCTTACCTGAAATTCAGGTAAGAATTTCAGGTAAGAAATTCGGCAGGGGTCGGCAACCTGACACTCAGACCGGCGGCCGCCTCGGGTCTCTCCTCCTCCTGCCTCTCCTTCCCTCATCCACCCGCTGGCCTCTGTGGAAGCTCCGCCATAGCCACCACCAAACAACTGAGTTATTTTTACACATCGGCCAGCATCTGGCACATCCACCACACCTCTCATTGTTCATCACGTTACAAAAAAAAAGAAATATCATCAGCCCATAAAAACGAAAAATCACCAAAAAAAGGGCCATAGTATGTGGCAGTGAAAGAACATGTTGACCTGAGTATTGCAGTAGCACACTGATGTGCTATTAATAATTTTTTTGTAAAACAATGGAGCTCTACGAAACAGAAGGAGAAGCTAAATCAGGCTTTCAGTACACAGGCAGAATTTAAAGTACACAAGGGGACGAGTTATAGCAGGGTCCATTAACTGCAGTTTTTGGTCTTTACATGGTCATTGCTTATTCATAAAATCTGGACTATCAACAAATGTGTCCAGAATGTCAGGTTCAAACTGTTCAATATCAGTTTAATTATTATAGCCAAACCTGAATGATGTAGGGCATTGGACTGAAAATGAAGCTGTCATAATTCAAGACAGCTGATTATGTTGTTTAGCATAGTGTGCCATTGTGGATTAAAACCTATATTGTATCCAAGATGCCTTGTAATGTCACAACAGAAAGAGTAGCAGTGTAGAATTCATGTCACGGTCTACCACAGTGATCCCTTATTTTTGTGAGAAAGGGGTGGAGGTGGTGAGGGAAATAACCCAACAACATCTAAAATCAACTGTAAAATCAATCCAGCAAAGCATCACTGGGTTCCACCCAGCCTGCAGTCTCCACCATTTAGTCTCTGATGTGGACAACAAAAGACCCATGCTGCAGCAACCTCACAAGCCTGTGAAGGGTTGCATGATGATCTGGAGATCAAAGGCAACTGTAATCATTAATAACATTGACTCCCTCCAGACAGATCTAGCTGGTTGAGTCTCTTCTCTTGTCTTTCTGTCACTTTGGATGAAAGAAACTGGGAGTGAATTTGGACTTTTGAGGGGGTGAAAGCCTACCCCTGGAATGAGGCTTGTGTATAACAACACAAGAGATTCTTAGTGAAAACTGATGCCTAAAGAGGCTCTTTTTGTCGTGACTGTCTTGTTTTTATAATTATTGGAAGCCAAAATTATAATTAAAATTTGATTAGCCCACACATTTACCTCAGCTGCTATTGTCCATGTACATTGTTTTCTGGAAATCATTAGCTAACACCTACGTCCTAATGACATTATGCATGCTGTGAAAGTGAACTGTCACGATTTATAGGACAACAGTGTCCCAGTTCTGGTGAGATTTTGTGACTCCATAATTGCTTAACCTGTAATAAACAAAAATGTTATTTAGTCTGAGACCTGCATTAGCATCATACAAACTACTGTTCATGCTATTAAATGAAAACAAAAGTAATGGTAGGATAATCTCTGAGAATCAATTAATTCCATTAGCATTAACTATGCGTGTTGTTGACACTTTTTCAGCATACACTTGATTATGAAATATCCTCACAAAGGATCAAGAAAGTACCTTGACACCAAGATGACTCGTTCCACACAAAGCACAAGGTTTGATCCTGGGTATACCACATTTAACAGCTTAGTAATTTACTTCCTGCAGCACAGACAGTTTTATTGGAAGCAAGAGAGAGGTCTGAAGTACAAAAGCAGGTCAATGACTAAGAAAAGGAAGCGAGAAAGGTGGCCCCTCATTCAGCAACAGAGACAAGGGAGCTTGGGAGAAGGCGAGCAGTGAGCCTTATAAAAAGACTGTGCTGAATTAGCATGCAGCAGCAAAGAAAGTAAGATGGAAAGAAAATGG
The DNA here is from genome assembly GCF_057382185.1 of Mchenga conophoros. Classification (NCBI taxonomy): domain Eukaryota; kingdom Metazoa; phylum Chordata; class Actinopteri; order Cichliformes; family Cichlidae; genus Mchenga; species Mchenga conophoros. Next base: position 15,000,401 of record NC_140527.1, on the reverse strand, counting down.
AAAGAGAGAAAGAACAAGAGAATGAGAGAAAGGAGAGGTTCTCTTTAACTGAGTTTTATAAAAACCTTATAAAAGACCTCTGTGTCTTTCCCACACAGGTCATCACAGAAAAGTCCTTTCCACTTGAAAAGGAGTTGGTGCTGAATAGACTCGAGGTCCTCTTCAGTTTGATGAAGAAACGTTTCTCCTTTTATTGGAGGAGGGCCAGAGACTCAAGTTCAAGAGAACGGTAATGAAGAAAAGACGGGTAAAGAAAGAGCAAGATGAAAAGAGTAGAAGAGAAACTGAAAAGCAAAAGAGGAAAACAAGAATCACAAAACTGGAAAATCTCAACAAAAGTAAAGAGAAATTGGACATAAAATCTATTTCTTCATTTTTCCAGCAAAGCCTTTTTTGTGACTGCAGCTTGTTACAGGAAAGAGATTCAAAAGTAAAATTTAAAACTGTATAGCGTAGTTGCAGTTATGGGATAGCAGAGACTTTGAGAATATGCTTGGCTGGCTAAGAATGTGGTTTCACAAATTAGAGCACCGTGAAATTTATTTTAAAAACGTATTTGAATGCACCACACATGCACACCCTCACACAAACATTTAACGTGTTCAACATTGCCCATTCTTCCAGTTGTACACATTTTCATGCATATTTACTTATGCGGACATACAGGTCTCCTATCCCTTAAAAATTTGCATTAAACACCTTATAACGACAGGGAACATCCATTTTTTGACATTTAAGGGACACATTTGTAGTAAAAAAAGATGTCCTGAATGACTGCAGTGTGTATGAAAGCCATTTCATGAGATTTGACCTGATGGAAAATGCTTTGTAGATCACTAATGATGGAAAATGGTGGCAACATGGTGTGCAAAGCCTCTTTCGCTTTGTCTCCTTTCTTGGCTGTGGAAGACATGTCAAGAGCAAGCATTTTGACCTGACAAAGGGCCATTCAGATTTAAATATTTTACCCCTGAACGCCCACCCTGAGTTTATCTTTCAGATGATGTGAATGGCAGCATCCTTTTTGAAAAACTCTTTCATAAGTTGTACTTTTCAGTTGGTTGGAAATGTTAAAAGTGGACACAAAGTTCCCTCCAACTGAAAGCTTGCAAAGCAACAAAAAGACAGAAGCGGGGGTATGTGATATGAAATGACATGAAAATGGAAAAGGGAAGAATCTGTAATTTGGTTGGAAATATTTGCCTTTTTTTCCTATCATCTGCTGCTTTAAGCTCAAGAAACGCCAGTAACAGCTAATGCTGCATGCATGAAAGTCATGTATTACAGTCTTTATAAACATGCATATAGCCACCATGTCACCCAGTGGTATTGCACTCTACTTTTGAACCTGTCATCATGTTGTGTTTTGGAGCCAAAGGTGACAAATGTAAGCTAAGCTAAAGTATCACATAATGCAAGCATGCTAGGTTAGCAAGCTGTATTAATATACTCCACAGGTACAAAACTCAAACATGCATATCTGCAACATACTTGAAACATATTAGAATTGCAACTTGTTGGATGGTCTTTACTAGACAGTAAACAATATTATTCATCAGAAAATCTCAATAGTGGAGGTTACAAGCTCATTATCTCATCTTAGTATAGGTGATTAGTACCTGTTGACCAAACCAGTCTTCAACTTTTAGCCTTGCCAGGAACCAAAGGCATGAATCATCCACTGTTCAGTATGAATGGGGGAGTCAACATACTGTAGAGCAGGGGTCGGCAACCCTGGGTTAACTGATGGCACGACCGTAGCTGGACTGGCCATCGGCCCACCGGGCATGATTTTTTGTTTTTATGGGCTGATGACATATATATATATTTTGTAACGGCATGAACAATGAGAGGTGGTGGATTGGCCAGATACTGGCTGATGTGTAAAAATAACTCAGTTTGAAGGATGGTGGGTATGGCGGAGCTTCCACAGAGGCCAGCGGGTGGATGAGGGAAGGAGAGGCAGGAGGAGGAGAGACCCGGGGCGGCCGCCGGTCCGAGTGTCAGTTGAACTGTATTTCAGGTAAGAAGTTATGACCTGCAGTCTATCTGGGTCAGATATAAACCAAGTTTAGTACTGCGTGCTAGCTAGCATGATGGAGTTTCTATACAGCTGGGTGGGTGCTGATAGTGAACTTTATTTTATTCATAAGGTTAGTTAGTAGAGTTGCCAAATGCTCCTTAAAAAATGGAATGGTCCCTCATTCAGAGAAAACATTACAGGTTTTGTATTGAGCTGAGAAGGAATGCAGTTTGTCCCGTACTTTAGCTATAATGGAAAAAGACACAAAGCTGGATTTATTCTGTGTGTTTACACTGCACAGCTGCCTCTTCTTCTCTCATTCTCTCCCCTCCCTCTCCTGTTCCTACTTCAATCATAAAACTGATCAATCATCAGCTGATTGGCTTTTCTCTCTTGTTTGTCTATCGCCCACTTTGCGCCAGAAAGAGGAAACCAGCGGATGTCACGTTAAACAACAGCAGCACATTTAAGCTTGATGAGCTGTTGTTAAAATTTATTTAATATTAATCTCTATTATCAGCTGATGTTTGCTGGAGCCACAGTAAATGCTGCTGCTCATGATATCGGTTTGGATATGTGGTGAGAGGGAAACATGAAGATGAAACCAGGAGATGTCCTTACTGAATCATCAGAGCTGAACAGGTGATGGAGAAACAGGTTTACCTTTTAGGTGACATGAATGAGTTGAATCAAATCAAATCAAATCAAATCACTTTTATTGTCACATCACATGTGCAGGCACACTGGCACAGCACATGCGAGTGAAATTCTTGTGTGCGAGCCCCACAAGCAACAGAGATGTGCAAACACAACAACACAAACGAGCAAAATACAAGAATGGCCAACCTGAAACTAATAAATATATGTACAATATATAATAGTGTATGCATTTCTGGATGTGTATACTAAATATTTTCCTACGTGTGTGTGTGTGTGTGTGTGTGTGTGTGTGTGTGTGTGTGTGTGTGTGTATACACATCTTTACAAATTAAATAGTAAAAAAAAATAAAATAAAATAATAATAATAATAATAATAATAATAAAATATATAAAATATACAGAGTTGAATATGTGCAAAACAAGTGGCATTTATATACAGTGTGGAGTGCATAATGTTGAAGTTCCAGTAGTGAAGCTGAGGTGTCTATGACGTGTTCAGCAGTCTGATGGCCTGATGGAAAAAGCTATCTTTCAGTCTGCTGGTACGGGACCGGATGCTGCAGAACCTCCTTCCTGATGGAAGCAGTCTGAACAGTTTATGGCTGGGGTGACTGGAGTCCTTGATGATCCTCCCCGCTTTCCTCAGGCAGCGCTTCCTGTAGATGTCTTGGAGGGAGGGAAGCTCACCTCCAATTATCCGTTCAGAGCACCGCACTACTCGCTGGAGAGCTTTGCAGTTGTAGGCGGTGCTGTTGCCATACCAGGTGGTGATGCATCCAGTGAGGATGCTCTCAATGGCACAGTGATAGAAGGTCCTGAGGATGCGGGGGCTCATGCCGAATCTTTTCAGTCTCCTGAGAAAGAAGAGGCGCTGCTGCGCCTTCTTCACTGTTTTGTTTGTGTGTACTGACCACGTAAGATCCTCAGCCAGATGTACACCAAGGAACCGGAAGCTGCTCACTCTCTCCACAGCAGCGCCGTTGATGGTGATGGGGGTGTGTACTTCTCTGCACCTCCGGAAGTCCACTATCAACTCCTTTGTCTTTGCGACGTTGAGGGTGAGATGGTTGTCTTGACACCAGTGGGTCAGGGCGCTGACCTCCTCCCTGTAAGCCGTCTCATCACCGTTGGTGATTAGACCCACCACTGTAGTGTCGTCCGCAAACTTCACAATGATGTTGGAGCTGTTAGTGGCTGTGCAGTCGTAGGTGTAGAGTGAGTACAGGAGAGGGCTCAGTACACACCCCTGTGGAGCACCAGTGTTCAGTGTGACGGGGGATGAGGTGATGCTGCCCAGTCTGACCACCTGGCGTCTGTCAGACAGGAAGCTAAGGATCCAGCTGCAGAGGGAGCTGCTCAGTCCTAGATCCTGCAGTTTCCTGTCCAGCTTCGAGGGAACGATGGTATTGAATGCTGAGCTGTAATCTACAAACAGCATCCTCACATACGTGAAGGGAAGTTATGAACTGTTTCTGAGAGACAAATAACACCAGGATCCTTTTCTAAGTAGCTGACAGCTGGTAACTGTGCAGGGGCGGATCTAGCAAAGTTTTACCAGGGAGAAAGGTAGGACATTAACAGGGAGAGGGGGGCACAAAAAGTTGATTCTGTTCATCTGGACATAGTGTTTTGTGGGAGAAACATTAAGATTAAGGAACTGACCTCCCAGCCCATTGTTCCTTCAGTGGGCTGGATTCAGTCATAATGCAAATGTAATTTTTATAAGATTGGGGAAACCTGCAGTCAGCTGAGACTGAAGAAGTCACTTGGTTAATCTGCCTTTGTTAAAGCAGAAAAATTGTGTGTGTGTGATTTTATAGTGGCAAAAGCCTTTCTTAAAACAGTTTTCATTATCTGCAAAATTGCCATCCATGATTTTAATACCTACACTGCAGATGAGTGCTAAAGAACCTACCCATTAGTGATTTCTGCTGTGGCTCTATTAATTTCATTGCTTTTGATATTTAGCTTTTATAATTCTTTATTTGTTACATTCAGCTCAAAAGTAACTCACTTAAAGGGAAACAAACAACTAGATTTAAATGTGTTTTTTTTTAATCAGCCTTTTATTTCATTCATGTTTTATCACTGAATAACTAATAGGCAATAAAGTGACTGTTATAGCAGAATCTTGATTTAACCCATCCACAGTTCATAACACAAAACAAAATCATGGCATTTTGTAAGCAGTATGTTCAAAGGTTTTGCTCAGTATTATTTTCTGACAACAAGGAAAAAAGTCTCATGTTTCCAGTTCTTTTGATATAAAAAGTGGATTGGGCTAGTTAGTATGAGCAGTGATAGCATCACAGACACAGAAGATCACCACCTACACAAACTCGCAAGAGACAGACCATCAGAAGAAAAAGACATCACAGTGTTAAATACCCACTGCTGTAGGGTTTTGCTACCAACGACAGAGCTAAAACTCTACAAGATGTAACACTATACAGTAACCTTAAACCTATAATGATGCGGAGAATGCCAGGTTTAGTGAAATAAGAAAGATAAATCCTCATTAACTGTATTGCACCAGAATTTTTCACCATTGCATATCCCCATATTATCTTATCTATTTTTGCCAAGCTATAATTAGGTTTCCACTTCATCCCTGCTGTATCTGGACCAAAATAGCTATGCTTTATCCTTTCTAAATCCCCTTTCTTTCTCTCATTTGTTTTCCCATTTTACTGGCAATTTATTCCTTAACTCTTTTATTTCACTCACTTTGCCACTTTGTCAGTTCTTTTTTTTCTCCTCTGTATGAAGATAAAAAAGACCATGGAGTCCAGATGTAGTAATGATGTGAAGACGAAAATCATACACGACTGCCAAGAGGATCGCACTTCTGACTGTATCATAAAAGCATATTTGACAGAGACATTGGTTTTGCCAAATTAACTTTTGACGATGAGAGCAATTTCATTGATGGACTCATAACTTTTGCCCTAAGAGAGTGACTTTCTCACGTTAGGATAAAAAAAAAGATCTACATCGTCTATCAAAAGGATGATCATTAATATGCTTTAGTGGATTCTGCAGCCAAAATACCTTATTTTAATGTCAGGGTGCAGATAATCAATCAAACATTTCATTCTGGTATTTCACTCTTCCCAGCACACCCTATACCATTTTATAATAATGATGCTATATGTAAGAGCAAAAACAAGTGAGGAAGCTGGCAGTTTTAGCTGGTTTAAGTGCTGCTATTGCTACACTGTAAAAACGAAAGAGCCCCAAAAATTCAAAAATCAAACTTGATGTCACGGTCTGGCTGGCAGACCGTGGGGAATGTTGTAGAAAGGACCCAAACGCTGGACTTAGTGCAATGAACAGTGCATTTATTTACAGTGGGGGTAAATGTACACCACGCAATAGGTCTCCAGAGTGCTCCTTCAACTCCTGTGTTGTGCCTTCTCCCAAGTGCTGGTATTCCGTGCTCTCTGCTCCCGTGCCTACGCACACCCTGTGCGTCCTGCAGTCCCGTGTTCCGCTCTCCTGAGGGAAAAACAACAGACACCGCCGTTATGGCACCAACTCCAGCAGGCATACACTGACTAGTACTTTAAACACTGACATGGAGTCTAACTCAACGATCCTGTGCCGGAGGAAGCTCCATCTCTCTGTTAAGTAGCTCCCCCGACGAGCCCGATCAGAAGCAGGTGTGTGAGAACCTAGGCGTGACCGGCAGCCGGCAGGGCCACACCCATCAGGCCTGCAGGTGGCTGTCCTTCGTCCTTCAGCCACACCCGCAGACACCCACACCTACACACCAGCATGGAACACAAGAACACCGTGCAGCAAACATACATCCAATACAATAATAACAACAATAACAATAATGGTCCACACTGTTCACGGACCCAGAGTCCCCGGAACCGGGTCCGTGACACTTCATTCAATGCACTCTTGATTGTATTGAATCAAGAATGTACAGATTTAAACAAAAGTTTTGGACATCTGCATTTTCTTGTTCATGAATTTCTTGTTGAGCATGCATCAAGACAAACACAGCATACAATTTCCTGGACCTGTCACATCTTAGGCACTAAACATGGCACAAGCATATAACAGGATGTTTAAAGGAATTTAATTATTTCTCACATCTGCAGCATTCAAGTCCCCTCAGCCTCTGTGGTAAAGATTAAGAAATATTTTGAAGTAACCATTGCCAGTTCATGAGGGTGTTGACTTATACCCACTGTGAAACTGAAACTTCTGAAACATTGTGTCACACCCATGTCACATCTTCACCATCTGGTGAAATCGTTTGTCTTTTTTCACACAGGTAAAGTGAAAATACCTTAGAATAATGGAGTTTATTTATTGTTCATGATGCAGTCGTGCTCAGGCTCATGGTATAAAGACCATTTTCATGTTGTTGGTTATACCTTCTTGCTAAAAAAATGTTGAGGTATCAGCAAAAATTGTCGCCGCACAATTAAGGTATTAACCTAACTGGTTTTGAAACACTGTTACACCCCTAGCATCCAGTGTTTTAACTGTTCAAGTACATTTTTAGGGAAAACTGAAAATGTACTTGTTTCAAGTGAAACAGTTTTCTATAAATAAATAAAGCTACAAATATATATTTAAGGGTAAAGAAGACATGCATACTAAAAGCTTGTGTGTGTGTGTGTGTGTGTGTGTGTGTGTGTGTGTGTGTGTGTGTGTGTGTGTGTATCTGTCACACAGTGGAAATTTGTGTGCTTTACAGTCCGTTTTATCCTGATCTTCGTGTTTATTTGTATGCGTAGTATTGATTTAATTTGCATGAGTTTACTCTGATATTTATATTGCATATTTTTAGTGTTTTTGCATGATATTTTTTAATCCACTGTAGACTGGTTGAACAATAGACAATATTAGGCACCTGTTGAGGTGTGGGTGTGCCCTGAGGCAGCCTATCAGCTGTTCGAACGGACTTGTTAAAAGAAAAGGGCAGGCAGAGACTCAAAATGAGTTTTCCACTGTTGTTTCGCCGGGCGCAGCTTTTTTGGGGAGGGTCGCAGCGGCTTCACGGAGGGCGTCGCTGGCCACTGTCTGTCTGCTTCCAGGGATGTGCGATGGGGGAGGCTGCTATTGCAGTGACTGAGAGACTTGAGTTGTACGTATTTTAGAATTATTTTTGTTTTTTCCTGCTCTCCACCTCTGGAATAAACTTTGTGATTAAGACCTTCTCAGGCTCTGTGCCCTGGGTACCAATTCACTTGCTCCCCCCTTGTATTCAAAGAACTTCCTGGTGGGAGATGCACCAGCTTTAGTGTCTACATATCCATACACTTCAATGTCATGTGAACAATGACTAAAACTTAGGCATCGACTCAAGTTGAAAATAAAATTGATTAGTTCCTCCCAGAGAAGTGGAAATCAGATGTGCATACTCCCTTAAGGTAATGCACATGCATGAAGGCATTAGCTAAAAGGCTTCCTCAAGAGGATAATTAGTCTTCTGTCTTCTTCTTCTGTATTAGCATTCTGTGCAACTCTTTTTTATATATACAGTACATATACTTGTATAATGACATGTTTTATGAGAACTATAGACTGAGACAGATTTGAAAACTTTATTGAAATGAAGAATTGCCAGTTATCATTTGATAATTAGCTGACTCATTCAAGTTGAGTCAGCTTTAAAGGAAACGTCATACATGTTTTGTTTGGTAGAGATGAGTATTTGCATTATTGCAACAGGACAACAGTGAAACTAACATTTATTTATTAGACAAAATAACACAAAATCACCCACCAGAGAAAGTAGTCATCCTCAACACAGCAAAACAAATGTATGTATGCCATGAAATTACATTAATAGGCACTGTCTCCCCCCAAAAATTCTTTTTGCAACTTCTTGCACTTTGAAAAGCATCACACAAATGGGACATACATTATAAGCATTCATTTTCATCAAATAGTAATAATTTTATCCTCTTAACATCCTTTTATTCAGGGTACCAACCTACAATTTTGGCACAAAGGCTTCACACATTTCTGTATCGTACTAAGCCTCACTCTCACCACCACTAGGGAAAACTAAATCTATTTATACACACAGGGCTAATTAGGGGAAGTGAACACAGCTGGCAAAAATACACAGGTGCAAACAATCAAGGTAATGAGACAAGAGGAAGTAAAACTGAATACAGCACACGCAAGACAAATGACTACTAAACTAACAGGAGCTAACTAACAAATAAAAAGGCTAGACATGTCTACGAACAGTAACTTTGCACTAACGGGAATAAAACCTGTACAAGAAACATAAAACTAAAAGGATGAAAATAACTAATAACAGAATAATTAAAAACTAATTTAAAAAAAGATCTCTCTCTTAGTACTTATATATGAACACAAAGAGACTTTAAGGCGATCGGCACAGTGATTCTACTTTAGAAACACGAACAGGTAGAAACTGTTTGCAGTCATGACAAACTGCTTATCCATTTGTTAGTTGTTGAAGTTCAGGTTCTGGCTGCTGGGCTGGGGTCAGCATACGCTCAGTATATCCATACTGATCAGAGAAAAAAAGGAGATTATTATTCGAACTGAAATATGTGAAAAAACCAGAAGAGACTCTTGAGAGCACGAACCTCTGCTCAAGCAAAATTTTTTTTACTAAAGGTAGCATAATACATGTTTACTTTCATTACACAAAAATTATACATAAGAGTGGGTGATGGATAATAGGTATTGATTTGCAAATAACTGTGCATGAAAAACTTAAGCTTGTTATATAATATAATACTACAGTATATTTCTAACTAACCAGGCAGCACATTGTCTTCATTTTTGGGGTCAACCTGAAAGAAAGGCAGATGGATGGAAAATATTCAGTCATATTTAGAATCCCCATATATCAGTATCAGTTCCTGAATGTTGCCAATACAGAGAAATACAGAGAAACTTTATATAACCTATACTTCTATATATATGTTGTCAAACCAAACAGAAACATATTTTAAATAGCTCTATATAGCATTATTATCACTTTGACCTTAAGATCAGTCTATTTGTTTTGAAGGACAGATCAGAGTTCAAATGTGACATGATGTTTTGAATCATTATATGGTACTAGCTATATGTGGACAATATACATCACACTTGTAAGAATCATAGTTTCTAAGTTATAAGGCTTTTTGTAACTTGTCAACCAATTAGGCTGACCATGAAGACTGGGTGGATATAAGCCAAACTTCTACACCTATAGAATTCATTCAACACTTTTTGAGCTGTCATGTTTACAGACAAAGTGATGACATGCAATCAAAAACATACCCTCCTTGAGAGAGGTAACTATTGAGAGTCACCTTTGGCTTTCCCCAAAAGTTTTAGGGTTAATGATTTTGGCCTACAATAAAAGTCATGATTGGCTACCTACTGTATTCTGAGTCTTTGAGCGCATTAAAGTCTTACAATTATCAATGATTAATATCATTAATAGTTATAATAAAACAGCTGCTAATTTTATTGGAGGAGAACTATAATTGGGGGAACTGTTATGTTTACTGAAAAATAGAGAAGGAAAAGATTTAAATAATTTCAGTTTTCAGTTGATTGCCAGGAAAAATTATTTAGTTTATTATTGATAAAAGAGGGAAATTAATGTCTAGACGTGTAGTTCACTGGCTATGATAAATGCGTGCACACTGTTCCACATAGATGAAGAAGAACCATTCAATCCACAATGTACTTTTCTGTAGGGTTCTATTAACTGAACATATCACAACTATGGCATGTCAGTTTAATTGATCAAGGAGGAGTTAAATACATACAGTGCCAGGAAGCATCCCAAAAAATAAGCCAGTGATGACCTTATCGCCCCTATTAGCCCTGCCTTAAAATCAATATGTGAAGTTGAGGGAATAAGGGGATTACTGCCATTGTTATAGGGCCTGTGAGGAGCTGCAACCAGAGAAAAGTTGAGCTAAAGTTTCTACAAATTGCTTTGGGATTATTAAACGGATCTGGTGGGGGGCCTTCTGAGAACAATATTTCTGAGAAGGGGAAACAAGAGAGGAAAGTGAGAGGGAAAAGAAGAGTGAGAATGAAAGAAAGACTGTGATAACATATCTTTGGATCTGCTGATAAGAGCATCCATGCCTTGCTCCCTTTATTCTGCTTAGAGACTTAATTAAAGGACCTCAAAATAGTGGTGACCACACCTGGCCTGATTAGAAAGTAAGGTTATTAATCTAGGTTTCACATCAGTTAAAGAGCAGGGGAGTTGCGGAAAGTCTCCAGCATGCTAACTTCTGTCCTTGTTTTATAGTATTTTTAAATGACTGGTTTAATACAGCACCACGCTGATTCTGTAATTGTAAATTCAGAAAAACAAGGCTCGCCAGCATTTTAATGTATAAAATATCACAATGTTTAATGGCTGACACATCCATTAAATGGTGATTAGTATTCAAAAAGTGCAATCCCCCCCACCCCCACCGCAGACACCCCCCCCCCCCCCCCCCACACACACACACACACACACACACACACAAGTAACCTGTGGTGTTACTTTCCCCTTGTTCAGTGCCATCCATCACAGAAAACACCGCTCCATCTCCTGCATTTACAATCTTGCAACCGCAGCAATCCAAGCATGTTTTGCAAAAAGGGCTGAACAAGCAAGTTATACATCTAAATTAAAGTGTGATCACTGCCAGCAACATTGGGGTCAATTCTCTTGAGTTCAGCAGGCATGTAGGTGATTAATGTGTCTCAGAGATAAAACTGTAAATGAAGCACCTGACTAACAGAAGCTGATAGCTGTTACTGCTGAGCGAAGGCTGCGATATAAAATTCAAAATTTCACAAAAAAGGATTATGATTGGCTCAGATAAGACCTTTTTTCTTTTTGTTTCACACATGATGACAACTAAGAAGGACGTGGTAGCACTTTCATGACATCATATTGGGTAATAGATGTACCTCTTCTAGGTGATTTTGTTATTACCTCTGCCAAAGATGTTATGTGTTTGGTAATGTTTCCAGGCGTGCGTGTGTGTCATTCTGTATGTAAACATGATTGCTCAAAATTTGGAATCAGACTTTGTGGGGTCATGATAACAACACATTAAAAGTTGGCTTACATTCACCGAGGTCTTCAAGGTCAACTAAGTTATTTACTGGTCAAAAATGTATGCATTTTCAATATAATGAATCAAAATATCATCTCACACTTGACCTCTTCAAGGTGACTACATTGATCTGAAGGTCAAAGTGATAATAATGCTGTATAATGCTACTTACAACATGTAAGGACACAGAGAATGATATATGCAGATTCTAAATATTATTATTATTAATAAGATATTACTATAATATTATAATCTATTATTTTATTCTGACTTTGTTTTGTGGATTACAGTCACAATCTGAATATGTGTACAATGTTCCTGAATAAGTATACATTTTTTTGAAAAACAAAATAAACTTGTGACCAAAATAATAAATAATTATGTCAAGTATGCTAACACGGGTTTCAACAGGGCAAATAACAAAAGCCTGCACTTTGTTCTTTTTAAACGCACTTTAGGAAGTTTTTGTAATGGAGCAAAAAAATAAAATGAATATATAGAAAAGACAATGGTATTCCCTTAAAAGTAAATACTCATCTGGAGGAGGTTCCGAATGCTTCTTTTTTATTTCTTTGCAACCCAGGTGTCACAAAGGACTCTCTGTCAGATGTATCATTATGAACAAAATGTAATATGGCAGCACCGCCTGTGTGTTGTGATATATGCCATTTTAGAGTCCTGTCCATGTTGATTAGAGAGGTGGAAATCAGGTGATTGTAAATACTGACCACTTATTAGCAGTCAAAAGAGTGCTTTAGGTGCTTGGCTGGGGGTATTTCATTTGTTTGCCTTTTGCTTTATTGTTGGGGAAAAGTACGTTTTATTAATATGCTTTTGTTTGTTGATCTGGGTGTCTCTCAGCTCTGAAGATATTAAAGTGCCACTGAACCTTGATTACTGTTGTGCAACTGAATGTTCTTGGGAGTAAGAAAGGCCGAGGAGTCACACAAAGCAATAAAACCAACTGCTTTGGCAGTGATTCCCCCACTTGTCCCATGATCTAATGCACAGAGTCACACAGTAAGTCCTGTATAGTTTCCCCAGACTGGGGACTTAAGATCTTTGTTTATCTCCTGTAAAAAGACAACACAGGTTCACTTAGGTTTAGGTTTTTAAAACTTTGGGTTTGTGTTCAAACACTCCACAACAGCAACCAAGAACAATAAAAAATGAGGAGATGAGAGTGATAGAATCATCTCACTAGTGCAACAGCTCAAAGAAAAAATATGCAGAAATTACAACATAACATCAGTAAAGTTGCTTTATTCTTTATAAAATTGGTGTGAACAGCAATATTAATTTGAATTTAAATTTAAAGATAAAAGCTGGACTGCTTAACATAAAACATCGCATCACACATTTGATGGTAACTGATGGTATGAGTGGGAAGGATAGAGCAGCATATAGATAGATATTTTGTAAGGTCCTGAATGAGAACATAACACTTACAGTGGGGCAAAAAAGTATTTAGTCAGCCACCGATTGTGCAAGTTCAACCACTTAAAATGATGACAGAGGTCAGTAATTTGCACCAGAGGTACACTTCAACTGTGAGAGACAGAATGTGAAAAAAAATCCATGAATTCACATGGTAGGATTTGTAAAGAATTTATTCGTAAATTAGGGTGTAAAATAAGTATTTGGTCACCTCAAACAAGGAAAATCTCTGGCTCTCACAGACCTGTAACGTCTTCTGTAAGAAGCTTTTCTGTCCCCCACTCGTTACCTGTATGAATGGCACCTGTTTGAACTCATCATCTGTATAAAAGACACCTGTCCACAGCCTCAAACAGTAAGACTCCAAACTCCGACATGGCCAAGACCAAAGAGCTTTCGAAGGACACCAGGAAAAGTATTGTAGACCTGCACCAGACTGGGAAGAGTGAATCTACAATAGGCAAGCAGCTTGGTGTGAAAAAATCAACTGTGGGAGCAATCATCAGAAAATGGAAGACATACAAGACCACTGATAATCTCCCTTGATCTGGGGCTCCACGCAAGATCTCATCCCGTGGGGTCAAAATGATCATGAGAACGGTGAGCAAAGATCCCAGAACCACACGGGGGGACCTGGTAAATGACCTGCAGAGAGCTGGGACCAAAGTAACAAAGGTCACCATCAGTAACACACTACAACGGCAGGGAATCAAATCCCGCAGTGCCAGACGTGTTCCGCTGCTGAAGCCAGTGCATGTCCAGGCCCGTCTGAAGTTTGCCAGAGAGCACATGGATGATACAGCAGAGGATTGGGAGAATGTCATGTGGTCAGATGAAACCAAAGTAGAGCTTTTTGGTATAAACTCAACTCGTCATGTTTGGAGGAAGAAGAATACTGAGTTGCATCCCAAGAACACCATACCTACTGTGAAGCATGGGGGTGGAAACATCATGCTATGGGGCTGTTTTTCTGCCAAGGGGACAGGACGACTGATCCGTGTTGAGGACAGAATGAATGGGGCCATGTATCATGAGATTTTGAGCCAAAACCTCCTTCCATCAGTGAGAACTTTGAAGATGAAACGAGGCTGGGTCTTCCAACATGACAATGATCCAAAACACACCGCCCGGGCAACAAAGGAGTGGCTCCGTAAGAAGCATTTGAAAGTCCTGGAGTGGCCTAGCCAGTCTCCAGACCTTAACCCCATAGAAAATCTGTGGCGGGAGTTGAAAGTCCGTGTTGCTCGGCGACAGCCCCAAAACATCACTGCTCTCGAGAAGATCTGCATGGAGGAATGGGCCAAAATACCAGCTACTGTGTGTGCAAACCTGGTAAAGACCTATAGTAAATGTTTGACCTCTGTTATTGCCAACAAAGGTTATGTTACAAAGTATTGAGTTGTATTTTTGTTATTGACCAAATACTTATTTTCCACCCTGATTTACGAATAAATTCTTTACAAATCCTACCATGTGGATTCATGGATTTTTTTTTCCACATTCTGTCTCTCACAGTTGAAGTGTACCTCTGGTGCAAATTACTGACCTCTGTCATCATTTTAGGTGGGGGAACTTGCACAATCGGTGGCTGAATAAATACTTCTTTGCCCCACTGTATCCCATCTCCATTTTTCTCAACAGTAAAAAAAAAAAAGAGATAAAAGTTTTCTGTGGATTATAACCTTTTATTACCTGCCACCTGCTTTCAAAGGTCATTCAAGGAGGTTCTCTGGAATTAGTGTCTCTAAACCAGGTACCATTAATTTGAATTAAAGTACTTTATTGTTCTCCTAAATCCTGTAAAGGGGAAAAAAAAAAAAAAAAAAAAAAAAAAAAAGCATATCATAGCTTCCATTCACAGAGTAGAAAATCTTCCACTTCTGGCATAAAAAAAAAAAACATAGAATACTGTTTTAAGGCTATAGTGTCTCACATTGTTCTGTCCTGATGTGACAACAGTGAGTAGGGAATAACAATATCTGCTTGGGGATGGAGACGTCTCGATGTCACTGTGGAAAGTTGCATGTCCTATTTTTCCTGTATTTTCAGTGTCATGATCTGGCTGTGTGGCAGGCAGGAAATAGGACCCAAACGCAAACTCACAGGAAAACAGGACTGAACTGAAAATACAGCTTTATTGCTGACAAAAGATAACAGCGATACAAAATAACATGAAACTAAACTGGGAAGTACTAAGGAACGGACTTACGAGGAAACACACGGAGGGGCACACAGTCATGAGGGAGAACGCGATATTGAACTGAGGGAGACATGCACATAAATACACAGAGGGTTAACGAGGGAAGTGGGAGCACACGGGGAACACAGCTGACACAGATAATCATAACGAGACAGGGCAGGCGTGAACACAACATGACGCATACTGACGAGACACTGTCAAAGTAAAACAGGAAGTACACAGAGGTTCAGACAGGAGGAGAGAGAGCACAGACATAACGGGCTGGGGAAAACATTAAATGAAACACGAGGGGAAACGAGGGCTCACAGATACACAGAGGGGCACACAGGGGGTAGTCAAAAAAGGAACATCTTTAACAGAACCTAGGAACCACAGCATACGGAACAAAATTACAAGAAAACTAAGAATGCTGGGCCAACATGGCCGAGGACCATGACATCACCCCCCCTCAAGGGCTGGCCCCCGACAGCCCAAACCCGAGAACCAAAACACAAGACAAACAGAAAACAACCCACCCAGGGCCGGAGGCGGGGGACCAGGATGCAGGGAACAAAACCAAACAAAAGACGAGGAGCATGAACCAAAACTGAGTCCACAAAGACACAAAAACAGTTCAAAACAGGGAGGCAAATTTCCAAAGAGGTCAGAAGGTCAACCCGGAGGGGCGACAGCACAAAAGTCCACAGTTCGGCTGTTCCGGGGGCCGGCCACGTGAAAAGTGGCTGTGGCGGCAGAACAGATCCGGAGGCCGGCCGCGTGGAAGACTGTGGCGGCAGAGCGGGTCCGGAGGCTGGCCACGTGGAAGACGGCGGCGGCTCCCAAGCGTCGGGTGTACTGGTTGAGGCTTGGTAGGCACAGGACCAGACGAGGCAGGAACAGACGGTGGCGTGGCAGCCACAGGCGAAGCGGGGGCCGGACCAGGTGAAGCGGGGGCCGGACCAGGCGAAGCTGAAGCCGAGGCCGGACCAGGTGAAGCTGAAGCCGAGGCCGATGCCGGACCGGGCGACGTTGAAGGCGATGCAGAGGCCGGACCGGGCAATGGCTGAACGGGCCCCTCGGACCCCCAAGCGGAGACGAGGGGGTGCTGGCTGGGCTGACCAGAGCCCCCAGCGGAGACACGGAGCGGCTGGAGAGGTTCCTCTGAACCCCCAGCGGAGACGAGGAGCAGCTGGAGAGGTTCACCTGAAGCCCCAGCGAGAACAGACTCAGAGCCAGCTGGTGCGGAGACCTCTGGCTCAGCGGACGCTGACTGTAGCTGCACAGGGCACGCAGTCAGCTTGGGATGCAATGGCTGGGGCTGTGCAGGGCAAACAGTCCGTCCAAAGTCCGTCAGTACCACGCAGTCCTCAGCTGGCGAAGAAAGCCCACAAAGGCTTCCAGCTGAGGTTGACAGTGTCTGAGCGGGTTGCTGAGCTATGAACTGAGCTGGTGACAGAGGTAATGACAGAGCTAATAATGACTGAGCCGATAACTGAACAGGCAATGGAGTAAGACACTGAGGTGGTAACAGAGCAGATGACTGAGCAGGTAATGGAGCTGATAACTGTGCTAGAGACTGAGCTGGTGACAAAACAGGAAACTGTGCTAATAACTGAGCTAATGACTGCGCTATGGACAGAAGTGCAAGTTGTAGTGGTGGTTGAAGTGATGGTGGGTCAGCAGGTAGTTGAACTGGTGACTGAACAGGTGACTGACTCTTGGCTGCTCTCCTCCGAGGAACAGGAACGGGTGCTGGGCCTGGCCGAACACCAGCCATCCCCACCCGAGGAACAGACACGGGTGCAGGGACGAGCTGGGCTCTGGCTGCCTTTACCCTGGGGGCCGGTGTAGGTGCAGGAGCTAGCTGGACCTCTGCCGCTCCCACCCGAGGAACCGAGACGGGTGCAGGAGTCGGCAGGGTCACGGCTGACCTCACCCGGGGAACCGGAACAGGTGCAGGCAAAGGCTGGGTGTCCATCGACCCCACCCGAGGAGCAGGTACGGGTGCCGGGATGAATGGAGCCTCTGCCAGGTTGGGGACAGAAGCAGGGACCAGCTGGATCTCAGCCACCCTCACCCGAGGAACTGATACGGGTGTGAGGGAAAGCTGGGCCCTGGGTACAGGAACTGGAGGTGGAGAGCGAAGCACAGGAACAGTAACAGTCACTGGGTGAACTAAGTTATTGGTGCCAAACTCAGTTTTAGGAGATCTAGGTTTAAAGCAAGCAGGTCCTAGGAAATCCACTGCTATTAAACTCTCCGTGTTAGCGCTAGCGGTCCTGGAGGAGGTTATCTCGGGGACAGTCACCGAAGCAGTTTCAAAACAGAAAACATCAACAACTGTCTCTAGAGGAACGGTGTGCTTTCTAACACAGGTCAGAGAAGGAAGAACGCCAGAGACAGTTCTTTTCAGAATCGAGGATGGAAGGACAAACACAGGTTGAGAAACAAAGTCAATCTTCAAACAGTCCATAGGTGAACCGACTCAGCAGGCTGACTCTGATCTAACTGGATGGGGAGCCACACAGTCCAGGGGCAAAGTAACACCCACAACAGTTTTCACAGCAACAGGTTCAGAGGAGTAGCGGACAGGATCAAGCATGCGTTGTCACAAAACTTGACCTGATCAGGCAACTCTTTAACGCTTAACCCCAGTCTTTCGGTTAGCTTAACAAAGGAAGCGACCATCTTGTTACCGCTCACTCGAGAAACTGAATGATTAATCACTGGTTGTGGACCTGACTGGGCCCCACTGGACATGTCAAAAGACAGAACGGGTTGACACATGACAGTCACTAGAAGGAGCATCAGTTACAGAACACTCAGTCTCAGATGGTTTGGCTGATAATGGTGGTGGTGTGTGGCTGAGCTCAGACTGGAAAACCTCAGAGTGTACAGGCTGATTAAAACAGTTCTGCGGGGCTGCAATGCTGGTAGCAGTATGTGGGTGAGTCTGGTGTAGGATAGCAGTCTTTGGTTCAGCTAACTCTACGGGTGAAACATTCATACTGGCTAAATCAAAGGAAACACTGCGAGCATTACAAGAATCTGATGGCTCAGAAACGCAAAGATCACTAGTGAGAGCTACGGGTGAATAATCTGACACTGAGGTGCCTCGCTGTATAGTGTCTCTAGAGTCCAAACACACAGTGGCGGAGTTATCCGATTCAGGCAACACAATGGCGGGCAAAACAGAGTTACTCACAGTGGTGGAAAAGTCATGAAGTCCGGGATCAGAAAACTTGGGCTGAGTGTGTGACGCACAGTCACTCTCTCCCACAGGTGCAGCCCGCACAGCTGTACTGGCGCGACGCGGTGTGAACGCCGTTTTCGCCGAGAAGGGGGAGGAGACGAGCCGGGCCGCGAATCCTCCAACGGACCGGGCGGAACATCCTCCGACCCATCATACTGGAGCGGCAGCTCCGGGCGGATGCGTACGGTGGAGACGAGGAAGTCCTGGATGTGGGGGTGTAGCGCGCCGAATAGCCATGGGAGTCCGGACACCATCCTCTGTAAACGGATGGCTACGGTCTCCCGATACTCTTCTCCTGGCAGCGCTACCCACTTCACTGTGTAGATTAAATCCGCCTGGAGCTCAGCGGAGGGGTTGTGAGCTGCTGGGTCCATGTCGTGGTCGCGTTCTTCTGTCATGATCTGGCTGTGTGGCAGGCAGGAAATAGGACCCAAACGCAAACTCACGGGAAAACAGGACTGAACTGAAAATACAGCTTTATTGCTGACAAAAGATAACAGCGATACAAAATAACATGAAACTAAACTGGGAAGTACTAAGGAACGGACTTACGAGGAAACACACGGAGGGGCACACAGTCATGAGGGAGAACGCAATACTGAACTGAGGGAGACATGCACATAAATACACAGAGGGTTAACGAGGGAAGTGGGAGCACACGGGGAACACAGCTGACACAGATAATCATAACGAGACAGGGCAGGCGTGAACACAACATGACGCATACTGACGAGACACTGTCAAAGTAAAACAGGAAGTACACAGAGGTTCAGACAGGAGGAGAGAGAGCACAGACATAACGGGCTGGGGAAAACATTAAATGAAACACGAGGGGAAACGAGGGCTCACAGATACACAGAGGGGCACACAGGGAGGGGGTAATCAAAAAAGGAACATCTTTAACAGAACCTAGGAACCACGGCATACGGAACAAAATTACAAGAAAACTAAGAATGCTGGGCCAACATGGCCCAGGACCATGGCATCCAGCTTGAAAACAAACACACTGAAGCCTTCAGTAGGGTCTTCCTTTGCTCTTGAGCACTCTCAGTCCTTGGTGGAGTGGGTGACTTTGACATTTTGCTGCATTTAGACATCTTTGCATCATATTCTGTCTGCAGATTTCTCAGCTGCCAATCCTACCTTCTGCCATATCCAAAAGATGTATTTACTGAATTTGGATCTTATGACTGAAGAGGCCACTGAAGTCCACTGAACTGCTGTTCATGAGCTGAGAGAACAGTTGGTTTGTGACATGGTGCAATATTCTGCTGCATTAGAAAATGGTTCACTTATGGCCATAAAGGGAAGAGATCCCCACATATTTGGGTTCCACTTGCTGGAGTGGCAGTATTTATTTAAGCATGAACCTGCTGAATAGCACCATTTATAAGATGCATATTTGCAATTATTTGCTCAACACTCTGTGACAAATAACAGAGCAATACAATCAATTGCCTTTCCAATGATTTCCTTGTCCCGTGATTAAATACACTCTTGGACTTCAACTGGTAGTCTTTGTTCTGCTATGTTGCCTTGGTGAGTTTGGCATAACAGCCCATGAACCAGATCTCTAACTGATGCAGGTTTGGGGTAAACTTTTACTTATAGTTGATGTTGAGTGGAGACGAGCTGCTGTTCAAAACAGTGGAGTGTGATTCTGTCAAGCCACAGGATGAGAAACAAACTGCTGATGAAAAACTGTTAGATCACCAGCCGAAGCAGACTGGATTGTTGGCATAATGTTTGACTCCTTGGATTCATGCTAACACAAATGTTGACATCCATCCATTCGCTTCCGCTTATCCTTTTCAGGGTCGCGGGGGGCGCTGGAGCCTATCCCAGCTGTCATAGGGCGAAAGGCCGGGTACACCCTGGACAGGTCGCCAGTCTGTCGCAGGGCTAACACATAGGGACAGACAACCATTCACACTCACATTCACTCGCATATTCACACCTAGTGGCAATTTGGATTATCCAATTAGCCTATCCCTACAAGCTGCATGTCTTTGGATGGTGGGAGGAAGCCAGAGTACCCGGAGAGAACCCACGCAAACACGGGGAGAACATGCAAACTCCACACAGAAAGACCCCGGCCTGATGGTGGGATTGAACTCAGGACCTTCTTGCTGTGCGGCAACAGTGCTAACCACCGTGCCACCGTGCTGCCCCAAATGTTGACATAATCATATTTAATCTTTCTGTCTAATCAGATCAAACCGTTTCCTCAGACTTTAACTATCCTTTTATCTTCAGTAAAGCTGTAAATAGTATTTACCACACTGGCAGCTCCAATCAGTCTGTCATGTTCCTCTGACCATTACAGATGATGAATAGAGCTCCTGGGATTTCAGAGCTACTCAAATCAGCCAAGTGACTTAGATGTTTGTTTGTTTGTTTTTTTGTTTTTGTTTTTTGCATATGTAGGTTTCCTCACATCTGCAAAACTGTCTGTTCATACTTTCACATGATTGGCTGATTTAAACACAAGTAGGGAGGTATACAAGTGTTTCCATCAAAGTGCTCAATTAACATGAATTCCCCACGAATAACGCCATTGCACTTAAAGACTAAAGTTTGATCTTTTATAAAGTTGTTCAGCTTTAATAATAGCTTTAATAATTATTTCCTATCACGTCTCTGAACAGTAGACTTTAGTCAGCATACAGACAAAACCCAAACTTCATCCATTGCTAAGCTACACTTTAGTTTCCTCAAAGCAGACTTTTGATTATTGCATAACAGAGGCTATTGCCAGTGCTTTTCATATATGTGTGTTTGCAGCTGTGCACAATGAAAATAAAGTACCTTACTGTACCTTTAGAGGTACAGAGTCTCACAGGTAAAAGATACCAGACACAGATAACAGACCCATTTCTGTAATATATCCATATACCTATATTATTGCTAATATATATTTTGTAATATATCTATATCATGGCTAAAGCACTTCTGGATGAGTGCAAACTGCATTTTGTTGCCTTGTACTTGTGACAAGTGCAATGACAATAAAGTCGAATTCCATTCTATTCTATTCTATACCAGGAGGACACAGATCCAGCCTCAGGGGGTTCACAAGCACAATGTAGTCCTCTTACCAGTCCCAAGACTAGATGAATGGGAGGTTTGCGTCAGGAAGGGCATCTGATATAAAATCTGTGCCAGATTAATATCCTGTGGTGACCCTTGGGAGAAAAAACTGCAGCTGAAAGTACCCATCTCATAAACTCCTCACATCCACCAGATCACCACTGATCCCGCTAAGGTTAAGGGTAGGTTAGCTTTTGTTTCAGCCACATACTAAAGTCTTATGAATTACGGTACACACAATTAACTCAAGGTACCATAATTAGCCTTAGGGGGGACATTCATGAACATTACACTTATAGGGACAAAAATTGACTTTTATTGTATCCCTACATTAAGTACACTAAGTGTACATGCATGTCAAAACAAAGTGGGAAAATACAGAGCTTTTAAACTCTTTGACTCTAAACTGCTTTGACTTCCTTAAGGCAGGGATTGTCAGTTTATATAGGACTTTGAGTATATAGATATTCTGGCAGGCGTGGGTGGATTAAGACAGCAAAGCAGAAGATTTGATGAGAGGAGAAAGTTGAAGTGAGTACATTAGAAATGCCGAGTGATGAACAAAACACATTTGCCTTCCACCAGTACCCCTGCTGCTCATTTCTGTTAAAACTGTACAATTGTACTTCCTTCTTTTGGACCACTTTTCTTTTTCCCCTTTTCATCAGTTTTTCTGTTGCTTGCTACAGTTCCACTTACTATCCTCTACCATTACTCTAAGGCATTAGCTTTAAAGGATGGATGGATGGATGGATGGATGGATGGGAGGGCAGATTCTTTCTGTTCATGCTGAGGCCACTGTTAGACTCTTGCTCTCACTGCAGTGCTGTTTCACAGCAGGAAAGGAATGTAATGTGCTTTGATCTCCTTTTTTCCATTTCTCACCCTCTCTTGTTGATACTCTCTAAGTATAGATTGGCTCTGTAAAAAATAATCCTAGGGTTTTCCCTTCAACCTCAGTCTATCTGCTTTATAAACTTTCTTCCCATGCGATCTCTTCATCCATCACAATCTCCCTCTAATATGATTCCCCCTCTTTTCTTTATCTCTTCTTACAACTGCAGCACATCACCACAGACTGGGATGCACACTTTAAAAGACCCGAGGAAGAATTTCCAGTATTGACTTCGGTCCACCATCATTTTCCCTCTCTTCCTCTACAACCATCCACCCCTTAATAGTCCTAACCTTTGGGCTTGTAAAGGTCAGCATCCATATTGCAGGTGCTGCTGATGCTATCAGGGGGTTCCTGGTGCTGCAGCATCAGTGGTGTGTGTTTGTGTAAATTTTGAAATGATTTCTAGAATATACTTGTGATGACTTGTGCTCAGTGGCTAACATTAAATTGATCATACAAAGGGGTAGGCTGCTTTAAAATGGCATACCACGTAATTTGCACTAAAGCAAGATGAACTATAAATGTGTTGTATAGCATGTACGTTGTCATTAACAAATTTGTCAATTTCTCCCCACCACCACATTTAGTTCATAAGAATAGTTTTTGAAATTATACTATTAATATAAACAACTTATTATACATGCAGTACATGTATGCCCTGGATGGATGGAAGGATGTAGTGTTTAAATAAACACCAACCCTATTTTCTCACTCTAAAACATGGGATGCTGTTGTTCATGTATACTACCTTCACCCCACAAACGCGTGCATTAAACATTTTAGCTAATCAAATGATATTCTTTTCTTCTTTTTTTTTTCAAAGTCAGAGTGCAACTCATGTAGAGTGTCAAAGAAGGTCTAGCAATGCTGGGTTTTGTTAATGCCCTGGAACAGCATCCTTCACTCTTCTTTTCATTCATGCGCTACACTGAGGCCAGGCTGGAAGCTGATCCTGTGGAGAACATCTGCCATATGTAGTTCAGTTCACCTGGCAGAATTCAGGCCTCAAGAGGAGACTAAAGTACTAAGCTACTGACAAGACTGTCTGCTTTATGGTGGAGATATTACATGTGGTTGAAACTGAAGAAATGAGCATTTGTATGATAGCAACTAATTATAATGGCATTTTGTCAATGTATTCTCGTCAAATATATATATATATATATATATATATATATATATATATATATATATATATTTTAACCCTTGGATGCACAACCTACCAATACCTACACTCTTCCACGAGTGGGGTCATAAATGACCCCAAATAGAAATAATGCATTTTGCTACAAACTTGGTTGTTATTCTTCAAAATCTTTAAAACAAAGAGTTGTAACATTCTCATATTTGAGGCATTCCTCATAAAACATGTTTGTGACATGAGGCACTTTGCATTTTTATTTATTTTTTCATTAATTTTAAGAAATTGCAGTTTTTCTATCGCTTGTATCACTTTTGTATGCTTGCTCTGCATATACTGCAGAAGCTGGGTCTTCCCTCTGAAAGGCACAAGTTGTTCATCCACTGTAACGCAATCACTAGGGATGAATTTCTGCCTGCAGTTGACCAGGAACAGGCCCCATATGTAGCAGAAAGCTGCCATGTGGTTTGTTTTCAGTCGGTAGGCTCTGGTCCTCTTGTCATCAAAGTGCAAGAAACGGTCAATATCTTAAAATCTTTGAATTGACATAGTGGCCTTGTACAATGGGTTATGCAGAGGACTCCCAAAAAACTTGTACATCCCAGTTCTTCTCACTTCCTGCAAAAATGGTCAATCAAATGAAGGCCAGGAGCTTTTGTTTGATTACATTTTTCCACTCTTTTCCCCTGTCTGTGGCTACTCTTATTGCCTCCATGTTTGTGCATGTCAGCACCTCTTCTGTTATATTATCAGACATGAACATCTTCCATGCATTTACTGGGGAGAAAGTACTAAACCCAGGTGCAAGCCCTGGCTGACTAATTCAGAATATTGTGGCCAGAGCAGTAAGAGGGGCTCATTCTGTTAGACTCAATATCCATTTCCTCTTCAGAGGACTCCTCTGTATCTGACTAGTCTTGTTCGGGGGGATGGGGGTGACAATAGTCTGGGTCCTCTATATCTGAGATGTCAAATTCTGAGTCAATGCCTCCGATGGGCTCTTCATCCCATCCGTCCTGGATCATTTGTAGGGCAAGGTTCACAGCTGGCCTCATAGCAGCCATGTTACTTTAAATATTAAAAAAAAAAACATCAGAAAGTACAATGTTTGAAATGCACAGAAAACTATAAACAGGGCTGCACATAAATAGTCCGCAGGTGCGCATTTGCTGTCAAAATAAAAGACGCGCACCAGATAAGAAGTTGGAATGTTCGTTTGCGTACATTAGATGTTCTGGAGGAGGACAGACATTTGTTCAGAACTCTTAAAGATGTCGAAGAAGCAAGCTCCGTAAGCAATTACTTTGGTATTCCTCCACCGCAAAAGAAGCGCGTATTCTCTGAATTTCCGGGAATACTTTTATTTTGACAGCACACCTGAAGACCACTTATGTGCAGCCCTGACTTTAAATCGTGTATGTTACTGTGTAAAAATTAATTCTTGATCCATCAGAAGTGTAAGTGGGACAGTCAGAGTTGCTAAGAATGAAAGTTTCATAGAAAATTCCATAGGAACTGCTTGGGGTCATTTTTGACCCCACTTGTGGAAGGGTGGGGTAGTGATACAAAAACTGCATTTTTTTAAAAATTAATGAAAAAATAAATAAAAATGCAAATGGCCTCATGTTACAAACATATTTTATGAGGAATACCTGGAATATGAATATATTACAACTCTGCATTTTAAAGATTTTGAAGAAAAACAACCCATGGGGTCATTTTTGACCCCACGTGTGCATCTAAGGGTTAAAAAAAACTTTTCTTTTTACATCCCCAGACAAAAATGGAAATATGTCTTTTGAAGGCATCCTCATGTTTGCAACCACACTGAGGGGAAAATCTTTAAAAGATTAACAGCTGGTGATTCTAAGTCCAGCCATCTTTTTGAGTGATACCTAATTTTCGCCTGCAGTGGACCAGTTGACTGGTTGAGAGATCTCACTCTGTCTTCCCAAGTTTGTTAAATGAACCTCAAGATTGTCATCCCCACATCAACTGTGCTGGGATGTCAGTGTGTCATTAAACCGGTGCAAGACTTACTCAGACACTTGGAATCCACACTCTGTTCCACTATACTGTAGTCATATCTATGGCCTTCTGAGAAATATCGCTAGCTTTGTGTTAGTCTGCTGTCTGTCCAGATGGTTGCAAAGAGTAGTGTAAAGTAGTGTCCTCCCAAGACACACACTAAAATCAGCTGACTGCAGTGTGCAGAAAGAAAAAGGCATGTTTGTTTATTTGTTCTTCTATTTTATACACCCATTTTGCATATAACTCAAGTGTTCAGCTATGACTGAATGACTGAATTCTTCAGTGATACATGTAGATGTCACTGGTAAATCTGACAATGCTGTGAATGAGTGAATATTTTTTGAACCTTCATCTTCTTGGTTTTTTTTTTTTAGAATATATTCAGCAAACCCAGATACTTTGTGATTCTTCTGAGTAACAGCATGTGCAAAGCATACTATCTCCATGGACTTTTTTGGCATTATCGGTTAAGAGTAATATTGTTTTTGTTTTTTCTTTATTTTTTGGCTTCTCTAATTTCTTTCTTGTGAGAGTTTGTGAGACAGCATTTAGAAACTCTCTGTAGCCCTCGATAATTGCCCATGTGTTAAGCTGATGCAGTTGCTATTTCCAAAATAAGTGCATGTTACAGGTATTTGTACCAAAAATGCATTGCAAAAATAAAGAAAGGCAGTCTGTAGCAGGCCTATAATAAATAATCATGTGTTCAGTGAAAAAAAATCTATATAACTCATTGCAATTGCAAGAAAGTGTCCTGAAAGTAGCTGAAGTGACTAAACTAAATGAGTTAAATAAAACTATTGGAGCTGATTGATGATTTATTGAGGGAAACTATTCAAAAGTCAGTGCAAAACTTTGAAAACAGTCTCTTTTTAAATGAAACTGTCACGGTCCCCGTGTGTCTCTGGTTGGCCCACGCTGGCTACAGGTTTTGTTGTTGTTGTTAGTTTTTGTTTTTGTCTCTCCTCCTCCTCTCTGCCTGGGTGGAGCTCGTTACGGGCTCTCGCTCTTGGCCCACGCACCTGTGTGATTGTGTCCACCTGCTGCTGATCTGGCTGATTTCCCCAGCTGCTATTTAAGGCAGTGGCACTGAGCAGCTCACCGCTTGAATGTTGAACCTCCTGAGTTCGTGCTCTCGGCATTTTCAAAAAGAATCCCTTGTATGTATTTTTCTGTGGAACTAACCTTAACTTCTGTGTGTAGATATCCCTCTTCTGGACCAAATCACGGGACCTGCCCAAGTGTGGCAGCGTGTGTGGAGTTTTGGAGCGAGTGCGGCTGAAGAGGAGTGCGTGTGTGCGGAGGAGCTGTGGCGGTGATTGTGTGGAAGAGGAAGCGTGTGTGTGGATTCCCCCCCCCCCCCCCTTCTCTCCCTGGAGCCCTGGACCCCCCT
Organism: Mchenga conophoros; assembly: GCF_057382185.1. Lineage (NCBI taxonomy): Eukaryota > Metazoa > Chordata > Actinopteri > Cichliformes > Cichlidae > Mchenga > Mchenga conophoros. The sequence goes on along the minus strand of NC_140527.1, from coordinate 14,973,222 downwards.
CCCAACTCACTGTACATATATATAGCACTAAGGTGATCCCTGTTGTGAATAAATCTCCTTTTGTTCTCTGCGAAAGAACTGTCTGTGCGTGAGTCCGTTCAGTAGCCATGACAGAAACAGTTTTTGATTAGAAACGTTTTGATTAAAAAGTCTCACAGAGAACCCCAGACCTCGGGGTTCCCCCAGGTACCTCCTCTAACTTTTCCGGTGGAAACCCAGGGTCTTCTCATGGCAGCCAAAATATGTATTCTCTCAAGTGTGTCCTGGGTCTACCCCTGGGTCTCATCCTGGTGGGACATGCCCAGTCACTACAAAAAGCTTGCGACCATAGGTGAGGGTAGGGTCGTAGATCAACAGGCAAATCGACAGCTTCACTTTTCTGCTATTTTCTCTCTTCACCATGATGGACTGGCCCAGCATCCACATCACTGCAGCCCCGATCCATCTGTCAATCTCCCGCTCCCCTCTCACCCTCATAATGGGTGTCAAAGAACAGCCGTGATAGCTCATGCAACATCTACTAACATATGAACAAAAGCAACAGGCTAAATCCACAAAGAGCTGTAAACCTCTGAAAAATGTATTGCTGCTAAAAAATGCACATCATAAAATATATAAATTGAATCAAGTTCTTTTGAGGCAAATACATTTTCTTCTGCTGCTCAACTGCACAAGATCTCAGTGTTGCCCCACCTGCCAAATGGGGACTCTGAATGACCTATTAAATAAAAGTGTAATATCTTTGACACCTAGCGATACAAACGAGGATTTTACCAGCACAAACCGATACAAACTGAGCACTAGCCACCCAGTATACTTGATTTTATTTTTGGGGGCAAGTGGGTCACGTTCACAGACTGGGCTGCTCCGGTATATAATGGTAAACGTGCTCACAGGAACAGATTTATGAAATGAGTAATAGAAATTTTGGAGCATTTGAAATTTAACTTGTATTAAAAGAAACAGGATTGTTCTTAAGTTTAGACCATCTCTGTGCTACCCCTTTGCATGTGTCTCACTGTACACGATTAATTTTTTCTGTTTTTCTTTTTCTCTCAGGTTGCTGGTTGTGGAATTTGGAGCTGCGGAGATTTGAGCTGTGCTCCAAAAGTGCATGTTGAAGGTACCTAATGCTTTCATATTATTTACTTTTTCCTTAATACGCAATTTTACATTTTGAATTCTCTTATTTGGTCTTTTAGGTTATCACCACAGTTCCACTGCTGTCCACATTCATGAGCAGTCTTGACCAGTACTCTGACCAGTTGATGAAGATTCTACGAAAAAAAGGAGGGGAAACAGCGCGGCGGATGACAGCAGCGTTGTCTGCAATTTCCCATGTATTCTGTCTTGTTATGTTCTGTAACTAATAGATTAGTTGCAGGTTGATCTCAGGTCTGGTTATTAACCTGTATTTTTAACTTTCTTGGGTCATTTTATGCTTGTTCTCTCCTGCGTTATACTTCTCATCTCGCTTTTGGCTTATATTCTGGACTTGGTCCTGACACAAAGCAGAACTAAGTAACTCATGCCCCTAGAGGCCATAAGTGCCGTTGCTGGCATTGTAGCTTTTTTCTTTTCTTTTTTTTGTTACTCATTAATTGTCCAAAGGAATAATTAGCTACACTGAGAAAAGACAAAGGCAGACAACATTTCACATTTCGCCACAACTCAGTGACACAGTAGATTATTTTTTTCACTCAAACTTGGTATAAATACTGCAAATGTGGTGGTAGCCCGCATACCTCATATTAACGTGACAGTGTGTAGTTTTTTGTCATTAATTTTTGGAAATCTCTATCAAAATGTTTTTGATTCCTTTGAACAGTACTTCTATGCAACAACACTTATCTTCCTTCTTTCGGGTGGTACACCACGCTAAAGCTGCATTTTCCACGACCCAATGTATCGCAATCAGTGGACTCATAACTTATAATCTTTATGGGAATGAATTGGTAAGCTTCTCATTCTCTAACACAAAAAACTACTTGCTTGCAAAAAGCATGTTTAAAATTACTTAAACAATTATGAATTGGTTAAAAAACAATAAAAATTGACTTAAGTTCTGTGGGGGTCTCTAAAAACTTCAAAAAAGTAATTGCGCTGCATGTGTTGTTGTTTAGAGTTCCCGAATCAAAGTGAAGCGTGAATGCATCCTTAAAGCTGTGATTATATACCTGAATGAGAACCCTGAAAATCTCATCAAAGAGTACATGGTAAGTTTATTTTTAAAGGGATATTCCACCCCTCAGTAAAATTTTGACTGTCATAATTCCCAGAGTTTTGTAAGTTGAAAATTTTATTTTCTAAACAAGCCCAGGCATTCTCCTGTTCTGGCAGCAATCAGTTTTCTTTAAATTAGCTTACAACAATAAAGTGCATGGGAAATACTAGGATTTTGTTTCCATTCACTTACATTGTTTTATGCGAGACTAAAGAAAATGACCCTGGTCAGCAGAATATTGATAATATTATTAATGCATACTCCTTCTGCCCTCTGTCCATGTTTCATGTATCTTCTTCTTGGTTTTTATTTGGTGATAGTCTTAAATCCACATTTTTCTTTGGTCTGTTCTCCTCAATCTCATTCAGGGATATGTGTAATTAAGATAGTGTGGACCATTTTAACTAAAATGGAGTGAATAGATAGATGATGCAAGGACCAAAATACAACGGATTTAAAATATTTCTGTCCTTTTCAGGATTTCAACGTGATGGAAGCTGAAGAGCTTGAGAGGATGGATTTGGCGTGTTTATAAAATAATCCATGAAGGAGCACAGCCTGATTACTCCCTTGAAGATGTTGGCATCATTATCGAGAGATGCACAGTCTTGCAGGATCTTCACGATGTGACGAGCGGGTGTGCACTTTTGTTTGGGCTAATTTACTGCCTCAATCTGAGTTACCCAAAGCCACTTCGCTACACATTTGAGTTCTTCCAGAAGGTGCTCATGGGACTGGAAGACAAAAAACTGTCTAACAAAATACAAGTGCTGAAGAACAAACTCTGCCAAAAGGAGACGCAATGACTCTTCTAGATTGAAATGTCTCCCAAAATAAGTGCTCTGTTTTACTATTTAAAAGTTTATAAATATATATATGTTGATCCTTGTTTGTAAATATTTTGTCATAGTTTTTAATATTTAGGAGATTTACTCTTTTGATTGTGGAAAAGAAAACATAATTCAGAAACTGAGTTTTTGGAACTGAGGACAAAATTACGCAGATGGATATATTTTCTTGTTTCACAACATTTTCTTCAGTTTGAGTAGCTGTGGTAATTCTGCAGACTGTAGCCATTGCAGACCTACAACTGTAGATCCTGAAATCATCCTACTCCTCACTACACTGTCACTTAGTTGAAACTGGAAAGTTGTTTCAGATGTTTACATTTTATTTTACACACTTCATTTAATGTTGCATTATGCAGTGTTGTTTCCCTGTTTAAGCTTTGCCTCATTGAAGGCTTTTGTTCAAGTTGTTAAAGCAACACATTTTTTTTTTTTTTTTTTGTATTTACACTTCATATTAGTTCTCGTGTACCAGGTTTCCATTGTAGGTCAAGGATCTTGAGTGTTATAAATGTTAAAGTGTATGTGCAAACAAATGTGAAAAGGTTCTAAGGTTTTCACCTGTACTCAAGTTAAGTACTGGATTTTTGGTCTTAGCATTTAATTAAGAATATTTTGAGATTTGCTATATGCATTTTTTATTGTAAAATTTATTATATAATAGAAAACTTATAATTCTGAATCCGATTTTTGGAACTGGGGACTAAATCGTTTTTACCTTTTTGTGTCACTTAACTATTTTCTGTACTGTAATTGCATTATACAGTGATTTTTAAGTTGCTGTGGTAAATCTGCAGATCTGACTATAATCACAGTTGTATTGAATTTGACATCTTACGGCACACTACAATGTCACTTTGTTGAAACTCGGAAAGTTGTTTCCAATGTTTAAATTTTGGTCATGCACTTTAAGAATTTAATATTGCCTTATGCAGTGTTGTTCCCTGTAGAAACTTTGCCTTGTCAAGGCTCACCGTAAATAAAGTTGTTGATGCAGCACCCTTTTCTTGCATTTACACTTTATGTAAGCTTTAGTGTAAGAGTTTTCTATTGAAGTGCAAGGATCTTGAATGTTATAAATGGTAACTCGTGAGCAAGTGTAAAAAGGTTTTTGAGTTGTCACCTGTACTCTGTAGTTAAGTGTTAGACCTTTGCTGAAGACCTCTGAAAGGTCCAAACACCTAATTACAATGTATAGATGACGACTCAGGAACCTTTCTAGACTTGTTTTGTTGATACCTAAACATTTAGCATATAGATGAAACTATTAATTAAATCATAATTAATCAAATTAATTAGGTCCAAAACGCAATCTAAATGGTGCCATTAAATTCAAATTAATATTGTCAATTGAACCTAAAGCAATACAGTTAATAAAATGAACAAAGTGTTTAAATTCTAATTAATGGTGTTAAATAGTAACAATGAAAGGAAAGCTGTTGCTTTTATAGAACAATTTCACTTCTGATATACATCACCATTGAAATTGCAGATAACAACCATATTGATTTATGTTTAATTGACCAGGTTTTGTGGAAAAGATTGCCTTAACTTTGTCAATTAAATCCAACGTTTTATTTCTTAGAGTGTACCAGTACACAAGGAACAGTACAAATGCTTTTTCTTTGATATTTTTCCACTGCTGTGCAGACCCACAGGCACAAAAAAGTAAGTATGATGGAAGACATACTGTATAATGTGTGTGATATGTGTTTGCGCTGAAATAACCAATCATATATCCTATTTAGCTTCTCTTTACCAGGAGTGCGCTCTGTGCAAAGGCACTCAGCCAATTAGGCGACAAATGCTGCACAGTGCAGAACTTAATCCATTTTCCAAGGAGGCTTGCAGACATAATAACATCATAAAAGCACACACAGTAAAAGCCCATTAAAACAAAAGCTTGCTGTCATTAAAAAAGTCCTTTATGGAAGAAAGTGGCATGCAACAATTTGGTCTTTGCTGCCATCATTCATGTCTATTTACAGTTCCCATACTGTTCAGTAAGTGTAGGAAGCCTAATCATATATTCAGGGAAGAGGGAAAAGATGAATGTTACTGCTAAATGTCAAAATCCTGTTTATTTCATCATATGATTTACATTTGATTGATTTTTTCATTTAGTCATATTAAGAATATATAGGTCTTCCTGTCTTCTTCTTTAGTAAGAGAGGAAGATGAAAATGAGAATGAGAAGAAAAACTGAATGGTGGCAAAAAGACATGACATCCATTAATATTGTTCAGTGAGGAAAGCAGATTTTTAAAAGAAGGGAAAAAGGCATCTTGGGATACTTGAAAATCATATAGTCTAAAAACTGTTACAATCCATTAAAAGAGAGTGGGAAAGCCCATTATTATTCTTATGGCACAGTGGAAGAGTTTCAACCCCTGCTATGGCCAATCCAGGGGAAGAGCTTTCCAGAAATAAAACTCTGCAGGGAGCCGTAGAGTCACAGCTCTGTGAAATAATCTTCAGGGTAAACCATTCAACAATGCAGAGATTCTGAAAACAACAATATGTGAAATCACCTTTTTAAATGCAAATAAGGAAGAAAAATATTCATTACTATATACTAATCCCTTGTGACATTGATCCTTTATAGGTTTGAAAGTATACATTACAGAGGTAAATTTATATCAATTTAAAAAAAAAAAAATACTATAAGACAATCTTTCCACCAAATTGTGACTTTTTCACATGACAGGTGATTCTGTTGAGCAGGACTGTTCAGTGAGTTTAACTAAAAAACAAATGTGTGTCGTCTTATGTAGTGAAATACTTTATTGTATTATGTGCTCTTACACGGTGACCTTGTAACCTGTCCATGGTGTAGTCTAGCTGAGACTGGTTCAGCTGCTTGAATATGTATTGTGTTCCTTTTTGTAATAATTGTCTAAAGCTAAACAACTGTGGTGATGCTTCAGCCTAACTAGGCCTAAAAACTGGTATTATAACATGATAAAACAGCTTGATTTTCAGTGGTATTTTTTAAACTTTTTTGAAGGCAAAGCCAAATGATGTCCTACTGATGGTGGCATATGATCAAACTATATTTCATCTGGGAGAGCATGGACAGGTACCAAATTTTAATGGACTCGGAGACTTGTCTAATGCACATTGACCCATTAATTGTTGAAACACACACTTACACACTGTGTATTACCTTATTTCTATCTCTTCCTCTCGTGGCTGAGATTGGGCTTGTATGTGTAACACTGGTGGTGCAATATTAGTAATGGGCATGTAAGACCTGTTAGTGTTACTTCTTGCCGTCTTTCCCTGTAGTACGGGAAGTATAGTTACTTTTAACCACAGCTCGAGGACAGAAGGGAAATATGGACCAGATCAGACAGGTTCTAGATTCGTAGGAGCCAAGGGTGTATGACAACACAGGACTTGTACACAGTAGGTGTAGAAAACACAATTGCATTTATTAGCAATTATTAAAGTTTAGCAGGTTGTGCACATTTAACAAAAGTAGAGCGCGCTTCTTGAAAACAAAATAAAATAAACCCCACAAATGGTCGACCCAAGGATATATTGTCTTTTGTGTATTTTTTGAAAGTCAATTTCAGTCTTTCAATGTTCACTAGTCACTCAGTGTGTTTGTAACCAGTCGGGTTACAATCTACCAGTTCATCCGGCTCTTTGGGCTGGGCTCGCCATCCAGTACTGGAAAAGGATCCTCGATTCTTCTTAGGTCCTCAAAACCAATCCAATCCAAATAAGCAAAGGGAAAAAACCTGACCATGTGAAGCAACAAATGCTACATGGGGCTTCACAGTGCTCACGCTGGCTCACGGCCTCTGGAATACAGTAGTACTCTTATTATTCTCGCTGAATAAAGGACTTTCACTATCCAGCTAGCTTCATCGCCGCACGGGTAAACTGATCTTTCACCGTCTGTGTCTCTGGCGTATCTAACTGGCACACGAAGGGATGGGATAGCTAAACGGTAATGACCAGCATTCATGGGGATGACCACAGAATCTTGTTCTGTCAAGGCACTGGTAAAAGTCAGGCTTAGACCTTGAAACAGGGACTGGGCAATGGAAACGAGAGGATTTCCCAACTGACTATATTGCAGTCGTTCTGGTTGGGTTCTTGTTCTCTCTGAGCCCCTGTGACAAAGTGGGTGAGAAGACCATTTGTCTATATTCTTAGTTAACATTCTTGTTTTGATTTAACCATATTTCACATGTAATCTGCAATAGGCAAACATCTACTATCCCGGGTTTGTTTATGTTCTGCACTTTTACAGATTATATAATATAACATCTTGGTTTAAATCAATTCATACAAGTTTGTTAAGTTAACATGTTCCTTATTTCAACTGTTAATTGGTATTGTTTAGAACTTACCTTACCTACCTGTCTTCCAGAAGCAAAAGGAGGAAATGTAGTTTTACTTCCTGCTTTATACCTTCTGGGTTCATTTGAGGTCACAGGAAGAGACCAAGTGCAGAAGGGGAAGAACTCTTATAATTTAATAAAGTTGATTTTAGAGGGTTTATAAAGAAATAGATTTACTGTTGTGATATGTATTGATTACACCACAGAGTTTATGTTGCCAGTCAAGAGGAGTAGTAGAGGATTGAATATAATCATGTTCATCTTACCTACCTACTGAATGGAATAGTCCAGAGGACAAATTGTTTGATTAAGTGGACTATTTAAGCAGACGAACTCAGGTGTTTTGAGAGAAAGGTTCAGGTCAGTGTAGCTGTGTGCAGTTTGACCTTAATTTCTGTTGATTTAAGTTCAGTTATGTTTATTTGAATTGAGTTAATTATAGAGTTGAGTTTCTTATTTGTTTCTTTGTAAATATTGTTTGGGCCACAAAATGGTGAATAAATCACTTGCTACACTGGACAGCATCAGTCTCCTGCACTTCTTTGACTGCTTAAGTCGAGTCCTACCACATTTGGTGGCAGCAGTGGGATTCCAGGCCAATTAAGGAGTGGAGAAGATGAAAAGACAACTTTTCACCAACTGAATTTTTCAATAATTTTGGTTGGCCTTCATTGAGTCTTCATTGGCTCAGTGGGGATTATAACCGACAACTCTTGCCACATTTGAACATAATAATTAACCTGATACAATGTAGCTGTGCACCAGCTTCATCAAATGAACTGTATGTGTTTTTGTCAAGTTTTTAATCACCATCAGAATCACAGTGGTGACAGATGTATGGCTGTCCTGGAGTGCAGGCCTCATGAGCCCACAGTCAGGCACTTAACCCAAGCTTCTTTTGGCTTTGAGTTATTGAAGTTTTCCATGCACACAATACAGAAATTCGCATCAGCATCTGAGGAATCTGTGTTGTCCTGTTCAGTGTTATTCATTTTCTGATTTTTCTTTCATGATGTGGAAAGCTTGGATTGTTTTAGGTTTGTGGGAGTGGATTTGCCTTGTTTCTGGCACAGCCTCTTCTTTGGAAAACTTATTTTCCTGCTTCTCTGGTCTGCTTCAAGGGCCATCTTAACTGGTGTATCAGTGAGTATTGCTGTTTGTTTCCTTTTTCTTCCCGTTGAAGGGGTTTTTTCTAGGTCCAGCTTTTGGTAAGGGTCGCACATCTTCTGGGTTAAAGCCCAAGGAGGTCTGTGGGTTTTCATCACAGCCTGATGAGGGAGCAGCTTGGAGGTCAGTTGGGAGACTGGAGATGTGAGCATCTGGAGGAGTGGTCATGTCGTCAGCTGTAGGACTGGTGAGATGAGCAGCAAGAGGAGCGGACTGTTGGTCAGCTGGAGAAATGTCTATATGGACTGCTGGAGAAGGACGATCTGTGACCTGTGATGGAGCAAAGTCACTGTCCTCAAATATGTTTGGATTGTATGGCCAAATTCCACAGCACTGGAATCCAGCCTGTATATTCTTTGGTGTAGCTGCTGCTGGAAGTGCCGTCCTGACAAGACCTGGTATTTCATATATTGTCATGGTCTTTCCTGGATTCATTCTCATCCAGGAATCACTTGCACTGTTCACCATCTTTTTCAGTGGGCCACAAACACTCCTGTCAAGTGGTTGGAGTTTGTGACTGCAGTGAGGGGGAAATGTGAGCATCACAATTCCATTGCTCTTGCAGAAGTCAATGGCTGCAATTGACAGGTGTGAACTGTGGTTATCCATGAGAAGACTCACTTTTTTTTCATTGCTGACCTTGGTGTGGTTTGCAAAGTGCTCTAGAAAGATGAGGAACTCTGTTTCTTGCATCCATCCTGACTTATTTCCACTGCCAATACGTCCTACTGGCCCATCTCTGACAAAGTGGTCTGCATAATGTATGCGTGGGAACACAAACATTGGAGGAATTGTGTTGCCAATGGCATTAACTGCACATGTAAGGGTGACCAGTGAAACTCTCTCTGCTGATGTCATTGCACCAACTTGTTTAGTGCCACGTTTTGCAATCACTCTGTCCGGGGTTTGCACAGTTGTTATGCCAGTCTCATCAATATTCCATATGTCATTTGCTGTTAAGGTGTGTCTCTTTAGCACTTCATCAAATTTTTTGAAAAACATTGCTACATTGTGTTGATTAAAACTGGTGGCCCGTGCCAGACTTGTAGCCTCAGCACTTCTAATGGACAAAGTTGGGTTTCGTTTCATGTAGGCTGAGAACCAGTCTGGTCCACCCCTTGAGAATTTGTCCCATGACTTTGGATATTTGCATCCATGTTTCACTGCAAGCTGATATGCCAGTTCTTTTACCTGTAATTTTAATCACGAAATATGTTAGTATTTCTGATACTGTATACTATATTTTAAATTGCTACCATTAAAAATTTCTAACTTTCCCTTGTCTTATCCTTTATTGCTTCCTATCTGCTTACCTCACGTGGACATAGTTCATAAAATGCATCTGCAGCTCTCATCAGGTATTCTGTTAATTCCTTCTCTTGTTTATCAGTGAAGACCTTCTTTCCACTATGGTATCCTACACGTGGGAGTTCCATTGATCCCTGCTCTTCCAGCTTCTTCCTCTCTTTACAAAATCGGTGCAAAGTGACATGGCAAATGCCATACAATTTTGCCACAGATCTGGTGGACTTTCCCTGATTTCTAACATCATTTGATGCTCTCTCCAAAATCCTGAGAGGCACCCCTCGGTCAGTCTGTCTTTTCCATGACCTAGGCATACTGTAATTCAAAGAAAACAAAAAAATATGAGTTAAAGTAATAGTGGGGTAAGTTGTAACATTTGCATGGTTGTTACAACTAACCCAGGCTGTTGCTGTTACAACTGACCCAGACGCCTATAGCCACGATCTAGCTCGCATTACAGCTAACACCTAAAACATTAGCACTAAAGACATGCACAGAATATATCCCCATAGACATACAAATAACATAATTTAAGTTTGATGAGTTTAACTGCAAAGCAGTTAGTGCTATTAGAAAATGAAATAAAGTCAAAAAACTTACTTTTTGGCATACAAATTAGTTTCTTTCTTCTAAAATTGTCTGTGTTTGTCGAAGGGTGCTGATTTTTCACCAGTGATAGAAGAACTGAATTGCGCATGTACAGAGTGAATCACATGATTTTAAACTTAGCCCTGATTGGAGAAATTAGAAGTGTTACAACTGACCCACGTTACAACTATCCCCGGTCTCCCCTACTCTACGAATAGTACCATGTTGCTCCAGAAACTCAAATACCTCTTTGTCTTTATCTCTATCTGTAACACCGCTAACAATAATGGCATTTCGTACTTTAACGGCATACTTCTTGACAAAATCCATTTTCACAGTATGTGAGCGTCTGATCAAAGGTCAAAGAGGATTCCAATGTTGTCACACAACACTCTAGGCACCTGGCTGGCTCGCCACTTTTTTACTTATGTAACACTGGTGGTGCAATACTAGTAATGGGCATGTATGACCTGTTAGTGTTACTTCTTGCCGTCTTTGCCTGTAGTACGGGAAGTATAGTTACTTTTAACCACAGCTCGAGGACAGAAGGGAAATATGGACCAGATCAGACAGGTTCTAGATTCGTAGGAGCCAAGGGTGTATGACAACACAGGACTTGTACACAGTAGGTGTAGAAAACACAATTGCATTTATTAGCAATTATTAAAGTTTAGCAGGTTGTGCACATTTAACAAAAGTAGAGCGCGCTTCTTGAAAACAAAATAAAATAAACCCCACAAATGGTCGACCCAAGGATATATTGTCTTTTGTGTATTTTTTGAAAGTCAATTTCAGTCTTTCAATGTTCACTAGTCACTCAGTGTGTTTGTAACCAGTCGGGTTACAATCTACCAGTTCATCCGGCTCTTTGGGCTGGGCTCGCCATCCAGTACTGGAAAAGGGATCCTCGATTCTTCTCAGGTCCTCAAAACTAATCCAATCCAAATAAGCAAAGGGAAAAAACCTGACCATGTGAAGCAACAAATGCTACATGGGGCTTCACAGTGCTCACGCTGGCTCACGGCCTCTGGAATACAGTAGTACTCTTATTATTCTCGCCGAAAAAAGGACTTTCACTATCCAGCTAGCTTCATCGCCGCACGGGTAAACTGATCTTTCACCGTCTGTGTCTCTGGCATATCTGACTGGCACACAAAGGCACACACAGGTGTCTGAGCAGCGCACAGACTGGGGGAGGGTCAGACCGGCCAGACCGGACTAAGTCCTGCCCCCACACCATTTATATATTACATATACATATGTACATATTAATTAAACTTATGTTTACATGCTTTTTATCAGTATTTATTATAATTAACTTTGTTTTTATCACTATTTATTCCCATTGTGAGAGTATGAATATTTATACTTTTAATCCTGTTTTTAACACTGGGTTACATATGGTCTTAACCAGTCTCAGTGGTGGGTGTGGCCTATGGAAATCCTGGGCTAGCACACATCTGCAATCACATCTGCAGTCAACATGGCATTTAAGCTGGGTTCTCAGCTTCAGTTGTTGCCAGAGGGTGCATTTTTTCTGTTGGTGATATGGAAGTGAAACGGAGAGGTATAAATTCAAAGAGACAATCCCAGACTTTGTTTGGTGACTTACCCAGGGTTCCATGTGTCAGCTAGTTTCCAGACAGTGATTTACAAAAAGACAGTTCAGAGTGTCTCTTTAAGGTCAAGCTTTGTTTAAGTGCCTCATTGCCAATTCCAGATTTCTGTTTATTAAATCTTCTGAGCCTTTCACTGTATCCTCTACTTGAGTCCTCAGTGGAGAGTTTATATAGTTTTGTTTTTTGAACATGAGTTTGGAAAGGCTTCTATTGTTCCATTGTTAATGGTTCAATGCATCTTTTCTGATTTAATTTAAATTGAATGTAGTTTCTTAACTGGCGCTGGAGTTAAGGGGTTATCAGTCTGACCAATTCAGTGTCCAACCAATTTTCTTTTTTTAAAAATATATCCTTTTTAAACAGCAAAACATAGCAGCATCAGCAGTGCACATTTTGGTTGCCCAAGTGCTGATAACTGCAGGGAGCTAATGTTTACAAGATAACAGCTGGGAAGAACAAGATAGACAGGAAGAATGCAGAAATGTCTTTATTTCCATGGTCTGACATCACAGAATTAGCCTGTTAATAGGTGCTCTGAATCTCTTATTTTCGCTGTAACTATAGATGTCAGTGGCCTGTGTTCTTTGCATCCAAATACCTTGTTAACCGGGCTTTCAGAAAAAGCTGGCCCTTAGCTGTTGTTGTAGTTTGTGTCCTTTTGTTTACTAATGCTACTGCATTTTGCTGTGTCATGCCCAGTATGCCCCAATAAAAACCACAGGAATGCCTTATCATTTGCACTTGCTGATATGTTCAGCTGTTGTTGTAAACAGCCACAGCTACAGTGCTAATTTGAGACACTATCTTTCTCCTTATGCTCTATACATTTTACAAAGATGTTATTTGGGCAGAACAAAGAGATGCATTCTGTTCTTACATGAGTAATGAAATCTACTGCTTTGGTGTGTCTTATGGGAACTAGTTAGTGATCTTTTCTGCTTTTGTCTGCATTGTTTTCAACTATACAAGCTTAAGAAAACTTTAGAAGTTCAGAGCAAATCCTCAAAAGAGCCTCTGATAACATAAAGTAGGATAGGAACAGAACAGAATTTAATGCAACCAAACAAACTAGTTGTATAATGTTAGTAGTTCGATATAAATTATATACCTATAATGCCATCAACTATAATAATTAAACAGTCTTTATAACAAAAGGTAATCTAACTCCAAGACAAATTTAGAGGCCAATATATAAACCAACTTGATCTGGTCTCATTTGTGTTCATTAAAAGAGATGACTATTTTTCCTGACCAACATTAATAATTTGATCTAATTCTCAATTACCTGTGCAGAATATCGATTCTATGTAACAAATACAGCTCCCTTTAGTGCTATTATTACAGATGAGGTCGTCGTGTATCATCAGGGATGGTTGGGCTGGCAAAACAGTGTAACTTAACAGAGCACATATGGCTGTAAAAATTATTTAAAAAGGTCCTCTATTAAATCTAAAGAAATTATTAACAAAGATTCTCAATTAAGTCAAAGGCAGAAGTGTCAAAGACAAGCAAATATAATCATTTCTTAAAACTGTTAAACTAACATTCACAGTGGTTGGCCAGCTGTGGTAAGCTGAGAAAGAAGGCAGGGCTTGACTGTCTCTCCATATTTCTTTAATGTGTGCGTCCAAGTTCTAGAATAACGATGTCTTGTAGGAAGGATTGTGGGGAAAGATCCACCGATATCCGCATAATCTAATATCATCCCCTCTACAGGTTAGCCAGCTTCTCTGTCTGCCATCCAGTATGACTGTTGGGAGCAGTAGTAAACACTTGGTTTCTAGTAGAGTAGGTAAATTAAGTTGGGGGACTTGATTGTTTTGTTATTGGACGCTGCTCAACTTTTTCACTACAGGCAGTCTTGCAAGGCTGCTGTTAGAAAAGTTTTCAATATCAGTTAGCAGTCTCGAAGATGTTGTCCTGAAGGGACAGGGGTGGCTGTAGCTCAGGAGGTAGTGCAGGTCTTCTATTGATCGGAAGGTTGGTGGTTCAATCCCTGGCTCTCACTAGTCTGCATCCCAAATATCCTTGAGCAAGCGAATTAACGCCAAGTTGCTACTCCGGGAGAGCAGAAAAGCGCTATATAAGAATCAGTTCAAGGTTGGTAGTCATCAGTGCATTAGCTTGAACTGTGGCTGGTGATGGTAGTTCTTGTCTTGGTCCGGGGATCCTCTCCAACCCTAACCTGCACCAAGTGGAAAATCAGTGCAGCTACAATGAGTTCACCTGTTATTGATGGCAACAGGTCTAATCCTAAAACTGTAGGAACCGCCATCATAAGCTGCAAGTCAACTGAGAAATTGCAGCTGATGATGTTCCATGAGGAAGTTTTTTTAATAATTGATTAAAAATATATATAATCTGGTGTACTGTTGAAATCACCCAATTCTTTGAATCTTTGGGCTGAAGGAGGGACAATACTCGGTGTATATATGCTCAATCAACAATCATTTATTTCCATACAATTCAACAGTCAGAGCATTACAACGTCCGGACGGGAGAGATGCTACCAGAGGGTCAGGCACATGTCTCAAAATGGTGACGGGTTGCTCAGCTTTTTATAGTCTCTAGTGGCCCCCAGCTAGTCGTAAAAGCCAAAACATCACATTCTTTCTCTGTTACAGCGCCTAAGTTATGACCTCGGCTCCCTGTCTCTCTGCTCTTCACCAAAGGAATGTGGTCTGTTTCTTCTATTATCTGGACAAGGTCCTCTGCACACAACATTCTCTTCATGATTCAGCAGTATGAAATGTCAAGAAACAGTGTAATACATTCAACAGTGTCGAGTAATACAGGTCAATCCAATAGATCTAATGATTTTCACACTCTTTTAGGTCAGAAGTATAATGCAAACTAAGACTACATACTGATCACACACTCTATGTTAAAGGGTATAATATGATCTACAGCAGTTAACATAATTCAACTATTTTGATTACATATATAAGGTAACATATAATAACAGAATAATCTAACAATTCCCCCTTTTGATCTCTGAAAGAGATCACTTACAACATGCACTCCAGCATTTGCAAGGTCCAGATCTTCTTGATCCTGAGGCCCTCTGTCCCCCTTTAACGGGTGGACCATATGTGGGATGACCTCTGTGTTCACGCAGTTCAGATGCAAGCAAAGTTAGATTTACAACCATAACAGCAGTTACAGATGACTCTCCCATCACTCCCCAATTCTCCCACAGCTTTATTTTGGTGCTCCAGTTTTCCACCCCCTTTTTAATGCCCCCTTATACCTTTCAAATGTACTTAGACTAGAACCTCTGTCTAAGGAGCTTTTAACCTTTATTTTTATTGCTGCAGCTACCAGTGTCTTCCAGTTGGGTGATTCTCAGCTTCTTTCTTCGACCTCCGGGGTTAGACCACCCTTTAGTCATTGCACAGTTCTGGGGATTATTCTGCCCCGATTTCAAACAAGGATCTGTGTGTTTTGGGGTCACCTCCGTGTCCCCCTTTTTGCCAAGAGCCTCTTGAACCTCGTTGGTCTGGTGTTCCTGGTTTTCACCAACCCCTTCATGGTTATTGCTGTGTTTGTGGGATCCATCTTCTCCAGGAGCCCAAACGCCATGACACTTGACCCCAGTTGCTGTCTCGGCAGTCCCTACATCTGTCTCTGCTGTGAAGGGTCCTCACATCTCCGTGTCCCCGTCTGGTGTCTCTTCCTTTCTCTGCAAGAGACAGAAAACCAAAACACCAGAGGTGTGGACTCGAGTCACATGACTTGGACTCGAGTCAGACTCGAGTCATTAATTTTATGACTTTAGACTTGACTTGAAAAAATGTTCTAAGACTTGTGACTTGACTTGGACTTTTACACCAATGACTTGGGACTTGAATTGGACTTGAACCGGTTTACTTGAAAAGACTTGATATTTCACCCCAAATATAAAATTTAACATGCATATTATATAGAGATTGAAAATGTGACGTCATTCACAGGTAGAACCGCAAAGGATTCTGGGAACTCGTGGCAAGCGGTACTAGCGCACGCAGGCTTTCAATTAAAATCAGTCACACAGCGATAAAAAGAAACACAAAAATGTCAAGAAGCTGTTGTATTATTAACTGCAATAGCCGGTCGCATGACAGCCACGGGAAGCCGACGGGTAAAGAGATCGGTTGTTATCGGATTACGTCGTGGAAGAGAAATTGTTCGAGCCATGTTTCCGAAGTAACAAAGAGGCGACTGGATTGCAGCCATTCAAAGATCAAATATAACGTCCTAGAACACTCCAGCTCACAGGTTAGTCTGCTCCAAGCATTTACACAAAGGTCAGTCTGCTGTTGTAGTTAATGCGTCATTTTCATAACATAATTGGTGATATAGGTTACAAGCAAGTCTGGCGCTGAACAGAAATTGTCGCGCTATGCTCCTTTATTTATTGTGCATAAATAGTAAATTATCCTGACACAATATTGCGTTTCGCTTCTGTTATTATGGTACACTGACAAAAACACATACTTTTATTCACAGGATAAAACAGGTTTTTTGTATCACTAATTGCCCAGTACGATTACAGCATACAATATTATTGTCACTGCTACATTTCTGTGATGCTACCAGAAATTATTTCCACTACTAATTAATTACCGTTGAGCTCAAAGGTTATATTAATAAACGGTTAACGAATGTGTATTTATGAAGACGATTTGTGAGACTGCTAAACTTATGATACGTACGATGGTCTTTCGTTCTACACGATGCATTTCAAGGTCCTGTACCCATCCGTCGGTAAACTGTACCTGGGCTTGTTGCAGTGACCGGAAGTTACTAAACTTCATGAGTGTATGCACTCACTCCAAGAACCGTATAATTATAAATATGCATATAAATATGCTAAGATGAGATAGCTGACTTCATCTAACTAGCAAATGTTTTCCAGGCTACGTTGGTGATACAGTTTTTTTTAAATGTGTATGATATTTTTGTCATGCGATTTTAAAGCTGGTCCTACAACCGCATCCAAGAATAACATGCAGCGTATCTCAGAACTGTCGGTGAAAATTATTCTTGGAGCTAAGTTTAATTGAGCTGCATTTTAAAGAGGTGCAATTTCACAATTTGTGTATATTTTCTAAGTTCACTATTTTGTATGTGTTGAGAAAAACACAGATTTTAAAATTACATGGTCTAATATTTACATTTAGCATATAACTGCAACATTATTTTTTCGTTTGTTTTTTTTAAAGACTCGAAAGGACTTGAAATTCAAAGTTTCAGACTTGTGACTTGACTCGGACTTTTACACCAGTGACTTGAGACTCGACTCTGACTTGCCTGACATTACTTGAGACTTGACTTGAGACTTGAGGATAAAGACTTGAGACTTACTTGAGACTTGCAAAACAATGACTTGGTCCCACCTCTGCAAAACACCCCTCTCCCTAGCCTTGATAATCTAATATTGTTATCCATTGTTGTTCTAATGATTCAAATTTGGTTTAAAATATTATGTTCAGGACTCTCTGACCCAGGGACTTATTCTAATCATAATCTATGTGTATGTAAAAGAAATCAAAAATTAGTGAACCCTTTCTAAGTCTAGCACATTATAAGCTTAAGTTTTACCATAGCTAAATTATTAAACACAGAAATAACGTCATAAGATGTTCATAAAACCATTGTTTGATGTTCGGACTCAACTCCCCCTTTTTGACACACTCCCATGTGTCAATTCATTGGAGCTAGACAATTAAAAGAGAAGGTTAGTGACATCATATCTCAGAAAGTATCAGAAATTCTTCTCTCGAGTACCGTTGCTCCAGCCTTGTTTTCCCAGAGGATCCTCAATCCCGGAAATTTCCCTTCTCCTCATGTAATGAAGTCTGTCATCCTTCCATGCCCTGGTAACTGGTCCATCCAGAGCTGTAACATTTTGAAATGTACATACAACAAGCCAAACCACACCTTGGTCACACCAACCCTTTTCCGCCCCGAAGATGTCCAATGCCATCCTAGTATGGACTGTCAAAAGTGGCTTTAATGCTGACTATCCTGACAATCCATTTTATAACGTTTCCTGGTCAGATTTGCCAATCTCTGCACCAGGGTTTTAAACTTTTCGCCATTTCCATTAGTTGTTATTTTTATTTAGTTTCAACTCCAGATTTTCAATTTTTACCAGTTGTAATTAGTTTTTACCAATTCTTTGCTAGTTTAGTGTAGTTTTTATTTTCTGAAAATCCTTAGTTTCAATTTAGTTTTATTTGTGTTTTGCAAAAATTAAGTGTAACAAAATCCCAGTTCCATCATATCAGTCATGCTCTTCTGGTTATCCTTGGGTGTTGAGACTAATAACTATTAACTCTTGCCGCACCGAGTGGTCCTAATTTTGGTTGAAGTGAATTGATAACCTTTTGAAGGCGATTGTTTCACACCTTTACTTAGATGTCCCAGTCCTGTTGTCTCGGGATACATCATGCTGCCTTATCTGGGGTTAGCTGTTTTCTGGGGATGCGGGTTGAGTGGGTGAGCTCTTCAAGGAGGGGGAGTGTGCTCCCCCTGATGAGGTCTTCTAGGTAAGCTAGGTTAACCTTCTTGTGTGAGCTTTTCAAGTGCACTTTAAGGTTAGTGGGACTTTTAGTTTTATAAATGTCCCTCATGACCCCCTGATGACCCAGTATTTCATTTTTGCACACTGTAGTACACATTTTAGTTTTTGCTTGTAGCTCGCATACTCTACTTGCCACTCCTCTAAGTCCTGATGTTTCTTAGAGAGGGTAACAGTACCTTTAAAATTATATCACATGTGTGGGGGTGTGGCCTTGCCAATTGTTTTGCCCACCTTTTCAAAATGGCTGGCGTGCCCACAAGCACATTTCATGGAAAAAGAAAGGTAAGCTTGATATTTACATTTAAAATGTTTTGTTAAACTCAGATTTTTATTTTATTCAAAAAATAAACATCTAGTAAATAATTTGAGGGGTCTTTAAGAATTAGGCTTATTTAGTTTCACAGAGAACATGACTAATTTATTAATGTGTGCTCTACACATTGGGACTTTATATTTATATTTATTTCACTTTTTCCTAATAGACAACTTTTGACAAAGGCGGAGAGAATTCTTAACACAATTATTAAGGGAGATTCAAACATAGATTTTTCAAAATATGAGAGGGTCAGGACCCACTAGAAGCCACACAAAGATTATCGAGATGCAATGGCAGATGTAACAGAGAAAACCACAGGGCCACCTGAAATCTGTCATCCTATCTGGTGCAAAACCAACATGTAGTAGAATCTGGAATTTTGATTTTGAGTTAAAAATAAAATATGGGTAAAATGCAGAAATCTTTTCCAGTAAAGTAAAAAATAAGAGTCGCAATTATAGTCGACTCCATAACACCTAATTGTTTCTACAAGATCACGTCGTTGCTAAAAGTTATCAGTGATCTCAATGTGTGAAAAGAACTCACAGTACCTGGAGTTTAAGCTCCTCTTAGCTGAGAACCCTGGGACAAACATGTGAACAAGACCTGAATAGTACCAGTAATGTAGAGTTCTCTCCAAAGATCAATAAAAGGAAGCCCCCATCTGATGAGAGTCTAGCAAAATATGGTTCACTCCACTTGCCTGAAATGGTTAACAGTCCAAGGCATTTCAGTTATAGAATGGCTGGGTGTAACAATGAAACAGATGTGAGATGAGGGGAGTGCCAAATGTTCCTTTGTGTCTCCAAATAAAATCAGTACTTCCTCAGATATCCTAAATAAATTGACTTTTGTGAAATAGAAAGTTCAGTGCCATCAACTATTCCTGAACCAATAGTTTACAGCCAGTGAAATGTCAGTGACTTCTGGGTTGGTCCCTGATCTTCATCGTTTGAGATTGTTATTTTAATAACACTTGATTTATTCAAAAGAAAAAAGAAAAAAAAAGAAAAAACGAAAATATTTTCTCCCTGTTTTTTCTTATTCTCTGGGTCTCAGGAGAACATTATGTGCCTCTCCACTACAAGACTCTTGTTATGTCTACAAAACAGTCATATTAAATCATCCTCAATTCTATTCTGGCGCTGTCTCCCGACTTTTCCTGACCTGATTCTGCGCGTGGACGGAGCAGCCACACAGACGACTCGACTAACGTACTGCCTGAACTTTACTATTGCAGGGCACGCACACATCAATGCAACCAAACACATAAATCTAGTTAATTTTAGTTAGTTTTGTGAACATTCAGTACAGTTTTAGTTAGTATTCCTTTTTGTTTAGATTTCCTTACCGTTAACGCAAATTTTTCCACTTCTAGTTTTCGTTATTTCATTTGTTGTCTTTAATAATAATAATCTTCTCTGCACCCTTGAATAAACATACTTAATATGATCAACATTTTGCTGCTTGTTATTTCACCATCTTATTGAATCAAATACTTCATCCTTATGTGGTTTACGACATTATATTTATCTAAATCTCCACTTTGTCTCTAAATGTTTGAAGAATTTTTCGAGTTCGAGGTCAAATTTTAAGAATTTGACCATAAGTGAAAGTTATGGTGTCATCACCCCCTTCAGGGCTTACCTTTCCCAGTTTTGATGATATTCCTCCCTATTCTTTGCAAATACCCCCTGTTGGTGGCGAGAAACTGTTGGTGTGGTCAAGTGGGTGCTATAGAAACAAAAGCTCAGGACAGAACAGTTATCAGTCATGTACTTCATACAAATTTTGCATATGTTTTATTTCGTATTGATCCTCTGAGCATAATGGTACATTTTAATTTGAATTTATCCAAACTAAACACAATATTTTTCTTTATTTACTTTGCTCTTGTTCTTTTGCAGTACCACATCCTATCAAATGTCCCTGTCAATTATATTCTACATCTAATAACTTACTATTTCAAATGAGAACCTAAATCACGTGGACCAATGTTTATTATTCCATATCTCTATTCTGAACGTGGCAAGCCATTCATAGGTATTGTTAAATTTTGGCGATTTTCCTCTATAAAATTTAATTGACTTTTTACAGTGGCCTGCTATGGTTAATAATAACATATTCCAGTCATAAGTGGTATCAAAAGTCTTCTCCACTGTAGCATTTGGCATTCCCAATAATATAACATGATACCTTAATCAAAACACAGCTAATATAGCACAGTTTTCTTAATGCAAACATCAGTAACTCAGACTCAGCAAACAAAGTGTTAAGTCTGCAGTTCATACTTATGTGAAGTCTCCTCCTCCAGTCTCTCTTATCCTCCTGCTCCTGCAAAAACAAAACAAAACAAAGCGAAGCATCCACCCTTCTCTTGCCCGCTGGGTGAATTGTTTATTGGCATTTACTAATCCTAAAGTGGGTGCAGTCATTGTCTCAGTATCAAGTCAGTCAAAACTTGTAGTCATCAGTCCATCACAGTCCATTCACATGCATTCATCCACACACATTCATACCAGATTTTGCTGATAATGGAGTCTCCCGCGCAACCTATTCGAGCCTCCATCACCAGCAAGATGACGTCATCATTTTAAAGGAAAACAATTCCTTGTTGTTTTTTGGGCCGGATTGACTCGGTGCAATCCTTTTAGACTCAGAACTTCTCAGTGTTCCCTATAAGTGAATTTCTCCCAAGCCAATTACAATCATGGAGAAGCACACTTTGCAACTGTTTTTGTAAGAATATTTCATAGCGCTTTAAATTTCAATCTTTCAGGCCTGGTTTAAAGAGCTGATTGTTAAATCATGAACTCACAAAATATCACCATATCACCACCGGTGGATCACACCTCTCAGATGTTTTTTCTCCAGTGCACTGTAACAAAAACGAAAACAGACGTAACCAACAAAACACTAATAACAATAACATAAACTAGGGCCCGTTGCAGACATGTCCAAGCATAAAACTATCCTCTCTCGCTTACGAGAAAGAGCACAAGCCAAAGCTCACTGATAAAATCAAGCTAGCGCTAAGCAAAACCAAACAATCAACCAGAAATTCACAGGAACATTTTGCTTCCTGCCGGGACAATATTGTGTGGGAACGAGAACCTCAGGTGCCGTAACACCTTTTGTTCCTCCTTGAATCAAATCTCAATTACAGAAAATGCCGTACTCCAACCTAAACTTACACTATTAATTCATCATCTTCACTCTGTGCCACTGTTCCTCATCAGGGCTGTGTGAAGCACAGCAAAGAATTCAGTCAAGGCCTTGAGCCATAAACAGACATCACGCACAGACATTGTTTTCATAACCAAACCGTTTTAGACCTTATTAACTCTACATAAATGCCTTCTAGGTGACATATAACACATTCTAAGTAATCAATGGTAATCAATGGCTCCTCATAAAAATTATGCATTGGGATGTTTGTGTGCAGCATTTTGCATATCAGCATAAGCAAAGCATTCTTCATTGCATCAGCGTGTATGTGTGTGTGCGTGTGGATCACTCTTCATTGCACAAGCGTGTGCATGTGTATGTGTGTGCATCACTTCTCAGTGAATCAGCATTCCCGTGTGTGTGTGTGTGTATGTGTGTGTGTGTGTGTATATGTGTGTGTGTGTTTGTTCATCACTTTCCTGTTCTGGTGTTCTGGGTAAACCACTGCCTGAAGCGTGCCCTGGGGTCCTGCCCCCCTCCTTTTCAGTTCGTTTGCGACCATTGCTGCTGCTGCTGCCCAAAGTTCTGTCCGTCCTGGTTCTGACCCCAATTGGGGCAGTCCTTTCTCCAGTGTCCATGCTCACCGCAGGTGAAACCTGCATCTTCTTCTGTGTTTTTGTCCATTCTGAGGTGCCTTCTGACCTCAGTTACTCCTCCTGTCTCGGTCACGCCCTTTTTGCCGCCCGATCATCCGTGTTGGTCCATCACTGTCCTGCACAGTGTGAATGCAAAGTTATCAAGGTCAGCATTCTTTCGCTCGGCCTTACTTTTTCATTCGGGCTTGGCGGGCGTCTCGTCACAGCTGAGCTCTGTCAGCTGACGTAGTCTGGGAATTTTCCCCCGTGTAGTGAAACGGGCCTTAGGTTTAGTGCTCTCCGTCTCTGCTGCATGAGATCACATTCCTGCAGCTCTGTTGACATTCTCAGGTCGTTGTTGTGGGTCCAGCTGTTACAGCATTTGGTCAGTGTCACGTATGGGGGAGAGCAGGAGTCCAGTCAGCCTCGGCTTTCAGGGCCGGCAAAGCAGCCTGTAATTAAATATGTATAGAAAAAACAAAACAAAAACAAAACAAAAACAAACAAAAAACAAAAACAAACGAACAGGAAAATGATGTTGTGTTGGCTGTGTTATTCAGAGGAGAGACAACGGGGCCAGGCCCTGTGTCAGCCTTCTCTCCCCCTTTTTTTTGTTTTTTCTCTCCCGATATAATCAACTCCTAACCCACCAAGTTGACAGGACAACATGCACCTGTTAAAATTCTTAAGATCATGTTTAAAAGCCCAAAAGGAAATTTTCTTTCATTCAGTAATCACTTGTATCAATCAATCAGCAGAAAACATGTCACAATTTGAATCTTTTAACCCCTAAATTTGTCATGTCTTCACTGGTTGGTCAGACCAGTGTCTTTTTCTTTGAAGTTAAATTGTTGTCCTGCAACCCAGAGAGTTTATTTGTCAGTAATGTATTTATCCTTTAACAACAGATGTATGTTAAGTTTCGCTGCTTTAGCCTTGCTGGAAAATCTTCACGTGTTCATGAGTGTAAGCTGTTTCTTCATTGCGTGTGTGTGCATTTGTAGGCAGGCAGGTTAATTTTATCTTTTTCTCAAACTAGGCGTTACCTTAAAAGGAGCCTTTCTCTCAGATTTCTCTGCTTGTGTGTTTTTGTTTCACCTTTTTGTTGTGATGCTCCGGACGCCTTCCCAACCTCCACAAGTCCGTTGGCCCCAATTTTATGTGTTAAAACTTCTCTTAATTCCTCCTCCAATTCTCTCCTTGCTGCTGTCTGTTTCACAGCTGCTGATTCGTGCTGGGTGTGGTTCCCATTACCTATAATTTTGCTTCGGCCGCTGTGCTTGTGGGGGCAGTTGGTCCAGGTCCGCAGCTTCCTGTATTAACACACTAAGAGATTTATTTAATTTCATTTTCATCACATGTTAAACAGATAAGCAGGCCACACGCCTACCTTGACAGCGTAAACTGTACGCCAGTCTCCCAACACATTCCTCTCTCTACTCCTCCATAATTCTCCACTGCACACCTCTTACTATCTCTCCTTTTTATTTTTATTACACCACAGAGTAATACACCCAATTATGCCCGTCTATCTCTATGTGGCTCCAAATTCCCTCTTTATTTTAATTTCACACTCGTCAGGGGACAGGCACACAACAATTTCAACCACTGAAACGAGGAATTTAACCTTTTTATTTCTTTACTAATCTAGACTCAACCTTTGTTCGCAAAATGTGTCTTGTTCTAGTCCGGAATAAATGTGAACCCACGATTACGCTGCGGTCCCAGTGTTATTTCCGTAGCTATGCGGGGGCCCTCACCTCCCCAAGTCACCACCTCGGCATCCGGACGCCGCCGGTCCTGGCCGCGCGTCCACGAACAGGAGGGTCGCCACTCCTAGGGCAAAATTATTTCCACAGGTACACTAGGCATCAACCTTTGATCCTAAAATGTGTCTTTGCTCTAATGTCCTCCTAATCAAACACATCAACCGTCACTGTCACTGTGTTCAGACTTCACACACAGAAACACACTCAGCGCGCGCCTCACACACAGCCAGAGCGCGCCTTACACACACAGCGCGTTACACCATCAGTGTGACACACAGAGAGCGCCTCTCATCAGCAGAAATTTGCACAGAAACCTCTGAGCTCAACTATTAGATCTTCTTAAAGCACACTGCACCATAGACCAAAATACCCCTTTCTCTGCGCTTATGACCGCCACAACGGGGCAAAGTCGCATCATAAAAGTGATGCTTGCATCCCCGAAGTTATACCTGACATCATAAACCAGGTTTTGCTCTATGTACTTCTTGGCAAGTAAAATTTTACTATGACCGCAGCCCTTAAAACTCGACTGACGCCACAAACCACCGTCAAACCTCTGTTCAATGTACTAAAATTAGCACCAACCACTACTGCACTCCACGGCCGCACCACCGGA
Source organism: Mchenga conophoros (assembly GCF_057382185.1). NCBI lineage: Eukaryota > Metazoa > Chordata > Actinopteri > Cichliformes > Cichlidae > Mchenga > Mchenga conophoros. Next base: position 14,948,044 of record NC_140527.1, on the reverse strand, counting down.
ACACGGCCGTATCATAAACCAAACCTACGGACGTGTTTCGCTCTCGCGTTGCCAGCGTTCAACTGCACCGTGAGCCAGCATCTGCTTTTCCTTAAATCAACTTCTATTTCATAGCCGGCAAAAGCCAGGACGTCACTGACACCATAAACAAAATAAACAAACTTCAAACCTCGACTTCAATGTACTGAACTAATGGCCGCGTCTTCAGAAGAAATTCTAATGTATTATTGCTACAGAGGCCAGTATTAGACAAAATTAAATGTGGAAGGTAAAGTGGCTGCAACTAGCTCAACGTAGTATCTTATTAGTTTCTCGGTAGAAGCAGTTTACTGCAACTAGCTCAACGTAGTGTCTTATTAGTTTCTCGGTAGAAGCAGTTTATTTAACACACTGGAATTCAGCCTCAACTTATGTTGTTAGTATCTTGCGCCGAAAACCAGACACCGACAAATTTACTGTGAAAATACGTGTAACTCAGTGAACAGATTGATTTGGAAAGCCCAATATGCACATTTGGTATTTATAATACAACAGGCTGTGCTTACCTTTTTATTTTTGGACCGGTCCTCTGTTCACCTTGCCTCACGATCTCACCAAAGGTCAAATCTGCACCTCCTCAGCACACCAAAGATCCGGGTCACACGGCACCAAGTTGTTGAAATCACCCAATTCTTTGAATCTTTGGGCTGAAGGAGGGACAATACTCGGTGTATATATGCTCAATCAACAATCATTTATTTCCATACAATTCAACAGTCAGAGCATTACAACGTCCGGACAGGAGAGATGCTACCAGAGGGTCAGGCACATGTCTCAAAATGGTGACGGGTTGCTCAGCTTTTTATAGTCTCTAGTGGCCCCCAGCTAGTCGTAAAAGCCAAAACATCACATTCTTTCTCTGTTACAGCGCCTAAGTTATGACCTCAGCTCCCTGTCTCTCTGCTCTTCACCAAAGGAATGTGGTCTGTTTCTTCTATTATCTGGACAAGGTCCTCTGCACACAACATTCTCTTCATGATTCAGCAGTATGAAATGTCAAGAAACAGTGTAATACATTCAACAGTGTCGAGTAATACAGGTCAATCCAATAGATCTAATGATTTTCACACTCTTTTAGGTCAGAAGTATAATGCAAACTAAGACTACATACTGATCACACACTCTATGTTAAAGGGTATAATATGATCTACAGCAGTTAACATAATTCAACTATTTTGATTACATATATAAGGTAACATATAATAACAGAATAATCTAACAGTACCTTGAATGTTTCTTCTCCCTACCTCAGTATGAAAACAAATACAGTGAAATTTGGTAGGAAACACAGAGAGGTGTCAGGCATCATGGATGTTTTATTGACAAATGAAGTTACAGAAGTTGTAAAGTGTCCAAGCTTAGGTCCAAATGCAAACATGTCAAAATTTCTGAAACTTTTTACCTGTCAAATGAGGTCTCATAGGCTTATTTTTTTTTATCATTAAAATGGGTGTTCCAAATAGACAAAGCATCTACAAAGAGGCATGGACATCAACCAAACCTCAACCTTGCCCCAAACCATAGTTGCTTGCAGCTGATGGTTAACATGTTAAAGGCAGCTGAACCAACAAAGTCAAGTTGTTCTTGAAAGGTCCAAACAAAAAACTTCCAAAATCCCATTCCTTACAGGTCGGATGACATCAGCACCCCCACAAACAATAAATCACAGATATTACCACTTCCTCACAAATCAGCACGAATAGATAACCTTAAATCTCAGCTCATTACTCCTTATCTCACCTGCCAACCTACAGGATTAGCTGCAAACACTTTGAAGTGCATTTGTGCAGGAAAATCATTAGATTTACAATTAGTTTTATTGATGGTAACAAGTCTGTCTGCCCACTGGCTGCTCATGTCCACTCCCCACCTTTTCTGAGTTCACTTTGTACTAAATTGGGTAGCAATAAGAAGATAACAGCAGTGTACACGTGTGTGTGTGTGTGTGTGTGTGTGCGCGTGTGTGTGTGTGTGTGTGTGTAGATTCACAGTTATATAACAGGAAAACTAGCATACATAACTAAGCTCGAGAGCAACAAAGGTGTGTGTGTGTGTGTGTGTGTGTGTGTGCGTGCGCGTGTGTGTTAAAGACACTCATTCATTAAATGACATTATGAAACTAGCTTTTGAGTGTAAGTGGCCCCAGGGTCAATCAACCCTGAACCTATTCTTGCAGTGCCATACGTCACCCATAAATTAGCATCAAACAAAATGCCTTCCCATCCCCATGTATGTGTGAAAACACTGCCAACGTCTGAATAAAATGTCACCCTAAATTCCAGTTGGTCATTTAAAAAATAATACAATGTTTTGCATTAAAATCATTCTTGGGCATTTTCACTTCGCATTCCTTTTAAATAGAACTGTCTTGTAGCATTTGTGTGATCATTCGGTTATGTACCAAACGCACAGCTATTGAGTTGTCACAGTGTTTACTGGAGGATGAGGAAAATTACAGCAGGCCACAAAAAAGTGCAGGAGTATAATGCTGCCTAAAACAACAGAAAATAGCCTGGTTTAGAAAAGTAGGACAATGAACATCATCACTGTATATACTTGTATAACTATGCATGTGACAAATAAAGAACCTTGAACCTTGAACCTGTCCTTACAGCTTCTCCTTCATACTGTCATGTGCAAAGTTACTTAAAACACCCTCTTTCCCATTCTGATGCTCAGTTTGAACCTCAACAGATCACATCAATACATTACGTATTTAAAATACAAAATATGAGTAACTGTATTCCGTTACAGTTACCATTTAAAAAGGTGGTATTCAGAATACAGTTAGTTTGTTGAAGTAAATGGATTACACGGTGGTATTTACCTGTTTTATATTGTGGCAATTCAGAATTATTTGGGTTTTGTTTGACAGCTATGTTCTGTTGTTCCAGGCGGCAGCGTTGCGGTTGCCATGATTACAGGGTGACCCGTGCTCTCTCTGCGACTGTGTGTTTCCTGTGTGAGAGTGCGCCTTTTTGTTGTTGTTGTTGTGCTAAGCCTGGGGTCAGCAACCTTTAACACCCAAAGAGCCATTTCCACACAAAAGAAAACACTGGGAGCCACCAATACTTTTTGACATCTAAAATTAAGATAACACTGTATATATTGTTTTTTACCTTTATACTTTGTGTGAACAACTAAAGTGTGTTGCTTATGAAATCCATGAAGTGCTACAGAGAAAACTACATTTTATTTATGTAATGAACACATTTTGAACTCTTAAAGAAATATAACAAAAAGAAAAATGATCCATGTAGCAAAGAAAACTGTTGTGTGCTGCCACCCTTATATTGCCTTTGGGCTTTTGGAGTGTAGCAGAGCCTTAACCTGAATTGTAAAAAATAATTGGAAAAAAGAACTATGCTACCACGCAACGGGGCGATCGTGGCTTGAGAGCTGGCAGTTCGTCTTGTAATCGGAAGGTTGCCGGTTCGAGCCCCGGCTCGGACAGTCTTGGCCGTTGTGTCCTTGCGCAAGGCACTTCACCCGTTGCCTGCTGGTGGTAGTGAGAGGGCGCCAGTGTCCGGCAGCCTCACCTCTGTGTGTGCTGTGGCTACAATGTGCACTGTAAAAAAGATCCGTATATTTAACAGTGAAAGACAGTAGCAATACGACAGGAAAAACCTGTTAACTATAAAACAGTTTAAAACTGTTGATTTGATGTGAAATTGCCGTAAATAAAGAAATGTAGAAAAACCGTAATATGTACATTTTTTTTCTGAAAAAAAATACATAAACCTACTGTAAATCACTCTTGCATAGTTTTTTTAACGGAAGATTCCAATAAACTTTCAAACAGGCAAACACAATTTTTTTTTTTACATTTATTTATTGAAAAAAAATACAGATTTTAATTGCTGAATGTAAGCATGGTTGTGCTGGTAATGGATACATGCTCTAATATGACTTTGTGATTTTTGCATTAATTTCACATAATAATAATAATGGATTCGATAGCGGTTTTCAAGAAGCCCAAAGCACTTTACATTAAATCCATTCTTGATTCATAGCACATTTAATACAGCATATTCATATAACAGGTACATATGTCCCAAGATCTTTATACTAGAAATGTATTAGGGCAATTTTTGGATGTAGTTTTTGTAAAGAATATGGGATGTAGCTGTTAAATCTACATTCTGTTGAACTCAATGAACCATGAGTTTAAAATGTAAAAGCTAAAAACAACTTGAGAGACCTACAGCTAATGATAGACATACTATATTGTTGAGTGAATTCATATAATCCCAAAAGTGTTAAAACAATAATCTGTTGTCTGTTCTATTTATTCATACTTAATTATTATATGAAGAAAAAAGATTTTAAAAGCACCTCCTCCCAAAACTAGGCGTTTTCCCCTGACGTTTAGAGCACCGTTTCACATCAAGGCGCCTGATTTCAAACGGGCCAATCAGCGCACTGCATCAGGCTCCACCGCAGATAACGTCTGTACATCTCCACACAAGTTTTGCTTTGGACTACGGCAGCACGCTATCTTCATTTTCGTGGACTTGTTTCTCATTTTTTTTAATTTAACGTCTACCACAGCTCGTCTTCAGTTACTACGGTAAGAAAATAATCCTACTTGGTTTATTTATCGACAGCATTGTGTTGCAGGCAGTGAAGGCGCAAATGATAAATTTACGTTAGCTTTAGCTCGTTTCTAGCATTAGCGTTAGCTACATCAGGCTGAAAAGAGCCTTGCAAAACCAGCAGTGCGCGTTTTGAGACGTGTTTTGGAGACGGGTGTATTAATGGAAACCGTCTAATTAGTATAGCTATATTTGAATGCTTTGTCTAAATGCGGCCTGGATTTTCCCGCCTTGTTTGACATCCGGCTGAAGCTTTAACATAGCTAGCCTCGCAGCTGTGTCATATTGATTATGTATTTTTGCAGCATATGTGGAGAATCGGTTCAGTCCGTGAAAGCTTATGTTTTGCATTGCAGACTGCATCGTAATGACCCCCGGTGTATTTTTAAATGTGTTGAAGTCAGTTGTAAGCAGGTGTTTTCTGGATATGCTGCTTTAAAGTCTCACTTCTACCGCCACCACACTGGTACAGCAACTGTTTCTCAGAATGCTACCTTAATGGGTTTGAATTGCACTGTCTCACTTTGTGAATGCCAATGTGAAGGAACTAAAGCTTTGATTGCTCACTTACAGGAACACATAGAAGAGGGACGGCATGTAACTTGTCCAGTGAGAGGATGCCAAAGTGAGTTCTCTGTAAAATCTACATTTACCTCTCATATGTCTAGAAAACACAAACGTTAGGAAAATGAGATTTGTGGTTTAAACAAAGATACTCAGAGTCCATCTACAAGTGCCACCATACAGGAAGGTGCCAGTGTATCAGATATAGAAGACCCTGGTATGGATGGGTCTAATTTCAGTGACCTGTATCTCAGAAATGTATGTATGTTTTACATTAAACTACAGGGACAGCATCTTCTGCCAGCATCTACCATTCAAACCATTGTTGAAGAAATACAAAATATACATGAATTGGGACAGATGTATACATTGATCAGACTAAGGTCACTTCTAAAAGATATGTCAGTTTCAGATGAAGACATAAAAATCTGTGACACAGTAAAACAATCGGACTTGTTCTCAGCATGTCACACAGGGCCCCTGAGAACTGCTTATTCAAGAGTTCAGTGCTTTAAAGATGTGTTCAAGTATGTTGAACCCAGAAAAGTGTTTTTGGGCAGGGACGAGAACAGGATGGAGAGATTTGCCTATTATGTTCCTCTGCTACATATTTTGAAGGGTTATGCTGGAATCAAGTTTTTGGCAAGGTCTCATATCAGTGAATCCTAATAATGTTTCAAGACCAGATGTTCTCAGGGACTGTTGTGATGGTAAAGTGTTTGTGTCAAACAAATTTTGTCAGGAAAATCCGCATTGCCTCAAGCTGGTTCTATACCAGGATGCATTTGAAGTAGTGAACCCACTTGGTTCTGCATTTCTAAATTACATTTAGTAATTTGAATAAAATCATGGTTTGTGTATTAAGCTTACAGAGTAGAACACTTAAAAGCACTCTAGTCTAAAAACTGTTACAGAATAAAATTGTATTTTATTATTTTTTGATAGTTAATTTTACAGGGAAAAAATGTTGTTTTCTGGCACAAACTTTATTTTATATGTTATTTTCATGTTAATTCTAGGGAAAAACGTTATTTTTTCTTCAAGTTAAAACATTTTCTTCTACGGTAAAATATTGACCCTAGCACTATTTTTAACCGTAAAATCAACAATAACAATACCTTCTTACCGTTAAAGAAGAAAATGTTTCACCCGTAATTTTACGGTAGATTTCTGGCAACCACAGCTGCCAGCGTTTTACTGTAAATCTACAAGTTTTTTTTTTTACAGTGTAGCTTGCCATCACCAGTGTGTGAATGACTGGATGACTGAATGTGTAAAGCGCTTTGGAGTCCGTAGGTACTAGTAAAGCGCTAATACAGGCTATTTACTAAAAAAAATAAATATTTGCAAAATTCTGCATAAATATTTATTTACTTATATTTATTTTACCTGGTAAATGTGTGTGGCGGGGTGTGGTCTCCAGTGCCGCTGCATGGGAGTCGCACGCACCTGAGTGGCACCCGCAATCACGCCTCGCCGCCTTGAAGTCTGTGCTCTCTCTGCTGTTGTGTTGTTGGGCTTTGAGCTGAAAAGCTACAGCCGGCTGTATGCGTACAGCAACCGTGTGTGAAAAGTGGGCAATAAAAAGATGCCGAGATGCATGTTCATGGAAACATCGTCGGGTCTGCCGTGATATGTTTACAATGGAACTTCTGCTCCTGAACCTCTGCGCACAGTGAAGTCACTTTCATCTTTACGCAGGACTGTAAGCTGTCATTTGATATACCTTTATTAGTCCCACAAGGGGAAATCTGTGGGGCGTGAGCGGTGTTTGTTTTTAACATAGTTCACGGTGGAGCTGCTGACATAATGTGGATCCGAAGATCCATAATTGGCCTATCTGGGGTTGAAAGTCTCGGTAAATGCACGGCATTTCGGCGAGCATACCGGCTTCCACGAGTGTGACGCTTATTTTGAGCAACAAAAAAATAATAAAATATAATTTGATTTTTATATTTCAAAATCACAATAATCTTCCAATTTAGAACTACAAGTTTAAAAAGAACTAACACCAAAAATACACTTCAGCTAAATACTTGTCATTTATTTTCCCAAACCACGCGGAGCCGCAGTATAAGGACTAAAGAGCCGCAGGTTGCCGACCCCTGTGCTAAGCTATGCCGAGCAGTTGGGTTAGCAGCGGTGTGTTTCTGTTGGAAAATAAACGGCTGTGCTCCGTGGCAATTTGGGGAAGCAAGACCAAACAACACCTCTGTCTCCTCCTTGTCTGAGCTCGCCACAATTTACCTAATGACATGTACAAGACCAGATTTGAGTTGGATAGTGATCAAACTGTCACAATCCCTGTCTGAGCCAAAAGAGCATCATTGGACAGCAGCAAAACATGTATTACGTTACCTTAAGGGGACACTAAACAAAGAGCTGTGCTATAAAAGGACAGAAGGAAACCTAAATCTTATAGCATACAGCGATGCAGATTGGGCCACAGATTTGAGTGACAGGAGAAGTACAACGGGTTATTGTTTTGTACTATCCAAAAATGGGCCAGTGATCTGCTGGAAAACCAGGAAGCAAGCTACAGTAGCTTTGTCAACGTGCGAGGCAGAGTACATGGCGATGGCCGCCACAGTACAAGAAAGCTTATACCTCTCACAGCTACTTAATGGCATGGACATTAAAAGGCAATATTCACCACTTACCATTCTTGCAGACAATCAGGGTGCAATTGCATTGTCCAAAAATCCTATAAACCGTCAAAGATGTAAACACATCGATGTCAAGTATCATTTTATTAGGTCTGCTATAACTGAGAAGGAAGTACAAGTTAAATATTGTGCAACAGAAGACATGGTAGTAGACATCATGACTAAGTCTGTAAGTAAAGTGAAAATAGATAAATTTACGCATATTTTGTTTGGAACATAAATGTTAATATGTGAATATCACGTAAATATTAGGGGTGCAACGATATTCGTATCGATATTGAACCGTTCGATACAGTGCTTTCGGTTCGGTACGCATATGTATCGAACAATACAACATTTGTAATTTATTTTATCAACTTTCCTTCTGACGATGCTGTCTGTGTTGAGCGCTCAGTGAATCTGCGTTCGACTACTCCGCCTAGGCTCGACAGTGCAGCCTAGGCGGAGTAGTCGAACGCAGATTCACTGAGCGCTCAACACAGACAGCATCGTCAGAAGGAAGAGCGCAGGGCAAGCTAGCGAGACAAGTTAAGCTCTCCTTGCAACATGGACCTCCCCCACCCTCATTCAGATCTGGCGTTTGGAATTATTTTGGTTTTCATGTGACGTATGACCCTGAAGGTAAGCGAGTCATGCACTAAAGTAAAACAGTATGTTGGATGTGCCATGCAATGCTCAATTACATGGGTGGGAACTAGTGTGTTAGTGCAGTTAGCTCGTTAACGTGTTGGCCGTCTAGCCCCATGCACGGGGCGATCGGCGGTAGCTCGTTAACGGAGATTTGCCGTGTTGTGGCGTTAAGGTCATTTCAACGAGATTAACCTGAAAGCACTAGTGGGAACACAACGAATATGACTGCACATTTACGCCGACATCATCCTAGTGCAAAGAGAAGTGGAAGCAGAAAAAAAACAAGCAAGCATGCTACTAACTTTAGCCGAGTCATTTAGACAGCTGTTAGCACATGATTCTCCTTATATGTTTAATATGCTGCTGAGAATATAGCCCAGAAGAAGCGGATAGTATAGCTTTTATTTTGGAAAGAGACATTTCTCTGTAATAAACTCTCTTTTCCAAAGATGAGTGATTCCTCAATCAGATACAGGGCTCGCAATATCGCTAGCCCGACGTCCCGGGGCTAGCGATCTTTTCAGTCGGGCTACCAAAATCTATCTCTGCCCTGCCCGTCGGGCTATTGTAGGAAGGAAAAATATATGTCAATGCTTTTGCATTCTTTCAGAAATGTAGCTGGGTAATTATGTCATTGGCATCGGTGAGCCACTGTCAATATGTGACATATTGAAATCGCGTTTGAATTTGCGCTTGTTTTTTTGCTTTCACTTTGCAATGACAGCACTGATCTGTGAGTGATGATAATTTGTGCACCAATTCCTCTGACATCGTCTTATTAATTGGTAGCTTACTATGCAAACATGACAAGTGAAATCTCCCGCAGCAAGCTTAAACATGTGAGAGGTTGATCGCGCAGAGAATCGCTGAGCTTATGTGAGTGCGTGTGTAAAAGCAGCAGGATATATATTTGACTACGATGACCTTCACAGACAGATATATATTTTAGTTCTGCTGAGCCAAATAAGACAGGTCAGGGTGAAGAAGTGACAGCCAAAGAAAAGCTTACCACAAAACGGAGAAGTTATGACAAATCGGACTATAAGGCAAAAAGAAAGTGCAGCTTTATGGTTTCATGGACAAAAGAATTTCTGTGGCTGCAATATGACGAGCTAAATAACCAGGGCTGCACATAAGTGGTCCGCAGGTGCGCATTTGCTGTCAAAATAAAAAACACGCACAAGGGTTAGGGTTAAATTTAAAAACTGTACTTTTGAGTTAAAATATATATTTATAATTTTAATAAATGACAAATTAAAAAGGCATGAACATTTTTTTGTATCGAAAAAATATCGAACCGTGACACCAAAGTATCGAACCGAACCGTGAATTTTGTGTATCGTTGCACCCCTAGTAAATATGTATATCATGTAAATGTGTAATGTACAGTGTTAAGAGCAAGTGGGGGTTTCGAGGAATCAAAATTGTATTGTGGAATAGATGCTTTGATTAAATGTCTTAACTGTAAAAATCTGAAAAAATGTGAATTAGGAAGATTAAAGTTCACCCTCAATTGCTGAAAAGATGGAAAATGTCCGTCAATGTACATATCTTTGAGAGAACAAATCCCTCTTCCCTGACATGTCACAAACGTGATGTCCTCCAGCCCAGGCCTGAAGGCATGATTGTTACATATTGGAGCATCCAAATACATTTTAGGAGCCTTTACTGTGCCCAATAGTTGGTTCCAGACCTTAATTGAATTTTGAATCACAGGATTTCTGCCTTAAAGTGTATTCTTCACTCTTATCGGGCTATTAAGCAGGGCTGGAAGACAAGTCTGTCTACAAGACAGGTGTTCCATCATCAACCATGAAGGTTGTCCTTCCAAATCAGCACCTGGAGTACACCTTCGCCAAAATGAAAAAGTATTTAAGTGTGAAGCCATATAATATAATCTAAAATTTGGGAGTCCAAGGCCACCACAAGTCTTATGTTTAACAAGATGTTTTTTAGAAATTCTAGGAACCTTACCCGACCACACAAAGGAGGATACAATAGATTCCAGCTTTTTAAAATATGACTGGGGAATGCACACTGGGATTGACTGAAAGATGTACAAAAATCTGGGCAAAACTACCATTTTGATGGCATTAATCCGCCCCACCATGGAAATTGGCAATGTGATCCAAAACTCAATATTCTTCTCCAATTGATTAACCTTTCTATCCCAATTGTGCTATAAAAGTTGTGACACCTTACATGTGACTGTGATACCAAGACATTCAAACTTATCCAGCGCTATTCTAAATGGAGTATTATGCAGATAGGCCAAGTTCACTTTTCGTCCAATTTATCTTATACCCTGAGAGAGAGCCAAATTCGTTAATAAGCTGCAATAGTGGACTGATCGAGGTCTTAGGTTTTGATATGAATAAAACTACGTCATCAGCATAAGCAGAGAACTTATGAGGAATACCCTGATGTATAATTGGTAGTATATCAGAACTTAGCTGTATACGAGCTGCTAAAGGTTCTAGGGCCAGGGCAAAAATAAAAGGAGAAATGGGATCTCCCTGTCGCGTGCCCCTGTGCAATCGAAAAGGGTTTGATACATCATTATTAGTCCTTACCGAGGCCATAGGTCCTTTGTACAAAATTCTAATCCAATTGATAAAAGAATCACCAAATCCAAATTTGGATAATACAGTAAACATATACGGCCACTCGACCTGATCAAAAGCTTTTTCAGCATCCAAAGCTATTACCACAGAATCATCTGAACACCTAGCAGGACTATATATGAGATTAAATAATCTATGCAAATTAAAATAAATGTAGCGGTTAGGGATAAACCCTGTTTGATCTGGATGTATAAGTTTAGCAATATGATCTTTAAGGCGGTTTGATAAAACTTTTGTTAATATCTTGGTCTCAACAGAAAGGAGACCAAGGAAGAGACAGACATAGGATCGCGATCTTTTTTAAGAATCAATGAAATTACACCATGATTCAATGAACTTGGCAAAGAGCCAGACCATTTTGAATAGTTAAACATACGCAAAATCAGGGGGGCTAGTAATGAGGAGTAAGCTTTATAAAACTCTGCTCCAAAACCATCTGGCCTAGGGGCCTTATTATTTGACATCTGTTGAATAGCTGTCTTAATCTCATCTAATTTGAAGTCCGCCTCCAAATCTGTTTCTGCCTCATCATCTAATTTTGGGAGATTACACTTTCCTCAATTAATGACTGACTCGCAGAACTCTTAGAGCTATAAAGATTACGATAAAAATCTTCAAAACACTTGTTTATTTCTTGGGGGTTTCTAGTGGTCCGCCCATGCTTGTTATTGAGTGATAGTATTTTTTGTGATGCTTGTGTTTTTCTAAGCAATCTTGCAAGTGACCTATGAGGCTTATCACCCAATTCAAAAAATGTTTGCTTACACTTAGTGATTTGAAGGCAAACTTGTTTGCTGAGCAGAGAATTATACTCACACTTCAATTTAGTAATTTTGCCCAGTAATTCTATTTTGGGAGAGGACTGATAAGTTTGTTCTAGCTGCTGTATATTTGACTCAAGATCCTTCAAAGCCATTTCCTGGGATTTACGTTTAGCTGAAGAGAACGAAATAATGTGGCCTCGAATTACCGCCTTCATACTCTCCCAGAGAATTGCATCGTCAACATCACCTTTATCATTATCATTAATAAAATCTAAAATGTGCTTCTCTAATTTCTTATGAAAGGTCTCATCTTTAAGCAGAGTTGGATCAAAGCGCCAGTTTCTTTTCCGTAAGTTAGCTAAATCTGCAAAATCCAGATCAATGGACACAGGGCTATGGTCAGAAATTAAAATAGGATGGTAGGTAACATCCCTCATAATTGGAATAAGTTTAGAGTCCAGAAGGATATATTCAATACGGGAGTACGACCCATGAACGGAAGAGAAAAAGGAGTAAGCCCTGCCTGTGGGGTAGTCTCCAAGTATCCACCATGTTCATGTTTTTCAACGCACTCTTCACAACATGACTGGATTTAGACTGTTGGGTATGAGCCGATACACTTCTATCCAAACGGGTGTCCAGTACCAGATTCATATCCCCAGCTATTATAATATTAGAATTTATCACATTTGGCAACAGCTTAAAAGTCTTTTGAAAAAAAAACTCAGGGCAATCAAAGTTAGGACCGTATACGTTTACAAAAGTGATGGGTAAGGAGTTCAAGAGACCTGTAAGAATTAGGTACCTTCCCCTGGATCCACAGTAACTGTGCTTTGACAAAAAGGAATATTCTTCCTGAACAAAATTGCAACCCCTCTTGCTTTAGCTCCAAAATTATCACTGTATGCCTGACCCAACCAATTAGCACGGAGCACAGATTGAACTTTGCGCTTAGCATGCGTCTCCTGTAAAAAAAATAGTTTTTTACAGACCTGTTAGTGCTACTTCTTGCCTTCTTTGCCTGTAGTACGGCAGTATAGTTACCTTTAACCACAGAAAACAAAAGCAGAGCACAGCAAACACCGAAGCCCAAGAAAACAGCCCAAACACAGTGCAGCTCAAGGGGCCGACCATGCGGACGGCAACGGCAGCGGGGAAACAGTTCAGGGGGCCGACCGCATGGAAGGCAATGGCGGCGGCAAAGGAGACGATGGAGCTGTTCAGGGGGCCGGCCGCGTGGAAGGCAGCGGCGGCAGGACAGATCTGGATGCCGGCCGCGTGGAAGACGGCGGCGACTCTAGAGCATCAGGCGTACTGGCCGAGGCTTGGTGGGCACAGGACCAGGCGAGGCAGGACCAGGCGAGGCAGGACCAGGCGAGGCAGGACCAGGCGAGGCAGGACCAGGCGAGGCAGGACCAGGCGGCAGCTTAGCAGCCGATGCTGCAGACGAGGGTGAAGACTCGGATGAGGCTGGACCAGACGAGGGTGAGGGTGAAGACTCGGATGAGGCTGGACCAGATGAGGATGAGGCAGCCGAAGCGGAAGCTGGACCAGGCGACGGCGTGGGTAGAGACACGGAGGCCGCAGCTGGCGAGGACGGAGACACGGAGGCCCCAGCTGGCAGCGGCATGGATGACACTGCTGCAAACGTGGATGAGGCTGTTGGCAGAGCAGCTGGTGGCTGGACGGGCCCCTCGGACCCTCCAGCGGAGACAGGAGGCTGGACGGGCCCCTCGGACCCTCCAGCGGAAACAGGAGGCTGGACGGGCTCGCCAGAACCCCCAGCGGATGAGGCGGGTGGCGGCGCGGAAGCCGCGGAGTGCTGGATGGACTCATCTGAGCTTCCAGCAGGGGCTGATGTAGAGCCAGAGGGTATTGGGACCCCTGGCTGAATGTTAAGCTGACCAGAAGACTGTACTGCTACCGGGGACTGGGCCAATGGTTCAGGTGCAAGCTGAGCTACTGGACACACGGGGAGCTGAGCTACTGGACAAACGGGGAGCTGAGCTACTAATGGTGGTGAAGTAGATGACTGCATGGGAGACTGAACTGATGGGGAAGCTGATGCCTGAGCTAAGAACTGGGCTAATGACTGAACAAAAGACTGCAATACATGTTGAAGTGGCTGTTGTGGTGATGGCAGTTGTGACAGTGGCTGAACTAAGTCCTCTGAGCCTTCTGAACATGAAGAATATGGCTGGACAGACACCCTTGAGCTTACAGTGGACACAGAAACTGGTGCAGGCATCTGCGAGACACGAGCCGCTCCTACCCGAGGAGTAGGTACGGGTGCAGAGGTAGGCTGTGTACTCGCTGGCCTCACCTCAGGGACTGGCACTGGTGATATGGCAGACCGGATGCCAGCCACTCCCACCCGAGGAGTAGGTATGGGTGCAGGAGGAAGCTGAGACACGGCTCGGGGCCGGAACAGGCTGAGCACCGGCCATGGCAGAGCAGCTGCTGCCCCCACCCGAGGAGCTGGTACGGGTGCAGGGACCGACAGGGCCTCAGCTGGCCTGGGAGCCGGAGCAGGGACCAGCGGGACCTCAGCTTTCCCCACCCGAGGGACTGAAACGGGTGTAGAAAAAGCCGGGCCCGAGCTGCACTGGGAGGAGAAACACAGGTAGATGAAGAATTACGCTCAGAAAAAACAGTCTTTGCTTGGGCAGACTCAAAAGGAATCTCCACCGGATCCACAAAAACAGACCTATCAAAAATAAACTCTGCCTCTTTCCCACAATGTTTTATAGTTTTTCTAGGTTTTGTACTGATAGGGTTCACGGTTTGAAAAACACTATTGTCATTCCCCAGCTCAGAGGGAGCAGAGCAGAAAAAGTTCTCCCAGTCTATGTCCAGAGAAGCGGGAGAAGGATAATCAGTGTAACTCACCACTGGGAGTTGCATAACATTGTCCATCTTATTGCGGCGTGTGCGCCACTTCCTACGGGAAGGGGAAGTAGGCGGAGACAATAGCTGAGCCTCTGGCATGCAGAACGGCGACGCAGAGGCTGGAGCGTGGGCAACTGAAGAGACGCGGAGAATTCCGACCTGAAGCGGCCGCGGCTTGGGTGCAGGTGAAGCGGCAGGTGGGGGCTTTGGACAGCTCCGGGGACCGCCGAGAGCCAGCCGAGTTCCTCGGAAAATCCGCCCGTAGTCAGGAGTGTGCCACGGCCTCAAGCAGAGCTCCTCCTCTAGCTCGGCAAAGGCAGCATCCTGACGCTCACGCAGCTGAGAGCGGTTTGCTGGGTCCATGTAATGGTCGCGTCGTTCTGTCATGTTTCGGCTGTGTGCCGGCAGGAATTGGACCCAAACGGAAACTCACTGGAGACAGGACTGAACTCAAAATGGCAGCTTTTATTGCTGAACACAAAAACTCTACAAAATCTAAACTGGGAAGACTCTAAGAAAACACACAGGGAGCTACAGGTAGAAACACACAGCATGAGGGACAACGCAATACTGACTCAGAGAAACACAGGGTTTAAATACACTGGGAAGTAACGAGGGGAATGAGACACAGAAGGAGGGCACAGCTGGGAGAAATCAGGACTGACGAGACAAGCAAAGCAGGACGCATTCACATAAGACACGGACCATCAAAGTAAAACAGGAAGTATCACACAGAGACGCGAACTTGACACAGTGGAGACCGCAACTAAGAAACACAGAGACATAAACCGTAAGGCAGAGGTCTAAGAACCAAAAATACACAGAGGGAAATACTAAGCTTGGAACACAAGAAACTAGACTAGAGGGAGTAACAAAAGACCAACCATGAGAACATAATGCACAATGCAGAGTGACAAAAAACAAGAAACTCAAACATGCAAAGACACAATTACACAGAACAGAGGGGACACAGAGAGACATGAAGGGCAAGGGATCAAAACTAGAAGCCATAGAATAAATCACACACAAGTACAATAATACAAAAAATCAGGACCGTGACAGGAAGTAATAATAGCAATAATACTGACCTAAGCTGTATGAGCCCACATCAACACGCCCATAAGAACAGCAAAAATAAGACTTATGCAGAAAAAACATATACCCGAGAAAGTAAACCGTTGTGTTAAAAAGCCCTACTCATTTGTAACCACGGCCAGTTTCTGGTCCAGGAATCTTTTAGCTGCCTCCGGCTTATCAAAAATCTGTGTGACCCCCTCCAGCATCACCCGAAATCGAGCCGGATGAATAAAGCGTAGCGTAGATTGGCCGCCCTGCACCGTTTGCGGATTTCTTCAAACTTCTTGCGCTGTGCCAGCACCTCCGTGGTCAGATCCGGAAAGATGAAAACTTTCGCCCTGTCATACTGCAGCAGAGCTTTTTGTGCTGCCAGCATCAGGATATGCTAGCGGGTTTGATAGTAGTGCAGCTTTACAATTAAAGGACGAGGCCGGTCCCCGTCAGCTGGCTTGGGGCCCAGGGCACGGTGTGCTCTATCCACCACGACCCTGCCCGTGAAGTTCTCACTCCCCAGGAGCTTAGGAATAAGCTCAGAAGCAAAGTCCAGTGGGTTTCCTTTCTCTGTCCCCTTCGCAACTCCAAGGATCCTGATGTTCTGTCGTCTTGACCGTGACTCGAGGTCATCCAATTTTTTGAGACGTAAATCGTGTCCTTTCTGGAGCGAGTCGCAGAGCGCCTCTAAAACGGCAATCCTCTCGTCATGCCCATTTACAGCTTCCTCAATATCATGTATCCTCCCAGTTACTGTGGAAAGAGTGGCCTCCACAGCGTTCATCGTGGCTGAAATAGCAGATGATTTGCTATCAACCGAAGTCTCCAATCTAGCAATTGCACTCATTATGTCGGCTGACGTCGGGTTAGCTACTTGGGAAGTCACGGGGCTAATTGCACTTGGCTCCGCAGCTAGCACGTGCTCGTTAGCCACACTCGCTGGCTCACCTTCATCTTCTCCGATTTTCTCAGTCTTTTCACGGGCTTTTGAAGCTTTAGGTTTCGTCATTGTTATAAAATATATACAAACGTCAGGAATCAACAGAAAGATGTCAAAAAACAGATGGATATGAGTAAAAAATTATAGGCTAGTGCGGAGCTCTTCCAAGAAACGTCTTACGCCATTGCTTGCTAACCACGCCCCCCCCAATCCACACTTTTAAGCTTAAATTTCAAAACTTACATTTTAACTACTGATTTTATCTACTGTTCTGATCTTACCTACTGTTTTTTTAATCAATTTTAAATCATGCTTTTTATTTGTTTTTGTTTTTTAATGTCTCTGTTAAGCACTTTGAATCACCTTGTTGTTGAATTGTGCTATACAAATAAACTTGCCTTGCCTTGCCTATTGCATTTTTAAAAATGATTTAATATGAAGGCAATAGACAGAATGCTACAGGCATAGCCCTAAAGAATGTAGCCTCATGGGCAGTGTAGTCCGTGCTGCAGCGAGAATGGACTGCCGTACCCATTATGTGAGCATGAGGAGGGAGAAAAAGGAGAGTGGAAAAGTACGACCCCAGTTGTAAGTAAGCTGTTAAGACTCAACTGTACACTTAATATATTAAGTAATCCATAGTATTCAGAATACGTTACTCTCATTGAGTAACGTAAAGGAATACTTTACAAAATACATTTTGGGGCATGTATTCTGTAATCTGTAGTGGAATACATTTTAAAAGTAACCTTCCCAACACTGAATATTTGTGTGATTTTATGTACTGTTACAACTATGGATGCTCGTATTAAACAAGTTTAAGTGTCCAAAAAAAAAAAAAAAAAAAGCCAGGCTTTAAGCTGCTCTAAATGCTCAATTGGTTGCTTAAAAAAGAAAAAAAAAAGGGGAGAAAGAAGTATATATACAAGGACCCTGTATTTGAACTATACAGGGAGTGCAGAATTATTAGGCAAGTTGTATTTTTGAGGAATAATTTTATTATTTAACAACAACCATGTTCTCAATGAACCCAAAAAACTCATTAATATCAAAGCTGAATGTTTTTGGAAGTAGTTTTTAGTTTGTTTTTAGTTTTAGCTATTTTAGGGGGATATCTGTGTGTGCAGGTGACTATTACTGTGCATAATTATTAGGCAACTTAACAAAAAACAAATATATACCCATTTCAATTATTTATTTTTACCAGTGAAACCAATATAACATCTCCACATTCACAAATATACATTTCTGACATTCAAAAACAAAAAAAAAAACAAATCAGCGACCAATATAGCCACCTTTCTTTGCAAGGACACTCAAAAGCCTGCCATCCATGGATTCTGTCAGTGTTTGGATCTGTTCACCATCAACATTGCGTGCAGCAGCAACCACAGCCTCCCAGACACTGTTCAGAGTGATGTACTGTTTTCCCTCCTTGTAAATCTCACATTTGATGATGGACCACAGGTTCTCAATGGGGTTCAGATCAGGTGAACAAGGAGGCCACGTCATTAGTTTTTCTTCTTTTATACCCTTTCTTGCCAGCCACGCTGTGGAGTACTTGGACGCGTGTGATGGAGCATTGTCCTGCATGAAAATCATGTTTTTCTTGAAGGATGCAGACTTCTTCCTGTACCACTGCTTGAAGAAGGTGTCTTCCAGAAACTGGCAGTAGGACTGGGAGTTGAGCTTGACTCCATCCTCAACCCGAAAAGGCCCCACAAGCTCATCTTTGATGATACCAGCCCAAACCAGTACTCCACCTCCACCTTGCTGGCGTCTGAGTCGGACTGGAGCTCTCTGCCCTTTACCAATCCAGCCACGGGTCCATCCATCTGGCCCATCAAGACTCACTCTCATTTCATCAGTCCATAAAACCTTAGAAGAATCAGTCTTGAGATATTTCTTGGCCCAGTCTTGACGTTTCAGCTTGTGTGTCTTGTTCAGTGGTGGTCGTCTTTCAGCCTTTCTTACCTTGGCCATGTCTCTGAGTATTGCACACCTTGTGCTTTTGGGCACTCCAGTGATGTTGCAGCTCTGAAATATGGCCAAACTGGTGGCAAGTGGCATCTTGGCAGCTGCACGCTTGACTTTTCTCAGTTCATGGGCAGTTATTTTGCGCCTTGGTTTTTCCACACACTTCTTGCGACCCTGTTGACTATTTTGAATGAAACGCTTGATTGTTCGATGATCACGCTTCAGAAGCTTTGCAATTTTGAGACTGCTGCATCCCTCTGCAAGATATCTCACTATTTTTGACTTTTCTGAGCCTGTCAAGTCCTTCTTTTGACCCATTTTGCCAAAGGAAAGGACGTTGCCTAATAATTATGCACACCTGATATAGGGTGTTGATGTCATTAGACCACACCCCTTCTCATTACAGAGTTGCACATCACCTAATATGCTTAATTGGTAGTAGGCTTTCGAGCCTATACAGCTTGGAGTAAGACAACATGCATGAAGAGGATTATGTGGACAAAATACTCATTTGCCTAATAATTCTGCACTCCCTGTACAGGCTCATTGGTACAGTTCATTTCAAATGTTTTACCAGTGCCAGCAGGTGGTCAGGGACCAGTTACTATGCCTGCGTAACTGGGGCTTTAGGAAATGATTTCACAGCAGCCGCCAGCTACCTACAACAACCACTCACCAGTCAGGGAATACTCATGTTTCCCCCACAACCAGTGATCACTACATGCTCACTGTAGTTCAGTCATTTAGTTATTTTCAACAAAAAATATCTTTATTCACATTTAGATCTTTGATTTAATTTTCATATCTTTTTATAATTTTTTGATGTTTAGTTCATAAATTAAGAAATGGAGTTGGAAATAAGCATAAAAGCTCCTTGTCTCCAGTTGAAGAATGTGATTAATTAGACTGGGGAATGCATACTGTACATCCCACTTTGTTGAGGCTTTTTGAAGCACAACACAGCTATAAAACAGTTTTACAAAGCTTCTGCCACGAAATTATCCAGATACACAACTGGATAAATAATATAATGCTAAAGATCAAAGAAAAACCTGTCATATGGGGAAAACACCTTCTTATATCCCAGTTAACCTTCACTGAGAATGCATAATAGTAGCAGCTTGGGAAAAATTCACATTGTTTAGCCAAGTTTAGCACTGCTTGGGCAAGCAGGGCAAGGCACCGCCCCTTTGCTGAAAGTAAAATACAACACAATAACAGCAACATCCCCATGTTTTGAGGATAAATAGGATCAAGTATAATGGTGCTGAATGAATATTAAACATGTTTATTGAAATTATACAAAAGACCGGAGGCTCCCAAGAAAGGGAGCCCCTGTGGATTTTACTTCTAGTCTGGCTCTGTTGGTACACCAGCTACATTTTCACCCAAAGCTTTTAAAATTCTTTCTCTTACCTAAATGCACACAAATCCACGCATACACAGCTGTGATTTACATTTCAAAGGCTCTTGTGTTGCAAAACTACCTGACTACATGCTGCACAGCTGGGGACAGCGAAACAGAGACACAAAGAGCAAAGGCTTTATCCACCAGATCAAAAAGGAAGACACAGCATCCAACAAAGCTTAAGGCCCCAGTGGTAACGGTAGCAACACTGCTGCCTGCTCAGAGTCTGACAACTGGAACAAATACCTCTGGACATCTGAGATATCTTTTCGACCTCTTGATTGGCCATTTTTATGCTGTTATATTTTTCTTATGTCCTATCATCTTTTTTTCTTGTTGACATAACTTAATCATCCGTAGATCTATTAATTTTATAAACCTGTGAAGCGTGAAATGACTAATGTAAAGCTAAAAAACCCTTCAATTCTGTCATCAATGTTGTGAATACATTCTGTCACCTCCCAGACTGCAGATGCTTTGATGTGCCCAAATTTGTTAAAGTCTGTCACACAGTATGACTTATAATCAACGTTCAAGATTATAGCATTTCACTGGGTGTAAACATTTAAAGACCTCATAACACTGACACCAAGAATGAGTTTCATCCCATTTTCTAAACCCAAATTTGAACCATGTGGTAAGATGCAGAATGTTTGGAGGAAAATATAACCTCATATTTTGTTTTCCTTGTTTCCTTGTGCTACAGTTGCCGCTCCTATTCTAATGAGGACACACAAGAGCTTTCTTTGACTTTTTAAGTATTAACATAAAACCAACAGCAAAGTTAAAAACAAGCCTAAAGAGCACTTCACAGAGTCACAGAGATTCTTCTATAGAAATAGGTGGGGGTAACAATGGAAGCTACAATTCTACCAGCCTGACTGCTCATCGTTGTCTTAGGCCTGTTGAAGATCAGGCCCTGGCTCCTAGGTTGAGTCAGCATATACTGTTTTTTTTATTGTCACTCAGTATTAGCATATTGTCTGCACACAGGTTTGCAAAGAGGAGTGAAAGAAGTCCACTGTGAATGACCATCTTTGAACAGAGGCGGTGGTTTACGACACCAACTGTCTGCCATCTATAATCCAGTTTTGAGATCCCTTCCCAGATGCTTTAACGCCCACTCACATCCTTGGCCATCTGACCTCAGGAAATCACATGATAGGGTGGGGATAGGTGTCACAATGGGTTCACCCAAAACCTTGGCTGATGGTGACCTACACCAGTTTTCACACCTTGGCTTGTGTGATTAGGATCAATAGGGGGTCCATGACCTTCTTGGGGACACTCCCATAGGGCTTAAAAATTTGGGACTCTCCACCATTTGCTCTTAGAACTGAAGAAGTTTCTTGGATGAGAGGGGAAACTTCTTCAAGGAAACTTAAGGAAGTCCAGACGCTTTTCTTTCCGAGCTCCTTAGACTATTCTCCAAAAGTTGATTCTGTTAATCTGGATGTAGCATGTTCAGTCCTGATGAACAGAATCAACTTTTGGAGATTTACTTACCTGGATGATTGAGAATGCATCAAGACTCCTTAGACTATGATGACCTGGATGACTGTGAACCTTCACAGACATAGTGTTATTATCACAAGGCCTATTTGTAAATGTGTTTATATGACTCTGAATCTTGAAGTTTATGTTGATCTTGAAGTAAATTTTTCACTGAACTCCAAAGGAACATTTTCACAAGTCTTTATTTTTGCATGACATTGTGAATTTTGGTGTTCTGATAAAAGCAAACAATGAAAACTTTGTGTGTGAATTGAAATTTGGATGACTGTGAAACATAGATGTTGTAAATCTGTGAAATCTCCTCAAACTATCCAATCAAACTTTGGTATAAATGTCAAATTTTCATTTTCCTTTTTTTGTTTTGACCATTGGCAGAAGCATTTCAAGGGCTTTTTTTAAATGAGGTCGCACAGATCAAAAAACAAGTCAAGAAAAATAAAACCCCATCAATAATAAAAAATATAAACAACTTGAAATTTGGTTTTAATGTGGATTCTGCGCTGTGGACAAACTTCATAAAAACTAATTATGAGACACTCATATGGCTCATATGAGTCATTTTGAAGGCAAAAACCCAACCAAAAAGCTATTGGGCCAACAAACTGATCCAGTTTCGTCAGTAAAACGGTTTTATTTTACCGACTGCAGGAACCAAAGAACAATGTCTCACATCATCTTTTACTTCAAGTTCACCTTTTCAAAGTTAAGGCATTTGGAAATGGTAAGCAGTGAACCAAAGCAGAGCTCAAATTTGGGCTGAAACTGCGCTATTATGATGGGTTTAATTAAAGTCTCTCCACATTGGCATCACACTTTCAGAATGGCGCACTCAGTATATGTTCTCTATCTGAAACCGTTATGTATTAAATGACAACTTTCATTGTCTCTTGTCATTCAAATCAGTTTACTAAATTATAATCCACATCGTTTGGGTTAATAACAGCTTACCCCACTGTGATGACAAAGCCACTGGAGGAAAGTCTGAAATGACACCAAGAGGCTGGATCCTCTAACACTGGCCATAATTTAGTTTCAATTTTCTGAGCAAAAAGATAGTGGAGAAAATCAAAGAGTGGAAGGGGAAGAGCCAATGCCTGATTGCAGTCATGAAATATGCCTTAAATGCTTTTGTTAATCTCCCAGCAGAGAGCAAGAAAGGACATTGTTCTCATTGGGTGCCAGAGTTAGAGACATAATGGGAGAGGGTGAAAGAAAGAAATAGATATCACACAGAGAAAGGCCATCTTTAGTTAAATACAGGCTAAAAGAGTATAATTCTTTCAGCTGTGACTCTAATATATCAAATAAAGAGATGATTAATTACCAGTCATATCTGAAATGATTGAAAACTAGCACTCTTGAGAGTATGATGTCAGACTGAGCACACAGTGTCACATATTCAGAAACAGTACTATGACAAAACGCTGAAGCTTGAAAGTTCTTTAGATTTCTTCCAAATCATTTAAAGATACGGTTTTACATTGTGGGCTTTCTTAATTAGATGTGAAGATTGTCCCTGGCATATACATATGTACCTAGCATTCAGCTAGCCTTGCTTAGCTTTAAGTATGGGAAACAGGGCAGCAGCCAGCAAAGCTCTATCGAAATGTAACTAAATCTCTCTACGATATGACAATAACCCATTTCAGGTGCTTGTTTTCCAGGACTCCTTGTTGTCTGTCTCTGTTTTTAAATATTTGTATTTGCTAGTTTCCTGCTTTCCTATTGTATTTTTGTATATAGTCACCAACATGTTTCATATTTGAGAAGGTAGGACTAGAAAACTTGAATCACTTTGGTGGATCATGGAAACCAGTTTTGGCAACCAGGTGTGGACTGCCAAGTTCTGTTTGACCGCAACAAAACACACAAAAATACATACCGTACCTCTACAGACCCAAGTGCAGGTAGTGTGAATAGATGACGGTGGTCTCTGGGCTCCATGAGCTGGCCCCCAGACGTGGCCAAAGTTTTTTGACTCCTTTTTCTTTTATGGTTGCTCCAATGTTGTTCTTTTGGGGGCAGAATTGACCATCTTCAGATGAAGCAGTTGACTATCAATCTGTCAGCTTGCTAAACTATCAGCTTAGCAATCAGTATGTTTGAATTCTAAAAGTTAGTCTAAATGTATTCTGTTGTTTGTACACCACCATTTTTGTGACAGTTTACAAAGCATTTATCCTAAAACTTGGCAAAAAGCACTGTGATGAACCACCTATCTAAAGAAAGTTAGAAGTCCTAGTAACTTTTTCTGCATAAACTGAAAGACTGCCTGGAGTGTACATCTACAACCTGTGGTATGCGCTGAATAATAGCTGACTCCAATGCATTCATAATTTCCTGTAAATGGGTTTAAGCATTCAAACTCACCACTAGTGTCTGTTAATGGCCCTGAGCAAATGCACATAAAAGTGACTTTACTAAGCTGACGGATATGCTGACTGCAGTGCTCTTGTTGACTTTGAGTGACAAGGCTTTAACATGACACTTGAAGAGATGGAAAATCTGTTCTCACTGAAGATTAACAGAACATGACAATGACCTCATTAATGTTAAGTGGCTCTACAAAAAGAAAAAGCTTCTCAGTCTCGATTTATGAGTCATCATCTGTGTTAGTGGTAAATGTGAAAGAGTTTGTGTGCTTTCATCGGTGTTTTGAACAAACCATCATTTCTGTCACCTGTCTGTAAGTAAAGGAAGTACTTTATCATTTACCTTCTTGCTATTCCACATCTGCTTATCTGCAACTAGGTCAATCTTATAAACTTTGTTCTTGGTGTTCTTTACTTTTCTTACATTGCATTTTCTGCTTCATAGCACCCTATATGCATTTTCTGGTCTGAATCTGTTGCAGTTATTTACATTTTGCACAATGTCCCAACTTTTTTAGAGTAGGGCTTGTATGTATCCTGGTGGCAATCCTGTGTTCTGTGCTCTTTGATCCTGTGGGTCATGATCTCTGGTGACTCAGTGTTGACAGTGTATGTGGAAGGATTGTCGGAGGCATGATGAATTAGCACAAAGATATGCAATGCCATCACATGAGAGAGGAGATGTCACCCTCTACCCATATGAGAGAGGAGATTAGATGAGTTGAGGGAGTGGCAACACCCCTAGCTGGAGCAAGAGAGAAAACTGAAGTGACACCAAAGAAAAATGTCTCCCCACAGCCAGAGGAAGAGAGAAGGGAGTCAAAGAGAGTAGCTAAGAGACAGCAAAAGGCAGAGGGGAAGTTGCCCACAGCTAGGGGGGGAAGCGGAGCTTTGAGAAGGCAGCATAAGGTCAGAGTGACTTCATCAATCACAGCAGTGACAGTTCAGCTAGGAATTTGGGGCACCCTCTGATCACTTCTGTTACAGCACTGCATTGTTTTGCTCTTGTGTAGCACCACAGGCAGTTCCTGTGTTCAGGCTGGTGATCAGTCAAGCTGCTTTTGCACAGCAGAGCTTCTGTTTTAGAGTTGCCAATGAGTATTGCAGGTAAAATGGATTTATCATTTCATAAAATAATTAAGTAATATGTCCCAAGAAATGTGTAATACAATGCTTTTTGTGAGTGGTCTCTACTGATGGTTCATCTCTTTGTCTGTTTGAGAAATGTCTAATTCTTTAATAAGAATCGTTATTTAATCCCAGACATCCTTGTTGACTTGATTTTTTTAGCCTTGTAGTTCCAGCTCCCTTTACTCTCATATGAGGGCTGTTGATTTGTGTAAAAATTCTGGCGAGCATTTAAATTTCCCTTAAATGTATTATGGTATTGCAAAAGTTGTCCCATGTGAATATGATTCCTACAAGAATAAAAAATATTGATTAGTGACTGATAAGTGGGCACTTTGAAACACAGTAACCTTTTGAGAGATTTATATTTCTTCAGTTGAGCACTGTCAGATCATGAAGGCAAACTGACAGCTTCCCTGAAAGGTTTTCACACAGTCTTTGTTCTTAGAGAAAACACCTTGTTAATCACTTATTGTACAGATTCATAAAGTTCTTATACTCTTGAAACATACAAACGTAAATGCCAAGTGGAGGTTGGTTTTAGGCGTACATTTAATAACTGTGACATTTTCAAATCCACACATCCCCAGGCAGTCTGGTTTAACAGCTTGGAGTGCAAGTGCTAAAAGCTGCCTCACCTGAGATTGCCTTTGTCTTGTAGAGCTAAAAGCCAAAAGGACCTGAGGAGACTTTTCACATTGGTATATTAAAAGCGCTTGGGCTGGTTGTGAATGTTAAATCAATGCCAAAACCAGGTGAGATGCGACCCCTTCCTTATGGTCTTTGTCAGGAAAGTTCTAAAATTCAATGATAACTTTTTTTGAGGGGTTGATAATAAAGAGACATTGCAGTCATATGCTTTCTGTTTATCCATGCTATTGCTATTATTATTAATTATCTGTAGGTGGCGTCGAGCATGTGATCTCCTTGACTTGACTCGCTGTAAATTCTCACTGGCTGATAGATGAGTGCACAACACTTGGGCTCTCACACACACCTAAAAGCAATCTGTTCATCCTTTAAACCTCTCCCTCTCTCTCTCCACCTCTTTGTTTATATCACAGTCTCTGTCTCTCAGTGTCTTCCCTCTCCCTCCTCCCTTGCTGTCATTGTGCTTCTTTCTCAATTTTCGTCTGCCTTTCTTGACCTCAGGGTGACTCTTACTTTGACTGAGAATCATTTTCATTCATCTTCCCCCCAAAGCCAGCAGCAGGAGTGTACTTGGTTAGGGGTCGTTGAAAGAAAAGTGTTAAAATATCAGATTCTTAACTTTCATTGGTCAGATTAAGTTTGACATCTTGATTTACTGGCGTAGAATTAAGTTAAGTAAAAACGTAGCAACCCTGTTTCCAGTTTCCATTTTTGCCACCATGACCTTGTGAGTCCTGAAAAGGACCTACTGCTTTTAGTCTCCTGAATATTGTATTAGACATAAAGAGTGCTAAGAAAAAGCTAGAGAGACACAGGAAGCCAAAGAACAGCACATTTCTTTATGTGTAGCACATCTTCAAGCTCAATTTTTAAAACCTTACAAGTATTTAAAACCTTGCTGGTATTTATTTTTGTCTTTGTTTAAACACAAAACTGTAGCAGTGCTATATTTTTTTTAATAACCACTCCAGTCAGAACATGGTTAAATATCTTTATATATGAACTATAGCTAACAAACTACTAACCTCTAACTATGCTAAATCTCATACGTTGTCATTTACATGCCTGACTTTAACACTGATTAATTAATTCATGCTTAAATAATTTGGATTATCTGGGCTGATTTTATTCTCTCATGGTGCCTTAAAGTTTCTTTCCTTTTGAGAAGTGAAAGAGGATTTGAACCTGGATATGATGTAAGACACAAAAAGCGTAGTGTGTTGTAAAGTAAACCTCTGAGAGCTAAACAATATTTTCTGCATCTCTTACTTGACACTAAGTGTACCACCTCCCACTTCAGGTCACCAAACCACAGATAATTGTTTGTTTTTCCTTTCTTTCTGCTCTCACCTCTGGGCACCTGCTCTGAGGTGAGGAGGCTGCTCCTTTCACCCCAGAGACAGAAGTCTGCTCTGCACGTTCACCTCTTCAAACTCTCCACTGTGTGCTCAGTAGTGAACACACTCAAACATCTAATTGTAGCAAAGTGAGAGCCTGCTGATGATTCCTGGTTACCAGAGTCAACACCACTAACCAAATGAATAGTTTTCAGTTAGGATTAGTAGCTACTTCAACAAGAGCAATGCAGCAAGTTTGCACATGGAAGATAGTGTGAAAGGGTTTTTTGGTTCAAATGGTTTTAACCTGGTACAAATATTTGACACAATCATAGTGTTAAATTTTAAGTTTAACATCAAGATACATGGATTGAAGGTTCAACATTCCCTCCTGAGCCATGGTCTTTGGCTCTGACTCAGAAGATTAGGAACACAACAAAGAGAGAGAGACAGATTCTTACAGGCACACATCAGACAGGTGCACACATTCATTCTGTTTTTAATGCACAGATACTCCTTTGCATATCTTTAAATAACTTTTTTTTTACTATTTTAATTATCAAATTATTATTATATTGCTGTTGTCATTAGTTTCATTTGAGAAATTATTATAAAATATTTGAAATGTAGACCAAGTTAACTGATTTTTCTATTTCTTCTTCTGTATGGTGACTTTCCTGACTTTATTCATTGGTAAAAAATACAATATAGCTATAAAAAAGTTCTTTATCACAATTTCAGCTACATTACGTTCAATATATATATTCTTCCACATTGTCATTTCAATGTAAATATAACTTGGATGATTATGTTAGTCATTATTGTTATCTGAAATCTTAAATGTATGGGGATTCTAAGCCAAGTTAGAAAGTGTTCAGTTCCTGCCTGATTACCCTATTGCACATTATATCGTACTTTTGAAAAGGCTCTTTTAAAGTCAGAATAGGTTTGAAAGATTGATGATAACCATAAGCATCATAAAATGTTAGGACACATTGCTTAAGCTATGAATAAGCTAATGAATGACTGAATGGATGGACATATTTGTTGGTATTCAACAATTTGACTTAAGCCACAGAGGTGGACTTAAAAATATCTACAATATCTACTTCATGTCATGAAGCAATAGAAAAAAAAATCTAGACCCAGGACCCGAGAGATGAGATGAGATGAGAAAGCCTTTATTTGTCAGTTGCAGGTCTTTTGCCCACAACCGAGATGACAGACCTTGCCGACCGTACATACAATACACAAACATCACATTGGGGAGACAGGTCAGGCTAGGTAGTGAGGAAAAACTACACATGTTTCTTTTCCAGCTATTTATTTATGAGTGACTTATGTATGTATGTATATATATATGTATATATTGTACTATTCTTAGTTAGCATATTGTCTGTCTTGTCTTAATGTTGGTTTATAATGGAGCACTGTAACAAAAAATAATTTCCCCGAGGGATCAATAAAGTATTCTGATTCTGATTCTGATTCTGAAAAAACATCGAAATGTGTGACACAAAAGGATAATACAGGAATGCACAGATATCAACACACCATAGCACAATAAACAAAGACAAGCAACATGGGAAAGAGTTCCAGTGTGTACATCTGATCTGGGACCGCTGCAATCTTTCGACTGCGGCTCCAACTGACCCGATGTCCACATCAGAGGGGAGGTAAGCGTTGGAGGTGGCGTTGGATCCAGGGTAGGGAGGGTGATGCGTCAGTGAGTGCTTATCAGTATCAGTATATGTATGTGTGTGCGTGTCCATAGTTCAGCTGAGACAGTGTCCTTTGCCCTGCCAGGCTAAGTAAACAGTCTTCCAGCCAACCCAGGTGGCCTTGCATGGAATGGGAAGGAACAGACTAAACACAGTCGTTATCAGGGTGTTGTTCAGCTCCGGCCTTGCAGATGGCGCCAAAGGGGTATGCCGGCCCTTCAGTTAATCCGGCCACTTTTCTATCAAGCCTCATCACAAAAGGTCTCAGTGGAAGTGTGGCTGCCAAGAAACCATTCATAGGAAAAGTAAACAGGCAGAAAAGACTGAGATATACCAAACTTCATAGGAACTGGACTGAAAATCAGTGGTAACAGGCCTCATGGAGTGGTGAATGCAATGATCTGAGGAGCAGCTTGAGCGAGGAGTTAATTCAATTCAATTCAATTCAATTTTATTTATATAGCGCCAAATCACAACAAAAGTCGCCTCAAGGCGACTTTTAAGTGAGGCTTGGTTCAAGAAGTAAGCACTGTGAACAGTGCCCAGGCAGGTGCAGTTAAAATCTTGACTTTTAGCTTTAATTCAATGGGTCGAACAAAAAGATTGCATAAAAATGTGAGGAACATTTTTAACACAGTCCCTTCATTTCAGTGTCTCAAAAGCAATTGGACAAATTAAATAACTGAAAATAAAATGTTCATTTCTAATACTTTGTTGAAAACTCTTTGATGATGCCCATGAGTTCAAGATCTAAGGCTGTCATTGCCAGCAGATGTTGGGTTTTCTCCTTTTTAATTCTCTGCCAGGCCTTTACTGCAGCAGCTTTCAGATGCTGTTTGTTTGTGGCCTTTCTGTCCGAAGTTTAGTCTTCAACAAATGAAGTGCATACTCAACTGGGTTAAGATCAGGTGACTGACTTGGCTCCACTTCATTGCTTTAATGAACTCCTGGGTTAGGCATTAGGCTGGATTTGAGCAGACAGTATATCTCTGAACACCTCAAATTCCTGCTTCTGTCCTGTGTCACATCAAAACAGTAGTGTCCCAGTGCTGCTGGGAGACATGCACACCCAAGCCATTACTGCCTCTGCCACCTTTTACAGATGATGTGGTATGGTTTGGATCATGAGCTGTTCCACGCCTTGTCCATACTTGTTTCTTGCCATCATCCTGGTAGGGGTTGATCTTGGTTTCATCAGTCCAATGAATGTGTTTTGTGTTTTTAGAAGTTTTTCAGTAAGCAATCTAGCCTTTCTATTCTTGAGGCTTATGAGTTGCTTGTACCTTGCAGTGAACCCTTTGTATTCACTTTCATGCAGTTTTCTTTGTGTGGTAGACATGGATACTGATATGCCTACCTCCTGAAGAGTATTGTTCACTTGGTTGGCTGTTGTGAAGGGGCTTCACTTCACCATGGAAATAATTCTGTAATCATCCACCACTGTTGTGTTTCGTTGACGTTCAGGTATCTTTTCATTGATGGGTTACTGGTCACTGCTTTCTTTCTCAGGATGTACCAAACTTTTGATTTTGCAAATCCTAATACTGAAGCAATTCCTCGGGTGGGTTTTTCTGTTTTCGCAGCTTAAGGATGGTTTGATTCACCTGGAAAGCTCCTTTTACTGCATGTTGTCTGTTCACAGCAAAATCTTTCAAATACAAGCACCCCACATCTAATCAACTCCAGGCCTTTTATCTGCTTAATTGACAATGACTTCATGAAGAAATTGCCCAACACCTGCGCATGAAACAGCTTTTGAGTCCAATTACTTTTGGTCCCTTCAAAAAGAAGCTGAAACTCAGAAATCCTTCATCCAATTTGAATGTGGATAAAGGTTCAAGGTTCAAGGTTCTTTATTTGTCACATGCATAGTTATACAAGTATAACACACAGTGAAATGTAGCCTGACACGCTCCTCGACATGTGCAAAAATTGGGGGGGTGTAGAGGAAGAACATTATATATATCTACATATAGTATATACACTGGGTGAATGTGCAGTAGTAGCAGCAAGCAGGTGAATGAAAGCTGAGAGTCTACACATTATGTCCAGTATTATATAACTATAAATGGAATATGTTTCAGTAGTCAGATAAAACAAACAAAACTTATGTAATTGTACAAATATACATTGACTTAACAGTTCTGAGAAATAATGACAAGCAGGTTCAGGACAAGCAAATGTAAGTACTGTTGGAGACTAAGAACAGAAGACTTCTTACCTTCAGATTAAAATAGTGGTGGTGAGGCTGTCCACACACCTTCATTTAGACCCTTGTGGTTTTATTAAGGGCTTTAATTGGAAGTTCTCTGAAAAGGTCAGCAGTGACTGCAACAAAGAGGTCAGCCATCTTAAACCACAATCCAAAGTAAAACACAGCAAGTCTACAGCAAGTTGAAACATTTCTGTAGTTCAAATTGAAGACACTTTGATTTAAGCCCTGCACACTGAAAAAAAGGCGATGTTGGATCTACTTGATTCAATAGTAGACATTGGTTGCTCACAAATGTCTTGCTTTGGCAGAAACTTAAACAAATGAGTTAAATCAACACAACTTATTCATATTCAATAAAACTTTACATTTTGTGTTCAGAAAACGCAATTGAAACATGTTTAGATGAAGTAAATTGAGCTCTTGGAATATTTTAATCCTTCACAATTTTGTCATTTTATTTCAACACTATTCAATAACTTTTGTCCCAGTACAACTTGGTCACTTAAATACTACATGTTGTCTTCATGTCAACGTTTTGTGTTTATTATGATTATTTTCCTCTGTTCTAGTTATTCTGATTTTGGTATAGGGCTTTGGAGCGTGATGTCACGGGGGTGGGCATGGAAAGGATTTTGGCCTGATCTGCCATTTTGGGGGTCTAGCACAAGTGAAAAGGGAGCGAAGGCACACACAACAGCCATGGTTCGTATTTGCTGTGTGGTCGGCTGCAATGTTCAATCACACGACCGGCAAGAGAATAAGCTTGAAAATGGTTTATCTTTTCATTCTTTCCCAACCTGGAAGCAACATGAGGCAGCTCGTGTATCGGATGTTACCAAACGAAGGTGTCTAGCCTGGATAGCAGCTGTGAGACGAGCTGACGTGCAGTTCTCTTCAATCTCCAGATATCTGTTGGTGCTCCAGACATTTTCATTCCGGTAAGTTCTAAATATGTTCATATCACTATTTATAGCCTATTAGTTTTATTTTCTGTGCGCTCTGAGCTCATAGCAAATTAGAACAAACATCCTACTGAGTGATTTTACAGAACTACCTTCTATTTATAGACTTGCTAATTATTTGGCATTATTGCAGTAAACCAGCCGATGAAATGGATGAAACATCGTGACTGGGTTCCAGCGCTACACAAGGGACCTGCTTCAAACATACCACCATGCCAATCAGATTACTTCTTCCATGTGAGGGTGAAGAGGTAACCCTCCTGGATAAGATGGTGAAGGTTTGCTGCGTTTTGGTGAACAGTGTGATAATAAAACCTGGGAAAAATGAAACCTGCTCCTGTTAAATATTCTTAAGTCTTGTGCTGTTAAAATTGCTGTATTTTTTCAAAATATACAGTAAATAAAGTAATGTTAGTAGTGGGTGATATAATGTAAACACTCATGATTTTGTGTAAACATTTTGTCATTTGTAAACTATAAATGACATGGATTCTACATTGTAACTGATGTGATTGTTCTATAAGGTGGTTTTAATAATAAAAAAAAAAAGAGGCAAAAATTAGTTTGCTTCTTTATCCAACTTTTGAACAGTGGTACTCAGTCAGTACATATTCAGTAAATGCAAATTATTTACTAGAGATGACACGATACCACTTTTTTATGTCCGATACCGATATCATAAATTTGGATATCTGCCGATACCGATATGAATCTGATATAGTGTTTTTTAATCAACAAAACTGTTTTTTAAATATCTTGCTGCATTTTGTATAAATTCATACTCAAGTTTAAAACAACTACACTAAAGCTATTCTGTTATACCTGTATGCAATATATATATATATATATATATATATATATATATGTATCCAGTAAGGGTCCTAAGGCTAGACCCCCTATGCTAAGCGAGCCTACCGCAGACATGAGCGAGACAGATAAATATGAAGGCATGCCGGCTCGGACGTCGCCCGGAGCAACAAGGTCCGCGTCAGGTGTTGAGGAACCAGGGCACCCTGACGAAAAGTGGGCTACTGGAACAAGAAGGCATCGGTGGGCAAGAGACGAAAACAGGGCGTTGTTGGAATGCTACTACGCAAGTAACCCCGGCGGCAGGGGCTACATGAATAGGATGACGGACCTATGGATTCTTCGATACCCAACATCCACAGTGACGGCGAAACAACTAGTAGCTCAGTGTTCCAACATTCGAAAGAAGGGACTGATCTCACAGCTAGAGATTGATGAGGTACAACACAAATGCTACGGCAAGGAGGAGTCAGGACGCCAGGTCAGGGGGGCGATTTCATCACCCCCACCCGAGATTGGGTACGTAGCCCCAAGTGCGATAGGAGAAGGACCATTGAGTGCGAGAGGAATTGACCTGAAAAATAGGATCATGGCCAAGCTTGAAACCTGGATCCCCCGTAGCCGGTTACCAAGATTACGTGAAGTACCCTCAGAAGGTCTGCTAGATGATGTTAATGCAGCACTACGGACAATACCTACAACCACGATTAGCGACACTAACAAGCTGATCTACAATACGGCAGCAGTGATCAGTGAGATGCTTGGCTACAAGTTGAACAGCGACAAGGGGCAGTACCCTCCATGGAGAAGGAGGCTAGAGGGCAAGATCAAAGTAGCACGGAGGGAGGTTAGCCAACTAACGGAGTTGCAGAAAGGTGCGACAAAGAAGGTGCATAAGAAATACAGCAAGCTGTCCATACCTGAGGCCTTGGAAACTGCCAAGCAAAGACTCACAGCCTTGGCCAGCCGCTTGAGGAGGTACACCAGAGAGATAGAAGGCAGGAGAATAAACCAGCTGTTCTCCACAGAACCAGCAAAGGTGTACTCTCAGTGGCAAGGGAACAATAAGAGAACAGCACCACCAAGGCTGGAGACGGAGCAATACTGGAAGGGCATATGGGAGAAGGACGCAACCCATAACGGCAATGCTCAGTGGCTAGTGGATCTGAGGGCAGACCACAGCGACCTCCCTGAACAGGGTCCAGTAACCATCACAGTGGCAGATATCCAAGAAAGGGTCTCCAGTATGAAGAGTTGGACAGCACCAGGGCCCGACATGGTTCACGCCTACTGGCTAAAGAAGCTGACTGCACTCCACGAGCGTCTGGCAGCACAAATGAACCAGCTGCTAGTTAACGAGAGACACCCGGAATGGCTAACCGAAGGTCGGACGGTCCTGATCCCCAAGGACCCCAAGAAGGGACCGGTCCCCTCCAACTACCGACCAATAACCTGCCTCAGTACTACATGGAAGCTCCTGTCAGGCATCATATCGGCTAAGATGAACAGGCACATGGGTCAATACATGAGCGGGACACAGAAAGGGATTGGCAAGAATACCAGAGGCGCAAAACACCAGCTACTGGTAGACAGAACAGTCAGCCGAGACTGCAAGACCAGACTGACCAACCTGTGCACTGCCTGGATTGATTACAAGAAGGCCTATGACTCAATGCCCCACAGCTGGATACTGGAATGCCTAGAATTGTACAAGATCAATGGGACCCTAAGAGCCTTCATCAGGAACTCAATGGGGATGTGGCGTACAACACTAGAGGCCAACTCCAAGCCCATAGCACAAGTCACCATCAAGTGCGGGATCTACCAAGGAGATGCTCTGTCCCCACTGCTGTTCTGCATAGGCCTGAACCCCCTCAGTGAGATCATTAACAAGACTGGCTACGGATACCAACTACGGAACGGAGCAGTTGTCAGCCACCTCCTGTACATGGATGACATCAAGCTGTATGCCAAGAGTGAACGAGACATCGATTCACTGATCCACACTACCAGGCTATACAGCAATGACATTGGAATGTCGTTCGGACTGGAGAAGTGTAGTCGGATGGTAACAAAGAGAGGGAAGGTAGTCAGAACTGAGGGGATTGAACTACCAGAAGGAAACATTGCAGACATAGAGGACAGTTACAAGTACTTGGGGATCCCGCAGGCGAATGGGAACCATGAAGAGGCTGCTAGAAAGGCTGCAACCACCAAGTACCTGCAGAGGGTCAGGCAAGTCCTGAGGAGTCAGCTGAATGGTAAGAACAAGATCCGGGCCATCAACACGTACGCCCTGCCCGTGATCAGGTACCCTGCTGGGGTAATAGGCTGGCCAAAGGAGGAGATAGAAGCCACTGACATAAAGACAAGAAAGCTCCTTACCATGCATGGAGGGTTTCACCCCAAGTCCAGCACCCTGAGGCTGTACGCTAAGCGGAAGGAAGGGGGCCGGGGACTGGTGAGTGTCAGCACCACAGTCCAGGATGAGACAACGAACATCCAAGAATACATTGGGAAGATGGCCCCAACTGACCGAGTGCTCAGTGAATACCTCAGGCAGCAGAAACCCAAGAAAGAGGAGGGAGACGAGGAACCATCATGGAAGGACAGGCCCCTGCACGGTATGTACCACCGGCAGATAGAGGAGGTGGCTGATATCCAGAAATCCTACCAGTGGCTGGACAAAGCTGGACTGAAAGACAGCACAGAGGCACTAATCATGGCAGCACAAGAACAAGCTCTGAGCACAAGATCCATAGAGGCTGGGGTCTATCACACCAGGCAAGACCCCAGGTGCAGGCTGTGTAAAGATGCCCCAGAGACAATCCAGCACATAACAGCAGGGTGCAAGATGCTAGCAGGCAAGGCATACATGGAACGCCATAACCAAGTGGCCGGCATAGTGTACAGGAACATCTGTGCCGAGTATAACCTGGAAGTCCCGAGGTCAAAATGGGAGATGCCCCCAAGGGTGGTGGAGAATGACCGAGCTAAGATCCTGTGGGACTTCCAGATACAGACGGACAAAATGGTGGTGGCTAACCAACCGGACATAGTGGTGGTAGACAAACAGAAGAAGACGGCCGTAGTGATCGATGTAGTGGTTCCGAATGACAGCAATATCAGGAAGAAGGAACACGAGAAGCTGGAGAAATACCAAGGGCTCAGAGAAGAGCTCGAGAGGATGTGGAGGGTGAAGGTAACGGTGGTCCCCGTGGTAATTGGAGCACTAGGTGCGGTGACTCCCAAGCTAGGCGAGTGGCTCCAGCAGATCCCGGGAACAACATCGGAGATCTCTGTCCAGAAGAGCGCAGTCCTGGGAACAGCTAAGATACTGCGCAGGACCCTCAAGCTCCCAGGCCTCTGGTAGAGGACCCGAGCTTGAAGGATAAACCGCCCGCAGGGGCGTGCTGGGTGTTGTTACATATATATATATTTCATAGTTCAGCAATACTGATCAATCTAATAAACTTAAACCTACACCATCCTCCCTATTCTGGTATTTTAAAGAGTACTTAGCGTAAATATTAACTCATTCACTGCCATTGACGTCTATAGCCGTCAATTGCAGTGAATGAGTCAATGGGTTTAACTCATTCACTGAAATGGCTGGCAGTGAATGAGTTAAGCAACCTAACTAATAGGGTTCCAACTCCCAGCAACAACAACAAAAAAAAAAAAAATAGGGAACCACCCCTCACGCTCCACCTCATGATGCTTAATCGACGTAGTCAACTTTAATTTGATGCAGTGTGAAAAAAATGCACAGAAATCAATTATTTTTCAAGAAATATTAAATAGATTCAACATCTTTCTTCAACAAAATTGCAGACTGCACAGATGGTACCTTCCCAAAGGAAAATGTACTATAGCTTACTAGGGTATGTTAGACTTAACTCATTCACTGCCACTGTCTATAGCCGTCAATTGCAGTGCATGAGTCAATGGGTTTAACTCATTCACTGCCAATGGCTGGCAGTGAATGAGTTAACAGTTACTATATACAGTAATGGACTTCTATACATTTTACATCAAATTAAAACTTTGGGTGTCAGATAATTATTTATTAAAAGCTAGACATTTTAAATGAGAATAAGAAAGAAAAGTATGTCTTTGTGCCCCCTTTTCCCTGTTAATGCCCTATCGGCCCCCTGGCTAAACTTTGCTAGATCCACCCCTGCACAGTTACAGCCGTCAGCTACGTAGACGAAGATCCTGGTGTAGAAAGTAATATTAAATAAATTCTGACAACAGCTTATCAAGCTTAAACGTGCTGCTGTTGTTCAGCCGCTGGTTTCCTCTTTCTGGTGCAAAGTGGGCCAAAAACAAAGAAGAGAGATGGAGTCGCGACAGAAAAGCCGATCAGCTGATCATTGATCAGTTTCATGATTGAAGTAGCAGCAAGAAGAGGCAGTCGCTTGTTAAGCTTAACGCAGGAATGCTTTACAAACATTCAGAGATGGACTTACACACTTGCTTTACTTCTCTCGGGATAACTTTGTCGGAGATGAAATGCCGGGTTGCTAGCGAAGCTCCAAATGCTATCCAGACCACCACAGGTCCCGCATGCCACAGCCGCTCTATCACGTGATGCATACTGCTCCGACGTGCTAACGTTCTGAGGTGAGTTACGGCGTGTTGCAAGTTTTGTGAGGTGCTTTCGAGATATTTAATGGATCGGATTACATTTTTTATTTTTCTCCGATATCCGATCCACTAATTTAGGTCAGTATCGGACCGATAACGATACGTAATATCGGATCGGTCCATCTCTATTATTTACACGGCAGTGCACTTCAGGCGTGAATCTAGACCCCTAGATAAAACATTATGGGTCATTCCCACAACCCACAGCTTCACTGTGTTCCAGCAAAGTATCCAATAGCAGTGACAACTCCTCCAAAGTAGCAGGTGGGATTTTTCTTTTTTGGGGACGGCTCCTTTTACCTGTCAATACGGATGGTCTGTTTATGTTTTGATCAAGAGCCTTTTTTTGGGCAGCTGAAGAGGAGAAATCTATCTTATGGCCAACCTCTGGCTGTATCTTGGTCATATTACCCAGCAAAACCCAGTATGCAGGTTCATCTGTAACAGTCCTTGTGCCACAGATCTGCACTGTTGCTTCTACATTAAACAGAAGAGCAGCGACATGGGTGCAGGTCTCTGCGACTCCGGCCATACAGGTGCTGTGGGCGGCTTCAACCTTCCCTGTGATGCTCACAGTGACCCATGGCTGCAATGCTGGTTCATTCAGTTTTTGAGAGTGCAGTACCTGAAACACACACAGACAAAGTTCATTTAAAGACAAGAACTAATGAGCCAGGGCCGACGTAAATGTGTTTTATCTACTTTATCATAAATGTAACAAAGTGTTTAGAAAGTTAGCACATACATGTAATTTTTCATTTTTTTATGTGCCCATTTATAGAACGCTGCATGTTATATTCTAAATCTGCCTGTTCTCTGTCAGAAACCTGCCTGCAGAAAATGAACCTAAAGTATGTAATGCAAGGATGTAATCACTTTCAAGATGGAGAAAGCATAAAGTGACAATTATGAATCACTTAATATGATAAGGAGATTCTGCAGGTCATTAATCAATGTATAAAGCTAAAATAAAATGCATTTTTAGTGACACAGGATACAAACATGGAAGCAAGATGTATAATTAGGATTATTTATAATAAATATGAATAAATTAGTGCAATTTCTTTAACCATAAAGAATAACTAAATCCTTCAGGACAATGTCACATCAATGCACTGAACTCACTGTGTTATCCACCTAACAGCCTCCACGTGTTCTCACTGTAATTTCTCCCTCATGAATGAATTTATGCTGCATTAATCTGAATGTTTGCAGGGAAATCAAACGCATTTCACACGCAGTACTCAAGCTGATTTACCTTTGTTTGAATGACGACTTGTACGCGCTGACTCCACAGACAAGGTACGAAAATATGTCAGGCTACGTCAATAGCGGTTGGTCTTCAGGGTTTCTACTCCACGGCCGTATTTCATACGGGTCCACATTTCCAATGCACGCTATTTTCTGCAAGTACCGCTGCTTCGCCTCTGGACGCAATCGGTTTCTATACAGTTCATTCTCTTTTGAGCTGCTTTTAAGCATCTTTCTTGTAGTCGTCGTTCCAACACAGTGTGTTTGTTTTGATTCGTAGACCCCGAAAATGGCGCTGCGCTCCCACAATGCATTGCGGCGTGATGTCAACTCCAAAGCCCTATTCTGTGTCCCCCCCATTGTGTCCGGTTGGTGTTCTAGATTTCCTGTTTTATTCTGAAGGTCTCTGTCTGTTGTCATTGTGTTCAACCTGCGTCCTCCAGTCATCATGTGTATTAGGATCAGCTGTTCTTCCCTCCTGTGTGTGATTACCCGATTACCTTGTGTGTGTGTGTGTGTGTGTGTGTGTGTGTGTGTGTGTGTGTGTGTGTGTGTGTGTGTGTGTATATTTAGTGGGTGTCGGTCTGTATTCGTTGTCAGCTCGTCTGTGTTTCTTGGTGTCCTATTCGTTGGTCTGCGTCTCTCTGCCTTTCACCCCGTTTCCTGAGGATTTCAAGTTAGCTCTTTAGTTTTTCCCAGTTTAGGTTTCCATTAGTATTTCTCATTCTTTGTTGTCTGTTTCTGCCACTTCCACTTGTAAATAAACGTCACACTCTTCATCAGTCAGCTGCCTGCATTTTGGGTCCTTTTCATTCCACAACACGACTGCTGCCTCAGCCGTGACAGTACGAGCCGACCAAACATGGACCCAGCAGCATCTGCACCTTCCCAGGAGTTTCGGGAGGAATTAATTGACTCTGTTTTGAGGTTGGTTAACCTGTGGCTCGAACGTGAGGGAGAGGAATTTCACCGTGCTGTAGAAGCCAGGCTACAGCAATTAATCTCTGCTCACCC
The DNA here is from genome assembly GCF_057382185.1 of Mchenga conophoros. NCBI lineage: Eukaryota > Metazoa > Chordata > Actinopteri > Cichliformes > Cichlidae > Mchenga > Mchenga conophoros. The sequence goes on along the minus strand of NC_140527.1, from coordinate 14,908,257 downwards.
CTGGCTACTGGACTCTCTTCATCCGCTTGCACAGAATTTCATTCTTAACGAACTTCACCTCCACCCTCCAGCCACTACCGCTTCCCAACCCAGTCCGGCGGTGAAGGTTTTGCACGGCCCGCCGGATGTGGAATTGTCCGGCTGATCGGAGCCGTCATTAAAAGGGAAACGGCGATCATGCCGCCGACGTCCATCACCACAGCCGGACCCCGAGACTTCTGAGTTGCCGGCTGTGGTGAGTAAAAGAGACAATAATCACGAGCTTTCCAATTTAAGGACTGTTTATTCTGGGGCCGTTTTCTGTGCAGCCAGTGAGGATAATGGTGTTTTCCCTGGCTCGCCTGCAACGTTTATAAGAATGTGTTTCCTGAGACCGTAGCTGCCCAGCCTGAAGCCCAGTTAGCCGCCCGGCCTGAAGCCCAGTTAGCCGCCCGGCCTGAGGCCCAGTTAGCTGCCCGGCCTGAGGCCCAGTTAGCCGCCCGGCCTGAAGCTCAGTTAGCCCCCCAGTCTGAAGCCCATTCGCCACCTCCACCACATTCAGCCTTACTACCCATAGCTCAGTCACTATCACAGCCAGACTTACTACAAACTATGTTACAATCCATAGCCCAGTCAATAGCTCAGTTGGTAGAAGAATCATCAGCTCAGTCTCCAACTTTACCACCATTATTGTTCCAACCTTTACTTCAGTTGCCCTCAGCTCAGCCACCTATTCAGCCGTCATCTTCACCTACTCCTGTACAACAAGCTAAGTCAATCCACCCGAAAAAAAACTGTTCCTCTAATTCTAAGCAGAGAGACAAACCAATAAATATTATAATCAGTCCTCAAAAGCTGGCCATTTCAGAGACTGTGATGCACTTCAGGGCCTCCCCAGAGGCTGGGTTTCAACCCTCAGCCCACTCTGGACCCCTGGAGGCTAAGAACCCAGCTGAGGACCGCGCCCGGCTGTCGCTGCCTGAGCAGGGTCAGTGCTCCATGCAGCTGCAGTCTGTTCTGTCTCTGCCAGAGGTCCCCGCACCTGCTGGTTCTGTCCTGTGTGTCCCAGGGGCCCCTGTGCCCACTGGTCCTGTGACTGGTCCTGTGACTGCCCCTGCTGGAGGGCCCGAGGAGCCCATCCAGCTTCTTGCCTTGTTAGCTGGGGGTCTTGGAGGACCCAGCCAGCACATCCTCATGTAGGCTGACGGTTCCGGGGAGACCGTTCAGCCACCACCTGCTTCACCACCTGCGGCTCCTATGCCATCGCCTGCAGCCGCAGCTTCATCCGCGCCGCCTGCAGCCGCAGCTTCATCCGCGCCGCCTGGTCCAGCCTCAGCTTCGCCGTCGCCTGGTCCAGCTTCAGCTTCATCTTCATCCTCGCCTGCAGCAGCCTCCGAGCCTTCATCCTCGCCTGCAGCAGCCTCGTCTGGTCCTGCCTCGTCTGGTCCTGCGGTAGCAACACTGCCAGCACTGACCTTTTTTATATACGCGTGAAACAGTTTTCTATACGAGATCGCTGCAAAAAGTGCAGCCTTACCTAATGTCCACCCTACTGTTACTCATTTTATATTAAGATTTAAAAATCTAGTCAGTATTGGTATGGTGAGTAACATTCAGTAAAGTAATAATTCACACAACAATATTACATTCATGTAGTTGTAAAAAGCGCGATAATATAGTAAGTAATCCAAAGTATTCAGAATACGTTACTCTCTTTGAGTAACGTAACGGAATGTGTTAGAAAATACATTTTGGGGCATGTATTCTGTAATCTGTAGTGGAATACATTTTAAAAGTAACCTTCCCAACCTTGGCTTCTGGTTTCATAAAGATGTCAGATTTTATAGAAGTCTCTGCGAAAAGAACCTATTGCAGTTAAAGCTACATCACATATTTCCAAAGTACAGAGACAAGTACTATTCGAGGAGTTACCATGTTGTTATTATTATTATTATCATCACCTTGATGTTACGTAATGTTTCATTTGGTAAAGGTATGCATTTCATTTCACACAGCTATATGGCATGAAGTGAAGAGAGACTCCAAATTTTGACCCAGTGTGATGTCTTGCTGTAATGACTCTTTGATAAATTAACAGTTGTTAAATCAGAATATTGCTCACTGTTTCATTCAACAGTGTATTGTATTACTCAACAAGTGAGCTCTGCATCAAGTCAAAACCACAGATGTACACTAAATCACAAGCCGCCTGAGATTTCATTGCTGTAATACTCATTGCCCAACAGTAACATGATCAAAGAGCTCATTTGCTGTTCAAGCAGGCAGAGGGGAGTCATGTGTTTTGATCCTTGTGGCGATGAGACCTATTCATGGACTTAATAATCAGCTTTCATCAAGTGTTAGTTTCAAACTTGCCGGGAGAGGTTCAGGCATGAAAGAGCATTGTTGTTGGTGTTTGCAGAGTCCTTATTCTGGCAGAATACCTTAAATATCAGTAATATTGCAGATACTGGATGCACGTACAGTTTTCAAAGTTATTCTGTAAGTGTTTGAATACAGTTGAAGCACTGAAGCAGGTAGGAGGTACATATTTTACATTCCCAGAAGGAACTTGGGTAAATATTAGGTAACCTAACTATGTACCTTCTATTTTTGGATGGAAATCTCTTGATGAGAAAAGCCAAGCAAAACACACTGTAACATATGTTTTCAGGCCAAATGGGATAAGACCTCTTTATGACTTTGAACGTAGACTCATTATCAAATTAGCCGGAGGTGCTTGGAAGCAGGAAAATCTTTCTAAAAGGGCATCACCCATAAAACACCTTGAACTATATGTTTTTACTGTACAACCCCCAGGTGATTTTAATTAACCCATAGATATTCCAAGGCTGCATCTAGGATATGGAAAGGAGACTTGCACTTTGAAGAAGATACCCAATACAGTATAAACAGAACAAAATACACAGGAATTTGAATTTTGCAAAAGCTCATACCAAGTAAATGTAAAAAGAATATTCTGAAATATGTCATTCAGGATCATGTCTTTACTACTTATCTACTGATGTCATGCAAGTAAAAAAGGTACTTTATCTTTTGCAAACTATATATCTTTAAAAATGAAGCAAAAAAAATCTATGTTTTAATTGAACTTGGTGATGCAAAAATTGTCAAATTCAAAGCTTTTACACTTAAGACTAGGTATTAACGAAGTAGGTATGGAACTGAAGTTAAAATACTTTTTCTTGACACACAATACAACCCTGAGTGCTTTAGCCCCATCATATCTTAAAGACATCATAGTGTCACTTTATCCCACAGGGGCATTTGCCTTCAGGTGATCTAAGCTGTCCTTTAGTTATGCTGTTATTGTCATGAATCGCTGTGTGGCAGGCAAGCAGGAGTGGTGGACCCAAAATGCAGAACTCAGACACGGAAGTGAAACTTAAGGCGCAGCTTTATTGCTGGGAAAAACCTCGTACAAACTAAACTCACCAAAAGAAAACCAAAAGTCAGAACAGAGGAACCAAGGACTGAAACACTGGAAAGAAACACTAAACTGGAGCAGGAGACCAAACACTAGGGACATAGAAGCAGAACACACAGCTAGTTGAGGGTACGACGCGACACTGACACAGAGAAACACAGGGCTTAAATACACAGACGGCAGTAATCAAGGGATGAGAGACAGAAGGGGAACACACCTGGGAGAAATCACAGCTGACGAGACAGGGGAAACGTAACTGAGCACACTCACATATGACACAAACCTTCACAATAAAACAGGAAACTCAGACACATGGAACCAGGCAAGACATTGAACTAACAGACAGATTCACAAACAGATGGGGTGACACCATAGACAGACTCAAAGGCAGACCAAATATAACACACAGAACTCAAACAATAATAATCATCATCATCATAAACTAGAAAATGATAACTAAAAGCGCTGGGTCACCGACCCAGGACCATGACAGTTATAGGCTCAAGTGGCTGGGGCATTTACTTTCGACTAGTCTTTTCATTCCCCATGCATTTATATGTTACTGCTGCATGTACCTATCTACTATCTTCTGAAATTTATGGTTTGATCTCTGTGTTGTTCTTGATCTCTGTGTGCTCATCCCTCAGCCTGGGTTGGATGGAGGTACTTTTCTGTTAAAAGGGAGTTTGTCCCCCCTCTACCACTGGCACTGAGTCTCATTGTCAGATTTATCTTTCTAACACTGTAGACTTCTTCATTTACAATATAAATCATCTGACCTGGTGATAGGGTACAGGATATCTCTTCTTCCAGATATTCCAGGTATTCAGATTTTTCAGGTTGTTTACTTTGGTTTCACAGCTGTGAAATATCTGCAAACATCTAATACTTTGCCTCACTTTGAGGTGATGATGAGTTGTTGTTGCTCATCAACAAAAACAACAGAAAGAATCATCTTAAGTCATTTCAGTTGATATCAAGAGTTTGCTATCTTACCTTCTCAACTAAAAACACATGGAAATATTCAAAATACTCCGCTCCCAAAATTAAAGTGATTGTGACTCAAGAATAAAACTCTCAACAGATCAGTTTTGAAATCCTGTGGCGTTTGACAGAAAGCCAGCAATAATATATATCACTATTTAAACAGTATTCCTAACACAATAAAGACTTAAAAATACGGTAGTTGGGTAGTTAGTGACATGTATAATCAAGCAGTGGTTTATATTTTTCCTGCTTTCAATAAGAGGATATAATTAGCTTGTAAAGCTGGCATGAGTGTCAAAGTGCAACTTATATTTACACAATGACAGATCCCACTGTGATCATTTTATGTTCTACATACCAAACAACAGTTATTATACATGACAACAAAACACACAGTGCCATTTGACTGTCAAACTCATTTGAATCTGGGTCCATTCCTACCTGCAGAGTCTTAGGGCTCAATCACTCTCTCAGCATCTGTCGCTTTGGCGGACCCTAAATGAGTCATTAGTGGGCTATTAATGCATGGAACAGCTTTATCCATTCTTTTCTAATATTGTCAGGACCTAAGGAAAGAATCAGTGATTCTCTCGGACATAAATCCCTCTTGGCATTTCAAGAAATGTTAGTAGTTTTTTATAGGAGAGGGCCTTGTAATGGTCACTTTACTCACTCACTGATTCATCTGGCTTTTGAGAAGAAAATGGCTAAAACATTTTTTGAATCATGGGTTTTTTCTATTAAATAAACCAAGTTTTGCTGAATCAACCTTGAATTAATTTTTCCTTTAATTTTGCACTCTGCTGTTTTTTTAAGATCCTTATTTATCTTATAGCCTAGCCTTCAGTTCATCCACTGTCTGACACAAACTCTTCTGATTGGCTGACGATTAAAAGTCTGAACAGCAGGTGGGTGAGATTTCTGTGCTAATCTGAGTACCAGTGCTTGTGGTTGGTGGGAACATAGGGACATTTGCTATCACTGACATAATCCTTTTTTATGGTCTATGTTCACTCACCCACCTGTTATGTACAGCTTGCAAAAACTGGGTTAGATCCCCCTTTACCTTGAAAACTCCCTTAATTCTTAGTGTTATAGGTTAAGCAAGGTTCTGGAAACAGTCTTTTGGGCTACAGTAAAATGATAGCGTCGCTCCATTGCAGTAGATTTGTCAGTTGCACATCCCTGGTGCAAATCTCCCAGTCCACCATATTCCTAAAGTGCTCTATTGGATGGAGAACTGGTGACCACAGTAACAAAGTAACTGTGGACTCATTGTCATGTTCAAGAATGGATCGATTCTTAAACATGACAATAAAATAATGGGTGCATTTTCTGGCTTGATACAACAGAATAATGCATAAAAGCCGGCCATAAAAAATGGAAAAACTGTGTTCATAAAGGAATGTATGCAGTCAGGAACAAGACCCAGGCAGATTGTGACACTCAAATGATGCAGGGGCCTAAAGTGTCCAAAAAAAATCCCTTCACCTATACAAGCCAGAATTGATCCACGATTTCATGTTGTTTACTCCAAATTCTGGCCCCTGAGTCTCGATTTCTGGTGCTGAAGGTTCCATCACTTTTTCTTTTTCAGACAATTTTCGGTAAACCGTAGAAATGATTGTGTGGGAAAAAACCCAGTAGAACAGCAGTTTCCGAAATAATCAGACTAGCCTGTCTGACACCAATAAATATGGCACATTCAAACTCACTTAAATCTGCTTTCTTCCCCATTCTGAAGCTCAGTTTGAATTTGAAGCTGTCTTGACAGCATCTACATGCCTGAAGCTTAGTTTCCGCCTTCATAAGAACTAGTGAAGGAATATTTTTATAACACACCTGTTTGGCTATTTGGAGTCCCTGAACTAGTTCTATCCACCTAGTTTGTAGTGTTTGTGCTACCCAGTGGATTTAGGTTTCAATTTTGACAAGAGGAATTCAGGTATTTCATTAGTGTGTTAATATACTGGGTTACTTTGTAACTGTGGTTTGTACCTGTAACTGTGATGAATGTAGCTTACTAACCAAAACTGTTAGCATTGATAATGAAATAATATTCACTTATATTTTATTAATAAGGACTCGGTACTGAAGCCTGCATTTAGCCACAGGTATAGAAGATAGCAAATATTATTCCTTTTTGAAGAATTCAGTTCTTTCAGATGTAAATCGCCGTCTGATAAATGTGTTACTAGTATTACGCAAGGTAAACTGGAAAAAGTAGTATTTGAATAACCTGCATCCTTAAAACTTTGCTTATTCGACCCATACAGCACTGAAGCAAAGGCCAGATGGCAAAATTGGCTAGAGAGGCAAAGACGAACTATAAATATAGCTCCTGACATGGTCAAACCAAAGAATGCTAAACCACTAAAGCTTTATGCCACCCTTGGGAGTAAGAACTGCAATCAAATATGTGCCATAACTAGAGTCTTTTAAATGGCTGTGGAAGAAATTAGGCTCACACTTTCCAGAATTGTTTTGATTCAGCCACATGGTTTCAGCCACGGTTTTCCAAGAATGAATGAATGAGAGTGCATTTTAGTCTGGAATTTGGTTAGGCCACTCTAAAATGGGTGGACTTGCTAGTGCGTTTTTGATCATTGTCCTGCTGCATGACATAAGTGTGGTTGGACTTCAGGGCAGAACGTGATGTTTGGATATTTTCTTTCAGGATTTTTATGTAGAGAGCAGAACTTATAGTTCCATCAATTATGAAAGTCGCCCAAGTCCTGAAGTAGCAAAGCAGCTTCAGACCACCTGCTGTGAGACTTGTATAATGTTGGTATAATGTCCTTTTTTTATTAAATGCTGTTTTTTTTTTGCCAGATGTAACAGAATTTAAATTTGTGTCATCGCTCTACAGAATATTACGTCTTTGGTGCCATCAGGATTGGTTTTTTTCTGGAGGGTTTTTTGTCAAATTTGAGATGAGCATTTGTGTTCTTTTTGGCCAGCAGTGGGTGGAACTCTCCCATGGATTCCATTCTTGCTCCTTCTTATTGTTGAATTATGAACTCTGACCTTAACGGAGACAAGTGAGCCCTGAAGTTCTTTAGATGCTGTTCTGTGTGGGGTTTTTTTTTATTGTTTTGTTTTGTTTTTTGTGACCTCCTGGATGAGTTATCAATGCACTCTTGGAGTAATTTTGTTAGGTCAGGTACTCCTGCCAAGTATCAGCGTTCTTCAAAGTTTTTTTCCATTTGTGGATAATGGCTCTCACTGTGTTTCACCGGAGGGATGTATTATGTACACAGATAGAAGCTTTAGAAAAATATTACAACCAAAGTAATTTGAATAACAAGTATTAAGATTATTTTTCTAATCAACAGTGTGAAATATCTTTAATATTTAAGCTAATGTTGAAGTCTCTTAACCACTGATGTAATACAGCAAGTGTGGCATAATGCACACATAAACACACAAACAGCCCCATCTGCTAAAGATATCACTGTGTTTACTCATAGTGTGAATCATCCTATCTACCACATCCATCAAGCTCTCTATTGGATTTTTGTGTACTGGAGCCCTCATGAAACCATTTTCAAATGACTTTCCCTTTTTGACATGGTTCATTATCCTGGTAGAAGAAGAAATTATAAGACTGTAATCTGTGGTGGCCATAAACAGATAAACATGGTGAGTACACTTATGCTGTGGTATTCAAATGATGATTCACTGGTGTTAAGGAGCCTAAAGTCACTTTATTTTGGTAGTAAATCACCAGGACAAGTCTCTGTTTGCACCCCAAACAGTATGCGTATGCTGTCTCAGACCCATAGCAGCAACAGAAATGGTTCAGACCTGGATATTATTTACCAGTCTTCAGCTGCTCAGTACTGGAAAGCCTGTGCTTGCTGCATCCTCAGACTTTTGTTCTTGGCTGACACGACTGAAGGACTGATATGGATTTTCTCTGGTGTCCATCTGCCTCATGGTTGGCTGCATTGTTCATTCTGAGCTGTTTCTCTGCTCAGCACAGTTGCACAAATGTGTTATCTGGGTTACCTTGTGCCTACCTCTCAGGTCTGATCATCATAGGTAAATTATCCAAAGTTAAAATTGTTAAGATGAGAGCAGCAGTTATTGGTAAAGCAGCACGTCTTGCACAAAGATTAATACACAATCATACAAACCGACAGATCACCTTTTCCCCATTGTGTTTATTATGAACATTACCAAATTTCATAATATGTTACTGCACAACTTTATGCATAAAACTCCTGTGCAGGTGTTTTACAAAGTAACTGTGCATGTCTCATGCTTTATCATCTGCATTGATTATGTGTATGCTCTTTAATAAACATTAAGAAGTGTACCAATCAGTGAGTTCTCATATTCTATTAACTCTTGCTGCCTGTGATATTGCACCTTAAAATTCAGAAGAAACTGTCAGGGACTGGGTCTGTGACCCAGCGATTTGAATTATTTTGTATTGTTAATTTCTTATGTGAATATTATGTTAAAATCATATGCTATTCTTAAGTTGAGGGTAGAGTTAAGTTATTTGGGACATGAACAGGGACAAGCTTGCATGTCCCAGTTCATGTCTCTCCGTGTTTCCTACTTTATTTTGAAAGTCTTGTTTCTATTTTCATTGCATTTAGTAAATGAAAAGTCTCGGCTTGTTTTGTCTTGCCTTCTTTTTCTGTTTAGGATTCCAGCTAATAAACGGCTCAATTTTGGTAAAAAAATTCAGTTCATCTCCCTGGTGTCTTTGGGTCGATTCACACAGCGGACCCTGCCGTGACAGAAACTGTGCAAATATGGTCCTTTCATTGCTACATATATCTACCTATTTGGCTCCCACGTGATTTCTTTAAGTCCAGTACTTAGCCCCAAGGCATAAATTAATGTTGATTGCACCTGTAGGTACAGAAGCTAATTTCTACACTACCCCTATTTGTGAGAATATAACATGATCCATATACACAACTCATACAAGGTGGTAATTTTTTTTTTTTTTCCAGACTGCAACTTACTATCACCCAGCAAAGCAATCCAAACATGTTCTAATAATATATTTACTTTGCAGGATGTGTTGGTGAAACTGTATAAGACAGCAGTGACTAAGAGGCTGCCAGACTCTTCGTCAGTAATCAAACATCCAAATTCAGAAGACAGACCAAAGTGCCAAAGATAGCATGGAATAAAGCACAAATCCCTTCAGACAACTGCATTCTTTCCTTCATCAAACAGCAACTACTGTAAACCTTTTGGTTCTTTCTGAAAGACCAAACTACATCCACATATTCTCTGTTTGTGTTTTAGATGAGTAAAGGCCTTTGGCTGTTTATTATGTACTAAACCTACAGTATGAATAGCCTTGTTTGATCATTTTCAGGTGGTGTTAAATTATTTGAAGAGGAATCTTTCTACTTCACTTCATATAGTTGTTTGCTTCTTTACACCCTTGAGGTGTACTTCTCTTTCTTTGATAGAGGTTCTAAGCTGTGGTCTTTATGTGGTTCTGACCTGATAATTTGAATTGATTCACTGTGACACTTTTGACATTTCCAAGCTACTGATCCTCTCTGAACCATGCTGATCTGTTGTCAATGAAAAAGCAGATGGGAGAGCAGTGAGTCTGGTAATTCTCGGCGTGAAAATACCAGTTTCTCTCTGAAGTCAGACCTTGGCAAAATCGATCTGTTTCTCAGCATGGATGGCACTGCAGCAGTGTGTTCCCCAATCTCATATTCATTATTTAATTTAACCTGACTTAAAGACATTTCCTGACATTTTACTCTGATCCATGTCATTATCCGGCTTTTTTCACATGGTGGTTAAAAAAAAAGGTCATTAGAATTCAGTGTATAATTTCAGTGTTGAGTCTCACCACTGAAGAAATAATATATGACATTACAGGTTTTACTGAAGGTTATAATTTATGAGCTGATACAGTTTATCAGTGCCCTCAAGATTTGAAGATACCAGTCTAATTTCCTGTGCCTCTGCTGGCTAATTATATTATATAATTATATCCTACTTTTGCATCGCTATCTAGGGAAATTAAAGCAGTTATGTACATAAAGTTTAAATTACTCATGCAAACTCTAAAGTTAAACTTTACTCTGTCAAGGTATCAGAAGACAGGAAAGGCAAGCTGACACCAAGAGGGGCAGGGATAGCTCAGTAGGTAGAGTGGTTGCCTATGATCGGAAGGTCGGGGGTTTGAGTCCACTGAACGGCTACCCTGATAACCCCTGAGCAAGTTACCGTCCCTACACAGTGCTCCCCGGGTGCTGCATTGGTGGCTTCCCACTGCTTTACTGGGTGAATGGGTTAAATGCAGAGTAGTAATTTCCCTATGGGGACTAGCACATACACATTATTATTAAGAGTAACAACTTTTACATACTTACACATCTTCCATAACTACCAGTACTCAGGGTTCTATCTACTGACCCACTTCATCAAAGTGAAAGCCTGTTTGACCTGATTATCTGAAAGTAATCTAAACAGAGCTTTGTTTTGCTTCCACCAAGTGGACAACCCCACATGTTCTAGTTGCAGGCTGTCAAACAATGGAGTTTTGCTAAAGCCACTGGATGTAAGTTTTCAGTCTCTAAGCCCGACGAACTCATTTTTTTAGGCTGAATGATAAATAGACTAATGCTTAGTGTTCTACACTAGAACACTCAAAGCGCTTTATACAACTCGCCTAAATCATCCATTCATCTTCCTTTTCTTAGCCTAAGTGCTTGTCTGTCAGTCAGTCAGTCAGTCAGGGCTCAAAATACCAACCTTCTGATTAGACGATGACCTGCTCTACCTCCTGAGTTACAGCCAGCCCTGTTGCACAGACCTAGAGACAAAAATGTGTGTTCACTAGTTGGTTGCTGGTTTGGCTGTGCAGTGGTTTGCTGGCTGTCACTTAGCGACAGCAAGCAACGTCCTGCAACCATTTACGAACCAGCAAGGGAGACCAGTGGTTACCATGGGCTTAGCAACTGATTTAACAGAGACTGCCAGCAGCCTATATCAACCAGGTATCAAGCAGATGATAGGTTCAGAATACTAACTTTTCCCACCCTAACCAAGTATGTTTTAGTGCTTAAAAATAACCAGAACCTTTTAATGCCTAAACCTAACCAGGTGAATTTCCATGCATAAACCGAACCAGAGAGTTAAAGTGAATCTAAAATCTAGAAAAGAAATTGCAGTGCAGGTGGTTAAAAAAACAAACAAACCAAGTGTAGCACAGGTTCAAATGGGACAAGAACCAATGTCTTCCAGCTGGTAACCTTTCATGACTGCCCTGTCTGTGACTACTTAAAGAGGAATCTGTAGGGTTCCATGTCCAGTTTTGCCGTCAATAATCTTTTCAATATGAGAACAAACTTCTACAACCTCTACATCCTCCTCTGCCATAAACAGAGTCTACAGGAAGATAGTGATGAGCCCCAGGCGTTAGTTTAGTACGCTGAGTGTCACCACCAGTCAATCTGGGCGTTTTTATTTTTGTTTTATCTCATGTAGTCCAGACATGCCATGTGTCATAGCTCTCACAGCAAAAGGAGGAAGTGTGAGAGCAGTTTCTGTCCATCTTATAAACAGGAGAGCACCAAGAAATGGAGTGATGCTCTTTCTCTCTCAGCCACTGCTTAATAGTACTTGAAACTGCTCAGTGACCAGTTTGGAGGCTCCCAGCTGCAACTGAGCTGCTGCAAATCTACAAATGTCAAGCACAGCATGGCTCACCCACATGCCAAAAACAAGTAAATAAAATAAACCCTCCCTTTACCACTGAAGTTTAAATGAGCATTTTAGGGAAGCAGTTTACTGTACAAAAATGTTTAAAATTGTTAAAATTTCCACTTCAGGAAGTGAAAAACTATGTTTAGAGCCTGTTACAAAAATCATTTTTAATAACTTCATTTTGAAGTTTATTGAAACTATCTGAAAAATGGTTTGCTGTCTGATATAAACCACTGCATAGGTTTATGCTTCAGTTATTTTGGGTTAAATTCAAAGCATGTTATTAATCTGGTGCTCAGGATTAACTCAACTGTGTCTGTCTCAGGTTATAAATGCAGCTTGCTAATCAACTTTGCTGTCTGATAATTGAGCATGTGCTCATCCAAATATGGTTGCTTTAGTCTCAAAAACATCAACATAGTGGTGGCCAAAACATCAGTGGGGAGGCATTGTCAGGCGTTGTGTGGAGGCGAGGAAGAAGGAACCCAAACGCAGGACTGGCAGGTAGGTGAAGGTTTATTATAGGGAGTGGGTGAACGGACACTGACTGGCTAGACAACTGAACGGCTGACTGAACTGAGGGAACACACGGGAAGGACAACGTAACATCAGACGTACATCAATGACACGACAAAGAACTGGTGAAACCGAGGAACTAAATACACAGGTTGAATGATGACAGTGATTGGAAACAGGCGAGTACAGGGCTGAACATAATCTGACTAATGACACGGGGGACAAGCTGACACGGGGAAAAGACAGGAAGTGAGAACATTAATGTGGCGAACTAAACTGAACATGAACAAACTGAAATCACTGGGTCAACGACCCAGGAACCCTGACAGTACCCCCCCCCCCCCCCCCCTCCAAAGGCCGGCACCCGACGGCCGAAAGAAAGAAAAACCAGACCAGGGCGGGCGGAGACAGTTCAGGCGGGCGGCCACGTGGACACAGTTCGGGAGGCCGGCCGTGCGGAAGGCAACGGCGGCCACTCAGGCGAAGGCGGTCCGGGGGCCGGCCGTGCGGAAGGCAACGGCGGCCACTCAGGCAAAGGCGGTCCGGGGGCCGGCCGTGCGGAAGGCAACGGCGGCCACTCAGGCAAAGGCGGTCCGGGGGCCGGCCGCGCGGAAGGCAGCGGCGGCGGCGAAGGAGACGACAGAGCAGTTCAGGGGGCCGGCCGCGCGGAAGGCAGCGGCGGCGAAGGAGACGACGGAGCAGTTCAGGGGGCCGGCCGCGCGGAAGGCGGCGGCGGCGGCAAAGGAGACGGAGCAGTTCAGGGGGCCGGCCGCGCGGAAGGCAGCGGCGGCGGTGAAGGAGACGACGGAGCAGTTCAGGGGGCCGGCCGCGCGGAAGGCAACGGCGGCTCTCCGGTGTTAGGCGTGCCAGCCATGGCCCGGTGGGCGCAGGACCAGACGAGGCAGGACCAGACGAGGCAGGACCAGACGATGGCGATGCGGGGGCCGGACCAGGCGTCGCTGCAGAGGCTGAGGCTGGACCAGGCGACGGCGAAGCAGGAGCTGAGGCTGAGGCCGGACCGGGCGAAGCAGAGGCCGACGCCGGACCCCGCAGAGTGAGCTAGTGAAGGGGACAACAGTGCAGCCTGGGCTAATAAAGCTGGTGCCTGAGCAGGGGACACCTCAGCTAGCCTAACCAGTGATACTGCGAGGGCGTGAAAAGCTGGATCAGGAGGTGGATGAAGGGGTGAAGTAGTAGGTGGACCGGTTAGCTCTTCTGTGCCTCCAGAGCGTGAGGGCACTGGCTGGAGAGCCTCAGCTGAGTCTCTAGGGGGGTCAGGCTGGATCCTGGCCGTCCTCAGCCTAGGCGCTGGGACAGGCACGGGAGGTGGCTGGACACCAGTCACCCCCACTCGAGAAACAGAAGCGGGTGTGGCGGTAGACTGGGTCGCAGCTGCCCTCCTCCTGGGAGCTGGCACTGGTGTGGGGGTAGACTGACTGACGGGAGTGGAGATAATGACTGGGTGTGTGATGTTAGCAGGTTTATTGGGGATTGTTCTGGTTTTCCTGCCACCACTATTTACAGTCTTTGGGAGAGCAGAGCAGAACAAATCTTCCCAGTCCACAGAATCCTCCAGGAGGGAAACATCCCACGAATCAGAGATGGGGTTATTGTGCGTTTTGAGTGAATAATCAGATGGTGAGTGCGAAAAACAGTCACTGGAGCTCACCATCGGGAGTGGCTGAAAGTAGTCCGTTCTATGGCGGCGTGTGCGCCGCTTTCCCCGGGAAGAGGAAGCGGCCGGGGTAAACAGCAGAGCCTCTGGCGCGGTAGCCCCCATTGAGCCAAGGTGGGAGGCGTAGGCGTTGTGCCGTAGCGATGGTGGAGGTCCGGCGAATGAGGCGGCTGGCGGGCGAGCGAGGAGCGGAGCGGCGGGAGAGCGAGCGGCCGAAGCTTGGCCTGTGACGCCCACTCTCCGCGGCGAATGTTCCAATGCAGGTGAGGCAGCAGGTGGACCGCGGCGTCTCCGAGGCCCGCCCAGAGCCAGGCGAGTCCCCTCAAAGACGTGCTCCCTCTCTGAGAAGAGCCGCTGTTTCCCCCTGAGCTTCTCCGCCCAAACGGAGAGCGCTACCTCCTGCCGCTCGTAGAGGTCCGAGTCCGCTGGGTTCCGATCGTGTCTTCGTGGCACGGGTCGTGTCATTCTGTCAGGCGTTTTGTGGAGGCGAGGAAGAAGGAACCCAAACGCAGGACTGGCAGGTAGGTGAAGGTTTATTATAGGGAGTGGGTGAACAGACACTGACTGGCTAGACAACTGAACGGCTGACTGAACTGAGGGAACACACGGGAAGGACAACGTAACATCAGACGTACATCAATGACACGACAAAGAACTGGTGAAACCGAGGAACTAAATACACAGGTTGAATGATGACAGTGATTGGAAACAGGCGAGTACAGGGCTGAACATAATCTGACTAATGACACGGGGGACAAGCTGACACGGGGAAAAGACAGGAAGTGAGAACATTAATGTGGCAAACTAAACTGAACATGAACAAACTGAAATCACTGGGTCAACGACCCAGGAACCCTGACAGGCATCAAAAGTCATGGCTGACCTTACTGTGACTACATCCATCTTTCACAAACACTGTATAATATATGCTTAGTATTTAATACACAGTTATCTGTTCAATAAGAAAGATCACTTGGGAGAACTGAACATGATTTATTAAGATAAAGAAATTAATGTATTTGGCAATTAGACTCTGAGGACACTGTTCTAAATCTAATCATACTGTTCTACCATGATGGGTCATCAGTCTAGATGCTGGTGGTGGTAAAGATGAAGACTGGGGTGTCTGAGAGTTGGAGATAAGTTTAAGGAAGGTTACACGAATGAGAGTGTGAAAGGGAGAATGATGGAGAGCACAGATTTAAACTACAGAAAGTGGAAGTTGATTGGCTCAAAGACGGAGGGCAAGAAGATGATTGGACTAGAGTAATGGAGTCAGTATTGAGACTGACAGTGTGGGAAAGCAGTAGTGATGTAAAGAACAGGCAAACAGTCTAACACCCAGGAAAGCAGACAGATGACTGATTACAGATCTTCCTTATTGAACTTACACATAAGCTTCATATCTTTGCTGTTTATATTCAACAAGGTAAATGGTAAATGGACTGGTTCTTATATAGCGCTTTTCTACTCTTCTGAGCACTCAAAGCACTTTACACAACTTGTGCATTCACCCATTCGCACAAGCACATTGTTCTAAGTGCTTTCTAAGTAACATTCACACACATTCACTACTCTAGCAATTTGGGGTTAATATCTTGCCCAAGGATATTTGGCATGCAGACTACAGGAAGCCAGAAATCAAACCACCAACCTTCCGATCAGTAGATGACCTGCTCTACCGCCTGAGCTACAGCCACCCCGGTACTGGAAACATTCCTTAGACATTTTAGTCCACTAACATGATGACTTTAAGCATTTGCTTCAACTTGCTCTTGCACTTGCAACCTGTTTAAGAAACCACTCTGAGATGATTTGCGATTTGTGACATGGTGTACCGTAATTGTCGGGCTATAAGCCGCTACTTTTTGCACAAGCTTTGAACCCTGCGGCTTTTAGTCAGGTGCGGCTTTTCTATTGATTGTCCATGATTTTTGTCATATCGTAAGACGATTTGTTTTGTTTGTTCCGCTGTTGTACGGCACTACGTTGCCTGGCGGAAGGGCATGTGAACAGACACACAGTATCGGGGTTCAAGAGTGGTATGTTGGTCACATGTCCATCCGCCAGGCAACATAGTGCCGTACAAGTAGCGCGAAAAACAAACTTCAAAGTAGCGCTACATGTTCAGCCGGAGGCGTGGATGACAAGCGGCAATAAACTTGCGAAAAGCAAGTTATGCTCAACTCCACCGGTGGAATCTGACAGCATGGAAAAGTGTGAAAACATCCACGATCACCAACGGATTTCGAAGGGCTGGACTGCTGCATGATGGAGAGGAGGACACCGCCACGGCCCTTCTGAGGGTGTTCGACTCTGACACTGACAACGAGGATTTGTTTGGTTTTGAAAGTGACAACGAAGGAAAGAAGCTGAGAGTGGATGACGAAGCCATCCTGAGCCTGTTCGTTTCCGACACTGGAGAAGAGGACTTTGGTGGTTTTAGTGCGCAGAAAGATGGTGGTGAATGACTGACTTTTCTTCTTGTTAAAGCCGTGTCACTGCACCTGAGCCTAAAAGGTAGTCTGAATCTATTTTTCTGGTGTGCTATAGGTTACTGTTATGTACTACATGTGAAAATATGTACCCATAACTTGTTTTTCAAAATATTAATAAAAGGGGTGTGTCTCCAAACAGCCATCTCTTTCCTGACAATTCCCTTTGTGCATATTCTCTTACATATGATAAGTCAACATTGAAACACCTGCGGCTTTTAGTCAGGTGCGGCTAATGTATGTACAAAACAGGATTTTCCCCTGATTTTAGCTTGTGCGGCTAATATTCAGGTGCGCTTTGTAGTCCGGGAAATACGGTATTTTCCAGCTGGAAGGAAAAATATACATAATGTGTACCATGAAACTGGATGATTTGATATTTGTCCATAAAGAAGTGGTAGATGAGTGTATATATTTAATACAAAAATAGTGTATATACGTATTGTCCATCTAAATTGTCTTCTTAAATTGGATAAGCCTTTATGAAATGGATTGATACACAAATGTGCAAAATATACTGCTGTGCAAAACTAAGTACACCCCATGAATCATTAGTAGACTGAGGTTTGGACCATTTGTAGTACAGATCTCTGGGCACATTGCAGAATCAAAGTAAGTTTCCAGGTCTAGCTACAAGTGCATTGAAAGTAAAGGCAGCAGAGTGGCTGATTTTACAAAAGGAGATAAAACTATAATATGGGAAACATATGATGAGGTTAGTTGGTCAGTAAGGCTGAACAAGATCTAATAATAAAGTTCAACCTATCTGAAGCCAGGAAAGAAGCTGATAAAAATCCCAGCTGTGCACGTTAATAGACCTATTGCAGCTTGATCCATTGAATACATGCTTTTATTGAGCATTTTCCACATTTATTAGATGGCATAGTGAAGGCTGTACAGGAAAGCAGGGAGAGAGAGTGGGGTCAGACACACAACAAAGAGCCTGAGGTCAGACTCAAACCCAGGCCACTACATGTAACCTTGTAGCATATCGCCTACTGCGTGTCAGTGAGCTAAAAGTGCATGCCTGAATTAATGTTGAAAAGATGCTTTAAGTTATTATTTTTCTAGCTTGAGCCCTGGTGATGTTTATGAGTCTCAGAGCAAGTAATGAATAAATATAAAAACAGAATAATCTATATGCAAATTTAAAATAAGGTCAGCAAGTACAAATAGGTGCTGCTTTAGTAAAAGTGTTGTAAAAGTGTTTGCACCATACAGGAAGAAAAATTAAAGGAATAAAGTTGCATCTAATTCAATATGTTTCAGGTTTATTTATAGAGAACCAAATTACAACAAAGTTTTATAAGTTTTATACCCCTATAAGTGGTATATAAACACATGGGGAGTCAAAAGTGAATCACTATCGCATGAAGCCCCGAAGCAGCCTGAATCTATAGCAGTATAACTAAGGGATGGTTCAAGGTAACCTGATGCAGCCCCAACTATAAGCCTTATCATTAAGGAAAGTTAACAGGCCGTGTCTGTCTCCCAAATCCAAACTGAAAGCTAAAGGCTATGCCTCCAATTCTACTTTTAGTAGGGCAACCATAAGTAAGCCTGCAGTTTGTGCCTGAAGTCCTCTTGAAGTGCCTTGATACAACTTTGTTTTGAATAAAATGGAATCGTTTCAAATTGAACTGAACTATTGTGATCATATAATCATTTGAGGTCCATGCATCCATTTTCTTCCATGGATTCAGGGTGGGCAGGAACTATCTCAGCTGCCAAAGAGCAAGATACAGGGTACACCTTGGAAAGGTCACCAGTCTGTCACAGGGCTAACATAGAGATACAGACAACCATTCACCTCTATGGCCAATTTGGAATCACCAGTTAACCCAATTCCGCTATTTGCATGTCTCTGGACTTTGCATGTTCTCTCTAGGTACTCCAGCTTTATTCCAAACTCCACACAGAAAGTCCCAATGACGGATCCTTGCTGTGAGGCCACAGTGCTAACCATGTGTCAGTGCACTGCCTGATATGAGGTCTATGTGGTTTTGTAGGACAAGAATCTATATTTCTTACTGATCCTGATCCAGGATACGCCCAAACACTTGAAGATGCTATTAAGAGAATTTGTCTCTAATGTCTGCACACAGAGGTCTGCAGGATCTTCCATGAATGGTGATGTTATTCTCTGTAGAATTGATTGATCTGTAGGTGCTGACTTTATACCTAATCCAGAACATGCTAAGGAATAGGTTAGGTTTTAGGTTACCATAGTGATGTAAGAAATGAACTACCTTTGTAATATAGAAAACCTCGCTAAACCTGAACTCACTGTACCTGGATAAGATGGAATCCTTGCTCTGGCCCTGTGGCTGCTAAACAAGCTCAAATCATCACCTCACACAGTTAGTATGAGATGTTTGTGCTAATATGCCATATTTAGTTTCCACAAAATCTGCCCTTGTGCATTATAGGCTAACACCTTCACTTTGGTATCATCTGTGCAAAGGACCAGTCTTATGATGTGTTCAGATGCATGCAAAACCATACTGACATGTTTCTTTTTAGTAAGAAGAGCCTTTCATCTAGCAACTTAATTTTTGTTCAGTCTTTTTTTTTTATTTTATTGTCATGGATTTTAACATTTAACTTGCTGAGGCCTGTAGAGTCTGAAATGTAGCTGTTGGGAAAACAAAAGTGACGTTATCCATGATATAGTGAATCTGGAGTCAGCTGCATGTGTTTCTGTTTCTGTGTCTCAAATTAACAAAATATTGTCTTTGGCTCTCTTTGCATCACCTGAAGGCTTGAATGAATAATTGAAATCACCCACAACAGGACCAGTCAATGGACAGTGTTGGTGCTAAGCAGTATTTAGGCTCTGTAAGACTAGATTTCAAGCATCTCTTTCACTCAGCTCTGCAACATCATATTTCTTTTTAAACCAACATCACAATAAGAGTACCAAGTTAGTGCATTTTTGCAAGCAAAACATGTCAGGGAAGGCAGGGTGCTTTACACACACAGAGCTAATTAGGAATGAAGCTGAAGAATGTCTGTAAGCACTCAAGCTGAACTAAAGTAAATACGTCTAGTTATGCCCCAGTTCTATACTACATAACGATAATGAATGATGATGATGGGACATGAGTGCGGGGTGCACCAAGATGTTGGCATGTGCACTTAATTTGCATGATTTTTGAGTGAACTTTTGATGGATACATTGGTTACATAGTGTGAATTGATGATGATGATGATGATGATGATGATGAGATAGCCTTTATTTGTCAGTTGCAGTTGCCCACAACTGAGATGACAGACCTTGCCAACCGTACATACAATACACAAACATCACATTGGGGAGACAGGTCAGGCTAGGTAGCAAGGGGGAAAAAAAACATCGAAATGTGTAACACAAGGGATAATACAGGAAGCACATAAATGTCCACGGCACAACATTATGGCCCACGTGACAAGCAACTGGGGAGGGGATGAGGAGTAATGCGAAGCAAACACAGCAGCCATCCTGCACTGCAGCTATTTTTCCAGCACTGGGCCCAGACCCGCCGTGTTCTCCAGGAGGGAACAAGCATCGAAGGCGTTTGGGAAGGGAGGGGGGATGAGTGTGTATCAGTGCATGTGTATGTGTGTGTGTGTCCAGGAGTGTGTGTCGAGGAGCTGCTCACAGCCAGAAAAACATTTAAATTCATTTTGGATGGTGTCCAGTAGGTCCCAGAGTGATCTCAGAAAATAAGGTACTAAATGTGTTATAAATGTATGCAATGGAATAAGTCTTAAACTCACATCGATGCATCTTTGAGAAGGCTCTGTAATTTCCTAAATAAAGTTATTTTTATACATCTGTGAAGAGCAGGAGACATCACTCAAATCATTCATGAGGAGATTATCATTTTTCACTAGTGGATTAATCAATATTTGGTAGTAGCATTTATTGAAGGAGTGTCATGAATCTAGGTCAAAACAACAGTTTCATGAAAGAAAAAGTAATTTAATGCATCCCTGTGTCTTATTGTCATGTTTTTAATTTTTTCAGCCAATAATGGAGTTTTGTGGCTGAGAGAAATTACATTTTCAGCCTTTGTGTATTGTGTTTTCCTCATCTTTAATTAAGGCAGCTTGTATATCTTTGGATAGTGGATGAAAAAATGACTTGATTTCACTTGAATGTGTGAAAAATATAATGAAAATACATCAGTCCTGTATTTTTGTTTTTAATTTTAATATATTTACAGTAATTTAAAGCAGTCTTTTAACTTTCACTTTGGAATTTAATCCATTTTGGAATAAGGCTGTAACATGACAAAATGTGGAGCAAGCGAAGCACTGAGAACACTTTCTGGATCCACTGTATATTGCTAAATTGTACAGCTAATTAGCAAATTACAGCAAATTACACCCAGAGGTGTGTTAGGTTTTTAGGCATATTTGGAAAAGTTGTGCCGTCAATTCAATATCAAGTGTGAAAAAAATAAGAGATCCCTTTTTTTATTTTACATTAAATATTGGTGCAATTAGCAGTAAGTTATAAATATTTTCCTCCCTATATTTTGCACCTTGAAGAGGAACTTCAAGAAATGCAACAGGGTCCATTGCAAACACCTTTGTAAATGCAGACAGTACTTTTTGTGCTAATCCAAAAATGTTACCCTTTCTAAAAATGAATTCCCACTCGATATATTCCACAGTGTATAGTCCTTAACTGTTTTACAAAAGTGACTTTAAAACAAAGGATTAGTTAGACATTGGTTAAAACTAGAGAGGAAGTAAAGAACAAAGTTCATGTTATTATACTCTTTACATCATGATTGTACTTCAATATTGTGAGGAGACAACTACATATCAATGGAAAAGGTATTTACCCACTTAAACAGTTTAGTATATATTTATACCCAACATATCTTAGACCTCACAAAGTAAGAGAGAAAAGGTTAGGGACGAGAGACAAGACAACACAGCTGACTTTCCAATGTGAAGCAAAAGTGACAAAAATAATATTGCTGAAAGCCCTAAAACCCAGTATTGTATGCACAGGGAACACAGATCTTCCTTAATGAACTTATGGAGGTGTCATTTTAAAAGTTTTGAGCTAGTCTGACAGGTCCAATATTTGACGAGTCACTGTCTGTGTGCACAACAAAAGCTGGAGGAGAAACGAGCTGACGACCTGTGAAAATCTCAGCAGGGGTGATTAACACCTCGGGACTTGCACCAGAAAATAAAAAAGCCAGTAATTCTAGGGGGTGTTGGGTTTAGGGAAGTTACGCACATTTGCGCAGGTTAGTAAACCTAGTGTTAAAGCCAGTGAGTTTTATTTGTTTGAACACTAAAACGCTAATCTTTTTCCCTTTGTCCTTTTTTTACACTCTCTTTTTTTTTCCTTTGCTTCCTCCTTTTCTTCCTATGTCGCAATGAGTGGTGTTTTACTCACAGTAAACACACAACTCTCTGCAAATGTGTGTGTGTTTGTGTGTCATTTACAGTATGTTACCGCAACATGTCTGGGCTGCAGAAAATCCACAGGGCTGTTTTGAGTGGCACATGAAAAGGGAAAACTGTCAACCCCTGTGTTACCTGCTACTGCTTTGAAGGTGGAAATCCTGGGAGATGAAAAAACTCTTACAAACACACACACAACTGCCCATATAACACAACCACTGTAGTAAAAAAGCTTGTGTTGAACAAGATTTGAACATGCAGCTGTCATATGCAATTAATTAGCATCCACAAAAATATAGAAGTATCTAATGTGTTCAAACAGATATATAAAATCATTCAGTCACTCACTCATATGACATGCATGCAAAATAAGAGAGCAGTAATCAAATCTGCACCATTGGGTTTGACTTGATTTCTCAAATGCCATTCCCATTTTTCCATAGCTTGTAACAGTACTGGTTTTCTTAGTTTCAATTTTGTCCAGAATCATCTTGTACAGTTTGTTGATTGGGTTCAGCAATTTTATTATCAGTTTTATTATTTCAATGTTATCAGCTTCAAGGAAGTGGTTTAACCTATTTTGCAGGATGGCCACGTGCATAGTCTTGCATAGAAATTGCTGGTTGATTGGAAGCTGAAGACAGGGAATAAAATGTGCATTGGTGAAGGAGCTTTTGATGAACATTAGTATTCACCTTGGCTTCAGAAGAGATTCCTAATAGCAATATCCATTCCCTGACTTGAAACATAATTTTCTGAGAAATCTAAATGAACCTTGCTCCCAACACTTAAAGTAAAGTTTGAACCATTTGTCGTCTGTCCACATACATATCTGAACAGATTGAAGTCTCTTCTGTTGATAATATGCTTACAGTATGCCAACAAAGAACTTCAAAAATCAATTGTTAATCCATTCATACTGTTTAGATTTCTTTTTTTCCTTTGCATTTGTTTTATATGGGTTAGTAGTGTTCTGAGGGGTACTTGAAATAGTATCACTGTGAATCTTAAGTATTCTAAGAATTACATACTTTAACCACCCAACTTTTCTTAGAGTTGCTCAGACAGCCAATATCAACAGCAAGTTTACTGCATTATGAAATGTTTGTTGCTGGTAAGATTTAAAGGTGCCAGATAAACACTAACAACTGTGGATTATTTAGTATTCTCTAATCTTGATCACAGTTCACTTTCTTTTTGCTATATTATTATAGGTATGAAGTACACATCTGCTCCACCCCTTTTTACATTATAATCACTTTATATGGGAAGAAGTACTGATTTGAAATTTCTAACACTTATATTCTACCACTTATTCTTATCAGGGTTCAGACCAGCTGGAGTCTATCCCAGTTACCAAAGAACAAGAGGTGTGGTACACACCGGACAGGTCACCAATCTAAAAGTAAATTTGATCTCTACTGTAAATTTGTATAGTATATACAAGTATACTTGCTGGGAATACAGCTACAATTCTAGCAGAAGCACAGCACCACACACATTTAGTTTCATACCTGAACACAGCATCTGTTAAGTCACCGAGGGGAAAATGTTCATAAATAAATTAAGACAGTTGTTGGTATCTCCACCCTGATTGCAATGATATGAGGCATACATACATATTGAGCTCTTGTCACTGTGCGATTCTAAAGGAAACAGACAAATAAAGTGAAGTTAGTTAATTAGTTAGAAGTGTAGTGCCTTCGCTACAGCACTGCACTCAAGGAAACACTTTCAGCACTTTAAGACAGTGATCGTGGGAGATATTCAAAGACTTAAATTCACGTTTGCTATTTCAATTTGCAAGCTGTCTTTAAATGACTTTGTTTTAAGATGCTTTCATTAGTGGATGATAAATGAAAAGTACTTCTGTAACAATTATGTTTAGAAGTTATTTCAGTCAGAGTTTTAATGAATTAATGCATGTAAATGCTACAAGTGCACTTTCATACAGAAGACCTTTTTACTGATGATGCTCTTTATGTAGAAATGTCACTAAACACCAGAGACACTGCATAGCCATCATCTCACTGTCAAAAGTAACTCCGCTGCCTGTAAAACAACACTTCATATGGTTCTGGTATTGGGATTCTTCTCCTTCCTCCATTCCTCGGCTTATTTCATTTAAATTTTTGTTTCTAGTATCATGCCAGGAGTAGAATTATTTAAGGCTTCATTCTAAACATGCAGTTTAAAAACTCAGTGAAGTTTAGATACTACAGTCACAGCTTTCAACCATCTACCTTCACCTATTCCAAATAGGTGAACCCCCCAACTGGCAACTATCACGGTAATATCAGTTGCAAAATAAGATTAGCTCTGTTAAATTTAGTACTATTTTCAGTAAATTGTGTCTCTGTCATGTCTGTGTGTTTAATTTAAATACTCGCGATTTTTTGCTCTTTGAAAAGGAAACTCCTAACAGTACATGTGCAGTAAGGCCTGCTACGAAAAGGATTTCTTTCAGTTTAATAACTCGTAGTCTTTAGTTAATACCAACAGTGGGTTTTGAGCATAAAAAACGGATTTACAGTGATGCAGAATGTTAGCAAAGCTTTAGTATTCAGATTTCCCAGTCACAGTGTCAAGTCCACTTCTTAGTATGTGCCTCACGTTTCCTGTTTTACTTTGACAGTCTCACGTCCCATGCTAGTGTATTTAGTTTTTCTTTCTCCCCGTCTCATTTCTCTGATTGTCTCCAGCTGTGTTTCCATCCTGTTTCCCATTCCCATTCTCCTGCAGTCTTGTTGCACTGCCACATTGCTCTTTCCTGTGTGCTCCATGTTACTCCTAGTTCTTGGTTCAAGTCTTAGTTTCCCAGTTTCTTAAATTTAGTTTCTAGTTTTTGGTTTTGTTTCCTGGAATTTAGTGTTTGTGTTTTTGTTCAGCCAATAAAGCTGCCTCCACACAGCGCTACATAAGAGAAAACTTTTAAGGCAAGTTTAAGTCAATATCAAGATCATTATAAAGGTCCAAGTCACAACTCAAGTGTTAGCAGGTCATCTGCTGATTGGAAGGTTAGTGGTTTGATTCCTGGCTCCCACAGTCTGCATGCCAAATATCCTTGGGCAAGATACTAAACCCACCTTGCTCTCTGATGCATCCATTGGAGTATGAATGTGTGTGAATGGTACACAGAAAATTCAAAAGTGTTAAAGACAGAGCGTGGCAGAACACCACCTGACATTATGTTAAAGGCAGTCAGGCAGGTAAAGATGCAGAACAAATCAATCAGAAGTACAGCAAAGGATTTTGACATAAATTACCGTACTCTAACTCGGTATTGTCAAAAGATTACCAGAGAAGAAATTGAAAGTCAGACAGCCATGCCAACAACAATGGTTGGTTATACAACGCCAAGGAAGATTTTTTCCCCTGATTTTGAAAAGCAGCTTGTTGAGTATATTACTAGGTCAGCTGACATTTATTTTGGTCTGTCACCAAGTGAGGTCAGAAAGCTTGCCTACCAGTTTGCTGTGGCACACGAACTGAAGTTTGTGCCTTTGTGGGCAGAAAAAGAAAAGGCCAGCAAAGAGTGGTTTACAGGCTTTTTAAAGCGGCATACAACATTGTCACTGAGAAAGCCAGAAGCAACTAGCCTTGCCAGGGCAAGTAGCTTCAACAGAGAGAATGTCAATGCTTTCTTTGACAACTTAGAGAAAGTGTTATGCAAATATGAGTTTGGACCAGGAGACATTTGGAATGTTGATGAAACTGGGGTCACCACTGTACATAAACCAGACAAAGTGTTGGCCAGACGTGGATTCAAGCAAGTAGGGTCATTGACCTCTGCTGAAAGGGGAACCCTTGTCACACTGGCCTGTGCTGTCTCAGCCATAGGGAATAATTTACCTCCATACTTTATTTTCCCGCGTGTCCACTTCTGTGACCATTTCCTGATCAACGGGCCACCCGGCAGCAAAGGAGGGGCAAATTCCTCTGGATGGATGAAAGACACACACTTTGTTGACTTCCTGCAACATTTCAATGAACATACAAAGTGTTCAAAGGAGAAGCCCTGTTTACTCCTTTTGGACAACCACGAGTCTCATCTGTCCATTGATGGACTCAATTATGCCAAAGAAAATGGCATAATCATGCTGTCATTCCCACCCCACTGCTCGCATCGGCTCCAACCATTAGACAGGTCTGTCTACGGGCCACTAAAGAGGCACATCAACAGCACGTGTGATGCCTGGATGAGGAACAACCCTGGGAAGACAATGTCTATTTATGACATTCCTGGGATTGTGGCAATTGCATATCCTCTGGCTGCAACCCCATTGAACATTCAGGCTGGTTTTAGGGTGGCTGGGATTCAACCTTACAACAGAAATGTATTTCTGGAAGCCGAGTTTGCACCATCCTACGCCACAGATCGCCCTATTCTGGACCCTGCCCTGCCAGGCCCCAGCACCAACTCTGCACTGCCAGGCCCCAGCACCAACTCTGCACTGCCAGGCCCCAGCACTACCTCTGCACTGCCAGGCCCCAGCACCAACTCTGACCTGCCAGGCCCCAGCACTACCTCTGCACTGCCAGGCCCCAGCACCAACTCTGCACTAACAAGCTCCAGCACCATCTCTATCACGAGCTCACCCTTACCCAGCACTGCAATTACTGACAGCGGACTACCAACTCCAGAGGACATCCAGCCATATCCAAAAGCTGGCCGCCGAAAACCATCCAGCAAAGGAAGAAAACGACGCAAATCAGCAATTCTAACCGACACACCAGTGAAGCAGCAACTAGAAAAAGAAAAGAATAAGGCTGAATCTAGCAAAAAGCTGTTTCAAAAGAGAGGGACGCGAGGGGGGAAAACATCTGGACCTATGAAGAACAACGCAGCTAAAAGAAGAAAAATAATTCAAGAGTCATCATCAGATGATGAAGAGTGCTTCTGCCTTGTCTGTGTGGAGCCATTTTCAAACAGTCGTCCAAAAGAGACCTGGGTAAAATGCGTAAAATGCAACAAATGGGCCCATGATGCTTGCACCTCAGGCCAGGCAATTTATGTGTGCCAGAATTGTGACTATGAAGTTGAGTCTGATTAATCAGAAATAGGGCATCTGTTTTGTTCAGAGGATAAACACGTTAAGTAAAGCAAGTTATTTGCAGCATTCCATTCAGTTATGATGGATTTATGGGCAAGCCAGAGAACATTTGAGTTTAAAGTTCAAACTAAAGTTTTCTTTCTACTTAATGTTTTGATTAAAATGTGTATTGGATTGAAATAATTGTTTTTTTCCAAATTCTCTTGGAATAATTGTTCAAATTTCCAGTTTTGGTTTGAATTTAACAATTAAAATCAATAATCATAATTAAGTATTTGTGTTCATATTTTAAGATAATCTAGTGTGTTTTTTTTAAAAAGGTTCCTTCATGTAATGATCTGCTAGAGGGTGTGGGGGGGCCACAGCCCCGTCCTCCAGGGCATGAAGCAGGTATGGAGGAGATCAAAACTCCAGACATCCAGAGGCCCCCAGAACACAAGAGACCAAGGAAGACCAACAGAGGGGCAGCCGCGCCACTGTCCCAGAAAGAGCTGAGGAGAGTCCCAGATGAGGGCTCACTCAGCAGCCGCGGAGCAGAAGCCAGGGGGAGTTGCAGTGACGCGCCCGTGAGCTCCGCCGGCAGCCGTGCCTGAGTGACCGAGCCCCAGGCCGAGAGGCCGGGGGCACCCCACCTCCGAAGTGGCCCGAGCAAGCCCCAGGCTCCAGGCCCCGATAAGCGGCCGCCAAGGAGTGAGCCGGTGTGTACCTGGACGCCCATCCCCGGACACAAAGAACCACCAACGCACCGATGTCTGAGGGAGTCCGCCACTGGCAGGGAAGTGGTGGTAGGGGGAGATAGGCCTCCAAACCTTGGAGGGCCTAAGATGTCCCCAGAGAGGTGGCGCCTGACACCCAACCTGACATATAGACACAGAAATACAGGCACACACATATACAAACATCCATTCCCACCCTCATGCTCTCATATGCACTTACTCCACACTCAACCAACGTGGAGACAGACATAAAGAGACGCTGTACACACGATCACACTCCCCAAGCGTACTCTACACACCGGGTCTAGGTACCCTTGCCCCTGGAGGGGGGAACTGCACCCAGACCCAGGTGGTGTTACCCTTTTCCCTGCGGTGGGGGGAGGCAGACCGCCCCGACTCCGCAGCAGCAGGAAGGCCCCACACTCCAGACCGCAGTCGGACGGCCAACTCCTCCTCCTAGCCCCCCCGCTCCAGCAGGTCGCAGAGAACGGGGGTGAGAGAAGACTCCAAACCTCCCTCCACCCGCTCATTGTAGTGTTGATGCATGTGTGTTCTAAGGTGCATTTAAAACCCAGGAGGGCATGGAGCTACCTGCCAGAGAGCAGCAGGTAAGCGCATGGTCCCTCCTGCTAGCCCTCAATGTCTACATGTATTTAACATTGAGAGGTGGGCAACGACGCCAGGGGTGAGGTGTACACCCTGATGGTACTTTGGATTCCGTGTATCGTGCCCACCCCCAAGATCCTATATGTATGTGTAATGAGAGTGTGAGTAATGTGAATGTCTAAGTTGTGGGATAAAATTGAGGCAGAGGCAGCCAGAAGGGGACGGGGGGGGGGGGGGGGGGGGGTAGCCTCCTCTGCACCCTGGTGACATACCCCTACTCCAAGGTCCTGCATGTGTGGGTGGTTGTGGTGGAGCGGGAAGAGGGAGGCAGCTGGAGATGGGGAGGGAAGGAAGGGAGGGGCAAGTGACCCCTCCCTGGGGCCAGCTCCCCCGCTGACCCCAGTAGGCACCCCCATACTCCGCGACCCGCCAGGGAAAGGGGGCCCAGGCCCATCCAGACCGGGGCCCAGTGCAGCAGCGCCTCCCGGCCCCACAGAGCCCGGGACAGTCCACCCAACCCCACCACAGAGAAAACTGCACCCACCCCACCATCCACTCTTCTTCCAGACTACATAAGACAATAAACACCCAGGCTGAGATCTTCTTCCACCTCTCCTGTATCTCCCCCTCCTGCAGAGAGAGCCCCTGAGGAGAGGAAAGCTCCTGCAAGATGTGACAATCTTCCCCACCAGTTGAAGAGCCCCCCAGGTGGCTCGATGCACCGGTGGCACCCTGCTCCAGGGCTGGGCCCCCATGCACCCACCCGCCCACAACCCCGGCAACACACCAACCAGGACCCAAGCCCCCGAGGCCCGGCCCGGGCCCCAGCCCAGAGACGGAGCGCCCCCAGAACCTCACGCCCATCCCGGACCCACCCAGGGGCAGCCAGGCTACCAGGTCAGTAACCCACGTCCGTCAGCACAGACTCTCCCCTAGCCCCGCTGCACGCAGCCGCAAGGAAACAGTCACCTGAGAGCCAACAGAGCCCCTAACCGGACATGACCGCTACCCCGGGTTGAGCCCCCCAAGGAAGATGCCTCCGGGGAACCCCCCGACGCCCTAAGCCTGTCCCTACCCCCACACCAATCACAACAGTGAAGGCGGGACCAAACTATGACCCCCCACCCCCACTAGGTGATGGAGCTGATCAAAGGAGCCCAGAGCAATTGATCTGATGTGGTGGCAGAGGCTGTATCAAGACTAATGTAATCTAATAGATAATTTCTATATTGGTTAGAATTAAGATTATTTTTATTTTTCCAGTTCATGAGGACTGTTTTCTTGGCTATGCATAGGGCAGTGAAAACCATATGGGCGATATTCTTTTCTGAAGTGACATTATCTAAGCTGCCCAACAAACACACTAAGGGGGAAGTTGGAATGTTACATTTCAGACACTTCGATAAGTCTTCACATATCTCGCGCCAAAACTTCTGAACTGGTGGACAGAACCAAAGAGCGTGGATATAATTGTCCGGTGAATTGGTTTGGCAGTGTGAGCAGTTGTTGGTAGACGTAAAGCCCATCTTGAACATCCGATGACCTGTATAGTGCACTCTATGTAATATTTTGTATTGAATTAATTGAAGACTGGGATTTCTAATTAGATGAAAGGTTTTTAAGCAAATCTGAGACCAGAAGTTTAGGTCTAAGTTAACTGACAAATCCGCTTCCCATTTTGCAATAGGAAGTGATATTGATTCATCTGTTTTAGAAAGCATTCTGTATATTTTGGATAGTAATTTGGGGGTTTTAAGAGTAAGAAATTGAACCACACTTGGTGGTGTTTGTAGTTCAACTTGATCCAGTTTAAATTTCTTTTTTACTATGGATTTAATTTGTTGATATTCTAAAAATCTTTTCTTGTTGATCCCATATTGTGTAACTAGTCCGTCAAATGAAATAAATTCTGTTCCTTCTAGTATATGTTCTAAATATTTGATTCCTTTACCACTCCAATCTGAAAAGTTTATCATATTATTGTTTTGTAATATGTCAGGGTTGTTCCAGATAGGTGTACGTTTGCATGGGATTAATGAAGACGCCGTCAATTTTAGAAACTCCCACCATGCTGTCAGAGAAGAGCTGATGTTGATGCATTTAAAGCATTCATGTCGTTGGATGTTTGAGCTGATAAATGGTAGGTCTGAGATCTCTGGATTATTGCAAAGTGCTTGTTCTACATCTAGCCAAGGTTCATCTAAGAGGGTGTGTTTTAGCCATCCTGAGATAAACTGAAGCCTGTTGGCTAAGAAGTAGTGCTGAAAGTTAGGCAGTTCTAGTCCTCCTTTATCCTTGGTCTTTTGTAGTGTTTTTAAGCTTATACGTGGGGGTTTATTTTTCCAAAGGAATTTGGACATACATGAATCTAGAGATCTGAACCAATCTTGTGGCGGTTTAGTTGGGATCATTGAGAATAAATAATTTATTTTTGGTAAGACCATCATTTTTATAGCGGCAACCCTTCCCATGAGTGATATGGGTAGACATTTCCATCTAGCCAGATCATCTTCTACCTTCTTTAAAAGTGGGATATGGTTTAATTTAGTTAGATCTGCAAGCTTGGGAGAAACATTAATACCTAAATATTTTATATTTCCCGATTGCAGTGGTGTAGAAGAGGAATTATGGAGGGAGCAATTAATCGGTAGAACTGTAGATTTTGACCAGTTAATTGAGTAATCTGATATTCTTGCAAAATAGTTTATCAATTCAATCACCCCAGAGATATTGGTTTGTGAATTTTGGAGAAAGAGTAACACATCATCCGCATAAAGGCTGATTTTATGTTCCACGTTCTTGCATTTTATGCCCTTAATTACTGAATTCTGTCTAATTGCTGCTGCTAGTGGTTCAATAAAAATTGCAAACAGTGAAGGGGAGAGTGGGCATCCCTGCCTGGTGCCCCTCAAGAGACAGAAGCTGGAGGATGTCTGGTCATTTGTTCTAACACAAGCTGTTGGGGAATTATATAATATTTTTAACCAGTTTATGAAAGAAGATCCAAAACCAAATTTGTGTAAAGTTGCAAATAGAAATTTCCAGTTAACTCTGTCAAATGCTTTTTCTGCGTCTAAAGAGAATATTGTAGTTTCTAGGTTTTTACTGTATGAGTAGTCTATCAAATTAAGTAATCTACGTGTATTTGTTGATGAGTGCCTACCTTTTATGAAACCAGTTTGGTCAGGATGAATTAAGAGGGGGGTTATTTTCTCCAGTCTCTTTGAGAGAGCTTTGCAGATTATTTTAAGGTCTACGTTTATAAGGGATATTGGACAATAGCTTGAGGGATATACAGGGTCTTTGCCTGGTTTTAGCAGGAGATTAATGTTTGCAGAATTCATATTTGATGGAAGTCTGCCCTTTTCTTTAATTTCCAACAACGTTCTGTAGAAAACTGGTGCTAGAATCGACCAGAATTCTTTGTAGAATTCTGCAGGAAAGCCGTCTGGACCTGGAGCCTTATTATTGGACATACTTATCAGGGCTTCCTGGAGTTCACCTGGTGTCAGTGGTGAATCCAGTGCCATTGCTTGAGTGTCCAATAATTTTGGAAGAGTTATGTTGTCCAAAAACTGATCAGTTTCTTTTTTAGATGGGTTTATTTGTGGTGAATACAACGTTTTATAGAAATCCCTGAAAATGTTGTTTATTTGTATCGGATCATATATTGTGATCCCAGATGAATCTTGAACAGCACATATAGTTGTTTTTTCTTTATTTATTTTTAGCTGGTTTGCTAGAAATTGACCGGATTTATTACCATGTTCATAATTTTGTAGGCGTAGTCTTTGTACTAAGAATTTTTTTTTTTATCAATTATCTCATTTAATTCTAGTTTTGTTTTGCGTATTTTGTTCAATGTTTCCTGATCTTGGTGGGACGCGTAGGCTTCTTCTAGTGATTTGATGTTTTTTTTCTAATTCCTGAATATTTTTGTTTTCTTTTTTCTTTTTATGTGATGAGAAAGAAATTATTTTACCTCTCATCACAGCTTTCCCTGCTTCCCATAGAACAGAAGCTGATGTTTCGGGAGTGTCATTATAGTCCAAATATGAAGTCCACTCTTTTTTAAAATATTTAATAAAGTCTTCATCTTTAAGTAGTGATATATTAAATCTCCAGTTTTTTCTTGGCGTAGTATTATTCTTGTGCATTAGTGTTAAAGATACAGGACCATGATCGCTGACAGCTATAGGATGAATCTCAGTGTCTGAAATGTCGTTCAGCAGTGAGCTGCTGACCAAAAAATAATCCAGACGAGAGTAGGAGTGATGGACATGTGAGAAAAAAGTATATTCCTTACTGGTGGGGTGAAGGGAGCGCCATGCATCGCAAAGACCAAAGTCGCTCATATACTGTTTGATTATATTTGTGGACTGCCAATTACGCTGAGTTCCCGCTGTATTGAGCCTATCCATGTCTTCATTTAGTCCAAGGTTGAGGTCACCTCCAAGAACAAGTGTGCCATCTAAGTGTTCAGAGAGTGCACTGAAAAAACCGTGAAAGAATGAGGGATCATCAACATTTGGACCATATACACTTGCAATACATTAAAAGAATGTGACTCTACTTAGAGTAAAATTAACTCTACTTTTGCAAGAAGACTATTAACACCAAAACATTTAACACTTTTGAATTTTCTGTGTATGTCAGACCTTTTGATAAACAAAATTCTAATGAAAGTGAGAACATGTATACTGTTACATCTTTCAGAAAATGTTTTGAAATTGTGGTGCACAGTTCAGAATAAATGTTTTTCAAAAACAATTGCGTCTTTTTGGTAAATGTTTATTTCCAAAAGGAATTTTTAGAAGTTCAGAACAGTAAAATTCCCGCTTTTTAGAATGAATTAGAAGATAACTCTTACGCAGTTAAACTAAAATACTCTTTGAGAGTTAATATATAAACTCTTAACACCTTGTTAGCATTAGTAAGTGTTAAATTATCAACTCCAGACAGATTTGGTGTTTAAAACTAAATCAAAGTTAACTTACCAACTCTCCAAAAAGAGTTAAATTAACACTCTCTGGTGTGGACCCATATAGACACTTTAATAGTATTGAAATCAAATCTGACAGTGTTAATTTGGACATGCTGGATTTGCTGTGTAGTTACTAAGCACTTAAAAACATATACAGTGCTTGGGTGAATGAGGCATGTTGTATAAAGCGCTTTGAGTGCTCCAGGAAAGTAGAAAAGTGCTATATGAGAATCAGTTCATTTACTAATATTAACATTACAAATTTTCCATAACTAAACACACAAGTTTGTTGTTTGTTGTTTTAAGTGTTTGATGACTTTGAAGACAGTGATATATTAATAACTTTAGCTCTTTGATGACACAGGATCTGCCGTGGCAAGGAAAAAGCTCTTCATATTTGCTTGCTCTTTTTAGTAACAATACTAAGATTTACTGCTGACCTTATCCATAGTTGGTGAATTTTCTATAGTATATGTTGTATAAGTACATCATACAAACTCCACCTGTTAAGAAGGTGAATTGCAAACTAAATAATAACAAACTAATGTAGAGTCCAGAGGGGAGGATAACAAGCATTTTATTTTGATTGAGCCCTGGCTTTTAAAATCAGTGAATTATAAAATATCTTCTCATATGCACCCAGAACATAAACATGGGACTTATGTAACACAGAAGCATATGTTGAGCTTGCATAGAGATGTGCTACTACCACCTACTGAGTTGTTGAAAAACAGAAGTTTGAATTTCTTGAATTTCTTAATTCAGTAGATTCTTTTTCAACCATGCCTACTTGAAGAGATACATCAGTAACAGAGGCAACCTGAAAATAAAGAGTTTATTTCTTTTGCTGTCACCACCTGCTTAACCTGTTAACATCCACCAAGTGATCTGTCTTGGAATAGGGTCGTGTTTTATTTGGCCACATCCTAAATAGACACATTTTTAAAAACAAGCAGATTCTTACACATTTTTACATTATAGATGGTCTGTTAGAATAACTTAAACAGGTATTCCAAACAAGGAAAATTCATTTAAAATGGCTTCATGTTAACCAAACACAGATTGCTGATTGCCATGAGTCTGAAGCACAATAAAAAAAAACAATAACATTTTAACATCCTGTTAGCACAGTGTCAAGATTTTGGATGGTTATGTGCACTGATACTAAAAACAGTGAGTGCAAAGACTGCAGAACCAAAATTATTATGATTGTGTGCGTTGAACTTGTGAGCTTGTTGCCTTTCTAATGGTTGCTTTGAAGACAAGGACCAGATTGGTATCAGCCTGCTATCAGTTTGCAAATACACGGGATCAAGAGGATAATCAACTGCAGGCTTATTGTGATAATCAGCACCAATCACAGATCTATTCTCATCTACATGTAACACAGAAATTCTAATTAAATACTGGCTTTCAGAGTCCAGTCAGAACTTACAGATCTGAAACAGAAATTCCTCCACAAATAGTATGGTATAGTTGACAGTAATTTAACTGCAAATTGTAGCCACTTGACAACCAGCTGAGTCAAGTCCTCTGTTTCAAAGAGCTTTATTACAGATGAGTTGCACTCACCGGTGCAGGCTGAATCAGATTAATTACAATGTGCAATCTGCCTGTATTTGTGACTGCAATTAATTTGCATTCATAAATGCAAAATGAAATATTTGCAAACCTTTGGCAGTCTCAGTGACTGCAGTTAGTTAATTGTTAGGATAACGGCTGCCTCCCACCAGATGACCTGCAAAGTCACCTTGTAATCAAAAGTGGTTGCTCCCAGCAACTTGCAATCGGTCATCAAATGCAAAAACCCCCAAAACAAAACAGTGCAATCCTGGAAGCGCCAATTTTTCCTAGTTGCAAGGAAGTGAGATTTGTAGTGAGACTGAGCCATTAAGAAGATAAATGTAATTATTCATGTTTTCAGTGGATTAGAGTGCATGTTTCTACAGAAGAGTTTACTCACAGTCTCAGCCTTGACTAATACTGCTAACAGCCATCCCACACACCTCACATAACAACCTTATACTCTCAAGGACAGAAAACAAAATCTGTGATGCTAGAAATGATCATTAATGCAAGCTGTAAATGTTCCAAAAGCTCACCAGCTGCAACTGTGTTCTGCTTTCAGTACAAACTGATAGGCAGTCTCATTAATACTGGAAATTCCATCAACAAGTGAAATAACTTGTTTCTCATTAAGAGTCTCTTATACAAAAAGGCCTTTTCTAATACAGTTTGAATGTTTTTCTTGTTCAAAAAAAAAAAAAATGTCTCTGTAGAGAAAAACAATCTTTGTGTAGAGACATCACTTTTGTGTTAGTATTTTATATTTCATCACCTTTTGTGTGAAATGAATAAAACTCTCTCAGCTTTGCTTTGTTTAACTTTCATCTAACCTCATTTAACCTCGTGTCCCTTAAACATTTATCCTGAGCTTTTTTTAAAAGTCTCATTTTCAGAATTATTTTAAGATAGCCGCTGCGTCATAAATGATGAGGTCTTAGACCTCAGTGGGCTCACAAAATTTGCAGCAGCAGTATGAAAGCATAAAAAGTCACATTTGGAGAGGTTGTAGAGCAGATTGTCCACAAATAAAACGGGTGACAGTTTAACCACAGGCTGTGTCACACGCTAAAGTGTACTTGAGCAAACATTGAATCCCATATTGTCTATGCAAATGGGTGAATGGTTAATATTTTGACTCACAATATGGTTATGGTGCAACATAATTGCAGACAGTTTCACAAAGAAGCCAATTTAAGCAACTATGACCACAGGTTGCTTTCTGGTATAAAGTTAAATTACGACCTCTATCTAAGGAGCTTAAAAACAAATCTGCACTGGAAATGCAGGAACATATATTCTATACACTGAAACAATGATCAGAATGATGAACAATATCAGTTCAGTACTAACAATAAGGTAAAGTGAAAGTAACTGGTTGAGTTTAAACCTTGTTCTTGCATCTTTATAAAGTTTCAGTGAACATTAGTTACATTAGCCTAACAATTAAGATGACTTATTTTAAGGTTATATGCTTTTACACTTCTAAAAATACTGGTAGCTACCAGTGCTAACACTCAGCTTCCTAGCAGACACACCTATGGTATAAATTAGAAAATCCTAGGTGATTTTCAGAAAAGTTGATCTCTGACATTGACCTCTGACTCTCAGACTTATTAGATGCACTTATGGAATATATTTGAAAATCCAACATTGTCTCATTCCTGAGGTATAGTTTTCACAGGATTTTTAGAAAACTTGACCTCTGACCTCATCATTGAGATTCAAACTCAGCCAAAATTTTTAGTAGATGCATTCAGGAATTAATTTAAAAAGTCCCAAATCACCTTGTTCTCGAGTTATTGCAATTACAAACTTGGGTCCACGTTGGCCATCCACCTGGTGAGCTGACGACAATAACCCATCAGGCTTTTATGTCTGAGCGGTAAAAACACCCTGAAAGGATTAGTGGAACTATAAATGTTTTAAAGATTAAAAAACAAACAGGAAAAAACAACTTCATGATATTTGGCTATTCTATTTAAACCACCTGTTGTTCAGCTAATAAATAAACACTCATTTTCATTAATTAGTGCTCCATTTGAATTAAGATTTCTTCGCTTCATAAGATTGAGGTTGACTGTGAATTTCTGGCTCTCCAGCTGGAGTCTGGCTTGTTCCAATAACAACACAGCCCTAATGAAGCACTCCCACAATGTGATCACCCTGGAACCACCCCGACTGAAATAACACTTTGGAAGGAAACTTATTTTCTTGATGCCATTGAACATTGCCCTTTCAGTTGTAACACTTTACACCCTTTTTATGATTGCTGGATGGTGTAGTGGGTAGCACTGTCTTATAATGAGAAGGAGATAGTTTTAGTTCTGTGATCCTTCCTGGTTGCCTGTTCTCCCTGGTCGTACGTGACTCCCTCTCACAGTCAAAGTAGTAGACTTGTTGCCTGCCCAAGCTTTTTTTGTAAGCCTATGCAACATTCTTCTTCTTCATCTTCCACTACCTTAATCCTGTATATCTGCCTTTTTTTGCTTCCTCTTCTTAATTCCATTAATTTCCATCCTACACACTACCATCTAACTACATTCTACACCTTGCTCCACCCTTGTACTTAAACAGATGGAGGAATATAGACTAAAGTATATGTTCACCACAGCCGATTCTATCCTTTTTTGCCAAATCCACTACCATCAGTCCTTATGCACTTCTCTCCTTACCTACCCAACACCTCATGATCACTTCTGTTCCCTTCACCTACATGTCCACTAAAGTCCCCTCCAATCACCACATTCTCCTTAAGGGGAACACTCTTGACCACTTCATGCAACTTGCTCCCGAATTCCTCTTTCTCTTCGAACTGACATCCAACCTGTGGGACCCATACACACCAATGCGCTACATTCTACATCAACCCTTCGATTCCCAGCTTCAAAATCATGGTCCTGTGTGACACTTTCACCTCCACAATATTCAAAAACTCTTCCTTCAAGATTACCCCTGCTCCATTTGTCTTCATACAGAAATGAAGCTTGAAATCACTTCCAATATTCCTGGCCCTGCTTCCCTTTCTACCTCCTACAAACATAATATATAAACAATGTAGACACAATGTGGCATGGAATAAGATCTGAAAAGCTTAGAATGCACTGATACAATACACAGAATGTCCCTGTACCTGCTACTTGGTAGCATATAATAAATATTTGAGAGTATATATTCAAAATTTAGATTCAAACTTTGTCAATCAGCACAGTGTAAATTCATTCCAAAATTAGTTTTGGTGAGTGAAATATCACTGGTGTAGATTTCATAATATGCAGACTAGTAAGTTATTATTATAAGTTATTTCAGTTCAAGAGATTTATGAAACACGAGTTCTGCCCTGTGTGGTTTTTGTAACTGGATTTGCATGTAGTTATTTGCTTTGATGACAACTTTCTAATGATATGGACTTGTTCCTGTATCATAAGTTAGAGTGAAATCAATATGCTGCATGTGTGTGCCTGTGTTAGGAGCAAATCTTTGTCA
Source organism: Mchenga conophoros (assembly GCF_057382185.1). NCBI lineage: Eukaryota > Metazoa > Chordata > Actinopteri > Cichliformes > Cichlidae > Mchenga > Mchenga conophoros. Next base: position 14,869,632 of record NC_140527.1, on the reverse strand, counting down.
ATGATTTGTTGGAGTGTGTTTAAGGTTTGCCTGCAGGTACAAGCTGAAGCAAATCACTGGTGCGACAAAATCTGATAATTGGGTATCTAAGAAAACCAGACACATAAATAATAAATGTACAAGAACTGTACAAAACTGTACAAATAGTTCCATTCCTAAGTATGGTGTGGGTTCAACACTAAAAGACTAAAGGTGGAGTATTTTCCTAAACATTACAGGAACATTATTGGAAGTTATTTTACCTTTATCTAAATCATTAGTGAAACTAATGGAACCTCTCACAATTATCTTAAATTCTTAGTTTGTCAAATCTTAATTAAAAATAAAAAGTCAGATGAAATTAATAATAATAATGGATTCCATTTACATAGCGCTTTTCTAGGCACCCAAAGCGCTGTACAATACCACTATTCATTCACTCTCACATTCACACACTGGTGGAGGCAGCTACAGTTGTAGCCACAGCTGCCCTGGGGCAGACTGACAGAAGTGAGGCTGCCATATTGCACCATCAGCCCCTCTGGCCAACACCAGCAGGCGGTAGGTGAAGTGTCTTGCCCAAGGACACAACAACCAGGACAAAGAGAGCAGGGGGATTGAACCGGCAACCTTCCGGTTACAGATGAGCTTCCCAATCCCCTGAAGGTCGTCCCTTTAACAACTTTTTTTTTCTGATACCAATAGCTATCAAGTTAATCATATGGGCTGTGAACACCTCCACATACTTCTCCCAACTTTGGGATTCCAGCTCCAGTTCAAGGGAAACAAATCAGGTAAGTGGTCTGGTGCTATGAATGTTTCCCCTTGAGAAATTCCCAGTCAAAAAGTTTAATCCTAGTGAGATGAATTCACAATGCACAATGTTTATGATTATGCTGCTGATTTCTTTCCTCACCTGTCACGTCCTCAGGGTTTAAAGTTGTGGACTCTATAAATGAAAACTTCAATCAGAGATGGAGACCTGTTGTGATTACTGGCAGTCATCCACCACATGAAGCTGATGTTTGCTGCTCTTTCTGTAGATTTGAGGCCGATTTTATTGCAATCACAAAGCAAACTGTGTAAATAGTGAGAACAGAACTCACAGGAAGTGACTAAAATAGGAGCTGTACATGGGCAAGAAGATGATCTTGAATGTGAGCAAAATTAATATAAGGTGATTTAAATCATAGCAACATTACTGATATCACATATACAGTATAGAGAAAGAAAATGTTAACTGCTTTACTACAGACAGCTGTCACTGCTATTTTCACAGTAACAATGTACCACACGACAATATATGTGAAAGAAATCCACTTCATAAGAAGTTGCAGCTTTTGTTTATTTTTACTACTCTCATGAGTTTCTTTTCCCTAGAATATTAATATATGAAGCTGTTTCCACAAAACCAAAGTTCTATGCAGTGAAGAAATATGTTACCAAGTACCACAGTGGAGCACATTGTTTACAATTTTGACAACACAAGAGAAGAACAGAGCAAATTGGGATCAGTGGCGGATCTAGAGAAATTTTCTTAGGGTGGCATGAGGGTGGCAAAGAAATCAAATGGGGTGGTGATAGGTTTTGTAGCTTGAACCTATTCGCTGGAACGTTGAGGACAATATAATTACACAGCAAGCAAGACCCGAAGTAGGCAAAGTTCTTCATGTTAATCATGCATGAGGGAGACCTGCCTGGAGCCAAGTGTCGTTCCACCACTTGACCTCCGTCAGACTCTCAGCCAGGTCCCCCATAGCACTCCTTTTATTGTGGTCACATGAATATGCATAGGGTCATTAACATATAACATCTTACATAGGTATACATGTGAACAAAGAATACTGTGTATGTGTGTGTGTGTATGTGTGTGTGTGTGATTTGTGTGAGGTCAAGATGTGACCCTGTGAAGAGTCTAGCGGGTCCATCTGAACAAAAGGCTCTTATACTTAAACAGATATACGTGTGTTTGCTATGCCATATATCAACAAGAGAAGATACGGATCTATGACAGAACACTCTGTAGAGGAGTGAACGCACTCCCCTCTTCATGCTACACAGAGTTGTTACAGACCTCCTAGGATGAGACATTCTTTCAATCTACAAATGATTATATACTTCTAAGGATATATGAGTAAATATTTCGAAGCATAAATGACAATGAACAATACAAAACCTAACAGGTGGCAAAATCAAAGCCTTTTTTTTTTCCAAAAACACATGCAGGTGGTTACATATGGTAAAAATGATTCAAATGCAGTAAATATACACACTCTTTATATAAATATCATCTATAACTTAATTATTTTCTGTAGCCCACATAATCAAACACTTTAGTTACATAAAACATGTGAGTTTTGATCTTATGTACTGTATAGCCTGTATAATAAATAAATACTGTACGTAGCCGAAAAGGTATAAAATCCAGAAAGCTACACAACATGGGGCGGTTCGTCTACAAACACAAGTCTAACTGAAGTTTCACACTGTTTTTTTGTTAGAAAATAATCAAATTGTTACATGCTTAAATTACACAAAATGTCAGAAATCTGTACTGTCATGAACAAAAATTTAAACCTAATTTTTCATGATTTGTTAGATTAACCCTCTGAAATCCAAAATATCATTTTGACTACCTTTGATTTTACCTTTGTATTTCACCCTCAAATTATTACATTTTATTTTTTCCCCTTGCCTTGTTTGGTATCATTCTTTTCACCTCAGCCTCACGTGTCTGAATTTTGCTGTTTTTTTGTTGACATACTAAACTAACACAACCGATCGGAAATCACACAAACTTAAAATCCTAGTAGTAGTTTTTTTTAATTTTTATAACTTGAGATTTTGAAAACTTGTCCATAAATTTTGTAAACATATACAAGCAGGGGCGATTTTAACCTATTTTTGGGGGTGCTTCAGCAAAATGAATCAAAGCACCCCCAAAGAATTCTTACTTTTTTTGACAATATTTCCTGTTTGTGGGACACACTACTAAAAATATAAAAAGCATACAGTACGTAATTGAGATGGAACATTTTAACAACAAAAGTATAGATCCCCCCCCAAAAAAATGGTTTGTTCCAGCTCACCTCTCCCCTACTCTGACTCTAGCGCTGTTGCTGCCAGAGCTATAGTGGCTGAGACGCAGCGGAGCAGAGGTGGAAGTGCCTGGCTTAAAACAGGACATATTAGCTGCATTTAACCTTCAGTTACTCTTTATATAGTTAGGTAGGAGTCACACCATGTTTCTTTTTAGCTGAAAAGCATTACAAACCAGGTTACCTGCAGTGTTGAAAACATGTTTTCCGACTATGTTTGCTACTCTACAATCCGTCCTGCTCTGTAGTAAAATCAGCGACAACTGACCGTCCTGTTGCTCCCATTGAAATGTATGCAGCCTTTTTAAAATCTAAAACTTAACATTGTCCGTAGCCTGCTGTTGTTACCACCGTCCTGTTTGAAATGTAATGAGAGAAACTGGTTATTTTGTCATATGTGCTGATATTGAACCCAAGGTACTAACTAGCTAACTGACTGGATGCCCATTAACCTTATAACTCCTGTTGTCTGTGTGTGTGTGTGTGTGTGTGTGTGTGTGTGTGTGTGTGTGTGTGTGTGTGTGTGTGTGTGTGTGTGTGCCAGGTTCATAATGGATATGAGGTAAAATTCAGGTAAAAGTGTAAAATCAAATGATCCATCAATAAAGGATAATGTTGGATCAGTGTTTCAATATTTATATCCTTTATTAGATGTACATGTGGTTTGGTTATTTGCCTTTTGGTCGAAAGTAAACTGAGATAGGACTTTTTTTGTTAGTGATCTTAATAGTATTTTTTAATCTAATTGAATACAATCAATTTGTGTATGATTGTCAGTCCAAAGAGGGAGAGAGGAAAGAGGAGAACATGAGGAGAAAGTACAAGGTCAGGAAGAACCAGGTAAGAAAACAGACAGGGAGTACTAACAGGCACAACAGAAACTGTTAAACTGGCAAAGAAAAAACAAACAAACAAACAAACAACTAACTAATCTGCAAAACAAACTGGGTTGTCAGCCCTGGCACTGCATTACCATATTGAAATTCAGTCAGAGCAAGTCACGGTTGCCAAAAACTTTTTGAAGCTCAAGAGTGAGGCTGGTGCCATCCCAGATATGTTAACATTGTACAATCTTCTGGATAATCAGATCTTCCCCGAACTGAAAACTGTTATTCAGGTTGCCCTAACAAACCCAGTTTGCAGCTGGAGCTGTGAGAGGTCTTTTAGTGTCTTGAGTCAGCTCCATACCTGGCTGAGAAGGACCATGGGTCAAAGCAGACTCCAGCACCTGTTGTGATGTCAGTTGAGAAAGAGATGCTTGAGAGACTTGAACACCAAAATGTGATAGACAGATTTGCCAACCTCAAGCTGAGGCGACAGAGGATAAAAGAAAAGATCTGCAGAGCCATAGTAGTATCTGCAGTAAAGATCTTTTCATACATTGCATACATTGTACCAGAGGCTAAGGTGTCTCAGTTTTTTAAATTTTTTAATAACATTTTGTACATTTCAAGGACTCTTCTATTTTTGGAGTGTATTTTTTATGCATCTGTATTGTATTATACATACACTAAAAGTGAATCTCTGCTCAAAAATTGCACTCAGTTTACTTTTTACTCACTATGAGCATCATTCATTATTCTCCCGTAGTAATTAAGGTTAGGATATGTATTTTTTTTTTTTTAATTCCAATCCATTCTTCTTTTGCAGCATTTAAATTAACCTTGATCAGATTTGATGGTTTTGTTACAGACTTTTCAAAAAAGTGTTTTGCTTTTCTTTCACAAATGTGGGGATTAAATTGTGTTAAAATGTACAAAACAGTGATGTCATGTTTTGTGACGAGGACCCAGGCACAGAAAGACTTGATGAATTTAAAAATTTGCAGACTTGCACAGAGAGGGTAAAATTATGATGACTGATAATGGAGATGAAGACAACAGAGGACGAGGACAGGGAGGACCAGGGGTTTAAATGCACCAAGGAGACAGTCTCAGGGAACTCGGGACAACTGGAGACATTTAAGGATGCAGGGACTGACAGAGACAGGGAAGAAGTCTCATCGTGATGAGTAAAATTTACCTTGCCTGGATGGGCAGCTCTCTGGGTGCTCAGCACCCCCAAAGCTCTGATCCTAGAATTGCCCCTGTATACAACTATTTATCTAAAAATGCAATCAATACACTGCCGTATTTTGTACAACCATTGAAAAATATTACCATAACCAAAATTAGAGAACAATTAGGTGTCGCAATAAGATGCCCCACAAATTATGTGTGCCAGCAAAAAAAAAAATTAAAAAAATTGTTTGTCCAGAGGAGAAGACCTCAGGGAGAAACCTGCAGGCCTGACAGCAGGATGTGTATCACTCCGCTGGTTTTCTACTTAATGACAGTGTTTACATTGCAAATGTGCCTTTCATTAGTGCCCTCACTGACACACAAAACAAAACAACGACTACACAACAGACTAACTACACAAAACAACACGACACACTAACTACACACGTCACAAATCTCCCAGATCGAAAAACTCGCTCTCTCTCCCACTCGCTCACTCTGTCCCAGTGCCGTTACCATCGCTCCCAAAACTTTCCCTCACCCTAAACAACCAAATCCTACATGTTGACTCTTTTTAAAAAAAACTGGTCGACATGGTACATTTTTCCACCAATAGAAAAGAGGTGGCTTTACCCCCCCCTCCCCCCCCCTTTCTCTACTGTTTTCGCGCTGTCCTTAGAAAAAACGTGACAAAAGTATTTAGAAAAAAGCATGGCTTATATATATATGTATGACCTGCAATTAAAATTTAAAAAACAATGTATACTTTGAAGTCCTCAGACTAGTCCGCTGGCACTACTCTGGGGCCCCAAGCATCTGTGTTGAAGTCCAATCTTGTAACAGGGCCTGAAAGACTCAGCTTGGCTGCAGCTTGTTGCTATGTCAGCTTAAATCAGTCATGTGATTTGGAGATGCAGCGTGTCAGTGGACCCCAGAGGGTTAATAAAACTCAGCTTCATTCCATTTCCAGAGCGCAACAACCAACCACCTGTGTGAAATCTGAAATTCCCATGGTGTTGTTCAAAATGTGCTCTGGCACAATCATAAGCATGGCTTGCAACTGAAAACAAGAAAAAAGCCGGTCTGCACTATGGGCTGAACCATTTGTTACTGGTGGAGGGGCGTAACACTATGTCTGTGAAGGTTCTCAGTCATCCAGGTCATCGTAGTCAAAGGAGCTTGCAAAGAAAAGCGTCTGGACTTCTTTAAGTTGCTAGAAGACGTTTCACCTCTCATCCGAGAAGCTTCTTCAGTTCTAAGGTCAAATGGTGGAGAGTCCCAGATATAAACCTAGTGGGAGAAACCCCCCACAGAGGGACAAAAGGACCCCCTGATGATCCTCTAATCGCCTGAGCCAAGGTGTGTAACTGGGTGTGGGTCCCAATCAGCCAGAGTTTCTGGTGTGTTCATTGTGAAACCTGGCCCCACCTTATCATGCGAATTCCTGAGGGCAGATGGCCCAGGATGTGAGTGGGCGTTAAGGCGTCTGGGAAGGGATCTCAAAACTGGATTATAGATGGCAGAGAGTTGGTGTCGTAAACCCCCGCCTCTGTTCAAAGATGGTCGCTCACAGTGGACATAGATGGCTTCTTTCACTCCTCTTTCAAACCATCTGTCCTCTCTGTCCAAAATGTGAACATTGGCATCCTCGAAAGAGTGTCCTTTATCCTTAAGATGCAGATGGACTGCTGAGTCTTGTCCTCTGGAGGTGGCTCTTCTGTGTTGTGCCATGCGCTTGTGAAGTGGCTGTTTGGTCTTTCCAATGTAGAGGTCTGAGCATTCCTCGCTGCACTGTACGGCATACACCACATTGTTAAGTCTGTGTTTTGGCGTTTTGTCTTTCGGGTGAACCAGTTTCTGTCTGAGCGTGTTGCTGGGTCTGAAATACACTGGGATGTCGTGCTTGGAGAAAACTCTCCTGAGTTTTTCTGATACACCGGCTACATAGGGGATGACAATGTTGTTGCGTCTGTCCTTCTTATCCTCCCTCGCTGGTGTCTGGTCTTCTTTTCTGTGCCTCTTTGCTGACTTTAAGAACGCCCATTTAGGATAGCCGCACGTTTTTAGTGCTTCCTTTACATGTGTGTGTTCCTTCTTTTTTCCTTCAGGCTTAGAGGGAACATGTTCTGCCTGGTGGTGTAGGGTCCTAATTACTCCAAGTTTGTGTTCCAAAGGGTGGAACACAAACTTGGAACACAAACTTGGAGTAATTAGGACCCTACACCACCGGGCAGAACATGGTGCCCCGGTGCCCCGGTGGTAATAAACAACACCGTCATATGCAAAACTAGGGTGGCACTTGGGGTGGCAAGAGACGATTTTAAGGTGTCACTTGCCACCCCATGCCACCCTTCTAGATCCGCCCCTGATTGGGATTTAAATAACAGTGGAAATGGAAACTGTAAACTCAAGCATCCAGAAATAGCACCTTGGGATGCAGCAACATTTTTTTGTTTCATTTTTCAAATCTGAAACAGATGTCTGTGTTGAGGCTGAGATGGATTGGCATGTCTGAATTTGATTCCACCAGACAAATTATGTCTGTTATAATAAGTTGCATATAATTATATGTATGTGGAATTCTAAATTCAGTGTGTATGAAATGGAGGTATAAATGTACACAGATGTTCAAAGGCGACAAACGTTTTATTAAAAAAAAAGTTCAGTGTTAATATAAAAAGAGAAAATCATTGTTTCTTTGTGTAATATGTAAATCCATCCAATTTCTGTTATGGTCAGTTTAACATGAATCCTTTGCTCCTGTCTTTTATTTTTTAATTTCAGAGTAAACATGTAAAAAGCACATCTTATTCCCAGAATGAGTGCCTTGAATTTTACATTGAAAAAAGTTCTATACACAAGCTGTAAAAACTTTTGTACACATCTAATTGCATATTTGGAACAAGGTAGGAACTTTGAAACAAACTCTGAAAAGGACTTTTGGAACAGCTGAATTTTTATTCCAGTTACATTACAAATTATGGGCTTTTGATTAAAAAATAAATATATTTACAACTACAGTCAGACAAATCAGATTTGTAATGATTTATTAAAGAAACAGAATTGAATTGGCTTCTGCACTGAGAAAATTGGTGGATCCCCCTGGATCCTACAGGTGAATGCTGGTGGAATAAATAAAGGAATAAAGTAAGGCAGCAGTGGTGCTGACATGTTTGAAGGACCGATTGTCACGGTTTAACAGGTAAACCGTGTGGAGATGAGTGATGTGGACCCAAACGCATACACAGGGAGATGAGGAGGTATAAACAAAAAGTGAGCCTTTATTGGTGGCTGAACAAATATGCTACAAGCAACTAATGAAGGGAGAACTGAAAACACTAACAAAACCTAAACTGGGAGAAGCTAACAAAAGAAGATGAGGAATATAGAAAATATTACAAAAACCTGAACACCACAAACAATGACCCTGAGACATGAAACACCAAGGAGGAAACACAAAGGAAACACGGGGGACGACAAGCAGGAGAAAACACAGAAAAATGAACAGAGAGGAAGCAAAACAGACTACACTGAAACAGGACACAGATTGCCAAAGTAAAACAGGAAATATGTGAACATAGAATCCAGGACACTAGACGTAACACGAGGTATGCACAATGACAAAACCCAAGGGCTGAAAAATCTCTAAAGTACTAAAGAATAGCTAAGGCAGTGGTTCCCAAAGTGGGGGGTGTGCCCCACATAATGGACAGGTTTTTGACAGGCTCCCACACCAACGCAGAGCAGAAAATGAAGCATCGCCAAATATGCTTCCAAGCCAACTTCCAAAGACTTCCAACTTTCAAAGCCAAAGATTAGAAAATATGATGAAGCATATGCCAAGGTAGGTATCCTCAACAGAATTTGTTTTCCCTGCTTTGAGAGCACACACTGGGCTGTCCGGATCACGGACAAACAGTATCCCACATTCTTGATTTTTAGTTCACAAACACTTCTTATAATGACTAACTACTCTTGAAACTTTTGAGATGTTAGCTCTTTATACAGTAAACTTACAGTGGGATACAAATAATATCAGTCTGATCCTGCCACAATTTGTTCCCCCTGTCCAAATCACGGACAAACAGTATCCTAGTTTATGTTTTTAAACCTATTTTGCACTGAGAGGCATTTTTTGAAAACTGTATTGATAGCAATGTTGAATATTATTACACAGTAAAAAAAAAAGCAAAAAAAAAAAAACAATTATATATTGGGGGAGTGAAGATTTTCTTGTAAAACAAAGGGGGGGCCCAAAAAAAAGTTTGGGAACCACTGAACTAAGGAAACTTCTGTCATAGAACAATAAGAAAACAAAACATAAACATGGAGTCACCAGACTGTGAACCATGACTTTGATGGAAACGTCCAGTTTATAAAACACCAAATTTGGACGGTGTGTTTAATGTGTGTTTTTAGATTAGGTCGGAGGCACTTGTGTATATATTATATTTTGAACAGAACCAGGCTGCCCGTTTCTCCTATATTTTCTCCATCCCCATAAATATATAAACTCCAACTGTCACAGACATATGCACACTTTCAACTGAGGCCACCTTCTGCAATTTGCGTGTGCTTACTGTTAATCTATTGAAGTAATTCTGCGTGGCACTTGGCTCCTGTCCCATGTAATAAAATAGGGATTGGCTCAACTACGGGCAAATGCTCTAAAGCTCAATGTCATATCCATGCCCATTGTCCCATCTGTTGCCACGGTGATTAACGATCCAGTACCATTTAGACCAGGAGCCAAGGAGTGTCTCCTTCACTTCACGAGCCATTAATCTAAAGCAGCACTTTAGCAGAACTTTCTCATTCTGTTTTACTCTCCCTCATTTTTCCTTTTGTTTTATTATTCATCACTTTTTCCCTTCTTGTTTATCTATTTTTCTAATCCCACTATGTCCTCATCACTCCACTTTCATCTATTCTTATTGCTGTGTTTCTCTTTCTGATGTATTGAGGGGATAGGACTAGGCAAATTAATAATTCTGACAAGTACTTTCTGTAATGTACATATCTTTCATAGACTGCAGGGCTTTATAAAACTAAAGAACTCCTCATAGATTTAGGCCTTAACAAACAGGCATGCTACGTACTACAATTTATTTATTTATAATATTGATTTTTGTTGTTGTTACTATGGTATATTTTGCACGGTGAAAAAAAATAATGCACACCTGCATGTTGTTCTTGTAAATTTAGAGAAAGTCTCCCCTTTTCTGTGTATCCACACTGAAAGAACTAGAAATAATCACCATTCTGAGGCCTGTGTTTGCCTGGCCTTTTTACTCTTTAAGTTAAATACTCTCCATGACAAGAGAAACTTTAAGAGTACCATGAAGTTGAAGTAATTATGCAGTCATTGCTGCTACAGATTTACATAAAAAATTTAAATATGACCTGAAATGTTTTAAAAGAACTTAAAAAGTGAAATGAGTTGTTAATTGATGATTTCCTTTATTACAGGAAAAATGTCGCATTTAAAAAACAAATTGCCCCCTAATTATAACAACTGGTTGTGCCACCCTTGACAGCAAGAACTGCAACGTTTTTCACATCACTGAGAAGAAATTTTGGCCGGTTGTTCTTTTCAAAATTGATTTAATTTAACCACATCAAATCAAATCAAATCAAATCACTTTTATTGTCACATCACATGTGAAGGCACACTGGCACAGCACATGCGAGTGAAATTCTTGTGTGCGAGCCCCACAAGCAACAGAGATGTGCAAACACAACAACACAAACGAGCAAAATACAAGAATGGCCAACCTGAAACTAATAAATATATGTACAATATATAATAGTGTATGCATTTCTGGATGTGTATACTAAATATTTTCCTACGTGTGTGTGTGTGTGTGTGTGTGTGTGTGTATACACATTTTTACAAATTGAATAGTAAAAAAAAATAAAATTAAAAAAAAAAAAATAAATAAATAATAATAATAATAATAATAATAAAAAAATATATAAAATATACAGAGTTGAATATGTGCAAAACAAGTGGCATTTATATACAGTGTGGAGTGCATAATGTTGAAGTTCCAGTAGTGAAGCTGAGGTGTCTATGACGTGTTCAGCAGTCTGATGGCCTGATGGAAAAAGCTGTCTCTCAGTCTGCTGGTACGGGACCGGATGCTGCAGAACCTCCTTCCTGATGGAAGCAGTCTGAACAGTTTATGGCTGGGGTGACTGGAGTCCTTGATGATCCTCCCCGCTTTCCTCAGGCAGCGCTTCCTGTAGATGTCTTGGAGGGAGGGAAGCTCACCTCCAATTATCCGTTCAGAGCACCGCACTACTCGCTGGAGAGCTTTGCAGTTGTAGGCGGTGCTGTTGCCATACCAGGTGGTGATGCATCCAGTGAGGATGCTCTCAATGGCACAGTGATAGAAGGTCCTGAGGATGCGGGGGCTCATGCCGAATCTTTTCAGTCTCCTGAGAAAGAAGAGGCGCTGCTGCGCCTTCTTCACTGTTTTGTTTGTGTGTACTGACCACGTAAGATCCTCAGCCAGATGTACACCAAGGAACCGGAAGCTGCTCACTCTCTCCACAGCAGCGCCGTTGATGGTGATGGGGGTGTGTACTTCTCTGCACCTCCGGAAGTCCACTATCAACTCCTTTGTCTTTGCGACGTTGAGGGTGAGATGGTTGTCTTGACACCAGTGGGTCAGGGCGCTGACCTCCTCCCTGTAAGCCGTCTCATCACCGTTGGTGATAAGACCCACCACTGTAGTGTCGTCCGCAAACTTCACAATGATGTTGGAGCTGTTAGTGGCTGTGCAGTCGTAGGTGTAGAGTGAGTACAGGAGAGGGCTCAGTACACACCCCTGTGGAGCACCAGTGTTCAGTGTGATGGGGGATGAGGTGATGTTGCCCAGTCTGACCACCTGGCGTCTGTCAGACAGGAAGCTAAGGATCCAGCTGCAGAGGGAGCTGCTCAGTCCTAGATCCTGCAGTTTCCTGTCCAGCTTCGAGGGAACGATGGTATTGAATGCTGAGCTGTAATCTACAAACAGCATTCTCACATACGTGTCTCTCTTCTCCAGGTGTGACAGGGCAGTGTGTAGTGTCAGGGCTATGGCATCATCAGTGGACCTGTTGTGGCGGTATGCAAACTGTAGAGGGTCCAGTGAGTCGGGTAGTGCAGAGCAGATGAAGTCCCTGACCAGCTTCTCGAAGCATTTGCTTACGATGGGGGTCAGGGCTACAGGTCACCAGTCGTTCAATGAGGAGATGGTGGAGGATTTGGGTACAGGGACGATGGTGGCCATTTTGAAGCAGGCTGGGACTACAGACAGAGAGAGGGAAAGGTTGAAGATGTGTGTGAACACTCCAGCCAGCTGAGCCGCGCATGACTTGAGGACGCGGCCGGGAATCCCGTCCGGACCAGTAGCTTTGCGCGCGTTCACCTTCCTGAAGCACTTCCGCACATCCTCCTCAGACACAGTGTGCGCACTGACGTCATCCGCGGTGCGCACACTGTCCGGTCTCATGGTGTTCGCTGCGTCGAATCTAGCGTAGAATACGTTTAGATCCTCACACAGAGAGGCCGTGGTCTGCGGTGTGCTGGTTTTCCCTCTAAAGTCTGTGATCGTGTTTAGTCCCTGCCACATACTCCGAGGGTTGTCAAACTGTTGCTCCACCCTGTCCCTGTACTCACATTAGAGGCTTTGAAGGATGAATGGCCTATTTAATGTCATGCCAAAGTATCTCAATTTGATTTCAGGCGGGAGTTTGATTAGGTTACATCCAAGCTTAATTTTTTATTTTTATTTTTTTAAGACATTCAGAAGTAGACTTGCTGGTATGTTTTAAGGAATGAACTGAAGGCCGGACATTCTCCTTCAGGATAAGCTCTCCTCATGGTTTGCTGGCGTGCCAAAGCCTTAGAAATTGTTTTTTAGGTCTTTCCAGAGTGATAGATGTCTACAACTGTTTCATACCTGTTTCCTTATACTAGACTTGTAGTCAAGACCACCTAAACCAAGACCAAGACAAAACCAAGACCAGAGGGTATCGAGACCAAGACAAGACCAAGACAGACCGAATCAAAACCAAGAAAAATTTGAGACGAGACCAAGACCGAGACAAAAGTCTTTCAACTGCAGCCAGATGCTGCTTTGTTTATGGGTGTCAGGTATATTTATATGTTTTTGCGATGCACTCGCACAGCCCTCCTCATTGCTGTCTACTGTCTCACTCGCTTACTGAGAGGACAGACGCACGCTCCACTTGACTGTCGCATCTCTCTCCCTTTCTGTTGTTCACATAATGATATTATCCTATATCCTCACATGTGATTGGCCACAATATGGAGGGATTGGAGCATAGTTGAGCCACTGTGTGAGAGCTGAGCAGCTGAGACAGCAAGACCGACACAGCGAGACCAAGACAAGACCAAGACCAAACTCCGTCGAGACCAAGACAAGACCAAGACCACGTAAAAGTGGTCTCGAGAAGACCGGTCTCGAGACATCCAACTCTACCTTATACCATAGTATGATGTATTGCTTTCTCAGATTGGTTAACCTACTTCACTTTGTCAGACAGTTTCTAGCGATTTCTTGATTCAACGGGTCAAAACATTTGGAAAAGCATTCTGTGGACTGACAAGAAAAATGTCTAGCTCTTTGGAAGGTTTGAGTCTCATTAAATCTGATGTAAAACACACAGAATATCATTTTTTTTAAAAGAGCATACCAACAGTCAAACATGGCAGCACTATCGGGATGCTTTCCTGCTTTGGGACCAGAATGACTTGCCATAACTGGTGGAACAATGAATTCTGGTCTCCACCAGAAAGATTTACATGGCCAAGGTGTTCCTGTAGGTGTAATGTGTAGATTGCTCAGTACTTTTGCAGTGTTAATGTAATGTAACACTACATTACATAACAACAGGTGCTTTCAACCAAATCTTCTTTCAAGTGCTTTTGTGATCATGATACCTATAGCACCTAAAAAACAGAAAGCTAGGTAGTTCCAAACAGTTTGGTCCAGAAGTGCTTAATATCCACACCTCTGGCTAAAGGTGGGTCATCAATTTATCAGAAGATTTATGTTTCAGTCCCTGGGCCCTCTGGTCAAAAATCGAATTATCTTAAGTGTTATCAAAGTGTGCTGATAGTGTTAGTGCAGCTGTCCCTTTAATAGTTCTGATACCTGGTGACATCACAGGAAGCAGGAATTAGTAAGGTTTAGTGAAGTTTGCACATGGCCAAGGAGACTGCCATGAATCCACATGCATCTGCCCTCAATCCTTTGTCTTTTGGAGCATCGTCTGTATGTATATTGTTTATTTGATACTTATCTGTAGTTCTGTGGTTGTATTTTGTGACATGAGGGAAGTTTAATGTGTAACTTTGATACGTTGTTGAAGCCACATGTTTAGAGCACGGCTAATGCTTATTCTTGCAGCTAAAGTGCTACGCTACGTTGATTTAGATTATTGTAGACTTGTAGGTACTGTGCATATGTAAGATTTAAAGAACATACTGTAATTGTAAATGTGTTATGTTTGTTTCAGTTTCACACTTTCTACATCATTAAACCTGTGGACAAAGAGTAATGGTCTTCAGAGTCTTGATGGAAGAAAAGTGTTGAACCTTGCTGCCGGTTCCTCTTCTGTGCAGTGTGAAGAGGGAAAGACAGTACACAAAGAATACTTATTATAATATAATATAATATAATATAACAGTGTTTTCCTAAAAAATTTTTTTCGTAAATCTCCCCTTCAAATGGCACAATTTCATTTTAAAACTATATGAACATCCACCCAAGGAATCTAAATATTTCAATAGAATAAAATGGGAGATCAAAAGAGAAGATAAGTGGTCACATCAAAATACAATGACACATGTAGAAAGTGTTACATACTTTAGGTATTTATAGCAAAAAGACTGAAAATGGTGTGCATGAGGTACACTACATGACAGAGGCAGAGAAGAACTTTCAAAGGAAGATCAATGAAGACAAATGTAGCAGGACAAAGACAGAAAAGAGGGATGAGGATGAGGTCAAATGGCAGAGATACGTTTAAGATTGGGAATAGATTGAAGATGAGGGAACAGAGATCAACAATGAATTAGCAGAAAAGCAGGAGGGGAGAGTTGAAGCAGGTTCAACAAGGCTGACTGACAGAATGGTGATTAGTTTTAACATGAAGACTCTGGACACCCCACCCTCGTCTACCACTGCTAACACTCACTGGCATGCATACACACAACTATGAAAACAATAAGGATGGAAGGAAATGAAATTATTTTAAATAGAGTAGATAAAGCCTCATTACAGCCTATCATTTTATGGTCATCATTGCATGTCATCTCATTGCATTTACATGAAAACAATAGGATTCAAAATAATATTATTCAATAACATTGTTCGAAGTGTATTCCATATATGTGTTTTTTTTCTTATGCTAATTTGAGTAGTTAAACCTGACCATATTTATGGTTATTATTATATGTATGGTATTGGTGCCTTTTGAAACATTTTAATAAAACTGAAAAATAATTTGACTTTATGTGGTAAAACTATCAAAGAAGTTTGTGTTTTAGTTTGGATTCATTAAATAGTGGTATTTTATTAATTTGTTATACTAAGTTGGACTTAGCTTGCTTAATCAATTCCTCAACTTTTCCTGGTTTAGCAAATGGGGAAGGCATGTTAGGAGGTAGTGAGAGAGAAGGAAGGGATAGGGGCTAGAAAGCGAGAATAGGGACTCTAAATCTGGGGACTATGACTGGTAAAGGGATAGAGCTGGTTGATCCAAAGGCAAGAAGGAAGGTAGACACATTGTGTATACAGGTGGTAAGGAAGCAAGGACAGAAGCATTGGAGGTGGATTCAAGCTGTTCTACCATGGTGCAGATAGGAAGAGAAATGGAGTGGGCAAAATCTTGATGGAAGAGTACATGAATAGTGTTGTGAAGGTGAAGAGAGTGTGTTGTGCTTCATGGCATATATGTTGTGTGTCATGATGTTGGAAGTTGGAAATTGAAGGGTTGACATTAAATGTATTCAGTGTCTATGCCCCACAGGTTGGATGTCAGAAGAGAGGAAGGAAATTTGCAGTAAGTTGGATGAAGTGGGAAAGAGGGGTGATTGGAGCAGACTTCAGGGGACATGTAGGTGAAGGGAAAAGAAGTTATAAGTTGGGTAGAGGTTAGGTCGGTATGGTGTTAGGGAGAGAAGTGTTTTGTTTTGTTTTTTTTTCTTCTCGGTTTTTTTTTTCCTCTCTCTCCCCCCCCTCTTGGTTTTATGCTGCTCACCCCTGTCCTTGGTTTCTTTCTTTATTCCTTTCACTGCCTCGATCACCTGCTTCGACACTCATCCACAAACATCCTTTATTTCGACACATACGCACCATGCGCTCAACGGCAGCACATTTACTTCAGTCGTTTAGGATACACACACTTAAGCCAAGCCTACTCATATTAGTAATTATGCATACACAAAGTCAGACTCAGGGAGCATCTCGCCACACATTTTTTCTCTCTCTCCTTCTCTTTATTTATGAACAAGTGACGTATTCTCTCCACCTGTCTAAGCGACGCACACAGCATACATCCCTAGTTATACACAAACATCTATGGGTACACTGAGGTTCATTACATGGAATATAAATGGAGCTGGCTCCAGAGTAAAGAGGTTAAAAATATTTAACCAACTCAAAAAACTACAGGCAGATGTTGTCCTATTACAAGAGACCCACAAACCTCTTAGAGGTTCGAATGAACTTAAAACACCTGAGTTTCCCAATGTGTTCTCAGCTTGTTATAATTCTAGACAAAGGGGAGTAGCAATTTTAATACATAAAAATATTAATTTCACAGTACTCGATACAGTTATAGATCCAGAGGGCAGATTCTTAATCATTAAACTATCTATACTTGATAAAAAGCTATGTATTGCAAGTGTATATGGTCCAAATGTTGATGATCCCTCATTCTTTCACGGTTTTTTCAGTGCACTCTCTGAACACTTAGATGGCACACTTGTTCTTGGAGGCGACCTCAACCTTGGACTAAATGAAGACATGGATAGGCTCAATACAGCGGGAACTCAGCGTAATTGGCAGTCCACAAATATAATCAAACAGTATATGAGCGACTTTGGTCTTTGCGATGCATGGCGCTCCCTTCACCCCACCAGTAAGGAATATACTTTTTTCTCACATGTCCATCACTCCTACTCTCGTCTGGATTATTTTTTGGTCAGCAGCTCACTGCTGAACGACATTTCAGACACTGAGATTCACCCTATAGCTGTCAGCGATCATGGTCCTGTATCTTTAACACTAATGCACAAGAATAATACCACGCCAAGAAAAAACTGGAGATTTAATATATCACTACTTAAAGATGAAAACTTTATTAAATATTTTAAAAAAGAGTGGACTTCATATTTGGACTATAATGACACTCCCGAAACATCAGCTTCTGTTCTATGGGAAGCAGGGAAAGCTGTGATGAGAGGTAAAATAATTTCTTTCTCATCACATAAAAAGAAAAAAGAAAACAAAAATATTCAGGAATTAGAAAAAAACATCAAATCACTAGAAGAAGCCTACGCGTCCCACCAAGATCAGGAAACATTGAACAAAATACGCAAAACAAAACTAGAATTAAATGAGATAATTGATAAAAAAAAAAATTCTTAGTACAAAGACTACGCCTACAAAATTATGAACATGGTAATAAATCCGGTCAATTTCTAGCAAACCAGCTAAAAATAAATAAAGAAAAAACAACTATATGTGCTGTTCAAGATTCATCTGGGAACACAATATATGAACCGATACAAATAAACAACATTTTCAGGGATTTCTATAAAACGTTGTATTCAACACAAATAAACCCATCTAAAAAAGAAACTGATCAGTTTTTGGACAACATAACTCTTCCAAAATTATTGGACACTCAAGCAATGGCACTGGATTCACCACTGACACCAGGTGAACTCCAGGAAGCCCTGATAAGTATGCCCAATAATAAGGCTCCAGGTCCAGACGGCTTTCCTGCAGAATTCTACAAAGAATTCTGGTCGATTCTAGCACCAGTTTTCTACAGAACGTTGCTGGAAATTAAAGAAAAGGGCAGACTTCCATCAAATATGAATTCTGCAAACATTAATCTCCTGCTAAAACCAGGCAAAGACCCTGTATATCCCTCAAGCTATCGTCCAATATCCCTTATAAATGTAGACCTTAAAATAATCTGCAAAGCTCTCTCAAAGAGACTGGAGAAAATAACCCCCCTCTTAATTCATCCTGACCAAACTGGTTTCATAAAAGGTAGGCACTCATCAACAAATACACGTACGTAGATTACTTAATTTGATAGACTACTCATACAGTAAAAACCTAGAAACTACAATATTCTCTTTAGACGCAGAAAAAGCATTCGACAGAGTTAACTGGAAATTTCTATTTGCAACTTTACACAAATTTGGTTTTGGATCTTCTTTCATAAACTGGTTAAAAATATTATATAATTCCCCAACAGCTTGTGTTAGAACAAATGACCAGACATCCTCCAGCTTCTGTCTCTTGAGGGGCACCAGGCAGGGATGCCCACTCTCCCCTTCACTGTTTGCAATTTTTATTGAACCACTAGCAGCAGCAATTAGACAGAATTCAGTAATTAAGGGCATAAAATGCAAGAACGTGGAACATAAAATCAGCCTTTATGCGGATGATGTGTTACTCTTTCTCCAAAATTCACAAACCAATATCTCTGGGGTGATTGAATTGATAAACTATTTTGCAAGAATATCAGATTACTCAATTAACTGGTCAAAATCTACAGTTCTACCGATTAATTGCTCCCTCCATAATTCCTCTTCTACACCACTGCAATCGGGAAATATAAAATATTTAGGTATTAATGTTTCTCCCAAGCTTGCAGATCTAACTAAATTAAACCATATCCCACTTTTAAAGAAGGTAGAAGATGATCTGGCTAGATGGAAATGTCTACCCATATCACTCATGGGAAGGGTTGCCGCTATAAAAATGATGGTCTTACCAAAAATAAATTATTTATTCTCAATGATCCCAACTAAACCGCCACAAGATTGGTTCAGATCTCTAGATTCATGTATGTCCAAATTCCTTTGGAAAAATAAACCCCCACGTATAAGCTTAAAAACACTACAAAAGACCAAGGATAAAGGAGGACTAGAACTGCCTAACTTTCAGCACTACTTCTTAGCCAACAGGCTTCAGTTTATCTCAGGATGGCTAAAACATACCCTCTTAGATGAACCTTGGCTAGATGTAGAACAAGCACTTTGCAATAATCTAGAGATCTCAGACCTACCATTTATCAGCTCAAACATCCAACGACATGAATGCTTTAAAAGCATCAACATCAGCTCTTCTCTGACAGCATGGTGGGAGTTTCTAAAATTGACGGCGTCTTCATTAATCCCATGCAAATGTACACCTATCTGGAACAACCCTGACATATTACAAAACAATAATATGATAAACTTTTCAGATTGGAGTGGTAAAGGAATCAAATATTTAGAACATATACTAGAAGGAACAGAATTTATTTCATTTGACGGACTAGTTACACAATATGGGATCAACAAGAAAAGATTTTTAGAATATCAACAAATTAAATCCATAGTAAAAAAGAAATTTAAACTGGGTTAAGTTGAACTACAAACACCACCAAGTGTGGTTCAATTTCTTACTCTTAAAACCCCCAAATTACTATCCAAAGTATACAGAATGCTTTCTAAAACAGATGAATCAATATCACTTCCTATTGCAAAATGGGAAGCGGATTTATCAGTTAACTTAGACCTAAACTTCTGGTCTCAGATTTGCTTAAAAACCTTTCATCTAATTAGAAATCCCAGTCTTCAATTAATTCAATACAAAATATTACATAGAGTGCACTATACAGGTCATCGGATGTTCAAGATGGGCTTTACGTCTACCAACAACTGCTCACACTGCCAAACCAATTCACCGGACAATTATATCCACGCTCTTTGGTTCTGTCCACCAGTTCAGAAGTTTTGGCGCGAGATATGTGAAGACTTATCGAAGTGTCTGAAATGTAACATTCCAACTTCCCCCTTAGTGTGTTTGTTGGGCAGCTTAGATAATGTCACTTCAGAAAAGAATATAGCCCATATGGTTTTCACTGCCCTATGCATAGCCAAGAAAACAATCCTCATGAACTGGAAAAATAAAAATAATCTTAATTCTAACCAATATAGAAATTATCTATTAGATTACATTAGCCTTGATACAGCCTCTGCCACCACATCAGATCAATTGCTCTGGGCTCCTTTGATCAGCTCCATCACCTAGTGGGGGTGGGGGGTCATAGTTTGGTACCGCCTTCACTGTTGTGATTGGTGTGGGGGTAGAGACAGGCTTAGGGCGTCGGGGGGTTCCCCGGAGGCATCTTCCTTGGGGGGCTCAACCCGGGGTAGCGGTCATGTCCGGTTAGGGGCTCTGTTGGCTCTCAGGTGACTGTTTCCTCGCGGCTGCGTGCAGCGGGGCTAGGGGAGGGTCTGTGCTGACGGACGTGGGTTACTGACCTGGTAGCCTGGCTGCCCCTGGGTGGGTCCGGGATGGGCGTGAGGTTCTGGGGGCGCTCCGTCTCTGGGCTGGGACCCGGACCGGGCCTTGGGGGCTTGGGTCCTGGTTGGTGTGTTGCCGGGGTTGTGGGCGGGTGGGTGCATGGGGGCCCAGCCCTGGAGCAGGGTGCCGCCGGTGCATCGAGCCACCTGGGGGGCTCTTCAACTGGTGGGGGAGATTGTCACATCTTGCAGGAGCTTTCCTCTCCTCAGGAGCTCCCTCTGCAGGAGGGGGAGATACAGGAGAGGTGGAGGAAGATCTCAGCCTGGGTGTTTATTGTCTTATGTAGTCTGGAAGATGAGTGGATGGTGGGGTGGGTGCAGTTTTCTCTGTGGTGGGGTTGGGTGGGGCCGGGAGGCGCTGCTGCACTGGGCCCCGGTCTGGATGGGCCTGGGCCCCCTTTCCCTGGCGGGTCGCGGAGTATGGGGGTGCCTACTGGGGTCAGCGGGGGAGCTGGCCCCAGGGAGGGGTCACTTGCCCCTCCCTTCCTTCCCTCCCCATCTCCAGCTGCCTCCCTCTTCCCGCTCCACCACAACCACCCACACATGCAGGACCTTGGAGTAGGGGTATGTCACCAGGGTGCAGAGGAGGCTACCCCCCCCCTCTGTCCCCTTCTGGCTGCCTCTGCCTCAATTTTATCCCACAACTTAGACATTCACATTACTCACACTCTCATTACACATACATATAGGATCTTGGGGGTGGGCACGATACACGGAATCCAAAGTACCATCAGGGTGTACACCCCACCCCTGGCGTCGTTGCCCACCTCTCAATTTTAAATACACGTAGACATTGAGGGCTAGCAGGAGGGACCATGCGCTTACCTGCTGCTCTCTGGCAGGTAGCTCCATGCCCTCCTGGGTTTTAAATGCACCTTAGAACACACATGCATCAACACTACAATGAGCGGGTGGAGGGAGGTTTGGAGTCTTCTCTCACCCCCGTTCTCTGCGACCTGCTGGAGCGGGGGGGCTAGGAGGAGGAGTTGGCCGTCCGACTGCGGTCTGGAGTGTGGGGCCTTCCTGCTGCTGCGGAGTCGGGGCGGTCTGCCTCCCCCCACCGCAGGGAAAAGGGTAACACCACCTGGGTCTGGGTGCAGTTCCCCCCTCCAGGGGCAAGGGTACCTAGACCCGGTTTGTAGAGTACGCTTGGGGAGTGTGATCGTGTGTGCAGCGTCTCTTTATGTCTGTCTCCACGTTGGTTGAGTGTGGAGTAAGTGCATATGAGAGCATGAGGGTGGGAATGGATGTTTGTATCTGTGTGTGCCTGTATGTCTGTGTCTATATGTCAGGTTGGGTGTCAGGCGCCACCTCTCTGGGGACATCTCAGGCCCTCCAAGGTTTGGAGGCCTATCTCCCCCTACCACCACTTCCCCTGCCAGTGGCGGACCCCCTCAGACATCGGTGCGTTGGTGGTTCTTTGTGTCCGGGGATGGGCGTCCAGGTACACACCGGCTCACTCCTTGGCGGCCGCTTATCGGGGCCTGGAGCCTGGGGCTCGCTCGGGCCACTTCGGAGGTGGGGTGCCCCCGGCCTCTCGGCCTGGGGCTCGGTCACTCAGGCGCGGCTGGCTGCCGGCGGAGCTCACGGGCGCGTCACTGCAACTCCCCCTGGCTTCTGCTCCGCGGCTGCTGAGTGAGCCCTCATCTGGGACTCTCCTCAGCTCTTTCTGGGACAGTGGCGCGGCTGCCCCTCTGTTGGTCTTCCTTGGTCTCTTGTGTTCTGGGGGCCTCTGGATGTCTGGAGTTTTGATCTCCTCCATACCTGCTTCATGCCCTGGAGGACGGGGCTGTGGCCCCCCCACACCCTCTAGCAGATTATTACAAGAAGGAACCTTTTAAAAAAAAAAAAACAAGCGCGTCCATGCTCACAGGTGTACACACGGGTGATCACACCCACAAACTGCACCCTTTTTGGCTCCTACCTTAGGGCACACTGTGTTCTGTTGGTCTTGTGTGCTGCACAGTGGTGTTTAGTGTTTGGTATTTGCTGTCGTATTCCCATGTATCATTGTGGTGTTGTTTGTTCTGTTGCTCTTGTTCTCTTCTGCTTGTTTTCTTTTTTCTTTCTCAGCAGGTGATAAAAAAAAAAAAAAAAGGGAGAGAAGTGTATAAGGACAGATAGTGGTGGATTTAGCAAAAAGGATGGAAGTGACTGTGATGAAAATGTACTTAAGAAGAGGGAGAACGACAGAGGGATGTACAAGAGTGAAGGAAGCTGCACACTGGTAACCTATATCTTGCTGGAGAAATGTAAGTCAGAAGATGAGAACAGTTATCTTTTTAAGCAATTATATTAAAAAGCAAATAGCACGATTATAAGAAAGAAATATTATTTAGTCAGTTTCTACAGATGCATTCCAAGAATAGCACTATTTTTTCTCAAAGTGGCATAAAACTACAAAAGTGAAACTTTGTCAAAGAAAAATTAAGCCTTATTATTAATATTGACAGGATATTAATTGAATAAATTAGTCTGGAACATATGGAGCTAAATATGTCTAAGTTTGAATACCCAAACACTAAATGAAAAGCTTACGCCCAGCCAAAATACACTTCACAAAAATGTAATATTTCAGCATGACATTGATCTCAAAAACTAAGACCTGCTTAGGTATGTCTAAGGTTACCTTTGAAACCAACAACCAAGTGCAGCTAAAAAAAATCTTAGAGAGACAAGACATCTGAACCCACAAAGTGAAAATAGAGAGAAGACTCAAAAATAGGAGGATCCATTTTATCTCTGAAGGGTGGATTCATGTAAAATGGAAAGTTTTCAGGGTAACTTTAGAAGTAGAATCCAAACTTGGTGCTGGCCCCAAAGAAGATGTGCCTGATAACTGAAAGCTGTATCCCCCTTGTCTTGGTCCCAGACTGGTCTTGGGGTTTATCTTTGGTTTTATTTTGTTGTTTTTTTTTGACTCATCTGTTGCTTCCTGGAAGTGTTAGGCAGATCCTGTCTGGCCCAGACAACAGGTGCTTCAACCTCTACACCTGTAACTCACCTGCTTGTCGGCTTGTCAGTATATAAGGACCAGCTCAAGCCAGTACTTTCAGCAAAGTTGTTGTATTTGATTGTGTTATGCTCTTAGAAGTGTACCTGTCCTAAAATCCCTGTTTCTGTCTAGAAGCCACTCTGGACTGTTTTGAAGTGCTGTCATTCGATGTAGAAAACTTACCTGTTGTCCTTCAGCTGGTCCATCTTTTTTTCAGACGCTCAAAACTCTCCTGTTAAATGTACCTGTCTGTCAGCAACCCTCCACCAATGCTCTCTGTCCAAGGAAGATTGACCAGTCACTCCATTACACGTGTCTTAAATTGCCCAAGTAAGCATCAAATCCTATACATATTCAGGTTCTTATCCGCAGCTTTGTTAGAGCACTGCCTACCCCCCTTCGAAATAAAAGTTCTAGGTTAATAGGGTTAGGCTATATATGACAAGGAGCTCATCAGATACAGTGGGGCAAAAAAGTATTTAGTCAGCCACCGATTGTGCAAGTTCCCCCACTTAAAATGATGACAGAGGTCAGTAATTTGCACCAGAGGTACACTTCAACTGTGAGAGACAGAATGTGAAAAAAAAATCATGAATCCACATGGTAGGATTTGTAAAGAATTTATTCGTAAATTAGGGTGGAAAATAAGTATTTGGCCACCTCAAACAAGGAAAATCTCTGGCTCTCACAGACCTGTAACGTCTTCTGTAAGAAGCTTTTCTGTCCCCCACTCGTTACCTGTATGAATGGCACCTGTTTGAACTCATCATCTGTATAAAACACACCTGTCTACAGCCTCAAACAGTCAGACTCCAAACTCTGCCATGGCCAAGACCAAAGAGCTTTCGAAGGACACCAGGAAAAGTATTGTAGACCTGCACCAGACTGGGAAGAGTGAATCTACAATAGGCAAGCAGCTTGGTGTGAAAAAATCAACTGTGGGAGCAATCATCAGAAAATGGAAGACATACAAGACCACTGATAATCTCCCTCGATCTGGGGCTCCACGCAAGATCTCATCCCATGGGGTCAAAATGATCATGAGAACGGTGAGCAAAGATCCCAGAACCACACGGGGGGACCTGGTGAATGACCTGCAGAGAGCTGGGACCAAAGTAACAAAGGTCACCATCAGTAACACACTACAACGGCAAGGAATCAAATCCCGCAGTGCCAGACGTGTTCCGCTGCTGAAGCCAGTGCATGTCCAGGCCCGTCTGAAGTTTGCCAGAGAGCACATGGATGATACAGCAGAGGATTGGGAGAATGTCATGTGGTCAGATGAAACCAAAGTAGAACGTTTTGGTATAAACTCAACTCGTCGTGTTTGGAGGAAGAAGAACACTGAGTTGCATTCCAAGAACACCATACCTACTGTGAAGCATGGGGGTGGAAACATCATGCTATGGGGCTGTTTTTCTGCCAAGGGGACAGGACGACTGATCCGTGTTAAGGACAGAATGAATGGGGCCATGTATCGTGAGATTTTGAGCCAAAACCTCCTTCCATCAGTGAGAACTTTGAAGATGAAACGAGGCTGGGTCTTCCAACATGACAATGATCCAAAACACACCGCCCGGGCAACAAAGGAGTGGCTCCGTAAGAAGCATTTGAAAGTCCTGGAGTGGCCTAGCCAGTCTCCAGACCTCAACCCCATAGAAAATCTGTGGCGGGAGTTGAAAGTCCGTGTTGCTCGGCGACAGCCCCAAAACATCACTGCTCTCGAGAAGATCTGCATGGAGGAATGGGCCAAAATACCAGCTACTGTGTGTGCAAACCTGGTAAAGACCTATAGTAAATGTTTGACCTCTGTTATTGCCAACAAAGGTTGTGTTACAAAGTATTGAGTTGTATTTTTGTTATTGACCAAATACTTATTTTCCACCTTGATTTACGAATAAATTCTTTACAAATCCTACCATGTGGATTCATGGATTTTTTTTTTTCACATTCTGTCTCTCACAGTTGAAGTGTACCTCTGGCGCAAATTACTGACCTCTGTCATCATTTTAGGTGGGGGAACTTGCACAATCGGTGGCTGACTAAATACTTTTTTGCCCCACTGTATAGGTTCTTTAAGTCATATGTTTGCAACTCATTGCCTTAGAAAAACTTGTCTCTGCCATTGACACAGCAGACATTGGTGAACATGGCATCTCCATAGCTTTCCTAATTAAACTATTTCTGACAAAGGGCCCCAGTTGATGTCACAGTTTTGAAAAGCTTCTTGTCAGCTCTAGGAACTAAAGTAGACCTAAGCTGAAGCTTCCCTCCACAGCCCTTTAATACTTGCCAGGTCAGAAAGTTTGACTTTCTACTAGAAACATTCCTCTAAAATCTGTTTTAGGAAATTGACCCCTAGATACATCGGCCCTAATGAGCTTGAGAGTCTTCTTAGTCAATGGGCAGTGTGTCTGAAGTTACCTGCTTCTGTGAAAGTCCACTCTACCTTTGATGTCTCCAAAATAAATCAGTTGACTCTAATCCAGAAATTAGGTCATCGTGCCACCTCAGAATCACCAAGACATAAGGAAGCTCATCAGGAATTTTTATTGATAAAGGGTAGTAGTGCCAACCTCAGCACAATGTGCTGGCAATGTACACAATCAAAAACGAAATGACTCTTATTAGAAGGTTTTGATAGCTTTTCATAGAATTTAAATAACTAAAGAAATGATGCTCCAATAGCCTCAGGCCTGTACCGGTAGGAACACAAATGGACAAATGCTGACTAGGAAGTAAAATATAGCATCACTTTTAATTTTATTCATATTATTCATATTATTATTATTATTATTATTATCATTAGTATTATTATTATACTTTTGCATCATTATTTTGAAACAAATACAAATCTTGGCTTACACTTACCTCGCAATTGTATTTTTCCTTCCAAATTAGAAGGACCTTGTTGGGGAGTCTGGTCAGCAGAACCTCTGCCCTCGACCACAGACAACTCCGACTCCCAGTGTCCCCCTTGCCGCCTTTTATCGAAATGCATACAATTTACACAAGCACCATGCATCATAAAACTAAGGCAGTGTGTGTGTGTGTGTGTGTGTGTGTGTGTGTGTGTGTGCGTGTGTGTGTGTGTGTACGTGACTTCCTGGTAACAACAGTTTTAACCACCTCCTTGATCATAAAAAAGGGTCATCTCCCCTCACCCTGTATATGGCTTAACCCCTCTAACGGTCTAACCATACACAAGCATAGGTGAGGCCATAAAGGGTAAGAAGTAAACATCCTCACTAAATAAGGACAGAGAACCTTCACATAGGATGTGCCTGTAGTTAAACACTATAACTAATTGCCTCCCCCACATCCTAGATGTATAGGGGAGGAACAGAAGAAGATCTAACCATGCAGATAAAGGCAAGGTTTACAAATTTGAGTACAACAATGGCAATATTTAACAATTTACTCTATCAGACCTTTCTGAGAATCACCACCTAAAACTCCTTTCTGCACTGTGTACGTGCACCAGTCAAAATGAAATAGAACATAGTCCCTAATTGCTTGCAATTGAGCTCCAGACAAACAACTTATCTAGCTGATGGTACCTTTGATAACAACATCACCCTCTGCATCAATATAATAATTGCCTTTATTTGTTTTATATTGTTATTTGAATTCTCTTTTCCAAAGAGATTTGAATCAATTTTATAGCATTTAACTGGATTTCCATGTTGATATGACACTAATTTAAGAGTAAAATGTAAAACCCGTTGTAAAAGACTGATTCAGAAAAGGTCAGCTTGCAGTGAGGGCCATTATGCTTTGTAACGCTTGTTTGTTTGAGTGCTATTCCGTCACTGGTCTTCCAAGGAATACTGGTCCCAGTAAAAAGTCATTTACGGGCATTAAAAGCCTGGTTTCATAAAATGATATTTGAATAGCAAAGCTGGCAAATTGTTTTGCTTGTTTGTGTTTTTTACAATGTGTTTATTTTCTTTCATCCTTTGATAGTGTCTAATAATTTACATTGAGAAACAATAACCCTTAATTAAACCCATAACCTGCTAACCATCAATTTAACCAGCCAACCATGCAGCACACCATATTTTTTCATGGCGCAAGTCGATTAGGACCAAAAATTGTTAAACGGCAGGTACTTAATCATGAGATTGAAACTTGTTACCAGTGTTGGGCAAGTTACTTTGAAAAAGTAATTCATTATAGTTACTAGTTACTTCTTCAAAAAAGTAACTGAGTTACAAGATTCTAAAAGTAATTAATTACTTGAAAAGTAACTATTGCGTTACTTAAAAAAAAAAAAGTTTAACCCTCTGGGGACCAGGGTATAATTGGCCATTTTTTACTACTTCTGATGTTACCTCTACATTTCACCTTTAAAAGTTATTTACTTTGTTTGGTATCATTCTTTTCAGCACAACCTCATGTGCCTGAATTTACAGTTATGTTTTCATTTTGACATACTGTATTAACACAATCTAAAATCAGACAGAAAATCAGTGTAGAAAAAGTTATCTTTTTTACTGCAACAACCACAAACATGTTTATTGAATCATATTTCATATTTCATAACGTTGAATGCAACTAAATGCAATTGTCAATTTTAAAATCCTATGCACAAGTTTTGCAAACAACAGAGTTATTTGCAGTCATTTACCTCTTACCTTTTTTTTCTTTTTAAATAACCATTTCAAACTATTAACATAACAGTCAGCTGTTCTGCATTCAATAAGATGCAACACACATTATTTGTGCCACTCCAAAAAATAATTTCTGTCCACTATGAAGGAGAACATCACAGCCTGATAACTGCAGGTCTGACAGCAGCAGGTGTATCACTCATCCTGTTTTTTACCTGAAGACAGCAGTCGCCTCAATGTTCTGACACACAGCACAAAACTATCTATAACACCACACACCAACTACACAAGACAATACATTAACTACACACTCCAAACATGCTAAATGTCACAAATCTCTCACGTCTCAAAACTCTCTTTTTCTGTTGTCTTTCTTTCTTTCTCTCTTTCTCGCCGTCACTCCTAAAACTTCCCCCTCTTCCTAAACAACCAAATGTCATGTTGCCATATCATTTTTGCATGGTACACTTTTCCACTAACACGCACGGACTGTTTTTTGTTTGGTCATAAGCAGAGAGTGCTTGCTAGCTCTGTCCTTAGTCCAATAAATGTGACGAAACTATTGAGGAAAAAACGCTGCGTATATATTGTTTATCATGACTCTGGTTTTACGTGGCCTATCAACACAATTTAAAAACTGGTATATTTCACATTGTTGCTTTGTCATCTTGAAGAGGTCATGTGATTGGCTTACCACGACTACTTTATTCTTCCTCAGTCAAACAGCAGCACTCATGCGATTCTTTTGCCCCTTAGCTCCAGGTGTTGTGTCAAAAAGTGATCGTCTGCAAGAAAGTTATTGCCATCTGCGGGAGCGCGCACAGCTGCTTAAAGCTGTAGTGCCCAGATTACTTACATAGACCACTACTTCTGTGCAACTGATATAAGCTGCGGTAACCTGAACACAGCTTCAACCGTCTGTTTGTTGAAATGTAGTAAAGCGGCTGCGCCGCATTTTCTTGTTAGTAACGGTAATGGCTTTGTAACGATAGGAATAGTTATTAGTTAGATTACTCGTTACTGAAAAAAGTAACACCATTAGTAACCCTGTTACTTGTAACACCATTATTCCCATCATTGCTTGTTACAAAGCCTTTGGTGATATGATGAGACCCTTGTCATCAGAGCTGCCCAGCTGTGAACAGGCATTTAGGTTGGGTTCTATGAAAGCAAGACAACAGGCAACAACAAGGGACATGTAGCCATGGCTAGCTCAAACTCAAAATATAGTGAAGGGTGGATTGCATCTCATCAGGATTTCTGTTGAGCTCCTTGCAACAGTTTTTTTTTCCTACTCATCCATTAAAGATTCCTGAGGCAGCGCTAGATTAAGCTTCCAAGACCAGGTTTCATATAACTTGGGAAACCCTAACCCTGAGATCTGTCAGATAGTGATGGAAAATACTCCTGGTGACAGGAATGTCTGGACTTCCTTAACTTGCTCTCTCTGTGACCCAACTTCAAAAGTAAAGCAGAAAATGCTCTAGGTAGGTTTCAATTACCTGTGTTCCAGATGAGCAAACTGACATGTTTTTTGTTTTTTAATTAGTGATACTCTAACAACCAGTGCTTCCCACAAAGACACAAATAAAACACAAAGCAGACAAAGGAGGTGGTGGAATAAAGACAGATGTAGGAAAATAAGGCTTGAAACGAGAGTAAATGTTGGAAAATGTTGAGTACGTTTTCACCTATTTCTCTCTGAAGTTGAGTCCTGCTCAACAATTGCCTTCAGGTGGAAGGCAGAAAAGATAGAGAGTGATGTGACTGAGCAGCAAGCAAAATAACAGGGAAGAGGGACACAGAGTAAGCATAAGAATAAAAGGGGAAAAAAACTTTCTGATTACACAAGGTATATTTATAGAGATACTCTTAATCGGTATGCTAGAAAACAACTATACATATATATATGCAAGACCTCAAATTGTTTTTATGAACAGGGCCTGTTCTTAAATGCCGTCCCTGCTGTCAATTGTGCAGTGTCTCAGACCATTAGCCTGCCAAACAAAAGCAGAGCTGTCACTGAAGATTGGCTTCCTGTTGAGTATGATCTAAACTAAACTTATTTCTCTGCCATCTGGAAGACAGTTAACAAGCCCAACATTACAACAAACAGAACCTGGCAAAGTACACAAAAAGGCCGGGAATCAGCAATGATGACAAACTTGCACAAAATATTTATAGTGATGATTCTGGCAAGCACCAACAAAAAAATTGTTCTTAGAGAGTTGATTCATTAACTTGGCCAAGTTAAATTTAGACATTATACAGTCATACGTGGTGCCAGTGTGACACATGCAAGTCCTTACATAATACAAATGTACCAAATATATTATTCATAACTGGCCCAAACAAGAAATTAATTGTAGTTCAGGCTTTTTTGTAATTTATTGTTAAATTAATAAGTAAAAATACACCTTCAAATAATTCTGTACTTTTTGGAAGACTTTTCATATTTTTGATGCAATTTGTGTTTATTTCCAGTGTGTGATTCAGCAGGGATTTTCCCATTTATGCAATGCATCAGTAAATGGACTGCAGTGAGTTTTATTCAGCACCATATGGAATCCAAATGTACATTATTTATCTTGGAAATCCATTTATAAATCAAAGCCCTCTGTGAAAGTGTGTGTGTGTGTGACAGAGAGAGAGAGAGAGGGGGGGGGGGAGCGTGACAGACAGATGGACAGAGTGAAAGTGCAATCACAAAGAACAAATGAGGGCAGGGGAACTGAGAGTAAAGTGGCCAACTGCTGTGAGAACTGTGAATTGGTGCAGGTACAGAACGTGGGAAGTATGTATGTATGGGTGTGTGTGTACGTGAACAATGTGTGAAATCTTCCCAACCAAGCATCCAGTGGTGTATGAAGTGATATCCTACTGCTAACGTGTGTGTGTGTGTGTGTGGTTATATGATGGTGCAAAGACTGTCCTTTCAACAATATGTAGTTTATTTCACTGAAGTTTCCAGCTGTTGTATATTGCTATAGCTGTTGTACTCCAGGAGTTGTATATATGTGTGTCTATGGTTTTGACACAGTAATTAGTTGTTCTCCTTTAATGCTGGTGGTTTTTGAAAAACGTATGTTAGGTTTTTCAAAATGTCCCTACGAAGTATATGAAACGATAGATTTTTTCATCCTTCAACAATATACACTACATTGAAGCAAACAAATCCTACAAAGTCCAAAGAAGTTAACTGTACTGTATATTAAAGAAAACCAGTGACACATGTTATTATATTACAGGACATTATATTAAATAAAACATAATGCATAAAACTGTCTCACTGCGAACTTCCTTGGCATCCCAAGGAAGGGTTTGAGAATTGAGGTTTGCGTCTAGTGAATCTAGTGAGTCCATTGATATATCAGAATGGGTGACAAGTGTCACTACCCAGCTCTGGTTTTAATGGTTCTACAAGGACTGAAGGGCTTGTAACAGTGGGCCAGACACCCCATAACCAAACTGTCCTTTCCAGCACCTTCTCTGGGAGGCCTGGGAGTGTAATCCACCTATAGTTGGAGCACTCTCATCTAGTCCCTCTTCTTAAACATGGGAAGTGCCACACCAGTCTGCCAATAAAGAGGCAGTGCCCCAGATTTCCATACTCTGTTGCAGTGGCGGACTATTTGTGCAGACTAATTTTAGCTATTTGATCAAATACAATTAAGGAAGACAACCACTGGCCTCTTAGTACATCAAATATTTTCCAAATGCGGTAAAGAGGAATATTCCCAGTTTCTTTCTATCCCCTTCCTCCCCTCACAGCCAAGAAATTTCACAATTTACACTTAGAAAAGGACAAAACTAAACTTTTTTTCTTACACTCTCAATATTTCATTATAACTTTTCTTGTTTATTTTAACAGCTTTAAAAAAAGCACAAACCACAACATCTGGTAAACCTTGTCCTTGCACAGAACTTTGAGGACATAATTTGTGAGAACATATGGCTCCAGATATTAGAACATTTTTCTTATGCATGTGTGTGTGCATGTGCGTTAACCTGGAGTTGGGAGTCTGTTGGCTATGTGTTGCTCCTCTAGCCCTCACACTTGCTTGGTTATGTGCGGATGTAGCTTCAGCATCCTAGTGTGAGGGTCTTGAGGGGTGTTTCATTACCTCTAACAGCAGTGGAAGGAATCTGTACAGTCTGCACAGCACCTGATGGAGGGGTTTAAAATTATTGGTTATTGAAGATAACTGTAAGACAAATAGCAAATACTATTCAATAAAAAAGTTTTTTAAAACCAACAACTATTTTTGTTGCCAACCCAAGCATATGTTAGGTATCATTTCTGCCATAAATGAAGCTGGCAGCCACCAGCTGGCCAGGGAGCTGCTCATTTGTAGTGATCCCTGGAGAGTGATTGGCCCACTCTGCCTAGACCAGCCAATAGACACATGCCAATCAACTTTGAACTGGCCAATAGATGGAGGCTTGACACCTGAAAGATAAAAGAACACAAAAGCAAAGCCACATCTCTTGGCACGTAACATGTGTTTCTTTTGCTGTTGTCTTGTTTTGTTTGTTTGTTTGTTTGTTTGTTTGTTTGTTTGTTTGTTTGTTTGTTTGTTTGTTTCTGCTGGGGGTCAGTAGTAAATGTAATTTAGAGTAAACTCACAGATTCAGTCATGCTGTTGGCTGACATTTTTCCCAGTGTATGACATGTGTGCAGATATAGCTTAAAGAATTATTCCACAAATTCATAGGATGAATATATTAAAATGAAGGTTCTTTTTAACTAACTAAAAATAATTATTTGTCAGACTAAATAGATTAAATAAACAGTATAAGTATATTTGCCACTGATGCTCATACAGTTCTGTATTATTGGTCTTACTGGTACTCTTTCTAGTTCTAGTTTTCCTTACTGGAAGAATTCTGAGGTCCCAAATCAAAGCTACTATGTTACAACACAAAAATTGCTGCATAACTGAACATGACTGAACTGCACTACTTTAATACAAGCCAAAGTCACACTGCTCATGTCAATAGTAGCTGCAGAGCAGTTACCATTTTACACCCCTTTAGAGGAAATTGCTCTCTACAAAAGGTGAAGTGATCTATTAAAATGGCAAATAGAATGGGTGAAGAGGTACAGTCCCTGCTGTACCACTAGTAATGAGAAAACTAACCCTGGGAATAAACCAGGTTTGTGTCCTTCTATGGCATCTGTAATGCAGTTTTGTTTTGTTCTTTGCGTGGCTTTAAGCCACAGCAGTAGTGTTTCAGAAGCAGAGTTTAGTCTGTATTGGTGATTTCATTACAATACTGACCTTTATAAAACTTTCTATGCTGTCCACCTACTATGTGAAGCTTAATACAGCTAAAAACAACCCAGTATTCTATTAAGAGATATGGGGCAGATATCCACTTCTGCTACACTCTACTCTTCTCCATAGATTGCAAATTGTTCAGAATGCGGCTGCTCGTCTCCTTACTGATAGTGGGCGGCGTGTCTCTATCACCCCTGTCCTTCCTGACCTGCATTGGCTTCCCGTTAAGTTTCGCATTCAATTCAAAATCCTGCTGCTCACCTTCCAAATGACTAACAATATAGCGCCAAGCTACCTCATTGAGCTGCTTACATTATACACTCCTACTAGAGCACAAAGATCATCTTCCCAGTCACTTTTGGTACAGCCGAGATCCCGGCTGAGGACTAGAGGTGACCGAGCGTTTGCCTTGGCTACACCTGATCTATGGAATAACCTCACCATCGCTATCCGTGAATCTGATTCTATTCAATCCTTCAAATCGCGGTTAAAAACCCACCTATTTAGCCTCACCTTTTCTACCAGTTAATGATTGTTTGTTAGTTAGTTCAATGCTTATTTCTATCATCGGTCTATTCTTGTAAACAGTTTTATAATTTTTGACTGTTTTATCCTTTATATATATTGTTCTTTTATGCTTTTATATGCATTTCTTTTGCCTCTATGTTTTTAACATGCTACCATGCTGGGACTTTGCCATAGCCTTCATCCTCCCTGTTACTTTACCTTACTCTTTGAGTAAGCACTTTGGTACAGCACTGGTTTTTAAATGTGCTATATAAATAACGTTTGTTGTTGTCGTTGTTGTTCTCAAATGCTCTTCAAATAGCTAATCACCACTATACTGGTCTTACTGGTACTCTTTCTAGTTCTAGTTTTCCTTACTGGAAGAATTCTGAGGTCCCAAATCAAAGCTACTATGTTACAACACAAAAATTGCTGCATAACTGAACATGACTGAACTGCACTACTTTAATACAAGCCAAAGTCACACTGCTCATGTCAATAGTAGCTGCAGAGCAGTTACCATTTTACACCCCTTTAGAGGAAATTGCTCTCTACAAAAGGTGAAGTGATCTATTAAAATGGCAAATAGAATGGGTGAAGAGGTACAGTCCCTGCTGTACCACTAGTCAGCTTGCAAACTGGGCCTGTCATTTTTAAATGGCACCATTTTTTACTATGGGGCGTGCAATGCTTGTTTGAAAAAACAAAGCATTATGAAAAAAACAAGAAGATTATTTTGTTCAGAGTAAAATAAAAGGTAGGATTTAAAAGTTGTCTCTACCATGAAAAGTTGGACAGCACCAGGTCCTGGCAGCACAAATAGAATAGATAGATAGAATAATCCTTTAATTGTCCCACAAGGGGAAATTTGGTTGTGACAGCAGCCAGAAAGACACATATACAACAAACAGTACACAGGACACAAAACAGAAACATATACAATTTTTCTTACATATTTACATTAAGGACAATGGTTACTATGAACAGAGTACTGTACAGTTATTAAATGAAATAAAATTAACTACAGATAAAAGGCAAATCAGGTTGTAGTGTGAATCGGTTGATTAAATTATTGCAGTTACAGCGCAGATGTAAACATCTGTTTGTTGGGAGCAGTTCTGATTGTACAGTCTGACAGGTGCAGGGAGGAAAGACCTGCGGAAACGCTCCTTCATGCATCTAGGATGCAGCAGTTGCTAATGGATAAGACAGGCCTTGAATGGCCAGCCAAAGGCCGGACAGTCTTGATCCCCAAGCATCCCCAGAAGGGACCAATCCCATCCAACTACTGGTCAAAAACCTGCCTCAACACCACCTGGAAGCATCTGTCAAGCATTATAGCAGCTAAGATGAACAACCACATGGCCCAATACATGAACAGGGCCAAGAAAGGAATTGGCAGAAAGACCAGAGGAGAAAAAATATCAGCTACTGGTAGACAGAGCAGTCACTCTAGATCAGATTGACCACACCTTTCCCCCATTGAATTGACTATAAGAAAGACTACAACTTAGTGCTTCACACATAGATCCTAGGATTCCTAGAACTGAACAAGGTCAACAGTACCCTGAAAGCCTTCATCAGGAATTAAACTGGGGTGTGGTGAACAACACTAGAGGACAACTACAAGCTAATAGTACCAGTTGCCACTGAATTCAGGATTTTCCAAGGAGATGCTCTTTCCCCATTGCTGTTCTGCAAAGGCCTGAACCACCTCACTGGCTACGGATATCAACCACAGAATCATCAGCCATTTCCACTACAGGGATCACATCAGGCTATATGCTGGAAGTGAACAAAACATTCCACAATCCCACAGGCAAATGAGAAACATGAGAAGGCTCCTAGAAAAGCTGCAACCACCAAATACCTGCAGAGGGTCAGGCAAGTCCCAAGGAGTCAGCTGGTAAGAACAAGATCTGGGCAATCGACACTTCCCTTCTTTTCCCGCTGGTTGTCAGATACCCTGCTGAGATAACAAGATCCCTAAAGGATGAAAAGAAGCCAATGGCATCAAGACAAGGAAGCTCTTTACCATGTGTGGAGGATTTCACCCCAAATCCAGCACCCTGAGACTGTACGCTAATTGGAAGGAAGACGACTTAGACCTAGAGAGTGTCAGAACACGAGAAAGAAGAGGAGCACGGAGAGAGGAACCATAATGGAAGGACAGACACCTGCACTGGACTACTGGCAGATAGAGCACGAGATTTGTAGAGGTTGGGAAGATTCTAGGTGCATCCATCCATCCATCCATCCATCTTCATCCGCTTTATCCGAGGCCGGGTCGCGGGGGCAGCAGCCTAAGCAAAGAGGCCCAGACCTCCCTCTCCCCAGCCACCTCCTCCAGCTTATCCGGGGGAATACCAAGGCGTTCCCAGGCCAGCCGAGAGATATAATCTCTCCAGCGTGTCCTGGGTCTGCCCCGGGGCCTCCTCCCGGTGGGACATGCCTGGAACACCTCACCCAGGAGGCGCCCAGGGGGCATCCTTGTCAGATGCCCGAACCACCTCAGCTGGCTCCTTTCGATGTGGAGCAGCAGCTGCTCTACTCTGAGCCCCTCCCGGATGGCCGAACTTCTCACCCTATCTCTAAGGGAGAGGCCAGCCACCCTTCGGAGGAAGCTCATTTCTGCCGCTTGTATCTGCCGCTTGTATCCGCGATCTTGTTCTTTCGGTCACTACCCACAGCTCGTGGCCATAGGTGAGGGTAGGGACGTAGATCGACCGGTAAATTGAGGGCTTCGCTTTTACACTCAGCTCCCTCTTCACCACGACGGACCGGTGCAGCGTCTGCATTACTGCAGCTGCAGCCCCAATCCATCTGTCGATCTCCGGCTCCCTTCTCCCATCACTCGCGAACAAGACCCCGAGATACTTGAACTCCTCCACTTGGGGCAGGAACTCATCCCCGACCCGGAGTGGGCACTCCACCCTTTTCCGGCTGAGAACCATGGCCTCAGATTTGGAGGTGCTGATCCTCATTCTCTCTGCTTCACACTCGGCTGCGAACCGTTCCAGGGCGAGCTGGAGGCCCTCACCCGATGAAGCCAACAGAACCACATCATCCGCAAAAATCAGAGATGAGATTCTGAGGCCACCAAAGCGAAAGCCCTCCGCCACTTGGCTGCGCCTCGAATTCCTGTCCATAAAAATTATGAACAGAACCGGAGACAAAGGGCAGCCCTGGCGGAGCCCATCACCCACCGGTAACGAGTCCGACTTATTGCCGGCAATGCGAACCAAGCTCTTGCAACGGTTGTATAGGGATCAAATGGCCCGTAGCAATGGGCCAGACACCCCATACTCCCGCAACACCTCCCACAGGACACCCCAAGGGACACGGTCGAATGCCTTCTGCAAGTCCACAAAACACATGTACACTGGTTGGGCAAACTCCCATGCACCCTCAAGTATCCTGGAGAGGATAAAGAGCTGGTCCAGTGTTCCGCGACCAGGACGAAAACCGCATTGTTCCTCCTGTATCCGAGGTTCTACTAGCGGACGAACTCTCCTTTCCAGCACCCTGGCATAGACTTTCCCAGGGAGGCTGAGGAGTGTGATCCCCCTGTAGTTGGAACACACCCTCCGGTCCCCCTTCTTAAAGATGGGGACCACCACCCCGGTCTGCCAGTCCACAGGTACTGCCCCTGATCTCCACGCAACATTGCAGAGGCATGTCAACCAGGACAGCCCTACAACGTCCAGAGCCTTCAGGAACTCGGGGCGGACCTCATCAACACCAGGGGCTCTGCCACCAAGGAGTTGTTTAACTGCCTCAGTGACCTTGCCCCTGGAAATTGGTGGGTCATTCCCCTCATCCCCAGACTCTGCTTCCTCCTCGGAAGACGTGTCAGTGGGATTAAGGAGGTCCTCGAAGTATTCCTTCCACCGCCTGACAATTTTCTCAGTCGACGTCAGCAGCGCTCCGGCAGCACTATACACAGTGCAGGTAGAGCACCGCTTTCCCCTCCTGAGACGCCTGACGGTTTGCCAGAATCTCTTCGAGGCAGTCCGAAAGTCTTTTTCCATGGCCTCTCCGAACTCCTCCCACACCCGAGTTTTTGCTTCAACCACTGCCCGAGCCGCATTCCGCTTGGCCTGTCGATACCTGTCGGCTGCCTCCGGAGTCCCACAGGCTAACCAAGCCCGATAGGACTCCTTCTTCAGCCTGGTGGCTCCCTTCACCTCTGGTGTCCACCATTTGGTTCGGGGATTACCACCACGACAGGCACCAACCACCTTGCGGCCGCAGCTCAATGCAGCAGCTTCGGCAATGGAGACGCTGAACATGGTCCATTCGGACTCAATGTCCCCAGTCTCCCTCGGAATGCTGTTGAAGCTCTGCCGGAGGTGTGCGTTGAAGATCTCGCGGACTGGGGCCTCTGCTAGATGTTCCCAGCACACCCTCACTACGCGTTTAGGTGCACCAGGTCTGTCCAGCGTCCTCCCCCGCCACCTGATCCAACTCGCCACCAGGTGATGATCAGTTGACAGCTCAGCCCCTCTCTTTTCTTTTCTAGGTGCAGGAAATGCAAAACATGTCACTGAGAAAATTCATCATGTAATAGCAGGGTGTAAAATGCTAGCAGGCAGGGTATACATGGAATGCTATTACCAAGTGTTTGACATGGTATACAGGAACATCTGTGCCGAGTATGGGATACACTCCCCAGAGTTGTTAAGAATGACCGAGCTAAGATCTTATGGGACTTTCAGATACAGACAGACAAACTGGAGATGGAAAACCAAGCGGACATAATAGCAACATCAGGAAGACGGAACATGAGAAGGCTGAGAAATACCAAGGAGCTCAGGGAGATGTGGAGGGTTACAGCAACATAATCTCTGTGGTAATTGGAGCACTCAGGCCAGTGGCCTCTATACTGGGCTTGTGGCTTTAACAGATCCCAGGAATGACATCCAAGATTTCTGTCCAGAAGAGAAATCTTTCACATATCACTTGCTTAACAACATGCCAGGGCTGGTATCTGGTATCTGAAGCTGAGTTTGGACAATGACAATTTTTGTAACTTTAACCTTCTTTCTGTACACTACCACAGTAAATATGAAATGAAACAAATTAAGATGTGACTGAACTGAAGACTTTAAGCTGTAATTCACTCGGGTTGTTTCCTCAAGAGTCAGTTTTGATTAGCTTTTGAGGAAGGTTAAACCGAAAGATTCAAGAAACGTTGAATCTAAAGCAACCCCCCCCCCCCCAAAAAAAAGACTCTACTCTTTTGATTCACAACAAGTTTTCTAACTTACATCTAACCTACCAAAACAAAGTGATT
Organism: Mchenga conophoros; assembly: GCF_057382185.1. Classification (NCBI taxonomy): domain Eukaryota; kingdom Metazoa; phylum Chordata; class Actinopteri; order Cichliformes; family Cichlidae; genus Mchenga; species Mchenga conophoros. Next base: position 14,830,249 of record NC_140527.1, on the reverse strand, counting down.
TGGTTTAGTATCATAGTGATTCAGCTGTTTGCAGAAAATGATGTATGGGATGTCATTTTATGGAAGCGGATTTAAAACCATGAGCCATTGGTTACACATTTTAATCAATCCAAACATTTGTGTTTCATTTATTCTTTGTTGTGTGTTATGTGTGATTTCGTGTGTATTATGGAGAAGACAAATTAGAGAGCAAAGTGCAGCAGAGAAAAAGAAGAAGTAAGAAAAAAATGTTTAGAGAGAGTAGGACAGGAAATGAAAAGGCTAAGGCGAGGTCAGGAAAGGTTGCTCAATCCTGGTAATTTGACAACAGGTTGTACGCTCTCATAGTCCCACCATGTGAAATGAAGTAAGGGAGGAAGGAAGGTGATAAAGAGAGGGAGCAGAGAGGGTGTGAACTAGTCGTTATTTCACATTTACACCAGCTGACAGAGAGCTGCTCTCATTTTTGACAGGAAATGGCTTCTCAGCTTTCGGATGGACATGAAACAGAAGACGGAGCACCCTGCAGATTGTTTTTCAAACATATGCAACTAGGTTCTATAAGTTACCAAAAACAGAAGATTGCACTTGTTTCAGAGTAAATCCAAGGTGGGAGTTTAATCTGGCCATCTTGGTGAGGTGGAAAAAATATTTTCCTTAGGTACCTGGCACTGACCCTTGGAACAAAGTTGAAATGGCTGGGTCAGCTACCTGTGTTACAGGTGCCCTGATTTATGCGATCTGACACATGCCTCCTGTTCACAGGTGTTCCTTGAGTGCCATTCCCAAAATAGTTGTCTTCAAGCAGTGCCAAAACTAGCACTTGTTAGTCAGCCAGATAAATATACACTGCTCAAAACAATTAGAGGAACTCTTTAAAAACACATCATATCTCAATGGAAAAAAAAATCCTTGCTGAAAACTATACTAATATTGCCAGTGTAAAGTGTTAGGGGTGAAGGGATGTCTTTGTATCCAGCCCTCCATCAATCAAAGTGGAAACTTTTGTGGTGAGTCAGATTTGATAAAATGTTATAGCAGCAACTAGCATCTAGTTTGTGTGGCTCCCACATGCTTGTGACATGCTTCTTTTTTTTTTTCTTTGGTTTGGTTCTTTTGCCATCAGAATTATTGTCTAAAGGCCTGGAAAGATGCCCATCGGATTTACTTTACCAAACTGACCATCCCAGCCTTGCCGTAATGGTCCATTTGATTCACCTTTTATTGTTTATTTTATTTTCACTTACTGAATACGGGACAGACTTGACTGGGGGAAAGAAGGGGAGAAAGAAAGAGGGAAAGAGAAACAGCTGAGAAGAGGGACGGGGGAGAAGGGCAAAAGACAAAAACCAACAGAACGGGCAGAGAAAAAAAATGCATATATCAATCACCTGGATCACCTGCTGAGAAAGAAAAAAGAAAGCAAGCAGAAGAGAACAAGAGTAATAGAATAAACAACATCACAATGATATATGGGAATATGACAGTAAATACTAAATGTTAAACATTATTGTGCAGCACATAAGATCAACAGAACACAGTGTGCTTTGAGGTAGGAGCCAAAAAGGGTGTAGTTTGTGGGTGTGATCACCCGTGTGTACACCTGTGAGCATGGACGCGCTTGTTTTTTGTTTTTTTAAAAGGTTCCTTCATGTAATAATCTGCTAGAGGGTGTGGGGGGGCCACAGCCCCGTCCTCCAGGGCGTGAAGCAGGTGTGGAGGAGATCAAAACTCCAGACATCCAGAGGCCCCCAGAACACAAGAGACCAAGGAAGACCAACAGAGGGGCAGCTGCGCCACTGTCCCGGAAAGAGCTGAGGAGAGTCCCAGATGAGGGCTCACTCAGCAGCCGCGGAGCAGAAGCCAGGGGGAGTTGCAGTGACGCGCCCGTGAGCTCCGCCGGCAGCCAGCTGCGCCTGAGTGACCGAGCCCCAGGCCGAGAGGCCGGGGGCACCCCACCTCCGAAGTGGCCCGAGCGAGCCCCAGGCTCCAGGCCCCGATAAGCGGCCGCCAAGGAGTGAGCCGGTGTGTACCTGGACGCCCATCCCCGGACACAAAGAACCACCAACGCACCGATGTCTGAGGGGGTCCGCCACTGGCAGGGGAAGTGGTGGTAGGGGGAGATAGGCCTCCAAACCTTGGAGGGCCTGAGATGTCCCCAGAGAGGTGGCGCCTGACACCCAACCTGACATATAGACACAGACATACAGGCACACACAGATACAAACATCCATTCCCACCCTCATGCTCTCATATGCACTTACTCCACACTCAACCAACGTGGAGACAGACATAAACAGACGTTGTACACACGATCACACTCCCCAAGCGTACTCTACAAACCGGGTCTAGGTGCCCCCGCCCCTGGAGGGGGGAACTGCACCCAGACCCAGGTGGTGTTTCCCTTTTCCCTGCGGTGGGGGGAGGCAGACCGCCCCGACTCCGCAGCAGCAGGAAGGCTCCACACTCCAGACCGCAGTCGGACGGCCAACTCCTCCTCCTAGTCCTAGCCCCCCTGCTCCAGCAGGTCGCAGAGAACGGGGGTGAGAGAAGACTCCGAACCTCCCTCCACCCGCTCATTGTAATGTTGATGCATGTGTGTTCTAAGGTGCATTTAAAACCCAGGAGGGCTTGGAGCTACCTGCCAGAGAGCAGCAGGTAAGCGCATGGTCCCTCCTGCTAGCCCTCAATGTCTACGTGTATTTAAAATTGAGAGGTGGGCAACGATGCCAGGGGTGGGGTGTACACCCTGATGGTACTTTGGACTCCGTGTATCGTGCCCACCCCCAAGATCCTATATGTATGTGTAATGAGAGTGTGAGTAATGTGAATGTCTAAGTTGTGGGATAAAATTGAGGCAGAGGCAGCCAGAAGGGGACAGAGGGGGGGGGGGGGGGGGGGTAGCCTCCTCTGCACCCTGGTGACATACCCCTACTCCAAGGCCCTGCATGTGTGGGTGGTTGTGGTGGAGCGGGAAGAGGGAGGCAGCTGGAGATGGGGAGGGAAGGAAGGGAGGGGCAAGTGACCCCTCCCTGGGGCCAGCTCCCCCGCTGACCCCAGTAGGCACCCCCATACTCCGCGACCCGCCAGGGAAAGGGGGCCCAGGCCCATCCAGACCGGGCCCAGTGCAGCAGCGCCGCCCGGCCCCACAGAGCCCGGGACAGTCCACCCAACCCCACCACAGAGAAAACTGCACCCACCACCATCCACTCATCTTCCAGACTACATAAGACAATAAACACCCAGGCTGAGATCTTCCTCCACCTCTCCTGTATCTCCCCCTCCTGCAGAGGCAGCTCCTGAGGAGAGGAAAGCTCCTGCAAGATGTGACAATCTCCCCCACCAGTTGAAGAGCCCCCCAGGTGGCTCGACGCACCGGCGGCACCCTGCTCCAGGGCTGGGCCCCCATGCACCCACCCGCCCACAACCCCGGCAACACACCAACCAGGACCCAAGCCCCCAAGGCCCGGTCCGGGTCCCAGCCCAGAGACGGAGCGCCCCCAGAACCTCACGCCCATCCCGGACCCACCCAGGGGCAGCCAGGCTACCAGGTCAGTAACCCACGTCCGTCAGCACAGACCCTCCCCTAGCCCCGCTGCACGCAGCCGCGAGGAAACAGTCACCTGAGAGCCAACAGAGCCCCTAACCGGACATGACCGCTACCCCGGGTTGAGCCCCCCAAGGAAGATGCCTCTGGGGAACCCCCCGACGCCCTAAGCCTGTCCCTACCCCCACACCAATCACAACAGTGAAGGCGGGACCAAACTATGACCCCCCACCCCCACTAGGTGATGGAGCTGATCAAAGGAGCCCAGAGCAATTGATCTGATGTGGTGGCAGAGGCTGTATCAAGACTAATGTAAACTAATAGATAATTTCTATATTGGTTAGAATTAAGATTATTTTTATTTTTCCAGTTCATGAGGACTGTTTTCTTGGCTATGCATAGGGCAGTGAAAACCATATGGGCGATATTCTTTTCTGAAGTGACATTATCTAAGCTGCCCAACAAACACACTAAGGGGGAAGTTGGAATGTTACATTTCAGACACTTCGATAAGTCTTCACATATCTCGCGCCAAAACTTCTGAACTGGTGGACAGAACCAAAGAGCGTGGATATAATTGTCCGGTGAATTGGTTTGGCAGTGTGAGCAGTTGTTGGTAGACGTAAAGCCCATCTTGAACATCCGATGACCTGTATAGTGCACTCTATGTAATATTTTGTATTGAATTAATTGAAGACTGGGATTTCTAATTAGATGAAAGGTTTTTAAGCAAATCTGAGACCAGAAGTTTAGGTCTAAGTTAACTGATAAATCCGCTTCCCATTTTGCAATAGGAAGTGATATTGATTCATCTGTTTTAGAAAGCATTCTGTATATTTTGGATAGTAATTTGGGGGGTTTAAGAGTAAGAAATTGAACCACACTTGGTGGTGTTTGTAGTTCAACTTGACCCGGTTTAAATTTCTTTTTTACTATGGATTTAATTTGTTGATATTCTAAAAATCTTTTCTTGTTGATCCCATATTGTGTAACTAGTCCGTCAAATGAAATAAATTCTGTTCCTTCTAGTATATGTTCTAAATATTTGATTCCTTTACCACTCCAATCTGAAAAGTTTATCATATTATTGTTTTGTAATATGTCAGGGTTGTTCCAGATAGGTGTACGTTTGCATGGGATTAATGAAGACGCCGTCAATTTTAGAAACTCCCACCATGCTGTCAGAGAAGAGCTGATGTTGATGCTTTTAAAGCATTCATGTCGTTGGATGTTTGAGCTGATAAATGGTAGGTCTGAGATCTCTAGATTATTGCAGAGTGCTTGTTCTACATCTAGCCAAGGTTCATCTAAGAGGGTGTGTTTTAGCCATCCTGAGATAAACTGAAGCCTGTTGGCTAAGAAGTAGTGCTGAAAGTTAGGCAGTTCTAGTCCTCCTTTATCCTTGGTCTTTTGTAGTGTTTTTAAGCTTATACGTGGGGGTTTATTTTTCCAAAGGAATTTGGACATACATGAATCTAGAGATCTGAACCAATCTTGTGGCGGTTTAGTTGGGATCATTGAGAATAAATAATTTATTTTTGGTAAGACCATCATTTTTATAGCGGCAACCCTTCCCATGAGTGATATGGGTAGACATTTCCATCTAGCCAGATCATCTTCTACCTTCTTTAAAAGTGGGGTATGGTTTAATTTAGTTAGATCTGCAAGCTTGGGAGAAACATTAATACCTAAATATTTTATATTTCCCGATTGCAGTGGTGTAGAAGAGGAATTATGGAGGGAGCAATTAATCGGTAGAACTGTAGATTTTGACCAGTTAATTGAGTAATCTGATATTCTTGCAAAAGAGTTCATCAATTCAATCACCCCAGAGATATTGGTTTGTGAATTTTGGAGAAAGAGTAACACATCATCCGCATAAAGGCTGATTTTATGTTCCACGTTCTTGCATTTTATGCCCTTAATTACTGAATTCTGTCTAATTGCTGCTGCTAGTGGTTCAATAAAAATTGCAAATAGTGAAGGGGAGAGTGGGCATCCCTGCCTGGTGCCCCTCAAGAGACAGAAGCTGGAGGATGTCTGGTCATTTGTTCTAACACAAGCTGTTGGGGAATTATATAATATTTTTAACCAGTTTATGAAAGAGGATCCAAAACCAAATTTGTGTAAAGTTGCAAATAGAAATTTCCAGTTAACTCTGTCAAATGCTTTTTCTGCGTCTAAAGAGAATATTGTAGTTTCTAGGTTTTTACTGTATGAGTAGTCTATCAAATTAAGTAATCTACGTGTATTTGTTGATGAGTGCCTACCTTTTATGAAACCAGTTTGGTCAGGATGAATTAAGAGGGGGGTTATTTTCTCCAGTCTCTTTGAGAGAGCTTTGCAGATTATTTTAAGGTCTACATTTATAAGGGATATTGGACGATAGCTTGAGGGATATACAGGGTCTTTGCCTGGTTTTAGCAGGAGATTAATGTTTGCAGAATTCATATTTGATGGAAGTCTGCCCTTTTCTTTAATTTCCAGCAACGTTCTGTAGAAAACTGGTGCTAGAATCGACCAGAATTCTTTGTAGAATTCTGCAGGAAAGCCGTCTGGACCTGGAGCCTTATTATTGGGCATACTTATCAGGGCTTCCTGGAGTTCACCTGGTGTCAGTGGTGAATCCAGTGCCATTGCTTGAGTGTCCAATAATTTTGGAAGAGTTATGTTGTCCAAAAACTGATCAATTTCTTTTTTAGATGGGTTTATTTGTGTTGAATACAACGTTTTATAGAAATCCCTGAAAATGTTGTTTATTTGTATCGGATCATATATTGTGTTCCCAGATGAATCTTGAACAGCACATATAGTTGTTTTTTCTTTATTTATTTTTAGCTGGTTTGCTAGAAATTGACCGGATTTATTACCATGTTCATAATTTTGTAGGCGTAGTCTTTGTACTAAGAATTTTGTTTTTTTATCAATTATCTCATTTAATTCTAGTTTTGTTTTGCGTATTTTGTTCAATGTTTCCTGATCTTGGTGGGATGCGTAGGCTTCTTCTAGTGATTTGATGTTTTTTTCTAATTCCTGAATATTTTTGTTTTCTTTTTTCTTTTTATGTGATGAGAAAGAAATTATTTTACCTCTCATCACAGCTTTCCCTGCTTCCCATAGAACAGAAGCTGATGTTTCGGGAGTGTCATTATAGTTCAAATATGAAGTCCACTCTTTTTTAAAATATTTAATAAAGTCTTCATCTTTAAGTAGTGATATATTAAATCTCCAGTTTTTTCTTGGCGTAGTATTATTCTTGTGCATTAGTGTTAAAGATACAGGACCATGATCGCTGACAGCTATAGGGTGAATCTCAGTGTCTGAAATGTCGTTCAGCAGTGAGCTGCTGACCAAAAAATAATCCAGACGAGAGTAGGAGTGATGGACATGTGAGAAAAAAGTATATTCCTTACTGGTGGGGTGAAGGGAGCGCCATGCATCGCAAAGACCAAAGTCGCTCATATACTGTTTGATTATATTTGTGGACTGCCAATTACGCTGAGTTCCCGCTGTATTGAGCCTATCCATGTCTTCATTTAGTCCAAGGTTGAGGTCACCTCCAAGAACAAGTGTGCCATCTAAGTGTTCAGAGAGTGCACTGAAAAAACCGTGAAAGAATGAGGGATCATCAACATTTGGACCATATACACTTGCAATACATAGCTTTTTATCACGTATAGATAGTTTAATGATTAAGAATCTGCCCTCTGGATCTATAACTGTATCGAGTACTGTGAAATTAATATTTTTATGTATTAAAATTGCTGCTCCCCTTTGTCTAGAATTATAACAAGCTGAGAACACATTAGGAAACTCAGGTGTTTTAAGTTCATTCGAACCTCTAAGAGGTCTGTGGGTCTCTTGTAATAGGACAACATCTGCCTGTAGTTTTTTGAGTTGGTTAAATATTTTTAGCCTCTTTTCTCTGGAGCCAGCTCCATTTATATTCCATGTAATGAACCTCAGTGTACCCATAGATGTTTGTGTATAACTAGGGATGTATGCTGTGTGCGTTGCTTAGACAGGTGGAGAGAATACGTCACTTGTTCATAAATAAAGAGAAGGAGAGAGAGAAAAAATGTGTGGCGAGATGCTCCCTGAGTCTGACTTTGTGTATGCATAGTTACTAATATGAGTAGGCTTGGCTTAAGTGTGTGTGTATCTTATATGACTGTGTGCGCTGTCTGACTGATGTAAATGTGCTGCCGTTGAGCGCATGGTGCGTATGTGTCGAAATAAAGGATGTTTGTGGATGAGTGTCGAAGCAGGTGATCGAGGCAGTGAAAGGAATAAAGAAAGAAACCAAGGACAGGGGTGAGCAGCATAAAACCAAGAGGGGGAAAAGAGAGGAGGAAAAAAAAAAAAAAAAAACGAGAAGAAAAAAAAAAAACAGAAACAAAACGTAAACATTCCAATTAAATCCCTGACGGAGAGTGACGGTGTTAATTCTGCTATGAAATCACACTTTAAGATGCGATTTGATACTGGTAAGTTAAACAGATGTTAATGCAAGTTAGTGTGAGTGGATAGGGAAATGGTGTAGCTGATTCTTATCTGGTGTGAGGTTAATACAGCCACGGAGTGATGTTGGGGTCGCGGTGGAGCTGTCCGTCCACGTACAGCCGGTCCACAGCGATGACAGCGCGGGAGCCCTTCTGGATGAAGCCGCGTCAGATTGGGAAGAGGACCCTGCGTCGTTCCAAGATCTCTTTGGGGAACTGGTCGTTCACGCTGAAGTCCGTTCCTTTTAATTCCCTGCCGCGGCTTTTCACATGTTGCTTTTGTTTGAAGTGGCCGAATTTGGCCACGATAGGACGTGGTCTCCCGGCCGTAGCCCGAATGGGGCCGAGGCGATGTACCCGATCGAAGACGATGTTCTTCACAGTGTCCTCCGGCAGCTTCAGGTGGGTTTTGATGAAGCTTTTTACCGTGGTCTCCACGTCCTCTCCAGCGGCTTCTGGAATACCAGAAAATACCAGATTATCACGCATGCTACGAGTTTGTAGATCGATAACTGTTTCTTTTATTTTTTTATTTTCTCTATTGAGCTGGGTAACATTATCTGTGAGACATTTCACCGACTCCCTTAGCGTGGCATTTTCAGCAGCAAGCGTTTCCACCTGCTGCTGGCTGTACTCCAGGGATTCTCGCAAGCATTTAAATTCTCGGTGAAGAATCTCCACCAAGGACAGCCTTGCGTCGAAACTGGACAATCGCTTGTCGATTGACTCCAATATGTCGGCAATATCTTTGCTGGCTGGCGATGTTGAGCCGGGGGAATCTGCCGGGCGTTGTCTTTTCGACGACGGCGTCTCAGCTTTGGCCGGGGAAGCTGCACACGGGGTCTTCTTCATCACGAGATCCTGAAAGCACTGATCGATGTAATCTTGGAGAGTCTCTAAACTCTCCTCGTTGTTCTCCAGGGTGTTGGAGATTATTTAGACAAATAGTGTTAGTTATAAGACAATTGATAAGTGTATTTGGTAATGCTGAAGCTTAAATGAATTTGTTCAAATCTAAACTACCATTTGCTTTAATTTTCCGCCAAAATCTCCGGCGTCTGACGTCAGTTACAACATGAGTCGCTTACCTTGTCCGTCACTTCCGTCACTTACTCACCTGCCCGTCACTTACTCACCTCTGGATTTCCTTTTCTAAAAATATATCATACATTTAACAGGGCAGCGGCAGAAATGAGCTTCCTCCGAAGGGTGGCTGGCCTCTCCCTTAGAGATAGGGTAGGAAGTTCGGCCATCCGGGAGGGGCTCAGAGTAGAGCAGCTGCTGCTCCACATCGAAAGGAGCCAGCTGAGGTGGTTCGGGCATCTGACAAGGATGCCCCCTGGGCGCCTCCTGGGTGAGGTGTTCCAGGCATGTCCCACCGGGAGGAGGCCCCGGAGCTGCCTCGCGACCCGGCCTCGGATAAAGCGGATGAAGATGGATGGATGGATGGATGGATTTAACAGGGCCCGTCTATACTGAGAGGTTAACCTTTGACCCACCAACAGAGCCAACCAAGGGGACCAAGTTTTACCTCACACTAGGAAGCTCAATTATGTGGGGTTTTTTTTCTTCCCTGAGGCACATTTCTTATTTCTAAACTTTAATGTTAATATTTAATCATTTCAAAATCAGTTTGTTAAATGTTATCTAAAGATAACATCTAAAGAATTAGAAAAGAAATTAAGAATTATAAAACACATTTTCTACGAATTGTGCCCTAAAACAACAAAAATGAGACATTTGAGAGCTCAACAAGTTAAAAACTAGGATTAGAAGTTTTTTGAGTAAAAAGAACTTATAAACCAGAGTAAATAGAAAATATAGTTTAAGGACTGAGATAGTTAATGATAATTAAATGATTAACTTTTTTCCAAGTTGAATCTGACCTCTGCAGGTAAAATATAAATTGAATGCCCCAAACTAAAGAACAGAATTAGACTCACTTACCAATAATCTGAAGAATAATGAATGTCTATGCTCAGTGTGTGGTACAAATTGCTCAATGGCCTTCTTTTATTGGAATCTTTGAAATTGGACACTGAGTAATAATAAAATACCACCCTCGTGGAAAGAAGCAGCAATACCTCTGATCCCAAAAGAAGGCAAGAACAGGGAAAATTGTGAGTCTTATCGGCCAATCTCAATATTAAATGTAGATTATAAAATATTTACTTCTATAATTTGGTAAAAGATTGAACAATTCCTAGTTGATCTCATGGATGAGAATCAAACAGTATTCATTAAAAAAGTGACAAGAGTGAAAAAGCACTTAGTTGGGTCAGCTGGCCTTTTCTGTTTTGAATGTTGGAAAGGCTGGGATTTAATAATCAATTTATTACATGTATACAAGCTTTATAAATTTAACCAACTGCATGATTAAGGATTAATTGGCATCAAAGTTTTAGATTCTGTAGAGGCGCACCCCAGGGATGCTGCCTTAGCCCAACCCCCTTTTTTTTCTAGCTTATAGGACCGTTGGCGCAAAATATCAGAGAGAAGAGTGATTTAAAAAGCATGACTGTAGCAGAGGGACAATATAAAATAAGCCTTTTCACAGACAATGTAATTATCTGGCTTCAAAATCCTGATGAATCTTTGGAAAGGTATCATGCAATAAATTAAATATCAGAAAAACAAAGGTACTCTGTATTAATTATATAATGTCTAGACACATTACGGGAAATATAAAAAATAAAAACTGAAGTGCAGAGTCTATAAAATATCTGGGAAAATATATAACATATCTTGATCCAGATGCTTTGATATGATTTGCAACGTTTTAAACAAGCTTTAAAAATAATTAACAAAATGGTTAACAAGAGTTGGTTAACAGAGCACTTCAGATCTGGAATAGAGGTGATAAAGATGAATGTTTCGCCAAGGCTGTTATATCGTTTTCTTACATTACCTGATACAATTTCAGAGTCACAGTTCTCTTCATGAGATAGACAGATATCATGGCTCATTTTGGCAGGATAAAATGCATAACTATTGGGAAGCAAAAAGGAGGTCTGGCCAACCTAAAAGAATATTATGCTGCTTAGATGCAGTGCATGGTATATTGGTATACTGCCGGGTATCAAGTCAAAAGGAAACATATGGAATAAAATCTAGCTAAAATCCAACATCCAACTCCAAGCTAGACTCAGGGATAGTTCAGGGGGATAGTTCTATCTTAGGAATAACTATGAAAATATGAAACTATGAAATATTATGAAATAATGAAGAAATACAAACAAGAAGGTGGCAGCAGACTTTCAGCATAGCCCTCACAGTCTCCCATGTTTGAACCAGCAAAGACAGGTAATACATTTTCAATATTATGTGGGAAGAGGATGACAGCTATTTGTATTTGAGGAAAACAAACTTTAAATATTTCAACTAAAATAAAAAAGGAATTTAAATAATAAAATAATGAACTTTTCTTTACTTACAATTTATAGATTTTATGATCAGGAAATGCTCTTAAAGGTTGTTGTCATGGTCCAGATGAGTGTGATGTTTTTCCATAGAGCAGGGCTCCAACTCTGGGCAGAGTCTCCATTCTCCATCTCACCTGTCTGCGATCAGTCTACGGTATTTAAGACCAGCACACTCAACATTTCTCCGCCAGATCTACAGCTAACCAGTTTTAGTGTTAGGCTGCCAAGCTCACTTGTGATTTCCTCAGTATTTTCGCTTATTGTGTTTTCTCTGTTTTAGTAACCTGCCTGGTTATCACGTTGCTCTTTTGGACAATACTCACCTTCATTTTGGACGCTTCCTGCAATCACGCAGTCTGGTTACTCTCACTTCCTTTCTGCACTCCACCTGCCTGCCTCCCTGCCACAGCTTCTGGAGCAGTACATTGTACATCTTGGATTCACCCAGGACTGAAACCTCACCCGGACCTTTGGACTGCCCTCCTTCCACGCCATACTTCACCTGCAACGTGTAAGCCATTAGGAACATTTCCCATCATACTTACCGTTAACCACGGGAACCCAGCTGACTCCCTGTCTCCTCTCATTCTAGTGACTCTGCACTTCTCCGCCCGCGCCACAGCCCCCTTTACCCCCCTTGGACCAGTTTCATGGACTTTTGAATTTAACATTAGTTCACAGATTAGGCTTCTCGTTTCAGGTTTAGTCTCATAGTTCACAGTTTATAGTTGTCACCTTAAAGTCTTGTTTCACGCTGTAAATCAAGCACTGTTTTCACATCTACTTGTGAGTCCGTCTGTGTCTGCACTTTGAGTGCTTGCACCTGGTCTGACCTCTCGGTCGTGACAGTTGTTTCAAGGCTATAGGCCTGTTTTCACAATAGCGATTTTATATTCATTGTCAAACAGAATTACACACCAAACTATCAAAGTGGTTGGTAATCCAAGTACGCAACACAACAAACATCTATTAATTCTACAAGCTGTCAGACATTTGGTTGAAAAAAAAACCTTATTCGGTTTGTTTTCCCCTTATGTATTAAAAATAAACTATTTGGGTCACAAGGACACTACTAGAGAATGTGTGGAGACATGGTTGCTGACCACTTCCACATGTTTTGTGCTTGTGCAAAGATTCACCCATTTTTGGGATATAGTTATTCATGCATTAGAGACTACTCTATAGTAAAAAAAAAAAAAAAAAAAAAAGACAAAATAAAAAAAAAGGTGGGTTGATGTACCTGGAACTGACACCAGTTGAAATATTTCAAAAGTAAGATATCTATCTTTCTGGCATGTAAGAAGGACATTGCAAGGAAATGGTCAAGCTTTGACTACCCCAATACCAAACCAATGGACATGCATTGATTTGATCCTGATTTAAAACATATAATATATTATTGCCTCAGTTTTATTTTCCCTTTTTTTAAGCAGTTCAATGAGAAACATGCAGATATTTGTGTGTGTGTGTGTGTGTGTGTGTGTGTGTGTGTGTGTGTGTGTGTGTGTGTGTGTGTGTGTATGTGTGTGTGTGTGTGTGTGTGTGTGTGTGTTGTGTGTATGTGCTTTAATACATTGAAAGTCTGCTGTAAATTTCCTACCCCTCTATTTAATCTTCGATTTTTCTTTATAGTCGCACACACCACATGTAGCCCGATCACTGCAGTGATCATGAATTTTTAACCAAAACGATGTCACTTGAGAGTCAGCTTGCCAATATACAGAATGTTAATGTGGTCGAACAATATTCGCAAGGTAGAAGTACTCAGTCTGCTCTCTAAGACTGGTCCATGAATTGAGCTGGGGAACTCCAGAGCCTTTAAGCAACTCATTTGGTATTCTTCATTGCACAGCCAACAGTTTGGCAAGTGCTGGAAGTGTCACCAAGTCTGCAGAAGACTTGGTAACTGTCATGGTCCGCGGCCCGGCGTCCGAGGTGCTGATGGGATGCCCACTCCCGTGGGCGTGGCTGCTAACTCCATACCTGCATCCCATCCCGGGCGATCACCAGGTGGACTATTTAATCCTGCCCAGCCTGCTGCTCCACGCCAGTCCGTAGTCATCCTTCTGCGATCACAGCTCGGCGTGTTTGAGCCACCAGCCTGTCCACCTGCCTGTCCGGAATTTGGATCAAAATCAGCCCCAGCCGCCTCGACCTTTCTGAAGCTTCTCCTCACGGACCCTCACCCCTCCCTCCGGTTCCCTCGGCCCCGCTATCATCGTAAGACGCGTACTCTACTTCCCTTCGTATGCTGCCGTTTTCCCAAACCCCAATAATCCTTTTTTCCTTTTTCTGTTTCAGCCTCCCACAGTCCCGCTCTTGGCGTTCCTGCGCGATTCACCTCCCGGTCCCTCGGTTTTTCTGGTTCCGTGCGTTTTTTCCCTTCTACCCTCCCGGGACACCCTCAGTTATAATAAAGTTTATTTTTTGTTCTCTCATACCGCTCTGTGTGTGTGTTCTGCTCCTGGGTCCAGCTTGTGCGTGGAACTTCGGTTCATGACAGTAACTGCATGAAATAAAGTACACAGAGTCTTAGTACTGAGTGGTCTTAGTAGTGAGTGCAGAGTCAGTCACAATTTGTTCTGCTTAAAGTTAACCCTTTTCACAAAGTATATAGTGGGTTTGTGTCACTGACATGATTAACACGGCAATACTTCTTTTTTGACACCCTGACAATTACAGAACCCTCCAAACATATGCTAATCGCAGTAAATTTGTTTTTGGCTTTTTTACATTAACTGAAAGCCTACGAAATTTATGTTTTTTACTATTTTTGTGACTGTCTGGGTGGCTTCAGCCTTCTTTCATGTGTGCCAAAGCCTGTTAACGATCAGCAAGTGTAGCTTGTTTCCCACGTGTCAAAGGCAGGTGGGTGTCCAGCCATCATTTTTATGTCTCGTTAAGATCTCAGCTAAGATTGCCATTAGACTGAAAAAGCAACATGCAGATCAAAGAACTTACTGACAGAAAAACAGCTCAAACGAAAAAGTCATATGAACTAGATATAAGAAGTGCAGCAGCTTGGGAAGTAAACGATTGTGTGACTTTATGATAAACAGAGGACAAGCTGCCAGTTAACCTTAAACAAAAGATTGTTATTAAAGCTTTGAAGGACTTTAAAACAACAGCCAGCAACATCATTGCCATTCTATACCACACAGGAATGAAGATTTAACATTCCACCGCAGGAGCATTAAATATGCTGTACTGCAACACTGAAGGACTGGACTGTGGTTTGCTAGAAAAATTCATACATAAGCAGAATGTTTCTGAGCCAAGAAGACGAAAAGAAACCTCTGCTAAACTAATGGAACTAAAGCAGAAGTCAAAGTAAAATTTTATTATAAAATAGCACCTTTCATGATAAACATCATGGAGTGCTTTTGCTACACAATAAGAACATAAAAAGAGCAAACCAAATGCAAGTCGTGTGGAAAAAAACAGGAAATGGCTAAAGTTTTCAAACTCTTCGAAGTCTTTATGCAAACCTCCTATCAAGTCAAAGTCATAGCACAATAATGGCAGCACCTGCATATGTCACATTGTGATGGATTGGGTATCTCTTTACATTATTTCAACAGAGTTCAGTACAGTGGTGGCTGTAGCTTTTGTTTCTATCCCTGGCTGACCAGTCTGTATGCCAAATATCCCTGGCACAGAAACTTTAACCCCAAGTTGCTCTACGATGCATCCACTGGATAGTGAATGTGTGTGAATGTCAGATAGAAAGCACTTAAGCACAGAAGAAAGTGGTTGTGGGATTGAAGCATGCTGTATAAAGCACTTTAAGTGCTCATGTACAGTAGAAAAGCACTATATAAGAATCATTTACAAGTTCCTCATTTACATTTACAAGAATCATTTACAAGCTCAGGAGCCAGAGTTCACAGATGTGTAACCCAATGTGGGAGATGCTTTCTACAGATGCGGGCTTGGTGACGACACAATTTGCTTTGGTACCTATGAAGGTCATGTTAAACATTTGGTACCAAGTTTGAAACCTATTTGTTGGTTATTTGCACCGCTAAAACAATAATGTATTTGGAATATTGTTTATGAATGTCAGTTGTAAGGATGTTGTATTCAAAAGAGCAGAAAATGGAAAAGAGGAAAAGGCAAGAGTGAAGTTGTGTGCAGGCTGCTCTCCTTCTCCTTAGCAGCATATGACAGAGCACACAGTAGGAGCAGCCAGGTTGATCAAACCTGACAACTGAACATCTGGTACATTTCATCGCAAAAAAAGGTGACTCATGTGGCCATCTTCTTCCCTGGACTGTGTCCCACTCGTCTTTTCCTGCTGCCTTCTGCAGGAGGATGGTCCCTCTGTTCAGTCTTGTCTTGCAGCATCTCATTTGAGCCTCGTCCCTCTGTGCCACGGTAATGTGCTGTCTTCCCCTCTGTACTCTATCCCTTCTTTCCCCTACCACTTACACAATTACACACAAACCTGTACACAGTATTGTATGTCTGTGTTTGGTGATTAAAGATGGTGCCATTCTTGTCACAGTATGCCACCATTTCCTTCTGTAACCTGTCTGCCTCTAATAGATGGTGTCACATGTGGGTGTTTGAGTGTACATGTTTGTTAGGGACAGGGAATGAGTGGCCCATTTGTGTCATGGTATGTGTGTGTATTTGTGTCTGTGTCTGTGTAAATGGCCGTGCTTCACTGAGTGTGTATGTAACATGCTGTAATGAGAGTAGCGTCAAGGGTATGACAAAGTCACTGACCTGTACTGTGTCTAAAACACTAATCCATCTGGTGGTATGCTCAGCAGAATAAATCAGAAGCTGTTAAATCTACCAATCTCAGCTGGAAAATGGAAAAAAGGACCCTGAAAGAAACTCAGGGAAACCTCACAAAATTATTGTTATGCAAGGTTATTTTGTATCTGTTATGTGTTTGTATCTCTATCTAAAGCTACAAAAAACTAACTAAAGGAATCCCACCAATACCCTGCTGATTTTGACAATAGTTTTTCTAAATTTGTGCCACATAGGCTTGATCAGATAAAACTGGCTAACATTAGGTAACATTTAGCTAATGAGCTAACATTGATAGCAATAGCTGATAGCTAGTTAACCTTATCTTGCTTTTTTGCTAACTTTGAGATTTGCAAGATCCTATCCAAGACACATCTTTTTCTTTTTCTATATTTATTTTAAGTTTGTTTTTGAGTCTTTGTAGTGCAGGCATACGTTTCTTTTGTTGATAAGCAGCTGTTAGCCAGTTTTGCTTTTGACACTGCGAGTAAAACATAGACACAACACTGGGAACAAATGAAGAGTCATACCCTTTAGATATTTTCCCCAAAAAACTATGCCAAACTCTTAAAATCATTGATTTTATTAATTACTTACAAAAAGGAAAAAAAGAAAATGCACACACTTAAAATGCCCTGGTGAGAAATTCCTCACCAATTCATATTTGAAGGTGTTCTAAAGGCACAAATGGTTCCGAAACAATATTACCAAAGCATCAAATTATATTCATACAAATACTTGGGCAGTACACAATGACAGTGCTATGAATATTAACATAACAATCTCTCATCCAATCTCTCACTCTGCACAGATCAAGCAGACAGACAGTGCTTTCAAATTCAAAGTACAGCAGCTGCCAACAAGAGAGGGAAAGTGAATGACAATGATCCAGCATAATCAAAGACATGCACTCCAATCAGACCTCAGGCATTTTTTCTCATATCTTCCTCCCATCCTCTTTCCTTTGTATCATTATATTACTGTCCTTGAGCCTACATGTTTTATCAAATCCAGATTTATTCATCACATTCCAATTATGCATTAGCCATTTCCTTTTTTTTTTAAATAAATGATGCTTTTTTCATGTTTTTGATCTGCCATTGAATCTAAAATTCAGACAGGTTAAAGAACTTTTTGCTTCATGCAAGACTCCATGAAGATTTCCCTCTCATAATTTCTTAGTAACTGTAAACAATTTTTCTGTCACTAATATTTTTCTCAACTATAGCATACCATCATCTGATGTCTTCTAAAACTACAGCAGATTCTCTGATTGTATGGGTTATCCTTGTGCTTAATTTTGCCTGTGCTTATTCAAATCATATAATCATTCCTAGTGACAGGATCAATTAGTGCTTACAGATAGATTAAAACAGGTCAATGTGGCAGACACCTTTGGTTAATAAACACGTGGCAGTTTCATACACAATAATGTCAAGTGATTTCATTTTTCATGTGTTGCAGACTGGGATTCCAGCCAGCTGTATTTATTTTTCTTATTATTAAAGGAACTCTGCATAACTTCTACAAAACTAGCAAGGACACATGCCACTGACTGTATACAATAACTATTGAGAACATGAGCCATGTGACTCCACTTCATCCCACTGTACAAAAGTCAAGCCAAATTTCTAGGAGCTGTGATCCCCCAACCTACCCACTGAATATGACTGCAAACACATCATATTGGACTTTCAGACTTTATATGTAGCCTGGCTGCTCCAGTTTTAACAGTCTGTGCTGATGGTTATTGTGACTGATGACTGAATCTGAGGGTCGCGCTTGTAATCACAAAGAGAAAACAATCATCAAAAACTTGAATGTGAAGATTATCCCCTAAACTTAAAATCTGATCCACGACTCTAAAGTCCCTCCAGTCTCACATACAACTCACCATAACCCTTTGCTTATGCCACCTCTCCCTTTGCTATACAACCAACCTCTCATTACTCTTATTTACTTTCTTGATCTCCCTGACTATCCCAATTTTTCTTTGCTTTAAATACTTTCCTTCATTCTATCTGGGGCGATCGTGGCTCAAGAGTTGGGAGTTCACCTTGTAATTGGAAGGTTGCCGGTTCGAGCCCCGGCTAGGACATTCTCAGTCTTTGTGTCCTTGGGCAAGACACTTCACCCGTTGCCTACTGGTGGTGGTCTGAGGGCCTGGTGGCGCCAGTGTCCGGCAGCCTCGCCTCTGTCAGTGCGCCCCAGGGTGACTGTGGTTACAATGTAGCTTGCCATCACCAGTGTGTGAATGGGTGGATGACTGGATATGTAAAGCGCTTTGGGGTCCTTAGGGACTAGTAAAGCGCTATATAAATACAGGCCATTTACCATTCTAAAACCAAGTCTGCTTGCACTCTTTCCTCTGTCCAGAGGATCCACCAAACAACTTCTTGGCAGTTTCCCTCAGTACTACCTTTCCAGTGATTTGGTAATCCTTCCCTCTCATCCAGAGCCTATCTCAACTCCTCCCTGAACTCTGTTCAAAGGTCTTCCCTCTTCAGCTTCCACCATTGAATCATTGGCTATGCCTTCACTCAGAGTCATTCTGCAGACTACTATCCAATGCTGCCTCGCTGCATTCTCCCCTGACATGTACTCTCCTATCTCCTTCTGGATAAGATGTAGTCCACCCGTGTGCACCTTCCTTTACCGTCTATTGAAATATGCGTTCACCACAATCATTCCCATCGTTCTCATAAAATACGCTACCATTTGTCTTTTTGCATTTGTCTTTTTAACAATATACATGACCAATACTTGCTAATCACCTCTGTTTCCTTCACCTACATATCTACTGAAGTCTGTCCAATCACTACTGTCTCTTCCCTGGGAACACTCTGTATCACTTTATTCAATTTACTCCAGAGTTCCTCTTTCTCTTCTGACATCCAACCTGTAGGGCCTACGCCTGAAAACATTCAACATCACCCCTTCGATTTCCAGCTTCAAACTCATGATTCTGTCTGATATGCTTCTCACCTCAACTATACACATACTTTTCCTTTAGGATGATGTCTGTTTCATTTCTAATCCCATTTACACTTAAGTAGAACAGTTTGAATCTACTCCAATGCTCTTGGCCTTGCTTCCCCACCACGAAGTTGCCTGCACACACGTTCCTTATCTCCATCATATCCTCTCGCTCTTTCAGTTCATCAGCCATACTCTCTACATTTAACCACCACACTCATGCCTTACCTTCTATCCATTACTTCTTCAATTCTTCTGTATGAGATAAACTCTGATTTTTTTCTGTTGGCCAGCCGCTTGAGGAGGTACACCAGAGAGATAGAAGGCAGGAGAATAAACCAGCTGTTCTCCACAGAACCAGCAAAGGTGTACTCTCAGTGGCAAGGGAACAATAATAATAAGAGAACAGCACCACCAAGGCTGGAGATGGAGCAATACTGGAAGAGCATATGGGAGAAGGACGCAACCCATAACGGCAATGCTCAGTGGCTAGTGGATCTGAGGGCAGACCACAGCGACCTCCCTGAACAGGGTCCAGTAACCATCACAGTGGCAGATATCCAAGAAAGGGTCTCCAGTATGAAGAGTTGGACAGCAACAGGGCCCGACATGGTTCACGCCTACTGGCTAAAGAAGCTGACTGCACTCCACGAGCGTCTGGCAGCACAAATGAACCAGCTGCTAGTTAACGAGAGACACCCGGAATGGCTAACCGAAGGCCGGACGGTCCTGATCCCCAAGGACCCCAAGAAGGGACCGGTCCCCTCCAACTACCGACCAATAACCTGCCTCAGTACTACATGGAAGCTCCTGTCAGGCATCATATCGGCTAAGATGAACAGGCACATGGGTCAATACATGAGCGGGACACAGAAAGGAATTGGCAAGAATACCAGAGGCGCAAAACACCAGCTACTGGTAGACAGAACAATCAGCCGAGACTGCAAGACCAGACTGACCAACCTGTGCACTGCCTGGATTGATTACAAGAAGGCCTATGACTCAATGCCCCACAGCTGGCTACTGGAATGCCTAGAATTGTACAAGATCAATGGGACCCTAAGAGCCTTCATCAGGAACTCAATGGGGATGTGGCGTACAACACTAGAGGCCAACTCCAAGCCCATAGCACAAGTCACTATCAAGTGCGGGATCTACCAAGGAGATGCTCTGTCCCCACTGCTGTTCTGCATAGGCCTGAACCCCCTCAGTGAGATCATTAACAAGACTGGCTACGGATACCGACTACGGAACGGAGCAGTTGTCAGCCACCTCCTGTACATGGATGACATCAAGCTGTATGCCAAGAGTGAACGAGACATTGATTCACTGATCCACACTACCAGGCTATACAGCAATGACATTGGAATGTCGTTCGGACTAGAGAAGTGTAGTCGGATGGTAACAAAGAGAGGGAAGGTAGTCAGAACAGAGGGGATTGAACTACCAGAAGGCAACATTGCAGACATAGAGGACAGTTACAAGTACCTGGGGATCCCGCAGGCGAATGGGAACCATGAAGAGGCCGCTAGAAAAGCTGCAACCACCATGTACCTGCAGAGGGTCAGGCAAGTCCTGAGGAGTCAGCTGAATGGTAAGAACAAGATCCGGGCCATCAACACGTACGCCCTGCCCGTGATCAGGTACCCTGCTGGGGTAATAGGCTGGCCAAAGGAGGAGATAGAAACCAGGACATAAAGACAAGAAAGCTCCTTACCATGCATGGAGGGTTTCACCCCAAGTCCAGCACCCTGAGGCTGTACGCTAAGCGGAAGGAAGGGGGCCGGGGACTGCTGAGTGTCAGCACCACAGTCCAGGATGAGACAACGAACATCCAAGAATACATTGGGAAGATGGCCCCAACTGACCGAGTGCTCAGTGAATACCTCAGGCAGCAGAAACCCAAGAAAGAGGAGGGAGACGAGGAACCATCATGGAAGGACAGGCCCCTGCACGGTATGTACCACCGGCAGATAGAGGAGGTGGCTGATATCCAGAAATCCTACCAGTGGCTGGACAAAGCTGGACTGAAAGACAGCACAGAGGCACTAATCATGGCAGCACAAGAACAAGCTCTTAGCACAAGATCCATAGAGGCTAGGGTCTATCACACCAGGCAAGACCCCAGGTGCAGGCTGTGTAAAGATGCCCCAGAGACAATCCAGCACATAACAGCAGGGTGCAAGATGCTAGCAGGCAAGGCATACATGGAACGCCATAACCAAGTGGCCGGCATAGTGTACAGGAACATCTGTGCCGAGTATAATCTGGAAGTCCCGAGGTCAAAATGGGAGATGCCCCCAAGGGTGGTGGAGAATGACCGAGCTAAGATCCTGTGGGACTTCCAGATACAGACGGACAAAATGGTGGTGGCTAACCAACCGGACATAGTGGTGGTAGACAAACAGAAGAAGACGGCCGTAGTGATCGATGTAGCGGTTCCGAATGACAGCAATATCAGGAAGAAGGAACACGAGAAGCTGGAGAAATACCAAGGGCTCAGAGAAGAGCTCGAGAGGATGTGGAGGGTGAAGGTAACGGTGGTCCCCGTGGTAATCGGAGCACTAGGTGCGGTGACTCCCAAGCTAGGCGAGTGGCTCCAGCAGATCCCGGGAATAACATCGGAGATCTCTGTCCAGAAGAGCGCAGTCCTGGGAACAGCTAAGATACTGCGCAGGACCCTCAAGCTCCCAGGCCTCTGGTAGAGGACCCGAGCTTGAAGGATAAACCGCCCGCAGGGGCATGCTGGGTGTTTATATATAAAAAAAAACACCCAGCACGCCCCTGCGGGCGGTTTATCCTTCAAGGTGTAAAGGTATGGATTGTTTCAAGTAAAGGAAGTCTGCTGTTTTTTGTTTTGTTTTTCTATATATATATATATATATATATATATATATATATATATATATATATATATATATATATATATATATATAATTCAAATCTTTTTATATGTCGTCACTGCAAATCACCAAAATCAGTCTTAGTGGTTTGACTAATGCAAGTGAATAATTATATTTGAATACATAATTGTAATACCAGCTTTATCCAATGAGGAAAATTAAGAACAGTTTCATGACTCGCTTTGTCGAAGCTCTTGTAAACCCAGCTACTTTAAAACATTGTAAAACCCATTTTTAACATGTAGTTGATGTTGTCCTCTGCTTTAGAGAGTTCTGGGTTTTGAAGATGAAGCATTTGAGTGTAAAAAGTTTGACAGGAATCCTATTTCCTTCAGACGAAAATAGAGTGATTTCATTTTGAGCTTTGCATTCCCTCTGTTCCTCCAATATGCTGAAGTCAATTATGCTCAATGTTATTTTTTATAAACTCTATTTTATAACTTTTATAAAATATTTGTATTTTCTAAAGCTCTGTTGGTAAAAGTAGATATTACAATTAATTATCATATCATATGTGAAACAGCCATAGTAAAATCACAACATTTTATTACCGTTTAATCAACATTCTCCCAAATATTTGTAAACAAAATGCACACATTTTCACACAAATACTTTATACAAAATGCAATTGCTATTTCAGTTATAGTTTAGCTGAGACGTTCAGCTGATGTTGGCATTTGAGTAAGAATTTTCCTCTCCTATCGCCTTGAAAGAAACTGCAACTTTCTCATGAAATCCTTTCCCAGGCTGTACGTTTCATGTGTAAGTAGGCCTTGCAGTTACAAAAAGATTGTTCTTCCAGTTTGCATCTGAGAGCTCTGGAATGTCATTGTCATTTCTCACCAAACTCTCAAATTCATGCTCTCAAGTCCCATACTCTTTTTAGCACTTTTCCCAAGTTGAGCCACCTGACAGCTGTTTGCCTATGTCACCATGCTCCTTTAAAAGTACAACAAACAGTGTTTTGTTGAAGTTAACTATTTACTTACAACATCAACAATACAGCAATATGTTAGGACTGACTTAACCAAAAGTTCCTGGCGTATAATACAATACAAAATACGAATTCCAGTTCAGGGTTAATTTCAATCACCTTATATTGCATCTGATTCAGAAATCCAATATTTTTCCCTTCAATAGCCATCGGTTAGATAGTCATTCAAGCATGCATCTTTTTTTTCAACTGAAGTTCCAGATTTTGTGCAATATCCTCAGTCTAACTTCTTACGTTTTGCCTAGAGAGGGACACATTCTCAAATACATTTTTTTCTCATGGTCTATTAGCATCTTTAGAGTCAACCAGAATGGTTTTGTGTTTTGTTGCAATTTTGTAGGAAATCACTGGTCTTGACTACTCCACGTAAAGCTTGTAAAAAGTCTGTTTTGCTTTTGCAGCTTTGCTAGCTTTGGGTTATCACTCTGCATCAAGTTCTTGTTTTTCTGTGCGTTCAGCATCCTTTTGGCAATTCAATTACTAGAGCAATTTGTTTTCCATAAACTAAGTAAAACACATTGCGGTACTTCTGACTTCAGTAAATGCACTTTGATTTTTTTTTTTAATCAAGACATGAACTTCAAACTTTTTTATTAATCTTTTTTTAATATAAGTTGACATCTTTTATCAACCAAAGGCCAGATGTGGCCCAGGAGTCATAGAATCTGCTACTTGTTTTTCCTTGTTATTAAAATAATTTATTTTTAACAGTTGTGGATGGATGTGGCTGTTGTGTTGTTTTGTTTGTGAGATTTTACTATATAGGCCATGATATGTATGAGAAGAGATTAGATAAATAATCAATAAATAAATGACTATGACTAGATAAATAAAGGATATGAGTATTGGTTTGGTTTATCTGTTACACTGGAATTAAATTTACTGAAATGAAATGGAATGGACTATAACCTTGGACTTGTTTCCTTAATTTGTTCACAAAGTAGCATGGCTCACAGTTAATTACTAAATTCAAAAGTGAAATTTAACCACCTTGCAATGTGGTTCCACTGTTTGTTTGTTTTTTACAATTTTGCTTTTAGATTTGCATAAATAACATATTACACATTTTTTCAGTATTGAGATAAATCTATAAAATAAAGATTTATGCAGAAATAAACCCAAAATGGATCTACAGATCTGTCAATATATCATTTACAAAAGTACAATATATTTGTTAATAAAACATATTTCATTAATAATAATAATAATAATCTTTCTTTGGATAGCTACAATTACTTATTTTAACCACGTTCATATGCCCAGTATGGAATGTATCATTACTCCTGAAAAAAGTCAAGATCACTGCTGAAAAAAAAAAAATTTGCATTATTTGCCCAGATATTTTGGTATCAAATGTAAACCAAGACACCAGAACAAATGAGCACATTACACCAGTATAACCAACTGGCTTTCAGAGGCTTAGCTCTGGGACTAGGTTTTCATTGTTATAGTATTGTTATAGGTATAGTATAAGTATAGTATAGTATAGTATAAGAAAGCATGTCTCTTGCAGTATTGTTCCTTGTTTAGTGGCATCATTCATAATTTGCGTTGTTCCTGTGTTTTGGTTTATAATGACCTGCAAAACCGACATTTTCATCAGGTTAACCTGCTTGTGCTCAGAATGTTGCAGAACTGCTACATTTATGATGCTGAATTAACATTTACGTTAGTTCTTTATTTCTTATTGCCACTTCTTCAATAAAAATCATAGCTATTGTTGTATAAAATTAGATGAAGGTTTTAAATAATTTGCTTAAACACAATTTAAATTTTACATCTCCAACACTCTACTCACACCACAGCTGGACTCCTACCATATTGTAGTCATTACACCTGCCTGGTATCATTTTTTGGTTATACTATTTCTAAATATTTTGGAATGTTTTCATCATATCCTTATTCCCAACTAACAACAAACCTTTTATAATGAGAATCTTTTCATCACAGAACATCTGTCATTGAGGCTCAAGCTCTTAATCCCTATTAGACTTTACACCTCTCTGCAAGGCCAACCTAAATACATCTGGAAAGAGAACTTTTCATCACTTTCAGTAACGCTGTAGACATGAGACATAAGCTTTATTTTTGTCTGTTTCATCATTTGATGCCTTTCATTAAAGTTTTTAACAAGCCTGTTTTAATGAACTCACAATGCTTGATAGTGAAGTAGCTTTGACAGTTTAGTGTCTGTAGTTCTGTAGAGCTCTCTCGCGCGCGCTCTGTACTTATGCAGAGTATTCTGATCAAGCTGTTGTGTCGACTTCATTAACTTTACATTTTTATCTCAATTTCTTTCTTCTTTTTACAGAAACACTTGTGTAACCATCCCAGTTAGAGTTTGCACTGGGTTTTGTGTTCTGTCATTTTGATGGACAGGGTCATTCATCATGTGACTTTAATGTTACTTTTTATTGTTAAAACGATTAGAAAGAAGAGATTTAATTGCTTTACATTTCTAGAACCGCTGGATCATATGCAATTTGATATTATTCTGAAGGTGGAATCCTCCCTCTGCTGTGACACTGGACTCCAAAATTACTAGCTTTGTTTCAGCAAGAACATTAATATAATCAGTCTCTGAATATGGGACTTGTTGATCCTAAAAACACTCCCATCATTGAGAAATAGCGGAGGATTCTACAATACCGTTTAATATTATGAAAGTTAAAACATCTGCCAGATCCACCATCAGTGTTATTGTCAAAATACCAGACTTCAAATATTTAAATCATTGTTGGAATATCACTGATTGAACCCCTTTGTTCACATAACCTGTGATCTCAGTGTGTTTGTATACCATATATACTATATGTATGTATATGTTCATTGTTTAGTTTGTGAGCCATGTGTATGATGAAACATAAAAGTTGTTAAACCCAGTCTTTTAACTCTTGTGGTATCACTGGTCTTCTGATGGGTTTAAAAGCTCTTTGTAGGAGCTTCGGAATCAAAATGCCACTTAGTTATCCAATCGATTACAGCCACTCTGTCTGCAAATGAAAAAACAAGAAAACAAAAATATTTCACAACATTAAAATTCACAAGAGTTTTAATTGTTTTTCCCTTTATGAACATACTTTGTTCGTCGGGTGAGAACGTTACATGGTTACTAGGGGTGCAATGATACACAAAATTCACGGTTCAGTTCGGTTCGATACTTTGGTGTCACGGTTCGATATTTTTTCGATACCAAAAAAAATGTTCATGCCTTTTTAATTTGTCATTTATTAAAATTATAAATATATATTTTAACTCAAAAGTACAGTTTTTAAATTTAATGTTGCGCACCAGATAAGAAGTTGCAACGCGCGTTTGCGTCCATATAAAAGGCACTGTTTTTGTCCGCTAGAGTGGGATTTTCACGGCACATTCCGCACCACATCTCTGTGCGTTCATCATTTGTTTGAAGCCAGCTCACCTGCTGCAACCACTTTTCCGAGAATACGTGCTTCTTTTGTGGTTCGGACTCCTTCTGACATTTGTTTGGAGGTGGAGGGAAACAAAAGTAATTGCTTAAAGGAGCTTCTTCGACATCTTTAAGAGTTCTAAAAAAATGTCTGTCCTCCTCCTGAAAATGTTATGTACGCAAACACGCGTTGCAACTTCTTATCTTGTGCGCGTTTTTTATTTTGACAGCGAATGCGCACCTGCGGACCACTTATGTGCACCCCTGGTTATTTAGCTCGTCATATTGCAGCCACAGAAATTCTTTTGTCCATGAAACCATAAAGCTGCACTTTCTTTTTGCCTTATAGTCTGATTTGTCATAACTTTTCCGTTTTGTGGTAAGTTTTTCTTTGGCTGTCACTTCTTCACCCTGACCTGTCTTATTTGGCTCAGCAGAACTAAAATATAAATCCTGCTGCTTTTACACTCGCACTCACATAAGCTCAGCGATTCTCTGCGTGATCAACCTCTCACATGTTTAAGCTTGCTGCGGGAGATTTCACTTGTCTTGTTTGCATAGTAAGCTAACGATTGATAAGACTATGTCAGAGGAATTGGTGCACAAATTATCATCACTCACAGATCAGTGCTGTCGCTCTCTATACACCGTTCACGCGATTGCAAAGTGAAAGCAAAAAAACAAGCGCAAATTCAAACGCGATTTCAATATGTCACATATTGACAGTGGCTCACCGATGCCAATGACATAATTACGCAGCTACATTTCCGAAAGAATGCAAAAGCATTGACATATATTTTTCCTTCTTACGATAGGCCGACGGGCAGGGCAGAGATAGATTTTGGTAGCCCGACTGGAAAAATCGCTAGCCCCGGGACATCGGGCTAGCGATTTTGCTGTATCTGATTGAGGAATCACTCATCTTTGGAAAAGAGAGTTTATTACAGAGAAATGGCTCTTTCCAAAATAAAAGCTATACTATACGCTTCTTCTGGGGTATATTCTCAGCAGCATATTAAACATATCAGGTCCCCATAAGGAGAATCATGTGCCAACGGCTGTCTAAATGACTCGGGTAAAGTTAGCAGCATGCGTGCTTGTTGTTTTTGTCTGCTTCCACTTGTCTTTGCACTAGGATGCTGTCGGAGTAAATGTGCAGTCATATTCGTTGTGTTCCCACTATTGCTGTCAGCGTTAATCTCGTTGAAATGACGTTAACGCCACAACACGGCAAATCTCCGTTAACGAGCTACTGCGGATCGCCCCGTGCGTGGGGCTGGACAGCCAACACCTTAACGAGCTAACTACGCTAACACACTAGTTCCCACCCATGTAATTGAGCATTGCGTGGCACATCCAACATACTGTTTTACTTTAGTCCATGACGCGCTTACCTTCAGGGTCATACGTCACATGAAAACCATGCACTGTCGAGCGCAGATCCACTGAGCGCTCAACACAGACAGCATCGTCGGAAGGAAAGTTGATAAAATAAATTAAAAATTTTGTATTGTTCGATACATATGTGTACCGAACCGAAAGCACTGTATCGAACGGTTCAATATCGATACGAGTATCCTTGCACCCCTAATGGTTACATGTCTTGTGTACAATATCCTGATCATAACTTGAACCTGGTATTCAATACCAACTGCACATCTCACTGTACTGTAATTGCACATGATCACTTTGTATTGTCTCTTTTCCTGTATTTGTTTATGGCACATACATATGGTTAGTAGTAGTATCTTTTTATCTTTTTAATTTTACTCAAATTTAGTGTTGTTATTTATTTGTAATTTCCAGTTTTATATGTCTTGCCGATATATTTTTGATAGTCTTATAAATGGGCTTGGGGTTCGATACACTGTATAATGTGTATATTGTTGTATTGACAATAAAGAGCTTGAATCTTGAATCTTTTATTTTTCTCAGTTGGCCAATTGGTTGACTAGTGAACCACACTTCATTTGTCCTTGCATGGCTGACATTAAATTTATTGCATTCATAGTACTGATGTATAAGAACATCCACAGTGAAGATTTTTACACTCCCGTTTAAAAGTTAAAATATTAAAGTTTGCATGTGTGTGGAGGATGATTTTATGAATCTTCCATATCCTCCCTGTTATCTGATTGTGGTTAGATGCTGCACAGCTGAGCGGCTGCATTTACCACCCAGCAGGTGATAACAGTAAGTTGCCAGTTGCCCTATCAAACATTCACTGAAAGACAAGTAGTAACAGGATTCACTTTTGATTAAATATACATATGGTCTTTCTTTATTGTTCACATATGCCTCAAGCCCTCCATATAAATCTCCAGGGTGGTGGCACTGAGAGGCTAGCAGACTAATGACACTGTGGGGCAGTGCAGCTCTAAATGAATCTTCCACCTCTCCTGAGAGTTCTTCCTCCCTCTGTTCCTTCTCTCTTTCCTGTGCTCTTGCTTTCAGCCATTTTTGTCCCCTGAAATGAGACACACAAACTGGATATCATCAAATCTGATGTTCTCATCTCACTTTCTGCTGTTAGGCACCCAGCTGTTTATGTAGAAAAGCTAGTTAACAGCTATTTATGCATTTATGTGTCACCACCTCTTACTATTTGCAAAAAGCCAAGGCATGACTTTAAGTACACAGGGGTACCTCTGGCCATGCATTGTGCTGGCATATTCTATTCGGCAAAGATGGAGTGCAGTCACAGCTTGTAGACATCTGTGATAAGGCAAATAAAACATTGTTCTATGGAAAGGTAAACTGCCTGACACCTAGTAGTAATCATCTAGCTGACATCGTTGGGCTTTAATGCAACTGCTTTAGTTTTCCCCAATAGTTAAAAAACAACAACAACACAAACAAAACAAACAAAAAAACACAAATAAAATTCTAATATTTGGCCTTCAAAACATCATGAACATAAATTGTACAATACACATCTCAGAAAATAATCTTCAGCATCCATGCCGTTTTTTCTGAGGACACCAAGCACTAGGTTTTAGTATGCCTCTTACAGTAACTGGTTTTAAACAATATAATAATGCTGGGAAGGAGACAGCAACACTAAAGTGGACATTCTATGCTTTAGAGAATCAGGAAAAGTGCTCATACTGCAGAAAAATGTTTCAGCATCATATGGATCCATATTACTGCCACAGTGTTTAAGTTGGAGCTCAGTTTAAATACTTTACATTCTGTTTACTCTCCAGGAACACCTTTTCTATATGATCATGTTTGTAGCTGCCTGTCTTTTGAGGGCTACATACAAAAAACTGTTTTAACAGAGCTTAAAAACAGGCCTACACCTTCATTTTAAAATCATATTAAAATATATTAATATAATAGTGAAAGAATCACGGCTGAATATATGACATAATATGACAAATATGACATAATTAACTGGGATGTGGTAAATTTAACCTGCTGTACTGTTGAATACACCACCTTGAATTTTCCATTAATGTTTTTAATCACTTTGTAGGTATTGACAAAAAAAACAAGTGGTTTCACTTTTGTACTACTCTGAAAATGCCTGATGGAGCAGCACCAGTTGAACTTTACCATTTTGCCAGACTAGACATGGTGGGAGGTAATGTTCCTTATTTATGATTTGACACTTCTATGTGAAGGATTTGACTTACACATTAAACAAGTTATTAACAGTTTTTTCCACACTACACTCATCTATATCTCATCAGACAAGCTGGTTAATGAGAAAATACATGTGTTAAGTTGATAAATCACAAAGAAATCTGCTTATTTGCATGATACTACTCCATCTGCTTTCACAAAAACCTGCATCAGAGTGTAATGCAGTGTGTTTTTATGATAATTAATCACTAAAAAAAGAGCTTCTTTCAGTGTCTAATATTGCCATGCCCTGTATGAAAGAGCGACATAAAAGAGTGACATCAAAGGACACCCTGTGCATGTGTGGCATCTCACTGAATGGCAGAATCCAGTTCCATAGTATAAGAAAGCATTGGAACAACGTGTAGACAGTCAAAGCAGCTGTGTGCAGCTCAGCTAATGAATGATGATCATGAATCACAAATGAAATATGAAATCAAATCGAGTCTTTTCCCAGTTCTGCTCTGCTAACTCAATTTGACAATCTGTTAATCATGCAAAGCCACAGTCTCTTTAAAAAGGTAAATAACTTGTTAAAAACAAACAGATAAATGCATTGAAGCATTCTGACGCCTATTTTAATAGACAGATACAATAGACTTTTGACTTTTGTTTTAAGTGAGATGCTTAGCTTCCATTTAGGGTCTGGCCCTTAACCTGATATTCAGGAGCAGAATTAAAGGCTTTCCTGTAACTAACCACAAAGAGGCAGCTGAGATGCACTGATACAGCCCATGCTTAATAAGATTACCAGCTGTAGCAGCCTTACAGGTACCAGCCATCAAGTGTTTCAAAGATGAAGCCGCATAGTGTTTAAATATTCATGTTAATCTCAAATGAGTATCATGTCGGAAATGCTTCTTTTAGCTCAGACCTTCCCAAAGTGTGGGAGCCATGGCGGGAGAGAGAGAGGGGGGGGGGGGGGGGGGGGGGGGTATGAAAAGGAAATGGTAAATGGCCTGTATTTGTATAGCGCTTTTACTAGTCCCACCTAGGGACCCCAAAGCGCTTTACACACCCAGTCATCCACCCATTCACACACTGGTGGAGGCAAGCTGCAGTTGTAGCCACAGCTGCCCTGGGGCAGACTGACAAAAGCAAGGCCCTTCTGGCCAACACCAGTAGGCAGTAGGTGAAGTGTCTTGCCCAAGGACACAACGACCGAGACTGTCCGAGCCGGGGCTCAAACCAGCAACCTTCTGATTACAAGGCGAATTCCCAACTCTTGAGCCACGGTCGCCACGGAAAAAAAACAAAACGCTTGGACACTGCTATCACGGGGCGCCCACAGAAATGCAAAGCAGGAGATGAAGCATTGCTGAATATGTTTCCAAAACCAACTTCATTCTAAGCCAAAGACTAGAAAATATGGTGACGCATATCTTCCCTTTGGCTTCACCTGCACAAGTGCCGAGGTAGGTCTCCCCTGCAGGATTGGTTTTCCCTTCGTTGGGAGCAGCGCTGGGCTATTTAAATCACGGACAAACAGTATTCCACATTCTTGATTTTTAGTTCACAAACACTTGTTGTAATGACTAACTACTCCTGACGTTTTGGAGATGTTAGCTCTTTATACAGTAAAGTTACAACGGGATAATATCAGGCTGATCCTACCACGATTTGTTCCCCCGGTTCAAGTCACAGACAAACAGTATCCCACAGCTGTTTATTTTTTTAAACCCATTTTGCACAGAGAGGCATTTTTTGAAAAATGTATTGATAGCAACGTTGAATATTATTACACAGAAAAAAAACAACTACAGTAAAATAATTACACCGTGACGCCTCTGACTTTCTAAATGGAGGGACAGTAACTGCATGTGTATATGTAAGCGTGTAAAAACTGCAGATAGTCAGATTAACAGTAACAGTATTTTCTCTCTATCTGCCATTCTGCAATTCATCTCATGTAAACAATAATGTGGCGCATAGCATGAGGTGAAAAAAGGCACATACCTTTGATGTTGCGTGACGAACTCTGCATTCCTCGTCTACACCATTGACTGTAGAAAACGTGGACGACGCGACAGCTCCCCAATAATGAAACCAAAATGTCTCTATCGCCCCCTGGTGTCAGGCTGCAGGTCATAAACCCCGCCTCCTCCATGTTAGTGGATGGGACTGGGGTCAGACTAAAATTTATTAATTCTCCTTAGATAATTTTTTTAAATAAGATAAGATTCTTTCTTTTGTTATCAATAGTTCTCATCATGCTGATTGATGTCCAAGGGGTCTCCTCTCCCATAAGTTTGATTCTAATTCCTACCGCGGTGGTGTTAAATTGGGGTGAAACGTCATCATAACAGCTTTGACTGGCAGCTGCAGTCACAGAGAAACTTGCGTATCTCTGTTCGGGAATAGCAGATAGAGCATAGGCTCTGAGAGGAGGGCCAGCGTTTACGCTACGAAAACACGACTGAGTGTTTTAACCTGACAGCTTGTACTTCAGTAACTCCTCATTAATCAGGAAGTATGGATTAAAGTACTGTAGTGTACTGTAATACTGAAAAAAATGTAAGAGAAGAACTTCAGATCCTGAGTGTGTGAGGACAGAAGAATCAGCTTTATTTCAATTTTGAGGGATAAAATTTATATCTGAGTTTGATGGTTCTGTTGTCCTTGTGATTACAGGAGCTGCCCTCAGATTCAGACCTCAGCACCACCCAGTGACAGCAGACAAATCATCCAACATGTCACATGTTAACTGCAAAATGAACTGATGAAAACAGTACAAAGGTTAAAGTACCACATGTGCTGTAGTGAAAGCTGCAGCTGTTTTATTGATAAAGTTAAAGACAAAAAAACAAAAGGATTAATCACTCATGTAACTGTGTCACTATACATCAGCATTAACAGGACCTCAGTTTGGTGTTTCACAAAGCTGCTGATCTCAGACCTGCACAGCTTCCATTTTAAACATTTGATGTACTCAGCTGCATGAAGAGCACATGAGATTTTCTCTAACACAATTAAATAAAACCTGATGAATTTCAAAGGTCGTCACTTGTATGTTGAAGTACAAACTTGTCATCTGGAATTCTTTCACAGTTTTTTGCAGATAGTGTGTTATTTACCATAAAGTAATTCAGAGTTATTCATACCAGAGTAACCAGAGAGGATCATATATTTTTAAATATAGAACTTTCTACAGGACTGAATATAATATGTTTATGTAAAAGTCCAGAGCCTCTGGGGAGTATCTGAGTATTTATAACATTACACAAACCAAAGGTCTCCATCACAGTGTTCATGAAATGCTGGGCTTATCCATCTTCTGGGGCGGGTCTACAGAGGAGTGCTGAAGATTTCCCTGTGAGGGAGCTGCTGGTGAAGATGATGAGTCCCGCTTGATCAATACGATGAGCTTTCAGTGTTCCTGGTGTTTCTTAAATGAAGCCTCTCTCAGAGGGTCAACAGAACTTCTGGCACAGGACAGCTGTGATGAAAGAAAGGAAAGAAGTTTCTCCAAACCTCTGGACCCAGGAAACCCAGCTTGGTCCTGATGGTCTCCCTCACTAGTTTCTCTCCAGGGTGAATGTAGCTGTTGATATAATATGGACTCTATTATTAAATGAAAAGAACAAATTAGACTACACTACTGAAACGTTCTGCTGCTGTTTTTAAAGTTTCCATGTTACCAGGCTGTAGAGGGCTCTGAAGATTTAAACAGTTTTAGATCCATTACACTCACAGTCTTATGTCTTATGTTAAAATCTCAAAGGACAGCATTATATTTTTGATATTAATAGTAACTCTGGGCTTCTGTGGAGTGTGCAGCTGATCTCATCGCTGTCTAAAAACAGGTGTGTAGCATCGCTAACTAGCTAGCAACAAGCCTCCAACACAGTGTGTATGCTAGCAGCTAATCTAGCAAAGGATTAACAACAGAGTGATTTTAGAACTATAAGCTGATAAGCTGTGTTTATTTTTTTAATAACAGTGACATGGTTGTATTTACCTTAATTAAACGAGTCATCAGTCGCGGTAAACCAGCAAAAAAACTCGAGCAGCCGGGCTATGTAAAAAGTGTAGGGGGGTGTGTTTGCGGTCACGTCCAGCGGGTGTGTGGGCGGGAGCGTTACACAGTCGCTCCACCTCAAGTCACTACTGCGCAGACTCTGGCTTCAAATTTGCAAGATGGAACCCTCCACAAGTGGGATATTTTGGCTTCATTTTTGCACAATGGTAAGAGGCGCTGTCGCATCGTCCATCTTTTCTACAGTCAATGGTCCACATGTAAACGCAAAAAAAGGGTTTTAAAAAATCTCCGTTTTCGGTGATTCAAAACGCCGTTTACATGTGGAATAACCGTGTAGGTGCGGACGTAGCATAAAAGAGTTAGTAGTTTATTTTATTACTACCTGTCATTTATTGCAGATTACTTGTATTTGCTTAATTGTTTACTAAATGATTGAGGTGTGAAATAAACCGCAATGGAGCAAAATATGGGTGTGTGTGGTTGGAGGATGTGTTAGTGCGTGTGCATGCGCGCGTGCAGGCGCGGGGGGTGGGGGGGCGTGAACATTTTTCATGTAAAATAAAGGGGGGCCCAGCAAAAAAAGTTTGGGAACCACTGTTTTAGCTTA
Source organism: Mchenga conophoros (assembly GCF_057382185.1). Taxonomy (NCBI): domain Eukaryota; kingdom Metazoa; phylum Chordata; class Actinopteri; order Cichliformes; family Cichlidae; genus Mchenga; species Mchenga conophoros. The sequence continues at coordinate 14,795,540 of NC_140527.1, read as the reverse complement.
ACTGTATTAAAATTAAATAACCTCAAATACTTCTCAGAAGGATAATGGATTAAAAATGTTTCTTTTAACTTTAAATCTCTGATTTCTCTGACATGTGCAAGAAAAGCAGTCATTAAAATGTACAAAACTGTCTGCTTTATTGCACTAAACTGTAAAAATAACATTAGGTTACTTCAGAACCTAATTACTATCTCTCCCTTCCTGCTGTATACTGAGTATTTCTCCTCTGACTTTTACTTCTTTCCTGTGATGCATAAACAACGAGTCTTACAGCCTGTTACAGAGTTGCCTTTGGTGGGAAAATCATCTGATTGCATAAATTTCCTTCTTCTTCTGTCCTTAATTGGATTTCTTCCTCTCTTTTTAGATTGCCATGTCTTTCATCTCACTCTTCTTCCTCCTCCTGCCCTTTAATTTTTCCATCCGTCGGTGGATCAGAGGAGCAAAGGAGGATGGGAAGATTGAAGCGGAAGAGTATAGAGTTCAGGCCAGTTGCTGGTCTCTTATGTGCTGTCTCTGGAGCGCATCACATTTGTAGGTGCATGCAAAAATCCAGCTAATTGACTCACCAGTGCATACAAGCCAGAATAGCAGACCTCTCTCTTAGAGTTTATGGTATGTTATAAGATCCACAGATCCCAAGCATGGAATGCAATTTTGATACCACAAAATTACTTGACTCCAGTTTCTACAGCCACAGTTTACTCATAATGACACAATATAAATGTGAGAAAATGGTTTTCCTTCCAGGGTTCCAGGGTTTATCAAAAAAATAATAATAATCAAGTGGGGATTTACCTGCTGTCAGTCAGGGTATATGTAGATGACTGATGTGATAAACATAAACTTAAATAAAAATTAATAACATGATGCTTAATTCACCATGTGCAGATAAACTTTTTTGTTTGAATTATAAAACAGAGTGACTGCAGAGATTTGAAAGATTCATTCTGTCAAAGAAGGCGAGAGGTCTGTACCAGAACTGGACTCAAGTGCAGGATTGAAGTGCGGAGGCAAAACAGTTTAACTTAAAAGAAGTTTAACTTAAAAGAACAGTTTAACTTAAAAGAAGCTTCATTTACAATAACTCAGGATTGCACTGATATGGCAAAACAAAACCTAAACACTTGGCGTGGCTTCATACACAATATAATACTTGATAGGGAATTCTTAGAATAGCGGCCTGAGGTACAGTACATTACATAAGGGGCGACTGGTGGTGTGGTGCTCACAGGCGCACTGAAGAGAGAGAGAAAGCGTTAGTGGGTGCACTGATTGTCCCAGAGATTACAAGTACGAGAGTTAGTGATTTCATTTGTTCCTTTGTGATGTGCTGGCTATCAAATATCATACCATCATCATTTTGCATCACCTTCCTTTAATCTTGCACAGTGGAGGAAAGGAAACATTTATCTTTGTTAAGCAACTGATGAATTCATATTGATTCATGCTTATAAACTGGATGCCTATGATGTATTGGCATCCAGAATATATATATTTTTTAATTCCCCTCTCAGCCCTGCAGGCGGTCTTTATCCTTCAAGCTCGGGTCCTCTACCAGAGGCCTGGGAGCTTGAGGGTCCTGCGCAGTATCTTTGTTGTTCCTAGGAATGCACTCTTCTGAACAGAGATGGCAGATGTTGATCTGCTGGAGACACTTGTCTAGCTTGGTCACTGCACCAAGCGCTCCAATTACCCCTGGGTACTGTTACCTTCACATCTTCTTGAGCTCTTCTCTGAGCCCTTGGTACTTCTCCAGCTTCTCGTGTTTCTTCCTCCTGATGTTAATGTCATTTGGTATCGCTACGTCTATCACTACAGCTGTCTTCTTCTGCTTGTCTACAACTACTATGTCCAGTTGGTTATCAATCACCATTTTGTCTGTCTGTATCTGGCAGTCCCACACGATCTTAGCCCAATCATTCTCGACCACCCTAGGGGGCGTCTCCCACTTTGACCTCGGGACTCCCAGGCTATACTCGGCAGAGATGTTTCTGTATACTATGCCGGCCACTTGGTTATGTATGCCCTGCCTGCTAGCATCTTGCCCCTTGCTGTTATGTGCTGGATTGTCACAGGGACATCTTTACACAGCCTGCACCTGGGGTCTTGCCTGGTGTGATAGATATCTATGGATCTTGTACTTAGAGCTTGTTCTTGTGCTGCCATGATTAGTGCCTCTGTGCTGTCTTTCAGTCCAGCTTTGTCCAGCCACTGGTAAGATTTCTGAATGTCAGCCACCTCCTATATCTGCCAGTGGTACATATCATGGAGGGGCCTGTCCTTCCATGATGGTTCCTCCTCTTGCTCCTCTATCTTGGGTTTCTACTGCCTGAGGTATTCACTGAGCAAGTCTTTCCATCTTTTCTGATGTACTTCTGGATGTTTGTTGTCTCATCCTTGACTGTGTTACTGACACTCACTAGTCCCTGCGCTCCTTCCTTCCACTTAGTGTACAATCTCAGGGTGTTGGACCCTCCATGCATGGTCAGGAACTTCCTCGTCTGACTGTTCAGCTGAATCCTCAGGACTTGCCTGACCCTCTGAAGGTACTTGGTGATTGCAGCGTTCCTAGCAGCCTCTTTGTGGTTCCCATTTGCCTGTGGTATTCCCAGGTACTTGTAGCTGTCCTCAGTGTCTTCAGTGTTACCTCCTGGTAGTCCAGTCCCCTCAGTTGTGACTACTTTCCCTCTTTCCGTTACCGTCCGACTACACTTCTCCAATCTGAATGACATTCCAATGTCGTTGCTGTAAATCTTGGTGGATCAGTTCACTCTTCATGTACAGATTTATGTCATCCATGTAGACAAGGTGGCTGACACTTGGGCCGTTCCACAGTCTGTATCCGCAGTCAGTCTTGTGAATGATCTCACTGAGGGGCTTCAGGCCTATGCAGAACAACAGTGGGCACAACCATGAAAAACCACTCAGAAAGTGGGGCAAACTCTGACAGGAAGAGGTCTGGCAGACCCAAAGCCACAACTGAATCAGAGGACAAGTTTCTAAGGGCTAACAGCTTGTGTGATAAGTGAGTTGCACCAAGAAAGCCATTGCTAAGATCTCAGAATGAGACAAAGAGGTTTGCCAGGGCCATAAAACACCACCATTAGTTTACTGAGGACTGGTATTATGGATTAATGAAACAAAATTTGAAAACTTTGGTTCATTACACAGGATCTTTGTATGCCGTCAAGTAGGCAAAAGGATGGGTCCATGGTTTGTGGCATCAACTGTCAAAAGTGGAGAAGGAAGTGCTCTGATATTCTGAGGCTGTTTTGCTGGATGAATGGTTGGTGACTTGTAGGGCTGCTCGATTATGGCAAAAATGATAATCACGATTATTTTCACTGAAATTGAGATCTCGATTATTTGACGATATTTATTTAACCCTTTAAGACCTCAAGGTCAAGGTAACTTTATTTATACCCAAAGACAAGGTAAATTTGCTTTACAGAAAAATGACAGCATTTGGCATCCCTTTAAAAAACAAAAAAAAACAAAACACACATATCTAGTAAATATATAAAGCTCACTGTGGCACATACAGTGGGGCAAAAAAGTATTTAGTCAGCCACCGATTGTGCAAGTTCCCCCACTTAAAATGATGACAGAGGTCAGTAATTTGCACCAGAGGTACACTTCAACTGTGAGAGACAGAATGTGAAAAAAAATTCATGAGGCGGCCACTAATATTATCAGGACCCTGGCTCTTGTTCACATTGACTGTATGAAAGGCCTTTTTAACATCGCTGAGTTCAATGATAAAGTGCTGAGTATCTCTCAGTTTCAGTTTCAGTTCCAAAATATCCTCGCTAAAATCAGAAGAACTAAAACGAGCATAAAACATGTTTAAAGCATTTGCAAAATCTCTGTCTGAATTAAAACCATCTAAAATGACCTGACTACTGCTCTGGGGATTTTGAAACCCTGCTATGGTTTTCATACAAGTCCAGGCAGACCCAAATTTTTTTGCAGCAAATTTGCTTTTAAGAAGGTTTTTGTAGCTCTGTTTTGCTTTCAAGATCTCGATTTTCATTTCCTTGGTGGCTGTCTGAAAATCGGTAACAGCCCCCTCTTTAAAGGCCCGTCTCTTTTTCCTTAAACAGGATTTGACGCTTTTAGTGACCCATGGCTTATTGTTAGCGTAGACTTTAACGCGCTTACGGGGTATAATCATGTCTGTACAAAATACTGCATAAGAGCTAGTAACATCCACCAAAGCGTCGAGATCATCTCCACAAGACTGAATAAAAACTTCCCAATCTGTACACTTAAAACATTCCTCCAAGATAAGCACAGATTCTTCTGACCATATGTCAACATCCTTAGTCTTTGTCTTCTCTCGTTTTAAGACAGTTTTATAGATGGGCAGAAGATGCACACAGAGGTCCAACATTTTATCCCGTCTGGTAGGACAGGATACATATTGATACAGATTGCCCAAGTTGATTTAAGGGAGACATGGTTAAAGTCCCCCATTATAAAGTTTGGTGCATCAGGAGAAAGCGCCTGCAGCTTCTGCACTACGTCTGAACCAAGTCCGCCAGAGCTTATATTATATTTTTACATGCTGTAGTGCCATTTGTGGGAGCATTTCAAGTTGCTATACATCAATACAACTGTTATAGCCCATATTTTAATAATATTTATGCATTACGTCAGTAATTAATTACATTAATTACATTAGTAATTACATTAGTCAGATGTCTATTCATATTAATGTACAGAATTCACCTGCTTGCTGCTACTACTGCACATTCACCCAGTGTATATACTATATGTGTATATATATATATAATGTTCTTCCTCTACACCCCCCCCCCCAATTTTTGCACATGTCGAGGAGCGTGTCAGGCTACATTTCACTGTGTGTTATACTTGTATAACTATGCATGTGACAAATAATAAAGAAAAAAATATTAATTGCAAAAAAAGTGCAATAAACTACAAAAAAATTGAAAATTGTTTTTTTTACATATATTGGGGAAATTTAAGAGGCTTATTCCTCAAAACGTTAAATACAAAAAAGTTGCAAAAAATAGTTTACAACAACAGGAAATTTATTTTGAGTGTCTTCATAGTTTTATTTTGGAGATACAGCATTTTTTATATACTGCAGGAAAAACAAAAAAACAATCCTATGATGCAAATTTGCAAAGAAAACAGCAGGTGCATCAAAATAAACTATTTCCAGCAGTGCAATTCGAGTTCTAAGCATCCCAGAAACTATTCAGAAAAGTCAAACATGACTTATAAAAACACCAGTATAGGCTTTTAAGGCCTACAAGTAAAAAACTACATTTTCCGCGAAAAATGACGTCACTTCCGGTGTCTGTCAGGAAATGGCGGACATGCGATAGTTTGTGTTGACGTCTTTTTCAATGTGGGAAGTGTTACGAACAGCTGATCGGATCGGCAAAGCCTGTTTCTGGAATATTATGTTTTAGTTGCTGCAAGTGCTTTTTATGCAATTTTTGCAAAGCTTTATGTGGAAGGAAACCATGGCCGAGGACAAGCTGATGGCATAAGATGTAAGTACAACTCCTCCGGTTTCATATGCAAAAAAAATTATTGCGCTAGCTTACGCGGTTCCGGTTCTACAGGGATTAAAAGGGTTAACAATAACAATGTATTGAATAATGACTTTAAAAAATAATATAAAATAGTGTGCAAATACTGATAACAGTGCAAATGTTTGCAATATAAAAAATAAATGAAAAATGTAAACATCTATGTTTAGTGAACTTTGCAGTGTTGCTCTGTGGTGCAGCTATGACACCGTAGCAAAGTTTACACACTATGTCTACTTGATCCACGTCTGACTCCGCGAACCCATAATGTTTCCACACCACTGAAGTTTTTTTTTACCTCTCTTTTCAACCAACGGCAGTCACTCTCCTCTCCAAATAACTTCTGCTCAGCTTTCCGAGCTTTCCTCGGGTCCTCTTAATTGTTGTGATGCGTGTTCAAAATGCAGAGAGGTGCGCTCGATTTGCCACACGGAGCAGCGCGAGAGTAAAGCACAAGGGAGGGGCTAATAATCGGCTCAGTCATTTTTAATGATCGTTGAAAGCCCAGATCGTAATCATGATTAAAATTCGATTAATTGAGCAGCCCTAGTGACTTGTAAAGAGTGAGAGGCACCCTGAACCAAAACAGCTACCACAGCATTCTGCAGTGCCATGCAAAACCCTCTGGTATGCGCCTAGTTGGTCAGGGGTTCATTCTACCACAAGATAATGACCCAAAACATAAGTCCAAGCTATGCCAGAACTACCTCAGGGAAATTTAACAAGATGGTAAGCTCAAAAACATGGAGTGGCCAGCACAGTTTCCAGACTTAAACCACATCGAGCTGGCTTGGGTAGTTGGCTACTTTGATTAGTCAAAAGTTCCATAATTTCTTTTTTAACTCCAGTTGCTCATATGTACTATGCTTTCATTTCAGAGCGCAATCAGTCATTAATTTTCAATAAAAACCTGGAAAAATTGGGGTTTTCTGACCGGTAGTGTGTAAACTCAACGCAACTGAGAGATGGCAACTCAAAGAAGAGTGGAGATGGAGATCTACGGTATGTGACAGTTGAGCTGATCAAAAGTCGACATAAAAAACATTAGCCAGTCATTACCCAATCTTATTGTTGTCCTGACTCAGGTACACTAGAGTATTGTAACTGTTTTTTTAAACCTTCTTTTGGGAAAATTAAAACTTTTGAACAAGCTTTCATTAGATTTGACTGGTGGTTTTATACATGTGATTTTAATGTCTTAGTGACACCCCACACCCCAACCACGGCCTATTCTCACTCACCCCCAGGCAGGAGTGATTAAATATGATCAAATACAGATTAATATGGAAATGAAATATATGTTGTGCCATATTAACATCATAGCATCATACAGTTACTGCAAATTCTAGTAACTTGTGCAGCTAATTCAAATTAGCTGCACATTCATGGGGCAAATCTCCTGTTCTACCAAATCCCAGGGCTGCTGGATCAAATTAAGATATGGTGGCCATTTGAATATAGCGAACTCATTGTAACATTTAAGAAATGAGTTTGAGATGTTCTGACCTTTGGATAAGTTTTTTTCTTTTTTTATCCTGCTGGAAGCAGCTATCAGAAGATGGGTACATTGTGGTCATAAATTAATGAGCATAATCAGCAACAATAGGCTTTAGCATACCAAATTCTGACCCTGCCATCTAATTGTTACAGCAGAAATTGAGACTCATCTGACCAGGCAATGTTTTTCCAATGTTCTATTCTTCAGTTTTGCTGAGCCCATGCAAAGGGGTTCCAGTTTCCTGTTCTTAGCGGGCTGGGATGGTAGTTGGTGTGCCTTCTTCACCTTCTTCTGCTGTAGCCCATCTTTGTTTTGTTTTTTGTTTTTTTCTGCAGTGGCACTTTCAGTGTTTTTCAATGATTTGAAAAATACTCTCTTAACCTCTTTTTTGATCTTTGCAAAACTCAAGTGAAAGGTTCTGACAGATTTATCAGTGGGAAAGACTTCAGAAATTGCCATGTCAGTATGAATTAAAATAGAGTTAATAGGCAGGATAAGCACACCTTAATATGATACAAAGCAGAAGACAGATTTGCCACACTGTTTGTTATGCCATTGGGTTATTTTTAATGCCCATTATTGTAATTTTATGACATGAAATTATATAATGAAATGATCAAAATCATTTATAAAACTAATTGAAAATAATTGTAAAAAATTATCCTTAAATACTTTTTTATGGTTTGTTGAAAATTAACAACTACTTCAAGAAATGACATCTTTGCCAGTACTTTGTGTCCAAAGGAATGCTGAAAGCAACTTAAAAGATGTAATGATTAAAAAGGAAAAACACTATTGGACTCACTGCTGGAATTATACTTGCCTAATAATGTGCACTGTAATATGTACTGTTCTGTACAGTGTATAGATCTGGATCACGTGCCAGATGTGCATACACATGGAAATTAGTCACGTGTGCACGCTAGAAAATAGGATTGCGTCCTCTTGTTAGCAAGAAGCAAATTTTTGTTTCATCATGTTTAGTTGGGCAAAAACAAACGAGTAAGACTAAGGATGCAGATAATAATATATAAACTGTCTCAAAACCATACGGTACATGAAATAAGCATTCCATTTTGTTTTTTCTTACTCAGATTTCAGGGATCATGTAGACTCAGGGATTTTGTTCACAGAGTGCACTTGCAGAAAATGAAACTGAACAAACACACAAACTGAAATTAACTTTGTTTGATGGTTATAGTTTCTGTGGCTTTTGGTAATGAAAAGCTTTCTGATCCTCCCTTGTCACAGAAGGTAGCACTACATGTTTGATTTGGCTGAGTTTTAAAGGACTGCCCTGCCTGACACAACACCAAAGAGGATTTGTGTCCCCTGCTGCATCAAGCTTTTCCTATTAACGCAAATGCACTAAATCACTACACTATGGATCAGTTGCACCTTTTATGAGTAAATAATATAAAAATAATTATATAAACACTGAATCTCACTGACATTGATTTGTGCATTAGCCAGAGGATAAAAACATGGAACATGGAGAACTCTGTCTGTGTGTGTGTGTGTGTGTGTGTGTGTGTGTGTGTGTGTGTGTGTGTGTTGCCATAACCCTGTCAGTATAGACTCAGGAGCATTGACACAATAATAACCCCATTCTACTCCTCAAGGCCCCCAGTCATATTACTATTCACCGGTCCAAATATGGAAATACAGCCGGTGCCTCAGAGATAACAGAAGGTACTGTGTGTGTGTGTGTGTGTTGTTGTGCCAGTCAAACTTTGTAGAGAGGATGGAAAGACATAAAGTAGAAAAAAAAGATGGTTAATTTGGTGTCACTTTCTTTGTAGGTTTTAAAGCAACTTGTGTCAGTTGATGACGTGAGCAACTGGTGACACAATGAAGAAAAAAAAACTGTTGGTGTGTGCTCAGACAGCCCCATGTGTCAGCTAAAGATAACATTTGAAAATAATATTTGTTGAAGGATTCATTAGAGAGAATCTGTAAATAATAATTTCTGTCATATACACTCACCAAACCTCTTTATTCATTGAAGTATCCAGTCATGCGGCAGTGTTATCTCTGAGGTACGTACAATTCAGTATAAAGTATGATCCTGTATATGTACATGAAACCAGGCCAAAGAGTTTATACAAAACATGGGCATGTCTTCTGGGCCTGAAAAGTCAAGCCAGTGTTACCGTGCCTTAAATCTTCTGGTTTCACTCACAAGTCTGGTTGTAAGTCTGTGTCTTTAACCACAGCAACATCCTTTCCTAATCTAAAGTCTATGGACACGGTTTCAATTCTCAAAAAAAAAAAAGACTTAAAAAAGGCTTGTTTGGGGTTTTTTGTTTCATAGCGTAGGGTATGTTTTGACAATTGATATTTCAGCATCACTGCACGCTATGGTATGAGTGTGCAGTGTCCCTCAGTTCTACAGTCAGTATGGCAGCTTATATTTGGATACTAAAGGTGGGGCCAAGAGCTCATTTACACATTTTCCTGTGCTCACATCTTACCTCACTACCAGGGTAATACTGAGTGGCTTAGTAGTTTAGTGTCATTTTAGCTCTCAATCTGGCAGATCCCATTTGTCAGATAATAATCTTGCATATTACCAGCAGGATATACTGAACCCGCTCTGCATACCTTAGTTCTGCACTGTTAGCTGTAATGGTGTTACAGTTCTGAAACAGAGACCAAAATTGCAATACCAATACCAGCAATTGCAGTTGTCCATGTTGTATGGTATGGTAGTGTCATTTAAAAATCTAATGAGATGTATGTTTGTGCATGTATCCTTGCAACTATGCATAGATTTGAGCTGAAAGTATGAAAAAGAGCTTGATTTAGTAAGAGACATACCGTGATGTTACTTACTGTCATCACATAATATGAAGAATTAATAGAGTTCAGGCAGTGATACTCAAATAAGGATATGTGTGCATACATAAGCCATGTGTTCAGGAGTGCACACTACATATGCATCAGTTCATATCCGTGCACCCACTTATTCTTGCATGTCTGCTTGTGTGCATGTGTACATAACAGACTATTTGTCAGGATCGCAAATGACTGGCCTATTAATTAGAAATGATGCTGAAACCATTGGAGACAGCTGGGAGAAAAGTCAGAAGCCAAAAGTTCAAAAAGGCAATGCTTCAATTAAAATATTCATTAAGACTATCCCGTTTACTCCATCATCCGTGACAGATGACTTGCTATTGCTAGTCGGACTTAATTTTCTTCCAACAGACACACACACAAATGAGCACATGTACACAAACTACCTGCGTCACCATGACTTGGAATAAAAGAAGAGCAATCTGTCAAAAAAGAGGTGCGACAGAAATCAGCAGGGACCAATATAAATCTGAAGTGCATGCGTCAGATTGTAAAGTGTCTTAAAGTGGATAAATAAATGACTTGATACAGTTGTCACAACTGCAGACATCCTGTGTGCTTTATTAGGTACTTTGTAACTGTCATTTGCTGGGGGAAAATTGGTTTGTCTGCTCTCAGACAAACTCTTGCTCTGTTGCCTGTGTTCTCACAACGCAAATGATGCCGTCCGTCTCTCTCCCTGGTTGCCTTTCAAAAAGTTGGAGGAAATGAGATGTTAAAGAGTGTCCAATAGAAGGTCCAGGTTCCAATAATGTTCTCAAACGCTGCATTTTCAGAAACAAGGTTCATTGAGCACATTCTGCAAAGGCAGAGATGAGAAACTGGGACAAATCCAAATGTCAATATAGTGTAGAGCCACCACAGTCCACTAGACCACTAGAAACAACTTCATTGTGCTTTGGTAGTAATAAGGTCCTAGAACTCTACTGGAGTGACACATTCTTACCCCCAGCTTACTGACGCTTGGTCAAGAGCCTCTTCTCATCGTATTTTAACAGAAGTGGTAAATAATTTTCCTCACTTCATGAATCAAAGGGATTCTGCTTTACAGGGAGTGCAGAATTATTAGGCAAATGTGTATTTTGTCCACTTCATCCTCTTCATGCATGTTGTCTTACTCCAAGCTGTATAGGCTCAAAAGCCTACTACCAATTAAGCATATTAGGTGATGTGCATCTCTGCAATGAGAAGGGGTGTGGTCTAATGACATCAACACCCTATATCAGGTGTAGAGATGGCACGATACCACTTTTTTATGTCCGATACCGATACCGATATCATAAATTTGGTTATCTGCCGATACCGATATGAATCCGATATAGTGTTTTTTAATCAACAAAACTGTTTTTTTAAATATCTTGCTGCATTTTGTATAAGTTCATACTCAAGTTTAAAACAACAACTACACTAAAGCTATTCTGTTATACCTGTATGCAAAAAAAAAAAATTTCATAGTTCAGCAATACTGATCAATCTAATAAACTTAAACCTACACCATCCTCCCTATTCTGGTATTTTAAAGAGTACTTAGCATAAATATTAAGCAACCTAACTAATAGGGTTCCAACTCCCAGCAACAACAAAAATAAATAAATAAAAAATAGGGAACCACCCCTCACACTCCACCTCATGATGCTTAATCGACGTAATCAACCTTAATTTGATTCAGTGTGAAAAAAAATGCACAGAAATCAATTATTTTTCAAGAAATATTAAATAGATTCAACATCTTTCTTCAACAAAATTGCAGACTGCACAGATGGTACCTTTCCAAAGGAAAAAGTACTATAGCTTACTAGGGTATATATATTAGACTTAATAGTCACTATATACTATATACAGTAATTGACTTCTATTCATTTTACATCAAATTAAAACTTTGGGTGTAAGATTCGGATAATTATTTATTAAAAGCTAGGCATTTTAAATGAGAATAAGAAAGAAAAGTATGTCTTTGTGCCCCCTTTTCCCTGTTAATGCCCTATCGGCCCCCCTGGCTAAACTTTGCTAGATCCGCCCCTGCACAGTTACCAGCGTCAGCTACGTAGAAAAAGATCCTCGAGTAGAAAGTAATATTAAATAAATTCTAACAACAGCTTATCAAGTTTAAACGTGCTGCTGTTGTTCAGCCACTGGTTTCCTCTTTCTGGTGCAAAGTGGGCCAAAAACAAACCAGAGAGACGGACTCACTCGCGACAGAAAAGCCGATCAGCTGATCATTAACCAGTTTCATGATTGAAGTAGCAGCAAGAAGAGGCAGTCGCTTGTTAAGCTTAACGCAGGAATGCTTTACATACATTCAGAGATGGACTTACACACTTGCTTTACTTCTCTCGGGGATAACTTTGTCGGAGATGACATGCCGGGTTGGTAGCGAAGCTCCAAATGGTATCCAGACCACCAACAGGTCCCGCATGCCACAGCCGCTCTATCACGTGATGCATACTGCTCCGACGCAAAGCTTCTGAAGCGTGATCATCGAACAATCAAGCGTTTCATTCAAAATAGTCAACAGGGTCGCAAGAAGCGTGGGGAACAACCAAGGCGCCAAATAACTACCCATGAACTGAGAAAAGTCAAGCGTGCAGCTGCCAAGATGCCACTTGCCACCAGTTTGGCCATATTTCAGAGCTGCAACATCACTGGAGTGCCCAAAAGCACAAGGTGTGCAATACTCAGAGACATGGCCAAGGTAAGAAAGGCTGAAAGACGACCACCACTGAACAAGACACACAAGCTGAAACGTCAAGACTGGGCCAAGAAATATCTCAATACTGGTTTTTCTAAGGTTTTATGGACTGATGAAATGAGAGTGAGTCTTGATGGGCCACATGGATGGGCCCGTGGCTGGATTGGTAAAGGGCAGAGAGCTCCAGTCTGACTCAGACACCAGCAAGGTGGCGGTGGAGTACTGGTTTGGGCTGGTATCATCAAAGATGAGCTTGTGGGGCCTTTTCGGGTTGAGGATGGAGTGAAGCTCAACTCCCAGTCCTACTGCCAGTTTCTGGAAGACACCTTCTTCAAGCAGTGGAATAGGAAGAAGTCTGCATCCTTCAAGAAAACATGATTTTCATGCAGGACAATGCTCCATCACACGCATCCAAGTACTCCACAGCGTGGCTGGCAAGAAAGGGTATAAAAGAAGAAAAACTAATGACATGGCCACCTTGTTCACCTGATCTGAACCCCATTGAGAACCTGTGGTCCATCATCAAATGTGAGATTTACAAGGAGGGAAAACAGTACACCTCTCTGAACAGTGTCTGGGAGGCTGTGGTTGCTGCTGCTCGCAATGTTGACGGTGAACAGATCAAAACACTGACAGAATCCATGGATGGCAGGCTTTTGAGTGTCCTTGCAAAGAAAGGTGGCTATATTGGTCCCTGATTTGTTTTTGTTTTGTTTTTGAATGTCAGAAATGTGTATTTGTGAATGTGGAGATGTTATATTGGTTTCACTGGTAAAAATAAATAATTGAAATGGGTATATATTTGTTTTTTGTTAAGTTGCCTAATAATTATGCACAGTAATAGTCACCTGCACACACAGATAACCCCCTAAAATAGCTCAAACTAAAAACAAACTAAAAACTACTTCCAAAAACATTCAGCTTTATTGATGAGTTTTTTGGGTTGATTGAGAACATGGTTGTTGTTCAATAATAAAATTATTCCTCAAAAATACAACTTGCCTAATAATTCTGCACTCCCTGTAGAGTCAATTTTCCATGTGAGTACAAACAAAACATGCAGAAAACCTTATAGAAGTCCACATTAACAGGCACATTAAGTTGTTGATAGCGCAACCATACAATTTCATACCAAAAGGCAGGCATTGGCTTCCTGTGAGGGACTGTTTGAGGGGGGGTTTTTTTGTTGTTTTTTAATGCTTTGGGTTTACTTTTCATCTCTAACTTTAGGTTCTCTGTTGCTTTCTTGTTTGGTTTATATATGAAATTATGCCATTAGTTTAAAGCACTAAAAGTTCTTGGCAGTAAGACTATGTAGTTAGGTGGAGGGGGTACTTTTAGTGTGGGCTAAAATAAAACCCTTGCTGTTTTAAACAAATAGGAAATTCCACCCATCTGCAACCATCTTTTATAACATTTTCTTGTTAGTACTGTTGCTTGTCAGTACTAACCTGCAGTTAGATGTAGAACAGGTTGACTAGAGAGATACATACAAAAATATTCCATCGATGGTGTTTTGATGATGGTGGTAAAGAGGGATCTTCAACATGTGTTCATTAAGCCATATGGAATGGGACACATCTAGTAACAGACCACTGTAGTCAGGATAGAAATATTTCATGCTAGGATAAAGGTCACTCAGAACAACTTTGTAGTGATTTGCAGTAACCCTTCCATCTAAGTGGAGGAGTGCATCCAAAGTTTCAGCATAACAAAGCCACAGTATTCCCTCACTGTAGGGATAAAATACCTGTCAATGATATTTTTCTAATGGGAACCACATTTAGTGGAACGTGCAGGCTCACTATTGACAGCTATGAGCTGTAAAAAACATATTTTTCTCATAGACAAACTATGAGAAAATGCAGGCAGGAGCCTAACATTTATATAAAATTTCCCACCTCCACTTTAGCTGAACAATTAGATTGTGGAACTCGTCAATCTTGGAAGTCAAAGCATACAAAAGGTAAATTTCCCATTAAAATATTAATTAAAATTAATCCATCTACTCAGTCATCTGTGACAAATTGCTAGCACGAGACTCACTTTAACGTTTCTTTCAAAGTTCCCTGAGTCATCATGTGTTGCAGTATGCAAAGCAGCCTAAGATGTAATCCTGCTTCTCCACATTGGATTATCCATCTGCGTCATGGAGGGAAGTGTCCCTTGGTACATTTTTTACATTTAAGCCTTCACTGCTGTCAAATTTTTAATTTTCTGTGTCTGCATATCTCTAAATGCACATGGAGGAAATTACTTAATAATTTTGTGGACTTTGATACTGTTACACTATGTTCCATTTACAGTAATACTCTGTTCAAATCTGTAATGGGTATTTTAATCATCAATATAAGTGTGAGAAAAAAAACGTGCTGTTTTATATTCCATCGACAGTACCCATCAAAAGTTTGGATTTTCTTCCTCTATTTTATGCATTGTAAAACAAAAATAAAGCTATTACAGCTAAAAAAAATTAAACACGTTAAATTGACGTAGCAAATCGAATATCTTTAAACAATTTGTTTTCTATTTTCCATTGCTCAAAGTAGTCACGATTCACTCATTAGGGTGATACAAAAATATTCTAAATTAAAGATTCTTAACTTACTGCTCTCAACTGATATTTCTGCAGATCCTGAGTTTGAACCAAGGCATACTTGATTTAGGTTTTAAAATGTTTGTTCTCATAGCAGTTCACCAAATATTTTTTTTTGTCTAGTATTAAAAAAAAGTATAAAAAATAGACATACCTTCAGGTTCTGAAGTGGAAAATCAATGCAGCAGTGCTTAAAACTTGCCATCTTTTAAAGGCCAGCAAGGGACCATACTACTTGTGGTTGTGAAAAGACTGCTGTCCAAGTGCATTTGGGCACTTCACTTGTTCCACATTTTTTCATGTTTTAACTTCATTTCAAAATGGATTAAATTCAGTTTCACAACTTCCTATGATGTCATCAACTTTTTTGTTTTGTCATTATTGGGTCTTGTGTCAAATTTTGAGGTAAATAACTCATTTAATCAATGTTGGAATAAGGCTAAATCTCGTTTCATTTCATGACCCAAGACTTTGTGGACTGGTGCCAGCTGAACTACCTCCAGATCAACGCCAGTAAAACCAAGGAACTGGTGGTAGACTTCCGCAGGCACAAGCATTCTCCACTGCAACCACTGAACATCCAAGGTATGTGTCACGGTCCGGGGCAGCGGCCGTGTGGAAAGTGGAAGGAGGACCCAAAATGCAGCACTTATTCAGATGTGAGGGTGATTTATTGTTAATAACAAACACAAAGTGGAGATGGCAAACAGAACTAAGGACGAAACTAAACTGGGATAAACTACACAGAGGAGTGGCAAACCTGAACATGAAGGGAGAACAGCAGGGAGAACACGCAGAGGATTACACCAGGTAGGAACACAGGTAGGAACACAGACGACGCGACGAGGAGCAGAGGAAATCACACGCTATAAATACACAAAGAGACACTGGGAAATCACACACAGATGGGGGAAACAGCTGGACCTGATTAACCTGACGAGACAGGGGAACACTAACACCAGGGACCAACAGAGGGAGCACAAACCCAGAACCCAGTGTCTAAAATCCCAAACACAAACCATCCCAAAACAGCCATGAATAATAATGAAAGTAATAACAATAAGTACATAAACATAAAGTCACTGAGTCATGGTCGCAGGACCATGACAGTATGGACATTGAGGCTGTGGACAGCTACAGGTACCTTGGTGTTCATCTGAACAATAGACTGGACTGGACTCATAACTCAGACGCCCTCTACAGGAAAGGGCAGAGCAGGCTGTACCTGCTGCGGAGACTCAGGTCGTTTGGAGTGGAGGGCCCACTCCTGAAGAAATTCTATGACTCTGTTGTGGCTTCTGCTATCTTTTATGGTGTGGTCTGCTGGGGCGGCAGCATCTCTGCTGGGGACAGGAAGAGACTGAACAGGGTGATCCGAAGGGCCAGCTCTGTTCTAGGATGCCCTCTGGACCCAGTGGAGGTGGTGAGTGACAGGAGAATGGCGGCTAAGCTGTCATCCCTGATGGACAACATCTCCCACCCCATGCAGCAGACTGTGACAGCACTGAGCAGCTCCTTCAGTGGGAGACTGCGGCACCCACGGTGTGGGACGGAGAGATTTCGCAGGTCTTTCCTCCTCACTGCTGTCAGACTCCATAATAAAGACTTTAACTGATCAAGCACACACATCCATACATATGCAATAATACTAAGTGCAATAATCCTTTCTGTCATTGTTGTATTTTTACTCAGTTGTATATAGTATTTGTATTTGTATTCTATTTTTATCTTATTGTATATTTATTTTATTTTATTCTACTGTATATAGTATTTTATTTTATTCTATTCTGTACAGTTGTGTACTGTATTTATTCTTATTGTATTCTAATTTTTGCCTCATAACTTTTGCACTGTCCACTTCCTGCTGTGACAAAACAAATTTCCCACGTGTGGGACTAATAAAGGTTATCTTATCTTATCTTATTTTAATGGATTGAGACAGAATAAAAACCAAAAGTCTAGAAAACCACAGTAGATAAAAGTTACAAATGTATTTTCATTGAGTGGAATAAATATGTGTGTTGGCCCTGCGACAGAGTGGCGACCTGTCCAGGGTGTACCCCGCCTTTCGCCCTATGACAGCTGGGATAGGCTCCAGCGCCCCCCGCGACCCTGAAAAGGATAAGCGGAAGCGAATGGATGGATGGATGGATGGATGGATGGATGGAATAAATATCAGATGCCCAAGGAAAACATGACTTAGCAATTGGCGGAGAAACCCTTGTTGGCAAGCACTCCGGTAAGACCCTTCTTGCAGTTGGTCAGCTGGTGACCACATCTCAGAGTGTTTGACCCATTCCTCTTTACAGAAACTCTAAATCTTTCAGGTTTCTAGGCTGCCACTTGGCAGCTAAAATCTTCAGCTCCCTCCACAGAATTTCTATAGGATTGATGTCTGGAGACTGTCTAGGCGACTCCCGGAACTTAATATCTTTCTTATTTAGCCCTTCTTTGTTGCCTTGGCAATATGTTTTGGGTCACCTATCAACAACCCATCTTCAGTGCTTTGTGTGAGGGAAGGAGGTTATGGTTATGGTACATCGGCCATTCCATTAGCCCCTCAATTTGGTGATGTCATGCTGTACCCTTAGGAGAAACACAGCCTCAGTGTCTTTCCATGTCTGTGCTTCACAGTGGGAAATGTGTCCTTTGGCATCAACTCGTGTTTGAATGAAGAAAATGCTGAATGTGACCCAAAGAGCTCAAGTTTGGTTCTATCTGACCACAGCACTTTGTCCCAAGCTTTATCCGAATCATTTACTGTTCACTGGAAAACTTAAGACATACCTGACCAGGGCGATCTTGCAGGTACTGCAAGATTCCAATCCATCATGGTGTAGTGTGTAGTGTTTTTGGAGACTGTGTTTCCTACTTCCTTCTGAACATTAACAAGTTCCTCCTGTATAGTTCTGGGCTGATCCACTTCATGATCATGCTCGTAACCCAATAGAGCTCAGACGTATTTCTATTGTCAGGAAACTTATGGGAGCCAGTGTTGAAACTTTAACAGGAACTTTCCTAAATCTGTTAAGGGGCGGTGTGGGTTATCTGGGTATGCTCATCGACTAACTACTTGTGATCGTAAATAGTCCAGCTTCATAGATCCATCCCTTGCTTGTCACATTTGGTTTGAAAACATCAAGAAGGCCCAGCTAATTATCTTGAGCCGGTACACCTTTGCAAAAGAGATTTACTTCCTGATTAAATTAAGGTTTAAACTGTTCCTTTCCGAATGCTTTCTCTTTTTGCATTAGTGTTTTATTTCATCATGCCCTGCTGTTTTTTGACTTCGTCATAGAAGCTGCAGATTAATTACAACCTGTCAAAGAGAAATTATTTTTTTAAGAGATTACAAACTGAAATGTCAGATAAAACTGCAGAAGTGCAGGTAATGAAGTGTGGAGGTATGTTTTTGGTGTACATGACTGTGTTTGGAGTTATCTGCTCTTGAATGTGCAGGACTTTTCCTCCCCATTCATTTCATTATAAGTGAATCTATGACATGCTGGGCTTGTTGGGTTTTGCTTACTGAATGCAGAAACTAAATAAGGCATGAGATAAAGAAGCACTGCTGTATGTGTGTACGCACATGTTTGTGTAAAAGCATGCTTGCTGAGCCTAAATGAGCTCTATATAGAAAAGCCTCAGTCAGCTGGTGGATCATCAAAATAAATCAAAAAAGAAAATGTGCAAAAACGTAAACAAGTCTGACAAATGTGATGTGTTAGTATTTGCAGATGTGAAGCATTTGTCTATTCTCCCACAATATCCACCTGACTTTGATCAATGCATCGTGCATTATTGTTACTGTAGTGAGCATATACACGGTGTGCCCTCAGCAAGTAGTCTAACCACGGCTCTGTTTTGATTGTCTTAAATTTTCTTTTCTATAGCCAAGTGCTGCCTTTAAACGGTACTGATTGATGAGACTGAGTTAAGTCAAGACAGGATTGTAAAGCCCATCAGTATAACGCCAAATAAAAACTGAGAATTCCTAAGCCTTCTAACTTCACAATTACTGAGGGTGTGGGTTTTAAAACTGCTTGCGCATTACTTTTGCAAACTGATTTAGTGTCTATGCACTGCCTGATGCAGGATGCAGTGCTAGTGGTGCTTTTAATTTCCTTATTAGAGATTAATGGTCTCTATCATTCAAGTAATTAATTGTGATAACACACAGTAAACAACACAACACTGAAAAATGGGAAAGTCTTGATAAGTCGCAATTAATTAAAGCTCTTTAAAGTTAGACAGATAATCTCTTTTTTCTCTTGAAGTTTGAATTCCTCTGTATTTTTTATTTGAAGTTGGAGGTCCTGTTGTTTTAGTCATTAATTATAGCAGGTAAACATTTAAGGCCACAAACCTTTAAATGAACCTTGCCCAACTAAATTCACGTATGTATGGTAAATTACTGAGTGCAGCAAACGTAAGCCACTGCATGTGTGTCTGTCGCACAGTTATCACACTTACCTTGTAGCTTATAGGTTTTGCACCTGGGTGCACAAGATTTCCATATGTCTTCTGCTTCCCTCTGGCGCAATAGGTGCTGACATGAAAAAACACACATCTTTTAATGGGCATAAAGCCACATTACATTTTTTCCACAGTTCATTTTTCCTATGGGAACTTTAAATACTTTGTTTCAATGAGAAATGGCTGACTCATAAGCATCCATACGTGACAAGCCAGACTCATCTAGTGTCAGGTGCAAGGCTGTGCTATACTGCTCTGTGTTACTGCACAGCAACAGTACTGCTCAGTGCCAGTGCAAATGCATGTTTTTAAATGACTTGATTTTTGAAGAATAAATATAATATGATTATGCCTTTACTTGTACTAGTTCTTCAATTATATGCGTGATGCTTGAACAGAAAAAACATTATGAAGCCTGCCTTTGTATGCACTCTTATGCAACCATCACTTAACCTCATTTGATGTAAAAAAGACTAAAATGTGAGAGCGATCAACAACTTTTGAGGAGTGACATTTACTTTTAATTCATTGCACAGGGGGATGAAAATGTCATGTAAAGAGCGAACTGAGCAAATTCGGCCAGAAACAGCATTTCATCAATGCAAACACAACATATAAACCCCTACAGACCTCTACAAAAGTCATATGCTAAACACTTATACATGAGCTTTAATGCTAACACAAAACTAATAGTGAGAGATGCTTCCAGACTCAAACTGATGTTCAAGAGCATGCAGACCCAACTAAGCATAGACGGATTGATGTTTAACAGGTAACATAAGCAGAGATAAACAAATATTTCTAACTACAGCAGCATCACTTTTCCTTGAAGTGCTTTGCTTCGTGGTAATACTTAAAAAGGCTACTAAAAGAATGGGAAAATCAAATGGGAAAATGAAAAGTTTAGTGTAAAGATATGAACTAGCGATTACACAGGTGATGTAGTAAAACATTGGTAATGTAATGTAATCTACTTATTTATGCTACCTGGAAACTAATTAAAGTAATGTAAAATTAAAGAATAGTATGTAATACCTTTTTTTGAGTAACCACTCCAACACTCATAACCCAGTACATCATCACACTTACCCCTGAAGAAACTTACAGTAAAAAGTAACAGAAAGTAACAGATATTCCCGGGAATCCACACAGAACATGTTCTCAAATTCTCAGTCATCTGCTGACAATTTATATTGCAATCAATCAACTACACTATTAAACCAGACAACGGACTTCAAGCAGATTTCAATGATGTGTAACGGGAACTGTAACCAAGGCTTAAGAATGCAAAGACAATCTGGCAACCAGAAGAAAAACAGCTACAGTAAATATCGGAAGATTATAAAATACACCATTAGTCAGATTTCATGCGAGTCATACAGAAAACTGACCTTTGATGTGCCATTAACGTTCAAATCACAGTCCTAAATTCTGGTAA
The DNA here is from genome assembly GCF_057382185.1 of Mchenga conophoros. Lineage (NCBI taxonomy): Eukaryota > Metazoa > Chordata > Actinopteri > Cichliformes > Cichlidae > Mchenga > Mchenga conophoros. The sequence continues at coordinate 14,774,414 of NC_140527.1, read as the reverse complement.
GACAGCTTATTGTACAACTCTTATGAACTCTGCATTCAAATACATTAGCAGTTTGAATGACTGTAACAGCACAGAGATCACAGAGGTTGTGTCCAAATTCATGGGCTGCATCCTCCTGAGGACCCGGCCTTCGTGGTCTACGTGGGCCGGGTCCTCAGAAGGTCGGGTAGGCCGGAAGTAAACGGCCGTGAAATTGGACGGTCTAGCCTTCAGATTAGCGTCACCGCTGTCTCGGTGGAGTTTAATAAACTCAGCCGTGTGCTCCTTGCTATCTAAAATATAACAGGACACTGGCGTAAATTCTCGACTGTCTCATACTTCTGTTTAATCAGTTTTCTGTTTGACGTTTAGTCAGCTGTGTAAAAACCAAGGAGGAACCCACTCAGGGGATTAATAAAGTTTTATTTTATCTAATCGAATCTAATAACTTTAATCTCAGCCAAACCGATTTACTCACGAACAAACAAAACACTGAAAAAAGCCCAACAATAACATTTTTAGGTTGTCTAAGTGACTTATATATTACGTTTAACCCGAGCAGCGAAAGTCTGCGGTGATCTGAAAATGATGTGCCGGGAGTCGTGCCGTTCTCGGCCGCATCAGTAACCCTCGAGCTCCCGGCTAGCTATCGAGCTGGTGGGTAGCAGACGCCTCCAAAGATATTTGATGTTTACACAGCTACTTTCTCGCCTGAAAATATTTTAAAAGTTTATTTTGTTACCCAGAAAGATTAGTATGAGTAATTTTAAAACTTAGTAGCAGCCGCCATTGTTGGAAACTGGAGTTTGGCTGGGCCGCGCTATGAATTCTGGGATATGGTAGGCCACGAAGGACACACCCGACCCATCCTTCAAATTCGGAGAAAAGGAGGACGCATTTGTCGGCTGCATTCGGAGCAGTCTACGAATTTAGACAGCCTTCGGCACGTCGCTGTGACGTAATCGGTCTACAAATGCGGCCTCAGGAGGATGCAGCCCATGAATTTGGACACGACCAGAATCTCTGTGAAAAATTAAGTTCTGTTTTTTAGGGGTGTCAGCAGAGATGGGCAGTAACGCGTTACTTGTAACGCGTTACTGTAATCTGATTACTTTTTTCAAGTGACGAGTAAAGTAAGGGATTACTATTGCAAAATCGGTAATTAGATTACCGTTACTTTCCCGTAGGAACGCTGCGTTACTGCGTTACTAAAACCGTGATTTTTTTTGCGAGAATGTCTCATGACAGTGACGTAAGCAAGTGCGACGTTGGTGACAGCAGCTGTGTGCAGATCAACAATGGATCATATATCGAGTGCGGGAGAGAGTATGAGCGTGCAGCGTTTAAAGTGTGGAAGTACTGACCTTACTTTGAGTTTGATTCCATAAAAAGTGACAAAAACATTAGCGTCCATCGTGCGTGGGAAGAAAACTTCTTTTTACAGCGAAAAAAACCCCTAAACTTCCGAGCAAGCACCGAGTAGCTACGACGTGATGGGAAACTCACAGAGACACTCGCGCGGATTCTTCAACTGACCGCAGCACACCTGCACCAGGGTAACCCTCCGCCTACCCTGCTCCTGCTTTACAGGTGAAAATAGAGCAAAAGGACCGCTGAGTCTTTGACTTTATTTATTTTCTGCTGTGTTTTACTTGCATCTGTTTGAAAGAGTGAGTGAAAACACAAAAAATATTTTATTTTATGTGCTGGAATGTGTAGAAAATAGGTTTAAATGTTAAACTAATTTATTCAAGTCAGAGAATGTTGCATATAATTAAATGTTTTGCTTGATGCATAAAGTTAAAAGATTAAAACTGATAAAACAAGTTTTAAAAAGAGACTTTTCCATTTGATTACATTTTGTATGATGGATTATGTAGAAAAAGTAGAATTGGGCTGAAAGATCTATCACTTTATCACCTCTTCAGGTTGTAAATCGTGTTTTTAAAAAGTAACTAAGTAACTAAGTAACTAAGTAATTAATTACTTTTGAAAATAAGTAATCAGTAAAGTAACGGGATTACTTTTTGGGGGGAGTAATCAGTAATTAGTTACTGATTACTTTTTTCAAGTAACTTGACCAACACTGGGTGTCAGTAAAGAATATAATGTTCATACTTGTTCATGAGTGCCTGGCTAAATATTTTTCATCAGCTCCCACACATTTATTTTTCATTTATTGATGATTTATTGATTAGCAAATGTCTCAGTGAATACGGAATAAAGATTAACACAAAGCAAGAAAGCAGGAGACAAGGCTAATCAAAAGGTATTTGCTGAAGTAGGGCTGCACGATTAATCATTAGAAAATCGCGATCTCAATTCATGTGCGATCTCATTTCCAAATGACAACGATTTAAAAAAAGAAAAAAAAAGAAAAAAGACGACGATTGTACCGCATTTTGATCCGGGACGTAATCTGCATGAAAACAAGCGCTCACTCTTCCTGCTCAACAAATGACAAGGGCGGAGCCTTATCCCACGTGGTACAGAAGCTGGCTGCTAAAATTGGCACGTCAGGGATGACGAGAAAGTGACTGGGGAAAATCCGTCCCGGTCAACCACCCAAACATCAATAACGGGAACATTATACAGCGCTTCCCTATACCCGTCGAACTCCCGCAGGCACAAAGAAATTACGGAGGCCATTACTTATCACCTGACCAAAGATATGGCTCCCATCAACACTGTGCAAAACGAGGGATTTAGGAAAATGATCAACACCCTAGACAAACGCTACGCAGTGCCGTCCCGCAACTATTTTTCTGCTCTTTACGCAGTGTCGAGCAATGGTGGAGACGGAATTTCAAGCAGTACAACATTTTGCGGCAATGACAAAATGTGAGACATTTGTTGTTTTTATGTTTATTTATTGTTTTTCTGTTCAGTCTCAACTGTTACAAAGTTGATGTGCAGTTAATAAGCGCAATAAATATTTATACTGGAAAAGAAAATCGTGAGAGAATC